>NC_088895.1:2795000-4191250 GCF_037157495.1 Lathamus discolor | reverse complement strand
GCTCTTCACAGGTACAGGGCAGGGAGCTAACTGTTGGGAAGGTCAAGAAACAAATCCAGGATCTCCTCTCTAGGTCGCCTCTTTCTCAGCTTCTTTCGAAGGAGAGGTCACTTGATAGAAAGGGCAAAACAAGGAACTGGGCTTAAAATGAAACCTTTGAAAAGGATAATAAAGGAAACAAAAGCCATAATCAATACAAGTGCATCTGATCAGACGCTAACGTCAGCCTCTCACAGGCTACAGCAGAATCCCTCTGCGATGGTTCTAACATTACAATTGCCAAACTAGGAAAGTCTCTCCCAACTGGTGCAGCAAATCAGGCCAGATAAATCCCTCTGCTCCTGGCACAGCTTGCAGTCTTAGGAGGGAAACATCTCCACAGAGGCTTAGCCACTAGCCGGAGTCTTGGCATCTTTCTGCAGGCGAGTACCATACATCGTGTTGCACACATTCAGGGAGATGCTGAGCCAGGCTCTGTCCTCCACCGTTGTTAGTCACCCCAGAGCACCACACCACTTCCACGCTCCTGAACAAAACGTGTACTCAGGCCTGGTTTTAGGAGCTGCTTCCCTGCTTAAGGAACCGCATTCCACCCAGCAAAGGCAGAGGTCTTCCAGCACATGGCTTTCTCTCAGTCTGGGACATGGCCCAGGACCGGTAGCATCAGCCTACACCAGCCCAGTAGACGGCCAGGACTCAGTTTACTCTGGGATGCCCCAGGGAGGATCGGAGGCTGCACATGGTGCGAAGGGGAAGGCCAGGGCCTCGCTGCTTGCTGGCAGGGGGAAGGTAAGCTCCCTCTTACCTGGACCTGCTATTCATTCCAAATGAATTTTTTTTTTTTTTTCTTTTTTCCTTAAATTATGAACAATATGGAGAAATCAAAAGCAACCGTGTTTGGTCCAACTCCTTCCCTCCCAGCCCCTTGGCTGATGCTCTGTGGGGCTTGCTCTCACAATCGGCAGAGGCAGAAGAGGGTAGGAATGAAGACACCAAAGGCCACCAATATAGGAAACATGAGGCTGCTGTTGTCCGAGGCATAGGGGTTTGGTGTGCGTGGGCCTGACTGAACCCGGTTCTTATTTGCCTGTTTTTTAACACTTGAGCCATCATCATATTCATCTTCGTCATCATCTTCCTCTTTCTTCTCCAGACCTGGGTGCGGCTGCAGCTTTGGAACATCTGTTGGACAAGACAAAAGGTTGCGAGGCAGCAGGATGTAACATGGGAAGTCACCCGAGTCCCTGCCTTCCCCCATCCCTGACCCAGCACGAAGAAGGACAACAGGGCACCTGACACCACATCAACACCACAGCCACAGCATCCCCCCTCGCAGAGGCTCACTTCGCTATTTCTTTCCTCCGTGACACAAGAGCATCTAAAGACCCAGTCTGCAAAGAAAACGACAGCATTCCACCCCGTCTATATGTTACACAGCAGAAGTTATAGCACAAAAGCACACTTGGAGTATACACAGTCAGGTATCACAGCTGCTCAGTGAGATCTAGTCAAGAACAAGCACTTGCTACCTGCAGGGCCTGCAGACAGAGGTGCAAACAGCAATGGGAACAACCCTTTCCACAAATGGTCCTACCTCACATCACTGCACCCCCTTAACCCCAGCCCTATCAGAGCACCATGGCCCAGCCCCACTCAGACCCAGCCCTCTGAGCCTGGCGCATGAAGGGTAGGTCCCCACACGTCAAGGTTCCTCCCGACCACAAGGTTATGCACCAGATCTTCAGCATCACTCGGCAACTCCTGACCAATAGTAAAGCAAACTGATGCTTTGGTCAGCGTGGGGTCCTAAACCTTCTCTGTTTAGGAGCTAGAGGAGCTCCAATACAGGCTTACAAAGAGGGTGATGGAAGAGCAAGGACTTTATTAGCACTCCCTACTGCTGTGCAGAGGAACTGATATCTGGGGAAACACACACTGCCTTGTCCACAAGCTGAGGAGACAAAACAAAGCTCCAGGCAAGAAACACTTAGCTACTAGCTAAAAAATCCTTGTGAATTGCTTGTCTGCAGGGCTGCTGCTGTCATGCAAGGCCAGAGGGAATTCACCTGTAGCTCTCAGCTAAGACTGACCAGAAGCGTTCCCTTCTTCTCTACCCTATACACAGGGAGTCTCAAACCACATTGGTTTTTTTCTTATTCCAAAAATGCACAGCTTTGTGCACTTGGAGGCACAGGGGGACCCTATGCACCTATTTCACTCTGTGGGAACTTGCTGAGAGAGGAAACATTTTTGGCAGAGGTGGGTCAGCAAGAGCTATGATCTCATGGTCTGAGAAGCAACAGGCAACTCTCCAAGGGGGAAGAGAGCCTTCTGGCTCAGAAACTGTGCTTACCTTCCACTGTTCCTTGCAGGATGTATAGGGCACAGATTTTTGGATTGTCATAGTAGCCCTAGAGAAAGCACAGAAGGAAATCACTGCTGCAGATCTGAGGCAAAAAATACTCTCCCCCCCCTTACCATCACCTCTCCTCCTTCAGCACACAGCCTGCACCACATGGCTGGGGAAGAAGGGGGAAAGGAAGCCCAGGGCTCTGCACAGAAAAACCTTGTTACCTTTACAAACTCAATGTGGAGCTTCCCCGTGAACGTGGAAACCTCTCCCTGGACACTCAGCTTCCCCTTTTTAATACTCATGGGAATGATCTCATCGTGAGCTGTGCTGTGTCCAACTCTGTCAAAAATGTCCAAGTCCTTCACCACCACGTGGCCATTCAAGCGAACATCAAACACCTTCAGGGTGGAAGAAATGACAGTGTCAGGAGGGATTCAGGCGTGTGATGGTTGAAATGGGAACCCAACAGGAAAGGTCTCTGCCTGTTATGCACCCAGGACCAGAAACCACTGCAGCATGCGCTGTCCCACCACACATGTTGTTCCCCTCCCTTAGGAAGGATTCAGAGCCCAAAAGCAGCCAGGTAAAGACACTGAAGCATTAACTTCGCTTTAAAATACCTTGAAATCTGCCTCCTTCTTTTAAAACACCCCCTCCATCTGCTCAGAATGAAGGACAGCAAGATTTTATTCTGGTTTGTTCATACTTTTCTTTCACATCTTTCCTTTCACCTACTGGCTGAGGACCTGCTCCTACCACCCCAGGGTGCTGGGGCGCACCACACCCTAGGGAGTGAACGAGTTTCCAACAGCCTGCAGCAGAGCAGAGCAGAGGAAACAAGCTGGTGAAGGAAAGGGTTTGGAGGAGGTAAAATGCCGAACTGCTAACCACATCTGTGAGCTCAGAGTGAAAGTCCTCCTCAGGGCTGTAATGACTCAACCTTCACTCAGCACCTGGGGAATCCCAGCACAGCCACATGAAGGAAGAGGAACCAAAGATGCCTCAGCCCTTCAGTTTAATGTGAGGCTGCTTTTTGCATCCATTCTGTAAGCCAGCCCCACCAGTTCTGCTCCCTGAAATACTTCTCTGGCAGGAAGGCAGCACAGTGCTTAAGGAGCAGGGCTCTAAGGAAGCTGATGGAGTCAGGGGAACGCCGGACTAAAACACACACTACTTCTCTCCCAATTCATCACAGAGCTTTGAGTTCTTTGTGCTTCTGCTTCCACGTCTGTACATGAGGGATTTCAGAAGTGACAGGGATTATTCTTCTCTAAAGAGCAATAAAGAGATTGAATTTAACTCTTGTGTTTTCAGGATCAGACTGAACCAGGACGAAGCCTTACAACGTTGCTGTTTGAGTAGGTTCTTTAACCCAGATCACCTCCCTGATTTAATCTGTGCAGTACTTCCTCCAGGACAAGCCTGCTCTCAGGTCAGGAACAAGCACTCAGGAAAAAGGCAAAATCACTTCTTCTCAAAGCCTGAACAACCTAAAGAGATCATAAAGCTCAAGTGCTAGTTTAGCTGCCCATGTTTGAATGCTTTGTAATGCCATTTTCCAGGCCAACTGTATATGTGGAATGTGGAAGACAGCTCAAGTTCCACAGCCTGTGAAAGCTCTGGGAGGTAAGTTAACCACTACTGCCTTAGTACTTGCCTTCACTCCTTGCTCCAGCACACAAAGCAGCAGAAGCAACCTGAACATACACGGTCTTAGCCAGGAATTTGCATCAAAGAGACAAGCAAGGAGCTGTTGCTTACCTTCTGTTGAGACTGTGCAAAATAGACCTCTGCAAACTTCAACACCAGCACGTAGTCACCCTCCTCTTTGATGGGGACTTCGTAGCCAAAGGTTTCCTCATTGTAACGCTCAGTCTGGTACAGAATCTGATCTTCTGCATTGGACCTCAAGATTGGCAGCTTCATACCATAGTCAGAAGCTGGGTTTCAAGCACAAAACAGTGAGAGGAAGGGTTAATTTCAGGCACTTTATGTAGATACCCTTGAAGTGCTTAACCCTTGCTTAATCCCTGTCAGACCTGTCTCCCCTCCTTGCTCTGACCAGGAGGAGGCACTACTTGAGCTGAAGCAGAGGCAGCCAAAGCCCCAGAACCCAGGTCCTGCAGAAAAGCAGGTCTGGACCTGCTGCAGTCTCAGACACAGCAAACTCACTTGCACAGCTTCAGAAAGAAGAGCCTGTCTCACAAACAGGCTCTGAGCCAAAGGACTTGGCCATTGACTCCTGCTTCAAAGAGGAAAACCACCTAGAATATTTTCACAAGCTTTTCAAATCACAAGCTGGGTACAAACCCAAAACAGTCGGTGTAGGACTGACTTGGCTCATTCATCCAACAGATTTGGAGTTAGCAGTCGATGGCATCAGGTTTTAGATGTGCGAAAACCTGGGGAATGGCAGAAGAAATGGAATTTTCTGCCATGAATGGAAGAAAAGCATCAGACATCTTACAAAACCCCTTCTTCTCACCACATCTACGCAATAACTGCCAGCTTGAAGACAGGAAGGAAACAAGGAAGATACCCGAACGTTTCAAGAGCACCAGCAGCTCCATCAACTCAAATGGGCGCTGCCTGCAGGCATCTGAACAACCCCCTTAGAAAGGCCCAAACAACATTCCCAAATGGGACAATAACTGAGAAAATAACAGGAATAGTAAAATTTGCCTCTTCTCACGTCCTTATTTCACCACCCCTAGAGCAGCCCTCAAAGAGCCTTAACCCAACTTGCCATTTTGTTGTGTCAGGGTTACTGTACAAACCCGCGCAAGCCTCAAGCTCCAGATCAAGTAATTCCTCCGCGAAGCAGGGGCAGGAGGGAGGACTGTGGCCACTGGCACTTCAGCAGGGGAAGCTGATCTATACCAAGTTCTCCGCTGACACTTGCCACTTCCACCCCATTTCCATGGGAACAGACAGTGCATCAGCCAAGACAAAGCAAGGACTACAAACGCAGCCTACGTTGCCAGCGATGGAGCCAATGCAAATGAGAGGAAATTAATGCCAGTTCTTGGTCTCCTGTTTCACTCAGGCAATCTCCTGCTTCTCTTTACCCCTGGAAGCCAGGCGCAAGGACTGAAGACTCTAATCACCAGCAATACAGAGGTGAAAAGTTTAACCTGCCCTCCTCCACAGGTACTTCTGGCCAGCTACAGATTACAGAGAGAGCAAACCAAGGACTCCACAGCAGTCAGCTCCTATTAGAGGAAAGCCTGCATAGGAAGAAAGTAACGAGAAGGTAACTGGAGAGAAAGACCTGTCACTTGCACATCACAGGTCTGTTGACACAGCTGTGGAAGTGAGCTTGACTTGACAGCGCTGGACGTGCTGAAGTAGCTCAGCATTAAGCTGCATCTCAACTGTGTTTGGCACCTGGCTGTTCTGTAATTGCCATCAGCACATTTTGTCCTCCAGGGCACAGCATCTGAACTGAAGCTTGAAAAGAAACCCAGGGTTTAATTTGCCCAGAAACGCTACCCCCTGGTCTCGCTTCCTCCCAGCCAGTATTTCTGCTGTAGCCATTACATGCCTATCAATACAGAGAGGAGCCCGGAGTAATGTGAACAATGGTGCAATAAAAAGCCATTGAGGGAAAAGCAGCTGAGAGCTCAAAGGGGTAAAGTCTCCTCTGCTGTGCCTGGCACCACTGGCTGGAGCAGGATTACTGTAACAGCCTGGCTGTCCCCAGAGGAAGCGCATGGCAGCATGCTTCAAAAGACGACCCTTTTTTCTCCTCAGCTAAACCTGAACTGTTCAAGTCCACAATGACATTCAAGCCACACATGTGAGAAGTCTGTAAAGGGAAGCTGACCTACAGGGACCAGGGCACCTTGCGTGACTGAAGTGCCTGCTTCCACGGGGGTAAAAGAGCTCCATGCAAACCATGCTCATATTTAAAAGTGACCTTCGCTGTATGCACTGCATCCCAACAGCTCTCCACTCAGGATGGCACTCCTGCAGGGTGAGCTGCGGCAGTCCCGGCTGTATAGCACAATCTCACCATCCTACACAGAAACAGGGAAGGTCAGACTTTAAAAGTCAACAGCTCACCTCCCCTTGCACTCCACCACCCGCCTAGAACTGGCAGCAGGAGCCACTCAGCACAGCTTCACTTCCCAATGGATTTGTTAATCGCCCAAGTTCCAGCGCACCGGTTATCAGAAACACATCAAATTCATCCAACCGGAGAGCTTCAGGGGAAGCAGAATGCAACCCAAGCGCAGTATCAGTTCTGCATCCTGCCCTTACTGATAGATATCAGATTTTACTGATTCAGTAGCTGGAGCAGCTGATCAGAGCCCATCTACTTCTCCTTCCGCCCCTGCCCTGCTCCTGAACACTTGCCAGGACCGGAGCACCTTCCTCCTGCCCTGCCCCAGCACCGGGGCTGCATCGAGCAGTCCGCGCCGTGCTCCCCGCGGCTGGCACCGGGCTGCTGGTGGCAGGCATGAACCGCACCGTGAGCCAGGCTGCGGAGAGCGGGCAAAGCGTGTTCTCACTTTCCCGAGCGCCGCGATCCCGCAGTGGAAACTGGGGTCTTTGGGTGGAAAACGGGAAGGGAAAAAAAAAGGAGAAAAGCGCCCGGTTTGGCAGCCGGAGCGCTCCCGTCGCCTTTCCCAGCCGAAATTCCACTCCAGCCCGCGAGGAGCCACTTCCCCTCCGGCATTACACAACCCACAGCCCGAGGCAGGGAAAACCAGCCCGAAGCCTGCGGGGCTCACCCCGCCGACACCGCAGCCCTGGGCCCGCTCTAGCCGGGCCCGGCGGGGGAACGGGGTAGCCGCGGTCCCGGCGGGTGGTAAGTCCCGTGCCGGGGGGTCTCGGCCCCGCTGTCCCCCGGCAACCCGATTCGCCACGCCGGGCCCGGACGGCGAACGGAGACCCCGACCGCGGGCCCGCTCGGGCCACCTCAGCCCAGCGCGGAAACCACCGACCGGCCGCGGCGGGGCCGGGGCAGACGGGACGGCGCCGGTGGGACGCGGGTCCCGGACCCCCGCCGAGGCAAGCGGAGCGGAGCCGGGCGGGCACAGAGAGCGGCCGCACCGACAATCCGCGCAGCACCGGCGTCCCCCCCCCCGCCCTCACCTCGGCCCACGCGGCCCTCGAGCGGGTCCTTGCGGAAGTGGATGCCGTTCACGTCCACATGGGCATCGCCACCCGCATTGACGGCCCAGACGACGCTGTCGGCGAGGCCGCCCGCCGCGCCGCGCAGCACCGGCGGCAGCAGCAGGAGCAGCAAGGGCGGCAGCAGCGGCGCCCCGCGCGCCCCGGCGCCCACCATCTCGGGCTCCCGGCGCCGCGCCCGCCCCTTCCTGCCGCCGCCAGGGGGCAGCCTAACCCGCTGCCGGGGCGGAGCGCGCAACGGCCAATCCAAGCGCCGTAACGCGAATATTAATTTCTTGTCCGTTTGCCACTGGGTGACCGCGGGCCTTCATTTGCATATTCATAACCCGCCGGGCCAATGGGCGGCGGGAGCGGCTGAGCAGGCTTGGTTGAGAGGCGAGGGGCCGGCGGCGTGCTGCGGCGGGCGCAGAGCGGGGAGCCGGTTCCTGCCGGCCGGCGGGGCCCAGCGCCGGCACCGCCCGCCCGGGGAGCGACGCGAGGGTGGAACCGGCTCCCCAGGAGGGGGCGGCGGGGAGGAGCGAGGCCGCCCGGCGGAGCCCCCGGAGCGCGGCGAGCCCCGCTCAGCGCCGGGCTCCTGCGGGAGGAGTTCCGCCCCCTCCAATCAGGGAGCTCCAGCGCGGCCGGAGCGCAAAGCGCTGTGGGACGGCGGCGGGAAGCGGGGAGCCGGTCGGTTGCCGAGGCAACGGGCGGCGCTGCGGCGGGGCTGAGCGGCGCGGCCCCGACACCGGCGCGTCCCCGGCACCGGCGCGTCCCCGCGGGGCTGCGCGCAGCTGCCCGGCTCGGGCGGTGAGGAGGGGGAGAGCACCTCGGACCACTGTAACCTGCCTGGGGGGCAAGGGCTGTGGAGGAGCAGGGGGAGCTCAGCGCTGCCCTGTGGCTCCTTACGCAGGAGAACTTCAGATTCAGCGGGGATTCTTCTGGAGGACACCGGGGAGGGCTGGAGTGCGTGGGACAGCACACGGGGAGGAACTCGCTTCGGGGTGGCGGAGCAAATAACGTCTGCCTCCGAGTCTGCCCTTCTGTCTGGGCTTGGTGCTCCTCAAAGCCTCAGGCACCAGCCGGACCCAGCGTCTGCGCTCCAGTCACCGGCTACGTTAACAGCAGCTGCTAATTCCCAGGTACATCAATTTGGGTCTTCCACAATGCTTTGCTTTTGGAAACAAAGACTTAGCGCTGCAGATAGAGAGTTAAAGGGGTTTGTTGGTTTTGTAACACGCTTACGAGGCCTTTTAACAGGACGCAGCCTTGGAGAAGTGAGCTCAGTTACGGGATAAGCACTCACCCCCTGCTTCCCAACCTGCTCTGACCAGGCTGGAGTGAGCCCCACAGCGCGTTCCTGCTGCGTTAACATCGGCTCTTGGGCTTGTGGCGTAACTGGGCCAGGGCACTGCTGTGCTCCCACAGCAGCATTGCAGCTCCTGCCTTAGGAAACCGCATCCAGAACAGTGTAAAATGGACACACTCGGCACCTCTCCAGATTAAAGCCACCTCACACTGCTCCCTGGCAAATCATCTGTGGTACAGACCCCCGCCCTGGCTGCATCTGATCAAATCCAGACTAATCTCCTGTATCCCCGCTGTGTCTGTGGTCTGCTGGGGTCCCCCAAGTTCAGTTAGCAAAGGAGTGCAAGCAGCCATGGCCAGAACAATGCTGTCCAGTTGGCGAGGCTGAGGGAGGCCTCGTTCGAGCTCATTTGTACTGATCACAGATGATCCTCCATAACGTCAGGATTTCTCCGTTTAAACTGCGATGTGCTTGGGTCAGGAGCACAGCTTCAAAGCACGTAAACACTTTGTGTGTCATCAGGGTACTGCCATGAGTTGCACACACACACAACGGCAGCGGGGGCTCAAGCACTGTCCGGGCAGAGCCTGGCCGGAACCCTGTTGAGCCTCTTGGTGAGCTGGGCAGTGGGAGGCTCATGCTGGGACCTTCACTGCCTTGGTGGGCACAGGGGCCGTGCAGGCAGTGGCAGGGGCTTCATTACAAACCCAGCATCAAACTGCTCAGCGCAGTCCCAATGTGCCCATGAGCAGGAACTCAGACATGAAGGGATGACTCCCTAACATTCAGGTATCACCAACGAGCCCTCAGCTGAAGGAGCCTCTTTGGCTCCTGATGGCTTACGAGGGCTGCTGGGAGCTAATCCAGCTCATCCCTGCCTTGGGGCTTCTGTGGCTGTGCCAAGCCTGGGGTCCCTGTCAAGAACATCTCATAGCAAAATAACAGCAGCACTCCCTTGAGAAGAGAAGAATTTCCTTGAAAGGAAGAGTTCCCCTCCTTGAACAGAATGGAAACCCACCCTCTTCCAGCTCTGCCTGAGGACTCTGCCTTTTTAGAGGGCAAGTCGCTGAGTGTTGCAATACCTCCTCTGCCTTCCCTGTCACAGCATCTTCTACCAACAAGCCAGGGTGCTTATTTCCCAGGAATCAGCATCCCACCATGAAACGAGAAGGATTAACTGAGCAGCAGTGTGTGGGGAGGGATAGTGGTTGTGCCCACAGGCACAGGAGGAGCACTTGCCCTGGCCCACATCTGGCCACAGCCGCTGCGCAGGATGGTGGGCATGCCAGTGGCTGTGCCCACGATGTCCTGCACTGCTGCCCCCGACTTGTTACTTGTGAGCACCAGCAACCTGATGGCAGCTTGTGCCCGGGATGTCAGAGGCTCTGTATCCTGTTACTAATTCACTGAGCCATCAGCCCCTTGCTGCAGGCTGCATTTACACCAGTAACCTACAAGTGAAAGGCTCAGGGTTGTCTTCTCAGTCTTTTGATCTCTCCCTGTCCCCTGCCATCTGTCTCAAAATAACTGAGTCTTGAATCAGCCCTGCCTGGTCCACCTACAGCCCTGATCCTTCACCACCAGAGTGGGACATGTGTTCTGGGTATTAGCCATTTCCTGCAGGAAAAAGGGATTTGGCATGCCCAATCTGGGACTTGGGGTGTCCAAAAAGAGTGGTGGAGAAGTGTGGGCCAGAAGCACATGCACCTGAACCACATGGGCTACAGGGCCCAAGTGCCCAGAGCGGACTGGCTCTGCCCTGCCATGTGGAGCTATTTGGAAGCCTCCCTGGTCCCAGGATTGGAGATGAAAGCAAAAGGATTATCTCTGGAATTAGATTATTTAAACTGGAGCTTTAATCTCTGATCCTGTCTGCGCAAGAAAATAGTAAAACTCCTTGGGATTATTTGGGGCTTTTTGTACAAGTAAAACCACACTTGCAGCAAGAGCTTCTGCTGGAAGGATTAAAAAATGAATGCTCTGGAGACCTGCCTTGTCTGACCTGTTCCCTGTGTTGTGGTGAGATGTTATTTGGAAGAGCTTCCAGCTTTCCTTGGAAGTAGCTGTGGCTCCAGGCCTGCCTCTGCAATGACACAAAGGTGCCCCGCAACCACCCTTCCCCTGGCAGTGGTGCCCCTGTGTTCCTTGGGACTATAAACGCAGCTCTGCCATGGTACAAATGCAGGGACACCAGGGGACACTGAGTGCCCCTGATCCCCACGGGCCGGCACAGTCACTCTGCTGCACGCTGCAGTGCTGTCCTCTTGCTCTGCACACACGAACACGCATCTTCCTCAGTGAGCCCCACTGTAAGTGAAGCACATTTGTGTCCAGCACTCCCTATGGCACACACAAGCCTGCGCAGGTCTCTCCCCCCTGCCAGTATTTTCCTAAGTACATACATAACTCACTAGGACTCTGGACTCTGTTCAGTTCATCACCCTCATCTCCTAAGCACAATACAGCTGCTGTACCAATAAATGTGGAGATCTGTAAATACCCATTTTCCCATTTCTTGGCTCACACCCACATTTCCAAGACTGGACCAGCTCCATAGATACACACATATAGTTTGCATACACCCACTTGCAAACAACTCTGCTGCTGCTGCACTCCCATGTACTTATCTGCATTCCCTGCTTTAATGCGCACACGCACAAACCTTCCCCAGGGCACATGCCCGTGCAAACACGAGTACACACACAAAATACAAGGAGAAACAGCTTTTCCATTGCTGGGATATGAGCCATTGCTGCAGTTATGGTGGTTGGCACAGCAACAGGACAGCATAAGAGAAAATCCTCCTTTGGGACATGGATTTGTGGACCTTGAGAATTTGAAAGGGAACCTGGGAAGTGAAAGATCTGAGATGGAGGAAGCAGGAGGATATTGGTCCTTAACCTCCCAGTTGGAGTAAAGGGAAAACTGAGAGGAAAACAGCTCCCATTCCCACTGAGAAAAGCACAGCCATGATGATGCCCTTTGAAGCCAAGCAGAAATTAGTCCTGGCAACTTGTAACTGAGCCTCTGCATAGAGAAAGAGGATAACTATAGGTCTGGCAGGGTAGGGGAAGGGAGCAGGAGGTTGGAAGCATGTTGGGGTAAGGAAAAGTAGAATGATAGAGAAGAATAGGGCCTGGAGGCTGCTGTCATGGTCACTGCTGCACACATGTGCAGTATTTTGGAGTGTGAACAAGCTGGAGAGCAGGGCACTGCCAGACAAGGAGGATCAAGGGCAACCACTGGCACCAACAGCTCAGCTCCCGCAGCACAGCTCCAACTGTGCATTCATTCACAGCTGGGTTTGAAGTCATCTGAAAAGGGGTGATGTGGGCTACTGCTGTCTATCTCCATCCCACCCAGCTCCCCTCTGTGTCCTTTCTCCCATTGTTCTTGCCATAACACCATGGGGGCTCCCACTTGCCCCTTTGCAAGCAGGGGGGATGCAGGGGTTGGGGACCCTCGCACTGCCCTCACCACGAGGCATCTCCAGGCCGCCAGCTGCAGGCTTAGTGGCTGGCAGTGAATCCCATTTCCTTGGCAAGGACTCGCCTCTGCATCCTGGTGCAGATGATGGGGTGTGCATCGGCTGAAGCCCTCTCCCCCAGCCCAGCCACCACCTCTCAGGGACATCCAGACATCATTTCAGCGTGCATATTTATCGCTTTCTCCCCACAAGACATGTATTTGAATGTACTCTTGGTAAACATAACCACGGGAGATGCAAAATATGTGCCAGGAAAGCATAAATAACTCCACACAGACAGACACACACACATAGACAGCAAACACAGACACGGTTCACCAAGGGAAACCAAGAAGTGCAGAGCACGCCCTGAGGCTGCCACCATTCCCAATGGCTTTGCTCTCATCCACCAAGCCAAGAGGACTTCTCCTGCTCTTGCTTTGCAGCAGCTGGTGGGAGAACAAAGCTGGGGAGGAGGAGTCTAAAGTTGCAAATATCCCATGAAAGCATCATGGCAAGTCCTGGCTCTGCAGTTTCCTGCAATCATCTCCAAGGAATGGTTCCAGTTGTAGGAAGTTGCAAGTCTTTCACAGTGTGAAAGGGTGGAGGGGCATGGGGACCACCATGAGGGAGGAGCAGCAGGTCATCTTGCAATGTCCCAGTTGCAGCCAGCCGATAAACCTTCCCGTGGGAACATCGGGGCTAGATGCTCCATCTAGGTCCTCTTCTGCCCTCTCTAAGGTGCTGATTCTTCTTTAGTGAGAATAATCTTCAACGGGACATCATGCGAACAAACTCTGCAACCAGTAAAAAAGGACAGCCCTGAAGCAGCAGGCACCCGTGGTCCCCAACCCGGCTCTCATTCCCTGGAAGGACCATGCAGCCAGGCAGAAACCCAGAGTTCATGCACTGCCAGCATTGTGCTGCTCCGTGCCTGGCCCTGGAGAGCTCCCACAGAATGGGCTTTAGTCCTCGCATTAGATATAGTGACAGGAGCTCACTAGCAGGTCAGTTCCTCGCCTTGGACTCCCTTCCAGCTAGTGCGCAGTCCTGTACGCACAAGCAGTTCCTTGTGAGACACTAGGGCAAGTGTTGTCTCCTCTGTAACTTCAGGAGACCTTGGTTTATAATCTTGGGAACACAGTATGGTTTCATAGTAAGCCTGCCACTTCGCAGAGACAGCGTTGTGGGAAAGCACTAGTGTTTTGGTAGGTACCAGCATTTTTATAGAGGAAAGTTTACTTTGATGGACTTCGTGTTTTTAAAGAGATAGACTAACTGTAAGGCTACCCTGGACCTACTTCTTCATCATCCTGCAGCTTGTGAAGTCCGTTACAATTGTTCAAATGGAGTGTAAATGCCATCACATATAAATGTGTTTTCATTCTGCACTTGATATGCCAAGGAACTAATAACTCTGCAAAAAGGAGGGCAGTGGAAATTACCCCCTTGACTTCTCCTTTTCCATTGGCGAAGCTGTCCTTTGGTAACTAAAGCAGTAACTCACAGAGAAAATGATACTGGGATAGCATTCCATGTATTTTAGCTGTCTAACATAATTTAGCTGTAGGAAACAAGGAGAGCTACTGTCATGTAATCAGCCAGTGCATTAGAACAACTGCAGCTACCAGATACTTTCCAGGGAGACACTTCTAGTTTTCGAAGCCCTGAGAAGCTTCAGTAATCCCGAGGACAGAGGCTCTGTGTTCTGTGGGAGACCCAGGAATGCTCTGAGCCAAAATAAAAAGTCTATTTAATTTTAATTCTGTAGTTCTGCACTCTTACTGCAAAGGGATGTCTCGATTTGCACTAGGAAAACAGCAGCCTGCCATGTGCTCACACCTTCCAGCTCTTATATCCGCTTAGCTGTCTGGTATCAACTGCTTCCCTTGCCAGAAACATTGAGCTCTATTAATACTGCTCCTGCCATGGCTAATAGCACTCTGTTTTTCCCAAGTCCTTTTGGCATGAAAAGTGGGAGAAGAAATGAGTTATCTCTAGGATTTAACAAGACACCTCCGGATCAGATATCTGCAGTCCCAGTAAGCGTATCTGGCATAAAGGCACAGAAACAAATTCTCTATAAACCCAGAAAACAAGGTGAGCCAGAGGAAATGGAGGCTGCAATGCATCCTCCAAACCAATCTAGCCTCCTCACAGCTTCTGCAATAGATTTATTGCCCCATAAAAAGAAGGCTGGCACAGTATGTGTGCACCCAAATCTCCTTCTCTGTGACAAGGCATTTCTCTTACCATGCTAGGATTATGAAGACAAAATTGAAACTAAGATGCAGCAAGAGATGATACACAAATGAACACTTCAGCTGAGGCATTTCCTGTGGGGGCCAATGTTCTTCATTTTCCTCAGATGACTAGGAAAGAAAATCTTGTGTTTTTCTCCATACTTCAGATACCTGGGCCCTGAGCATGCAAATCTTCCCTTCTGCTTCTGCCTCTGAGCTGAAACTCTGACTCACCCCAGAGCGGATGGACAGGGAGCGTTCATCCCTTCTCACCTTCAAAATCAACACGTCCATCTCCATTCAGATCCACATCCCGGATGATCTCTTCAATATCCCGATGGCCCACCTGCTGCCCTAGAAGCTTCTTCATGGCTTCTCGCAGCTCACTGGTGCTGATCTCTCCGTCACCATTGGTGTCAAACTGTGAGTACATGAAACATACCATCAGGGGAAATACACGAGGGAAATGGATCTTGCTCTGGGCTGGATTTTGTGCTGTCCTGCTCCCATGTGCCCTGGTTTTCCTGCATTTCTTGTGTCCCTCCTTTTCCTCCTTTGCTTGCCTTTTGGATCCAGTCTGTTTTCTCCTCAGAAACCCCTCCTAACTGCTGTGTCTGCACCAGCTTTCCTCCTCCTTGCCTCAAGGGTTCCCTTATCTTAGTGACTTTCTCTGCTCCTCCCTTGTTTCACGCCTGGCTTGGCTCTTTCTCTGTCTTGCACTGCTCCTTCTCCTCTTTCCAAGCCGGTCTTCTCTCCTTCCTGTCTCTTGTTGCTCCCCTCTCTGGGGGCACACGATAAGGAACACTCACCTCTCTGAAGGCATCACGGAGCTCTTTTACACCAATCATGTCTGCAGTTTCTGCTAGCAGCTTTGGTCCCATCAGCTCAACAAAATCTTCAAAATCCACATGGCCACCCACTTGGGACAAGACAAAACATTGCATGTAAGAACTCCATATGTTAGCCAAGCCTAGCACTCACTTTGCACTTCTGTGAGCCCCATTGGTTCTCCAAGAAGCAAAACACAGAAGGTGCAGGACAGTGGAAGGAAAAGCAGAGTTAGTTTTACACTGTCTTTGTATTTTCTGGATTGTGGGCTAGGTGGAATGAGCCCAAGCTATTCCTTCCTAGGCTGCCATGGACTGTCACATCCTTATGGCATCACATACTAGGATTTAGAGGCTTGATCATTTCTAGTGCTTATAGCAAACCTCTGCTGCACCTGAGCCAAAGGGTACGGCAAGGGCACAGCATAATGTTCCTGCATGGCCTGGGCAGTGCCCTGCAGCAGTGGTGGAATCTTGCTCCATTAGCAGTGCTAATGTATGTCCCAACTGCTCATTCATAGCATCAGTCCTTTTCCGTTCATCCCTATTTAAAAGCTGGCAGTAACACTCTCAAATTCCTAAGTGCTTGTGTGTGTGCCAGGGTTATAGAATCATAGAATAGTTAGGGTTGGAAAGGACCTTAAGATCAAGTTCCAACCCCCCTGCCATGGGCAGGGACACCTCACACTAAACCATCCCACCCAAGGCTCTGTTCAACCTGGCCTTGAACACCACCAGGAATGCAGCTTTTGCGTGTGCCCAGTTGCGTATGTAACAACTGTTTTTCCTTCCCCTGACCATGTAAGTTGTCCTTTTCATATCATCATGTGTCAGAAACAACATGCACTAAACACCCTTTTTCCCACCTGGAGAGTAATACCTTGCACTGTCACAGACAAGAGGCAACAAAAGATGATGATGAAAGACAAGGAGCACAAACACAGTGAATATGACACATCTGTCACACACTTCCATGTCTCCAACAGGTGCTCCCATCTGACACTGCCAACACAGCTTGCTCACAGCCCATCCCCAGGCACACAGCTGATCCACAAACCACCACAGAGTGAACAGCCCATCCATCACTCGGTGGATAAAGAACTGGGTGGATGGCCGCATGCAGAGTTGTGATCAATGGCTCAGTGTCCGGCTGGAGACCAGTCATGAGTGGTGTCCCTCAGGGATCAGTGCTGGGACCGGTCTTGTTTAACATCTTCGTCGCTGACACGGACAGTGGGATTGAGTGCGCCCTCAGCAAGTTTGCCGATGACACCAAGCTGTGTGGTCCGGTTGTTACGCTGGAGGGAAGGGATGCCATCCAGAGGGACCTTGACACGCTTGTGAGGTGGGCTGATGCCAACCTTATGAAGTTCAACCATGACAAGTGCAAGTTCCTGCACCTGGGTCGGAGCAATCCCAGGCACAGCTACAGGTTGGGCAGAGAAGAGATTCAGAGCAGCCCTGCAGAGAAGGACTTGGGGGTGCTGGTCGATGAAGAAAATGAACATGAGCCGGCTTCAGTGTGCGCTCGCAGCCCAGATAGCCAACTGTATCCTGGGCTGCATCAAAAGGAGCGTGACCAGCAGGTCGAAGGAGGTGATCCTGCCCCTCTGCTCTGCTCTTGTGAGACCTCACCTGGAGCATTGTGTGCAGTTCTGGTGTCCTCAACATAAAAAGAACATGGAACTGTTGGAACAAGTCCAGAGGAGGCCACGAGGATGATCAGGGGCTGGAGCACGTCCCGTATGAAGACAGGCTGAGAAAGTTGGGGCTGTTCAGCCTGGAGAAGAGAAGGCTGCATGGAGACCTCAGAGCAGCTTCCAGTACCTGAAAGGGGCCTATAGGGATGCTGGGGAGGGACTCTTCATCAGGGACTGTAGTGACAGGACAAGGGGTAACGGGTTCAAACTGAAACAGGGGAAGTTTAGATTGGATCTAAGGAGGAAGTTCTTTACTGTGAGGGTGGTGAGACACTGGAATGGGTTGCCCAGGGAGGTTGTGAGTGCTCCATCCCTGGCGGTGTTCAAGGCCAGGTAGGATGAAGCCTTGGGTGAGATGGTTTAGTGTGGGGTGTCCCTACCCATGGCAGGGGGATTGGAACTAGACGATCTTGAGGTCCTTTCCAACCCTAGCTATTCTATGATTCTATCACCCATCTGACCAAAGCTTCTCCATCTTCCCAGGCTCTTTCTTCAGTCTGACACCAGCTGACAACAGGTTCAATATGACAACACCCACAACCAGAGCACTGATGTCTAACTGCCCACATCAAGAGCAGTTTTATACCTGACAGCACAAGCATGAAGGACAACCCTTCCACTCACTGTTCCCATACAGAACAGTCCACACAATCCCTTTGTTAGGCAAGAAACAAAGGCATCAACTCCTGGGGACCAGAAACGAACAGAAGAGATGACAGTGAGTGAAAATGAGAACCAAAAGAGGGAGTCTGGGGGAGGGAATCCAAAGGAAAAGAGACAGCAGGAGACTGAGAAAGCCCGATGCAACGATTCAGGACACAGCGGCAACAGGGAGGCACAGCTAGGTGGACATTACTCACAGTTCATGTTGATCTGCTGGGAGAGCTCTATTAGCTCCATCTCAGTAGGCATGTAGCCCATGGTTCGCATGCAGTTCCCCAGGTCCCTGCAGTTAATAAACCCATCCTTGTCTTTATCAAACTCCTTAAAGGCTTCTCTTAATTCTGTGGGAGTAGAACCAGAAAGAACAATATTGTCAGTGACAGCCTGAAATAACTTTTCCAAGAAACCTCCCCAGAATCAGCAGCACCTTATGAGGCCAGACTCCCTAAGACAGTCCCTATGTTCCCTTTGCAGATCTCCCTGTAAAGACCAGTGACTGGAGCAATGTTAAACTCCTGTACCAGCAGCACTGCTGACCCATTCCTTACAGGAAAACTTGCTTGGACTACAGGTGGCACAAACTGATCATTACAAAACTGTACTCCCTAAAGAAACTGAAACTAGTAAGTTTTCCCAACTTCTACCCCTGCACTATATTATATAGCCCTCATGGTAGGGATTAGTAGGTAAAACAGCTTCCCTGGAGTCGTATACTACTGTATCACACTACAACAGTTTCTGTGGGAGCTGGGGTGCACAGCAGTTCTCTGACAGCCAATATCCCACTACTTTACTTATCCTCCCACCGTGAAGAAGCTGGAATGGATGCAAATTCCTTCACAGCCAGCGCTCTCGTAGTTTTCTTTTGCTGGGGTTTCCAGGAATTATTCCAGTAATCATCTCCCTCCATTTGCCCCAGCTTATTTTACCCATGGGGGCCAAGCTGGAAGGGCCTGCCAGTAGGAGCAGGTTTTCACTGGGCAGGGAGAAAAGTGACACAGAAGAAGTGACAAATTTTACCTTCAATTTCTTCCGGACGCAGTTCTCTATCCTGCAAGACAAGAAAATATTATGTTAAAGCTGTTTGCTTGCCAAACACATAGTTTAAGAACAGCACTTATTGGTGCAAACAGTTCTGGGACAAGCCAGAAAGTGAGAGAAGAAACAAGAAGGTGATGACATGTTTAATACCATCTACCTGCCAAGGCTCCCCAGCTCTCCTCCCCAAAGGCAGGGGTGTTATCCTGCTCACTTTCCTGTGGAAGCCCCTCTCCCTCTCATCTCCTGACAGGGGGATGTCAGGTGCTCCCCCAAAGCAGAAGAGACCTCGGCCAGCACGGCAATAAGTGTGGCCTCCCTACCTGATGGGACTATGAGCACCTTCATGAAGCTCCTACATCATTCCCCAGCACCAAGACCTGGAGCAGAGACTGTCCCTGCAGCAGTTATGATCTCTTCTAGAGCTCTGAAGGTATTTCCTAGTGCAGCTCCTGCTGACAGAGCCAGATCAAAACAGCCAGAAGCAGTTCCTGTAACCAGCAGGTCTATACAATCGTCTGCTTGGATCACTGCTTGATACCTGTCCTTCTGGCATGACAGCAACAGCCACAAGCTCTCTTTCAGCCCACATCCCAGAGCCATCTCCTACAGTTAGTCCCCACAAAAAGGTAGGAACTTCTCCCTTCCCCCAGCCTCAACTCCATATACAAGCGCATGAAGGCAGACACACGACATATACATCATCAAGGTCATCTACAAACAAAACAGGACAAGGATTCACCATGTTCAGGAAACACTGCAACTTCAAACATCCAATTTGAATTTCTTGGAAGAAGGGGAAGGATATAAAAGAGTATAGGAAAATTCCAACACTGCACCAGGAAGAAGAGACGAGCATGGAAATGCACTGCTTTCTGGTTTAAACGCCCTTTCTAATTCCTTTCATGGCTCCCAGGCAAATCCAAAACATCTGAGAATTTGGAAACACAGAAACACGATCTCTTTTGTCGTCTCACTCCTGGCTTTTCCCCTTAACCATGGGGAGTTTCTCCTTGCCTTCCAGGTGTCCTCCAGCCTCATCACATGTCCCTGGAGACGGTGCCTTTGATCAGTTTGAGGATGATCCTTTGTTATTTAACCACAGGCTCCTCTGGAAACCCTAATGGCAGCTGTTCAGAGTGCATAGCAAACTAGGACACACACTGGTTTACGTCTGTGCAGAAGTGGGCTGTGCCAGAGAAACGACCAGCTTGCCACTCATAACCTTCCCAGAGGCATCTCTGTGCTGGATGGAACTGTTGGAGCGCGCTGGCTCTGCCATTTCATCCTTCACAGAACTGGTATTTTCAAACATGTCATCCCATTTGTTCTGCTTTCATCAACAGCAAGTAATAAACCAATTCAGACTCCTCAGACCGGATGCAGGAGGCATTATTGCCCTCCTGCCTTAGATAAAACGGCAGATGAAAACCATGGATTATCAGTACCAACACCTTGCACACCTCATTCCAGAGCGTGTGGACGTCAGTCCCTGCGGATCCTGCTGTGTGCCAACAGCTCGGCACGGCAGGAGATGCAGGGTATGATTGCCACGGTGCAAAGGGCGCCCTGATGCACCCACAGGGCCTGTGGTCTTGTGTGAGCGGCTGGGGTAGGACCCAGGCCTTCCTCTAGCACAGTCATCACAAGAGCATCGTCCTCCTTACTCACTGAAGACCACAGTGTAACCGACACAACTGACACATGTCGGAAGTGGGGGCTTCAGCACCAGCTCTAATTCTGCACATCAAGGCATTTGTGTTTGCAGGGCGCTCAGCATATCTTTGCACATGCAGATTGTAGCATCAGAGAGCCACAGACTGCAAATGCAAAAGGAGGGGGAGGGCTTACGTCCCTCCAAAACTCTGACTCAAGCGATAACTAACGTCATGAAGAGGTTTTCTGTTTTAAATTTGAAAGAAGAGCCCCTAAAATGATAAAGGAGGAAAATTGCTTGGGAAGAAATGGGCTGAATCACTCTACGGCTTTTGGAGAACATATGGAAAGAGGAATAAAACTCTTCAGAGTGTAGATCCTAGATAGAAGCAGAGGTGACCCTCAGAGAGTACATTATACATAATGGTTTTACCCTCATTTATTTCTCTTCTATGCACAATAAATCCTGTTGGTTTAGAGAGTAAGTAAAAGTAAAGCTGTTTATCAGATGCACTTATTCTACATCAGGGTAGTTACAGACATCACTAATCCTATTTTGGAGGCTTCTTAGGGCACTGTGAGTTTCCACAGCCTAAGCAGGATGGATACCTGTCCAGCTGTGAGCCTCCCACTAGAGAGCTGGACCTATCTCCTATACCAGGCAGCTCTGTGCATGCCAGCAAATGTGCTTGTGTGAGAATACTGTTTTGTGTTCTAGTGAAGTGGCACAAGGAAGACGTGATCACTCAATGGCTGAAGGTTAGGAAGAACAAAAGCCCTTCTACCAATAATGACAAATAACTTTTTGTGTTGCTGGTTGAAGAAGGTGTTTCAGAAATAAAGCCCTAGGTGCCTCATAAAGCTCTGGATAACCATACCAATGCACAAGTAAGATAGAGATTTCTTACAGAGGCAAGAAAGCTCTGACTCTCAGGTAACTGGAGCGAGCTTTGTTTCACCACAGGAACACGGAATGCACCAGGTGAATATCTGACAATGCACATATTCATTCATACATATCCATAAAAACTGTGCTAATTGTATGTTTGTCTATGGCTTTAAACTCATGTTAATGTAGGAATTAAATGTTTATGTAAAAAGTATGGTTTACTTCTTGTAAAGGTATAGTACTGAGGTGCATATCTATGTATATTTAACATGTCCAAGTGTATATATCTGAATTTACATACAAAGACATATTTGTATTGTTTGGATATAAATGCATTCATTAGCTGCATAAGAACACATAGTTACAAATAGGTGTGACTGAACGGACAGATGTGGTTTTGCTATCTGTGTGTGTATACGGGTAATAGCTCCTGTTAGTCTAAGCACTATCTGCAACTATAAGGACAGACTGACGTTCTGTGGTTTCTGGCTGGGATTGCTGCAGTGTCAGACTGGGTATGATAGAGTGTAAGAGATAAGCATTTGGGTATCTATGAGGAGGCAGATGCATGCTTATTCCTGCTGGTACTGGTGTGCTCACTGTGAGCTGATAGGAACAGTATCAAATATGGACAGCTTGTTCCCAATACGGATGCTCTGATTTGCATTTAAGTGGCTATTTAGGTCTTAAATGCCAATCTGAGCCTCTTGGAATGAAATGTGGATATCTTGCTGGAATAGCAGCTTTGAACAGTGGACTCCTCTTGAGTCCGTATTATTATGTAAGTCCTGAAGTCCTAAGTCCTTCTCCTGAGTCCATATGATTATGCCTACTTGAGTGTAGGCTTGGATCTAACTTCCATAGCTGCATTTTTAGAATCCTCCTTTCTTGGTGCTTAGGCACAGGGGGTATCTCTGCACATCCTTCAACTTAGACATCTGCCTGTGATTGTATCTGCACTTGGAGCTGGAGCCGGGATGCTCGAGACCCAGGGCTGGGGGTTACAGAGCTCCACACAGATGGAGCATATGGGCAGCTCCGCATTCCCCGCTCACATCCACATGGTTTTGTGCATGTCTCGCCCGGCTGGGTGTAACTTACGTACAGGCTGCCTGTTTTCTGCGAAGCCCTTCCTCAGGAAGATGCATGCCGGCCCCAGCAGGTTGTGCATGACGGCGCAGTTCTGGGCCAGCACCATGAGCGGACCCTGGTACTCGCAAGCCGACGGCCCCTCTTCACTCGTCTGGACAGCCTTATAGCACGTCTTCTCCTCATGGCGGATCTTCCCAGCCAACAAGCAGCAAGCAAACAACACAACAGAGGATGTTACCTCCCCATCTCGCCCAGCCGTTCCTCTGAAGTTCTACTGAACCGCCTCGCAGAGACATTATTGCTAAATTTCCTTCATCTGGTCCACACTGCGTCCCCCCCACCGCTCTATGAGGATATGTACAGAAGCAGTAAGTCCAGGAGTTCACTTCCAAAAGCTGACAGAAGTACAAGCAACCAGGAGAATTTCGCTTTGAAATGACATCAAACTCTCAGCGCTGCTCGCATCTACCCAGACACAGCCAAAAGGGCCGTGCTCCCGCTATCGGTCCCAGTGTTAACAATCCCTTGAATGAGCTGCAAAGGGCAAGCACAGCCCAACCTAACAGTATGTGTGCCAGCCTGTGCCCAGGGCGAAGCTGCTGGCAGAGCCATGTCAGCGAGGGCACCCCCAGGAGACCAGGCAGAGCCTGCACAAAGGCACTGCATGAGGCTCCACATCACATTGCAGCCACACAGCATCACACGCTTTGTAATGTTCTTAGAAGGCCATTTACAGCATCAGGTGGCTCTGCCAACTGCAGGGTCACTTCTAATTAGTTACATCCTCGGGGTCTCAGGCACTTACTGCACTGGCCTCTTCTAATCACTGACAGTCCCAAAGTGGAGATCAGGCACGAGCACCACATTTTTGTCTGTTTGCATCTGCACACATCCTGCTAAGCTGTGGCTCCAGAACAGCACTGGATTTTATAAGGAGGCACTGCTTTCCTTTTATAGAAATGCATTTCCCTGGCTCTGCAAGAAAACTCTTATCCTGATATTCCCATGCAGCTATAAAAAGCCAGCACAACCCACAGGACCCTTGGTTTTATAGAATAAACATTAATCACACATCAGATTCCTCTTCAGGAATGATTCTACTTTTACAGGCCGTGCTCCCAGGGGTGATCGGAGAAGCTCTGTCAATTGTCATTGTCTCTATTAACCCTTTCCTTAAAGCCTGAGGTGCGTTTTCAGGCTAAAAGACCAGATATACACACACGCCCCATTCACACTTTTCCAAGCCTATTGTACCTACTTGCTGCATCTGCCATGTGCTATTGCATTGCACACATGGTTTGGAGTTTGCCTTTTTGTACAGGCTTATACCAATCTGCTCATGCATAATGTCATGTGAATATCAAGCATCAAAACAAAAACAACTCAAAAAGCAAGCCATGGAGAAAGAAAAAGATGAAGCAGGAGAGCAGTTTCATTGCAGTCATGGATGAGGAAGGAATCTGCCTCGATTAAACCTGACACATAGGACACTTGTCCTTAAAAACCTGAGAGATGAGCATCCGTCCACAAATGGCATGTTACCAGCTCAGCTAAATGTCAAGACAACTGTGCTGAACTGCACAGCTTGGTGCTACGTATTTTCAAAATTATCAGCTTTATTTCCTGGCACATTTTTCAGTTTAATACACCAAATACTATGAATCACTTCAAACAGTCCACCTCAATTCTGTGTTTAACTCCAGTGAAGCCACACGAAAGACGAAAGGCCCCACAGCCCCAGATGCTCGTTTGCTGGCCCTTCCAGTCAACAGTTTCTTACCAAGCCACAGAGCAGCACTACATAACAGTCATCCCATTACTTTCCTGTGTGGAAAGAGATTGCCAGCTGATGAAGCAGTTGCCAAGAGCCACCAAGGATCCTGACTAGACAACCCACCGCAGCACCAGGACAAGGCGCTTGGCTCAGCGAGAGCCCAGTAGGGGTTGCTGCAGGCAGGATTTGTGGCATTTGATGTTTCCTCTGCCAGCAGCACCCCCTGGTTTCTCCTGCAAGTATCCCCACATGTTCCTTCCACCACGTTCCTCCTACGGCCCAGCAGAGCCGCGAAGGCAGCTGTGGTATGGGCACAGGGCAAAGCAATGTCAGCTGCCCATTACAGGGGAAACGGCAGCATGCATGACAAGGAAAATGCAAGGACAGGACTGGGAAGCTCAGGCTTTCCCTGTCCTTTCCCTGAGCAAAGGGCCACTACCCTTCCTAGCAGAGTCCAGCCCTTGGCTGTGTCAGACTGGCAGACTGCAGAGAGGGAAGAGAACAGGTTGATTTAGAGATGGCAGCAGTGGTGGTGATGGGTGGCAAAGCGAGAGACCTGGATGCCAAAGCTTTTCCTTTCTGCACAACAGGGCTCACTTCATTTTCCTGCCTGTGTGTCAGAGGGACTTCACAGAGCAGCAAGCCCAGAGGGGCTTCATCCTGACAGCAGTGCCTCTCAGAGGGAAGGGCAGCCAGGCTGGCTGCTGGCATCACCGGGGGAGCCCTGTGACACTGAGCACTGCCACCCAAACATGGTACCCCCATGCCAGGCAGTCCCAGACCAAGCCAGCCAGCGCCAGGGAGTGACTCCCATACTTCAGGCTGAAGCCATGTATTCAAGAGATCAGTCTGTAACCCAAAAGCAGCTTTCATACACGTGGCTGCAGTCCCTCCTCTTTACCATTTCATCAAAATGAGTTTGCCCAAGCTAAAATCTGAGAAAAAAGACCGGGATTACCAAACAGCCAAGTGAAGTTGTGAAATGTTAACCCAAACTATTCTATAACTCTACGTTAAGACAGACCTGCAAAGTCTCCAGTATAATTGTGTGTTGTTATCAGAAGAACGGCAGGGACCCAGGGCCTGTTGGGATGAGTGCCTGAGGCCTTAATACATGGCTAGCTGGAGTAATGTCTGAGAAATACTCTAATTCAGCTCTGCAACTTTCTCTCTGTAGTCCTGCCATCCCAGGCCTTCTAACTAGGCACAAAGTGCGTTATTTGAAGCAGCTTTTAGGAATGAAAGCATAAATTACCTAAAAGACTGACGACAGAGCTCATACGTTTTTGAATCCATTTGGATTCAAGCAGCCTGGCCACACGTCATTCTTTAATTGCAGTCGCCTCGATCATGTTGAGCACAGCTGCAGCCAACGCCTTTTATTGCGAGTTGGAGGCATCCTACAAGCAACCAAATTGGTTTTTCATATGTGCAACATTTGGGTGAATTTCAGCTACTTCTTCCTCTCCCTGAAGGTCACCCCGACTTAGGGAATGGTCTCAGCACTGCCTCGCTGTCTGGTGATGAATCCCCATCCTGTGTGTCCCAGCTCCCCCACAGCAGCACTGTGCTATTACTGGCTCTGTTCACAGCAGCCAAGGTAAAAGCAAACTGTGTTTCTACACAGAAGAGGCAAATCTCTGACCAAAAGAAACTCTCTGCTAGGGAGGTTCTCCACCCAAGAGTTCCCCCTCAGAGGGACTGTCCCAGGTGGCAGGGTCTCCCTGATGGCAGTGGCACTTCATTGTCAGCAAGGTCTCAAGAGACCTCCTCAGGGCTCTTCTTTGCAATACTTAGGATGCTTAGCATAACTTTTTCATTTACAAGGAGCGACTTGCACAGCTTCTTGCTGAGTTGTTAGATTTGCAGCAGCAGCAAGTGAGAACAGCGTGGCTGACAGGTACACGGTGCTTCAAGACCTTTTTCAGTCAAACAAGAAATTTTTCCAGGACATGTCATTCCCATTTCAATCTACTCACTAACAGCAGCATCATTCCTGAATCTAATTTGTCCTGAGATCAGTGCAAAACCTCAGCACGGAGCAGACCATGGGTTGCAGCCTAACAGATACACATGGCAGCTTGCAGATGAGCTCCAGCTGGGCCCAAGCATGTGGACACATGGGCTGTGCTGATGTGCAACATGATGCACGCACATGCAGCCAGGGCCCAGTGCATCCACTCACAAACAGAGGCATGGACAAACAGATCACAGAGAAAAACATGCTTCTGTACCCAAACACATACCAACAAAACCAGATATAAGCGTATGCAAGGATGGATTATACATAAAACACATGTATGCCTACATACAGATGTCGGTAAGGATGTCCACCAGCAGGTAGACACACACAGAGTGTTGTACAAGCAGGGATCCGTGTATGACCCTATACACTCACAACAAACCCTGCACACCTGCTCACAGACCTCAGGATGTGCACATAGAGACACAGAGCGCTAAGGACACACATGTACTTCAGATGGGCTTATGAGCTGTGCGTACTCTTACACATCGATGGAATACGTACATGCACCCATTCCCATGTACATGAAGAGATGTTGTCCCTACAGGAGCAACACACAACTAGACTCATGCAAACACCTTCCAACTGAAGCACATGCACACAAACTCACACATACACACGTACATTAAGGTGCCCCTACAGAAGACGTGTGGCAGCATACTATGGACATCGACAAGCACAAGCTTGCACGTACCCAGAGGACTGCTACGTACACACACACAGCGGTAGACAAGCCTACTCCTGTGCATGCATACCAGCACATTGATTTACACACGTTATGGCTCTAATGGCTGCTCTTGCACGAGCAGCTCTTACAAAAAAAGTGGTGAAAAGAGCTGAACCCTTCGCACACACCTCTGTGCTTCTCCCACCTCCCATTCCCTTCTGCCCATCCCAAGAAGCAGGGCTGGAAACACACAACGCACTTTGATTCAGGGAACATACCTTTTTAGAGAGGTTTCTCAGTGGAGACTTCACACAGTTGCCCATAATATGTTGAGTCTGCCTTTCCGGTGGACTTGGTTATAAAGGAACTGAAGCAACTGATCCCATTAAAGGTATTCCTTGGGAGCAAAGCAAGAAAGGCAGTGCCAGGCAAATCCAAACAGCTACTGGCTGCTGGGGCTTCCCTCTTCAGGGAGCTTTTTCTCTCTCTGCCTCTCTCTGTGTTTTTACTTTATGTTCACTTTCTTGAAGAGATGAAGCAGGAAGGAGAGGGAGGGGAGAGAAACAGACAGAAAGAGAGGGAGAGAGAGAGAGTGAGAAGGGGAGAGAGAGGGAGGCGGGTGTATAATCTACATCAGATTAATGTTCAAATCCCTCCCACCCCCCTCAATCTCCAGGCAAGATTGTTTCACTCATGGGAGAGGGCTGATTCAGGGAGAATTAAAAAAGAGACGCACAGCAAGAAATGATTTCAGTGATGAGTTCAGTGAATCCAGCTAGTTTGGGCGCACAGAGCCTCTGAACATCGCATCCCTACCCACCCCCCTTCTAACTCCTCTCAGCTTTCCAATCACTACAGAGCGCGGCTGGCCAGAAGGCAATCCACTTAGGGGCTTGGAGCAGAGTCCAGAGCTGGTTTGGAGCAGAAATGGACCATTTATCTGGGTGGGACCTGTTTCAGCTTATAAATAGCAGAAGTCTCTCATTCTTTTCCTGCCACGGAGGAAGCAAGCCTGGAGGCAGCAGTCCGGGGGCCCTACAACACTCAGCCCCAGGCTAGTAGCGTTTAACCACAAGGGAGAGACCTTGAGCCAGTCTTGCTGTAAAGTTTTTCCAGCTCTCTGGAAGTACAAGTCAGCTGGCGGTCTACCTGCACAAATCTGCCAACGAGGGGCTCACACCTGAATCCTAAATCTGAGCAACCTTAGGCTGGATAATGTGAAGCAAAGAATTTGGATGTCATACCCATCCGTTCCATTGCCGGAGGCACACCAAGGTTAAGAGGCTCATTAAGCTACAGCCAGCTCCGAACTCTGGACTTAGGCCTGCTGTGGTAACAGAATAACCTCTGAAAGAAAAGGGATGAGTCCCCAGTACATTTTCCTCTGATCTCAGGCTGAACATGAAAGTATTCAGTCTGAAAAGAGATTTAAATACATTAAAAACTCACCATCACACCCAGACAACAGGATTTGAACAGTATGGTGACTGCACCCGTAGCTATGAAGCCACAACAGCTGCAGCTCCAGAATGATAAGAAGCCATGGCATGAAGAGCTACCTCCTTCAAGACCTGTGAAGACCAAAGTGACACTGATGCTACACCATGCCTATGCAGCAGGCTGGTTGGACTCAGGTGTTCAGCTGAAAGACTTGACAACTTTCTTTGCCAGTGAGGTTCCAAACAAAAGGCTTTACAAAGACCCAACCCACGGACTGAGTACTTGCACCACTGGCTTTTTGTGCAGAAGCCAAGTTCTCACTCTCCTGGCAGCTACAGGACGGAGAAGGATGACTTGTCAGTGTCACAACAAAGCAGGGATTTCCCTGCTTCCATCCTGATGGTGCTGTGGCAAATTAAGAATGATTGTAAGGTGAATCAACAGTTTCTTTAGAGCTTAGAGGCTTCTTCCACCTGAGGAGATGAGTTTAGGAGTCCAACCATGACAAGAGTCAACAAAATATCCAGTTCCAGTTGCAGCCATGCGGGACAGTGTTTCTTGCTCTTCCTTGTGCTAACCACTTCCCAAGAGTGAAGGCAGTGGAACAGCCTCCCCCCAGATCCCCTCGATGCCTTCTTCACTGGATGGCCTGGAAAGGACCTGTACAAAGATCCACAGGCCCTCCAATAAAAGAAGCTGCAGTAGCAGATACTGGAAGACACCCCTTGCACCAGGGCAGACTGAGAATGGGACAGAAGAGATGGGGAGGCTCTAGTCTGGAAGATCTCCATAGCAGAACCCACCCATGGTGGGCTGGAAAGCAAAACTGCTCCTGAGCTGGGCCTGTCTCCTGCTGTCATAGTTTGAAGACCCCTGATGCTAGGGAATTGTACAGTCACTCCCTGGGGGCTGTGCCAGCCCTGGGCCTCTCAGCGGGGGACATTGCAGGAGGATGCTGAAACTCTCAGCTCTTCTCAAGACTGCCATCTTTAGCTCTATTTCTCTTTCCCCTCTCGAAGCAGATAGCGGGAGGCTGACCTACCCTTGGCAGAAGAGCTGGTCGTTAATAATGTCCTCTGTCAGCTGGAGCCATTCCCCAGGCTCCTTGTTTATTGACGAAGTGCTTGTCTCCCTTGAGCAGAAGCTGCCACACAGCGAGTGAGGCGCCTGGGCTCCTTCCCGAGACAAAGGACTCCAATTCCAGAGCAGAGAGGAGAGAGAACCGCCTCCCTGCTGCTAATGAATCTGCCCTGACAGGCAGCATGGGGGCCAGGAATGCCCTGCAATTCAGAAGTGCCCATCTCCTGCATCCTCCCAGACAGAAAGAGTGGAGCAACGGAGTCGGGCATCTCCTGCCAGCAGAATCCACCTCAGCCCCCAGGCTGCCACGGGACAGCTTTGGAAGACGGCCACTGTGCGTGTCTTACAGAGGCTCTAAAAGTCTTCCAACAAAAGCTGAGATGGTCGTCCTCTAAATACTCGTACCAGAGCATTCAGAGCCAGCCACCATGGCATGCTGCCGTGTTTGCCTGCTCTCCTGCTTTTCTTCCCTGCAGTTGCAGGCAGCTGTGTGAAATGCACAGGTCAGAGTGAGAGGGCTGAGACCTCTGCCAGGCTTGGCAGGGAGTCTGCAGTCCAGGAAGAGGAGAGGTGATGGAAGCCTGCTTGCACAACGTTTGCAGCACAGTCACAGTCCTTCAGCTCTACAAGAACTCTGGCAGAGCTGCAAGGGGCCCAAAGGGTGCCATTGTAAACAATTTTCTTACCTCCTTATTTACTCTGGATCAATTGGGCAGCACATCAGAATCCAGCAGACAGACCTCTGAGGAGGAAAATCACTGTCTACATTGGAATCTTGTTCCCATCACCACCACACACAGCTTAGAGACAGGCAGGAAAGTGGAGTTGGCAAAAAGGTCATTAGAAGATTAGGTTAGAAGGAACATATTTTCTGCCTCCCTCCAACTGAGGCTGCTGTGAGAGAACAGGATGCTGAGAATAAGTGTGTCAAAAACATTTGTGTGTAGGTGCTGATCTGTGGGCATGCCTATATCTGGGGTAGTCAGTATGTGTGTGGGAGGGCTGCACATGCATGTATACTGGCTTTCCCACACTGTTCTTTGTGGCAATCACACTGTTCTCTTAAGGTCTGGGGCTCTGCTGTAAACTTTCTAAACACTGGCAGGAACTCTGTGAAATGCAACTCTTGCCTATGTGCCCGCATCCCTTCCTCTCCCCTGAGGTCCCAGGTGGAGAGCAGAGACCCCAGTGGATGTGGTCTGGCACAGGAAAGAAGCATTTGGCACATGGACTGACCTGAGCATAGGGCAGGGAGGAGGCTGGGTGACTTGGCATTGAACAAGGAGTGAGTTAGGTGGTTTAGTATGTCTGGATTCTTTAAAAAGCAGCAATGCTGTGCTTTGGGCTGGCACCTTTGGCAAAAATGCTCATTTCGTAAGAAAATGCTGGATCCCACCACAGCTAATCACTTGATAGCTGCCAGAAACTTTATCCAATGGCAGCAAATATCTGACAGCCACAACAGAAAGAACAAAAGTCAATCCAAAACTTCGGATTGCTTATCAGAGTGTAGCTTTGCTTGGCAAACATTTTTGCAGTGGAAGTATGGATTTGTACAGGGGTGCTGTTGAGATGCCAGGCCTGTTTCTGCGCACAGTCAGTCTTTCACCTGCTGGAACACTGTATCAGATGGTTGTTCCCAACACAAAACAAACTACAACAGGGCAACCTCAGTAGGCAGGAGGGTTAACCTCTGAGGGAGTATGTCCTAAAGCAGGGAAAACTCATTCTTAGCATCTTTGCACTGAAGTCCATCACAGAATCAACCAGCTTGGAAAAGACCTTTTACCTATGAGCGTGTTGCATGCTTCAGAGATTTAGTATTTGAGAATACATCACCTCATTTAAATCATCCTAACAGGACAAGAATTTTTGGTCTATTTTTTTCCTATCACAGAATGGAGAGTGCATCTATTGATCAGTAGCTTTCAAATGTGCTCCCAACCACCATTTAGCTGGTGGCTATAGATTGGTATTTTGCAAGAAACAACCTAGTCTTGTTTCCTGGATGACCTCAGCTGAGCCTAAGCATTTGGAATAGTTATCATTGTCCCATTGCCAGTGCTGTTGAGGGCCTAATATCCAAGCTCCCCACTGCTGGAACATGCACTGCCACTTAGAACGTCTGCAACTGGCTTCCCCTATTGCTGCTGCACATTGAGCTGTGTCTTCTAACCTTGAATGAACTTTGGATGGTTCCGTATTCCAGTCAGACAAGTACAGGTCCATTTCACAGGGAGGCACCAGCAGGTACTGGTGGATGCAGTCCAGATCCTCATCTAGGGGGGAGGAATATTTCTGTAAAGAGTTTGGGAACTTTCTTTGCTGTCAGCTGTTCCAGGAAGAAAGTGTTGCTGACTCATGCTGTGCATAATATTCTCCTCCATTAGAGCAATTGGATCATATTCAATCACAAACAGAAAGGTTATTAAAAAGACCAAGGATATTTTCCATCTCCCTCAAGGTAACAAAGCCTGCACTGTCAACTTCTGTTTAGAACAGCTTTGTCTGTAATTAGCTAGTTTTATTCTGTGTTAGATGCAAAGAGATGGGAATGTGCCATCTGACACCATCCACGTAGATGCAGTCCACGCATTTTGCAGTAGCCTGACTTCCAAGTCCCTGCACAGGAAATGTGTCGGCCAGAGCACAATGTGCTATGGATATTTTCTGCTTTCAAGATCATCAATGGGCTACAAAAAAATAAGTACAAGCTTGACAGCCCAGAACTGCTCTGACAACTTGCCATGTACACGCAGTACGATTGTTTAAAACAAACTTTACATGGTCCCTTCTTTTTGCTCAGGAATATGAGAACTGTGAATCACCCTCTGTCCATCTGGGACTACTGCAAGAGCAGCCAAGTGTGCCCTGGCTCCCTCACCTCTTCCCGAATAAAAGGGAGTCAGTATTTGGCTGGCACACTGAGGTGCTACTGAAAGCATGGATGAGCAGAGGCTTGGGAACCGATACTAATACCAATACTAATAACACAAATACGCCAAACCAACCATGCACCTTTAGAAGGATCGAGCTCTGTATCCCAGTACGAGATCTCTGACTATCTCAGCACAGCTGGTCACAAACTACCTAACTCCTTTTGGCATTATTTCAGCAGAGCATAGGAGGGCTGCTGGCAGTTTTCTACTTCCTGCCTTCAACCGTTGTGACATGATGCTTCACAACATTGCAAAGTTGCCTGTTCCCTTCCAAGAACAGAGAATGTATTTTGTCTGTGTGGGATGAAGCAATGCTGTACATTCTTTCCAAAGATGGCTGCAAGGTGCAAGGTTCTCCAGGGGAGGAATGGGTGGAAGAAATATTAGAATATTGCTAATGACTTCATTCATAGCTAGCACTGAGTTCATGATCTTACGCTGGTGCAGAAAGCTCCTGAAAAACTGGATATGACCATACAAGCTACGACAGCTGCTTGTTTCTAAGCAGGGCATTTGATTGAAATTGGAGGATTACCCAAGTTCATGGGCATTGCTGTTGCGCTGTAAGGTCACAGGAATGTCAGGGGATTATTGAAAGGGAGCCCAAAGTTAGCTAGGCGTCTTTTGCTGGATGCACACCATATAGCTGCTTGTTATTGGAAATCAATACCACTCATGGACTCATCAGGGAAAAACAGTTACTGAAGCTGGGATGCTACAAAGAACCACAGCTAATTTGGCTGACAAACCTGCAGCCCAGCCACTGTCTCTAAAGCAAAAGTCTTTTCTGACACTTTGCTCGAACCCAATACGCACAAAACAAAAACCAAGGTGGCATAGGATGGAATATAGATGGAATGCACAGAGCAATTTAAATGATGATTAATTTATTATTGAAATACTTTCTTCTCTCAAAAGATAAGCCTAATCTACCCAGGCGGTTTGTGTATTTCAGTGCATCAGATCATGCTGCTGTATATTTTATGAACGGAATATTTAATGACTGTTCTTTTAGCTTGGTTTTATTTTAATATCTTTCTATATCCTTTTAAAACAGATTTGTTTAAAAAGTAAATCACTGGCAAAGATTAATATTTGCTGGCAGACCCAGTGCAAGCAGGAAGCTTATCCACTGCCCCTCAGTGGTTCTGTACGGCTGGCTCACATCCCTCAAGCTCTTTATAAGCAATAAATGTGATACATTTTTCTACAAGCTGAGCAAGGGGGTACTAGCTGAGTGGATGTGCTCAAGTGGAACAATGTTTTTCTGTCCATTACGTGCAGAAAACACAAGACGCACCTTGGAAGGTATGGTGGGTGTCAGCAGATAGAGATGTACACACACGATCAATTGTAAGCACAGGAGTGAGTGCATACACATGTACAGAGGAGGGTGCAAGCCCCCCAGCAACTTCAGCAGAGGCTACAGGCACACGGGCTATGTGTATACAGACAAGACACATATACAGACACCCTGTGTCAGGCTACATGCATGGACATGGCTGTGGCAACATATACAGGGACATAACCACTGAGGCCATACAAGCCCCGTGCAGGTACCTGGACCCCTGTGAATACGTGCCTGGCAATGAGCAGGACCAGCGCTCTCCTGCATCATGGCAAGCAGGGGGCTTTCCCCAGTCTGACACGCTGACCAGGCAGAGGCCAAGCCCCAGCGGGCCGGGGCAGGCAGGCTGTGTGCTAATGCGGTCCTGCCACCGGGGGCAGAAGCCTCCCGCTGTCCCAGCACCCCGCAGCAGAGGGTGGCCCCCGAGGACACCTTTCTCCCTCCACACCCTCTGAGGACCCATAGGGGCCGGACTAAACCTTCAGAGGTGCCGTCAAAGAGGAGGAAGGGTCGGGTCAGGGCCTGGTGTTTCTGCCTCCTAACCTGTGCACCCACGGTCCGTGCCAGCCCCAGGACTGTGCAATGGGATCAGCATCACTGCAGCAGTTGGTCACTGTCAGCCAGAAGTCGTCTGTTCACCTCAAATTACTGTGCCGATGTAACACTGTAAATGAGGAGCTGATTTGCCACAAGCCCTGACATGCCGGTGCTTTACCTGCCTTACACCATGGTACAACACAACACGCAGCTCCTGCAAACCCAGACCCTTCACCTTCACCTTCACCTTTGCCATCCCACAGCGCAACACCTGAAAGTTTCCATGACTGGTGTCACCGCTCCAACGCAGCCCAACACACTGCAGCCTCCCCTGCTAATACACGGGGCATCTGAGAACTCCCTTTTCTGAGCCATTCATCACTTCCATTACTGAACCCTTGGCCAGAGCTCCCCGCTCTCTGTGGGTGGAGCTCCAAGCGTGTCCTAATGCAGCTGGGGCTCTTGGGCAAAACTCCCAAGCATCAGCTTGGAGTCAGAATCAGCTGCAGCTGAAGCCACTGGAAGAAACAAGGTCACCCTGCAGATGAGGAGACAAGAGGGGTGAGAAGCCGGACAAGGCACTTTTTCCCTACCTGCTCCCAGCTGGTTTAGAGGAGAATGTTCTTGACACCTGCTTCCTGCACAGGCAGTGCAGGGACACATAATGCCCCAAGACAGGGACCCGTTCTGTCATCCTGATTTACTGTAAGGTCCTGTTAAGACATGGTATGAAGAACTTAAGCCCATGAGCAAAGGAAAATGGAGCAGGACAAGAAAAGGAAAATGATACAGGAAATGCAGGAAGATTCTTTCCTATTTTAATGGTAATGTGGATGCTGACATTAAATCAGGAATGGGAGACGGGTGCAGATAGGAGAGGCTTTTAACTCCCTGTACAAATAGAAATACAAAAGCCCCTTTGGCCACAGTGCTAACAGCAGAAGCCTGTAAATATTTAATGATTCCCTACAGCATTGTTTGACCCCGCTGATCCCCATGCTACCATAGGCAATTGACAGAAAACTGTTGGGGAATCACTCCACTGAAAAATTTAACAGTCAGGCACAGTGTGAAAGCTAAACGGCTCTGAAAACGGTCAGGTCTCACATGGCAGGATCACTTGCAAATTAATATTGCATAGCAAAGGCCCGGAAAAAGGCCTTCTTAAAGGTTCCAGCTAGGCCAGTGCTGTGGCACAGGAGGACTGAAGCGACAAGAACCGGTGGGTTTCTGTGCTGCAGTGCCCATACTGTGCTGTGCTGTGAGACCGGTGCCAAGCTGCTGCCACACTGTGGGTGCTGCTGCTGCATCACCGCTGCCCCGGGGAATCCTGCTGCCACAAAACTGCCACCCCATGCTGCTGTCCCAGTCGCTGCGCTGCTGTTATCACACTAATAAACTGCGTCCTGCTGCCAGGCTGCCACCTCACCACCATCCCAGCTGCGGCGGATCACTGCTCTTCTGCTCTCATGGACATGCAACTGCTCAATACTGCAATGTTCTATAGCCACGCTGCAAGCACTGTAGGACCGTCATGCTATTCTGCTCTGCAGGGGTGATAGAATGCTCCTTTTCGCTCCACGGCACTCCTTTACCATTTGGCCATTCCAACACTATTCTGCTACCTGGGCAAAATTATATGAAACATTATCCCCATGCACACTTTTCTTGCCACTTTCCCACTTTGCTGCATTATCACACACGCATCCCTTGCCAACTACACCCATGAGTCACTGCACTGCTCTCACACTGTACTGAGCCACTGTCACTGCAGGGCCATTTCAAAGCACTCCTGCCCCACTGCCACATGCATCAGATAACAGCCCATACTCACACAGCACTTCTGTCATCAAGTCGGTCTGTGGCGTTGCTCTCGTGCTAACTCACAGCCGTGCTTCCAAAACTGCAGCATGGTGGTAACGCTTCACTTGCTGCCTTCTGGTACAACGGGACGGTGCTGTCAGGCCAGCACAGCCTTTTGCTAATATCACACCAGAAGTAATCACTGCTGTATAGAATAGCTCCCGCCTGGAATATTGTATTACTACATCATTAGACTGTTAAACTCTTCTGTCAGGCTACAACACTACACAATTATCACACCCATGCACTGCCAAACTGCTACCGCATGGCTCCAGTATCACATCTCTGCTCTGCCACAGGATTGCGTTACCACACCACCGCATTGTCAGTGCTGTGCTCTCCAGCACTGTGTGCTAACTCAGTATAAACTCCACAGCAGAGTGCTTCTCTGCAACTGTCTCACCGATCCAGTGTGCAAACATGTCATTAGGCTAAAATGACATCCTGGCTTATACTAATACATCATTCAACTACCCTACATTTGTTAATTCATGTACCGCTTAATTACAAAATGGTAAAATGCCCTAAAAGAGAATTATTGTTTTATTGTATTATATTAGAACATTGCTGTACCAATATAGCATAAGCTTAATTAACAAAATATCCCCGCATCCCGTATCCTGGCAGTATCTTAGCATTCGCCTGGAGTGCATACCCACAGTGCACTATATTGCTGGGCTGGTTACATAAACACGGCACTTCTGCTTTTACTCTGTCTTTTTTCCTGCACAGCTACAAATCTGTCTCCCTCAGACACAACCCTGTAGTCCTGGGCTGCTCCTTCTCGCTGTTACTGCAATAATGACATCCTCCGTGAAGTCATCCCTGCAATCTTTTCTGCGTTTCCGATTGTATCACTGTAGTGTCTGCATCTGCGACCACATCACTGCACCACCATGGAACAACAGGGTGAGGATGTTCCACAGCTCTACAGCTGGAACAAGATATACTGGTGCTGCTGGACCAGAGCGCTCTGCTGCTGCAGATATGCATCACTGTGCTCCTCTCCCGCTATGTGCTGCAAAATTACTGTTTTAACTGTTTCACAGTGGGCTGTGTGGGCTGGAGAGAAGTTCTGGTATTAAATAAATTGTCTGCTGAGCTGTTGCACTCTTCTAATTGCAGCATGGAGCAGACTGGTGCTACAGCGCCTGCAGCCTTACACTGCAATGCTGGACACTTCTGCATCTATGACCCTGCCTCAGCCCAGATGCAACTTGGGCTCCTGCAGGCTGAAGTCCTTGCCTATTGCAAAACATCACTCACATTTTGACACAATGCTTAGCATTTGTTTCGTAACTCACAGAAATAAAACTTCCATCATCCCGTTCCATGACGGAATTCCCACAGTTCTTATCTTTAAGCCTTTAGTCATCTTAGGATTTTGATATCACTGCAAAAAATCTTCACATCTCTCTTCCTGTAAGCAGCTCTTTGTGCATCCTACATCATAGCTCCCCTTCTTGTATCCACAAATCCGCTGCACACCCCTACTACAGCTCGCTCCTAACAGCCAGTCCCAAATCCCCACTGGATGTTTGTTCTCTTGTAGTTACTTCAAACAAAGCAAGTGAGAGATGAATACAGCGAGAAATAGGAATAAATAATAGTATGCTCTAAAAGAAAGATGTTGGTGTTTGTTTATAAGCACTGGTGCAATGTACCCAGTGAAAAGAAGAAAACTGGAATTGCATCTGCCCCTTTTCTTAAGAGGCACTGCTTAGCACTGCCATTACATTTTGCTAAGTTTAAGGCTTTAAGAACTGTCTCATGACACTGGGAAGCTAACAGCAGAACAGGGAAAACAAAGATGCTGTGCAGGTAAGGACTGAGTTCAAAACCAGAGAGGTTTCTGTGAGCGGGAGCCCTGACATGGGTTAGTCTGTATTTCTAACACTTTGGGGACATACAGCTGCACTGACTTACAATCTCAGACACATCTTTACTTTCCTCAAAAGTACAGGTACAAAATCAGACCTGAGCCCATGGATTGCAAAGCCTGCTGCCGGAAGGAATATGGCTTTCTGTAACCTGGATGAGCACAAAGCCGCTCACCAGGCCCTTCCTTATTACCACTACAATGTCAACCTAGACTTCTGGTACACAGAGGGTGGCACTCGGTCCGAGTTAAACACAACCAGAACATCCATCAATAGCAGACTCTCAGGGAGGATGACAAATTGTCCGGGGAACAGATGTGCTTTGATTTCTCTCTGGAGAACTCAAAATGAACAGAAGTAGAACGTACTTCCTGACATCAGATTAAACAGATACAGGTGTATTACCCCCTTCCACCCCATTACAAAAATTCTTCTCCTTCTCTCCGTAATCTTAATTTGAGCCCTGCAACCCGCTTTAAATGAACCCAACCCAACGACAACAAACCCCACAATCACAATTCTGATTTAACTGATCACTTCCAGGGCTAGAATTTAGCCGCCCAGGCTGCTGGCTTATACCTAAAACTGTGCTTCTGGGAGATTGCAGTTCCATTAATCTTCCTGGAGATTACATCTCCCACTAACATCCCTTAAATGGCTCTAAAAGAAAATTTCAGGCCAGTCTTCCTCTGCCTTTTCATTTTCAGAGGGTAGTCCTGTTGGGTAATTTCACTACCAGAAGCAGCTAAAAGCAACAGCTTTGTACCAAAAGAGCTTGCAAACACCGAAAGCATCTGTTTCATCCTAACATAGTGACTGCGAAGGCTTCAGAATTGGGTCAAGATTTTATCTTTTTTTTCCTTCTCCCCACTACCTTTTCCTGACAGCTTCTGCCATCAGAAGTGATTCATCTGCTGATTGCACAGAAATGCACCATAAGGGGATGTAAACAAATCAGCAAAGCAAGGCGGGGAGCCAGAGAGATAGAATCTAATAAGTAAATACATTCTAAATATCCGCTTCTCTGACTCTCACCCTTAGCAGGCAGAGCCACAACTTCCCCCGGCGGCAGGGAAAGCACCGGCACTTCCCCCGCCAGCACCATCGAGAGCGCCCTCCGCAGAGCCCGGCGGGGCGGGCGGGCGGCCGGGGCTGCGGGCGGCTCTGACCCGCGCCCCCTCCCCGGTGCCGGCCCCGCAGCGCCCCGGCGGTGCCGCAGCGCCGGGAGAAGTTCGGCAGGGCGGCCAGGAAGCAGTGCATTTACCGCTGCGGGCTGCGCCCCGGGGAGAGAGAGGCTCCGGAGCGAGGAGGCGAAGGTCCGTGAGAGGGCGGGAGGAGGGGGCGCGGGGGGGAGCAGGCAGGAAGGGACGGAGGGGGCGAGAGGCGCTCTGCCCCTTACCTGGCCAAAGACCGAGCTGAGCATGGGGTGCAGCTGCTGGAAGAGGGGGTCCGCTTCCACCGACCGATCGCTGCCGCTGGACTTGGTGGAGTACTTGCTGCTGGATTTGGACAGAGGTGAAGCGCCTTCTGAGAGCTTTAGGGACTCTCTGCTGGACCGCTGCCTGTGACTGAAGAAAAAGTCCTCCTCTGCCTCCTCCCCATCCCTGTCTGAGAGCTGATGCTGGTCCTGGGGGTGCCCGTGGCTGGCGTGCGGCGGAAGGTGGTGGTGATGCCTGGATGTCCGCACTGGTTCCTTGCCGCTGCCTCTCCTTGGACCTCCTTCCGCCGACTCCGGCTGGCTCTCCCCCCGTCCATGTGACAGCTTCCCCGAGCCCCTCGCTCCGTCCTCCCGGGCGCCCGGGTGGCAGAGCGGCCTGCGGGCACTGGGCTCCCCGGGGAGCGGCTCCTGGCTCAGCTCCCTCCCCGCCTGCCCGCCTTGTCTTCTGCCGTCCCGGGCGCGGCTGCCGCGGGGCTGGGGCTGGGCGTCCGCAGCCCTCCGGCTCCCCGCCGCCTTCAGCAGCGAAGTGCGGGACTCGCTCTTCGCCATGGAGGAGCCGCTCATCGCGGGGCCGCTAGAGCCGCATCCCCGGCCGGGCGGAGCGCTGCCGCTGCGGGCAGGGCTGCGGCGCGCCGCTCACGGCATGTCCTGCGGAGACCCGCTTAAATCCCGCACCGCGGCCCATGTGACAGCGCAAACAAAGGCCGCGGAAGGAGCGCTCCGGTGAGGGCTGGCGGGCACCGTTCCCCCCTCACCCCGCCCGTCCAGGTGAGCCGGGGCCTCCCCCCGCCGGGGGCCGGCTCAGGCCGGGCCGTGCCGCCAGGCGAAGCGGCGCCGCCGAGGGGGTGCGGGCGGCGGCGGGCGGCGCTCCCGCAGCGCGGCGGGCGGGCAGGGCCCGGCGGCCCCGGCACGGTGGGGAGGGGGGACCGCAGGACCGCAGCCCCCCCCCACCGCCCCCGGCGCGGCGGCCCAGGGCCTCCGGAGCATCGCCCCCGGCGGTCGGCGCGGCTCGGGAGAGAGGGGGCAGCGAGGGGGGGACGGCGGATTGACCCCTGGGCATCTCCCAGGGAAGGAAAGAGCTCCGTGCCCCTGCCCTGCGGGATGCCCGCACGCCTGCCTCTCGGCCGGCGCCTCTGCCCCAGCCCCGAGAGCCAGCTCGGCACTGGGAGCCAGCCCCCTGTGGGGCCGGGGCCCACCAGAGCCCCCCGCCTGGGCGCTCAGCCTGCCGAAACGGGACCGCGGCGGAAAGCGGCAGGATAGGTCAGCACCTCTAGGTCTTGTCGTTCTAACTGAGGGGACTCAAGTCTTGATCAGAACTCCGTATTTCCCGAAGCTCAGGAGAAGAGGCCGGGTGCTCAGCCACTGGCCCACGTGGGAAGTTTTGATCCAGTCTTGGAAATGGACACAGAGGCTCATCATAAAAAGGATATAAAATTGAAGGAGTTTGTGCCTAAAAAGCACATCATTTAGCATCTGTGTAATCAAACACAGGTAATTAAGTGGCAACAGGTGCTTCAATAATGATATTCTGTTTAGAAACAGTAAAAGATAATGCTGTCAAATCAGACATATGTTCCCAAAGAGGAAAGGACCCCGTTCTTTCTTGCTCATCTTCAGACAGTGATTGTGCCTCACTGTGAGACTTGGATACCTCAGCAGTTTATGCACCCAGAAAGATGAAAGTGTGATTATCGAATAATAAGCTTACTCATGCTAGCTCTGCTCTTGCTGGCACATGCACAGCAGTTACTATGGGATGACACAGAATTCTCTGCAACAGCCCAAGTGCAACTCCTGCAGCCTGGGTCCCACTGTGGCCTGTTCTGCTGTGCCCCCACCTCAACAGACACTCTGGTCAGGGCAAAGCTGCCACGGAAGGAGAATTCCAGCGTGGCCCTGGCTCAGTGTGCTGTGTTCCCTCAGCTGTGCTGTCAGCACCAGATGTGCAGCAGCCATGAGCAATTCCTGCACAAGGTGCCCTCCATCCATCCTCAGGAGGGCAGAGAGGAGAACAGACTGATACTTCTCCCCCGTCCTGCTTTGGATGCCTGGCAGCAGCTCTCGGTGGCTAAATGTGTTATCAAAGGGTTTGTGGTGGGGATGTTTGTCAAGCAGCAATTTGCCATTCAAACCTGAATTGCCATTTCAGCTCCTAATTATAGACAAGGTAGCTTTTTGGGGTTGGTTTGGGTTTAGGTTTTTTTGTTTGGGGTTTTTGGTTTTTTTTGGAGGAGGGGGTATTGCAGAACAGGCTGTTCCTGTTTGATACCAGCAGGGCAGAACCACTGCTTGTGGCTGGATGAACACAAGCACTGGCTTTCCCTACAGCAGCTGCGTTGTTGGAGCCATGGCTGCTTACAGCGGTCCTTCTGCCAGGAAGCTCAGAGGTAGGAGGAGACTGAAACAAACACTTCTCAATACCTCCCTGTCCCAAGAAAGTTAATTCCGTCAGGATGTGACATTGCTTGTAGAGAAGCTGCCATTTCTGGAATTGGAGCTCGTGGTGAAGCTGGTGGTGAAGAGATGTGAGAAAGCTCACACAGATTAAGATTCCTGTCTAGCCTAACACTGCCATCACCCTCCTTGGGGTCTTTTGAGCTATTCCTGAGGACTGCAGTGACACTTCTTTCTACAGGTGGGTTGTAGCTTCTTGCCCCAGTCAAGTCAGCACTGGAGAACCAGGAGCAGATGCCTCATTAGTGCGAAGGGACTCACTAGTGCAGGTGTGATTCATCGCATTGGAGAGCACTTCAGGGATCAGGGCATGAAACTGCTTGACTAACACAGGCAATAACAATGCAGGCAGGGGCCATGTTACAGATCCAAGCAACAAAACAGCAGCAGCAGCTGAAAAAACTATGAAATGGGCCAGAGTGAGAGCACAGACCAGATACCTGGCTGTCCACAACACTCGTGTTTGGGTTTCAGCTGGGAACAGACCCCAGCTGTTCAGCGAATCTGTTGTACATCCTCCTCACAAATTCATTTTAGAGGTTCTTCATGTATCTCCTTTTCTAGACAAATTAATCTTGGGATCACAGTGGCTGCATAGCATCCACTGCATACTAAAGAGCTAGCTATTCTGGAGCCAAATGCCAGGGAGAATTGGTGCCCGCTGCAGGGAGAAGCACATAATTCCAAGCATGGCTGAGAGGCGAGATGCGCAGGGACATCTCTCCAGAGAGCGCATGGCCCCTCTTCCATCTGGCAGCATGAAAGAGGACAGGCCTGAATCCTCAAGACGCAAAGATTATATTATGTAATGTGCATGCTCGCTGCTTCCAGAGATGGAGCTAAGTCAGAACTCTACATGCGAGTCAATCAGAGGCTAAGGCACAGGGATGCTGCACTTCCTTCCCAAACTAGGGGCATTCTGGAGCCAGTGAGTAGCCTGGGGCTGGGGGGAAGTATACCTGTAAGTGTAAAATCCTGTCTTTCCTTAAAAGTGTTATCCAAAAGCATGCATGTGAGCAAATGCATGAGCATTTTGAGGGGAAGAACTTGATCAATTCTTTGTAGCTTCACTTGTGTAGAGAAAATTGTTGATAAAACAGAGAATACTGTTCTCTATTTCAGTTCAGAATACTGAACTCAGAGGGTGGAGTGCAATTTCAGTTAAAGACCACAGACTAGAAAGAGTTTGCAAGTGAAATAAGTGAGCACTGCCCATAGGGAAAAAGTCTCCAGCAAGCTGGTGATGGGAAAGGCCAAAATGTTTGTGATGTTTTGCAGCAGTTCTCCGGGCACTAGTTTCTTAGTCTTTATTGTTTCTTTCACCTTCATTTGCAAGAACATGATCACCTAGGGTAAGTATGATATCATACAATTTGCCAAAGCACTGTAAAATCTAAGCTTGACTGGGCTGAGAATCTGATACTGATGAGGAATCTGTCTTGTAACAGAAGGTGGACTCCCTAGCCTTCATTTATGGCCTTTCCTTTCCCTTTACTATCTTCATCGCTTTTAAAGGCTTTCAGAAACATGTCATGTTTCAGTAGTCATAAAGATGCCAAGTATCAGTCTTCTGGCATATTGTATTTGGACAGGCATGTGTCTGCCTCCAGAGGAAGCAAAAGCACTGACAGCTGGAGATTCTGTTTGCTTGAAGACTTGGTATTGCTCTTCAAGTTTTACTCCACAGGAGAGGAATAATCCTGACAGCATTACAAAAGCATTATTGTCCCAGCTGTAATCCCTGTGCTCAAATCCAGCCTGGTTACTTGCATCCTTATTGCAAAGGGAGACCTTCCCTTTGCATTTGTCAGGATGAGACTGGAAGATGGATTGGAAGTCACTGTTTTCTATAGTCAAATAGCATCAAAGGGGAAAAAGGCTGCACTGTGGTCCTGTAATAAGCCTACAGAAATGGGAAAGTAGGATGAAGGGCAATGGAACAAAAATAACCATCCACAGGAGGAACGGATGAATTACCGGAAAAACACAGTTGGTGGAAAGCAAGATGACAGAGAGATAAGGGGGAGAAGAAATGCACAGGGACACACGTGAAGCTCCCTGTACATTATAATGTAAATACACAGGCTGTGCTCACAGAGGTGGCAGTGGGAAAAAGAGGTAAGAGGAATCATCAGTGGGGAAGAGAGGAAGTGTTTCCAAAGAGAAGCAACAAACATTTCCACCCCAATGCTCTGTGGGGGCACAGATCTCAGCTTGACTCCACAGCTCCATGTTGTTGGCACATGAGAGGCCAACCTGAGCAGGACACCATGCCAGACACAGAGATGATCCCCCAGCCCTTTCTTAGCTTGTTAAACCAAGTAACAGGAAATAACATACAACAGAAACTCTGCTGTTCAGTAGGGCAGATACAGCTGAACTCACAGAGCTAGCATGTGTGGCCTAACTTTAGCCAGACACCCGAGAAGAAACCAAACCTGCCCTACTCCAGATATGTAACAGTAAATAAGTTTCCTAGAATTACTCCTCACCCTCCCTCCTTCCCACGTGCCCGTTTTGAGCCTCAGTCCTGCAGTCTGCACAGCTAGGAATGCAATTCATTAAGCTGCTGTAGCTGGCTCAGTTCTGCAGTTTTAGTGCCCATGGCTGGCAGATGTCACCTCTTTCGTATCGGACATCTCTGTTGCCAAACTACAACCGACTTCAGAGTCACATCTATGTAGAAGGCACTGCTTGTGTGAGTGAACCACAGGACAGGCAGGAAGCACAGGTTCTAGGAAGCAAAGAAACCCTCTGAAAATCACTTGAAGCAAAACTGCTGTGGTTCTAACAATGCCAGTGGTCCCTCTCTCCATTCGACACAGTCTAAAGGCATAAAATAATGTGCCAAATAGTAAATAGGAAAGGACTGCTCAATTGGTTGGCTTATCTTCCGCTTACATTGAAAGCAGCAATTAATATATGAAGAAAAAAATCAAATCACTTCATAATTTTCCACTTCCAGATGACCTGAGCTCTCCTAGATAACAGCAAAGCTTTTTATGAGCCCATGCAGATGTTTTACAGTCCCAATAAACTATGTACATGATGGAGCAACCTCTGAAATATGTTCTGGACCACAGGATTATGGCTGCTTTTCAGAGAGACAGGTGGATTCTTGAGCTGCATTAAAAAAGGATCCCTGATTATCAGGTAAAAACCCTGCTTTTGGGTTTGTTGTGGGGTGTTTTTTTTTTTTTTTTTTTGCTTAGGAACATTTAATCTTTGCCAGTTTAAAATAAAGGGAAAAAAAAAAAAAGGAGGTTATTTATCAACTGCCTAAAGAATTAGTTCAGGGGCTGCGAGGGAAAGAGCAGCACTGAAAGCCAGATATTTGCAGTCTGCTCTGGGTTGAAAGTAGTCTGGGGACAAGGCTGAACAAATTGCTCTTGCTTGCTCATTGCCTGGCAGCCTGATCTCTGGCCAGTCTCCTGGCAGAGAAAAGCTCTTGTGTTTATTTTGGGAAAGGGTTACTTTCCAAGGGGAAGGGTATTAAGGTGTGTCAAGACTGTGATACATCCCTCCTCATATTTTATGCTGCCACCTGGGAAATCAGAATAAAAGTAGCTGCTGCTTTTTATCCCTTGACCCTTTCACTACCACCAAGTAAAATACAGACTACTGCCATGAAGTAACTCAGTTATACAACATTAACTCAATTATACAACAAACAGGCAAGAGTATGAAATAACTACAGTGAGCTGAAATTCATTTGGGATCAGCTGGAGTGAATCACTCATTATCTCCAGGGCAGCTGCTCTCTCTCCATAGAGCTGCTCTCTCTCAAATATTTAACGAACACTGATACTCGTACATAACCAGCTTGGTTCTGGTAGAAGATAGCTCCAGGGAGAGACAGGGTTCGGCACATCTGGTTTATAACCAGAAAGGAAGCTGTATGAGTGTGAAGTATGGTCAGATTTCTATTAGCAGCCAGTAGTCCATTCCAGATGAAAAATTATAGTCCTAGTACTGACACAAAAGAAGAGGGTCAGGAACATGTGGCCAGTGGAAGAAGGACACCTTGTTTTAGTAGCAGAGCTGCTGAAAATTCCTGTGCAAGCATGTCCACCTCCCTGCTGAGTCAGGAGGCTGGACAGGGAGAGATAGGGAGCAAGATGCTGCTACCAGTGTCACTGGCACAAGAAACAAAGGCACTAAGGATTCCTAATCCTGGGGATCTATTGGAGTTTTTTTCCCCAAGAATTTAATGAAAGACTCGATGTCCTGAATAAATTACAGCTCAGGAAGTTACATTCTGCTTAAATTACCCTGCAACTTCAGAGGAAGTCATTTGTCAACTCTACAAATAAGTTAGGTGCAAAATGCTTCCCCTGTCTCACTTAAGAGGTTGGTACATTTTGGTAGTTGATCTAACAATGTCTCATTACTATAGTTATATTCAAGTATTTGAGCTATATTGAATAATGTAGGGGTTTTTTGTCATTTCCAACAAATCATGCTAAACATCTAGAGAAGCATTTCTATGTCATAGTTATTAAAGAATCAAATTAACTCATCCAGAATGAGTACTTTTATCTTGTGCAGTGGCTTTGCAGGTTTCAGGCAGGCAGGCAGCATACACTAGTGTATGAGCAGGGAGCTGGGTGTCAAAATGAGAGCTAATGACCACTCGGACTATCTGAATGCTAAATTGTGACATCTTCCCCCCCCGACCCAAGTACCTACAGCAACTTCAGCTTTATCACACTGTGCCTCAGTTTCTTTCTATCTGAAGCACAGACAGTGCTTTCCAAAGGTCCTTGGATTTAAGAATTTCTGTTGAGATAAGAAGCAGAAAGTGTTGCAGGCTTCTAAAAATCATTTAATGCAGCATGTACCTAAGCTGGAGAAAACAGAAATCTGCTGCTGCTGAATGTGATTTCAAAATGCAGATTGCAGACACGTGCTGGTATGTTCTTTATCTTTTAAAGTGGGATTTAGGGAGAGGTTCATGTTTGCTGCCTGAAGCTCACATCTCTCCTTTATCTGCTCATTAATAACATCAAACTCTATTAAAAGTGCTTGTTTCCTGCTTTAGTTTACTAGGAAGACTATTTACTCTTTGGGCTTTATTCAGACTGAACAATATCTGTCAGAGCTGAATGAGGCTCCCAAAGAAAATCTTCTTAAGACAAGTAAACATGAAGGTCCATATTCCAAACATGCCAGTTTGTTAGTTTTAAGGCTCACTTCTAATCTTTACTAAAATATATAAACACTGGGGAAAGCTGGCAACTGCCTGAAATAGCTGAAGCAGTGTGAGAGGAAAGGGGATGATCATCTGCAATGAATTAAGATCTTAAGACCAGACTTCAAAAAGGCTTGTTGTTAACTAGCAAGAATCTCTCCTTTCTTCTTGCTCAGTGATTTTCTGGATACCCACAGCAAGGAAACAAGCGGTTCCCAGCTTCCAGGTGCTCTCACCTATTGACTGAGCCGACAAAAAACTAATGTGTAGTAGGATCTTAGCAACACTGGCACTTCACGAAATGTCTCAATTATCTCCATTTCCTCCAGCTTCTTTCACTCTCCAGGTGATTTATTGCTGCAAACAAGGCTCCTAGAAGAATTTTTAGAGGCTTTGCTAACTCCATCACATAAATCTGTACATGACAGCAAGCCATACTCTTTCTCATAATATCAAATATTTAAAAACATACTGACTGGGCTTAGACCTTTGAAACACTGTTAATTTCTAATGGGTTTGTCCATTAGAGCATGAGAACTAATGACAGAAGAGGCAGATCAAACAGAGGTTTTTCCTGACACTTCAGCTCAGAAGGACTCAAGTGTGGATAAGGCTGTTATGTAAGACAGGCTTTTGGATATCACTGAAGTGCTTTACAGTTAAGATGGAATATTAATAAAAGACTTAAACTGAAAACCTCCAGCTATTAGAAGGATTAAGATTTTGCAGTGGGCTAAGGGAATATATACAATGTCAAAGCCATCTTCTTGGCTGCGATCAAAGGCAGGAAAGGCTCTGGCAGAAACACCATCTTGGAGGGAGGGGAATGGATCTGCAGCCTCGTATAATAATAAATGATAATGATAATAATAGCAGCAACAACTCGTGCAGAGACTGCAATCCACAGCAGCAAAAGAAATGAGGGTACAGTCTGGAGCTTCTCTCACTCAGCAATGTGCCCTCTGACAGCAGAAGTGCCTACAAGAAGGGACAAGCATCAGCCCATTTACACTCCTGCGGCTGTACTGGCTTTCCTGGGAAGAGAATTCACACTCAGTACATTTGTCATTCAGTGGCAATGTCAGCGCCTTGCACCTGTGCACTGGCCCAGAGGAAAGATCACAAAGCTCACAGGGCTCAATGCTGCATCAACAAACTGGTGTTTATTACATTTATTTTCTGGAGATTGATTTTGGTTTTTCAAACCCAGTCTCTTCAAGGAGTGCCCTAAGAGAGCCCAGGCCATTTCCCTGGAATTTTCAAGGGACAATTACACTGATAGAATCATTCTGTTCTGCAGACTATCATTTTGTAATAACACTGTAATCAGGCAAATAATATTGACTGCATTTTAAATACATTTCTTCCTTATGAGGTAGCCTCCTTTGCAAAAACCTGGGGACTGACCCCCTTTGTCAGTGTCCCATGTCTTCTACTTCAGGGACTATGCCTAGAGCGTCCAAGCCATAGCCATGGCAACTGTAATTGGAAGTAGTTCAGTTGCCCAGGGACTGGGACATTGCAAGAGCCTTCATTCTGTAAGTAGAGAAAGCTGGAAATGTGTCATTAATAAGGAATAACTTCTAAAGCAGTTTGGGTGCAGAGGGATTAAGGAATGCCATATGGTATCAGGAGTAATAAGATGCCAAGGAGTGTAACTTGAATGGAAAAGAAGAAGCTACCAAGATGCCCAGAAGAGCTGAGTCTGGAAATACAGAAGGCAATTGGGAAAATATTAAATTGCATGTATGTGATAGAAATCCATATTTATCTAAAAGCTGTATGCCAGTAAAGAGGAAGCAATCAGAAGCTTTATTTTTCTTAATACTCAATTTTGATGCATTTGAAATGTTTAAGAGGTTCCAGTCAATTCTGGCAATGAAAACCCCTTAGAAAGCCATATCCTGCATTTCAGTACATGCAAAGATGTTTGGTTTAGGCAAATATCACAAAGGCAAGTAGAACTGAAGGAATTCATGTGCCTGCCTGGATCTTACCTTTTCAAAGAGTGCTTAGTGGTGTCCCTCCTGAGCTTTATTCTGAAATTTCAAATTATGGTCTGTTTTCTTATTAGGGAATTTGATTTCCCTCAACAATTTCAAGCCTGACAGAAGGTCAAAGAACCGACCTATGGCAACCTTCCAGTCCAGAATAGAGCACAAGTCAGATCTAAACACAATAAAATACACCATGCAAGAGACCTGAGAGAGAAAAGCATATTAAGCTCAAAGACAAAATCATGTAGAATCACACATGAACTATGACAACTGGCATGGATGGAGAAAATATCTGGCATATGGGAGAATATACAAGAAATGTCATAGATCAGCTTCACAGATTTTGCAAGCAGCAGCAGAGCTTGCACAACATGGACAAGATCATTGCATTGCTACCTCAGGGAAACTGTTCATAGGAGGGAAGCTCAGTGTTGCAGTGATAAATGAATATGCTGTCAGCTTGAAAGGAAATAAAACATTTGTTAAATTGGACAATGGCACACAAGTGAGTATGATGCTAGCAGCTGCCTTATGTGCAATAAAGAAACAACAACAGAGTGGGCAAGGGATGTCAAGGTAAAATTCGGAGATTACACTGAAAAGCCTGTCACCATTAAAGGATTATAGAGATTAGATATATGAGTAAATAGGAGGCTGAAACACATTTAAGGGTAGTGGCTAAGAATATTGTTTACTGTGCCAAAGGCACAGCAAGCCCTAGGCTTGAGCAAATGTCAGCACACAGTACAACATTGGTACAACACAGAATGCAAAGAACAGCTTGATAGTGATTTTCCATCTGAAAGACAGCCGCCATATCCCTGAGACTTTCCAATGCAGAAAAGGTTCACTGGTTTCAGAGTTGCCAACTAAGTAAAAGAGACAACAAGTGAAAGAAAAATCCAACACAATGCTTTCTTAGCGGGACTGACACTGTATTCTGTCACTAGAGATTAATTTCTAATCTCTGTGAACTTCACTCCAGTGAGCGGCGGAAACCAGTATGAAAATAAGGTATCAGCTATTGGCGAAAGCTGTTGATCAAAGCGGTGCAGTCAGATGCTAATATTCATTGAATATTAGATAGTTTGATCTGCAGCAGGTAAATGCAATGATTATCCAGCTGGATTCACAACTCATGCTTTTGGCAGAAGGAACACTGGTGACTTAGGAGAATGCTCAACCAAAATATTAATAAACATTATTAATAACACACAAGCAACCCAGAACATTGGCTGAAACAAGAGAGTATTTAAAAACCACATTTCCCAAATATTTGACTACTTCCATTCTGTGGCGACAAAGCACAAGGTTAATGAATCAGTTACTTCTGCAGTAAAACCTCCACGTTCTCTGGCAGAAAGGCAAGATGGAAATTTAATAACTCCCTTTTTATTCACATGTAATTCAATTTCTTATTGATTCTTTGGAAAATGTCGATTAGATTTATTTACTTTTTACAATCTAAAGATATGTAAAAGGAGACTCGCCTACACCATTGCTGTAACAATTAGCTGAAGCTTTCAGGCTTATATCTACTATCTGGAGTTCATAAATTAGTGTCCTCTTCTACCTAACAGACATACATGATTTTATTAATGAAGTTCCAAAGTTCATTAACACCTCAATTTACTGTTCCTGGCTCAAAAGCCTGGGGACTATTGACCAGGTTGACATAAAGATATAATTACAAGCAAGATACAATTACAAGCATTAACTAGATAAAGTAACTACTTCCTGAGATGCTATTACTATACTTACAACTAAAACTTCCATGGATGCTTTACAGCTAATTTTGAGTATTTATACTGCAAACCAATAGTGTCTTATGCAACACGTTAGAAATCCACACTGATAAAATAGGGCTTCTCACCTGTAGACAATATATGGAGAAAAAAAAAAAGAATACTTTTACTGAGAAAAAGCTGAAGTCAGAGGAAGTGGGGTTTGAAATAATGAGAAGAGAGAGACAAAACCCAACAAACTCAGAAGCTACACCCTGTAGTCCCTGGATCCACCAGCTTTATAAGCATGACACTGTAGGCATTTATGATGAAAATCAATAGCTCTAAACAAGTATCCACAGGAGGCTGTGGACATAGGAGGTTGTCCTAAAAGACAGGCATGTACTGAAGGGGAACACACATTTCCAGCTCCAGGAACAATATTTTTTCCTTGCCTGAGCAAGTGACAGCTTGATAACAGTTATAAGTTGAAACAACTTAATCTAGATACAGTATCACCAAGTGGGCTTAGCACACCCTAACAACAGTGGGTTTATATATTGAGAGCCATCATCAACTCCCTGCTACACCAAATCCTTCAGAGAATCAGGAGGCTCTTTAGCATGCTGGTTATAAGTATTTATTAAAACCATGTATCATAGAAGGATTGCTTTGCTCAGTTTTTTGATGATGATGATTTGGCTTGGATAGAAGGGTGAAGTATCAAGCATTTAAATAGTTCAGCCTCCCAGACACTGGAACGCTGTGGAAGAAGCCCAGCAGAAACACGTGGTGACAAAGCAGTTGAAATTCTGACTGCTTACTGAATGTTATGCAAGTAGAGCCCTTGCACAGTTCTCTACAAGGATTTCTGCTGGCAGGAGAGGCTGGAAATTGTAACATAAAGCAATGCTTGTCCATTACAATAACAGTATGGTGAATTGTACACATGTTCAAACAAGATGTCTGGGTAGTCAGCAGTCTTTAGCATCGACAACGCTTCAGTCACTACGCCCATCTCTCAGCCTGCAGTGTTGTCTCACTCCCAGCTAGAGCTGGAGAATAGGAAAGTTTTCCCACAGTTATTCCCCCCCAGTCCAGTGCTATTCCTGGAAGCGCAGTCTGGTCCTATTATCTGAATCCCCACATGCAGCAGAAACACTGATCTGCAACATTGCATCCTATACCCCTTGAAACAGCATATCTTTTACGGGTTCTCCTGTGACCCAAGAGCAGGAGGACAGCACAGGAGGAATCATCAGCAAGAAAGCTCTAAATGAAGAAATGAAATACATTTCCCTTGGAGAGGAGGCTTACTGGAGTGTAAGGAAAACAAGCCCCATCCTCCTCCCCTGCATGCACACACACACACCCTAGAGGCTTTTGCAAAGCCACAGGAACAGAAATAATTTTGTTTGAATCCATCAAGCATTAAAATCCGTTCGCTGAGGGATTGAAGTGAAAAATGAGCCGGAGACAGGAATTAGAAGCTCACTGCCTGGGCTGTCAAAAGGGATTTTCCCCAGATAGAAAACAAGCAATTGGAAATGCAGGGAGGTAAATCCTTTCAGTCTCTGACATGTATGCATGCTCTTGGCTTCCCCTCCTGGCCCTCTCAGTTCTGGGTTCATGGAGCCAAACCTGGACACATCTCCTTGTGTGCTCTCTGGCCACGGTACCCATCCTTGGGATCTGCTGCCAGAGGTCTGCTCAAGCATGTCACAAGCCTCAGGCACGGGGAGATGGGGAGACACGCAGAGAGCCAGCTCACGGGTGCCTAAGGTGCCAAGGGGAAGACAAGGCAGCTGCTGAAAAGATAAACCAACAGCTCTAAGAACCATTTTATCCACTGTGTAAAATTTGCTGAAGAAAGAGACAGGAGCAAAGTTGACATTATCATCGCTGCACATCTTAGTTTACCAGCCAAAAAACCCACAAAAACTCCATGTCCCTGAAATATGGTCTCTTTCTCTCATACTAATACAAACATCTCTTAAACAGCTATATTTTGATGATGTTTCAGAGGCTTATTTGCAGCCTTAACTGCCAGTGTCCTACTTTTTCCAAAATGAGACTGAGATTCAGGAAAATAATGTGGCAGATAGGGAGAGTTGGGGGTACTGTGCAAAGGACACCTCCGACCCAGATTACGAGTTGAAGCATAAAGGGTACATCTCACATTCACTAATCTCCGTAGTGTTCGAAGTGGGCTTCAAGAAAGAAATCATCATCACAGCACTGTTCGATTTATGCAGAGTAGACTTTCCCTTTAGCTGGTTGCTAAAACTGAAGGCAAGAGTTATTTATAGTAATTTCTGTATGAAGATAATAAATACAACCCAGTGTAAAAAAGGCCAGTATAGCTCTGAGTCCAGAGCTCAAATGATGCAGGACAGCCAAAAGAGAGAACACCAGAGAAATCTACAGATCTACCAAATGGCCTTAACAATGCACTGACTTTACACTCATCAAACTATGCACCAGCCATATACTGCAGAGTCAATTGTCTACTTAGTGAAGAAGGGGAAGGAATAAAGAAGTAGAGAGAAGAAAAAGGGAAGATGAAGAGCCAAATATGAAGCATTTAAGCTATGGGAAGAAGCAACAGGAGCCAAGGAGCCATCTAACTGCAGCCCAGTTCCAGACATGCAGATTGGTTTCAGAATGGCACAAAGGGTAGAACAAAAACGAGGTAAGCAAAAGAATCCCTGGTGCTATGTGGCTCTGAATTCAAAAGCCAGTTAAGAGAACAGACAACTTGAAGAAGTTTAGTTTAACATAAAATTCAGTAATTCTAATGTATGCTAATATGCTTCAAGATAAAGGCCACAGGTACCTAGATACGAAGACATATGCATTCATAGTAAATATTTTCTTTAACACATGCTGTCCTCTATTGTGTGTAATATGCTTTCCTATTGTTCTGTGACTCTCTCTGGTAATAATACTACCACTCAGGAGGTGTTTCATAGCTATAGAGCACACTGTGCTGAACCCAGGGGGTATCATTATCTCTGTTTCACAGAAGGAGTCATGGAAGCACCTAAAGATGAAACAAGTCCACGGCAAGACTGTGAAAACAACTACAGTTTTATAAATCATAATGTTAGCTTGTATGTGAGAGAAACCTCAGGAGGTTTAAATGGGATTTGCTGGCAACATAAAGATTGTTTGAAAACACCCATGAAAAGAGCTCATCTTCATGGCAAGCCAGGGACAAACATGGACAGAGACAAAGAAAAGATAAGGTGATAATGCTATGGCCATGGGTCAGAAAGAGTCAGCAAGAGCCAGCTTAGCAGCTAGAGTAGAAAGAGTTTGTATTTTGTTCACACTGATATTCACAGTTGTCTCCCTGCTCTTTGAGGGGCTGATGAGTTATCAGCAGAATCTTACACCAGGACCAGAGCACTCAGACAGAGGAGCAAAAGACTTGGGAACAAAGGGTGGCTGAAGTCAGCTGGTGGCTCTGTGGCTCTAGGGGCAATACTGGGGTGAGGTTGATCTGTATCTGAAAAGTCTTATGTGCCATCCCCATTCCTGTCCCCCTCCTCCTGCTGAAGATGCTGCTGCACTGAACCTGAAAGGTCTGGTTATAAATAGCTTCTCCCTGCAGCTCCTCAATGAGCCACTGAGGCGGAATGAGTCATCTCTGCCGGTTCCATGGCCCCCCCAAACCGACTGCGTCAGGTTGGGAGCACGGCTGCCAAAATCAGTGGTACACACTGTTCTCTCTCAAAGGGCAGTGGCCTTGGGGGACAGGGACGCGAAACAAACTAGCTCTACTCATTACTCATGAGCACCCAAAAGCCACATCACTTTGTGAATAAGACAAATGTAAAATCCGTCAAGAGTGCTTAGAAACCAACAGTGGCACTTCAGCCTCCTCCATCCACACCGCTGTCCATGCCACACTGGTTTGGGACTGGAGCTCCTCACCCAGTAATTGGTTTGCTGTGGAAAGGACTGAGAAGGTCTCTGAAATTGAACCCCTCATTCTGCTTATGAAGAACTTCTTAACTTCTCCTTAACGAGGTTCAGTGAATGAACATAGCAGTTATAACAAGAACTAACAAGTACGTGAGCTGACAAACCCTCGCCTCTAGGTGAGGAGTGCTACAAGGCACACCTCTGTATTTCCCATGAGGAAAGAACAAGTGAATTCGAACAGGAAAAGTCAGACTTAGATTTGCTTCTCCCATCGTGACAGAAATTCATTGTCTTTAAAACAAGACAATGCACAGAGCTGATAGACAGCTGTCTCTCTTCTAGTCTTGTTGCATGAAAGCAGCGTTCCCTGGTGGGATTTCCTCACCTTGCATAGGAGGCAGGTGCCCGGAGTAAAGGAATCCTAGTTATTTTTTGGTTTGTTCATGTGGGCTTTACTCAGAGGCAAATTGAGCTCTCCTGAAACACATTCTTACCCAAGCCACGACAATAGAGATAGATCTTTCACAAACGTAGGATAAGCGCCTATGTAAGCAAGTAAAGTCCTATCCAAGATAAACATACTCATTTGTTGTGATTAGCAGAGACTGGAGATGGGTTGGGAGTGAGCACTTGTGGTGGGGCAAATAATTTAAACCAACACTGGGTCAAAAGGAAGAAAAGTGTATCAAGGAAGGAGAAAAATGCAAAGTCGACAGCAAAGAAGAACACAAGCAATACCTGAAAGCCACAATTACTGTTATAAAAAACCACCCAGATTTGGAGCTAGGAAGTGAGGAAATCTAGTGCTACACTTCTTTCAACTGGAGAGTTTAAGGTAATGTGACCAAAGTGGTTCTGGTATGTTTTCCATGAACTAAGTTTAATGGTTGTGACTCAAGCACTGTGTGAGAAAGCAAGCTCTAGACAACAGGGCAGACAATAAGGAATATCTTCCAGTTCAGTTGTAACCTTTGCAAGTAGAATATTGAAAACTAAAATTCACACTTAGCTGTTATTAGAACTGAAAACCGGTCAGGTTGATGCAGATCCACATAAACAGAGCAATATATTTCACTTCCCTCGGTTTGTCAGCATTCACTAGTGCTGACAAGAGCAATATTCTCCAGCTGTATGTTCAGTGTAGTTCTGCAAGTGATCCCTGGCACTGCACTGCGTGACGGCAGAGGGATGTTTGCTTTCAGGTCATGCTGTGATGCAAAACAATGACAAAGCCTGGCAGATGTTTTGCTGCCGGCAGAGGTGATACAGTGTTGTCTCAACGGAGGCAGAGGATGATGCAGCTTTACACGAGCTGCCTTTTAATTTTCCCTCCGGTTTTTAAGTCATCATCAAACCAACAAAGTACATTCTGTTTAAAGTTCATGACTTTGTCCTGATAGAGTTTTAAATCCAACCTAATTCAGAATTTTGCAAGTTCATCATGTGCAGCCTCATCATTTCTATATTCATGTTGTCTGGGAATATTTTATCTTTAATGATTTTATTTTCCTAAACAAAACAGACTTACTCCATACAAGACCCTAAACCTTGAACAGACCCCTGTCCTGTTTTCTACCTTCTCAGCACTTAGAAAGTTACTTACTAGTACCTGTCACCCATACAAGGACAATTCCTCTTTCTGCTATCACTTTTATCCTCTCTTCCCTTTCCTCATTATTACTTCTTTTCTGTCTCCAAACAAGGATGCAAAGAAGAATATCTTTTTTCTCTTGTAATGTTCCCGTGTCAATGAGTAACAACAGAAGTTCCTCACCTTATTTTTACCGTGCAGAAGGGGCAGGCTCATCACCATCTTTTCTCTCCTCTTTAAACTTTGCCATTAGAAAAGATCTAGCCACATCACTATTGATCACTGTATTCCTTCAGCCTCCCTGTGGAATCCAAGCTTCACAACTGCAGGTTAACTATGTCTCAAGGATGCATCTGGGCTGTACCTGACTGTGTTGTACCCCATCTCCTGTGTCATACAACGACTAAGAAAGGAAATCACAAAAGTCAGTCCCCTGGCACCACGGTCAATGTCTTCTTTTATGATGGGAGAAGGACAGAATAGGTGAATTCCTGGAATTTCCGTAATTTCTTAGCATTCTGGGATTTTTTTAGTCTCACTAATATATGTATTTATCAATTCAGAAACTTAACACTTTGGGTCCTTTGTTGTATTTGAATCTCAGTGCAGGTTATTTTAACCATAGCTGTAGTTCTGTTACTTGCCACCTGGATGCAGATATAGTAGCCAGTATAAGATGCAGGACATAGAGAGATATCTCAATATAGAGAAAGCAAATTCTGTGCTTATTTGCAAAGATACAATTCCAATTACTTCAAGAGATACAGCCAGTGTACCCAGAGGAAGTATCTGTCCTAACAATGGGAGGGAATGCCAAATGGCTACAGTGAATGGCAAAGGCTACAGTGACTACTCCATAACAGAAGATGGTGGTTCTCATAATTAAGAAGTAAAACATATATTTTTTATTAATGAGCAAGAAAATAGTTAATAAAAATATAATGACGTATATGGGAAGCAAGAGCCTTAGTGAGAGTTGAGGTTCTGATGGGAGCAGAAGAAATACTGATGCAATGCAATTTCTTGCTTTCAGTATTTATAAAGGCCAACACATCCCAGATCAGCCTTTCAGGACATGAAAAAACCCAACAAAACAATTCCACCAACAGATATCCTGACTGTCCCAAGACTGCAAGGTATCCTCTTGTTATCACACACAGTGACCTTGGAAATCAAAGATACTGAAACCAATACAAATGAAATAGCTACTGCCAGGAAATGGTGAGAATTGTGACAAAGCAGCTGAAGCAATATAGCTGTTACTACAGGCCTGCCATTTGCAATCAGTAAACAAGAAGAGAGAAAGAGACAGAAAGTATTTCTGAAAGTAGTTCCTTCTGTTGAGCTGTGTTTGAAGGATCTTATCTATATCTTTTCTCACCTGAGAGCAGGTACCTGTCCAACATGCAGATCTGCTTCATCCCCATCTGTGTCATTCTTCAGCTTTTCCGAGCACAGGGAACTCCAGCTCCTAAAGACAAACAGTGAAGAAGCAATTGGCAGAAATACAGTCATGGTATCAACTACAACTGCAGGTGAGTTCTTTGTCTTTCATGCCAGGATTATTCAGAGCATTACTGTCATTCCCTAGAAAAACAGAGCTTTGTAAGGCCCTAGAGGCTGCCTGCAAACTCTCCAGAAACTTACACAGATTTTCCTTAAACATCCTAAGGAAGGAGGTTTTCGGGGGGGGCTAACACTCCCAGGTTCTGCAGTTTCCCAGATCGTGCCATGAAAAGCATGGTATACAAAGTCACTTGGTTTTCATAACCAATATCCACTTGCAATAGACAAAACTTCATGCTACCCAAGTTCCAAATGGGATACCACACTGGAAAACTGATGAAGGAAATACTTTAACTGAAAACTTCAAGGAATAGGGCAACAGTTCAAAAAAACCCAAATCAACCCAAATCAGGGTAAGAATAATGCAAGACTCATAACTATTTTCTTTCATGCACCTTGCCACCATTATCTTTTTTTTTTTCCTTTCTGATCCACTGGATCCACTTGCTTTCCCTTCTGCCAATTCTACTGCAGTAAGCAGAGATATAATGCTTATGCAATGAGAATTTTCTTACATTGCCAAGTGGCGTGATTACATTGTGTGTGTGAACAGAAGAAAAATCCTCCTTATGGAACTGAAAAGTCAAGCACAGGGAGTCAGCTATTGATGCCCAAAGGCATATCCAGTCGCTTGGCCATGCTCTATGGGAAAAGCCATGGCTGGGGTGTGCTGTCATCCTGCTCAGTAGCAAGCAGGATTTTAGACACTGACAGGGACATGAGCATTTATATCTGCTGTCATCGTTGCTTAGCAGGAAAAATTTATTCCTTTTAGGCTGTCCAGACATTTCAGTTTCTGTTAGGACCCAGTTTAAAAAAAACAAGTGAAAGAAACTGATTATTCCACTGTGAATAGGAATCTGGAGGAGGTCACTATATGCGTAGGATAAATATCCTCCTGCTGCAAACTTGTATCAGTCAGTCATCATCATCTAGTCTGTGGGATAAAAATGTCTTGGATACTGTGCACTCAAACATCAGAATTGCCCATCTCATTTGCAGCGCTCACTGCTGCTCAGCAGGATCAGTCATGAAGTATGAGATGATTTCTTGTTCAACCAATTGCCCTTTCATTTTTTATTTTTTATCTTTTTTTTGGTATTGAACCTTTACCTCCTCTCTTTTCCCAATATTAAAGGTGAAAAAATCTGAAGAGACAATGACACAGTCATGAGAATCACAGAACTGATTGAGCTCATGTCAGGAAATTGGATTGCTCTGCAGAACTCTGTGCTCATCCTCTCCACTACTGTTTTTATACCTGTCGCAATGATTTTGTTAGACTGTATTAAACAGACAGATGTAGACCCACATCTGAATCTAGTGCCAGTGAACTGAACAAAAAGTCACTGTCCCAAGGGAGAGAAGGAGTGGGCAAATAAGAGCAATGAGAGAGTGGGAGAGGAGCACAGGGAAGATGAGAAAGGCCAAGTAAATAGCAGAAAATACAAAATTCTTTATTTTTGTTCTGCATTACCTTCTCTTGTTTCTTTCTCACTCTCAGATTCCCCCGTTCCCTCTCCTGAATCTGCAGTATGGTGTGTAACTGTAGCTTTAAACTGAATCTGAGCCCAAACCTGACTTTTCAGTTCCTAAAGCTCTAGAAGGGAACAGGCAGGAACTAAGAGCATTCCTGAGGAAGGAAGACTTCTCTGGCAGAGCTGCTGCAGCAGCAAAGCTATTAATAAATGTTTGTAATCTTTTAATCGTTCTGCTAAATTGCCATCGTGTTCTTGCAAACCCCATAGAGTGTCAGTGCAGCTGCCTCCTCCCGCCTGCCTTCCCGTGTTTGTGCATGTGAGTGAGGGGGAACATCAGGAACATGCTCAGATCCAAGGGCTGCTGCAGTGGTACAGAGAACATTATTTTGACAAGTGACTTTTTAAATCTTCCCTATTCCAAAGAAAGCAGCCCTATTAGTTACGTCTATAACCCATACTTTCACCTGGTTCTCCTCCTCCAGCAAATCCTGCCTGCTCGATCCAGACACTAAACTTCTCTTCATTAAAGTATCACATCAGCAGTTGGACTTGATGATCTTAAAGGTCTTTTCCAAGTTAGCTGATTCTATGATTCTATGATCTGATCTATGCCATGGCTTGTGACCTGCTTTGCAAGAGGCCATGTCTTCTGTGAGGTGAGTGATACACTGTAGTCACAACCAGCAGCAGTCACTCTGACTTAGATGCAGATATTCCCAGCAACAGAATATTTCTGCCTGCTTTACATGACCCACTGTGGAGTTGATAGTTATCAGGACACAACACAGACATATACTGCTTTTCAGACTTTCTCTACAGGGTCAGTTAGTCAGAATATGAATGGACTGGAAAGCTGTGATCCTATTTATAAAGGCAAGAGATAACATTTCAGGATGAAAAGGATTAATACTTTTAAGTAAATTGTCTATTTGCCTCTTCATGTGCCTAAAGCGTATCTGTTATTGTCCACACTCAGATATAACAGACAAAGCCACCTTCTAACATCATGGTGGAGATCGACTTAATCCTTTGTCTGTTCCCTCCCCCAGCTCAAACTTTCATCTTCATCCTAATTATAATAGCAGTTGAAATTATCGTGGTTTAAAAAAAGATGCCAGCTTATATAATATTCTTATTGCTTATTAATGATTTCCAAAGGGAGAACAAGTTGCCTTGGCATGCTGGGAATGATGCAAACGAAGGCTGAGCCATACCTTGCTGGGCTCCACCAGTTTCTCATTCGGAAGCCTGATGCGGGAGGATTACCGTGTAATAACAGATGTTAAGGCTTTTAGTGAATGGCAGTGAATACTTGAACAAGAAGACATGACAGGCATCACATCTCACAGTGATTAGCCTTGGGCACTTGGCAGAGGCAGAAGACTCCAGGCAAAGTGACTTTAACCACCCTGCAAGTGTGATAATCCCCAAGACGGCACAGCCTGAAAAGTATGATTGCTGTGCAGCATGGCAGCTTATGAATAATAATAAAGAAAACATCAGACTGGATATCAGTGACATGGTTACATGGCACTGACAGCCAGAAAGACAGTCTGCTTGGATGTGAAGTCCTGAAGTCCATTACTTAATCTAAAGTTAGTTATACCCTGTCCTCTAAACATCACCTCCTCTATAAAGCTATAATGTGTGAGACACTGAAGAACTGAACTTGAGATTCAGTCACTGTCCTTAAATTTTCTGTTTGTCACTGTGGTATCTTTCTGTTGGAGAATATGGGGTAGAGTAGGAGGGACCGTGAATGGGAGCAGGAGCTCTGTATCCATGTTATAAACTGGTTCAGTTTTATTGAAAGAAGAGCTTCGCTATAAGGTGACAGCACCAGTCTCTGCCAGAGACTATTAAAAGCCTAATGAGGTTGCACACTCCCCACGCTTCCAGAGAAACACCTGCACCCTGGCAGTCCCCAAAATAAAAGAGCTCAGGATGTATAATTTAAGTAAATTAACTAAATAAACTTATTTTTACATTATTTTGTTAATGCCTGTGATCTGACTCACAGACGCTGATCTTATGATACTGGGTAAGATTATAATAATAGAGAAATAATGGAGTCTATGTGCTTTTCCAAGCAATAGGTCTATATGCATAGCAACAGACATAAAAATGCTGAGAGCTAAAGGTGAATGTGTTTTATAGGAATCTAGTAAACACTAAAAATCATCATCTTACTCTTTTTTAAAATCCTACATCTTACAAAAAAAAAAAAAACCCTTCATAATTATTGTTTAAATAGCAGTCTGTGTGCCACAAAGAAATCTGAGGGAAGTTTGTTTGGGCCAAGTGGTTGGGGTAGGGACAGGGAAGAAGAAGACGTAGGACAAGTTAAAAGAATCAATCCATCTCCTGGAGACAAACCATCACAGGTAGGAAATTTCCCATGTCATCACATTTACAAATAAATGGGATAGCATGCAGACAGTGCTGGACATTAAATTACAGGGGTGGGAGTAGCATGTCCTCTGCTAGCCCTGCTATTTCATCAGCAGTGCCCTCCCTGTTATTTACCCTGAGAAGCTGTTTAGGTGCCCATTATGGTATCAACAAAGAGGAACCATGCAGTGCAAAAACACTGGCTCCTGTAACACTACAGGGTGAAAATCTTGCTAGCTCTACACATCCTACACAGACACGGAAAAAAACCCAAACCAAAACCAACCCACACTTTACTGGCTGCGGCTTAGTTTCTTGACTCACAAGCAGGTACTAGTTTTAAGCTACACACAGTCCACAACACCAGCTCTTGAGGTGCCTCACGTTCTGTGTCTACACCGTCTTGCACCTTGCTGGCGGGAAGAGTGGTACTTGCCTTGGCACGGAGGCACAGGCAGCCCGGGGTGCTGACATACAACAGGCATATGCTGAAATGTGGGGAAAAGTGAGCTCCCTTAGGAAAGATGGAAAATGAAACCAGATGCCACCAATACCGAGAGAAAGAAGAAACCAGATCTGCTCCTTTAGATGACTTGATGGAAGCTGCTCATGTTCAGAGGCTGCAGGACCAAATTCAGCTCTAATTAAGTCACTAATGTTACAGCAGGATAAACATGATCTTTCAAGCATCACAGGTATGAAACAGGGATAGAGAAGGTCACATAGCAGCAACTGCTTGAGTTCCAGCATGAGCACTATGGAATTTTACTAGGGTGGCCTGAGAGATGTGTCCTAGGTCAATTGCCCCCAGATCATTTCAGTGTGGCAGCTGCCATCACAAGCACTGCAAAGAGGTTGCTATGTGCATCATCAGAAGCTTTACCTTGGGACCAACCAGCACCAGGCAGAAGTCATCTCAAGAGCAACTCCAGCCCCCTTACCCTCAGGGCAGCTGGTGGAGGCAGCCTAGCAAATGCAGCAAGATATTTTCTGGTTTGCCCCTGTCTTCACAGTGCACATAGTTAGGAAAAGTGACAAATATTGGCAGTCTCTTTCACTCAGGTGCAAGTGCATATTTAGAAACAAATAATATTGAATAAAATAAAAGCAAAAAGCCCCAGCAAGCTTCCCAAAATCGGTCAGATGCTTCCAGTGCTTTTTGTCTTCTTCAATCTATAATAACTATTGCCTCTATAAGTCTGACTGCACTTACTGGTCTTTGTGAGCACCCCTAGTCAGCACAGCAGAAATAAGTCACTGCTGTTTCTCCCCACCCAAATGTGCACTCATTTCACGTACTGTGCCAGTCAGTGGGATGCTGCAGCTAAAATTTGATCTAGGCAAGAACAGACAGGTGGGGAGGTCTCTGCCAGAGTAGGTCAGGCAAAGAGTTGAGACCTGTGTGCCCCAACTAGTCAGTGACTGACATGCTCCCTGCACAAAGCCGACACCGGTACATGCCAAGCCCCTGCAGCTGCCAAGGGGAGCCCTTGGCCATACCCCACCAAGCAGCTCTACTGCAGCTTCCCCCCTGCCCTGCATGCTTGTGGCTGCCCTGCCAGAGCCAGGGAGCAGGCATGGATTGTATAAGGTTGCTCCAGGATGCCTGTCCTCCCGCCTCAGCACCACAGTGCAGGGTGATGGATGCACTGGAAAATGTTTTTCATTGCCTCCCTCATTAGGCAGACAAGTGCTCTGCAGAAGACATCTCTGATCCTATGCTGCTCTAGGCTGCTGGAGTTAAACATGAAGCCACATAGAGAAAGGATTTTTCAGTATAAGGCAGCATAAGCAGACACATCTTACTGTAAAGCAGGGCCCTGGTTTAAACTGCACATGGGAAATCAGAGGAGGGAAAAAGCAGAGAGCAAAGATCTGCAAGACAAGCAACACTGGACACATCAGTTTTGTTTCTCCACACCTCTTCAGACTCTACACCAACTTGTATGTGAAGGTGGTGGCTCAGGATAGACTATGGTTATGCCACAAGAGCGTCTATTATCTCAAGTATTATTTAAGTGCATAACAACTCAATAATTTATTGAAGTAGAAAAATGTTACTGTCTTCAGTCAAAAGGAAATCAAAGGAAGCTATACACCTAAATATTTTGAGGATTTGTAAATAAAAACAGAACTCCATGGGACAGTTAGGAATTGCAGGTCTCCGCCTAACCAATCTACTAATCTTGGATAACTGAAAGTGCTCTGCCCTTTTCTGTTTCACCTTAATTCAAATATCTCAACATATTCTTCACTCTTTGTCTTGTTTAGCTTAAATAAACAAGTTTTAAATAGAATGAGTCACTTGGAGGTATAATATTGTGTGGTTTAACATGCTGCTTGCAGAGCTTTACTTGCTTAGCATGAGCAGTGAGATTTTTTGAAGCCATGGGCCATAAGCTGCGGACTTCCACCTAAATATGCTTTCAGCTGGAACAGAGCTAATTTTCTTAGTATTTTTCCTAGTAACCGGTACCGTGGTGAGGTTTGTCTTTAGCTTGAGAAGAACTGATAACACACTGATGCTTTAGCTATTGCTAAATAATGTTTATCTGAGGTCTAGGAGGCTTTTTGTGTCCCAATGCTCTGCTGACCAGCTGCTGCACAAGAAGTGCAAACGAGAAGGTAAGTAGGCTACAACTATCAGCAGAAGCTGCAACTCCACAAGATAAGAACGACTAATGATCTGCCTGTATGGAGATGGAGAAAGAGTCCAATAAGGTGTGAGAAGACCCCAGATCAAAAATTGCCACTGGACTAAAGCAGCAGGTGAGAGGTGGGTATTCTTTGCCCAGGAGTTTCTTTGTCTGGGATCCCTCTCCAGAGGCATCCAGCTTAAGCTGCTCCTTGCGCTGCACCACTCAATCACTGAATTATTTTTTCCTGGAATTGGATGTCTAGATTCAGTTGAGGAAACCTAGGGTCAAACCTGAAGGAGGAGGAAGCACGTCTTGCAGAGTGTCTGGCGGTTAAGTCTTGGGTGGTGTGTGTGCAGCTCCCTGAATGGTGTGTGAATGCTCAGGCAGCTGCTGCTTCCCCAGCAGTCACATACCTCTACTATCTGTGCTTCCCCACAGGGGATATTCCGGTTACTAAAGAATCACGGGTTGGATTTCCCCCTTTATCAAAAGCTTCCTTCCCAGATTGGCAAGCTCAAGGGTTTGTTTTATTGTTGTCATTATTGTCGTTTGATGGTTTCTAATAAACCCTTTGGTTTCCCTGTGGTTGTTTCCACAGGTTTCTGGAAGTTTACCAATGACAAGTCTTGCAGCAGCAGCATCTTGCAGCCTCACAAACTGCATCCTCTGTTTAAGTGCCATTCAGCACAGAACAAAAGAGTCCTGTCTCACCACCATGCTCTGAGAGCTGCTATCTCTCAAAATCCTGCTCTCAAGTGTGGGCTGGAAAGTGAGTAAGACTTACTGAGACCATTCTTAAGTTTATGGCAGTTTTTGACATAACATTACGGAATGCTGTAGGCCTCCCTATAGGTAGCAAGCATTTAAATCCCACTAAAGCTACTAGATTCTTTGTGAAGAAGCAATTTTTCAATTACACATAATTAATAGTAATTACCCTCTATCTTCAGAGACCAGAACAAAGAATAATTAATCCATCTTAACATCCCTGTTAAGGAAGTATTAAATATGTGGGGTTTTTACACAGCAGATTATGTGTAATTTATGTGGCCTACTGTTCAGTCTGTGTTCTCTAATGCAGAAAGGGAAAACAGAATCCTGAACTGCGTAAACTAATATTCTAGTCTTTGCCTTACTTTAATGAACTAGTTTGAAAACAGCTGTTCACTTCTTGCAGCAGCTTGCTGCAAATGAAATGTGGGCTGCCTACTGAGTTCTATATAGAACCAGTTTTATTGTACTGGATGATAAACAACTTCCAAGTGAACATTTTACTAATTTTTAACGTGCATTTGTGAGTAAAGTATTTGCAGTTATTCCCAGAAGAAAATAAAACTTGGAAATTTAGGGCCAGCATATATGTAAAAATCAAAGAAACATGAATTTACTATTTCGATCCTAAGCGAAACCAGGACAGCGAGTTGTCCAAGACACACTGCAAGCCACTGCAAGAGGCAGAAAGAGAATTTGCTTCAAATGCATGGTTTTACCAGACAAATATTCCACATGGCAGAATGACAGCAAAGATGAGGGCAGCGCTGCTGGCACACGCGTGGCAGCTCCAGCTGACAGACTGGCCCCTGGCAGCCTGGGTGCCCAGAAAGGTTGTGATTAGTGATTACATGTTAATGTGCTAAAAAAGGAGCTTTTATTCTTATGTGTATTGATCTGAGGGTCCTGAGCTCAAAAGGTGGGAGTAGACAGATGCAAAAGATGGGGGCGTAAAAAGAAAGGGACTGAAGGGAGAACGTCCCAAATGTTCACTGAGAGCATCTGCATGAAAGGCTCCAGGACAGCATGCTCAGAGGATGCACTCTTCTGTCTCAGTGACCTTGTGAAGATAAACTGAACAAAAAGCTTCAGGCAACATCAGACAGAGGATTTAAGAAGCAGTTTTAATTTTAGCCAGATTGCTCTGTATTTTTGACTGCAGGGTTATCTGGGGATGCAATGTGCACTCGGTGGAACAAAATGTAGCTGTCACCCCCAACTCTGATACTGCACCTGATTGCAAATTCAATTCTGTGCTTCCACAGGGAAGCAAAAATAATGGTTTTGGCTATGCAGGGAAGATCAAATGGTGGTATCACAAGGATGGAGTACCAGTGCATCCTAATTTTACTCCAGAACATAATTACTTGTCTACCTTATGCATGAGCAACATACAAGACCTACCTTCCAACACAGTATGCACTAATACACTGGTTCCCTCTACCCACACTATGTCCTTGCTCTGTACCTCCAGACTGACAGCTATTTACTACGAATAAACTGTTTAATCCCCCTATACCTCAGTTTCCTCATCTGTAAAATGGAAACATCCTACCTAAAGAGTGCAACAATTCACTAACTGACATACGGTATGCTTTTTCAATGAACACATTTGCTGGTAATTTTAATGATAGCAAATACATACAAACTCTAAGAGCTGGCTGAATACAACAAAACATATGAATTAATCATGATGTCTGTCGCAGCTTATTAGCACAATTAATTCCACACAATACAAATGCTATGTAACCGGCAATCTGGAGATTCCAAATGCCATATAAATCTAAAATAAGAGTCTATCTTCAAGCCTGTAGTACAATGTTAAATCATGAACTAAAATGGTAATAAACCCAACCCAGACTGATTTGGAGTAATTCCTCTACAGGTACACTACCCCACACAACAAACACGAGCTGGGAGAACAAGATCTCAGTATTCCTCCTGCACCTCTCTCACAGCACCATTTTACTGGACAATCATTGATGTACACTTAAAGCTGATAAAGAACCTTCTATTCAATGTTCTCAAACTGCTTTACAAATTGCCCCTAACGTGTATAGACGGTGTACGTTATTTCCCCTGTCCTTACATACTCTCTTCTCCATAATTTCTATCTGATAAGGTATCCTGAGGCCACATTGTCTCTCCAAGTCTGCAGGAGAGACATCCATCCTCTCCCTCAGCAAGTCTCTTGAGCCACTCTTCAATTTAAATAGCATTTTCTGATTTTTTTTCTCTCTCAGATCTTTTCTTACGAGACAGTTCTCTCCCACCTTGACTGGATAACTCACCATCACTCACAGCAGTTTCTTGAATCACTGACACTGGAATCGATACAGCAAAACTAGCAGGGGATGGGAGTGAGGAGGTGGGGAAACAAACATGAAGCTGTTGGAACCTTTTAGTCCTGTGCTGTCAGCTCAGCACCTTGTGACGCCTGACTGCACTGACACGCGTTGTACTATCACAGGCAGTGACTGCACGGGGAGCAGTGGTGGCTCAGGTCTGCTCCGTGCATCCTCCAAACCAACAACAGGGAACTAAAGGCAATACCCTACATGAAATGAAGCAGGACAGAGCTCTCTCACAACACTGCCCTCTCTTTGCACCGCGTCGCTCCTCATCAGCCTTCCGGACCGAAAACAGAGGCCTTCGCTATACATAAGGTCCAGCCCATAGCATGCACAGTGCACATGTCCTATTGGATTACAGGGCAGAGTGCACTCACATGGCCTGCTTGTCAGAGCCCCAGCCTGCCTCTGCAAAAAGAAGGAAACAAGGGAGGGCATGAACAAGAGTAATTCAAGCAGCACAGGGCTACTTGAGACCCACTAAAAGGCAGGATGGGGGGTGCCACTACAAAGACAGGGGCAGCAGGCAAACACACCTTGACAGGCACGCTGAAAGGCTAAAAGCCAAGACCTCACCCTACAAAGAAAATACCTGGGAATGTTCATGGACTCTGCTATTGCCCAAAGAAGCAAGAATAGTTTATCACTTAGGAGCTTACTGTGTTGACAGCTGGAACAGATGACAGCTGGATCCCAGTTTGGATACTAAAACACAGAGCAGTACAACAGATCAACGCAGGGCAGTATCCCACATTGAGAAAACACTTCTATCTGCACCATTCTCAGAAACCAACAAACTTCCCCCAGTCCCTCCCTTCATGGCCCACATGAAAAAGTCTCCTGCAAAGCTCATACCAGATTTGATGTGTTTTATCATAGAATCATAGAATAGTTCGGGTTGGAAAGGACCTTAAGATCATTCAGTTCCAACCCCCTGCCATGGGCAGGGACACCTCACACTAAACCATCTCACCCAAGGCTCTGTCCAACCTGGGCTTGAACACCACCAGGGATGGAGCATTCACAACCTCCCTGGGCAACCCATTCCAGTGCCTCACCACCCTAACAGGAAAGAATTTCCTCCTTATATCCAATCTAAACTTCCCCTGTTTCAGTTTTAACCCGTTACCCCTTGTCCTGTCACTACAGTCCCTGACGAAGAGTCCCTCCCCAGCATCCCTATAGGCCCCCTTCAGGTACTGGAAGGCTGCTATGAGGTCCCCACGCAGCCTTCTCTTCTCCAGGCTGAACAGCCCCAACTTCCTCAGCCTGTCTTCATACGGGAGGTGCTCCAGTCCCCTGATCGTCCTCGTGGGCTTGTTCCAACAGTTCCATGTCCTTTTTATGTTACCCCCAGGCAACTCATATCCTGCAGTTCTCAGAAAAACGTCTCAAAAATGGGATCGCAGGTGACGGACAGAGGAGAGAATAGAGAAAGAGAGCAGCGGAACAGGCATCTATTTCAGAGGGCAGGAGTTTATCACCCAGGACAGGATTTCCACTGGGTTTATCACTGCTCCCTTTGTCTAGAGTTAGGGTCATTAAAGAAGATGTTTCCACTCTGAATTAGCAATGAGCTCCCCCTTTAAACTAAACTCAGTTTAAGTATAGTGCCTCAGCACTCCTGTGTGGTTTGGCTCCAGGGACCTCAGTGGAAGCGCTCCTCCTGTGCCGCCCTAACTGGCTCTTTCTCCCATCTCACATCCAGGTGCCCATCTCTTATCTTTTCCTGACTCCCATTCCCCTGTCCCCCGTTTCTTCTTTTCAAAGAGCACTCCCTGCTTCCTCCGACCATGTCAGGGGTCACAGCTTTGAAACCGACAGCTGTAAGGAGCTCTGCTCCGTTTGTTACACACTCCGTACACACCCCAGGGCACCCCATACCTGGAGCCTGAGGAGCTGCGGGCACTGGAGCGCGGCTCTGTCAGGTGGCGAAGGCGGAGCAGGGGACGCGCTGCCCCAGCCCTCCAGCTCCCGCAGCAGGAGGGCGCCGCTGCCCAGGGCCTCCCCGCGGCTCCCCTCGGCACCGCAGCGACGGGAGGCACCGGAGGGACGGGAGGCACCGGAGGGACAGGAGGCACCACAGGGACAGGAGGCACCACAGGGACGGGAGGCACCGGAGGGACGGGAGGCACCACAGGGACGGGAGGCACCGGAGGGACGGGAGGCACCGGAGGGACAGGAGGCACCACAGGGACGGGAGGCACCACAGGGACGGGAGGCACCACAGGGACGGGAGGCACCGGAGGGACGGGAGGCACCGGAGGGACGGGAGGCACCACACGGACGGGAGGCACCGCAGGGACGGGAGGCACCGGAGGGACGGGAGGTACCACACGGACGGGAGGCACCGGAGGGACGGGAGGCACCGGAGGGACGGGAGGTACCACAGGGACGGGAGGCACCACAGGGACGGGAGGCACCGGAGGGACGGGAGGTACCACACGGACGGGAGGCACCGGAGGGACGGGAGGCACCGGAGGGACGGGAGGCACCGGAGGGACGGGAGGCACCGCAGGGACGGGAGGCACCGCAGGGACGGGAGGCACCACACGGACGGGAGGCACCACACGGACGGGAGCGCGCCCGCCGCACCGCGGCCCCCCCGGGAGCGGGCCCCGCCGGGCGCGAGCCTCCTCAGGCGCAGGCCGCGAGCGCCCCCGCGCGGAGGGCGCGGGAAGGCGGCGGGGTCGCTGCACGCGCCGCCCCGGTAGACCGGCCGGCGGCTCGCGGCGGAAGACGGGGGGGGGGGGGGGGGGGGTAAGTGGAACAGCGCGCATGCGCACGCTCCACCGCCGGCCGATGGAGGAAGTCCTCCCTCTGTCCCCGCCTTTACACGACGGCGATTGGCTGCGGTGCGAGGGAGCGCCTCGCCCATTGGCTGGAGCAGCGTCCGCGCGTGTGGAGCGCCGCCGCCGCCGCCGCCGCCATGGTTCGGTTCAAGAACAGGTGAGTTGGGAGGCGGCCCCGCGGGCCGGGCCGGGCCGGCGGCTGACGCCGCGCTCCGCTCCGCTCCGCTGCAGGTACGTGCTGTGCGAGGTGGTGTCGGAGGACCCGCAGTGCCGGCAGTGCATCGAGGACCGCGCCGTGGGGCTCGCCGTGAGGGACGCCATCGGCAGGGTGCACGGGGACTTCGGGCTGGCCTGCTGCTCCATCTCCTTCACAGGTGCCGCGGGGCGCCCGGGCCGGGAGGCGGCTGCTCCGGGGAGCGCGGGGCTCCGGGCTGACGGCCGCCTGTGTGCCCCGCAGTGAAGTACCTGAACGCGTACACCGGGACCGTGCTGCTGCGCTGCCGCAGGGACTCGTACCGGCTGCTCTGCTCCGCGCTCCCCTTCGTGAGGCAGCTGGAGAGCCGCAACCAGCGCTACCCCTGCTTCCTCAACACGCTGCACGTCGGAGGTCAGCCTCAGCCGCCCCGGGCCCGGGGTCTGGTGCCTGCAGGGAGCCCGTGGAGCTTAACCGCACCTTCCAGGCATCCTAGCGTAGGAGAAGCCCCTCTACGTGCTCTGCTGCCATGGGTACACCACACGCAACCCTAACTTAACTTCCAGCAGATCTAAGGAACAGGCAGCAGTATTTTGGTGAAACCCTCGCTAACTCTCCTCGAATCTTCATTGAACACAAAACCAGAGCAGCAAATACTCCATTATTTTCTTTTAAAAGGTGTATTTTCAAAATATAGAATTGTCCATGTCCTGAAAATTAAGCACTTAGGGCAAGTAACAGGCACTATATGTTAGAAGTTATTATTCTCCCACTTAACAGTGAGGAAATGAAGTCTACAAGTCCCTTCTTATCACTGGCATTAATCAAGTTGGTGCTTGGGGGTATCTGTCACTTAATGGAATAAGCTCTGGAAAACATACTTAGCAGCTCTGAACCACTTGGGCTTGTAGATTGTTACAGATTGTTCTTGTGACTCCTGCAGGTACCATAAGAACATGCCAGAAATTCCTAATTGAGTACAACAGAAGACAGCTGCTGCTGTTGCTGCAAAGCTGTACAAATGAAGGTGAGTTCCTGCAGCCTCAGTTCCTGGGGGTTTATAGGATATGCTGTGCTACTTCTGCATTCTTGAACTAAGGAATACTCCTGTCTTTAGAAGTTGAGAATATTCCAGTGTATGTGAAGAGATCAAGTATTGAGCCTGCGTTGCTGTCTTTATTGCAGAGGAAAGACGGCGTGTACAGAAGTCCCTGTTGAGCTGTTCCCTTACAGAAGAGCAGTGTCTAAGTGCAAATGAAGATGATGATGATGGCACAGAGACAGACTGAACATTACTTGTTACTGCTCACCTCTGTCTTGTACTTGTGTGATCAAGCTATCCTCAGTGTTAAGCAAACCAAAGGACAGAAAAGGCATCTGTTCATATTCAGACTTCATTCCCCCATTCCAAGTGTTTTTAGATAATTAAAATAAAATACAGTTAAGTAGGCTACCTGCTTGTTTCACTTGAGTCAAAATCACCTGCACTCCAAAGGGAGTGCAGCGGCTCAGTGTGATCTTCATGCTGAGGTAAAAGTGAGCATTAGGCAGTTGGCACGGACAAGGAATTTAGTTATTCTTCGGTACAGAAAAAGCATTTACACCTAACTCTCTTTACTTTCAAGTGCATGTTATCCACAGGGTTATCCACTGCTTTGAGTTACAAAAGCATCAGTTGTTATACAGGAGCAGAGATCACCCATAGCCCAAGGCAGAGCTGTAATGCTCAACTCCAACCCGTTATAAAACTCATACGTACAAGTACTGCTTAGATATTTATTATGTTTACACCAATCAGTTACAAGAAAGTAGCATTGCTGGTATTATCTCTTGAATCCATAGGAAAACAAGATACAACTTGAAGATACTGTCCTGTGGAGACTGCACCTGCAGAAGAGACAGTCTTCCTTGCCCACATCATTTCCCTTGCTCTAGTGCCTGTGAGATGCAGAGGCGAGTTACACCAGCTCCAGTTACTCTGTCTCCCTTCCCAATGCAAAGAAAAGTTGACTATAAATGTGCAGAGATAATAGAACACAACGGATACTGGTTAGACACTAAGTAGTTACTCCTGTTCCATGGCTTAAAATGACTAGTACAAATAGGAGCCCAATGGTACTGTGAATGCAGTTAACTGCATACTTGAATCTTTCTTACTTGGTTGCTTTCTCTGCCCTCACCAAGATTTTCCAAGAGCACATAAAGCATTAACAGCAAGATGTGTTACCACTTGCATCTTGTCTCAGTTTCTTTGCAGTTTCTTGCTAAGCTGTGCTGTCTTTCCATCCAGTGTAGCTGTGCTGTCTTTCCATCCAGTGTAGTTAATTGTGACCAAGCATGAAGTCAAGCTGCTTTCACATAATGGTTTGCAGGTGTTTCCTCCATCCTCCTGTAGCAGTTGAAATATTCTTTACCTCTCCCCTCCCTCCCTTCTTTCTGGTTAACAGCCACATAGAGAGTTTCGTGAAGTATACTCTGTAATACTGGCTTCCATGCATACATACTTAAGTTCCTCAAGGAAGCATTGGTATAACTGGGAGCCTATTGCTTCGAAATCAGTCTATGTCAATAAAGCCCTTAAATAGAGACACAGCCAATGATTGCCAGTGGTGCCTGCGACTCCTGGAGTCAGGTATCTAACACACTCGTCCTTTCTCAGATCAGTCCCAGTGTCGGAGGAGCACATCAGCTTTTTACAGCCTGTGCACATACACGCAGACCATGGGTGCAAGTGGGGCCAAAGAAAACAGAAGACACCATCAGTCTCACACTGTAAGTTACGTGGTACTTTACACCAGCTCCCTGGCATGAATTCTGTCGGTAGGAAGGCAAGATTTAAATCTGTGCAACTACATGTTTTTGTGCTCCATGTTGGTGTGACAGTTCAGCTCTAGCTCAGGAAGTGTGCAGTACTCTAAGTGCTTGTGCGTATGATTTATTGCAACTGTTGGCCTTGACTGGTACATGACACCTATAGTTCATTTTATTCAGCAAAATCCACACCACTGAACTCATAAGCTCAAATCAAACCACAAGCAGTGCAGAATGTGACCACCCAAAGAAAGAGTGGGGAGGGGTCCAGAAGAGACATGGTTATAGCCTGAGGTGCTTAGTGCAGACCAACTTAACATCCCAGAACTACGCAGATACAGGCCCCTTTCCCAGTACAAAGAACCCAGTTTCTTGCTGGGGGATAAAAGTTAACTACAGACTCCAGCTATCAGTTGTTCTTCCAATTCCAGAGCAGTTAGTGTCCAAACATCATTCAGGTAGTTACAAGAGCCCTAGGGTGGAGTGTTTATTCTAGATGATCAGGTTACAAAGAATGTGTAGCCCATAGTTGGCAGAAAAGAGAAAAAAATAGCAGCCTCACTCACCCACATTAAACCAGAGTTGAACAACTGAGAGAAGCCAGGAGGTGCCTTCCACCACCAGCACCAGGACACATTTCAAATACACAAATCCATCAAGAGTCACTTCAAAACCAAGCAGCCAAGTTCCGCTCTATGCTCACCTCAGCTTTAAATCTTTCCAAGCCAGGAGAACAGGAGGAATTCTTGCTCTTTAGGGAAAGAACAGATAATAGCAGCTAACACTCTAAAGCCAGTAAGCTCTTTTGCCCATTTCCAGTGCAGCAGAAAGCAGTTTCTCAAGAGAGCAGTTTGACAGCTTTACTGAAACAGTGCTGCTGTCACAGTCAGGTGAACTTCTGCCCATGAATACTTCTAGGGAAATAAAGGCTCTCTGCATCTTCACTTAGGTAATATTGCAGTATTCTGGCAGTGCCACACAGGTGTAAGACTTTCATACTGCCTGTTAGGCCAAAAGAACCAACCTGGCTAGGAACCAACACTAGAGACCTTGGCTGATTTGTCTCTGGGTTGTTTCTTTCAAAACTTTGTTTCAGTATGAACTGATTAAGCAGTTGGAATCAAAAGGTCTTACTTCAACATATCCTGTTCATGGTTTCCTCCTGAACCCCCTAGAAGCCCCGGAAACACAAGTTTAGTCTGTTCAAATTTAAATACTTAAACTATAGCAGCAAAACAAAGCAAAATGAAAAGAAAACCAGGAGAGGAAACTTCTTGTGAACAGCAGAATTACTTTGTGTGAACAACAGAGGTGCTGAACAATAGCTTCTGCTTCTGCTTCTTTCTTTTCTTGCCTCCCTTTTCCTCTGTGAAGAATCAAAATGATACTGTCATTCTTCTCATGGAACAGGAACATCACACAGAAATGATAAACAGTCTTCCCTAGCCTAAATGCCTCCTACAGGTCCATGACACTTCCTATCAACTCATTGAGCAGCAGGTAGCTTGATTTTAACACAAAAATGACTGCAGACAACGAAAGGGAGACACCATAACACTTAATCCACACCTATAAACATGCCCGATTCTAAAGCTGCTGTTGCAACAGCAGATCCTACGAGTGCAGGTGTGCAGCAGTTTGCCTTGCAGACAAGTATGGCTTTCATCCATGTCCAAAACCCACTACAACTGGAGCAAAGACTCAACCTCACTGAAACTCCTAGCCCCTTCTGCCCAACTCTCTTCATCATTCAGTGCAGCCCCAAATAGAAGCCAGAGCTAAACATCAGAACTGAGCATTAGAAATGAGTTTTATCAGCCAGCAATTGGCTTGGAGGTTTAAGTTCATCCCAATTTGACATTTCAGTCAAGCTTAAGTGGTTAAACTTAAGTTCAGCAGCTCACGTATTCGTAGTTTAAAATTGCATAGCCTAAGCTTCCTTAAGACAAAGCTTACATTAAGTTCTAGTAAAGACACGGCATACAGGATTGCCAAAAGCCATCTTTGTCCTAGCAGGATTCTCTGCTAGTCAGAGATCTCAGCTCTCACTAGGGGGGCTGCTTTAAACTAACAGAAGTCTTAGTCAAGCTGTTCAGAAACCACCACCTGACAATTTTCAGCCCTGTTCTGTGGCCAATTTTCAGTCCCCAAAATTGCTGCTCTCACTTCTCCCACAGGAAGAAGGGGAAATACTCATTTTTTTCACTCCCCTCCCCACCTTTTACCTGACAAATGAGCAGCTGTGGATGGTTTGTCCAGTTTCAGGAGGGCTGCCTCAATCGCTTGGCTGAAGGAATTCTGGAAGCTGGGCACAGGTATGCGGTCAGAGCTGTCGCTTTCTCCATCACTATCCACTGGCACAGGGAGGGCCAGAGTGTTCTCATCTGAAAGAGGGAAAGCGCCTTGAGAGGCAGAAGGCTGTATAAAACATGTGCAGTGTAAATGTGCCTTCACACTCCAGATGTTTCTTGTGAAGTGACAAGATCTCATAGATTTAGATTCGTGGTAAAGAACCTGAAACAGTAATACCGAATCTTCTCACCTCTTGTCTTCGGAGCAGGTTTGGGCCATGTTTCTGGTTTTGCCTTTCCAACTCTCAACATCTATCAAAAAAGTTATAAGATATTATTAAATCCCATGTACTAAACCAATCCTGCATACCCCTTAAGTGGAAACAAAAATACAGGAACCCCCTGAAGCACTCAAACCCTATGCTGTCTCCTTAAGATTTATCCCACCCTGTTTTTTGGGGGAAGCAATTGTGTTCTCAGACTAATCCCCAACTAAGACATAAGCAATTCTGACAAGATTTACTCTGCTACATAGCTTACCTGGGCAAAGGAAGGGAAGGGAGACTCCTCTTCCAAACTCCCACAGAGCAAAGGGCTGACCTGGCTGGCAGCAGGTGACAGTGGAGTTGGAATAGACTCTACAGAGAAAGCAGCAGGTAAAGACAGTTGCATTTGCCAGAGACACTCATTCTGCTGTTTATCAGGATGAAGCAGAAATAAAGCTTTATCTTATGTAATTAGCCAGTTCTCTCATCAGTTCCATCCATCAGTCACACAGTGGGACCTCCTAAATTTTCTCAATATTCTTATTTAAAGAAGATTTAATGCAAGATAAAACACTTGGTAAAGCATCACTGGACAACAGCCTGAGTGCTCATCAGTTATGTTTGATTTCAGTGGGGAAGATGGAAAGGGTAGAAAGCAAACATGCCAGTAGTGTCTTCCTGGCATACACACTTGTCTTGCCTTTTGGGGATTTTTTTTCCTTTCTTTTATTCTGCCTTAGCAAAGATTTAAAAGATGGGGTAACTACAGTGCAGATCTCTCACTACCACTGAAGTAGAGGTAGTAAAAATCAGATGAAGGACCAGAATGTTTCTTAGCTGTGTCAGCCTTTTGTGTATGATCTTCAAGCAAAACAGGAATGTCTTTGATCAGCATTTAAGAAAGTTTAGTGTGATGACTTAAGCAGTAGATTCCAAAAGAACAATCGAGCTGGATGCGATGTGTTTTTCCAGATGCTCACCTGTCTGATACACCGGGCTTCTGCCAAGAGGAGACAGACAGAAGCTCCGATGATCAATGCTGGTAGTTTCTCTGGGACAAGAGGTAAAAGCAGGGAACTGCTGCAGATTCTCTAAAGCAATATGGACCTCTGGATCTAGAAGAGGTGTTAAATTAAAGCATTACACAGTGCGGAGGACTATCAATATGCAAGTGCTTCAGGAATCTAGGAGGTGCCAAGTCAATTTTCTTTCCACCCTCTATTTTAGAGACCAGTACAAGCCCTGCTGCTGGATGGGAACAGTCCCTAGGCATCTTTTTGCCTTCACTTTTCACACCATATTGCGATTACCATAAAAACAGCAACTAAGAACTCTGAGACCTATGTACACCATGGAGAAAGCTGCACCCCCAAATGCCCTCTGTCTCCCCCACAATGTGTGAGTATGCAGCATGACATCACTTAACATCCTGACTAAAACAGCTTCTATTTTTCACTCTGCAGACATTGTTTCTAATCCCTTGTAATTTTCTTCTAAGCACACACTACAAACTAAAGGCCTTAGAGTTCATCCTGTATCAGCTCAGCACCTAAAGATGACAGGAAATCCACCGCTTATGCACAAGCACCACTTACATTTGCCCTGTTTCTTGTTTTCTTCTATCTCAATCCTGCGTTCACGTCGCCGTTCATCACGAGCTTTCTTCTGCCGCAGACGTTTCCTCTTTTCAAGGTCATCTAGAAGCAATGCACACCAGTGGGTACCAAAAACCCCCACACTGATACCTTGGCAGTGTTCTCTCGAGCTCTGAGAACAACATATCCAGCTATAGCACATTAGTAACAAAATATGGTTACAAACAACATATGCTCTTCCAAGCACTCAGGCTTTTTTATTCTTCGTGTAACTGTTGTCTATAAAATAGTGAATTGGGGTTGTTCTGTCTAGTAGTCATCGACAGTTGGTGCAAGAGGAGTAAAGCTGCTATGTATGCTCTTTTATCTGCCATTAAGGGATAAGAATTACTTCACCTTCATGGATACATGGCAGAGCCAACTAAAAGGGCAGTACCAACCTGAAAACAACTCTAAAGTCTCCTTAGAGATGATGGGGGGCTTCAGAGCCAGTTCACAAATGCTGAACTCACAGGTGAGGGGCAAGTGACAGAGGTAGCGATGACGCTGTCTTATATCCTGATAAAAAAAGAGCAGATATATCATCACAGCAAGGCTGAGAAGCTGCCACAATGATGAGCAGCTAATGGAGATTGAACACACACCATTCCACAAAATCAAACGGGAAAAAACAGCAGCAGTGATGTAATAATCACTTTATAGATGATAAACACGTGAGGGATGTGCTGGGTCAGGACCTAATGCTCCAAGACCTCCACCAACTACATCCTAATCATGTCTGGATGAAGTTACTCCACCTTGGTCACCAGTTTTCTTGTTGTTTCTCCCTTCTCACACCACTGGAATAGAATTCTTTATTACCAGTCTTCTGACATAATTATTTTTGCACTGGATCAAATGTACCTTTTATGCTTCAACTATTTGGATCAACGACCACCAATTTGCTAGACTGAAACAAGCGAAGTTTTGTATTTTCCCACACAGGGACAAAAAACTTGAAGACAATTCCCTATCTCTGCGTCCATTCCTACCTGAGCATATACTTTCTTAAAATTCAATTAGGAACCATGTATAGTTGTTACTGCACATGTCATTTCTTACAGTTGTTTTTATCTGAGGTAAAGGAATTCAAGACCCATCCCCTCTTCCACAGTTCCAGTGACTTAAGCACTTTCAGTGCCTGTATCTGAACCACTGAAGTTTCTGTCCATCCTCTTTATTTTCCTCCACCCCTGATGCTCAGAAACAACTGTTTGTCAAGACAGAGGCAGAACACTTCATCAGGCTGAGAAAGATGATGATCTGTGTAGTTCAAGCTACTGTCCTATATGAGAAAAGAATTTACTTTTAAGACAGCTTTAACAACAAAGCAATCTTAAGCTTGCAATTCTCTTACCTCTAGAACTTCCTTTTAGGGAAAAAGTAAAAACTAGACTGCAGCCTACTTACCAAAAGCAACATAAGGTACTGCACCTTACACAGATGCCCTTTCCAGGCTAGGGTGCCTACCCATCCATAGCTGTTATTTTCTGTTACTGAAGAGAAACAAGTCTCATTCATCAGCTGCAATGATCAATCTGCTAAAACAATGGCCCTTAATTAATAAGAAGATAAAATAACTACCTCTGTCATTGAGTAGCCAGTTATCTCCACTACAGCTGCAGTTATCTTCTCTGGACTCTTCTCCAAGCTGCCGTATTCACGAACAAGACATCGAACATTCACTGGGTGAAGATACATACACTGCCCATCCTCCGCTGCGAGAGAAGATACCATCACTTGTGCTTTGCCTTTTCATTTTCAACACCCTTCTCCCCATCTTGATACATTCTCCAGTAATAAAATTTAAAGCTCCTCTCTGAATTTCTGTGGGACTTCTATTTCATAGGGGTCAGCTGCATCTAATGAAGTGACAAACCTCTTCTTGAGGGATCCCAAAGGAGGCACCTGGAGTATTGTGTGCAGTTCTGGTGTCCTCAACATAAACTGTTGGAACAAGTCCAGAGAAGGGCCAAGAGGATGATCAGGGACTGGAGCACCTCCCATAAGAAGACAGGCTGAGAAAGTTGGGGCTGTTCAGCCTGGAGAAGAGAAGGCTGCGTGGAGACCTCAGAGCAGCCTTCCAGTATCTGAAGGGGGCCTATAGGGATGCTGGGGAGGGACTCTTCATCAGGGACTGTAGTGACAGGACAAGGGGTAACGGGTTCAAACTTAAACAGGGGAAGTTTAGATTGGATATAAGGAGGAAATTCTTTCCTGTTAGGGTGGTGAGGCACTGGAATGGGTTGCCCAGGGAGGTTGTGAATGCTCCATCCCTGGCAGTGTTCAAGGCCAGGTTGGACAGAGCCTTGGGTGGGATGGTTTAGTGTGAGGTGTCCCTGCCCACGGCAGGGGGGTTGGGACTGGATGATCTCAAGATCCTTTCCAACCCGAACTATTCTATGATTCTAACTCTGCCCCCATGATTCCAGGATTTCATTGCACTGACCTTGGTAGAAATAGTAAAAAGGAGAGCTGCTTAGGTGTCCACTGGTAACTGTATCTTTAGATTCTTGGCAGCATGTTTCAATTGGATTTGATTCTTCCATAGTGTTCGTATCAGGTTTCCCTATTATATCCACCTCAGGTACTTCCTCTTCATCCAGCGCTGCCTCTTCTGCTTCCACAGGGGGCGAAAGGGAACTTGCCATATCAGAGCAAGGCTCCACAAGCTCCTCGTCAAAAGCAGAGAGATATTCCACACCACACTATCACAGCAGAGAGCATACAATTAGTAACACATCACCTCCTTCAAAAGGTTATCATCTCTGCAGAAGTTTTTGGTGCCACTTCACCACAGACTGCAGAGTGAAGTGGTGGAACTAACAAGATCTGTCAGAACAGAGTTGTCACCCACCTTTTTCTCTTGGGAAACTGCAGGCTCCACAGGCTTGGAACTTTCTAGGACCAATTCTTCCACAGCTGCACTGATTCCAGCAATGCCATTGTTTTTACGCTGGTCAGCAGAGAGTGCTGTTTCTCGCTCCTACAGGTCATCCAAAGAGAGTAAGTTTTAATTTGCTACTTAAGCCAGGAGACTATCACCATAGTTATTTTTAGCCTTGTCCTATAATTCAGGTTTTTACAGATCTTTAATTCATCTGTGACAAACAGTGACCCTTGAATTGAGGTCCTCTCCTTGTTACTGGAAAGCACACCCAGTGTAGTACACCTAATGGTTTTGAAAAGGAATATTCTACCAATTTGCTTATGTCTGCCCAACAGACGTTATCCAAGAAATTGCTGGAGCTGAAAGGGAAACACATCTTCCTTTGAAAGCAGAACTCTACATGGAATGGAATGAATACCATTCACGAAAAAGCATTCTGTTCTGTTGTCTTGAACGCCATGCTCCAAAGTCTAAAGCACCTGGGCTCTAAAGTCTATAGCATCCTCCAAGATTTATAATGCTGTTCTATGCAAACATCACCACCTTGCTAGTATGTATATTCTGGAGACCAGAATAACCATACATGAGCACTTACGCAGCAGAATATAGATGGTCAGCACCCAGCATACTTCTAAAACTAAAATTACTAAAGCCTCCAAAGAGGCTCTTACCTTCAGTTCCTGGATAGCTGCCTCAATAAAGCAAGCCTCTGGGGTGTGTTTTTCTTCCTCATACTGCTTTAGCAATGCTGCTTTCTCCTCCAGAATCACCAGCTGCAAGACCTGCTCCCTGGATGCCAGAAGCAGCTTTGAATACTGACTGTGATGGTCATCTGAAAAGAAGGAGTGCCAAATCATTAATATCTGCAAAAATACTGCAACTGGAAAGTTCTGCAAAACTGACCCCTGGTTTGGCTCAAACTAGTCCATAAGCCCATATGTATTAAGAAAGAAAGTATAAAACATTATTTTGAGGGGTTTACAAGAGGCACAGCAGAAAAAGTATGCTAAAGAACTGTAAGTTTAGCAAAAAATAGTCACCTTTGTTACTAGCGAGCTTAACCATAAACTTCACAGCTACCACAGCAACACATCCTAGTACAGTCCCTACAGTCACTGCTCCCCAAGGGTCCAACCTTGTCTACAGAACACCAAGTTAACACTGAATTTCCTGGGTTTAGGATGATCTCTCATCCCTATTTGTTCTTTGGTTTATGAAAGGACTTAAAAGTCTTTTCCTTTCAAAGGCCATGACACATGTAAGCACACCCGCTGCATGCTGGATACCCATTGTGTGTTCAGAGACTTGACTTTTTACAGAGAGCTTCAATGCACACAGCCCTTCATAAGTGTGACTGCAAAATGAAGGGAGCCAAGCCAGCCCACGAGCCAGCAATGGTAAGATAATTTCTTTAGTCACAAGAATTGCTGTGATACTAACAGATAAGATGATGATGTGTTAAGTCACATAACTCGACTGGAGAAAACTGAAGAAGTCAAGCAACAGATGTTTGGAATAGGTTTGCAATAATTTTCATTATTTTCCCATATCATTCACAGATTTTAGGTGATAAGTGAAGATGATGAAAACCTTGTTGAAAATTACATCCCTAGAATAGTTTAGACCGAGATAATTATTTTTGCTAAGCTGTACAATGAGGAGCCAGGAGAAATAAAAATGTTAAGGACACTGAAGAGCCAACAAAAGCAGCAAGAGTCGCACCAATGACCGTACAACACAACGCACATCAAACTCATAGCAATGACTGAGAAGGCAGGAGTCTGCAGTGCAGACTTGAAGGGAAATAGCACACAAGTTAAAGCCTTACAGAAAACAAAGTGTGGGTAGAAAGCTTATTATTAATACGTGTTCACAAAGGTTTTCAGCAACTAAACCCCATATTTTGTAGACTGGTTTACTTGAAGGTGACAGCATGGCATTGCCATGATAAATCCTCTCTGCACAAGCCCTAGTCACATTAAGAGTAGGATGCCAACCACCAGTCCTCAGATACACTCACCTCCAAAGTAAACAGGCTGCACCACATCCATCCACTGAGATTTGGGCAGCGCTATCAGAACACCTTTCTCTCTTCTCATAAGTTGCATGGTAATGGTATCACCAATTGCATATTGACGTGTTTCCATAGCAACAACACTGCAATGGAAGGAGGAGGTCAGTGGGGCAAACACATTTCAAAAGGATACATCATTCAATAAATACCAAGTCTCACCTCTTGAGATCCTTCTTGTGAACAGAGCTGTAACAAATAGGACATTTACTCCAGGTCTTTTCACTCAAGGAGAGATAGTGAAGGATACAGGCCCAACAAAAGATATGCCCACAGCGGGTAATCTTTGCTGCAGTTGGTGGGTACAGACATATGGGACAAGAGGGCACTTCATGGCTACAGATTCGCTGAAATGGCACATGAGAACAACAGCACAAGTTTTAGACTTGGAAATCAGTTCCTGTGCTACAGAATAAGCCACTGTAAGATCTACTCTAACAAATCAATCTTCCAGCTCTTTAGGCTCTGCTTATTTACCAAGAAATCAAGTACACTGTGAACTAAGTAACACCTTCAGACTGCACATGGAACAGCCTTCAAAGCCACCCATCTGGTATTCCTATTCTAATGACATTAAAGAAGTGACTCTTCTCAAGTTCCCAGTCATGTATTCATCAACTCTTACGAGTTAGCAGCATCTTCTTCATCTGAATTCAGACACTGAGAAGACAGCAAATGAGCTCTGCTGCCTCACTTACACAAGCAGACTTGTGCAGCTCTGCTCAACTGCGAGACTGAACTTACCTATTTCCATGAACATGTTAGCTCAGTCAGATGCTTTAGCATCTGTATGTTGCAGAGACATAACTGCCAAGCAAGCACCTAGACTTTTCAGTTCTCTTGTAGTGTCAGGTCTCCTGCCTCCTCCCCACCTACACCATACACCAAGACTAGACTTGGCAGATAATAAGTTTCTACTTGAGGCAACCCAAAGTTCTGACCATAATTCCCAAGAGATTTTCCATTTTGTTGCTAGGCAAGACAGGCCACCTATGCACAGAATAATTCTTCAAAATTCTACACTCTAGTCCTCTTCCATGGACTCATGCCCAAGTTTTCTGTTAATATCTCGATCACAAGGACTCTGTCTACAGAATGTCAGATACTATTTTTGATGAGCTCCCATCTGCGAAAGCAAGAAGAAGCTGCTAATTTTCCTAATAGATTTTAGCACTTCTCTTTTCCTGTCATGAAAGTATTTCATAATATATTCCATGACAGATCTTTCCCAGTATTGTGGGAGTGACAGAAGAGGCCTCAACTCAAAAACAGCTGAGTTTTATGTAACATCACAGAGAGAAAGAGGCAGTTAAAGACAGGGTGAGCTTCTTAATAAGAAGAAGATAAAAAAAATCTAGCCCATCACAACTGACCACTTGCTCCACAAAGTCCCAGTTGACCAAGGTATCTGGATCAGCAAAGTGGACTGTGTAGTCCTGTTCTTCAGAGACAACAAACTGGCAGCTGGGGAAAGGCAAAGAGACAGATGATCCACTCAGTTGTTTCTAAAAATTCTTTGAGAACTATCCTATAGGATTCTCTGAGCTTCTTCGTTGTCCAGCAGGGAACTGCTGGGCACAGTCAGTAACTTCTATGAACAAAAACCAAAAGAGTTCAAGTCATAACCAGATTTCCAGAATACAGATGTGTCTAATTTCAGTTAGACACAGTATCATCACATACTAACTACAGAATGAGCCAGGCAGAGTGGTTTTCCAGAAACTGTAAGAAACAGCCAGCTCCTTCCAGGATCTATTAAAAAAGAAAAAAGGGAATCCACAAGTGGAAAAAACATGGCCACAAAACCTACAGCTACTGGGATTCCTGCAAATAGACTTCACTACAACAAGCCACGAAACAATAGGGAAAAATCAGAAGCATCAATGCTGAAAATAGCTGGTTTTGTCTCTAACATGATCCGATACAGGAAGTCCTGACTACGCTTCAAATTCCAGTGGAAGTGACCAGAACTTCCAGTCAAAAGCAGTTCTGCTGCTGGATTACGATACTGGTCATCATTTAGGTTATAATACATACCTATGGGCCTGTGAAATAATCAGCAGTTTAAGAACTAAGACCCATATGAGTAATTGCTTCTGGGACTTACAGATTCAGATTAGCTTTCAGCCAGCAACCGCTACCCCAACCATCTCAACACACTCATTCTTTGGAAAAAATTGCTGTCTTCTGTAAGGTCTACACTGGTTTTCCCTAACAGAGTGTCATACCCCATAGGTGATGCTAGAAAACTAGAGCCGAAGGCTAACTGGTTTGTATCTAAAGGAGTCATTCCATCAGATACCTTGTAAATAGGTAAAGATGACAACTTTGATGTACTTTTATCCCTTTCAAGTATAGTCATTACCACTAAGAACACTAGAGACGTAACTTCACCCTGGAAACGCCAAAACAAGTAGTGAAGGTCAAGCACAATTCCCTGGCTGATCATCCCTTACAGCTCAGTGTCTCTGTAGAAGTTTAAAAGCCCTGCTGGTCTTCCACTCACTTGGCCTGTAGGAAGAGCTCCTTGTTGAAAGGTTTATGTCCCCACTTGTTCCTTTTCCCCCAGTTGCCATGTCCATTCCCATCAAAATGGCCTGCTTGGCCACGGGGTTCAAAAGTGAAGTTCAGTAAGTGGTTCAGATTAATCTTCTTGGGACCAGAGAATTGGGCAGGGCTGAACTCTGCCCGCTGAGCCTCTGCTACCTAAGAGACAACAGCATTTGTTAGAACTTGCTAGAATTTACTGCACAAACATCAATACAGGCTGGTACCCAGGCCCCATCAGTGATTATGGACAGAGTATAGAGCATCCACTCACTCACCTGCTCCCATTCCAGTTCTGCAAATCAAGCAGTGCAGCGTTAGAAGTGCACGAGAACCTGAAAGTCAGAGCTGAGTGGTCTTACCCCACACTGAGCAAAAGGAGGAAAGCATAAGAACAGCCCACATAAGGACAAGTAGAAGCTGGCAAAACATAGTAGTCAAGGTTACTAACAAAAGACAGCTGTTCAAATCCTGACAACATTCTTTTAGACAGCCAGTAATACAAGCCTGATCACTACTTGCACAGACCGTTTTGGTTAGTTTTCACATAAGGAAGCAAAGAATGAGAATTCAGCAGACAGCAGGTGAGTTGTGACAGAGTCAGCAATGCGGGTGAGCGGAGGTGATCATCCACTAAAACTGGAAAAGCAGAGTTCTCAACGAAAACCCACAGTCTATACACTATTTAGACCCATATCAGCATAAAAGCTTCAATCTGGTTTTACTCCCTCCTGACATCACCCAGGCCAATACAATTACTCTCCCAACAGCACCATCACATGCAAAGTTGTACACTGAAGTGATGAGGTACAATCAATCTCCAGAGGGCAGACTCTGTTTAGGAGCCTGGCTGACAGAGTCCCTTTGGAAGCAGTCCTGAAGGGCAAAGGAGTCCAAAAAGGTCTGGGACTTTAAGAAAACATTAAAAACACAGGAGCAGGCCATCCACATGTGCCAAAAGACAAGCCAGCCTGGCTGAACAGAGAGCTCTAGCTGGAACTCAGGACAAAATGAAGAGTTTATGGCCTTTGGAAGAAGGGGCAGGCAACTCACAAGGACTACAAGGATGTCATGAAGTCATGCAGGGAGAAAATTAGAAGGGCCAAAGCCCAGTCAGAATTTAATCTGGATACTGCTGTATAACAATAAAAATCATTCCTGTAACTATATTAGCAATAAAAGGAGGGCTAAGGAGAATCTTCATCCTTTACTGCATGCAGGGGGAAGCACAGTGACAAGGGAGGTCCCAGCTGACTGGAAGTTAGCAAATGTGACACCCATCTACAAGAAGGGCAGGAAGGAGAACTACAGGGCTGTCAGTCTGATCTCAGTGACAGGGAAGGTTATGGAGATCATCAGGGTGACCTTATCGCTCTCTACAGCTACCTTAAAGGAGGCTGTACCAAGGTGGGTCTTGATGTCTTCTCCCTAATAAGAAGTGATAAGGACAAGAAAAAATAGCCTCAAGTTACATAAGGGGAGGTTTAGATTGGAGACTGGGAAAAATTTCTTCACCAAAAGGGCTGCCCAGGGAAGTGGTGGAGATGCCATCCCTGGAGGTATTTAAAAGGCATGTCGATGTGGCACTTGGGACTTGGTTTAATGACGGCCTTGGCAGTGCTGTGTTATCGGTTGGACTCATTGTTAAAAGTCTTTGCCAATCTAAACAATTCTGTGATTCTGATCACACCAGACTTAAAACCTAGAAATTGCATCACTAGATATTTCATCAAGGACCTCTGTTTCAGGAGGTACGTACATGGCCTATCTAGGCACCCATGCCTCAGATGGCATTTTTTACTGCAAATATCTCAGAGCAGAGAGCACTCTTCTGTTGTTGGCTGTTGCCAAGTTGTTCTACTCACACTCACTCTGGCATCTCAACGATGTTAGCACCTCTTATCGCTCTTTCCCTTCCCAGCCCAGGAGCTGAACACAGACCTATCTAGGCAGGTCAGAGTGATCCTCTCGTCCCAAGAAAGAAGGCCCTGGAGACACGGCATTATGATTCTCACCTCATCTCGTCTTCCACCATTAGAAGAGCTAAAAAGTTTGCCACTTCCACCATTACCTCCCCTTTGAGGAGGCATCTTATTAAAAGCTTTGCTTTTCTGTGAATTGGAGCGACGGGACTGACTGGAAAAGTTCTCATTTTTTGAATAGGAAGTTTCTCTTTTACGATTATAACGCTGTTTGGATCCATTGGCATTCTTTCCATCTAAAAGAAAAAGAAGAAAAAACAAGGATCAGATTGACAGCCTCGGAGTTGTCCACGTGTACTGCACCTCTGTGACATGCTCACCTAGGCCACTGCCTTGGGCCCTGGTTAGACATCAAATCAGGATGTACCAGTTTCATCCCCTCACGCACCCAAACCATTATATTTCTATCACTGCCCAAATGAACTGGTCAAAGAGTATAACAAAAAGGGATGTATTTGGTGTGCTCTCTCTTTTACTAGTGGTTGAATTTTCTTTATCTAGGTTTGGAACTGCTGTCACCAGATGTCAGTGTGTTGCCTGGTACATGAAGCGATAAACACCAACACCACATCTTCATGTCCTATTACAAAAACGAACAATTAGTTAATATGTTCATTCTCTTTTCTGAAAGCACACAGTGCATTACATATTGTTCCTCTGCATAAATATCCTGTATTTGTATATGTAAATATGCTGTGTTTGTCTTGACGTCTCCCACTTCACAAGACCCCATTGCCTGTTTTCACTCAGTTCTGCCTGCTGTACTAAAAAGACCCAAACAAATCTACTTCTTTCACAAGGCCAACAAATGCTAATCGATCGTGAAGCACCAAACCAATGCTGTGGCCTTGCAGGGGACATACCCAAGTACTAAGTCCACCAACCTATGCAACAGGTAATGTTTGCCCAAAAGCATTGCTAAACACACCACTGATCCTGATGTAGGACACAGAGATGAAACACAAAGCAAAATACTGCAGGAATGGAGCCCACAAGAGCAGGAAAACCAACCAGGCTCTTGAAGGGGGTTTCCTGTGTCTAAACAGCTGCTTCATTAGACTGCTAGAACAGAAAATCAATACTTTAAGGTATTTCTACCAGTCTTAACACAAGATTGAAGTTGCCCCAAGGACACAACACACTTAACCCACCATTACCACCAACCGCCCCGAGTTTTATTTGTAGGAGAGGTATGTTGATAAGCTTGGAAGCAAAAAGTCCACAGGCCTAACAAGATGTCTATCCCCATCAGCCAGCCCCAAAGTCCCTCTGCATACTCAGTAAGCTATACACAAGCAGGAATGCCTCATGAAAAACAGCCAGACCCATTTTATAAAAACCTACAAGTTTCCCCACCTCAGAGTCCGCCCCACCCCTTAACAGAAATCCCACATGGCAGGCAAACACCCCACTGTGATTTCAGCATCGTGCTTTTTAAATGGCTTGTTTCATTTCCAGTGCCCCCAGGTCTCCCCTTCCCCAGCACCACTTCTGATCTACCTGAGCATTTAAAACAGCTGCAATGGAATCACTCACATGCAGCCTCTTTTGTTATTTTTAGGGGTTTTTTTATCCCACATTACTCTCAAAAGAGAGGGGCAGTGGACTGGAAGGTGCCTGTGTTATTGTGCATTACTGAGGAGCTGACTTCTTAAGAACAGGTAATAAAAGTGGCTTGACTGGGTTTTATGGTCTGTTTCTTGCACATGCCAGACTTTGCCTGCAACTGCAACTACAGAAGTAAAAGAACATTATATCATTACTTCCCTGTGATGCGACAGAGTCATTCTGCAGGCAAACTATCCCCAGAACTGGTTATTTACTGTGCTATTCAAAAGGCTGATCCTCTAATTAAACCAACTCCATCAGAACCCCAGATGTGTAATTCAGAGACAAGCTTGCACAGCTTGCAGTGCTATCAGCCATGTCAGGGTAAAGAGACATGGGTTGAGTATTATCAGGAAAGAACCACACCAGGAGCTGCCAAGTACTGAGGGTGTGACCAGGTCTGGCTGAATGATTACTTAGATAGACCTTTTTTGAGAGTGTTTGCAGGGAAGAGGCTATAATCGGCACCACTGGATCTCTGGTGAAAAAAAGTAAGTTATTTTGAAGAGGTTTGGACTATACTTTCAGTTATTCAGGAGCAAAGCTTGTCAGCTTAGAGCACAACCACCCTCTTGCATCTGCAATTCCAGTAAGCGCACTAGAGGCGCGCACACTTCTTGCGTCTGTAACAACTTTGCAGAAACAACTCAAGAGGAGAAGCTCAGTCTCACCTGGGTTTTTTACAGGCCCAAGAACAAGGAACAGTTTGTACCTGCAGCCGACAGAAGAATTTCCTACCACTTATAGTTTTAATCAAGGTAGTCGGCATTAAATTTGTCACTCAGTTTACACACATTCCTGTCATGTTACAGCTCCTTCCAACCCCACTCCTAGAGCCTGCAGGATTCACTAGTGGCGCTCACAATTCATAGCGAAGTCCTCTCCACCTCTGCCTTGTATCACAGTCTAACAATGCTTCAAAACTGACTTCACCGATTCCAAGTTTCTTCCTGCAGAATAATTACCCTCATGAGGATTCTGGTCCATCAGAGTAGCACTGAAATCTGTCAACAGACAACCAAGAGTGTGCAGTATGCATTCATAAACTGGAACACTCTTCTTCCACCCCAAATCTAAGCAAATCCAGCCTCTTCCTGCAAGCTACATGTCAGGATGCTCTCTGCTTTGTATCACCCCTCCTTGCATTCTCATGAAGAGTGGGGCAGGACAGGGTTATCCACACTCATGCAGGGGAGAAAAGTGGAAGATTCTCACTGCCATTGTCTCTTGCTAGATCCCAGTTTTAGGTACTGTCAGTTTGGACCGGGGAGTTTCTTTTTTCCTTCTTTTCTTCAAAACTTAGGAATGAGCAACAACAACAGCGCTGGTACTTGCTATTCACTCAGGTCTTCAGCCATTTCGCTTTTGGCACATACCCTGACCTGTAGCACACAGATTGACCCATCCACTCCCCCAGGAGAACAGAGACTTATAACAAATATAGTGTATGTAATTTTATACAACTAGCAACAAAGCTGTTCTTGCCTTCTGGAGCAAGCTCTGACATTTGTGGTTTTTCCTAATGGACACCACACCATTAGAGGACCTCTGTTTCCAAAGATCCAGAGAGAGGAAGTCAAGTTCACAGGACTAAAACTAACTCTAGGTGACCACTTTGGTCCTGGAGTTCAGTACTGGTTTACTACTGGGGTGACGACTGCAGTTTCCTTCGATCTCTCTTTGCCCCCTCTTTTCAGCTGAGCTGTGCTGAAGTCAATCATGTTGCATAAGGGGTTTGGGTGGTGGGTCACACTTAAGCCTCAGGGTGATTGCATGAAAACACACTGAGGGTATTGCTGCTGTGAAGGCAAACATCCATGAGCAAGAGGTGACTGAGCAGCCACATACCCCAGCTCAGCACACTCACGCTGTAATAATAAGGCCTAACAACATCTGCGAGAATTAATGTTGCCCATCAGGTCTTGAGCACTGCCGAGAAACCCAACAAGCTTATTTGGCCTTAGCTGCTTTATTCCATCCTAATGGGATGTGATTCCTGCTGGTGTTAATACAAGCCAAAGAAACTTTCCTGTTGAAAGCTTCCAAGTTTAATTTCATTTCTAAGGCCAAGTTTGAAACACGGTGGGAATCTCAACTTCCACAAGTAGAAGAGCTCATGGTATTCTATTTAACCCATTTCTGGCTGCACTGCAAGAGAAACAGGAGAAGCTACCACAAGATTTAATGAATGTCCACTTCATTTCCTCAGCTGGACTCGATCACAGCAGAAAACTCTGGAAAGCATCTAAATGGCAAGAGCTTGACTGGACCATCCAGTGACCGTGAGTGCAACTAAAGGTCAGTACTGGTGGGAAGGTCTGTGGTCCATATGGATACTTCCCATTCCAAAGGGGACTCAAGATTTTCAGAATAAATCCTATACCTCTCCTGAAATAGGAGAGAAATTGGGTGGATCACATCAGTTACATGCACCATGAGAAGGAACTCAAGATCACATGCCAGTGCCTTGCATGCAACAGCTACCAAAACATGTAACACAGCTGTGTCCTGTATGTTCATTCTGTGGCTGTCTGCCCTAATCTGAGCCAGGGAATCTTCTCATTTAGTTTTCAGTACCCTTCAGTTAACATATTCCCAGATATACACGTAGTCCTACTAAAAGAGATTCTAATTTTGCCAGGCCTCTTCAATGCACTTTAAAGGAAGCAACTAATTCCATAAGCCTTTGTCCTCCACTGTAGTTAAGGAACAGCATCTCAGAAGCTCAATTATGTCAAGCCAAAATTTTCTTCTGCTTTATTAAGAAGTGTTAAGAAAAGTTGGGTTTTTTTAATGAAAAGTCAGCGGATTGCATTGGAATAGAAGAGTGTGGTACGTCAGGATTTCTGTTCTCACTGCTCCTCTGCTACCAGTGATGTTTCAAGCCTGTAAAAGGTGCCATTCCACAAGAGAAAAACATCACTTAACACTTTTATTCTGGGCTGGAATGACAGACTTTCCATTTCCTTTCTCACTACAGGTACTGTTTCTTCATCGTGAAGACATACCAGCCACAGGACAGGCCATCTTACCTCCCTAAAGATGTTTGTATTCTGTGAAGAACCCTCTACACAGCATCGCACATCACTAAAAAAGAAGCTGTAGTGATGAGGTATCTCTTGGTGACACAGGGGCAGAAACCAGGTCTCCACCACAGGAAAACCTCATGCCCACCTTTCCCACTACCTCTCACAGTGCATGAAGAAGTTCATATACTTTGTTACGCTGACAGAAGCCAAAGATCTGGTTCCAAAACTCTTGTTGCACACCTAGAAGGTGATGTCCCCTGCTTCCATTTGTACTCCCATTAGACAGGGGAAAGACACTAAGTAAGAGACTGAAAAATAACAACAGTAGCCAGGGATGACAAGACCCCCACATCAAATCCTGTTGCTGATACAACCCCCCTGGCAGATCAGTGAGAAGTTCTTCCAGACACAACTGCCTAAAAAAGTTCTTCCTAAAAAGACTTTCATGGCTTTGAATATGAAGTTCAAATTTCAGTGTAGTCGCAGTTATACCACAACCTGGGGGGCTGCGGGTGAGCCATCTCCCATGTCACTCCAGTCTATCCTGTGGGAGATCAGTTAACCCAGGTGAAGAGCAGGGAATACTTGGTTAACTGGGATCTGAATGCATTCAGAATGTCCAAGAAAGAGTCAACACCTTCAAGACACTCATTTTGTCCACCCTCTGGAATACACTGCTCCTTTCTCAACAACCTGAAGTAATGCAGTTGAAACCAGCCACTGAAGAGGAAGGAAATTAGTACAGCGATGGTGTTGCAGCAACCTGCTGATGCTCTGATAAATACTTCTGAGATTAAAACTTCTCATTTTAATCACTACTGCCCCATTTCTAGGTTTTAGGGAAAAGACCTGCAAGGTTCCAGGAACACCCTGCTTCAAGGCAAGTTTAGAGAAAGGAGGTGGATTAGGTCTTACCTTGAAAAGACAGATGATAGGAGCCATAAAGCCTCCTCATGAACTGCTGTGTCAGCAAAACTAGCTGTGTGCAATGACAGACAACACTTTGGTTTAAGTGCCAGATGAGCAAACAACACGTAACTAACTCTGAGCTCCTCCAAATCAGGTTACTGACACACAGCCGGTAAGTGGAATGCTGTATCAATATTGATATAAGACGTCCTAAATCAAGGAGTAAAAGCACACTCGAGTACAGAATGAAGTTAAGGGCTCATATGCACCAGCAAATACCCCTTCTTACTATAAAGCCAGAGCTCTCAAGCTGATTACTGCAATGCTAATGAAGATAAAACATTAATCCTTTAAGGAAGAGGAGAGTAGGACCTGCAGCTCACCCAACACTGAGCGAAGCCGGAAGAGGAAGGAAAAAGCAAGCAAAACAAGGCAGTGACCTGAAACGAAGCCAATCAGGCCCAGCACAAACACCGTAACAAGGAGCTCAGCCCCACCACAAGCCCATGCGGGCACAAAGCCCCCCAGCCTCACACTGTTCACTGCTCGCGGTACCCCGTTCCTCCCGCCCGCGCTGACATCGCTTCAGACACACCACCAAGACCCCGAGGGGCCGTCGCTAGCGGCCTGACAGCCCCGGCTCTCCCGACCCTCTCCCGCTCCCCCGGCCGGCTCTTACCGCCTTTGGGCTTAGACTCTCCCGCGGAGGGCCCGGCCGACGCGGACCGCGGCTGCTGCCCTTTGCTGCCGGCCGAGGAGCCGGGCGCACCGGAGCCGCAGGGGCTGCTCTTGTCCATGGCAGAGGCTGCGGCGGGGGTCGCGCCGGGCGGGCTCTGCAGCATCAACGGGCGCCGCGGGGGGGAAGAGGCGGCCCCGGGCGGGGGTACAGGACGGGCGCTGGCGGAGCCGGCGGGGGCCCAGGCTCATGGCCCGCGGGGGCGACCGGCGGGGGCGGCGCAGAGCGGACTCGGCTTCCTTCATGGCGACATCTTCTCGCTGCTCCGCTCGAACCGGAGGAAGGCCGCGGGAGGCCGAGCCGGGCCTGCGGGGCTCCGGGCGACGAGGAAAGTGAAGCTGCTCACGGAGCCCCGCGGGGCCCGGCGCTCCCTGCCGCCCGAGTGGTCGGCACCACCCAGGCACCCACCGGCTCCTCAGCGCCGCCCCGGCCCCGGCTCGGCCGCCGCTGCCCCGTAATGGCGACGAGTCGCCCTCGGCAGTGGAGGGACCCGGATGGAGCCGATGCCGGGCGGGCCCGCGGGCACGACGGGACGTGTAGTCCTCGGCCGCCGCGGAGCACGACGGGAAATGGAGGCCCCGGGACGAGGAGCTCCCCCCTGCGGCCGCAGTCCCCACAGTGCCCGGCCCGGGGCCGCGGCCGAGCAGGATGCGGCCAGAAACAAGGTCCCGGGGCCCGGTGGATCCGGTCTCTCCATTTCCAAAGCGGAAACGACCAGAACACGCATTGTTAGAGGTATGGAACAGGAAGCGCTGAACACTGTCAGTTCTTCAGCAGGTAGGAGCCGACAGTCCTGGGTGTTAAGCTTGCAACCAAAGAAGCCTGAGAGGATATAAAAAAATCAAGTTTTTCCACTGAATTGCTCAAGTAACTCTGAAAGGAACAAAACAGCTCTGCAATGCCTAATGCAAGTGATCTTTAACTTCAAAGCAAAAGAAAAGGGGAAAAACCACAACGCAACAAATTCTATCTGCATTTCATTTAACCCTTAAAATAAGGCTTGATCCCTTTCCCCTTATTTTAGGGATGAGGGCCTCAAGTTCACTGGGAGAGGACTTGCAGGTTTTTTATACCAAGTCAGGGTGCAGTATGAAACGGCAGAGCTCATATTTTAGGAGAAGTCCCACAAAATGCCTTACTTTAACTCCTGTCTGTTCCCTAATTAGGTCTATTACTCTTAGAATTACTGACCAAATCATGAGGATTGTTATCACAGTGCTTAGGCATTTTGAATTTGAGAAAACAAACCTTCTAACAAACTCAGTCATCCCCATTTGCTGGGAAATATGAAAATAGCACGAGCAGGACTAGAAAAAGAAGTCAGATGGCCATAAAACTTCCAAAGGCAGGACGTGAGACTTTTATTAGCAAAGAAGTTGGCTGTGGAAAGAAAATACATACAAAGAAGTTTAGGTTTGCCTTTTTTTCTGCTTTCTATTCTTCCTTTAACCACAATAAAAACATCAACCATGGCAGCAAAATCCATCCCATTGCGCTTGGTGGCCAGAATGTGCTTCCTGGGGAAGGCTGAAGGCACAAGGCTTTGCACTGTTAGCGCACAACTGATTAACTGCAGTGAGAGAGTCAGTCCATGGCTCTGAGCACCCTCAGGAGCAGACCAATAACAGGACCCGATCAGGAAGGGATGGGGTGCCTGGTCTGTTGTGTCACAGCTGCGAACATTCCTTCCCACAGCGTGCTGCCAGGTAGGATTGTATTTCCTGACAAATTCCTGCAGGAGAAACCACCAGGAAATGAGCACTACTGCCCAAATGCTGTCTTTGGGAGCAGAGGAAAGGAGTTAAATAGAAGGAATTGTGAAAGAGAACAACTGGAAAAGTGCATATAAGGTTGACAGGAACATGAAGACACCAGTCTGCAGCTGAAATGTGACCGGATTATCTAGTGTCCACAGAACTTACTCTTCTAGAACTACTTACCCACCAGCATCTTTCCTTGATTTTTGAAGTCCATATAGCATTCAGTAGGAGAGCTTTAGCAGCAAACACTTATCCTCACTATACGAGCTGCAATGTTACACTCAGCACTGCACTCCTACAGAGACTGAATGCACCCTCCACAGCACCTTGCTGCATCTCTTCTGACATGCCTGTATCCCTTACCACAGCTGTCTGATCACCCATGGTTACCTGTAATAAACAAAGGAAAGCGTTCAGAGCTGCTGCAGTACCTACCTACCAAGCAGCTGTACACATCATTAGTATCATGGCTGGCAACAGGTTTGCTGCCCACATTTCTGCCGGCTGTGGCACTGGCGCACGCGGTGCTCCGGGCCAGAGGAACGGGGATTTAAAGCCGCTCACTTGGAGCACCCACTCTAAGGCCGGGAGCCCCACAAACCCCGCCTGTCCCTCCCCAGCTTCTCTCCAGCCCAGCAGCCCCTGGAGAAGGTGCAACCGCTTCAGCGCCCAGCCCCGAGGGCCTTTCCCTGACGAGGAAAGCGAACAGAGGCCGGCGGCCCCCCTCGACGGTTTAACGGGCCCGCATGGGCTGCGGTCCCTCAGAGTATCCCGAGGCCCGCCCCGCCGGCCCGGCCCACAGCAGAGGCCAGCTCATACCGCCTTCGGGCTCGCCTTGGCGAGTGCGCCCGGCCGAGGGGCATCGCGACTGCTGCCCTTCGCCACCCGGCGCACCGGAGCCGCAGCAGCGACTCCTACGCACGGCGGAGAGCCCCGTAACGGCGACCAGACCCGCTCAGCAGCGGAGGGACCCGGGCGGGCCCGCGGGCACGACGGGACGCGTAGTCTTTGGCCGCCGCGGAGCACGACGGGAGATGGAGGTCCCGGGACGCAGAGCGCCCTCTTGCAACCGCCCCCTGCGAGGCCCCGGCCCGAGCTCCGGCCGGGCGGCAGGAGGGGCTCAGCGCCTCCGCTCCGGCGGTGCTCCTCTTGTCAGCCCCGCACGGGGCGGAGGGACCGGCAGCAACGGCCAGACCAAGCCACCCCCCCTGCCCAAAGCAGCCAGAAACAACATCGTGGGGGCCAGGTGGATCTAGTCTTTTATTTTCCAAAGCACTTCTCTGAGGCACCAGCAGAAACAGCCCAGGCCTTGGGACAGCACATCCAGCCACACAGGAGGGGAAACCACCAAAAACCACCTCGGAAGAAGAGGATTGTGACAGGAAGAACTAAACACTGTCTGTACTTACATAGCACAAGTGGTAACTGGGCAATACTGTAGACTGCTAGGAAACTCTCCAAGGCAAAACTGCTCCAACAGCTCTACTAGCAAAGAAGCAGCCTTTGGGGGAAAAAATAATTAAAAAAAAAATGGAAGACTTTTTTTTGGTATTTTTCCTTTTTTATATCCACAATGTAATATCATCTGCTATAGCATAATCCCTGCCTTTGCCCTTGAAGATCAAGGTCTGCGTCCTCAGGAAGGCTGCAGTAACTAGTCAGAGGAATCAGCACAGTCCTGTAACCAGATGCGAGGTTCAGTAGCAGTCCGTGGGTCTAACCAGACTTGAACAGAAGAATAGCCACTTGGCCGAGGTAGAAGTAGATGAAGTGCTTGGTCTCGTGAGTCACGTAGCTGCCGAAGTTCCTCCCCACGATGCAGTGCCAGGTGGGATTGTATTTCTTGTCAAACTCCTGCAAAATAGATCACTGGAAATTAAGAACTCCTCTAAACTGGTATTCACTCTCTGAGCAAGGCAATTAGAGGAAGAGCAGATGCTCTTAAGCACAAGGATTATCTTATTTACATCTTATTGCTTAGTCAGACAAAAACAAAAGAGACACAGTGCTTCCCACCCGAGCAGCAGTAAGTTTAAAACGTTATTTCTGTGCAGGGAAAGTAGTCTTCCTCTCCCTGCAATTCACAGCAGGATCTGAAACTAGAGCCCTTGAGTAAAAGCTTCAGCACTATAGTTTATACCCACAGAGATTAAGCCGTAATTTAGACTTCATTGTTCATCTGCCAAAGGGATGTGGTGGAAAATTCTCTGCCACATGCTCTGTAACACAGATACTATCAACAAATCTGAGAACATGTGGTTTACTGCTGTCAAATCCTTCACGAATTCACAGTAGCTGCTACAAAGAATACCTGAAAAATTAGACTAAACTCCCTTTTCCACTGTCACAGATAATTCCTGCATTTGGGAAATAAAAGATGCCTTTCTCAACTGTGGGCATAGCAAACCAGTATTCTCTAGTGGAAAGAATCATTCTGCTTACTGGAAATACTTTTTATGTTCAAGAAGCTTGTCTGCCCTACATATCCTGAAGCAGAGCCCCAGGCTTTAAGTCCAATGAGATAATTTGAGTGGTACCACAGTAGAAACAAGTCAAGCTGGGTACCTCCAGAGAACGACCCCAAAGGAATTCCTGGGCAATTACACCCTCACAGTTGGCATTCCTCACCGCTCACATATCAATTCAGAGCAATAATAATAATATTAGGGTCTGGAGCCTTGCTCTTCACTGGACCTCTTCATTGTCCCTGAGACATACATTTTTCATGTTATCTCTGAGGTTGTAGTTTCTGATGGCAGTTGTAGCTTCCTTATCATGCAGCCTGAGCTGGCTCTTGAGCCCCTCTTTCATGGAACAATGTCAAAGTTTAACATGTCTGGGTCAAAATTCACAGCTTGCAGCCTAAGCCTTCAGCAAATGTATAAAGTAATGCTAAGCAGTTAACTCCAGACAGCTGCAGCTCAATAATCCTTAACATTTAAACAGCAATTCCACTCAGATCAGTTTAACTTCTATCGACATTCTTTGGTTTCTCCATTCTCCGGAGTTGACGAAGCAGGAAATTATCACAACCAGATCTTTCCCATGTTCAGTATTGTTAATCCTACATAAAGAATGACACAGACATTGCAAACAACAGATAATCAGTGTCACCAGGGATATTTTTTGTGGTGGGATTTTTTTTCCCCTCTTTTTTTGCTTATGTCACTACATAAGGAGAGCTGTGATTACAGTAGACTTGCAGAGAACTAGCTGGACAGAACTGCGAACAGATCCTTAAGATTAAGTTCAATAAAACTGAAACCAAGAACTATGTAAAACAGGTTTACTCTCAAAGGAAAACCATATGAGAACTCAATAGAGCCCCTGTGTTTTGTACCAGCTCATCAGTCACAGGGACAGTCAGTGGCCGCTCTCTGTTCACCTTGGGCAATAGGACAGGGCACAAAAGGCTTAAGTAGAAGGTACTCTGAGAGAAAAGCAGAACCTGGAAAAGCCCATGTAAAGGGTGGGGAAAGGAACATGAGGACAGCAGCCTACAGAAAGTCCAACTTGATTATCTGGTGTCTCGAGAACTTGTTTCTCTAGAGCTACTTGCCTAGCAGCATTCTGCCTGCTTCATCTTTCATGTGAATAGATATTTCATGAGGACATCGCAAGCAAACATCTACCTTCTTTATGTGAGCAGCAATGTCCTTCTCGATGTTGTACTTCTCCAGTGCCTGTGTAGCACACTCCACAGCATCTTGCTGCATCTCTTCTGACATGTCCGCATTCTTGATCACAGCCTTTCGATCACTCATGATTGCCTATACTGAGAAAAGGAAAAGAGAATTCAGAGCCACAGGGGCTCTACCTGCCAGGATCACCTACCAAGCTGCACAAAGGGACTACCATTCCCAGAGAGGTTTCGGAGCCCGTGCAGCGCCCTCAGCCGTGGCTGTGCAGCATTTCTGCCGGCTGTGCTACAGGTGTAGCCCGTACTCTGGGCCAGAGGAACAGAAGTTTCAAGCCGCTCAAAGAGTAGCAGCTCTCCAACTGGGAGCCTCACAGACGCCGTAGGAGTGGTTTCAGTGCCCGCCGCCCGCCCAGCCCGCCGCAGGCCTTCTCCAGCCCGGCAGCGGTCCGGCGAAGGCCAACAGCCCCGGGAGAGGGCGCAGCCACTTCAGCGCCCAACCCTGACGGCCTTTCCCTGCCGAGAAAGCCGAACGGATCCCAGTGCCCCCCACCAAGGACCAGAGCCCCACACAGCTCCAAGAAAGCCTCCAGCCCAGAGCTCCCGGGGATGAGTAACCTGAAGCAACCCCTCAGGAAAGGCCCGGGCACCGGGGGAGCCCGAGCACCAGCTGCTCGGCGTCAGCCTTCCCAGAGGCCGGATAAGACCTGGCGCGTTCCAGTAGCTGCCCCACCCCAGCATTCAGGCCCTCCCCAGTCTCCTCACCGCTCGGCTGCTGCCGCGGGACCAGCCCTAGTTGATGGAAGCAGGCAGGGCGCAGAAGACCAGCAAGCAGCTCCTTCCACCGCCGCCTCGGTTTAACCGACCCGCGCGCAACGCCGTCGCCTCCAAGCACCCCTAGCCACACCCCCTCCGTCAGGGGAGACAGCCATTGGTCACTGCTACCACCCCCCCGAGTGCTCATTGGCCAACATCTGGTGCTCTCGTAGCATTTTACTGCAGCACTTTGTTTCAGACCGGCATGCTTTGCGCCCGCACCTGTTCCCATAGCGACGGGCGGCAGCAGAGATGGAGGCTGGGCCCTGGGTTGGGCGGCGGTGCGGCCTACGGCGGCTCCGCAGCCTGCCCTCGGCCCGACGCGGGACGTGGTGCGGGCGCAGCGCGCTGCGGGCGGGTGCGCCTGGGGTAGTTGCATTCAGGCGGTGCGCGGCCGCGGCTTGGCCTTCCCCTCTTTGTCCTCATGGCTGAACTGAACGTGGCTGCTTGCAGGCGTCTGTGCAGCAGTTTGTGACCGCAACATGAGAGAGGCTCTCCCGGTCACTTCTCTGGTAGGCAAAGATCATCTCTCCCTAAAGCTGAGGCAGACAAAAGAATTCCAATCAAAACAGCACCAAAAAGCGTGATGCTTTGCGAGGCATCTAACTGCAAAAAAATACAGGGCAAAGCAAAATCAGAACTTCGCTGTTTGCTGAATTCTGCATAAAACCCACGAGCAAATCGTGGCAGGACCTGGTGAAGGCGCTGCTGTGCCCACATCGTGGCGGGGGAGATCGCTCCACGTCGGGGAGTGCAGGCTCAGGTCCCACTTAACCTGTTACGAGGAGGGGTTACAGGACTTGTGTCTACAAAGCTGAGGTAATTCCTGGGTGATTCAAATAATGCGATAAGCGGAGCAGGTTTTCTGGGGGAAAAAAAGGGCAGAAAAGGTCCCTCATTTGTACTAATGTCCAACAGGAATCAGAGGCAACTCCTCCCCCTCACGGGAGCCCACAGAGCAACCCTCCCACCTCGTCCCGGTGAGGTCTGACTTTAGCCAGGAAACAGCAGAACTAAACATCTAAGCAGATTAGGACAAAAATACTTGTCAAATTCCTCAAACCCGGTGTATGGAGTGCCTCAGGTTTGGGGTTTGGTTTTTTGTGTTAGGGCTGGTTTTTAACCCTGTCAGGTACATTCCCCCAGCACATCACCAGTTGGTAGCACCGGGGTGTTTGGGGCCGGACCCCGCGTCCTCTCAGGCTGTGGAGAAACCACGGAGGCCTCGGTACAAACACGCCGTGGGGCGCGGAGCACCCCAACCGCGTTCCTACAGCCGGGTACGGAGGCAGCCGCCCGGCCCCGGTCCGGCCGCGGCCGCGCCCCGCGCCGGAGCCGCTGAGGGAGGTGGGCGGGTCGTGCCCTTGCAAGATGGCGGCGGCGCTGTGCCCGTGCCGGGCCGTGCTCGCCGGCCGCGGCGGGGCTGTGCGGGCGCTCTGCGGCTCCGTGCGGGGCCTCGCCGCGGGGACACAGACGCACTTTGGCTTCCAGACCGTGACGGAGGAGGAGAGGAGGGAGAAAAGTGAGGGCGGCGGCGGGGTCCGGTGCCGGGGAGGGCGAGCTGGGCCGGGTGGGAACCTAACGGGGCTCCCTGCAGCCTGCGCGTAGGGGATATGGGGGTAAAGGGTGCTGGAGCGGTTGGTTTGAGACGTTACTGGGAGCCGCAGCGTTACGGAGCTTCATTCCTCCTCCCAGCTCCGGAGGTGTTAAGGGAGAAGGCTGCATTTCCCCAAAGATGCGTGTCAGGCAGCAGGCTTAGTACAGTTCGACTGTGTTTCTTGTAAGGAGTTTTCAGGTGTTATTTTTCAGTTCCATAAGTTGGCAGACCTCCACGAGGCAATAAAGCGCTCATTTTGCTTCTAGAGGAGCATTTTTAAATAAATTGCATCTCATTCTCCTTTCTTTGCAGTTAACCAGGTCTTTGAACGTGTGGCCAAGAAATACGACGTAATGAATGATTCGATGACTTTAGGGATTCATCGAGTGTGGAAGGACATCCTCATGCATAAAATGAACCCTTCCCCAGGAACACTTCTTCTTGATGTTGCTGGAGGAACAGGTAAATTAATTTTGGTGAGTTCCACATGACAATGCCATTCTGGTTTTGAACTGTTTGAGCCTGCTCAGAATTAAGTTGCCTAGACTTTTCTTTTCCTCAGTTCTGTCTTTGAAACTAGTGAAGCATCTACTTGCTTTTCAGAGAAAGGTTGAGAGCTAGCTCCTTTGTGGTTTGGAATATCTTGCTCCGAGGCTCCGAAAATGTTACAGACCTGCCGTGATGTGTTCTGGAAAGCTATTTACATTTATAGGAAGTCACAGACTCTTTGCTTTTAATATGTTCCCTTCACCTATATATGCACACACACTCTCTGTCTCTGTACTGTGTGTGTGGGATTTACTTTTATTTATATGCATATATATAAATAAAAATGAACTCAGTTTGATGTTCAGAGCCTCATGTTGCAATTTCCTGGAGTCAGAAAACATTCCCAAACGTATCCCTTTCTATTCAAACAACTGCAGGTGACATTGCCTTTCGCTTTCTTAATTACGTTCGCTCCGCACGGGAACGGCAGCTCCAGCAGAAGCTGAGGCACCATCAGAATTTATCGTGGCAGGAAATTTCTGAGAGTTACCAGGAAGAGCAGTTTAAACCACTGGGGGATTCCCAAGTGGTGGTCTGTGACATTAACAAAGAAATGTTAAAAGTCGGGAAGCAGAAAGCACAGTATCTTGGCTACTCTGAAGGTGAGTCATGCGTTCTACCATGTCAGTAGCGTGCTTGATGCATGGTAGCCATTGGGTAGTCACCCCCTTCAGGATCACAATATGTGTTGTGTGGCTATGGTGTGCACTGTACCTGTACTTGTGTATTTGCCAACATTGAATGACCTTTTTTCAGTGCGCATGTAGTACATTGTTCAGATGTACAGTGATCCTCTTGAATAATACTTAAACTTTCAAAATACATGTATGGGAGTGCCCATGAGGTCTGATACCCAGCTGTCCTTCAAAATTGGTTAAAGAAGCTAAACCTGCTGTGCTAATAAATCTGATTTTACTAAGGCAGGTAATACAAAAGAGCTCAGGTCTACAATGATTACACTAAAGATGTTATAATGGGTATTTTAAGAATGAAGGCAACAAATAAAAATACAAGAACTAAGGGATATTGTAAACATATAAAACCTTCCACAGTTAGAGCACATGCTAAAAACATTCAGAATAACTGCATTTGAAATGAAATTTGAATGTTTCCTGGCAATAACTGTGGTTCTTCTGTTGTGTTTTGCTCTCCTCCATGGTCACTTTCTGGCATCCTGCCCTTTGAAACTGCTGACCTCTGCTGCAGAAAGCTTTTGGTTTGGCTTTTTTTTTCCTGTAGTTTTTTGTTTGTTTTGTTTTGAATTTGAGTCACCAAAAACAATGACTTTAAGAACTATTAACTATGAACTGAACAGTCTTATTTTTTTGTACCAATAACCTGGACATGTGCAGACAGACATGGCCTTGATCCACTGGGGATTGGGAAGCAGCAACAGGACACTGGCAACAGAATCACATGCCAATAGTGCTGATGAAGGGAGCGTGGCTTTTCATGTGCTTCTATCTAGGGAAGCCTTCTAACAAAATGTTTTTAGTGTGTTGGCTGTTGTTGCATGGCAAGATACTAATTACTGTTTGAGCAGAGATTCTCTTTCTGCACCTTTACTACAAACAAATGGCAGCCAGTATCTGCAAAGCTGGTTGCTTTCCACTGTAGTGCAAGATTTGAGTGAAATCCTTTTGGCACACTGAGCACATTGTGTATACACAGAAGAATGTTTTGGCTGATCTGCACAATTGAGTACTTTGGCTTAAAAGACAGTTATAGAGTACACGGCTTTGAGAGATTTGTGAGTATAGACCAAGGTGTCTTTCTTCCAACAAAAATGTAAAATTGAAGCATTAGCTTTAAATATCACCTTTTTTAATAATCTGGAATAGGTAAGTTCTGGTCTTTCTGGAGCAGCCCGAGTTCAATTCTGTGTCCTTGTCTTTTACTACAGGCTTATCCTGGGTACTTGGGAATGCTGAAGAGTTGCCCTTTGATGATGATAAGTTTGATGTTTACACAATTGCCTTTGGAATCCGAAATGTAACTCGTATTGATTTGGTAAGTTGCTGTAGTGTATCCTGACATGAGGTCCTTATAATTCATCTGAGTTTTTTATTCTAGCAGAAGTAGTAAAGGAGGAACTCCTTTGGATAAAGGAACATTGTTGTCTAGTCCTGAAACATTTAAAATAAGTGGCATGTAGTTTGCAACTTGTTCAAATGGAAAATGCAATTAAACGCCCCACCTTTGTCATAAAAAGTTAGATTTATACCAGTTGCACCCAATCCTTCCAGCTTGGCAAGCCACACAATCTCTTCCTAAGGCAAAAATGGCTGAATGTTACAGTCATTCCCCACCTTCTCCTGACCTATGATGTATCTGGATCTACACATGCCCAGTGTAGTCAGCCTGCATATCTGAAAGGTTCCTGAACACCTGATCTGTATCCCACCCGCAGTGGGTCCAAAACTTCCTGCCCTGTTCTGTTTCCCTGCCTGAGCCATCAGAACTTCCAGGGCAGAGAGTGGGAAGCAGCTGGCTGCTGCCACCACTGCTGTTGACTAAACTGTTTAGTCTATTTCTGCTTAGTGTCTTCACACTGGCTGATAGTAGAGTTTCCCATAAAGAATGTGTTTAATTAGGGTAAGTAATACTCTTTGTTCTAAACAGTATCTGTCCTTCAAGAATTAATAGCTGTCTTGGGAAGAAGATAGGTTAGATCTCCTGTCTATCTGGACTTGTCTGTGTTTTAGAGGAGTGTGTTACAAACTTGTCAGTGCTCCTTCTGTGGAAGGTGTAGTATTTGGATCCAAACCACCTCGAACTGTATGCCTTTGAACTTCCTCCCTTAATGTGGATAGCTTTTCACAAAGCTGTGTCTGCACCCTTTGGAAGCACAAGCCCTTTGCCTTCATGGATACAGCAGGCTGGTAGCATAGTTCCCAGGAGACCAGGTACAAAACACATCCAAGCCTCCAATTCTTTTGCAGAGCTCCTGTCACATATGTGTACTGTTTATATTTTATCTCTTAGGAACATGACTGCTGAAGCCAAGCAGGTGTACAGCCTGCAGAGGTTCTTGAATACAACTGTGTTGTGCTCTCATATGAAAAAACATACAGCTCTAAACAGTTTGTCTTGGTTCTTCTAAGGGTATTATTTGGGATTTAACATGGAATTTTCAAAGTAGCCAAAGGTATTCTTCTTTGCTCTCCTTCCTCCCTTGCTCTCACACACTGCTCATCCAAAACCCAGTATCATTTCTTCTTTGATCCTTTGGGTGTGCCTCACAGTTGAGTAAAATCTTTTATTTAAAAAGAAAAAAACATCTATCGTGCTCTCTTCTCATTTTCAGCTTCTTGTAGCTGAGTCACCCTCTCCCTTTTGGGTTTGGTCTGTAATTACAAGGGCTCTGCTGGCAAACATTCATCAACTGAGAGGAGGGAAAAAAGAAGAAAAATTGCCAACCTAACGTCATAGTTTCGATACAAAGTCTGGTGTAAATCTGTTTATGTAGCAACAAGAGTATTTGCTGTTTGGTTCTATTGTTTGGTTTTGTACTTGTCTTGGGATGCTTCTCCACAAGTAAATATTGAAGCTTGCCAGTCAGGATTCTCTTTATTCCTCTCAGTTCACCACCAAGTCGCCATCACATTGCATGAGAATAAGAGGGTGCTGTTCTACAGAAACTAACTCACCACATCTGCTTTGTCTCAGGCACTTCAGGAGGCCTATCGTGTGCTGAAACCAGGAGGAAGATTCCTCTGCCTTGAATTTAGTCATGTCAGCAATCCTATCATTTCCAGGTAGGAACATGGTGACATTTGATGCCATGTCACAAGTCTCTTTTATTTGTACTCAACCAGAATTAGTGATGGAGACCCTCTGAGGCCACCACACTGTGCACTGTTAAAATCATATACAGATTCCATGGCATAGTGGTACTGAGATCACCTTGTGTTGGAGAGAGGTGGTTTTAAGCTTGTTTGTATTAATCGTATTTTCTGTCTCTCTGTGCAGGCTCTATGATCTATACAGTTTCCAGGTTATCCCTGTTCTGGGTGAGGTAATCGCTGGTGACTGGAAGTCCTACCAGTATCTTGTGGAGAGCATCCGACGTTTCCCCCCTCAGGTAAGACAATATTTCTCTGAATTCACTAACACATAAAACATGGTCCCAACATAACCTTATAGACAGCTGCTTTGTAGGCCTTCAGGTCATTATAATTCTGGAACTGTTATTTTTCAGGAGGAGTTGAAGGCAATGATAGAAGATGCAGGCTTTTTTAAAGTGGATTATCAAAATTTGAACTTGGGCATTGTTGCCATTCACTCGGGTTTCAAACTGTGAGTCTGCTGTGTAGCAAACCAGGAAGTGTAATTGTCCGTATGAATCTGAAAGGTGTGGAACTTTGTCAAGATTGAAGAGGAGTTTTATGAACTTGTGCAGCAGATACATGTTCAGCTGTCAGACCCTGAAGAGCATCAGCACCTTTCTTCCCCCAAGAGATCTGCGGGTTGATGCAGTGAGTCCTGGGGAGTTTCTTACACTTGCATTTGTCTTCAAGTGCAACGTAATGGACAAGGCCAAAACTGAGCAATGCTGACAGATGAAGCCACTTCAGTTACCAGTGGTGTGGATACAGGAACAGACTGACCAGTATTCAAATAAGATGCCTCCTCTTTTTTTACTACGGTTCAAGGAGGATATTGCACCAGTGAGCAATAAATTGAATTCAGTAGATTTTTTTATTAAGTGGTTATTGTCTTTGTCATGTGGACTTTAAAGGATTTTCCCTGTGATACCTTTACCCTTTTCAAGGGCATAGGGAAGACTTGTGAAATAAAACCAACTCTGCATCAACTTTTCTCACTTAAGTCAGTATTTTAGCCTTTGTAAGATTTCCTTTCTAAGAATGGGAATTTTACCTGGAGGAGAATGGCCATGTAACCATTCTGGGATGAGATGTTTTCACCTCCATATGAAGTCTTTGTCAATGCTAGATGCATAATCTATATGTAAAAGTAGTACGTGTTTCCTTCTGTATACTTGCTTCTGTAGCAGGATATAGGGATAGAATGAAAAAAAAGTCTAGAGAAGGTAAATTTACATTCAAAGTGACAGCTGTGTAATTGAACTAATACAAATATTTCTCCTGAAAATGAGGAGAGGAGGAGACTCCTGCTTTTAACCCACCACTTCACTTGAAAAGAGCACCCTCTTCTCAACGCCAGGATTTGTGCTGGAGATTGTGCCTACTGAAAATGGTCTTATCAGGAACTGGGGAGCAGTCTCTTTCAGGAAACCTACCTCTTGTTGTTCTCTGTTACTCAGAGGTGAGCTCAGGCTTCAGGTGCTATGGATGGGGGGGGCAGGATGGAGGTGGGAATGTTCCCCCTTCGTTCACCATAGAGTAAACGATAATACAAGCACTAAAAAGGCAGAAGGGCAGAGAGGAGTCTTAAAGGATAAACTTGTTCCAACAGTTTTATTAGCAAAGAAGCCATCTTTTGAAAGAAAATAAATACAAGGAAGACATTTTTGCCATTTTTATAGCCACAATGAAAAAAAACAGCTGCTACAGCAAAATCCCTGACCATGAACAATAATACAACAAAAGACCTGAAGGTCTGTTTCCTCAGGAAGGCTGAAGGTAAGAGGCTGTCTGGAGTTGGTGCAGTCCTGGAACCAGGCGCAAGTTTCAGTAACAGTCCATGGGTCTAACCAGACTTGAACAGAAGAATAGCCACTTGGCCGAGGTAGAAGTAGATGAAGTGCTTGGTCTCGTGAGTCACGTAGCTGCCGAAGTTCCTCCCCACGATGCAGTGCCAGGTGGGATTGTATTTCTTGTCGAATTCCTACAGAAGGGAGAAGTAGAAAGTCAGCATTTTGGTGAGAATTGCACTAATATTGTGTAGCAAGGGCTATTTTTGCACTTGTTAACAAGTGTTGCTTTTGGAAGAAGGCAATTAAGAAGTAGCAGATGCTCTTAGGTGCAAGGATCGTATGTCACTGTATAACTCATCTGCTGCTTAGTCAGACCAGAAAAAAAAGTGCTACTGAGCTGAGCAGGAATAAGCTTGAAACATATGTCTGGGGAAGTAAGTTTTCCCCAAAAGTCACGCCATGATCTCAAACAGTAACTTTTAAGAACTTCGCTGCTTGTTCTGATTCTCTAGACTAAGCCATTATTTTGACTTCAGTAGCTATTTTCAACAAGGCTGTTGAAAAAACCCTTAGATGGAACATTCTTTACTACATCCTTGATATCAGGTCCTGAGCCCGTGTTCTTCCTACACACTGTAGACTGGAGTCTGCTATGACTTTCAGATAAACTCGGGTTGGACAGAGCCTTGGGTGACATGTTGAGGGTGAGGCAGGGGGTTGGAACTGGATGATCTTAAGATCTTTTCTAAGCTAAAGCATTCTGTGATTCTACGATTCACGTGTACAAGACTACTTGCAGTAAAACTGCACAGTCAGTGGTTATATACTGCAGTCCCCGACAGCCATCACCTGAAGAGATTTTGTGGAGAGCATGCAGGAGTTTTTCTGCTCAACCCAACCCTCCAACTACTTGCAGCTCTGTCAGGCTCCCAGTAGGAGTCAGAGAAAAAATCTGACAACTGTAAGCTATGAACCATCTGTTCTGCGTTGGCACAAACAGTTTGGCTTACATGTGCTGTGGAAAAAAAAAAGCAAAGCCACTTATTCCAGGGTCAGCAAACCCCCACTTGTCAGATGGGCTCCACACAGCCCCTGTCATCAGTCACAGGGACAGTCAGTGGCCACTCTGTTCACCAGGACAACAGGACCGTGGCAGAAAAGGCTTAAGTAGAAGGTACTCTGAGAGAAAAGCAGAACCTGGAAAAGCCCATGTAAAGGGAAAGGAACATGAGGACAGCAGCCTACAGAAAGTCCAACCTGATTATCTGGTGTCTCGAGAACTTGTTTCTCTAGAGCTACTTGCCTAGCAGCATTCTGCCTGCTTCATCTTTCATGTGAATAGATATTTCATGAGGACATCGCAAGCAAACATCTACCTTCTTTATGTGAGCAGCAATGTCCTTCTCGATGTTGTACTTCTCCAGTGCCTGTGTAGCACACTCCACAGAGTCTTGCTGCATCTCTTCTGACATGTCCGCATTCTTGATCACAGCCTTTCGATCACTCATGATTGCCTATACTGAGAAAAGGAAAAGAGAATTCAGAGTCACAGGGGCTCTACCTGCCAGGATCACCCACCAAGCTGCACACAGGTACCACCATTCCCAGAGGGGTTTCGGAGCCCGTGCAGCGCCCTCAGCCGTGGCTATGCAGCATTTCTGCCGGCTGTGGCACAGGCGCAGCCCGTGCTCCGGGCCGGAGGAACCGGGGTTCAAAGCCTCTCACTTGGAGCACCCGCTCTCCAGCCGGGAGCCCCGCAAGCACCGCCGGAGCGGTTTCAAACCCCGCCGCCCGCCCTAGTCCCGGTGTCTCTCGCAGCCGCCCGCACCCAGCGCCCCGCTCCCCCCTCACCGCTCGGCGGGCGCCGCGGGACCGGTCGGGATCGGAGCAGAGCGGCGCTGCGATCTGGTCGCTAAGCGCCGCCCCGCCTCCAAGCGCCGCCAGCCCCGCCCCCTCCGCAGCGGCCACCTGCCATTGGTCACCGCTCACAGCCTCCCCTGCGCCCATTGGTTGCTGCCCGGGGTTCTTATCGGGTTTTACTCTTGCTTTTTCTTTCAGCCCGGCATGCCTCGCGGGCTGCGTCGGTTCCCATAGCGACGGGCGGCCGCGTGGCGAGGCGCCCGTGCCGGTACCGGTAACCGGTACTGGTAACGCGCAGTTCGGCTGCGTGCGGAGAGATCCGGTCATGGCTGCCCCGCCGCTCCCCAGTGACCCCGGGCCGCTGTTCCTTCCGATACCGCTGTCCGTGCGTGTGAACGGGTCCGCCGTACGGCGTATTTCCATAGCTGGCTCCCGGCTCCCAAAGGCCGCGCTCCGGTCGGGCTCACAGAGACCCCGCATTTAACCCAGCGACCTCTGCAGCGGCCCCTTGCTGCTGGGAGTGCTCCTCCAGCAATTGCGCTTTCTGAGGGGGAATCCCACCCGTGTCAGAGGAAGGAGCTCCACAGCTTTAAAATACCACTTGATCAGCTTTGCTATTCACATCTGCTGTCAATGCCTTTGTCTTTCAGTGACTTCTGAGAGAGATCTTGCACCTATGCTTACTGTGATCAAGTCCGCTCCAAACTTTGTTCATGAACTGGCTCCCTGAGGCTCCTTACATCTTATTGAAGGTACCTCCTGCAGACCTCGCTCTGTGCAGCTCTTGCCTCACCTTTATTTTTCGGGGGGAGGGGGGAACATGTGTGTGGGTTTTGTTTCAGTTTTTGTGTATCTGTTTGTTTCAAATGAAGCAAGATGCTTTGGGAGATCCCCAGGGCTCTCTTCTGTTGGGTTTCACTCTCCCTGGGGCACTTTCTGCTTCTGCTCTTGTCAGCAGATAGAAAATTGCTGTTGAGTCTTCCATAGCTGGTGATCTGTTAATAACAAGACTGCACCGTTTCGACAACAAACAGCACAGGATAATTTAGAAGAGGTTTGTCAGGCACTGGCTGGTGGGGCTGCCATTTGCTTATAGAAATAAGGCCTCAAGAGCAGTCGTCTATCGCACTTGAAATGCAAATATTTTTCATGTTGTTATATGATAAGTACCTGCTCAGTGGCATTCATAGGAAAAGCAGCATAATTGCAAACAAGCTTTTGCTTTTGAAAGCTCTGAGGCAACCTCAGAGGAATATAGTGCCACCAGAATACTGAAACTGGATGATACAATACTTTTGACACTCTAGAGTATCTCAGAAATGATTTCTGACTTTAGCTCCCAGGATTTAGCATTCCAGATGGAAGAGATGCAATCCCCAGCTTTGCTTTCCATCTTTGCCATCGGGAGGGTGTGCTAGGGCCTGCTCTGAAAGTTATGAAATTAAGGGAGGTGTTCAGTAACTGCAGGCAAATTTCTACACATTTATTAAGAAATGGTTGGCTGAAGGAACAGATGTGATGAGGACTGCAGGAAATGTCAGTGTGGGTGAGATACTTGTTGGTAATGAGAAACATTAAAGAGAAACCTTCGAGCCTTCCTTGTTGATCAGGGATAAAAAAGGATAGTTTCCAGCAGGACAGAGCTGTAGGAGAAGGCAGAACAAACACACAACAAGGCAGACAAACACAGGGATGGTATATGGAGGAGAGGAGGTGCTAAAGAAAACTGGATAATGGATAAGGCCTATCATGAGGTTCCTCTTGCAGATGGAGGTTAGACTGTAAGCACTTTTCAGCTGAGGCCTTTTTTTGCTGTGTCACATACTGTATTACTGCATCTAATAGAGATTTTTCTTGTGGCTCCTTGTTACTATCATAAGATAAAATAATAATTAGTAGCAACAAACCAACTTTCTTTTTTTTTTTCCTAAAACTGAAGAAATCACCTCAAAATGTTCTTAGTAAAGCTGGAGTACATATGCTAGGGCTTCCAATCCAATCTGATGTGTTACAGATCGTCATAGTAGTGGAAAATCCTTAGCAGGTATAAGTCAAGTGATCTCCATGGTCTCCAAGGAAACAAGACACATTTACATCATCTCAGAATCTGGCCTCCTTCCTTTTCCTTCTGTTTGCTGTATCTATTGACCATTGAAAAGGATGAGTTTCCTCACAAATACACATTATGTTTGCCCCACTGCAGTTACCAGGAATTTACAGGTAGCGATTTTATTACATGAGTCCTTAACTATATTTATTCACTTGCCAGGGTTTATAAATTGCACTGTGGCAGAATACTGTAAAGACCTGACCCAGATCCAGACCCACTTGCTCACCGAGGCCCTGCAGTGAAAGCAGATGAACCAGCACCACAAAGGGCACCTTGTCCCCACCTCAGGGTGCAACTGGGGCCCAGTAGGGCTTTGCGCCGTGCTGTGGGGAACAGCACCAGGCAGGCCGGAGGCAGGCTGAGGCACTAACACATTCTGCCCCGCAGGCAGCTCATCTGGCCTCTGTGAGGGTTCCTGCTCCGGTGGTTGCAGGTGTCTCTGTCAGGGCTGTAATTCCCGTATTGGTGGTGAAGCTGCAACAAACCCCTTCATTAAGGAAATGTGTTTTCCACTTAATGTGCACTTTGCGCTGCAGGGAACAGGCATCAGACAGTTTGTTCTCTCACTGGAGAGAGTGGGTAAGAAAGCAGCAGTGACCTGGCAGTTTTAAGCTTAGCCTGTGCTGCACTGGGAATGTGGGATCATCTTTGCCCAAATGGTTGGTTTGGTTGTTGCTTTAACATAGCTACATATACTGGGTTGGAAGCTCCTGCAGCCATGCAGTTGGCTCTCAAATTTCTTTTCCTTTTTCTATGTAAGTAACATTGTCCCCACTCTCTACAGTAGTTAGAGGAGGAGGTCAAAACAGATAGAACAAGTAGTGATTTCTCAAGCTGGGAATTCTCTGCTAACATTCTCGTTGTATGGTATGATTTGAGGTCTTCCCTGTCATGGTTTATAAAAGTCACAAATTACTTTTCAGCTGAGCTTGTATATTTTTAAAACTTCATCATTTGCAGAGTCTGAACCTTGAAAAGCCTGAGACTAAAGCACTAATACAGTGTTACAGCTTTGCAAAGAGTTGGATTAGTGGCGTTACACAGAGACTTTGATTCAACACTCTCAAAAGAATTCAAGTATCATCATAATTACACGATGTATGCATGTGTGTGTGTGTGTATAATAGAAGCCTAAAGAAATAATGAAGTAACTGCACAAGTAAGAGAAGGACAAGTGATTGTTCTTACTTCTTGCCTGAGAAACATGAAAAGAAATATAAATCAAAGTTCAAAGCTTACCAAACATGCAGCCTTTGAGAGCAGTGAGTGAAAGTGGCTCCTACTCAGTAGCTGTGATTCCTTACACCAGCAAAGCTAGCTGTAGTGCTTTTCACTCAGCTTAGGCTTTCCATTTAACACATGGCACATAATGAATGGCCCGAGAGGCCATTGTCAAAGCAGCCTGTACCCCTGGTGTTGAGAGCAAGCCTCTAATGGCTGAACCTAGCACCAGTACTGTTCAAACTCCTTACTACTTTAATATACTTCTAATATGCTTGAGATGTTAAGAAAACAACATGTGTGTCATTAATTTCTGATTTATATTACCTGTTGTTTGCAGGGACGTGGGAGATGCAGTTCATAGGAGAAATAGTCATGGCCATGCACAGGACTTCCTCTATCAGCTGGCAGCACCTGAAGGGACACATGCACCAGGCTGGTGGTGTTTGTTACACAGCTGTACAGAAAGACCGAATAGGAGTAAGGACTTTTCTCTGCAGAGAGATACAGAACATGCACTGTATACGCTGGCTGACATCAAATTATGATCTCATGAGGTGAGTTTCTGCCTTCAGGGAAAGCATGTGCCTACATAGGCATGGAGGAGCCTACTTTCTTTCTGTCTGGCCCTTGAGAGCCACAAGGGCAGACTCACAACTGGTATCCTATTACAACACCAGGGGTCTTTTCTAGCACTTTCCTAGCTTAGCATGCCATGATCTCTTCTACTGTGTGGAGTTACAACTGGAATAAATAATTACGGATTCCTATATCTGTATGAGGACAGGGCACCAGCCAGGATAAAAGTTTGGTTTTCAGCTCTTTACTGTACTATTTATGGCCTGAAAGTGAATGGTCTGGACTATTTGGTTCTAGTTTGCTCTGGTATTCCTTCAACAGGTGTATTTCTCTGTGAGCCTTGGCTTATCTTATCTTGTCTCTGACTGTTGGAGGTTCTGTGAGGAAGCCTCAGCATCCTCTGCCAGGATAAGACAATGACAACGTATGTTGTTTGCTGGAGCAGTCTTCACCATTTGCCCTGCACAGCACCTCTTCCTGTGATAGTCTCCTGGCCTAAGGCAGAAAGGCAGAATCGGGGGGGGCGTTTTTTGTTCTTGGAGCTGTGCTACTTCTTTGCTACCATTTTGTTGCTTTGCCTGGGCTTTCTGTGACAAACATCCCATCTGGGAGCTGATGGCTGAGGTGTATGCCCAGCAGTCTTCTTACAGAATTTGAGGTATCGATACATACCTGTTACTCGAGGGTAACAGGCTGAAAACAGTTACTTTTCAGCACTATCTTGCAAATAAAAAGAAATATCCCTGCACAAATTCTATTTTTTTCCCCTCAAGATGGAAACTTCCCAAGCCAAAACTAAAACTGAGCCGCAACAAAAGCATCTAGAGCTCCCTGCTCAAAGACATTTTACTTCTAGAGTATTAACTTAACAGTCTGGGGTGTGGTTTCTGCAACTCTGAGATCTGAAGTAAAAGTTCAGCACCCTTACAACCAAATTACAGCCAGTAAAATGTAATGATGCTGACGTGACGCTTGTGTGAGTTTGTAGAGTAGAGCTAGAAACAGATCAAAGGTGAACCTGTTTCCAGAGCAGTATCTGCTCATCACACCGCTTCTACTAAAGCTGTTGCTAGCTTCCTGTTAGCAGTCTGCCTGGAACACTGAAGAATACCAGAGTATGTCTACACCTAAAACCTGTTCCAACAAGTAATAAAGGTGTCAGTGTGCCTTTAGTTCCCTGTGCCAACAGAACAAAAATGCCCAGTTCACAAGTAATTACATTCTTTATTTACAACAAGCCTAGCCACACAAGGTGTTTTAAATAACACAAATAACTGCAGTGCTTTGTTTGAAATGGAAAAATGGGTTAATCCAGAAATTATTGCCAGTGCCACTACAGATACACATCTGGAGGACAAAAATGGTTGTGGCAAAGACTCTTCCATTTAGAACAGCCAGTTCTGTGCCTGAAAAGTGCTTTCTCAAACTACGTACAACTCCAGGCACTTGATCTATGAGAATAAAAGTACAAAATGCCCCATCCCTGGCAGTATTGCAGGACAGGTTGGACGGGGCTTTGAGCAACCTGGTCTAGTAGAAGGTGCCTGTGGGAGCAGGTTGGAACTGGATGAGCTTTAAGGTTTCTTCCAACCCAAACTGTTCTATGAAATATTCGGTAGAAGCAAAATATTTGAGTGAATCATCTTCTCAAAGTGCCTTTCCTTCCATAATGAAAATCTGAGCTATGTCAGAGATGCAGCAATGGTACAGTCTCCTCCTCCAGGCCCCCCAGATGTCTGGGGGCTCTGTTACTTCTGACAGGGTCAGAGCCAGAGTCAAGCTAAAGGTGAGAAATAGGCAAAAGAGCTTTCCAATCTCTCTTGTTTCCCAACAAATTTGTTGAGGAAAAATAGTGTTCTGAGGGGTTTTAATAATTACCTTTTAATGTTCTTTCTAAAGCCTTTAATAAGTCATTCAGTATCTTAAACAGCAACATCCAGTTCACTTGGCTAAATAAAAGCACTGAGATCATCTGTCACACTGCCTTTCAGCTTCATAAACATTGACTATTACAGCGGCATTATTAAACTTGTTTCACCTTCTACCGTAAATCATCTTGTGAGTGCTCTTCTTTCGATCAGAATACACACCAGAGTATTCTGGCTGTGGCAAAACTTAGTTTTCCTAAATAAAACACTGGAATGGCGTTTGGGCTCTGGGCTAAGAGCTCTGCAGATAAGTCTCTCGTTCTTCCAGCTTTGGCAAAGGGATGTTACCTGATAGAGAACAGAAAGAAAGGTGTGAGATCAGCTGTAAGTTACCTCTGGGTAGTACAACTTAGCACAAAAGTGCATCTCCGGTTTACTCTAAGCACTTCCGTATTACAAGCTAGTGCTTCTGCAAGTGAATGCAGCTATGGTGGGTTACATTCCCCAGGTTAAGTCAAGCAAGATTAAGAGGTTTTTATATGCAAGACAATACCTGGTGGGGCTACAAAATATTCTTCTACTTTCTCTCTGGCATTCTTCAGCAGCTCTTTTGTGCAGTTGCCCTCTGTAACATCATCTTCTCTGAGATACAGACACCTGAAGAACAAAGATTACTGTCTGTCTTTCAGCTATTCCATACGAAGCAGGAAGCATGGCTTATCTTTAAACCTGGTTTTGGTCTTAAGCAAGCAGTAAGACAAGTATTGGAACATTCTGAAGCACGAGAATGCCACTGACAGCTATCTGGGAGCAGTATGTGCCAATCATTCATGCAGAGTAAGATGCACCAAGGAACTGGGAGTTTCTGTGCTTGCACATACAGAGCAAGGGTGCCAATGACATCTGCCTTCCACACAGCACCAGCGTTAGACTTGTCTGTAAGCAAAGGAGCCGAATGCACAACCAGGGCCATTCCCAGGGGGAAAACAACAAAGGGGTTACAGCAGCAGTTTGGTGCAGTAACTGGCACAGGGAGGCTGCTGTGATTGATTCATCACCTGTCCTCCAGCACTGAATCCATCGGTTCTACGCCATCCGTGTTCACTTCATGAAGCTGATCAGCAAACTGGATCGCCTTCTGCAGCCGCTCCACACCCTCAGCGTCACGGAAATCCACCAAGGCCAAGTGTTCCAGGTGATCCAGCACTTCCACCGTCACCTTCTGCGGCACACACACACACAAAACCGACTCTGACACAGTGCTACTTCCCTTTTGTTAACGGAGCGCTCGTTCACGGCAAGCCCCGGTTACGGCCGCCGGGACACGCCGATTGCTTTCCTAGAACACCAGTCGAGCTCGTGTTCTCTCCGCCCACCGGAGCGCAAACCGGAGCAGGCGCAGGAACCGCCCGGGGCCGCCCCCCCTCGTCCCTGCCCTCCCGCTACCCCCGGCCGAGCCGCGGTACCTGCGGGGAGCCCGGCGCGGGGCGGGCCCTCCCCGGTCCGCCCGATCGGGCCCGGACAGCGCCGCGGAGCCACCGGCCGAGGGGCAGCGCCCGCATACCGCTCCCCCGACGGCGCCCCGGGAACGTCACCGCGCCGCGCCGGAAGCGTGTCAAAGCGGCGGCTGCGGCGGGCCCGGTGCGGTGCCGGGGCTCGCCGCCGCGATGAACAGCGTCGGGGAGGCGTGCACGGAGCTGAAGCGCGAGTACGACCAGTGCTTCAACCGCTGGTTCGCGGACAAGTTCCTCAAGGGCGACAGCAACGGCGACCCCTGCGGGCAGCTCTTCAAGCGCTACCAGCTCTGCGTGCAGGTGATGCCCGCCGCGCCCCCGGTAACCCCCGGAGAGGCCGCCGCCGCGCTCCGGATCTGCCCTTGCCTTCCGTTTCTGTCGGTCGTGACTCGCAGGGGTTCATGGGTGTCTGTTACTGGGGTTTAATCGGTAATGAAACTTCCGGAGCCCGCTGGTTTGTGTGATGGCATCCGGGCTACGTGCAGTTCCACAGCAGCATTCCGGTATGAGGAGGATGTCGGAGACTCTTCAGTAGGGACTGTAGTGACAGGACAAGGGGTGATGGGTTCAAACTGAAACAAGGGGAGTGCAGGTTATATATAAAGAAGAAGCTCTTCCCTATGAGGGTGCTGAGGCGCTGGCACAGGGTGCCCAGAGAAGCTGTGGCTGCCCCATCCCTGGCAGTGCTCAAGGCCAGGTTGGACACAGGGGCTTGGAGCAAGCTGCTCCAGTGGAAGGGGTCCCTGCCCGTGGCAGGGGTTGGAGCTGGAGGAGCTTTATGGTCCCTTCCAACCCAAACCAGTCTGTGACTCTATGAGCTCTCAGTACCTACTTGAACATCTCCACTAGTGAAGCTTTATCCAAACCAAGCTTAAGACTACTTTCTATAGAACCTTTTTTTCCACCAGAGATTACATTAGCACTATCAAGGTGTGTCAAGGTTAACTTTTGGGGGCTTTTCTAATTTCAGAAAGCTATCAAGGAAAAGGACATACCCATCGAAGGCCTGGAGTTCATGGGCGCAAGCAAAGGAAAAACTGGCAGCTCCTCTTGACCTCAGCTGCATGGATGGAGTCACCAACGGGAACCTTTGAACTAAGGAACACCACCAGGCAGGTGGCTCAACGCCACCTGGATATGACCTTTGTTAAAGCTGCTTTCTAGACCCCAGGCACCTTCTCTGCTTGTTAAAAATCCAAACCAAGACTGGATGATGTGGTAACTGCCTCCTTTTCGGTGACTTTTGGTGGTGGTTCAGCATCTAACAGCGTGCAAAGCCCTTTGAGCTAACTTCCCAATGAATGTACTCTCTAGTGGGAGAATGCTTCTTAGAGTGGGCTGAGGTAGTAGTTGCTTTGTGACTGATTTCTTTTGCTTATTTATATAACACTTGAAAGTGTTTAAAAAGTAGTATGAAAGAGGTGGATTTTCTTTGTGTCCTCCCTGTGCTGCTGAATTTTGGTGGAAGAAGTTTGGTTTATATGATCCTGAATGCTGAGGGGCTAAACCATGGTTTTGTGTCAGCAACAGTGGTATGAAAGCACTTTATTGGACCTGCAGTAACATAGCTCCAATAAATATAACCAGGTTATGTTTTGTTCTGATTGTGACCTCTAGGAAGGCCGGAATGTGAACAGGACACTTTTAATACTTCTCCAGGCTTTTCTGAGGTACTGAAACAATCCTGAACTGGAATTCTCTCTCCTTTAGCATTACATGTTCCTGCAGTAGAACTGCAGCACAGCCCTGGCCATCCTTTTCCACACTACCACAAAGCACTGGGGTGGCCACCATCACCATTAGGCTTTTGCTTGTGGTGGTGAAGGTGTGTGTGGAACGAGGGAAACAATGGGTTGAAGCTTGAGAGGTGGTGATGTTAAAATCCTCAGCTGCTGCTCAGGGATCTCACCTGCTCATGAAGCTGCTCTTGCGGAGCTCTGAGTCCTTTGTGCCTAGGAAAGCAAACAAAAGCTTCTTGTGCTGCTTTGTGAACTGCAGAAACACACCAACTAAAGGGTTTGTCTTAGCCCCCCAAAGGGGGCTAAGAGAAAATGCCTTTATGATGTTAATAAATACTGCAATAGCTGATTATGGAGAATGTGCTTTAGTATGTACTGAATTTCAGTCTACATTGTTAGCCTGATAGCTGTTCATCTGAGTTTACAGTGATCAGTTAAACCAGACATGAGGAAGTAATGTCTTGGGCTGAGTGCGTTCCTGTTGTCAGTGTACCAGATACAGGAGCAGTTACGAACATTTATGCAACTGAACCCCTTTGCTCCTGCACTGTATCCTCAATGTTTTAAGCAAACACTGAACTAAAGAACATCCAAGGATTCAGATTAACAAAAAGGTCAGGTGCTAAATTCAAGTTCACACTTGTTTATTTAAAGGACCTCTTCACAAGCACAGACAGAGGCCACCACAGCGTTCAGCTTCGTCACTGAAGGAATACAGAGTTTCTTAAATGATGGTTCCCACACAGCATTCTGTTCCAAGATGGGAAGAGCCAAGGTTCTGGCTCTGGTCAGGATCTTAGTTTTAATCTTCATAACCGGTTGGGAGAGCATTAACATGGGGGTTGTGGAACAGAGTTTTCTTCCCATCACCCCAGGGGAAAGGCTGTAGAATGAAGAAAGAAAACAAGGCAGTGTCAGCTTAGTGATCCGTAAAGCACAGGAAACCAACAGCAACAGGGACTCAGACGTCACACAGCTCCACAGGCTGGTGAATGAAACAAGTTGGCATCTGTTCCTGGGCTGCAGGAGCAAGAGATGGAGAACATCTCCTGAGCTGGAGCTGCTTTCTCTAAACAAGATCACAGAATGGTTTGGGTTGGAAGGGACCATAATGCTCACCCAGCTCCAACCCCTGCCACAGGCAGGGACCCCTTCCACTGGAGCAGCTTGCTCCAAGCCCCTGTGTCCAACCTGGCCTTGAGCACTGCCAGGGATGGGGCAGCCACAGCTTCTCTGGGCACCCTGTGCCAGCGCCTCAGCACCCTCACAGGGAAGAACTTCTGCCTAAGAGCTCATCTAAATCTGTCAGCTTAAAGCCATTCCCCCTTGTTTCACACCTGCATGCCCTTGTAAAAAGCCCCTCTCCAGATTTCCTGTCAGCCCCTTTAGGTGCTGGAAGGATCTTTGCTATCAGCTGTACTACAGCAGGAGGGCCCCAGTTTTGAGAATTTGGGATCTTCTGTTACCTTTCAGATCCATATTAGCTTAAGGTAAGCACGGCAGCTCCAAGACTGTAATGTTTTCCAGCAAGCCATTAGCAGGATTACTTGGGGTGGGAAGGCTTGTGAATACCACAGGTGCTTCACCTGATCTGTAAGGAGCTGGCTATCTCAGAGACAAAGCCACAAGTCAAGATCATGGCTAAGTGCACGGCACCTCATGTAGCGAACAAGCAAGCTGCGGGTACTGTGGTAGCTCTGCACTCACAGGAGAAAAGGAGGGCCTTTAAACAGATACCTTGGTCCGGATCCGGAGGTGAGTGTAGGGAATAAACTCGGGTCTCTCGTGCTTGTTGTGCGCTTTCAGGTAGCAGTTCAGCATGCAAACACCCACCCCGGGCAGGGCCACCACGAAGGTCAGCGTCTTCCACATGCGGGCTGGTGGGGAGCACAACAGGAATTAGGACAAGCTAAACGTTTCCATCAGCGTTAGCGACTCGGCGCACGTTAAACGCAGCTAAGGGGGCTGACAAGACAACGAACGCTCTCATTCCTCACTCCGGCGGGGGCTCCCTCCCGTTCTGCGCGGGGACCCTGCGCTCACGGCTCACGCCGGGGCACAGCCGGGGCTCGCACCGACCGCGCCCGCCGCGAAAGGACAGCGCCGTCAAGGGCAGCGGCCGTCAAGGACAAGGGCCCACGGCCCGACACCGCCCTCGCCCCGAAGAGCCCCGTTACCTCCGCCGCCCTCGTGGGCCGCAGCCGACATGCTCCGCCCCGGCAGGGAGCGCGGGGCGGCGGCACCGAGCAGCGCCCGGGACACCCTTCCGAGCGCCGCCATGTCCGAACCGCGACCGGAACTGGAGCCGACGGCGGCCGGCAGGGGACACAACGGCTGCGCGCATGCACGCAGCGCTCTCCTGCCAGCCTGACCTTGAGCTGCCGCGGGCTGAGGTTGCCATGTTGCGCATGCGCCTCCATAGAGGGGGTTGGCGCCATTTTGGTGCTGAGGGGATGGGCTGAAGGGTTCCTCGAGTGGGGCAGCCATGAGGGGAGTAGGAAGTTCTTTCCTGTGAGGGTGCCCAGAGAAGCTGTGGCTGCCCCATCCCTGGCAGTGCTCAAGGCCAGGTTGGACGCAGGGGCTTGGAGCAAGCTGTGGTAACTAAAAGAAGTTCCTTGCGAGCACTTCTGCCACCTGTGGAGCAAGAAGGGGCTGTGGAGGGCAGCTGGATGTGGGGTTGAGGTCTCCTGAACCTGAGCACGGTGGCAGTTTCATTGCAATCTGAGCTACACCGATCTAAAATGGGGCTTGCTTAGGGTTTGTCATCCTGACAGCTGTGATTAATCTACCTATTAGGTACCTCAGGAGTCTAATGGGTCTGATTCATATAGTCTTGAGATGTACCATTAATCAGGAGTGACTGCTGGAAGACACAGAAGATGCCATGTGAAAAATACCTTCTAGCTGAGGGAAGACAGGCAGCTACTTGAAGAAACCTGGATCCTTTTCTATTGTGAGGAACGTTTCGGTACAGTTGTATGAAATACGTTGAACTGTGCAATACGTCACGGCTATTGTCACTGTGGTGACTGCAGTCATCCCCACAGCGTACGCTGTGTTTTTACAGAGGGGTAGGGAACATGGCGATGAATGAGCAGTCAGCTCTGCCCCTGCCTCAGTGGCTCTGCCTGGTTGTGGCCCTGTGCCTGGCAACCCCTATTGAACCCAGCGGTGTGCAGCACTGCCCTGCAGGGAGGACTTCCTCCACGTGGGTTTTGCCAGAGCAGACCTATTTGAGGGCCTGTAGCTTGGTGTAGAAACTAGATTAACATTAAAAATACCTTTCTACATCCAGGATTTTGAGGAGGTTTCAATGTGTACATTTTTCTAAAAGATGCTGCATCCTGGCAGGCTTCTGTGTGCAGAAATGCTCCAAGGTTAGCTCTGAAAAAGGAAAAAATATATCTAATAGCACATATATAAGGTATACTATATAATACATATTATATAGTATACATACTATATATATAATATTTTATATATATAAATAGATGTATACAGTGCTGGTAGCCAACAGAGAAAGCTGTTTCCATGGTACTGGTACAGTCCAGAACTGTTGTCTGACTTGGCTACCTGGTAAACATCTCCCATTGGGTATGCAGCACGTTGGATTGTCTTGCCAGTTTAGCAGAATCTGAACGATTGCAGCAAGCCGGTGTTCAGTGGAGGTGGAGCTGACTCACTACACTGACAGAAAAGAACGTTTCTGGCACAAAAGAAAGCTTGGTTTTATCTGTGCTAGGCACAGAAACGCACACTGAGGCAGGAAACATCAGCTTTCAGGTTAACAGCCCTAAATTTAGTGAGTTTTGAGATAGGGAGGTTCCGCTATAATTCAAAGTATCTTTCCAGAGATTCATCTTTAGCCTTTCTTTTTCTTCCTTTTCCTCGCTGCAGTGGTGGGTAGCAGAGAGGACCTGGGTAACAGCGTGAGTCTCTGATGAGAGGTGACACGGTCAGCTGGGGCCGCAGGGGCTCAGAGCAATGCCGCGCTGGCCCGCCGGGTGGCAAACTGCTGTCACGGTAAGCGCCTCTCCGTTTCGAAGGTTTGGGAGCAACAAACGCGCTCTCTGTGCTTTCACGCTGTAATCTCATCTCCATGCGTTTTCAAGTTTTCAGGGATCGGCTCATCCCTCTCGAATAGCAATGTTTCCTCCATCAGATACTGCCTTCAAAAGGCGAAGTTCGTGCTGCAGAGATAGCGTCTGTGTCTCAGACTTCACAGAGTTTCTGGGGGGTTCTTCATCTTCTCCCTGTAGTCCCGGAACTGCGGAAATCAATATTCTGACATCTGTAAATCCTTTGTTCCCCTTTTCACCAGGGCTTTATCAGCTTTGGGAGGGAGAGAAGGAGGGGGGGAGAGGGCGTTGAGAGAGCCATTGTCCCTTCTCTCGGGAATGCTCTGGAAGTACTATGCAAATCTTCATTTGAAGACCCTGGGAACTGGGGGAGGGCTTTAGCTGCGAGATCAGTAGGAGGGGAGCTCTGCATCCCTGCTCACACACACTCCTCCCTAGTGCAAGGAGCTGGGGAGAGTGTTTTGAATTAGCAGAAGAGACATTTTCTGCTTTGTGCACTTCTGTGAGGCTGTGCACTCCTAATGTCTCCTCCTTTGTGCTTTTTACTGCCTGCTTCTAAATGTTTGCATAAGAATTGAATAAGGGAGAGATCCAGGAGCTGTGACTAGCAGTGATGGAGTCAGGAGGGCACAGGGTGCAGCCTCCCCACCTCACACGCTGGAGTCCCCAGCCAGGCAGCAGTGCAGGTCCAGTGGTGCCAGCACACGTATCGCCCCACTGCTGGCATTAGCATGGGCACAGCTCAGTGAGCAAGTGATTCAGCTGGTCAGGAGCAGTGGAGTAAAACAGTTTGCGCTTCGCAAACTATTATGATGTAGCCAGGTCTTAAAAGGCCTCCTCTTGCAGGGGCAAATGTTGGCAGAGTGGTACCTGCTTTATGAAACCCTGCAGTCTGCCGTGGCTTGGCTCAGAGCTCTCTGTCACCTGTTTTGTATTAGCGCAGGGTCACACTAACTGCCAGTTTCCTGGAAGCTGTGCAGGGTCCTTCTTAGGCCTTGTGGAAAGGGAAATATCCTGATTGCATAGGCACGGGGGTGAACAGGACAGGGTGGGGAGGGGAACTGATTCACATTGAGGCATTTTTGTGTTTATAAGCTGCTGTAAAGGCAGTCATTGTCTTTCCGATTTTCTGACATAATTTTCATGGCATCAGCCATGTTTTATTTTTCAAACTTTGAGGGGTTTTTGTTCCAGCAAGCTAAAAACTGCTGTTGACCAGTGCCAGCCCTGGGAAATGCAACGTTCTGCTCCCCTGGGCAGCTGAAAAGATACTGCTTTTAAAAAATCTCACCTTCCGCCTAAGCCTTAGGAACACATGCCCTGAGACCTGATTCTGTTACCTCTAAAGCAATGGAAAACACTAGTGGTTTTGTTCTGCAAGTACTTTACTGCTTTAGAGAGGGAAAGTGTATCACAAACATACTCTCATGTGCACAATTGGGTCTAAGTCTGCTCTCTGTCTTTTTATGTGTAACTCCAGGGTGACTCAGCAGAATTGGACGAGTGTCCCCTGGAACGCTGTGAGCTGGGAACCTGCCTGGACATGCCCTCCTGCTCCTGTAAGTGCTCCCGCTACCTATCCACACTCACACATCCATGTAGATGCTTCTCGGAGTACACTTGTTTGCATGCAGGCTGGTGTCTGAATGCACATTCTTCTCAGCCACTCTACACATATGCATGCAAACACACACGCATTCTCAAGTGCACACATCCATTCCCTTTCTCTCATACACATTTGTGCACATACACAGACCTTTTTGAAAGCTCCTGTTTTCAGAACGGTTTTATTTATAGGTCCTGCCTGGTTGTGAATGTGAAAGGGAGAAAGCCCCTCAGAGGGTTCCTTTCATGTGTAAATCAGCCTAGGCTGAGAGCATTGGGGTCACTGAGAGGAGGATTTCACTCTTAATTACTCAGAGAGAAAGCAGGCAGGGGACTTTCTCAAACTAATAGGGTTGTTCTCTGCTGGGGAAAGCAGCTTGAGACGCCCAAGTTTCTCTTGCATCAGACTTTGGGCTCTGATTCACAGGCCTCTTCTGCCAGTAGCAAGAGCTGGTGCCTGTGTGGCACTCAGAACAAACAGTTCAGCTTCCAAACAGGCTTACATATTAAATATCGTTATGTTCATTCTGGTAATTGGGTCTTCTTTGGAGACCAGTGGAAAAAACTGACCTAGTTTGCTTAGTTTTTCAATAAAACTGACATAAAAGTAATGTTAGTTTGTGCTGTATCTGTGGTTCCATCTGATGACCTCAGCATTCTTGCAGACCTGAAAGCTCCCACCTCTTTGCCAAGTAGAAAAATGTTATTGTCTAGAGATTAGTCCGGTGTGCAGGGCTCTGAACTTGGACTTAAAACCAGCACTGAATTCCCAGTCCAGCCACCAAAGGCCTGTGTGACCTTAGCAGTGAAATGGGGTAATCCCTCAAGAATGGCGTTGTTAAAAACAAAAGTCAATGTGGATTGTGGTACTCTTAGTAATAAGGCTGGGAATGCCAAGGTAAATGGGTGATGAGCATGTCTTTTTCCTGGAATGTAGTGCAAGCACACAGATTCCCCTGCTGAAGTTCCATTGTTGCCTTTCATGTGAACACAAAACAGCCTGGAGGCACGGGAGCATCCCAGTCACAAGCCACTCTGTCCTCTACAGGAACCAGAGGACCTGTTTGTACAACCACACACTAACACCAAGTGCAGCTGGAGAGTTGAAGTAGTTGCAGGGAAGAGGTCTGTGTTGCCAAGTACACCTGCACACAAGCAAGTCTATTTGTTAACTTTAGTTGACTCTGTTACATTTACATCCTTTCATCTGTACCTCCTTTTCCTATGGCCTCTGCTTTTCTGCATAGGACATGACGCCTTTGAGGGCTGAACATTCCCAACCTGTGCACAGGCAGTCCCCTGGGAACAGGATTCTTGAAGCTTCGTTAGCTGCTTGCCTAGGAAGGCAGAGGTTTCAGTCCAGGAGCACCTGTTTGAGGAAGCTTGGGGCAGTGGTGGGGGCCATTGGCAGATGAGGTCAGCAGTCTGAAGTATCTGCAGAGGTCAGAGAGAAATGAATGGGTCATTTCTTTTGCAAATGAAGAGCTGCAGCCTGGAGCAGCCTTAGCAGAGCCCAGCATGTGGGTCCAGGCTGTTCCTTTTATGAGCTGATGGAAATGGGGCCCAAAAGGACTTCCCTGATAGAGTTTTGTCGCAGCCTTTGTTATCTTTGCCTCCTGCAGCATGCACTGGGCATAGAATATGGATTGGGGGTTATCCTGACTACCAGCACAGTCAAGAGGATGAAGGCTTTATGGCTGCATAGGAAAACCTGAGGCTGCAGGGTATCCTTATTGCTGTTCCACAAGGAAAATCTTGGTTTAAGATGTAGAACACGTTTCTTTTGCTTTAGTGCTTCCTTTTACTCAACCTATACTAAAATGAGTAAATCCAAGGGCTGCTTTAAAATAATGCATGTAACTGAGTAACAGTGATAAAAAAGCCTGGATTCTATTCCTCCTCCTGGTAGTAAATTGTTGGTTACTTTAACGAAGCCCTATGAATGCCTTAGTAGTGTATTCCTGTTTCTAAACTATTTTGAGGATTTGGGGTGCTGAGTGCTTCGTACATGCAAGCCGTTGATGTTAGTAGCACCATCTGTCAATGAGATCTCTTTTTGTCTACTTTTTATGAAACTGTTACTTTCTCTGAATTGCTGATTCAGAATTTTGTTACATAAACACTGTCAGTTCTGTTTTGCCATTTGCTCTTTTCCTTCTTTGCAGACCACCAGGGTCTTCTTTTGCTGTGACATTGTAATGGGAGGTGGAGACACCTCGAGGAGGAGGTTGAAACACCCAACAGCAATCACAGTCAATAGCGTCTATGAATTGGGAAAATCCTGCCTCAGTTACAGGTCTTTGTGTGATCTGTGCTATTTTTCCTATGTACAGGTGTTTAAAATAAGGCAGGACATGGAAATAACTGCTTCCCTTGTAGGAGCGCTAGGAACAGCTTCCTATTGTTGTTTCATAGCCTCAGCTAGAGTAGGGCAGGGTAAGGGTTTTAAGTGAAAGGCAGCTAAGGTTGTAGTAACTCTGCTCAGGGTTTAGCGCTCACTGCTGTTATGTTATAGTCCCGACAAGCATCTAGAAGTTAGAAGAGCCCTGGGAACTTGTGCTAGTGCAGTTTAATGCACTTGCTTTATTGCAGAACTTGCACTAAAGAGGAAAATTAGCTTAGGTTTAGATTTTATTTTTCAGCATCTACTACGTGTGAAGGATTGTTTTTCATGGTTTTTATCTCCATTTTCCTTTAGAAACTTCAGGAGGATTATCCACCCTTCAAATCTGTTCTATATGTTATAAATGCATGATATGGAGCACAGCCACTCTCAATAGATTGCGGAAAGAGGGCATAAAATCATAACGTGTCTTCTGAGGAGTATGTTCTGTATTTCCTAGAAGCACCAGCCAGGTTTACACCACTTTGTGTAAGAGTTGCTGCAAGAGAAGATGAATGTTTTTGAGGGCTTGGAGGCAGCTTCATGTTTGGGGTAAGGCTGAGGTTAGCCATGGAGCCTGTGTCCAGGCAGGAATTTGACAGCAGACATGGGCACACACTAATGCAGTCTCTAAAAATCACAGAAGCCTGCTGAGTTATTGTGAGCTGGAGAAGCTTTTCTGTTTGTGGGCACATGGGTCTGCCTGCCTCACATTGTGCAGACATAACTGAGACATAAAGGAGGCTGGCAAGTTGCAGAACACTGATGGAAAGGGGAACTGGGGCCTGAAGAAGAGAATTTAAGAGTTTGTAGACAAAGGGCTCAAGCCTAGTTGTGAATTTGTAGCGGGCAGTTGGTCTTTAAGTGGAAGCATTTGTCAGGTAACATACTGATTTAGTGTGGGAATTAGATAGATATCTGCAAAGGTTTTTGTGCCCTGTTTGAAGTGTGATTACAGGAGATGTTAACAGAGAAAGCAGTTTTACTTTCTACCAAGGTATGTATTTGTTCATGTATCTAGACTCTAGGGCAGGCAGTAGAGATGTCATGTGGGTCTCTCTTTGTATAATGTCATGGGGTATGGGCATCTAATGTCCTCACAGATTATGACTGATTGTAAATTAGGCATATAACTTGTTTTTGTTCTGGTAGTACACCACCATACTGTGAGTATTGTTGGATTATCCCGGGCCTGGCATTAGCCATGCTTTGGTGCACCTCCTGATTCATGGTCTATGTCCCTTGTCACGCAGCTCCACTCCTGTTCTGCCTGGGCAGTGCACTTGCCATCTCCATCATGAGCTTCGCCTTTCTTGGACCCCACATTATCTCCTTTCACTGCACTGGGACTTCAGTGTCATGATGTAGTTGCTTGGCTGTACTAAGCAGTGGCTGTGATCAGGTTGCATGTCCATGCTGTGCCCGTCACCAAACTGATGCATTCCACAGAGCAGCACCAGCAGCTCCTCTCTGGTCTCTGTGTGTGTGTTCCCTTTTCTAGCCTGTCAGGACTCTGTTAGGGAATGTAGCAGGCCTGGCATGGCAGGGTAATAGGCAGTTCTTCCTACAGTTCCCCCAGCATCCTACCACATATCTTGCTGGTGCACAGGGTTGTAGTATTTTGAGATTGGGTCCTCATTTCAAATTGATTTAATTTTCTTTAACTTTCAAAAGCCTCTTCTTGAGCCTTGAACTGTTCCTATGCTGGAGCCTTGTGAAATAACTGCAAAGGATTCACAAGTTGCTGATAAACGGTTGTAGAATCGAGCTGTGTGGTTGGCCATTCCTGTAAATCATTGGACTCTTCATCAGTTTCATTCTGGGCTTTTCCTTTAAAGCCCTCTCCCAAACTGGACCCAAGACAATGGACACCAGCAGGCACAGCTCCCAGTGACTAGGATATTGTCACATATCCAAAAGCCCGGTGGGAGGAGCAGACATTAGGTCTGAATTCATCCTGGCAGGGAGATTGAGCTGAGAAAGGAGGAAAAGAAGGTCAGAGGCAGCTCCAAGGAAACGGCTTTGGTTTAAAATGTTTCATTAGAGAGTTTTCACACTGGAAATATAAAGTACAGGAATACAATTGCTTGGCAGAAGAACCACATTTAGTAACAGTCCTGTATACACTCAGTACTCTGTACAGAAAGAGACAAAATATCCCTATCTCAGCAAAATTATGGGTTCTTCTTGTAAATGTGACTTTTATTCCAGAATAATTTACATAATCTGGAGAATTTGTTAATATTGATAAAAGATGTTCTTTTTCCAGTAGACCATTGCTCTCTGCTGTAGCCACACAGCCTTTGCAGGGCAGACTAGTTTAATCTAAGCAGTATATCAGTGTCAGTCCAGCTGGGAACACTATTGGATGCTCACCTCACATTGTTTTCCTTCCCTTCTGTGTCTTTGATATTCTCAGTTGTAACTCAGTAAGATAATCACAGTCACCCCTTTCCAAAGGGTTACTCTTCCCCCTGTTGATTTGATAAGCTCGTTTTTTGAAGGTAGTTGTTACCTGCCTCTTGAGCTTTGTCACCTCAGGGTGTTTTCCCTCCTCCTGCACGCAGGGGTGTGGGTGTTGGACTGGCCTGTGAGATCTGTGTTACCAATGAGGGAGTAGGAAATGGGATGCCAGGATGTTTTGTCTGTTTACTTCTTTGGGGATATAGCTTGACCAAAGAACTGAGCAGTTGAAACATCATGAAGTGTGTGGCGTGGATGGATTTTTCTATGGGAAGCCAGGATTAGTTTACATTTGTTTTTTTCTTCTGCTGAAGTTATAGGCAAAAACCTTGGAGGGGATTTGTCATTACATCCCAGTGGCAGTTTTACTCTTAGAAGGAGGTGTTTCCTGACAGACTGGCAAACAAAAGCACACATGCAGTGCCCTGCAAAGGTCATACCTGATCAGACCCTGAAACAGCTGAAGTTGTTAATCTTTCACACTGCCAACCCCTGTGGCATGTTTGTACCCAGGTTCTCTTGTCAGCACCTCAGATGATTTTTATGTTCTTCAGTGCCTGTGCTGGGCAGCGTGTTGTCAGGGCCACAGTGCACCAGCTGACTCTGCAACCTCTTCCCCCTGTCCTACAAGTTTGACAGCCTGTGTTCAGGATCTGCCCTGATATGGTGGAGTGTAATCTTGGACCAGAGTGCTGTGGCAAGAGCTGTGTGCCAAAATGCTGAGAGAAACCTGCTAGGCTTCCCCGCTTGGGAGCCATGCATAGAGCTGCCCTTGACCTCCATCCTCATCTGGGGTAGGTTGTAAGGATGTCTGTGCCTGGCTGTGGACCTTGCTGATCATGAATTGCTGCCTTAACTTTCTGGTTGGCCTCAGACCTGGCCCATCTCTATGGGCTTCTCAGCAGCTGCTGTGCTGGGCTTTGACCACAGCCTTTACGCCCACCATCTCCATCTGTCTGAGGAGTCGGAGAGTAAATGGGCAGCGATACGAAGGACACTGTGGCATCACGCTGATTTATTGCTATTACGAATGAGAAAGATGTGGCATTAGCTTTGCCTCCCTTCATTTCCAGCTTCCTGCAGAGCACACCGAAAATCGGTCTGTTGGCAAGAGCTGTGTCCGTCAAGAAGCAGCCGGCAGGAGGAGCTCTCTAGACATTTCGCTGTCTCCTTTTCGGGCACTCAGAGCTGCATGTTTCAAGGGCATCTCTTTAGATCTACTTTCTCGGGACTTCCTTGCAGACAAACCAGCAGCAGCAGAAGACAGGCAGCTCCCTGCTATTGCAACTCCAGTGGTTTCTTTTTACTGGGGACTTCTCAGGTTCCTTCTCCCGCTGTGTTACCTCTCTCTCTTCCAGAAACTTAGGGTATTTATGAAGATATTTGGTATTCTTTTTGGTGCCTGGAAGGCGTCAAGTGTTTCATCGTCTAGGAAAGCTAGTATAAGATTTCATGGACAGCATCCTAACCACAGAGTGAAGAATTCCAAAGCAGTGCTTGTCTTTGCATGGAAAAAAAAAATTCTCCTGGATTCCTCATGACCTCTGAGGGGACCTGTAAGGAAAGAGCTTCAAAATGTATCAGTACCACTCTGAATATTGGCCTGACAAAGTTGTTCAGATAGTTCTGCCTCCTTGTATAGAGTTCATCTTCTATGAGAAGCAGGTTCAGAGGACAGTAGTCAGAGCACTGTGTTCTCATTAGTTAGGTGCAAAGCGTAACCCTGCTTAAGGCCAGTCCTCCAGCCCTAAACTGCTTAGGCCCCGAGGCTGAGCCTCTGCTCTGCCGTTAGAAAAGAATTAAGAATGTATTTTTAATTGGTAAATTCTTCTGTAAGTCTGGCCCTCATTTAGTCATCTAAATGGGAACGAGGTGCCTTCTGCTCTTCAATGTTGCTGTAATAATTATTTTGATTCTGAATGTGCCAGAAACTATTCTAATGCATATCAGTGTAAATGAAGTCAATAGAGATTCTTCAAATTTACCCTGGTGCTCAAGAGAATGGAATTCATACACTTCAATTTACAATGTATTAAGTGATCAGAATTAATGAAGTTGCAACAACCTTTTCTGTTCTTGTTTACATGTTTTCCCCCTATTCACTCATGATGTACATGATGCAGGAAAAGCAGAGAGTTGAAAAGGCATCGTGTGGGTCAGATATGTCCCCCGGAGCACAGCCTTGTGCTTCAGCCTGTAACAATATTTGCAAAGCTGCTAGAAATGCTGCATGGCACCTTCTGACTCAGCTGATGCACACAAACCCAGCTGGATGTTCAGAACCCTCACTGTATTCTGAAAGCTAGAAAAATACTTGTACTTAGGAACAGGGATAGTGTTCTTCAGAGTCACTGGAGTTTAACAGATGCAGAACAATTCACCTTTCTGTTTTTGAGAATCATATTTCACTGTTGTCCCATAGTTCAGTCTGAAAGTTAGGAATAATGCAAACCATTGGATCCACCTTTCCTTTTATTCTGAGATTTGGAAGTCACTTGGGATGTCATCAAGAAAACCTTCTTTTCCCAAGACGAACTGAAGGTTATCCTACTGTGCTTCATTCAGTTCAAGGTTGAAATGACCGAAGATTGCCTTTGGTTTTCATAATGTTTAAGGCTAAACTTGTGAGTCTGCATGCTCATCTGGACATCATTTCTCTCTGACTGCTTGGAACAGGACAACTTCTAAATGCTCCATCTGATCAACTGCAACAATTTCAGAGACTTCCTATTATTACTGGGAGACAGAACAGTAATTTCTGAAAATAGTAGGAAATCAAAAAGGGAAAAATAAGGGAGCAGCAGTAATTTAGATACCACTGCGTTTGTAGATGAAGGAACTGGGTGATGGCACCCGCATACCAATGCCTTTATCTCATCTCTGTCCATCACTCTAGAAAAGTCATCATGTGAGCATACTGAAAGATCTGTCACCAGATAAACACAGGGCTTGTGTGCAACCTCTGCAGAACTGGAGGAGAATGAAGATCTGAAGTTAGAAGGAAAAAGGGTGGGAGACACACAGCAACCCCAGTATGGGGGAGTTGAGGGTACCCTGCTACAGCATCAGTGTAGGTGAGTACAGAAAACCTGATAGTGATGCTTAGAGAACCCATCTACTTAGGGAAAGTAGTTAGGGCATTAAAATGCTATTGTAGGAGAGAATGAGGGATTCTTGAAGAGGAAAATGTTGGGATCACAGCAGCCCATACGTAGTCTGCATGGGGGCACACCCCTAACCCTCACCAGGACACCTGAGAAAGGTTCTTTCAAACCATGTGGGCTGGTTCTGGCTGATGTATGACTTGTTGAAAACCAGAGAAACTGGTTAGTAACTCAGGCAGGCTAGAGTGGAGCCCAGGGCTGGACAGAGCCCCAAGCAGAGCCACACAAGCAGCTCACTGTGAACTTGGTCCCTGCCTAGCTGCTGTTCTCTGTGCTGGTGCATCTCAGGGGCTACTTGGCAGTCTCTGCGCATGAAAGTACTATGCAGAGGCAGGTAGTCTGTGGAAGTTGGTGCATGTATGGCAAATTCCTAGTTCTTTTTACCCCTTTTTACTTATGTACTTGCCTAGCAATGTTAAAAGATGAGAGACCCTCAGAGGAAAGAATAGTGAAGTGATCCTGGACTCTGAGGATTTGTAAAATCAGGGGGAGGAGAGCCCGTGGTTGTGTTTGAGGAGGGTAGAACATGCTGGGTTCACAGGACTCAGCTTTAAGTACAACTGACTTAGATTTCAGGTTGAAAGCCAAGTGTGTCTTAGTACAAGTTTCAAGTACTGTTCTATTTTCTGAATGGTAGGGATTTTTCCTTCCTCCCCTCTTAGTGCTGAGTGTCCAAGCCCACCAGGTAATAACACCAGTAGTGCTTCCAAGTTCTGTTTCTTTAAGAAGTTCATAAAACCTGTCACAGTACCCCAGTAAAGCTCTTTCTGCTGTGTTATCTAATCCAAAGTAGTTTGTATCAGATTTATGTTCTGGCAGCTTTGTGATGAACGTGGACTCTACCACATGGCAAACACAAAAGATTACTTAAAGTTGTTGTTATTGAATTTGAAGGACTCTTTTGTTTCATGGAGTCCACACCTTCGTACCAGGGTTGTGGTCTCCAATGGCTCTGCACCTCACATATTTACAAACTTAGGTAGCCTGGAATGAAGACATTTCCACCAGTGACAATTTAATATATTGGTACATTTAACCTATTCTTTGTGTTAAAATTGTGCATGGGTTGGAGCTAAATGATCTCAAGCTCCTTTCCTACCCTAACTATTCCATGGTTCTATGATTCTATGTCAAAAAACACAGCAGAAGATATAAAGGATTGGAAAATTGAGTTTTGTTGCTTTGACCAGAGGCTCCTTGAGCTATCAGTGTTATGTTTCTCCTCTCTCATGCAAGTCTCCTTAAGCCTGATGTCTCAATTCATGAGGCATCCCCGAAGGCCTGGGTCATCTTTGTGATGTTCTAGAGAAAGACAATTATGCAGAAAATCATCAGACTCTCAATTCCCCCGGTGTGAGGCCTTGCAAACTTGAGCCTGAAAATATAAAAGACTGGAAGTCTCATGTCAATCACACCCTCAACACAAAGATTATAGGTGTAACCAGAGGAGGAATTCACCACAAAACCTCTCTGATCTGAAATCAAGCAGAACTTTGGAAACAGCTGCCAAATACTCAAGGCCAGAGACCTCTCATCCTGGGGCTGGTTCTCGTGTTATCCAGTGCTCTAAAGCTTGTTCTGTCCTCAGTTTATGGAAAGAGGAAAGATTACTGACACCCATTTCAGAAGTTGTAACGTTTTATTTATTGGGGTTTGGTATGGTTTTTATAATGAATCTACTTTTGGCTGGAGGAATAGTGGTTTTTCTTACTACAGGAGAAAAACATTTTTACTATCTCTGCACTTCCAAGTGAGAAGTTCACCCTCTAACATCAGGTGTACCCTTGGGGTTGCAACTAATAGTAACTACCATCATTAATAGTACAACGTCTGTACTGTCTGACTGCCTCTGGAGCGAAAGATCAGTTTAATTATTAATGTATTCATCTTTAAATTACTTGTCTTGAAAAGGTTATATATTACTTGTGGGGGACCATGCAACCTGGTCTTTATATTGTTTCTGTACTCACAGATGTTCGTAGTCTGGTTCTGCTGACATTTGTAAAGCATTCATGGCATCTGGGGGGGGTTCTTCTAATGTTATATCCCAAACACATGACTTTAGCTCAGTGGCACTCTGGGGGTGGGGGGGTGTCACCCTGTAGTGCTCTCAGGCCTGTTGGAAGTCCAGGCATACAAAGGCAGGGGCTGAAAGGGGCAGGGACCATCAGAGGACACAGGAAACTTCTCAGCTGGCTTCTTGTTCTCTTGTGTTCTGCTGTGAGAATCCTTCAGTTCTTCTTCCCTTTGGGTCTTTAATGCTGGCAGATGGAAATCCAGTTCAACTTTCAAAAACTCTGAATAATTTATTAAGAACAAAATTGTTGGGTCTGAGAGCTGGTTCCTTCTCTCTCTCTTTCTCCTTTTCTCTCTGCAAACTGCCTTTCAGAAGCGAAGTTTCTAATTACAGGTCAGGGAGGCAGGTTTAATCACACAGCAGAGCTCTTGATGCAGCATTAGAGAGTGTTATTTATACACCTGAATTAATAGAGATGCAGCATTTCAGTTGAGAAGAATAAGGTGGGTTTCAATTTCACTCTTTTTATGTGAAACAAACCACATCAGATTCACCGGGCTCTTTTTTTTTTTTTCCCTAAATTGGGATTCTGAGTCACTGACAAGTAACTCCTGTGCAGAGCTAGAGCAAAAAGAAGCAAGAATAGACAGAGAACTGCTCATGTAGCAGGGGAACAACACAATCAGGATATATCAGGAAAAAAAGCCAGGAGTGGATAGAAAGAGGAAGCCATTGGGAGAACTGAACAGGGTAAAAATGCACGTGTATCTGTCTATCCCAAGGAAGACTTTCGGGGAGTAGTAGCATCCACAGAAACTGCAGGGCAATTCGCAGTCTTTTGGCATGCACTCAGGTACCTCAAAATGTTGTTGTTCTTTTAAGGCCAAGAATAGGAGGGGTGGAGGGGAAACCTAAAGCGTGTGAGGAGTCCCTTGTACTCTGTGCTGCAGGGAATGGGATCCCTGCACTGTCAGCACTTAGAGTCACTGTCAGCTTTTACTGGAGGTATTGTTTCTGTAGCACTGAGGAGTGGGGAGTCCTTTACGGGATTGTTCCTGCAGTGTTGTGAGCTCCATTGTGGCTTCTTACACCAGTACAGAGATTGACTTTCTTTGCTATTTTGGATATTAAACTCACAATACCTGTGGAATTCCATCCAGTTTTATCTCTGTCTCTAGCTTACATAGTTTTGGCTTCGTGTTTGGTTTTTGCTTGACTGTTTGGAAAGTGTGAAAATGTCCATGAGTTTTCTAGACTTCTTTCAGGGTTAAAAAATGGGAGACCTGTGTATCAGATTCCCTAAGTTACACAATACACTTTGTTGACTGAGATCCTGATGCCAGGAATCATCCTTTGGGTCCTGCAATAGGTTTGTGTATCTCCCATGAGGCAGATGCGTAGCAGCAGTTCTCCTGGTTGCAGTTCATGAACCTCTCCCACAGTGTGTCCAGGTACGCTGCAGAGCTATGAAGCTCCCTGTGACCTGCCAAACCAATGTACCTGACACATGAAAGTCCCAAAGTGACAAAGGGTTGCTGTGCTTCAGAATAGCTATAATGCAGGTTCTGTGGGTATGGAGCAAAGCATAGCAGCCAGAATACTGGGTCTCAAGCTCAATATGTGAGACTTGACATGGCCTTATGCTCCTAGGAGCAGTGTTTTTGCTGAGAGTAGTAGGTTTCTAAAAGCTGTTCTCATCAGTCCGTAAGCTAAGCTGAGAGACAGATGAATGCAATGCAGTCAGTACCTATATGATATATTACTTCAGGAGAAAAAGGTTATCTACTTTTGTAAATTTACTTTCAATCCCAAGATAATTTTTTTGTTTAGTACACCTAGACCGTGAACCTTGTTCTCATGTATGTCTGCAAATCATTACCACAGAGCTGGAGCAGTGTGTGCAGGGAATCCAAACGGATTGTACAGGTACAGAGAAACTCAGTTGCAGAGATGAGGTCACAAGTCTGAGAGAGCAATCAAAATAGAAGTCTTCAGGGGAGAAAGATGGAAAATGCCACTCCCCAGGAAGCAGTGGGAGCCGTGGGAGCAGCCCAGCTATGCTTCCTAGACTTTGCATTGCCAACAGGAGGTTCTCTACCAGGCTTCAAGGGAGGATGATGTGAGGTCTGTGTGTGCTCTCCCTGTGACATCCCTGTTATTACTGTCACATGCAGGTGGCTGACACCCACTGTGACAGAGGCAGCAAGGGTTTGATGTTGTGCTGTACCAGACAACTTGGGTTGTGTGATAGTCAGGCTGCCCTACCTGTGGGAGGAGATTTACGGAACACTGTTGCTTTTTAGTATCTATGTGGTTTTCTCCTCCAAAAATAGCTGCCTGTTGAAGTGGGAGTATTTCAGAGATGGGAGGAGATTAGCAGTGATGACATGGATGGTCATGTTTCAGGGCAAGCACCTGTAAATCAGTCTAAGTCTGTAAGTAGCAACCTATTAAACTGAGTTCACCTCAGCAGCACTCACCCTGTGTCTGTTCAGGAAGGCTGGAGCCAGCCCCCGAGCCCTCAGAGTAAGACTAGTGCTACAAGCTCAGCCTTTTCCCATCTCCTGTACCAGTGCAAATGGAGCAACTATGGATGTTTACAGCTTACAAGATGAAACACATTAAAGAGGTGATGACATCTTTCTAATACATCTTGTGCATTTCTACTTCTGTCTTACCCATTTCTGACCCTTCTTGGAGCTCTGAAATGCTTTTTTCTTCTTGTTTGGTTTTTAGGAGCTTTTTAGTAGAGACATTCTTTGTAACAGATGTGTTAGCTCAAGGCTTCCAGTGCTGCCTCTCCTGTTTAGCAGCAGGGCTGCTAGCAGGGACACATTGCCTGGTTTTCTAGAGGTGAAGTATACTGCTGTTCTAAAATCCCATGCCCTTTCCAACATGGAGGTTATTCACTTGAATCCTCTGTTATTGCCACTGGCTTCTCCCCTTTCAAAAAGGACTCTGCCATGTGAACTTTCTGACTGAGCTGCTGCAAACTCCTGTTTAATGAACTTTGTGTAACAGTGTTAGGAAAACGTTTCCTATGGCTGCATGGCTTAGCCACAAAGTATTAATGATTGTTAACTTCCTTTGTGAACACACATTCTATACTTGGGACCTGGTGGTGAAAATATTATAGGGCAATGGAGCTCAATCCAGTTCTTCCATCAACTTCCAGAGTGATTTTTGACACAACAGGGTTCTTGTGCCTGGGTTCCACTATTCCGTGATCTTGGGTTTCTAGAAGAATAATGCAAAGCTCACCAAGGCTCTAAAGATAGGAGATCTATTTTCTGATATTCAACTTTTCTGGTAGGTGCTCTCCCTTTTATATAACATATATATATATATATATACTTACTATTATATAACTTACTTTATATAACTTAGAATTTACAGTGAATACTTCTGTGAAAGAAGATCCAGTCCTTTCAAATATTAGGCTTTAATAGTAGTTGATTAACTTTTCTTCCTTTTTAAAGGAAGCTGACAAAGTTTCATTGTTCTTATTAGCTTGTCACCACTAGATTGGAGTGTAGGTTTATAGAACATTGTCTTTGTCACAGGGATCTGTAGTAGATACTTCAGAGAAAGTATCTAGTATAAGATGTACAATAGAGTCACTTGGTTTCTCACCTGTCAGGGTGTTTTCTTCTGTAGATGAGGCAGAGTGAATATCCAGCAGGCACTGAGGTTTCAGCTCTGACCTCAGCACACGAGCTGGTCCATAGGGTCAAATAAACCACTGATTCCAACAGGACTGCATCCTTTCTTCAAGCGAAGCGTGTGATGAATGATCTACTGATCTCAGATCTGTTAAATCCATTCGTTTTTCTACTATTTAAGGTACCTGGCTGTCCCAGTTGATGTTGTCGTGCAGGACTAGACACATCTGCTCATCTGCAGCCTTTCTCCCTTATGCTTGTTTTCCTGAAGAAACAAGCCTGGCTCTCCTGATCATGGCGTTTGAGAACTTTAATCATTGAATCATTGGACTGCAGGTTGGAAGGGACCTCAGGGATCATCTGGTCCAACCTTTCTAGGCCAAGCATGACCTAGGCTAGATGCCTGAGCACCCTGTCCAGCCAAATCCAATGCTGGGCCATCTCCCACTTTCCAGGGAGATTATTCCAGTGGCTGGTTGTTCTCATGGTGAAATTTTTTCATCTTGTGTCCAGTCATAATCTCCCCAGGAGTAACAATATTATGGAGCTGGTTTATTTTGTCAGCTGTTCTCGTGATTCTGCATCCATTGCAGGTGATCTCTGTGCTTCAGGCTGGCAGCTGTCTCTGACCACTCTGCCAGGTAAATTCAGGTGAGCATCAAACTCCAGCAGTGAAGAGCTGTTATTTTCTTCTGTCACTATTCACAAATAGCAAGTTGTAATGAAAACACTGGGAAATATGCCTAACTAGATCCAGAGAGCAATTGGAGTTCTAGATAGACAACACAGATCTCTTTGCACATCTTCACACTGGTGCTGTCACTGCCCTGTGGGCATGGGGATTCCAGTGATGCCAATGCTGAATTTTCCAGAAGGCACTGGTTTGACAAGGCAAGTGTGTATCTACTGGTATGTATGAGCTCAGTAAGGTAACTGCTGCAGATCTAAAAGTTTCTGAAGTCACCACTTCTTCAGGTCCAGTTACAAACACTGTTCTCCCAAGACAAGAAAAAAATTGCATGCCAAACAGTTTGCATCCAAAGAAATGAAAGTGGAATGTCAATAGCCCTCTTTCACACATGCAGAAACTAAGATTTCAGCAAGGATTTACACAAGTGAGAAAAATAGGCATCAAATCTTGTATTACAAGGATGCTCTTGTAAATACATGTCCTGGGTTTTCACTAATTAATGTGCAGAGCTCCTCCTGGGTTTGGAGTTTGGGAATTACTGGCAACAGCTGGTATGCCTCTGAGATGCTGCATCATCACTTCAGGATTGTGCTGGTGGTCCCTTTCCTTGCTGAAACACGTCACCCTACCTTCCTTCCAGGAACTATGGGTCTCAACTTCTCAAGAAACTTTTGTTAATTGCACTGTAAGCAGTTTGTGGGGAGGGGAGGAAATCCAGTTCTGCATGTCCTGGGCTGCATCAAAAGAAACGTGAGCCCCAGGCTGAGGGAGGTGATCCTGCCCCTCTACTCTGCTCTCGTGAGACCCCACTTGGAACACTGTGTGTAGTTCTGGTGTCCTCAGCATAAGATGGACATGGCACTGTTGGAGCAAGTCCAGAGGAGGCCACGAGGATGATCAGGGGCTGGAGCACCTCCTGTATGAAGATAGGCTGAGAAAGTTGGGGCTGTTCAGCCTGGAGAAGAGAAGGCTGCGTGGAGGCCTCATAGCAGCCTTCCAGTATCTGAAGGGGGCTACAAGGATGCTGGAGAGGGACTCTTCACTAAGGACTGTAGCAATAGGATAAGGGGTGATGGGTTGAAACTGAAACAGGAGAAGTTCAGGTTAGGTATAAGAAGTTGTTTACTGTGAGGGTGATGAGGCCCTTGAACAGGTTGCCCAAAAAAGTGATAAATGCTCCATCCCTGGCAGGGTTCAAGGTCAGGTTGGACAGAGCCTTGGGTGACATGGTCTAGTGTGAGGCATCCCTGCCCATGGCAGGGGGTTGGAACTGGGTGAACTTAAAGTCCTTTCCAACCCAAACCATTCTATGATTCTATGTACAGAACAGTAAAGACCTGGCTGTGGCAAAACCCTGTTCCCAAATTTTCTCGAGTGCTCTAGGGAAAGGCTGCACCTCTGTCGGCAGCACGGTTGGCCTGAGTGAGTTACTGACATACAGCTGTTGGTAAGAAATGCAGTCTGTGCCATTGCCTGAGTAAAGAACACTTCATTTTCTAGTAGGCAGAAAGAGTTGCCAGTGCCATTGAAATTTGGTAGCTCTGAATAGTTGCTGTAAATTTCATCTGGGCAATATCCCCAATTGTGTTAGATATAATTACATTCAAAGTTCTTTTTAATCATTTATTTGGAACACGGCCCAAGATTCAGCAGTTTTGGATTGGGACAGAAATTGAATTATTTATTATCAATTAGAGGTTGTCAGAGCCTTTGACACCACGTCGAGCTGGCATTGTTTGGGATCTGTATTAATGATCCTATAGATAAAAGCATGAAATTATTGGTTAGAAAGCTTTTATTCTAGGCTGAGAAGGCTGGTTTGCATACTTGGCTGGGTGCTTCCTTACACTCACTGTCATTATGGTCTGTTTAATCAAGTCAATGTTGCCTGTGGAATCACTTGCCCATAAATTGATGAATTGAGTGCAAGAATAATTCCCCTTAGATGGAACCCAGTTGTGACTTCCCTTGCCATCCCAGCCCAGCACATTTAGACTCTTCTGCTTTGGCTGTGGCCTGCTATAGACCCTGGAACAATCTTTGTCACATCTGTTCTTTTCTTATGAGAGCAATTTATTGATGGCTGTTGGTACTATGGTAGTGCTGGGTGCTGAGCTTTTGTTCCCCCAGGTGAGGGGATGGAGATGATAAGCTCCCAGGTGTTCTTGAGCTCTCCTCACAGCTCTCTCCTACATCCTTTTCTCATCAGTGTGGGTCTGAAAAATGATTTTTCTTACTGTGTTTTGGCACTTTGCAAGAAACCTCAGCTCAATAGGAAGATCATGTAACAGAAGACTGCATAGGGTGATCCCAGACATGTTGCTGCAGAAATGGGAGCTGCCAGGAAATTGGAGGAAAGGAGCATGGAGAAGATGCCACTTGTCTTGTTAAGTGGTGAAGGAGTGGCTGAGGAGAAAGGCTGCTCATGTCCCCTAATCCCCATGTCTTCTGGATTTGGCTCTTGCCAGGGTTATTATATCCTTAGTGGGAGAAAGAGGGGAAAAAGCCCTTCTGAGGACACACTTGCACAAGTTTTTGTGGCAAATCCATGTTTTTTTTCTGCCTGCACTCTGAGCTGCTGGAAGGAATGTGCATCACCCAGTACAGAGAGTGATCCAGCATGCTGCCAGGTATGATTTGGACAAGGTTATGAGAAGTAACATGCTAGATCCAGGGAGAGAGCAGGAACTTCTCATATGATATAACTCATAACTCCCTCACCAGTTCTACTTCCCATTGGAGTCAGTTTCCCTCCCATCAGCCTGTGAATTCCACTATCAATTTTTCAAATATATGTGCATTTCTCAGTGGGATCACTGCTTTAGTAGGTTTTTTCTTCTTCTGATTTCTTTCCCTGCTTTACACACACTTATCAAAAGCAGGGTTGTCCCACTGCCACAAGGAAATCATCACATACCCCACTTTCCCAATTATTTCATTACAGCAAAGGAAACTGGAACCAGAGAAAGACAGAGGTTCTCATTTTACTGGGAAATGCTGAGATTTCAAAACCTTTTCCATTCTAGAACAAATCCTGGTTTAAATCAAAATGAAGCTCTGAAAGCATTGTTTTGATCAGAGCAGTTCCTTTGATTTCAATGTCTTTCAACAGAAAAAAGTTATTTTATAGAGCTTTATGCCACTTTTTCTATGGTTGTATTTTCTGTTTCGAAAAGCTTTTCTCAGCAATGTCCAAAAAATGGCAAAATAGCCCTTTTTGACGTTATTGAAATACCTTATTTGTTTTGCTGAACAGAGAAATCACCGTGTTTTTCAAAACAGTTGGTTTTCAGCACATATATTTTTCCCTTTAGCGTTCCTCCCCACACAGACACTCGTTCTTGAGACAAATATTTTAATGCTACATAACTCTCAATCCTTTCAAACTGGAGCCTCTTTGGGGAGAAGTACCTCTTCCAGTGAGCTCATTTGGGAAAGCTGAAGCTGCATGTATCCAACCTCTCAGGCTCAGTACTGACTTCCACAAAGGAAAGTATGCAACTGGAATTCCTGGAACAGACCTCTCTTGAAGTCTGTGCTTTGTATCAAAGATGCTATTTCTCAAGGAAAAAACAAAACAAAACCCAAGCCAACAAAAGCCTGTAGCAACAAATCAACAAAAATAACCCCGCTTCTGTATAAATCAGCTTCTGTCTTGCCTTGCAGAAGATGCAATTGCCCCTTCATCTGCTCAAATCCTTCTAGTGGGGGGGTGGGGGGGATGGGGAAAGAAGTGGAACTGGAGAACATGGCCTGTGGAGCTCAAACCCTGCAAGCAACTTTTCTTTCCCAATGTGGTAGTGATGTTTCTGATTCCCAACCTCCCTCTTCAGAAGCTGACAAGCTGCAGCAACTCTCAACTGAGGCAGGCTTGGGAAATGACTAATTAAACAGTGATTGCAGGATTGCTTCCTGACCCGGGTATCAGACCACAAGGGTGAAGCTTCAGAAAGATAGAGTGAACGCAGGAAGCAGTCCTGCATATTTCCACAATAGGGGCATTATGGAGACATGCCCCGGAGGCTGCTTGAGACCTCGCTGAATGGATCCTGATACCATCGGGGAATGGAGTACCTGCTAGTTCAAAGCAAGCCTGAATGCAGGTTTTAATCCTTTCTGACAATTGTTGAGAGGAAATGGCCTTTCCTCTGACCTTATCGTTGTAAACAACAACTAGTCATCAGGTTTGTCCTGCTGAGGGAATAGTCAAGGTCTATGCAAGGATTTTGCTTCAGGTTTTTCCCCCCCCTTCTTTCCTGATTACAGTGGTTTAATTCTCAAGATCTGAAATGCATTCTCACCCCTTAATACACTGGCTTCAGGTACATTCTTTCTTAATTACTGAGTCCGTACAGCTCGGCCTGATTCAAATTAGCCTCTCAGAGCTGCAGGCGGACATCCTATGACCAGTTTCAGTTCTCAGTCCTGTGGTTGTTTTGCAATGGCTGTTGTGAGATGCCTTTTGGGTACACCAGTACCCCCAGAACTGGGTGTGAGACAAGCTGACAAACGTTTCTAGCATGACAGAGAATCACCAAGACCTATTTGCAAATGGCCAATAGGCAGGAGGGAGGGCTTGCTGCTGGGTGCCATTAGTGTGGCAGTTTTAATACGATGGAAGGATGTGTGCACTTCTGGAATTGCAGCAGTGGGTGGATTTAATTGTGGATTCATATGGCTTTCAGTGCTAAGATAATACAGATGACAGAGGAAATGACACAGTAGTTTTGCTGCTCCTGGAGTTCAACCCAGTTGTGTATATGCAGCAGGACAGGGTGATGATGCAGAAGAGAGGTAACCTGCTGAACTGACAGAATTTCAGGGTGCTGAAACCCACTTTGCCTCAGGTCCGTGTGGTACAGGTCCCCGGTATTGAGAAACCCATCACTGTGGCCACCTGTAAACATCCCCTTGCTGCTTATCAAGTGCTAAGTGGTATAACAGAGCTCAGCTGTCACAGCCCTTCTATAAGGGAATTTGCAGAGCTATTAGGAGAGCACTTCTGTGCCTGGTCATAGACCTTGGCTGGGTACAGGAGATTCCTGATGGCTTTATATGTGTGGCTTTTTGATTCCTGTGGTGGTTATGAGTAGTACTTATGTATCTGCTCTTTGGTTCCCCCATACTAAGTCAAGACAGCAAACCAGAAGACCTTGCTTTCTTTAGCTGCACAGCCTGGCTGATTGGTGCCAAATGGGAGCTGGGCTGCAGGAGTCAGTGTGCCTGAGTTCTCTGGAATTTGCAGCTATTGTACTGGAGCAAAGGAACGTTTCTTCCTGAGGTAAAGATAATGAACTGTAATTTTTCCTTGTTATTCTTGGTTGACTCAGCTTAACATCTGCTTCTTTAGCCTGTAAGGATTCTTACTCCCTGCTTTGGGAAATGGGCTGTATTTTTAGTGGTCTGAAGTTCATCATATATAGGTCCCTCTTTCTAGTGAAAAACCTGTAAGGGTCTGCAAATGAGACAAGGTTAAAACCTGCTTTCCCTGGTGTAGGAATGTCTGTGCAAGCCTTGGCAGGGTAAGGTGGACTTCTATAGAAAGGGATGGCTGTTTCTTCACAATTACATGCTAACTGTGGTAAGCTTGGGCTGCATTTTTTTTTTTGTAATATATCTGTGAGCAAAGGGAGAAGCCTGAACACCGCAGGGAGCAATGTCTGAACGTTGCGTATGTTCTTTGCCAAGCAGATGATCAGGGTCTCAAGTGGTGAAGGAAACAGGGTTGGATGTGCCCCCTGCTATGTATGGCACCTGTGTGTGCTGTGGCCTTGAAAGGACTGTACCTAAGGGGCTGGATTTCTCTGATTTTTCATTAGGGATCTATGGCTGTAGGTGAAAAGGTGTTACAGTGTTTTCAGTCTGTCCTGTAACCACATGAAGTTGTTCTGCTTGATCCATACCAAAATGAGTTGGGTTCACTTTGCTTCTATGAGGCCCATGTGACACAGTGGGTCTGAGACATGAGTCAGTGGGGAAGGATCTCAAGAAGCTCCGATGGGATGTGTCTGAAAGGGTTTCCTTTCCTCCTGCCCTGGGGTTGGCCCCTGTGGCAACGTCCTGTGTTGGAGGTCTGGTCTGGTTATGGTGTGTGCTCTGTAGCTTTGCAGGACACCACAGGGCAGGGTGGCAACACCACGTTCCCCACCCTGCCCTTTGTATGTGCTGCCCATATTTTCTGTGCACTCTCTGCATCAGGATTGCATTGTTAGAAGACTGAAAGGAAAGCTATTAGAGAAAGTATTCCCCTTTCAGTTGGGATTAATGCAGTATTTACTGCAAGAAATGTTCTTTCCACCCCACCCTTCTCCCCTCTGAGATTTACTTGTTTGTATATTTGCAGGTAGTAGCTCTTTGCCTTGTTGTGGTATTACCTGTGCTAAAGAGAACTATAAACAGCTCAAGAACTTGTTGATTCCCTAGTGGGAGCTGTTTCGATAGTGATAAAATGTTGCTTCTCCCTCAGTTACGGAATACCTGTTACATTTTCTCTTCCCACCCTGAGTCCCTTTAAGGCTATCTGAATGATTTCCTCTACTTTATAGTGCTGTAACAAAGGGTGGGTGGCTGGATCTCTGTGCCAGCTTTACCTGCGCAAAAGGGCCCACAGACCAGCTGAAAGGGTGCCTGTCAGCAGGCTGCTAATTGCCATGTGTCCATCAGCAGGTTGTCCTTCTACCAAAGAATGTTATCTTGAGATGAATCCATAGGGAGCACAGCACAGAAGGGTCTTGTTGAGAGAGGTAGACCAGGGAGCTATAGAGTGCTGCTACTTATCAGAACAGTGTCTTCACAGCAGGTGCAGGAGGGAAAGAAGAGCACTGGCTGTGTGAGAACTGCTTTGCCTTGCAGCAATCCTGGTAAAAGGGAGTTTGCTTTGCTTTCCTTTCTCACAAGGGACCACTTGTGTTGCATTTTGTGCTGCTCTGCAGCATTTCTGAAGTCTGCAGTAACTGGTTAGTATTCTGTGGTGGTTGGTTGTGGTGAGTGAATGCTGCTTTCCTGCTTTTGTCCCATGCATGTTACACTGCAACACTTCAAATGCACCACTTGTAAAGAAGAGCAATGTTTCTGTTTCAGAGCTTAGCGGGTGCTGTCATGGATTGCCTGGACAGTCTCCATACCTGAGATTTCTTTGTTTTTTCTGTAAAGGAGCAGCACATTTTGCTGTGCTGCACAACCCAGGCTCTGTCCAAATACTCTTGTAGAGTTGAAGCATTCCCTGTGGCATGTCTTGGAAGTTTCTTGCTGAGGCCAGGGAGAAGGGCAGTTACTTAAAGGTATTCTCACCTATGTGGTTAGATTTTTCTGTTCTACTGAGAAATAATCACAGGCACTTCCAGATTGCTTCGGCTCACAGGAAGCATCAACAGAGCTGACAAGGTCTCATTCGCAGTATGGCCTATACTGTAATTAGGATGTATATTGTCATCAGCACCCTGAGACCCCAGGGGAACATGAACTGAGGGTTTTGCTTGTCTGTCCTTACTGCATGCATGTGAGAGTCTCATGAATATTTTTTAAGCAGGTCAGATACTTGCTGTCACAAATCTATAGGGGCCTTAATGAAAGCAATCCTTTGAGCAGGAGTGAAGGTGGATTTCTCCTTCCTTACAAGACTGCTCAAGGAGTGCTGGAATAATCCTGAAACAGTAGGTAATGCCTGTGGAGTGAGCTTTCACTCTGAAGTTGGGGAGGGGAGGTTCCTGGTCTTCATTCAGCTGCAGGCTGGCACTTAGCACATGTCTGGGGGCAGTGGAAGAGCCAGGTAGGACTGTGGGATAGCAGTGATTTACTAGGTATGGAAATAGAGACAGCAAGTTTGCTGACTACATGGAGGCAAACAACTTGATATTAAGGAGACTTGGGTAGAATGGTAGAATCCTCTTCTTCAGTAACTGTTGTTATTTAGAGGCACTTACATTGTTAGATGAACACCTCTCAAACATCATTACCCAGCAAAACATCACATGTAATGCTGTTGGGAAGTGGGAAACAGTGAAACTGAAGCAGTGTGTCACCCCCCAGAGTGAGACAGAGGAAACTCTTGCACTGCTGGAATTCAGCTTTCATGCAGAATGGCTCGTGAGATCCTCTTTCACCTGACCAGGCAACAGGGATGTGTCTGAGCTCTCAAAGGAGAGGACTGGGTGGAGATTCAGAGTAAAGTGCAATTCACATGGGGTGGTAAGACTGTGCGTCCTTATCACTTCACAGCCTGACTGCCAAAGCCTCTGGTCCAATATTAGTCCCACTATTGACTGAGAAACAGGACTACTGAGGAGCCAAGAGGTTTATTCCTGAGCTCAGCAGCAGCCCTGGGAATAGAAACTGGTATTGGCAGAAGAACTTGCTGTCTGTCTGGAACATGAGGATGAAGAAGCGTGTATTTAGCCATTTGTGTCTTTGATTGTTGGAAGTGGGCAGGAATTTTCTGGTGCTGTTGAGCCAGCCCTACATCCATGATTAGGACCAAGTTTTGTTCTGTTTCCTTGAGCTCACACTGCCATTCACTGACTTATGTTTCCAGAGCTCCCTTTCATGGATTGGTAACGTCCTGACCCTAAGTGAGCAAAAGATTGGTGAGATCCCAGACACTGCCATGCTCGTAACTGAGGTTCCCTCCTAAGGCACGTGCAGGATCACTAATCCTCTTCCTGCAGTTGTGATGCCCTGAGGGCTGGAGCTGAACTTCTGATTGGGGATGGAGTTGTTTGCAGGAGAGGAAGCCTGTGTTTTGGTGAAGGTGTGGAAGGGGCAGGTGTCCTGCCTCCTGCTCCTCAGCAGCCAGAAGGTGTTCCTGTTCTTCAGGGCTACATACATCCAGGTAGACTTTTGGGTTTTTTGAGAGACAGACTAGTCTCTGCTCTGGCCTCAGTGCAGGAGAACTTGCACACACACACACACACACACACACACACACACACACACACACACACACACACACACACCGCTCCTGTTGGCTTGCTTGGTTTTGCCTTAGAGCCAGGGAGGACCTTTCCTGTAAACTCCTGCACAGAGGAGGTCTGTTGCTGTGAACTCTTGCATAGTAATGAGAGGAAACAACTTTGGGCTCCCACCACTTGTTATGCAACAGGGCTGGATGGTGCTGTTTGTCACCATGCAGCCCAGCACTAGCAAGCTGGTGCCTCTGTTCCGAAACCCCTCCTTTGCCTACATCTCCCTTCTGGGGAGCTGCTTTCCTGCTTGCAGGAGTTTGTGCCACAGCCAGCTCCCAGGTAAATCCTGTCTGGGCCCTCCCAAGGGAAATCAACCCCTCAGCAGAAACAGTCCAAGTTTCCAAGGCAGCTCTCCTCTAACCCTGGTTTGAACACTGCCCCTTTCCCATAGAAAGCTGCCTGTTGGTCTCCTCAGCAGCTGCTGTGGGGAGCACACCACCTCCAGGAAAGTTGTCCTTTGCTGGGCTCTTTATTCCCATAATGAGCAGCCGGGGGGGTGCGGGTGGCATGTGCTGCTCAGCACTGCTGCCCCCCTGGGCAGGCACCCGTGGCCAGCCCGGGAGCTGCTTCTGAGCAAGCAAAGGGGTGATGGTGCCTTTCCACCTTGCCAAGGAGAAAGAGGTGCTTGGGGCTCTCCGGAGGTGCGTGGAGCAGGAGATGGGGCAGCTCTGAGGGGTTTTTGGCAAGCGGGAAGGTGACAAGTGAAGAAAAAGGACACAGCGTTTTATTTAATTAGAAAACCCAAACTCCCTAAAACTCGCCTCCGAAGGGCCTCCGTTGTCATCAGCTGCACAAAGAGCTGTGACAAATGAAAGGAACTGAGCAGAGAAAAGGCTGCTTTCTCTTTGTGTCTCTTTCCCAGCTTCTGTTTGCTTTGCTGTCTCCCTTGCTCCCATTGATCAGGCATGTGGAAACATTCCTCCTCCTGCGCTCCCATTGTGGCCGCCCGGTTGCCAGGCTGCCGTTGGCTTGAATAACTTCACTAAGCCAGGCCTCTCCAAAACCATGCCATCCGGGAGCCAGACGCTGCCCTCCCATCCTCCTCCTCTTCTCCCTCCCCCTCCCCAGCAGCACAGGGGCGCAGTGAAAATATGTGCCAAAGAACAAGGGAGGTAACGCGGAGCCCCAGCAGGGCCGGTGCGGGGAGAGGCATGAGCTCGCCCTAAGAAAATAGGGGCAGCAAGGAGGGGACAATGGCCAGCATGGGTTGCTGCCTTAGAAAGAGGGTGGGTGGTGGAGGCAGGGGCGGCTAGCCCAAAGTTTGTGAGCAAAGAGAGGACAAAAAGGCACGTTTCCAGGGGATACAAGCTAGTAAAACGTAGTGAGGTAAACCTCAGCCTTGTTTCCCATGGAGGGGAGAGGTGGTGGGACAAAACAGGAGGCAGCAGGCAGCTGGCTGTGACTGGCAGTGATTTGTGGCTGGCTCTTGCTGGCTGTGTCACAAACGTGTCCCTTCAGCAAACAAGACACCTTGGGCCAAGCTCACGCTGCCATTGGTTTGTGCAACACCTCTTGTTTCAGTGGTGTGGCACCAGTTGGTGCTGGAGGTGATGCTGGTGCAGGTGACAGAGCTGGTGCAGAGCATGGCTGCACTCCTGAAGTCAGTGCAGGGGCTGTACCCCCAGGACTTGCCCCTGAGGGTAGCTCTTGTGCTGAAGACACTGGATATGAGCATGAACCAGCAGCCCAGGGACCAGGGGGCTCATGCTGTCACTGCAGAGGTGCGGGCACCCAACCGCCTGCAGCTCCACTGCTGCAGCCGTTACTATGCCGGATACGAAGCTGGCCTATTGTTCTTAATGCTGTTTTTCATCGTTGGAATAGCAGTAAGCAATCTGTGCTTTCAGACATGCTTATTGACTCAGCACGGATGGGCTGGATCCTCAGGGGTGTGAAGCAGCCCTGGCCCATCAGCTCGGTGTCACCCGTGACCCCCATTCAGTCTTTGCTCTGCTGGCAGCTGTGGCCCAGTGCTTTGGATCAGAGGAGCTCTGTGGCCATGGGCTGAGGCTGCTGCCAGCCAGAGGAGCTCTTCCAGGGCTGGGTGACCACAGGTCTGTCTGCAGGGGTGGCCCCTGCATCCTGGGAGGTGGAGAGAGATGTCCTAGGGCAGCTGGAGCCTCAGCGGGGCTGGGTTTACTCTGCAAAGGGGTTCTGGGTTCGTACTGGGTTTGTACTGGTTTGAAGGGCAGGGACTGCTGAGCTCAGGTGATTAACATAACAATCCCGGGGCTCTGCCTTCATCCTGCGGCTAAAGCCTGGTTTGCTCAATCCAATTTCCAGCCTCTACCCTTTCTTTAGCAGGCTAATTACACCGGCAGGACAGTGGAAATGACCTTCTTAAAGCCACAGTGCTCCTTGTCTACTTACCTGTCACAACACATGAGACAGAGCACTGATACCCTTCAGAGAAATAACATGTTTAGGCACAATGGGCAAATGTATTGAAGCAGTGGAGCACTGCCTTGAAGTTCAGAGTGGTCACTTGTGTGTCGTTTGTCAGTAGTGATGTGCATTTGTAAAGATCTTTCCAAGCAAGGTCCACTGGCTGGTGGGCCCATGGAGGTGTGGGTTTGTGCAAGTTGAAGGAAGTGTGCAGTATTACACCACTAAATGTGCAAAGTATTACCCTCGCACAGAAACCTGCGAGGGCACTGGGCTGGAAAGCTTCTGCTGCACTGGCTTCCCTCATTAGTCATCCTAGCCTCATTCTGTCTCGGGAATGTGTAGTGCCTGGCTCTAGTGCTGCTCTGGCCTCTTCCTGCACAAACTTGGATGTGGCCTTTGGTCCCAGAGAAGCTGTGGATGCTCTGATGTCTGGTCCTGCAGCAGCTACAGCCCAGGCAAGGCCTGGAGCAGGAGCCTGCTAGGGGTTTGCAGCTTCAGTTGCAGAAGCTGTCTCACTGCCAGCAGGCTGCAGGAAACCCTAGGGCTAAGCACAGGGTGCTGATGTTGCCATCAACAAAGGATGGGTGTTCCCAAAGTCCTCTCAAATGCTCCTCCACTGGAGGTGATTTCCAAGGAGAGCAGAGCATGCATTTGAGCAGCCTTGTAAAGACCTGTGCTGTAGGTGCCCTTCATGCTATAATTCTTGAAACTGTGTCTGCCGCCACGTAAATCTGCCCCTTCACAGAGGCTAACAGAAAGTAAATCCTTGTGAATAACCTTGGCACAGGACGTATCTGTTGTGGTCCTGTTGAAATTGGCAGCAATACCTTGTTAGCGCTGAATTTTGCTTAGAATTGCTTTTATTTGTGTGGTGTTAGTACTTGCAAAGAAAGAGGCAATCTCCTGGTTACAGGAGGACCTGAGAGGTGAAATCAGTCCAGTTGGTGAAGCAGCCGTGGCTAAACTTCTGGAGTCAAAAGGATGGGTTTGCTATCTCTCCTGCTTGGAAAGGAGGAAATACAGTGAACATCTTGAGGTTTAATGTAGCAAAACAGGCTGGGAATAAAATTAACTGGATAGCTGATACAGATGTGTCAGTCACACTTTGCCCCAAAGCCACTGCTGATTGCTGAGATACCTGTTCCATCAGGCATTGAGAAGAGGTAGCAAAACAATTTTCAATTCATGGCAGGCTTGGAGACCTGCTGCACACAGCAAATTTGATGCTGTGATAGCTGACACTGTTTGTGACAGACAAATCTGTGGCTTGTGTAGTGAAGCAGTTCAGAAGTGCCTGCTGTCGCATACCAAAAGGCTGTGGAAATGGTACTTACTAGGAGAAATGTTGTGAGAGGATCCCAACTACCAAAGGTGTCTACAGAAAGCCATAGGAGAGCAACAAGATGCTTGAGCATACTGGGAGGTTTCTTTTGTAATTGTTTTTCTTCCCAAAGGCACAAATGGCATTGCTCTGATCCTATTGGAAGCTAGAAAATAGGGGACTGTGGAGAAAGTGGTGTCAGGAAAACCAATACTCCAACACTGAAGTATAAACCGAAAGAGAAGGAAACAATTACAGGAAAGGCTGTTACTAGAAAACCACTGGGAGGAGGGCAAATACACCCAAGGCAACACGTCTGGGATAAATATAGGGAACAGTTTTGGAGGCATGACCTTGCCCATCCTTACCACACAGCCTTTTCCTACATTTTGCTACTGGGAAGATAGCCACAGGAATTGCTCTAACATTCAACATAGGACTGTGGGAGAAGGTGCACTTGCTTAGTCCTTTCTGATGAGGCAGGGATCATATTTAGAACTATGCATAATAAGACGGACTCAGAAATGTTGCTCTTGATGGTGGAAGCAGCTGGTTGCTTCAAGTGAATCAACTTATCATTTGAAATGATGCCTGTGGGTTAATTAAAACTTGTAAGATAGAGAATGGAGATAAATCTGTCTGCAGTGTGTGTGCTACCTGTAATGCAGGTGCACTATGAGAGACAAACTGAAACACACGAGGAACATTGCTTAGAAGAGGAAAAATATCTCTCTAATATGATTTGTGGGGGGGGTTGTTTGTGTTTTCCTATGGGAGCCATGCAGGGGAGAGTCTCCCTTGTTGGAGGAAAGCCCTGCAACTCCTGTAGGGCAGGGTTCTAGGGGGCTGTCTCTGGTCAAGTGGTGACAATAGGCAGCTTGGTGGAGTCAGAGTGTGGACTTTGCAGCATTAAAAATCAAGGCAAGCAGTGTTAGTTCTTCTCCATGTGTGGTTAAATGCTTTCTGTGTAGCTGGTGCCAGGCACTGTTGTGGCCCACTGCTCGCAAATGCCTTTGCCAGGTGGAGACCACGTCTGCTTGTAGTTGGAGTTAAGAACCAAATGAGACTTTGGTCTCTGTGTCACTTCTAAATGATACTTAGGCTTGTGTTTCAGGGAAGGGGTTTGGAAAAATGGATCCTATGACACTTTCAATGAGTGAATTCACTGATCTTTCTTTTTTTTTTTTCCCCTCCTGTGCTCTGAAATACTTGAGTAACCCACGTGTATGTGAGAGCTGCCCTGTACCACAGCTGTGTCAGCCAAGGATCTTTTGTTTCCTTTGCATTTCACACCACAGTAAGTGACTTGGATCAGACAGTCTCTTAGAGAGAACCACCATGGGAATGCTGTTTTCAGCATCCCATACTATCCTGGAACAGAAGACAGAGACCTCCCATTTGAGTCTGTATAGTAATTGGTTACTGTGCCCTGTTTTGGGGGGGATTAGTGCCACGGTGTCTACAAGCGGCGACTGCAGTCTAATTTTGTAATGAAGAATTATAGTAAAACAGTAGGCAGTACTTCCTGCAAAGAGTATCTGCTGTGTATGGCTTCATACAGGATAAACTGTCTGGCTTAAATATAGAAGCAGCGTTCTTCTGTCGGGAACTCTGAAAGAAAACACGTTGGAGTTGGTGTTTGCTGGCAGTGTGTTGGGTATGTCATTCACTTACCGATCTAAATTCCAAATGCAATAGGTGAAACAACATTAATTCATTCTCCTGTGATGTACTGCTGTGATGGAAATCATTATACATCAGCGAGAGGTGAGTTCCTCATCACAGTGTAGCAGTTGTCTGGCAGGGTCTGGCTTGCAGGTACCCAGGGTCCCTGTTGTAAGCCGGGCAGTGTGCTGTACCTCCTACCACGCCGACTGTGAAATCTCCTTAGCTCCTGATTTACTTCCTTTCTCTTTTTACTCACAAGGAGCTTGATCCAGCTACATTTGTGGCTGGCTCTTGGTAGCAAAACTTCTGTCTGAAGCGTGCTGTGTCTGGCAAAGCAAGCAGCAGCTCTTGCGAGGTCCTTCCAAGCAGGTTTCTCTCACTGCTATCGTTCCTCATGCACACGCACCCCGTTGCCCATCCCAGGATTTGCTTCCTTCCTTGTGCTGATTGACTCTGTTATTTTGGAGCACAGACTCGCAGAGCCAAGCTAGAGGATCTCCAAGGGAAGTTTTAAGTGTTCAATAAAAGAAGGAATGCAGGGAGAAAAGAAAGCCTGACTCAAATGCCATCATTCTCTTTCCCTCTTCCCTTTGAGGTTCTCCTGCCTTCCCTGCCTGTGTGTGACCTCCCTCCTCTCCCAACCAGGCTCTTTCTTTTTCAGTCTTCCTCCTGCCCCTCACCCTCCTTGTTCATTGATCTCCCTTTAGGCTTTATTAGTGACTCCCCCTCCCACCCTTCCTCTCCCTCAGTTTTTCTGATTCTCTAACATAAGACAATTGAATGAGGCCAGACTCCTAAGCCGAAGCTGGGGGTGAGAGGGAGGAGGCGTTAAGATTTAATGATATTGCCTCTTTAAGGAATCCCTAATTCCTAACACCCATCTCCTCCCCCACCTGAGAACCAATTAAAACTCAATGAATTCAAGTGGAGGCTTTTGTGCATCACATGTGCTTGACTAACAAAGCCTTCTCCATGCTGGAATAAAAGCTTCTATTCAGCAGCCAGTTTGTTCTAATTCAAATCACTTCCACTCCAGCATCCTCTCCTTCCTTGCTGCTCCTGAGTTCCCAGGCTGGGCTGCCACCCGCACAGCCCTGCCCAGGGTTCACACTCCACCTTGCAGAGCTCTGCCTTGTTCCAGTGCAGCAGAGAGCAGGAGATGACTTCCATTAGGTTAACTGGGCAGTCCATGGTCTTTATGGCCCTGTCCCCAGGAGCCTGCTGGGCTGGGGGGAGAGCTCACATCATGTCCTGCAGCACAGGAGCTTCAGCCCTGGGAGCTGCCTCTGAAGGGGCTTTGCTGTGCTTGTGAGAAAGAGCTTATCTGTGCAGTCTCCTCTGCATGTAGATAGAAAATTACCTTGTGTATGGGCAGAGCTCAGCCTTCCTTGAAACCAGTGAAAACCCTCTCCTGTCCTCTTCACTGTAGGCATTACACAGATGTGGTGACATCTGAAATAGCAGGGGAGTCTGAAAGCACACACGGTCTAAGTGAGTCAAAGTAGTTTGTACTTCAATCTGCCTCAGGGTATAAATTGTGCTACCTGGGAACCTGAGGGTAGCTTCTGTCCTCTGCCTTGAGAATAAAAAAAGAGGCTTGAATAAGGTCGTCTGGGGGAAAGAATATATTTCATGCTATTCAGCTTCCACAGTTAAAAACCTCACTTGAAAGCTTTGCAGCTGCAGGCCTGGGGTTTGGGTGACTTCATGTAGGGAGGCAATTCTCTGTCCAGATGTTAGTCAAGTAATTTTCCAGGTGTAAAACAGGCTCTGCTCAGAGCTTTTGCCTGTCCTTTACTGATCAGTGTCACCCGAGCTGTTAGCAAAGCTGTATGCATGACATTAACTGGGTTATCTTTTCCCTCTTCCTGCAGCCTCCTATTTGTAGAGACACATTTGGGGTTTTGGATTATTTTTTTTCGTTGCTCTAGTGAGAAATCTGTGGTAGGAGCAGGTTGAGTGCTCTGCTTTGATGCAGGGAGGGTTTTGCTCCCTCTAATCTCTCCTGGGAGCTCCAGCACTGTGGGCCAGCTGCCAAGGAAGCTATCTGCTCTGCTCCAGAGCCTTGTGCTGGTACATGGCAGTTGCGTTGCTCCTGGAACTCGGGGCTTTCTCTGCGGGTCACGAAGGAGGCACCAGCTCTTGGATAGCTGGGACCTGGAGAAGAGAAGCTGCACAGTGACCTCATGGCAGCCTTCCAGTGTCTGAAGGGGGCCTACAAGGATGCTGGAGAGGGGCTCTTCCTCAGGGACTGTAGTGATAGGACAGGGGGTGATGAGTTTAAACTTAAGCAGGGGAAGTTCAGGTTAGATATAAGGAAGAAGTTCTTTACTGTGAGGGTCGTAAGGCACTGGCACAGGTTGCCCAAAGAAGGGGTAAATGCTCCATCCCTGGCAGTGTTCAAGGCCAGGTTGGACAGAGCCTTGATTGGTGACATGGTCTACTGTGAGATGTCCCTGCCCATGGCAGGGGTTGGACCTGGATGATCTTAAGGTCCTTTCCAACCCAGACCATTCTATGACCTGTCCTACAAAGAGCCCTGGCAATTAAGATGAGCTCTTGGAAGCTGGTTTGATATTTGCAGAGGCACCAGTGGTGAGAGGAGTGATTTGGATTTACATGTAGTTAGGGACCTGTGGTGTCTGACAACAGGGGTACTGCATTTTGAACTCATCTCCAGTCTGTAGAGCTGGTAATTCTTTCTGCCACGCTGCCTTGCAGCTGTCGGGCACGACAGCGAGTGAGTGTTAATGCACATCAGGGTGTGCTGCATCTTCTAGTCAACCTTTATGGAAGAAAGACTTGAGCATCCCTCAGTGGTCCTATTTCCAGCTATAGCTGTGGTCTGTCTCACATCTGATCACCAACTCTAACTGTGGCCAGCTGAATCCAGCACTGAATCTATTTTACTGCTCCCAAAGAGTGTCTTTGGGTCTATACTTGTCCACCTCATTTGTGTGTGTATGGATTTGCACACAAAATCCTCCTTTGTCAGGAGGATTGTCAAAAGACTTTTTTACTGTTTAGTAAACTGGCACGAATTTTACATCCAGCTTTTTTCTGTAAGTGCAAGTTGGTCTCTTGTTGCAGTGATATGTAGAGTTGGAAAGAAACTGTGCTCTGGATAGGTTTTCCCTTAGCAAACCCAGCCCTGTATCTACATACATGCCAAAGAGCAGGGACTCTGCAAATGTGCAGGATGCACTGGGTAAAGACGAACCCACAAATGGTAAAGAAGGGTTCTTTAAGTGACAAGTTCATGTCAGGTAATGCGGTGTGGTATAGTGACAGTGTAATCTCTGTCCATGAATATGGTGAGGGGGAAGAAGATCAGATTAAAATCTGTTGGTTTGAGAAAATACTTCATTCCCTTCAAGTTAGAGTGCTGATTATTCGGAGGAAGTGGAAAGTATTTCCTTTTACAGCTCTGGGGTTATTTTCTGCAGCATGTTCTCTCTCAAGATCTTAAAGCTTTTTTTTTCCTTCTTGAGGTAAGGAAGAAACCCCTCAGGTTTCAAGTAGAAAACCAGAGTTTTCTTGTCCTGAATCACCCAGCCAGTCTGTGATAAGAGGTAGAAGCAGGACCAGTAACTCATGAGCTTTACTGAAGAGCTTGAACCTCTTTCTTGAGCCTCCTGTGAGATGCAGCAACTATGTACTGAACTCTTTGAGGTGAGGGGCTGGCAGCACCCTTGTGCCTGCTTGAGGCCTTGCAGGGCTTAGTTTGCCCCTAGGTTTCTCTGTAATAAACATGCTGAATTGAAAGCAGCAGCAGATCTGGGCTCAGGGTGCGTGGCTCGGTGGGCAGAACAGCCCCTTCCTTCGTGATGCAGCTGAGCTCTGCTCGTATCCACTGACCTTCGTCTCTGGGGCTCTGCACTTTGTTCCTGTTTCTCATTAGTGAAATGAGTTGGATGGTCTCAGACTTGCTAGTAAATGGTTTCTACTTCAAAACAAAGTGCAGTTCGTTTGGCAGGAGAGTCCCAGGTCTGACCTAAAACTGAATTACAGCTGACCCTGAGACAGTGAGGCCCCTCCAGGTCAGGGACAAGGGCATTGTCAGGACACTGGGAGCTTGCACTGTAATTAGCAGCAAAGGTATCAAATACCTCCGTTTCCAGCATTCCTTCCTTAAAGTAACACAAGCATAAAATGTCAGAATTTCTCCTACTGGTGCCTGACTAAAAAAGCACAAAGCCAAAAGGGAAGTAAGGCTGAACAAACTTCTACTGATTTGCTTTTTCTCTGCTCTGCAGCAAATCCCTCCCCATCCTACACTGTCTCCCAGAAACCCTTGTTCCCCCAGCATCTGGGAATGAATTTACCAGATGCAGCATTGCTTTCAAGGCTCCAGAATGGCCAACAAACTTGAGCATGTTTTGTCTGACTAGCAGGAGTAAGAGTTTTCCTACTTCATACACTTGCTTGGCTCCAGAACTGCTCTCCCAGAAAACATTTCTTCAATCCCTAGTTTTCTTCAGGCACCAGAGAGGCTCTTGTAGATTCACTCTCCAAAATGGATTTGTTTTAAATGTACTTTGCCACAGTAACAGGATAACTTTTGATACAGGAAAATGCTTGTATGGGAAAAGGCTTGTACTAGCTGTCTTGGTGTCTAGCAGAGTGCCAGTAAACACAGAGCGGGTGTTATTGTGGTTAAAAACATAGAAAAGGTATAAATTGAGTGTTACACTTTCAGTTAGTTGTCTGTACGTCAGGAAACACAGATCTCGTGTGCCCACCTTGAGACACCACGTGTTTGTTTTGAAGGGAATGCTGTGAGTTGATCTTCCGTGGGCCTTGAGTGGAAAGAGGAATGTTTCCTGCATCCCCAGCTTTTGAGTCAAGCGCCCGGTGTCAATGGGAAGTTTTGGAAGATGCCTCACTGTTTCCATCCATCACAAGTGGGCAGCTTCCAGACCCCAAGGTTGTCTGTGAAGCAGCAAACTTGGTCATCCCCAGAGGGGAAATGCTGGAGCAGGGCAGAACATACTGCACAGGGCTTCCAAAACCACCCGTATAATCAGATTACAAATCCGGTGAGTCAGGATGTCACAACCTCCGAGTATGATCCCACTATTTCCAGTGTAACTCATGAGATTCCTCTCTTCTGGTGTCTCCAGGGCTGCACTGGTCTTTCGTGCAAACTGGAGAGCAGAATCTGCTCACTGATTGATCAGAAATATAGAGTAGTTTGGGTTAGAAGGGACTTTCAAAGGTCATCTAGTCCAACCCCCAAAATCCACCCTCTCGGTTTAAAATGGCAAGTAAATGGAACTGAAATCTTAAAAATATTTAATTAGATTAACTTTTTTTTGTAGGAACTTTAAGTGTGGCCTTTTTTTTTCAATGTTCCCCATTTTGATGCATGTATCTGACAGAAACTTTGAATTGCAGAGGTTACTGTTTCATTGCTACTTTTATAAAGGGATGTTTCCAATGTATATTGTGTGCCTCCACTGTGAGAGAGGTTTCGTGCTGCTCCTCTGCATCCCCCTACTTTTGACAGAGTATCTCCATGTTGCTTGTGTCCCAGCTTTGCACTGAATAATGCCTCGGACAGTTACTTTGGAGGGAGCTGGTCCTCAGCTGTTGAGGTGGTTTGGCCACCAGCCAGCGGGGAGCTCTGAGGAATATGGTTTGTGAATCACTGCTTGTTCCTGCTGGGAAAGGGGTCAGCTCCTCAGTTTACTTCAGCTCATGGAACCACAGGGGCATGAGGCAGGTGGGGAAAATTCTGCCTAGGACCAAAAAACGCCCAAACAAAAGAAAATGGCATCAGGACCCTAACGTAGCGAAATCAGCCTTGAGGGAAATACAGAGCAGGGAAAGGCGTGAAAAGATGAATGCTTAAAGGCTGTGAAAAGTGAGAAAAAGGCAAGAATAGACAAGTAGCAGCAGGAGCAAGGTATTTCCCACTAGACTATGAGCAGTACAGAATCCCAGCTTGTCTTCATCTAGAGGTCAGCTTGCTGGGTCTGTGGGCAGGAGAAATCAGTGTGTCTTGGGACCAAAGAACAGATTTTGAACCTTTTCCAGTTCCAAACTCAATGCATTTAAGCTGGTGCAGGTTGCTGCAGCTGGAGTACTTAGTAACAGCCATCTCATTTCACATTCCCTAGTGTGGAAGGATTGGGAGCCTGTAAGCCTGAGTGAAGATGTTATGCCCTGGGGTGGGGAAACCCTCCCTCTCTGGAGGATACCACTCCTGGCCCCAGAGCATCTGTTCCGGGCTCGCTGCTGGAGGAAAACAGGAGTTCTTTTAAGTACAACACCCACTGGGTGAGTTTGTGCCTTTCTATAGACTATTCTTGTATGGCAAAGAGAAGAGCAACCAGAGATGACAACTGCACCTTGAGCCTCTCATGTCTCCCTTCCCTGTGCAGCAGGGAGGAGGCTCAGGTGGGAGTTACGTGTACAAAGCAGCTAAGCTGCTCCTGCAATCTGGGGATGGGAGCTTTGCCTGGGAAGACACTCGTGTCTGTCTTGATTAGGATGTGATGCCTGATGCAAGTCATGTGACAAGTACAAACAAAATACCTTGGCAAAACCTTGAGGAACCAGGACAGGCTGAGCTGCTTAAGGAGATTTACAGAGTGTATTTCTGTCCTGTACACTTGCCTTGATTTGAACCTTTCCTGTCTCAGGAGCTCCAGCATGCACCCTGGATTTTAAAGATGCTCTTTTCTGTCTATACCTTTAAATAATCTGTAAACCTGTTCAATTCTGTGCTGTTAACAGTGTAGTCCCAGTCACTTTATACCACCTTAGTATCAGAATGCTATAAAGTTGTCTTTGAGAAGTGCTGTTGGGATTTGTGGAGCAAAGGTCCCGTCAGCTTAGATTAGAAAATAAGTCTTGAAGAAATGGGAGAGCTAAAAGCCAGTGTGAGTGTTATAGCAGAGGTAGGAAATCAATTATGTCCTGAAAGAGAAGGGATGAAGAAACAGCTTCTGCTTGCTCAGCTCGTCTTCATGTGGGGAGGGAAAAGTTCTCTGCTCCTTTAAGTGCCTCTTGCTCCTGGTGCTGCTCTGGGACAGGGCCAGCACCTAGATTTTCTGCCTCCTGCAGACATATTGGTGGAGGATCCAGTCCTCCTTCCCCTGAGCCCTGTTCTTCCCTTGCTCCCCTGTTCCCTTGGACTCTGCTATTATTAAGGTGGATTTTAGAGGTCCTTGACATGGTGCTGACTTCAGCTCCAGATTAATAATTCACACATGCGTCAGACCTGCAGAGGATGTGCAGATCAACTGATAGTGCAGCATCACTGGTCCCTGCCTCAGAACCTGGTCCCTGGAGGCCCAGAGGACTGGGCTGTGAAGGAGCCAAGCAGTGTCACTGCAGGGAGGCACTGTGAAAACCATGTTCAGTGTGGTGTTGTGTTTGGGGGGTTTGTCTTTCCCTTGCCTGGGACACAGGATTTTACTTTCAATACAGAACTTTAATACCTTTAAAAACTGTTAATACAGAAACTGATTTTGTCTGAGATACTTGAGAGCTGTTGCACTGGCTGATGCTCTCACACCTGATGCAGACTTTGTTCTGTCACTTCTATTTAGCTGCCTCAGACCCAGGCCTTTCTTCCAGTCCTGGTGGTGTTTGGTGCAGCCTGACCCTGTGCTGCACTGTTGTTTGCCCTGACAAGTGCCTGTGGACCACAGCCTTTACATCTCTGTGTTATTCCTCTCTTCTCTAGCTCCATCCATGCATTTGGAATGTACTCAGAATTCCCCTTTCTATTACATAAGCCCTCACTTTTGCCTCCTTTACTCCAACCTCTTTCTGTCCTTTCACCTCACCTGATGAAGAAACTTAGAAACTGAGGATTGAAAGTGGTGCCCAGAGTTCTTCTCTGTAACAGGCAAGGACAAAACAGAACCTGATCAAACTAATGTTGGCTTGATTTGTTCTTGAAAGTCTTTGTGTATGGGGGTTCCTTGGCCTTCCTGGCTGAGCTCTGCCACCTCTAGCCATCCTCAGTTACTACGTTTCTCCTAATATCTAACCTTTATCTCCTGTGCCAGCTGAACAAATTACCTTATCCTCAGTGAGCACAAGGAACAGTTTAATCAATACTGTGTTCAAAACAGTCCAGCACATCTGGTGGATTTCTGTAGCATCTGTCCTCACCTCTCTTTTCTAGAGGTGGGAAATGGGTCCCTCTGCATCACCCCATGGGAAGCTCTGAACTTCTAGGCAAGGAAGGGAAGAGCAGGAGGCAATGGTCAGCTTCTGGGCTGGAAAAGAGCCTTTTAAAAGCAGATGCTGTGGGACAGGTCCCCTTTACATGGATTGCTGGAGTGAGGACTGGGGAGAGGTTAGGTAGGAGCAAGGATGGAGCAGAAAGCAGACTGTGACAAATGGCAATGAATTAGTTAAAGGGGAGGTGGAGCTCAGGGCACCTTCCAGGAGAGATGGTTCATTTTTAAACCTGGTGTTGCTCTCTATGACCTTATATGCAATCCTTGGAGTATTGGGTTAAGAAAAAAAGTTAATGGGAAGTGAAAATGTTTTGAGCTCCTCTTTGGAGAGGGCACCCTTTGCAGGCTGCTGCAGGGAGGTGGCACCAGGCTGGTGCGGTGCTGGGCACTCTGTGTATGGAGCAGCTGCAGTGTTAGGGCTGAGCAGTCAGTGTTTCCTCCCTTGTTTGCTGGACCAGTTTAGATAGGACCATGGGGACTGGATACCATGGAGTAGTTTGTAGAGCTTGTAGAGAGGGAGAATAGCAGGAAGGGCTTTGTGATTTTCTCCTTAGCCATCATTCCCAGGACAGTGAGTGGAAGCATGTAATCTCCTCCTGTCCTTCAGAGACCTCTCCTTTTTGCTGTTTTATGCTGAGTCCCTGTTCACCACACTACAAGTTCTCTTTCTGGTTTACTTTATATCCTGTGCAGGCTTCTTTTAATTTTATTTTCTTTCTTCTCCAGTCCCTCTTGCTGTCGTGTGGGTGCTCTGCTCCTCTCTCCCTCCTTCCTTTCTTCCAGTTATCCCAGTTGTCTTTATTTACTCTTCATACTCCCCTTTCTCCTGCTTTTTATTCACCCACACCTGTGTTTCTCTTTTCCTTTCTTACATGCAGCCCTGTTCCTCTCTATTCTCTCCCACTCTGCTCTTCCACATTTTGCACCACATACCTTGTTTTCCCATTGCAAATCTTGCTCCATGAGGTTTCTTACATGAAGCGAAGAAACCCTTGGCACCTTTGCAGCCATTCCTCTCTTCCTGTTGCCAATGTGTTGTTGTTCCCCCCACCTTAGAGGAGCCTAGATGTTTAGATTTCTCTAAATCTAAAGTGCCTGACACTTGCCCCAAGCAAGGAGCTGGCTGAGCAGTGGGTTCCCTTGGGGGCACAGACACCCCTGGCTGCCTTGTGCAAGAGCTAGCAGGGAGGTTTTGCCACTAGCCTTTCCAGAGGGTCAGCATCCCTCCCAAAGCAGGCCTGAGCACCACTGGAAGCTGGTGCCAGAGGCTGGCATTGCCCCCAAGCTGTGGTTAACATCTTCCAGGTTTGCATGTCAAGCATCATAACACAAATATTACAAAAATGATTTGAATTCCAGTTCAAGTTTGTTTATCAACTGCCCAAACTAAATGAAAATCAAAACTTCTCGTAATACCTGACTGCCAAAACCTCCTGGCTAGAGGCAGGTCTCCAAGACACCCTCTCTCCTTAAGCCTTATACTATGAGGGAGGAAAAGAGGCCGCTGCTGCCCCTCCCCTAACCTCCACTTTTTGGAACCTCCCTCTCACCATGAATAACTCCAGTGTCTGCCACTGGTGCTGGGCAGAGCTTTGCCAGTCATCCTCCTCAGCAGGAAGTGGACATGATTTTGATAGTGTCACTCTACCACACACGAGACACTGAATAGCAGCAAGAAAACTGAGCAGTTTTGTTAATGTGGCTGGTGTTTGGCAACCTCTCAGCAGCAGCCACAGAGGCACTACAGCTGTCTGTCTGCAGCCCCAGGAACACAATGCTGCATTATCTGATATTCGGCAGATCATCTTTCTAATCGTAAGGTCTGGAATGTTTTATATATTTACTTCTCTATGAGGGAAGCTTCCTACTGTCACTAATCAACAGATTTTTTCAAGGCCCACTGTCTTGTGTGTTACAGAGAGAAATGAATTGGTATTTACAAAGCAGTTTGGGGTCCCAAGGTGGAAACACAAAATATTGCAAATATATTGTTTGGAATATTGTTTGGAAAGGGCCTTGGAATAAGTTATATGGTATAGTGGCATTCCCAGTGATGCAAGTCCAACCGCATCCTCCATCCAGATCCTCCTGAAGGCTCACCTTTGTTTTCCTCTGGTGTTCACAGATGTTAACTCACATTGATCCTGTTCTCCCTTCTCCAGTATTGTTTTGATGGACAGCAAGAATAAAACAGCATAATGCAAAAAAAGGTGCAATGGAACTTTTTAACACTGTGTCTCTCAGATTGCTCTACTTTATCTGTCTCGGAAATAACACACATTTAAAAGAGAGCAATGCACTGGTGGTAAACCAAGAGATGTTATCTTCTAGTGTGTCCAGCACTGAGCTCTTGTGTCTTTTATCTATCTTCTGTTTACTTGGCATTAGTACTGTGCCTACATTGGGCACTTATGGAGCATGAAACCTGTGCCAGGCAACTTGAAAACATTAGTCCTCCCCCTTTGCAGTGTTTGCCATCCAGATTGGAGGGAGCAGTGCCAGGAGGCAGTGCAGCAGCAGTGAGTGTGGGCAGTGTGGCCAGAAGCAACGGTGGCTTCCTGACAGCACTGCTATCGTCCAGGTTTCTTGGGATCTACAAGGGGAGGTGGCTGGGATGCTGCCTCAGCTCTGCTGCTTCCACTGGTCACACAGCCCTTCCCCATTGCTGCCCACCGCAGAGCCATCTCTGCATGCTGTTGTTTGTGCTTCTCTTCTGCACCAGCCCAGAACCTCCACCCAATGTGGTGATTTCAGCCCTGTAGAATGATGAGTGGCTGCTTCTGGAGAAGGAGATCAGCTTTGATGGGTGGTGGTGGGAGCTGGAGGTGCTCCATGGCCACAGCTCTCAGAGCTGGGATGCTCTCAAAGCAGCTCAGCGATGGCTACAGAGTGTCTGGTGGTGTGTTGCTGAGCCCACCTACAGGGCCAGGAGCAGGGATAGTGTCAGTGACCCAGCTCAGGAAATGGAGTGGGTGAGTGGTGGTTTGGCAGAGGTAACAGGCAGAGGATGAATTTAACTTGGAGTTGTAGCCTCGGGATGAGCCCATGTAATGAAAGATACTATCACAAAGTATAGTTAGAACAAAGGTGTCCCAGTTCCTCTCCAGGAGGGAGATAAGGTGCATTGGCAGTCATGATAGGTGAGCTGAGGATGACACTGACCTGAGTGCTGTCAGTGGCTTGCTCTAGCCAGTAAGAGGGTACAGGGAAGACTTGTGCTGGAAGGAGCAGAGCCAGAGATGTGCATGGGGAGTATTTGGCAGCACAGAGCCTGCCACTTCGTGATACCCTCTTGCAATGAGAGGTGCTCACAGTGACCATCACCAGAGCTGTTGTGCACTGCTGTGTTCTGGTGTGCCACAGGTGCAAACAAGTGCTTTCTCTCAGAGTGATGCATGGCACAGTCAGGACAGGCTGCAACTCTCATCTGACTTTAGCTTTAAAAGTATTGCATTTGCTCCTCACCGCGCTCCTCCAAGCACCTGGGCCGGGTTGCCCAAGAGCAGAGGCAGAGCGCACAGCCCTGCTCCCGAAGCCATCAGCGTGTGGATGAACTTGTGTGGCAGTGGCGAGAGGCTGGAGCTTGGCACGGCTCTGTGGCAATCTCAGTGAGCGAGGAGCTGCGCGGCGGCCTCGGGGCCAGCCCGGCGCCCTCCCCGGAGCACCGTGGGCAGAGGCCGGAGCGGGCTGGGCCGGCGTCCCCGGGGCTGCGGGGGCTCCACGGCCGTGCCTAGCGCCAGCCTCGCCCGGGGACCGCCGCGCCGCGCGGGGCTGGCAGCCTCCTGCCCCCGCGGGCTGCGAGGGGGCTCCGGGGCTCGCCGCTGCCCGGCCCGGGTGCCGGGGTGAGGAGGGCAGCCCTCGGTCTCGCCCTGGAAGCGCCCTCTGCGACGATGGCGGCGGGGGCCGGTCCCGGGCCCTCCCCGCGCCGGCTTTAACCCGCCCGGTGCCGGCACCCGCTCGGCGGCGGTAAAAACCGGGGGTCCGGGCCGAGGTGTCCGGGGTCCGCCGTGGCGAGCCCGAGCACACGGGGTCGGGCCTGGCTCCGGCATCGCCGCGCCGGGACCTGCGCCCGCCGCCCTTTGTCCGCCGCCCCGGGGCAGGTGCGGGCGGCGCGGCCGGGGACAAAGCGTCCGCGGGCTCCCGGGCGGCTGCTCCCGCCGCCGTGCCCGGGCGCGCTCCCCCGGCGCGGTGCGGGCGCGGCTCCCGGCGCTCGGCCCCGGCGCCGCCGGCGGGTTTTATGCGCAGGGCGGCCGGCGGGCCGGCGGGGGTGGGAGGAGCCGGGCAGGTTGTGCCCGCCGGGCCCTCCTCCCTCGCTCCCTCCCCGCCCGGCGGAGAGGGGTCGGGGGAGGGGGCAGCATGGCCTGTCCGTCCGGCCCCTTTTCCAGCGCTCATCTGCCCCGGGAGTGCGGCGCCGCTCCTCGCAGGGAGAAGAGGTCCGAATGGAGACAGACGGCAGCCAGCCCGGCCTCGCCTCCCCGGACTCCCCGCACGACCCCTGGTACCGCGGCGGCGGCCGCCCCCACCGCCTCCCCCCAACCTTCTCCCTCCTCCCCCCCAGGCCCCGGCCGTGGCCGCCCCCTCCCCCCCGGACCCGGCCGCCCGGCCCGGGCAGCCGCGGCGGCGGCGGTGCCGCTGCCAACATGGCCGATCCGCGCCCTCCCCTCCCCGCCCGGCCCCGCCGCCGCCGCCGCCGCCGCCACCCCCGCGGGGCGCCGCGGCCCCCCGGCGCGGCCCCGCTCACGGCTCTCCCCTTCCTCCCGCAGCAAGATGTTCATCGGGGGACTGAGCTGGCAGACCACGCAAGGTGAGCGCCGCGGCAGACCCGCACCTGCCGCCGGGGCCGGGGGTGGCGGGGCCGGGGCCGGGGCCGGGCCGAGCCCGGTGGGGGCGGCAGGGCCGGGCCGGGACACCCACGGTGGGCGCTGTGCTTGCAGAGGGCTTGCGGGAGTACTTCAGCCAGTTCGGCGAGGTGAAGGAGTGCCTGGTGATGCGGGACCCGCTGACAAAGAGATCCAGGTGAGAGGCCGGGCCCGCGCCTCCCTTCGCCCCCGCCGCGGCCCGGCCGCCACTTTAACCAACTTTCTCTCTTCTCTCCGCATCCCCTCTCCTGCCCGGGCTGCGGGGCTCAGGGGCTTCGGGTTCGTCACGTTCATGGACCAGGCTGGCGTCGACAAGGTCCTGGCCCAATCCAGACACGAACTGGACTCCAAGACGGTGAGATGACTTCTCTCATCTCAGGGGTGTATTTGCCGGTGGAGCGGCTGTGCTCAGAGCAGCCGTTGATTGCGGTGTTTGATTTCCAGTTTAGAGGTTGTAAACTATCGGTTCCTGATACGGATCAATTGGTCCTTTCTCTGTCCTGCTCACAGGCGGGTACTGGCTGCTGCCCGAGCTGGGCTTGCTGTCGGCCAGGGCCGATGTCCTGATGTGGATCTGTGTGTATACTGCTGATAGTTTTCCTCCTGCCCCTCCAAGGAGTGACCGTGACTCTCTCAGAGCTGGGACACCTGAGCGCTTTTGGGGTTCACAGTGGGAAATGGATGCGGTTGTGTTTGCGTGAACGGGAGCCGCCCCTTCCCCCATGTGCTGCTGAGCACAGCTCCCTCCCCAGGGGTGCTGTTCCTCAGCGCCCAGGCTCAGCTTCCCCTGGCCATGGTGGCCGGTGCCCTCGGCAGAGACCGTTTGTGCTGCTGCCCCAGGACTCTCCCGTGGTTTCCCCTGGTGAAGTTTTTGTAACGGTCACGAAGGTTCAGGACTTTATTGTTTCCGATGTGGCCAGCACCCGCCCATGCGGGCTACCACTGGCCTCTTGGAGTGGCTGCAACTCCAGCCCTTGTTCTGCAAGTGGCGGCTGATTGGGAGCCCCGGCTGGGCCAGCAAGGAGGTTTTGGTGGCTCTGTGGGTTGGTGGCGTATCATGCCCGGTCCTGCCTTGTAAATCTGTGGCGCTCCGGAGATGTGCAGGCTGTTTTGGGGGTGGGGGTGAGGTGTCTGAGTGGGAGGTCCCTTCTCTTTAGTTTTAGTGACTTGCCTGCCCCTGAATTCCTTTTCCTTATTGCTGCCCTGGGGTGAAGGTGAGGGTAGGGATGGGGGAGCGGTGGGGGCCTCGAGGGGGTGGCATGGTGACGGGAGATGTTCTGGCTCCGGGCACGGGTTGCCGAGGAGTCCAAGTGAGCAACTTCATTTCTTGCAGCGCGTGGCTCGGGCGTCCAGCCTTTATCTTGGCAGAAGGGAGAGGGCGGGAGAGCGAGACCCCCTTCCTTAGGGTTTACGGCGTGAGTTGCAGTGAGATTTATGTCTGTTCCTGTTTAACTGCCTGGATCGCTCCCTTTGATGTGCACAGGTCCTTCCTCCCCACAGGAGCTCCCGGTTAAACCTACCCCAGCCTTCCTGGCCGAGGCTGGGTCCCCAGGACTCACAGCCCTCCTCCTTTCAGGAGTGATGTGAAGTGAGTTTTGCTCTGGGGGAGGGCTATGGTGAAGTCTTTTGAGGAGGGCCCAGGGCTTTCTTTTTTTCCTCTTTCTTTCTTTTTTTTTTTCATTAGCCTGTGTAAACATGGTGTCTGCTGAGCCAGTCCCGTCATGAGGCTGTGGGCTGGCATAGACCCCTCTTGGAAAGGCAAGTGATGGATGTCCGTTGTAGCACTAATCCCACAAGCGTTTTTGGGGTCAGGAGCGGGCTGGAGCCCACGGGCTCCATTCTTCTCCCAGAACTGCAGCCCACCGTGTGGCCCACGAGGCGGGGAGGGCCCAGCAGAGTGGCCGGGCGGGCGCTGCCGGGGAACAGAAGGGCCTCGTGGCGCAGGGCGCGTGGGGACCAGCCATTGAAATTCCCATCTGCGTCTGCTCCGCTTGCCCTGCTGCTGCCCCAGAGAGAATGGGGCAGTTTCGCCAGGGCCCTTCCTTTGTTGGGAACTTCCATCTTCTCCCCCTCTTCCTTTTTATTTTGTATTTAGCGTGGGGTTTGGCCGGGTCAGATGTTTTGCGGTGTTTTGCCTGGTGAGAGGTTGGTCTTGTGGTACCGCGGGGAGCTTCCGAACACTGAGCGGAAAGGCTCTGCTGCGAGTCATGGGTTAAATGACACAAACTCATCTGAATCCTAATTTAGGGTTTCATGAAACTTTGCAGGAAAAGGCCGGTGTCCTGAAAGGACAGCCTTCTCTCCAAGCTTGGTGCCTTCTGGCAGGCAGCGCTTGATAGACAGTGTCTGCCCAACTTGTTGCTTCATTGTTTTCTGACTCTTCCTACCCTAACGAGGGCTGTTGGCCTGATTCTCTGGGGAAACCTTGTGCTTATCAGACTTCTCTTTGTTTGTAAGCTGCATAACAGGAGCCTACAGGGCTATTGGTGAAAATGCCTGGTGTGAGAATTGTTTTTGGAGGCTCAAGGTAAAAGATTTGTGTGACTTTGTAAAGCTGCAGCTGGCCGTTGCCTTGAGCTGCTCCTTTATGTGCTGGGGAAGAGCGGGCTTGGCAGTGCTGGGCCATCCTGGTGGTTCTTTGTTGCTGAGTTTTTGCTGGGTTTATCTTTTGTGATGCAGGGAGCAGTGCAGGCAACAGAATGAAGGGACTGGAGTTGTGATGAATGAACAGAGCCAGTCCTGAGGTCTTGCAGGTCCTTCCCTCTTCTCCCCTTGCTTTGGGGCACTGACACCAGCCGGGTTAACGCAGGAATTACGCGACCTGAGCTATTAAATGATGCTGTAGGTGGCCTGAGGAGCGTTATGGAGGAGCCTGGCTGGCTCGCTGGTACACCTGCGACATCAGTGGGATGGCTCCTCCCCAGAGTCTTGTGGGGTGAAGTGGAAGCAGTTTGAGCTCGAGTGACTTCCACTCGCTGCAGCCTGATCTCGGGGTTTTGTTTTTTTGGATACAATCTGAGCAGTTCTGAATGCTCTTATACTCTTATACAGATTTCTATCTAGGTTTGTCAAAAGGATCCATGACGTCAGTGGGTGACACTGAAACACAACTCCTCCAGGGCTATTTGTTTTAACACCAGAAAGGAGGGAACAAGGTACCAGCGCTTTTGCTTTAATTAGAAAGACTCCAGGCACCAAGGAGCAGTCCAGTTTGAGTAACTTGAGTCCGGCACTGAACTCGCTTCCCTCTGCATGGTCCCAGGGCTGCCCCTGCAGTGGGCCGCCCCAGCCTCCCTCTACCTGCAACAATAGCTGGTTGTGCAGAAGAATTTGTGAAATGACTGCCTGCTCCCTCCAGCCAGGAGGACACGTTATCTCTGCCCAGTTGATCACACTCAGGGTAATGAGAAAATGAGGCTGAGCTTAGCATTGCTGAGTATGAAAGCATCTTATTGGCAGGAGCTGAATGACACTGGCTGAGAAGTAAAAGACAGTAGATTATTGTTTTTGCTTATTATCTGCCATCAACCTCCTGGTCTCCTGCCGTCCCCTGTCCTCAGAATTCGCTGTGGGTGTCTGCACTAGCCAGGAAGCGGTGGGGGGGGGGGTGTGAGGGGAGGGGAGGGACGGGACAGAGGTTCAGATGCCCCAGGGAGGCAGCGGAGGGGAGGGTGTGCTGATCTGCTGGAGCAAGGGGAGGGAGGTTTATTTTTGAGTTTATTTGTGCTCTTCACTTTTGCCTCTGTTTACTTACGTGCGGAGTTTATTTATGTTGTAGGCTGTGAGTCAGGATGGAGGTGGGGAAGGCAGGGAGAGAAGCTGGTGGAAGGGTGCAGGGAGGCTGAGCTCCTGGGTTGTGTGACAAGTGAAAGGATGCGGGATGGCCAGGCTGGAAAGCTGAACAAAGCAGCGAGTGGAGCTGGAGAAACACAGCTTCTTTTTGGGCTGATTGAGCTGCCGGGCAGATGGGACAATGCTCCAGGCTGCCCTCCCAGCTGCAGCTTGTCCAAGTGCAGGGATGAGCCAGACCTGCCTTTAACACAGGTCTTTGTAAGCTGATTTGTAGGTCTGGATCATCCCTGATGTGATGTAACTTTACAGGAGTTGCTGTAAAAATAGGCTATAAAGAAAGGTGGTGGCTGAGGAGAGGAGGCTTTGTGGGTATTTGGCTTGCAGCTGCATGAGTGTTGTCCCTGCTTTTGTGGCGCTGGTGGTGTGAGGCTGGCGCGGCCGCACGCTCGTCGGTGCTGAGCCCAGCAAAAGGCACCTGCATGGCAGTGTGGGGCCGGCGGCTTGCGGCCCCAGCGGGTGCATGGAGGAGCTGCACAGGCACAATGGAGGGGAGGCAGCGCGGCATTGTGTGTGGCGCAGCCCGGGGACGGGGCAGCGCGCTGCCCTGCGCCCGCAGGCGGGGGGCTCTGGCCTCCCTGGGGTAATCGGTGCTGTCCTGTCTGCTCTTTTATGTCTTCAGCCTGTGTTTTGTGGGATGAAATGTTGGGATTTTTGTGTGCTGCTTCTTTTCTGTTCTGGTAGTACCCAGGCGAGCACTGTACTTGCAGGTGGAGTGAAGGGGGAGAGCAAAAAGGCAAAGGAAAGCACTTTTAATGTGAGGGGGGTGGTGCAGGGCACCCGGGGCAGGCTGAGCAGGAGGGTGCAGCCCAGGCTGTTAATCCCAGCATGTGATGGGCTCTCGGTGCGTCTGGCCAGTGCTCAGCCAGAGACAGACCGTTGCATGCTGGGACTTGTAGTCTCCCTGGATTATACCTTACCGCGAGGGAAAGATGTCTGCAGCCAGCTTCATTTTATGCGCATCGGGTAGATTCTCTGGGGTTTTAGCAAGGTGCCACATGGGTAGAGACAGCCGTGTGCTTGGAGGGAACCCTGCACCTGTAAATAGGCAGTAAAAGCGTGTTCACGTGTTCTTCCCGTCCTCTCTTTCAGATTGACCCGAAGGTAGCGTTCCCCCGCCGAGCACAGCCCAAGGTAAGCACTGCGGGCAGCCCTTGCCACCCCAAAGGGTGGTGGATCTTGTCCCTCTGTGCAGGGTTACCAGTGCATGCAATGGAGTTGCTCCCTGGGTTTGCTCTGGAGCAGGAGCTGCTGTGCTGCACCACCAGTTTCGTGTCCTGTGCTGTGATGTGCCCCTGTCAGGCTTGCAGCGTGGCACTGGGGGTCTGCACAGCACTGGGGGAACCAGGAGGCCCCTCTATTGTACTTTTAGGATACACTAGTTAGAGCTGATGAAATAAATGCTGCCCAGGGTGGACCTTGTCTTTCTGAGGTTGCAGCCAGTGCCTGGAAGTTTCAGACCTTAATTGGTCCGGAACAGCTCCATGATGTGCTATGATACAGGAAGAAGGGGGTCATGTGTATGCACATGTGCATGAATAGGTGTATGGCAGGGACAAGGAGAAGGATTTCATGTTGTGAAACGGCCTTGTGTGCGCTGGAAGAGGCAGGAGTTTGGTGTTTGACCTTACCTACAGGAGGCTCTGGCACTGAAATGAGCAATTGCAGGAACTTTTTCCAGGCATGCAGCTAGGATCTTTTATCTGAGGAGCCAGCAGCAGGCTGGACACTGCCTTTAGGCTTGGGTCTCCCTTTGACTTTGCTCTTGGATGGGAGTTTTAAAGTTGAGAGCGTCTGTTCCAAGCGCTGTCACGAGAGAAAGAACTGGGGACAGTGTTGAGAAGCAGAGAGGGAAGAGGAGACTGATGCTGGGAGGGAAGTAAGGGGGATCAGGCACTGAGAACAATTGGTGAGCAGGTATCCCGAGTAACTGGAGCCAGGAAGCACATGGTAGGAATTGGGTTAATTCCATTAAGCAGTTTGGTGACAGAAGGTGCTTTAGTGTTAGAACGGGCTGGTCTCCAAGCCAGGGAATTGCTGCGGATTAGCCCTATGCTCCTTGGGGTAATTAGGACCATGTGTTCCTCTGAGAGCAGGGGTGTAGCCAAGCAGCTAAGGGGAGGATGCAGCTGGAGAGCTGGTTCAAAGGATGTTGGTGTGCCTCAGCCGGGTAGCAGTGGCCCCTCTCTGGGTAGTGTTCTTCCTTGTCCCAGCTGCAAGTGACAAGTGGCAGAGGGATCTTGTCTTCTTGCAAAGGCAAAAGAGATTTAACTGGGAGTTGACTAGCCTCCATTTAAGTGACTGGGGAATGGGTGTGAAATGAAGCTTATTTCATTCAAGACTGGATGCTATGTGATTTGTGAGCTAGGAAGGGCAAAGCCTGGGGAAGCCTGTCTGTGCTGCAGGCCTTCAGCCTGTCCTTTCACTATGGGAAGCAGAGCAGGAATCTCTGAGGGAGCCTGGAGGAGGCTGGCGAAGTGGCAGGGCTGGCATTTGGATGGTCCTGCCCCTTGCATTTGTGGTGGTGTCGAGATGCCAAGGGAGCAGCAGGTTAGTGGGGAGAGAGGCTGGAAATGTGCTGTCTGATGAGTTGGGCTCTGACTTGGGACAGGTCTGCCAGCTGTGTTCAGCCAGAGGGCTTCAAGAAGGTGGATGCTCAGCTGCAGTAACAGGGCAGGCACTTCCTGTCAGTGCAGGGGGGTTAGTGGCCTTTTGAATCTCATTTTCTGCTCACTCTGGGTTTAGTCGGTGAATTCCTGTCCTTCCCTTTTCCAGATGGTGACCCGAACGAAGAAGATATTTGTGGGTGGTCTGTCAGTGAACACTACTGTGGAGGATGTGAAACAGTATTTCGAGCAGTTTGGGAAGGTAAGTCTCTTGAGTGCTGTTGGATCAAAGCTGTTACTTTCTGGGGCAGAAAGGAGTTTCCTGAACCTCTGTGGAGGCGGGATTAGGAGCTTGTGAGTCTTTTGCATGGGGTTAAGTAGACTGAAGGTCAGTTACAGACACTGGGTGCTGTCATGTCTTTGTATGGGCTACAGCCGGTGACTCCTGCCCTGTGGTGATTTGAAGCAAAGAGTTTGTATTTGTTCCTGGAGTCAGTAGGACCTAGGCTAAGGGAAATGGTTTTCCAGTTTTTCCCTACCCAGAGGCCTCCTGTGACCCCAGATTTACGCTTTGTTCAAACACTGGAGGCAGGTTTGTAGACGCTCCGAAGAGAGCAGCTGCAGCATCAAATCTGTGATTTTCTGGCCTGTTTCTAACTCGAAACCTTGTGACTGATGTTTCAGTTATCCTTTATTAAAAGTAAACCTTTTGGACCCAAAACTCATGCTGAGTCTTGGGCAAGTGGTCATGTTAGTTTTGAGTGTTTGGAGAAAGTTTGGTGCTGTGGCTGGACCTTGTGTTGGTCTGGTTCTTCTGTGCCAGCTGGTGGCTTAGGGGAGAGTGGGCTTCTGTAGATGGAAGTCACTTGTGCCATGATCCATGACAGCCAGGTGTGCAAACCGTGAGTCAGGAGCGAACTGGAGGATAGCAGGGGTCTCAGTCTTGGCCTTTCAGCTGCATTAGGAGGTTGTAAACATCCCCAAGGCCATTCTCAGTATTAGACTGAAAGATCCCAAGATTTCTAATGGGATTAGGAACTGAAGGGGATCATTGTACCTGAATGCTGTATGTGGTCACCTCTGGGACAGGAAATTGTGACCCTTTCACTGTTCTTCAGTGGTGTTGTCCATGGGTTTGCTGTTTGGGGAAGGAAGTGTTGGATTCTGTAGCTGTTGGGACCTCCCTGCCTGGCAAGTGGGGACAGAACACAGTTTGCTGGGTGGTGATCTGGCCAGGACATAGCATCATGGATGTGGAGGGAACTGCAGAGTAAGGGATGAAGGCTTTGGTATTAATTTGCTTCTGAAAGAAGATTGCAAAAAGGTGCTGTGACGTTAGGGCGCATTAATTAGCTGGTGAAATGGACTTTCGTAACTGGTTTTGCCATGTTGTTGAAACTTTTGGGCAGAAAATTTGGAACAAGTGTTTGCTCGGTACCTTTGTGCAGCTTCTGAAGTCAAATCTGCATGTTGTGGTACATGATCATGAGTGCAAAGTGGGCCTCCTTTGTTCTTCTGCTCAGTCCTAAGAGTAAGTGGCAATAGCAGATGTGCTCACATAGCCCCATGTTTGCTAGTCATTGGCTTTGTGTGGTTTTGTTTTCTATAAGAAACAAGCAAACTCTGTTGTGTCCCCAGGAGCTTTTACATGGTGTCACTGAAGGTGTCGCTGCCAAAGGTGGTGGTGTCCATGTGTCTCTGTAGTCTGCAGATTGTTAGTTTGGCTTGCGTGTGCTCCTATGCTGCTGGTGGATGTATTTGGTAGGAAAACAGTGTCTTGGGCGTAATCTCCTTTTAACCTTCCTGTATGTCTGCTAATTTGAAGCAGAAGCATGTCATGTAGCACTCTGTTTACAAGTGGTTACAGTTGCTCTACTTTGAGAAGTGCTTTCCAGTTCTTTTGGGGTGTCATGCTGCTGTCTTCCTCTAGTTTAATGGTCATGTGCTGAAAGCTGTCCTGACGTCAGAAGACTGGCAAGAACTGGTTGTGTCAGATTGTTTTCTTGGGGCCTGGGCAGAAGGGAGTTCTGCATAGCTCAGTGCGATTCATTGCTGAAGAGCCAGCATCCTGGACACATCCGGTGCTCACAGTCTGCATGAGGCTGATGCAGGTGGCCTCTTGGCTCTGGGGAGTTTCCAGGGCTGGGCAGATTGAATCTCTGTGTTTGGGGCAGTTTCCTGACTCATCTGGACACTTCAGCTGAGGAGAGACTCCACGGAGCTCTTGTATCAACTGCCGTTCTGGCCTTTAACCAGCTTCCAGGCTAAGCCTCAAATAATTCACCAAAGGCCAGGAGAACTGTTGCCCGAGACATGCTTTCCAGTTGGTAGCTCTGTATGGATGATGAGCAGGATCAGGGGGAAAGTGTGTTTCAGAGGGAAGCCTCTGTGGCCATCAGCACTGGGGTTCTGAGCTCTGAATGCACCACTCTGGTTGGTAAGGCTGAGAATGATGGGCTCAGATGTGACTCCAGGAGAGCAAGATTTTGATACACAGGCTCTTTTGGTGTATGGTCATGATGCTTGAGGGCCTCTTAGCTTTTGGAGGTCTCCTAGGATCCCTTGTTTAGAGGTACTCTTCTTGGCACCTGATTCTGTGGTCTTCATCTTTAAGTGAGAGGTGGTGAGGCTTCAGTCACGTTATCCTGACTGAGAAAATATTTTCCAAGCTGTTTGGGCCAGCACTACTTCTGGGATTCTGAAACTGTATGAAAAGGAATTGTTAAGGATGGACTTCTAAAGCGTTTCCTTGGAGGACTTAGACTCTGAGGAAATGGCTTTGTCTGTGTTCCCTCTTCTTCTGAGGTACCCTAAGTTTTCTAGGATGTGGCAGGAGGAGACATTCCCCTTTCCTCCTGCCTGTCCAGAGAGGCTTGGGAACACTTAGGATGACTTAGTGGTGCCTGCTCTCTCCTCTCTAAATCCTATCTTGATTCCTCAACATCAAAGTACTGGGTTTCTGGGAATGATTTTTAGTCAGTCTTTGAGAATCCAGTGGCAAGCTCAGTTTGGATCTGGGCTTCAGGGATAGGTCATCCTCTGCTTCTAAGGACAAGGGAGTACAGACTGCTAAATGGGCTGTGCATGAAGGTTATCTTGTAGGTAACCCTGGGGCCACAAGCCTAAGTGCGTGTTAGATTTGCCACCACTTAAGGCCTTTAAATTAGGATAGATGCTTTTTGAAAACTACATTTTAGTGCAGACAGAAAGCATGCACATGCTGTAGGAATTAGGAGAGGAAGCGCTATGCCTGCAGTACAGATGAGGTCAAATTAGATTATCATAATGTTCTCTTCAGTCCAAATCCGTAAACTGCAGTTTCCACGTCTACCAAGGTAGCTGGTGTCAGTGCATCTTGGCTCAGAAGCAACGTGCCTCATGTGTCCATTAGCAGGAAGAAAAATGGGAGTTTGGTTGGGCTGGAGATGAAATGGTTTCCTGTGTCATAAAACAGAATTCCCAAGTCTCGTTTTTCCATCTGGGCATTTCCACTTGCTCTCCTAGTTTTGTTTTGGTTTTGTTTTCTTTCCTTGCTGTGTCCAAAACCTCCTCTCGGCTTAGTAACACAGGAGTTGCAAAAGGAAAATGAAAATGTGTGAGGAGGAAACCCGGGAGTATGACTTCAGGAATAAAGGAGGAGAGGGGCAGGCTGGCACTCCAGTTCTGCGTATTAAAGTACTTGGTTTTAACAGGCACAAAAGGTGAAGCAGTGTGAGTTTCTGTGCTTCAGAGAAGGATCACGTCTTTTTTCTTTCTGCTTACAACTGTGATTGACAAACATGGGCTGTTTTCCTGAGGAAGAAAACACGGAGTGTTTGGGGAGGGGGGGTTGGTTTGTTTTTTTAGTGCAGTGATTGAGAGAAGTGCTCTCAAGCTGGCTGTGATTTGTCAGGTGCAGCTGCTAGGGCTTTGAACATAGTGGGATCTCTAGGAAACACTTCTGGCTCCAAATCCCAGCTTTCTCTGAGATGCAAGCTAAGGCCATGGACGTGCTTTCTAAAGGAGATGATTTTTTAAACTGTAGGACAGAAGTCCTGGAAAGACTTGCATTTGCAGTATGTGTAGCCAAGTGCCTTGGCTTAATTTGGATGGTGCTGGAGATCTTTCGAGTGCACAAGGAAGTACTTCAACAGCCTGTATAGATTCAGGCTACCACCCTCGCTGAAACCTGAAACAGAAAGAGAGGAGGAGGAGGGTGTCTTGTGCCTACCACCTCAGGCACAGCTAGTCCTCTGTCTACTTCAACACGTATGAGGGTGTCTCAGAGGAGCGCGGGTCCCAGCTTCCCTGTTTTCTGCCTCAACCTGTGGGAACAAGTTCTCTATTAGGGGGAAAGGGTTTGTCTATAAAATTGCTTTGGACCATTTGGTCTCTGATCTTGTAAGCAAGGTTATTTGGTTTAAGTCGTAACTGAAAAAACTTAGATCATCTTTCTTTTTCAGCTGGGTCTGATGAGGTTTTGTGATAAAGTAAAATGTGAGATAGGAGGCCCAGAACAAATTAGGCCTTTTTGTTATGGACTTGATTAAGGATGTGAAATCTTTGCCCCAGGATGTTGTTGCTAAAATTTGCATGGGCTCCAAAAGAACTGGACAAATCCATGGAAGGAGTTTTAAATATACAGACACCCCTTTGAGTTCAGGAAGTCCCCAAGTCACAAATGGCTTGGGAGATGATGGACTTTTCTGGGGTCTGCTGTAATATCCTTGCCTTGTTTTTGTCTCCTTCTAAAGGTGTCTGTTGTTGGTACCTTGGAGTGTGTTAGGCAAGGTCGACCTCTGCTCTCACTTGGTGCAGCCAGTCTTTAGTTTGTCATTAGGAGAGGAGTTGATGCTGTTGGGAAGTAGAAATGCAGAACTACCGGAAGAAATGGGGTCTGGGCCCAGTTTGGGTGTTTGAACTCATGGTTTTCTTGGGCGCTTTCGCATTTCATGAAGCAGCAGTGCAAGAAATACACTCACAGTGACGTCTTTGCATGACTCACTCATCAGTTGTGGCTCCAAGGGTGCTTGAAAAGTGCTTTAAACCAGCCTGCATCCCTCCCTGGGCCTGCAGGTGATGTGGATGAGTCGGTCAGGAAAGCTCAGCCTCTCTGAGGCAAGATCATGCCCGTGGAGAGATCTGCTCTCTAAAAATATCCTAGAAGCAAACAAGAAAAAAGATCTGCCGAGGTCTGAGGACGATTCTGACCTTTAGGCTGCCATCTAATACTCAGTCCAGATTCTGGACCGCTTGCCTGAGACAGGTTCTGAGATCTCACTTGAGCAACAGCTCTGGTACTGTCCCAAACAAGGGGAAACCACCGTGTCTGAGGCACTGGGTTTGATGAGGGTTTGTGTGTCTGTCACAAATGCATATTCATGTGCACCTGCCAGGAAAATGATGTGGTTGACTTGGGTATATGAAGTAAGTTTCCCTTGCCGACTAATTGGAGAACCTTCAGAGACTGCTGGGGGATTTCTTTAAAGGAAGACTTGTTCCTGTGCTTACAGCAGGCACGATTTCCCCCACTTTGGATCAGGAGAATGTTAATTAATTAATCCTTAATCTGCTGCTCTCTGGAATTTTCTAGCTACTTGTCAACCTGCTGTGGGCTTCCAAACTGGATTTTGGATTTTCTTCCACAGATCAGAGGGCAATTTATGCAAATTCTCACGCGTAACACGGTTGCAATGAACAGATGGGGAAGGGAGGAGAAGGGGAATCTGATCACCTCTCTTGCGGCAGTAGGCAGTTTGGCTTGTGGTAACAATGCCTCTGGAACAAAGGGTTCTCTGTGCTCCGCATCTGGTAGGCAGCCAGCCAAAAATGCTGCAGCAGTAATGGTCATTCAGGTCTTCGGTGGTTCATTTGATATTTGCCAGGTGCCCACGGCACGGTGCAAGAGCAGGCAGGGACACCTGGACAGGCTGTCCTGCTCACCTGTGCCACGGAGCAGGCTCCGTCCCTTGGATGAGTCCCGTTCCCAGAGTTTTGGGATTGGGCCTGCAGAGCAGGGTAAGGAGGGTGCTCCTGGGGCCATGTGGCACACCTGGGCTCTGGGTCACTGTGTACGCCCCAGAATCAGCCTGTCCTGTTTGAGCAGTTGGGAGAACCTCGCAGTGCCCTCTCTTGACTGGATCGCTTCTAGATCATCTGGTTTGTATTTCCCATGTTGAAGCTGTTTCAGCCGTTGTTATCCTTCTGCCTGATTTTTCTACACGTGTGTTGCCATGGTCCTTTGCAGGCCCAGCCCAGCCATCTTTAGCTGCTGTTCAGGTGGAAGATGCCTGTTTCTGCACAGCCTTTGCGTGAATATTTACAGTGTTCTTTAAGATCTGCCCATGTAGAAGTGCATCCAACATACATCATCAGACTTGGGTTGGAAATATCATCATTATTTACTTTAAATCTACATGAGGCTTTCATTGGCTTCCTCTTTTGCAGACATCTGTGACGGTCCCAGGAATATTTAAAGATATTAGAGCAAGACTGAAGCCATTTTAACACATCGGGCCTTTTGGCAAGGGCGGGTGGATCGAACCGTGCTCTGTTTTGGTGTGAAATGCCTCATGTTTCAGCTAGGCTGAGGGCTGCTTTGGTGGAGTGTCTCTGCAACATGTGACTGTCATGTTCTGTTCCTGTCACCACCACACTGCTCTCATCAAAAGCAGGTGCTGGTTTGAGAAGGGCCCGTCTCCTCCTCTCGGGAAGGTGCTGCTTGCTGCCTGCCTACAGGAGGTCTCAGCAGTGGCAAATCCATGAGGGATTAGAAGAGCTTCATCCCCAGGGACAGACCGTTCCTCACTTTCTGACTGCGTTACCTCTGCTAAGCCAAAGCCTTTATCTTTACTCCACTCCCGTTTGGTTTTCCAAAGCTAGGGAGAGCCACTGGAGACAGAGCTGAGAGGAGGTGATGCTGGGCAGCTTGGGTGTAAGGCTCAGAGGTGTGGTGGCTGTCCCTGCGCAGCCAAATGCCTGCCAAGGGAGAGGTCTCCTGTGGTAGGGTTCCTTGGGGGAAGGTTCCACCTACAGAGCAAGTCGCTGCTCTTGGGACCCTGTCTGTCTGCCTTGGTGTTTTTAACCCTCATGGCTAAACGTGGGGAAGAGACTTTGGCCCTTAAAATGAGCAAACTTTGAACTTCTGACTTCAAATGTTGGGTAGTTAAGGCTTGGACAGCAAGTTAAATCTTGAGATTAGAGAGAGCCTTGACCACTAAGCTAAACAGTTTGCTAGGAAAGTGATCTGCTGCTTTAACTCTGTTTGAAGAATTGGAACAAATATTTATTTAAGGGGGAGGGGGGAGAATGGGAAGAAAGACAATTCACCCGGCAAAAAGCCTTTGTTAAGGTGCAGTCATGACCATCGGTTACTTCCAAATCCCATTACAGATGAACTTAAGTGGTGTTTCTGGAACTCTTCGGTGCCGTTTTCCTCACTTGTGCATCCAGTTCTCTGGTAGTTGACCTGTCTTCTCCCTGCCTCGGATATCCCCGCTCCCAGATACCCCTGGTCCCATCCTTCACACCACCACACCCCTGCCCTGTGCCCGCTCAGTCCCTCACGACCTGCCTCGGCCCGGGCCCCCTGCCTCCCTCAGGGGCGGGAGCCAAGATGGTGGCACCTCTGTCCCGCGCGAAGAGGGGCACAAAGTCAGTGCGGGAAGGGGCTCGCCGTGAGACCTTGCTCCTTGGGGGAGAGTCCCTGATGTGCGGTGGTGGTTGGTGTGTGGTGGTGCTTTGGTTTGGTTGGTGTGCGGTGGTGGTTGGTGTGCGGTGGTGGTTGGTGCGCGGTGGTGGTTGCTGTGTGGTGGTGGTTGCTGTGCAGTGGTGGTTGGTGCGCAGTGGTGCTTTGGTTTGGTTGGTGTGCGGTGGTGGTTGCTGTGTGGTGGTGCTTTGGTGTGGTTGCTGTGTGGTGGTGGTTGCTGTGCGGTGGTGCTTTGGTGTGGTTGGTGCACGGTGGTGGTTGCTGTGCGGTGGTGCTTTGGTGTGGTTGCTGTGTGGTGGTGGTTGCTGTGCAGTGGTGGTTGCTGTGCGGTGGTGCTTTGGTGTGGTTGGTGCGTGGTGGTGGTTGCTGTGCGGTGGTGCTTTGGTGTGTGCGCAGTGGTGGTTGCTGTGCAGTGGTGGTTGGTGTGGTTGGTGTGCAGTGGTGCTTTGGTTTGGTGTGCTTTGGTTGGTGTGTGGCGGTGGTTGCTGTGCTTTGGTGTGCTCTGGTTGGTGTGTGGCAGTGGTTGGTGTGCTCTGGTTGCTGTGCTGTGGTTGGTGTGTGGCGGTGGGTGCTGTGCTCTGGTTGGTGTGTGGCGGTGGGTGCTGTGCTCTGGTTGGTGTGTGGCGGTGGTTGGTGCATGGTGGTGCTTTGGTTGGTGTGCTGTGGTTGCTGTGCTTTGCTGTGCTGTGCTTGGTGTGCGGCGGTGGTTGCTGTGCGGTGGTTGCTGTGCGGTGGTCGCTGTGCGGTGGTCGCTGTGCGGTGGTCGCTGTGCGGTGGTCGCTGTGCGGTGGTCGCTGTGCTTCGCTGTGCGGTGGTCGCTGTGCGGTGGTCGCTGTGCGGTGGTCGCTGTGCTTCGCTGTGCGGTGGTCGCTGTGCGGCGGCGCCTCGCCTGTGCCGGGCCGCGGGCTGGCGCCCCGAGGCGCGCAGGAGCTGGGCTCCCGGCGCAGGCCGCTGTGCGTGTGAGGGCGCCGCCGCTGGCGGGGCGGGCGCGGCGGGGCGGCTTTGTGCGCGGCGCTAATCCGGGCCGCAGCTGCTATTGGCGGGCCCGTTGCCGTGGTGACGGCCCCGCCGGCGGCCGCCTTTGTTGGGGCCCGGCGCGGCCCAGCCGGGAAGGGCCCGGCGCGGCCCAGCCGGGAAGGGCCCGGCGCGGCGGTGGCGGCGGGGGGTGCCGGTTCGCTGCCACAATGGCAGCGTGCCGGGGGCTGCCGCTCAGGCCCGGCTGTGGCTGTGGGGTCGGCGCAGGCCCGGCTCCACCCCAGCCTGGGGCTGCCGGGGTGTGGGCTTTGGTGGGAGACGGCCACGGTGCCTGCGTCCCCTCGGCCACGGTACCTCCATCACCCTGGTGTTCAATACTTCATGCAAGGGTCTGGTAGTGCTGGGCCTCCAGTATCTCTGCAGCAGCTGGTCCCGATCCCTTCACCTAGGAAGAGCTAGGGGCGATCTGGGGCACCCCACTGGGCAGGGTGCTGGAAATGGCTTGCTCCCTGTGGATGCAGGTGAGGCCTTTCTCCCACGTCTGCAGTGTCCCGCTGGCCTTTGCAGGCTCCAGCACTACCGCTCCTTGTTGCAGGTCCCCGATTTGCCTCACAGCACTGGCTCTGTGTTGTCTGATACCACCCAACTTGCCTCACCTGTTGCCTTGGAAGGAGACAAGAAGATGCTCGTGTAGGTTTTGTTGGCAATAAAACCCACGAGTTATAGCCATATGCAGAGTTGAGACTCTAGAGTTGAGCGGAGCAAGACTATTCATATCTTACGTGTGTATACACTTACATATCTGTCTATCATACATTCAGTTCATGCCAGGAACCGGCTTTCAAATAGAGTGTGTGTGTTACTGTAAATATGATTTTGCAAGATGAGCGCAGTTTAGGGTGCTGACACCTGATCTCAACGCACCAGCAGAAACTTAGAAGGTTCAGATGGAGGAAGGCCACAGCTCTTCTCTTGGTGTAAAGTGCGCAGTTTGGGATAAAGGAGTGCCCAGGCATTGTCTCTGGAATGCTGTTGGGAGGTGGGGATGTGTGCAGGCCTCTGCCACTTGCAGTTGCTCCCACTTTGCAGGCTCTGCAAAGAAGAGGCTGTTGCTGGGGCTGGTTGGACAGAGTAAGTCAGCAGCTGGGCTGTGCTCATCCGTGCTGGGTTTTTCTTCCTTGTGCCCATCTCCCGTCATGATAGGATGGGAGGTTTGTGGGCTTGGTTACCTGAGTCGAAGTCGTTGGGAGTGCCACTGCTGCAGAGTGATGTTGACATGGCTTTCTCCCAGTGTTGACTGGGGAGGAGGATAGTTACGTGCCCAGCCTTTTTGTGATCTGGATGGAGGAATGGATCTAGCTTATAAATGAACAAAATTACACAGTAACACTTGAAATATTTTTAAGCCACATCAGGTTTGCTTTGGGTCTGTGTGCAGTATTACATCCCCCATGGTTCCAGCTGGATGCCTGGCGTGTTTCTCGGGTGCCTGTTAACTTGGCTGAGGGAGGCTGAGCTGGGACTGGAAGAGCACGAGATGAGCAGGAGCCAGGTTGTCTGTTATCACCTGAGGTGGACGTGTTGGACAAGCCCAAGGGCATCGGAGATGATCTCTGTCTGCTCATGATGGCATTGGAAATGTTAGCAAGGGCTCCTCCCATCCTCGTGGCGCTGAGGTGGCACCGGATGTCCCACCTTGTCCTGGGGGGCTGAGGCCAGGAGCCCTCTCCTGTCCCTGATGGGGCCGTGGGCTCTCCACCAGCAAAGCCAGTGGCTGCCTGCTCCAGGGTACGGGCAACGCTCTGCCCTCCCTGGTGGGCAGTTCTGGAGAAGGCAGCGGTGCAGATGCTTCCTGGGAACGAGGAATGGGTGTAATCCATCCTCCTGCGGAGCTGCCTGCTCAGGAGGTGGCTGTCTTGCATGGAGGAGGAGGATGAGGAGGGCCGGGGCAGCTGCTGGCTGGAGACTGCTGCCTCCTCCCCTGAGCACTTGCACGTCCAGTTTCATAATCGGATTAAGGCAGTGGTATTAGAGAGGAGGGATGGGTCAGTGGGACAGGTTTACACTGGGGCTTACACGGAGGGGATTGAAGTGTCTATTTTAACCCTGCTCGGCCTGACCCGCGGAGCGGTGCAGATGCGGCTCTGCGAGGCGGCACCCGGCGGGAGGACGGGGGGGAAAGTGGCACCAGGCGGTGCTGCGCTCGGTGCTGCGCTCGGTGCTGATGATGTGCTCGCCGGGGAGGAGAGCAGCCCCAGGCCGGCGGGGGGATGGGAGCCGGCCGCCCCTCCCCCCGGGAAGGCAGCCCTGCTCAGGCCTTGCAGTAAATTTGCTCTAATTACAGCCTCCAGCAGTGGGAAACCTCACTTAGAGGAAAGGCTCCTCTGGGGTGGGGGCAGGGGCGCTTCCCAGCTTTCCCAGGCAGGCTCTGTTGTCTGAGGCCTCCGCTTCCCCTGTCGCTGGGAGGCCCCTTATTCCTCTCCCCTCTCCAGCTTTGCTTCTCTCCCCCCTGTTTAATTCTCCTCTCCTTTGAGGCTGGGATTTGGAAACAATGCCTTCCCTGCTCCTTGCCCCCCGGCTGGAGCCGCGGGCAGACGGGTCCTTGCTGCCAGGGGCTGGGCTGAGGGGGCTCAGCTCAGCAGCACCTGCCCTGGGCTGGTGGGGGACCATGCTGATGGTGGCCTGGGAAGTGCCTGGTTGTGGTAGCTGATGTGTGTGTGCACACATCCTTTTGCCTTCATGGAGATAGGAGGTCTTATCTTAATCCCCTCAGGTCTGGGGAGGCCCGGGAAGGTCTGTGCAAACGTGTCAGAGGATGCTCGTGGCAATACAATAATCTGATCAGAGCCCTTCTCTTTGCAGGTGGATGATGCGATGCTGATGTTTGACAAGACAACTAACAGACACCGAGGTGAGAGCCGTCTTCCTGCTGCAGGAGAGGGAACTGGGAGGGTTTGCCTCCTGCCTTGCCTAGGGAGGGGTTTGTATCCCAGCAGCAGGGGATGCGGGGCGCAGCTGCTCTTTATCTTGCCTCCAGTCGCCCCATTCTTTTGCATCTGCATCCTTTACCAGCGTCCCTGCAGCACAGAGAGCTTTTGTCCAGTGCATTTCCTGTGCTGTAAACTTGCCGAGTTGCAGATATGTGAGAGGAGACGGCCCCCTCCCCTGCCCGCTTACCTCCATGGCTGCAGCCCGCAGTGTGTGTCTTACCTTGTCCTGAGTAATCTGAGCTCGGGGAAAGCTGACACAAGAGCCTGAAGAGTGCCTGCTCCTCGCCTCTTCCTCGGCCCGCAGCCCGCTTATGCTCCCAGGTCACCTTTTCTTACCCGAGTCTTGCTGAAGGAGTCTGGTTACAGGATGGGAGCAAAGCTGCAATATTTGCCCTGGTCAAACCCAGCCCACCCATGGGCGTCCCGACTTCCCGCTTTCCTGCTGAATCCTCACTCTGACCGCCCTGCGGCATGGCAGAGCTCCACACAAGCCTTGTACCAGCTCTGAGATTTACTGCCAACAGCGTAACCTGCAAACTTAGCTCGAGCGTCCTCGAAATCAGGGCCAGCAACAGCCCTGTGCTGGGCCACTCTCATTCATGTCTTTGTGGTGTTTGAAGCACTTCCAAGCACCTTTGCCCCTGGATCAGCGAGGGAACGCTCCTTTCTGCCCTTGCTTGCTACATTGTGTGCCCTTCAGGTTTTTGCTTTTTTTCCAGAGACATTAAATCTAATCTGATTGCCTGTCCTCTGACATGTTTGCAGCTCCATCTGAAAAGGGAAGAAGCGTTAACCCCTGTTCCTCCATGGTGCCTCCCAGCCACTAGTCCAATTAAAGAGCTGTTGAGCATTCTGGAAGGAGCAGGGGCTGCTCCCAGCCACTGTGTTGGGAGTGAGGGGCTCTGCCTAGGATGCAAGAGCCTGGTGGGGGTCTGATGGGGTTCAGGACTGGTTTTGGATACAGGGTTTTGCTCTTGAATTCCTCATCTACTCTGCTCATGGGTGGTGTGAAACTACCTGGGCACAGACAGAGGAGTTTATGGAGAGTATGGAGAAAAAATGGGGTTCTGGGCAGTGGATCCCTGTCTTTTTGAAACTTATTTTAAAGCACCATGGAATTGGCCAGCCCTGGTAGCGGAAAGCTCTGCTTAATCCCAGCTTGCTCGTAAGGCAAGCTTAAAGACATCCTCCCACCTGCCTCAGTTTTCCGGAAGCCCTGCAGTCAGCTGAGAGCAGTTTAGTCTGCGCACCCGAGCTGGGCTTTGCCAGAAGTGTCAGTAGAGGGGCTGGGGAGAGAAAGGAGATGTGAGCTTGGGCCAGCAGCCAGGAACACGCTATCCTGCCTTACCCCAGATACTACCCTCACTTTGGTGAAACTGCAGATCGCTTTGCTTGTGTCTGACGTGCTCTGTACCAGTGCATCGCTGAGATTTGCCTGCTTATACAAGGCTTCATGGCCAGTGACTGGCGAGGAAACGTGCAGGGTGTTGCTGCTGATGGGGTGTGTTCAGCAGGGATGGTGATGTCCTGGCAAGCAGCTGTTCGTTTCCACACCGACTCTTTGTGTGAGTGTCTGCTGGGATCCTCCCCAGCATTACCAGCCATGTGGTTTGCCTTCAACCAGCAAAGTTAACCAACCAAACCCAAAAGCTTGGTTTTGAGAGCAGTTGGGTTCAGAGAAGGTGGGAAGTACAATATGAGGAGGAAACGGGAATCTGCAAGGGATTGGTCCTGTTGTTCTTGTGCATAAAAGCAAGATGAGGAGAGGGAAAGAGGAATGGCAGCTGGTTTAGAAAGGGCTGATTGTACCATCCTTTTCTTCTCCTGCCAGTAAAAGGATGTGGGTAGTGGGTGCAAACTGTGCAGAGCTCTGGTCTGATCAAGGACTTTCGCCTTTTCTTCAGGGTTTGGGTTTGTCACATTTGAAAGTGAAGACATTGTGGAAAAAGTGTGTGAAATCCACTTCCATGAGATCAACAACAAAATGGTGAGTGTCTGGGGCAAAACTGGGGGAGAAGGGACAGAGGTACGGGATGGAGAGGGGCAGTGGCACAGGCACAAAGGAATGAGGCAGTTGGGTCCCAATACACTTTCTCTGCAGTGGGGAATTGAGTCTTTTCCCCAATATCACAGCAGGCAGTCTGAGAAACAGACTCAGAGTATGGAGGTGAACCAGCACAACAGTGAGGTTGTAAGGAGAAGAGCCAGCTGTAATGAGCTGTTGTGGACTTTCTGAAGTTACATGAAACTCAGTGGCCTGTGACGGGGCAGGTTTTACCTTTATTCAGTGCAGGGCCCAGCAGAGCATCGAGGGCAGCACCAGTGGTGCTCCTTCAAACCTCAGCGTTTGAGGTCCCCATTGCCTGTTGTGGCTGCAGAGGGAGTGGGAGAGCCCGGAGCTGCCTGCGCTCCAAGCCTTGTGCTCATGGCCCAGCCTCATCTTTGTTTTCTTGTGGCAGGTGGAGTGTAAAAAAGCTCAGCCGAAGGAGGTGATGTCCCCAACGGGCTCGGCGCGAGGGCGATCCCGAGTCATGCCTTACGGGATGGATGCCTTCATGCTCGGGATCGGCATGCTGGGTAAGCCCAAGGACACATCCGCGTCCAGCTCCCGGTCGTGCCAGGCAGCAGCTTAGAGGTTTTATTCCGAGGGCGGCCAAGGGCAGCTCTCCCTGGAGCGAGGCCGGGGACGCTGAGGGGGGTGCTGGGACCTGTTTGCGATCGCAACTTGCCCTCTGGTGGCACCTGAGTAAACTGCAAACTTGTTCCTGGTGCCCTGTGACAGCCGGAGCTGGCCCGGGGCTGAGCGTGGCTCCGTTAACGGCCCCGCAGTGCACATGAGCTGTGATTCTTCGGTGCCTCCCATGGAACAGGATCCATAGCTGAACCGAGCGTGCGGTGATCTGTGCCCAGGCAGCTTCCTCCCCCACTTCTACAGGCTTTCTGATACATTAGTTGATTAAAGAGCCTCTGCATTTCCACTTGGACCAGCAGCACACAAATGTCCTCACTGCTGTTTCAAGACTGTAAAAATACCCTTAGGGTTCTAGTTAAGCTTTGCTTCACTTTGTTCCCTCCCTCTCAGGGACAGCAAGTGTCTGGTATTGCAGGGAAAACCATACGCTTACTATGGGACTGTTGTAAGAAGTTGGTGACAAGCAGGCTGGGGTTCATGGCTGTCACCGATTCTAAGGCAGATGTGTTCAGATAAAAGATTTTGTCTTAAAGGCCTTTTTAGCCTCTATTTCCATCTCTACAAACCCTTGTGCCTGGACCTGAGAGTCAAGCATGATCCTTCCAGCGTGGTGCTGTTCCTGGCTCCTCTCCCCACATTCTGGCCAGGCTTGAGCTGACCCAAGAGCACAGTGTTTGCTCAGCATCATGGCTGGTGTTGCTGGGCAGGGTGTACTCAGCCTGACCCTCCTTGCTAAGCCTGCCGAGTAGCAGTCAGTCACTGAACAAAACCCCAAAAAGGGCATTTTTCCCTGCAATGTTTTCTCTTGATTTATTGAAGAAAAATAAATTTCCAGCCTGTGGGTTTGGGGCTTGCATTTTCAGTATTTTAAAGCAGTAGGGCTCAAGCTGAGTCACTGGAAATCCACATACTCATGTCTGGGGAGATCTCAGATCAAATATTCATCTCTGAGTCAATGCCCTGCTTCTCCTAGCCTTGCTCTGTATAGGTGGTCAGCTTCCTGGGGAGCAGCAGGGATTGTCCTCCTGCCCGGCGCCAGGCAGGAGCCCTCTGCCTGCATTCGCCAGCACTCCTACTGCAAAGTGACTCAGAACTATTCAGTTCTTCAAACGCCCCACCTCCCCGATCTCCTGAATCCAGCTGATGCATCAGAAAGCCTTAGTCTGCAGAGCTGTGAGTTCCTGAGAAGGAAAATCTCCATGTCCTTACATGTTTTGAGTGAGGAAAAATGGAATGGGCCTGCTAAAATTCTCTTGCAGACTCACACGCTTTGTGCCTCTGCCCAGCAGTTTCCTGGGCTTTCTGCTATTAGCCCTGTTTGTGCTTTCTGACACTAATGGTCACACTGCTTGTGAGCAGCCAGGCACTGAGGACATGATCCCTGCAAGCTTGCAGTAACAGAGCCCTTTTCTCTTCTCCCAGGTTATCCAGGCTTCCAAGCTGCCACCTATGCGAGTCGGAGTTACACTGGCATCGCGCCTGGCTACACTTACCAGTTCCCTGGTGAGTGGTGCTCCTGCTCTGGTTTTCAGTCTACCTTCAGGTGATGGGAGTCCCTGGAATGATCCATGACCTGAGCTCTGCCCCCTTCACCCTTTCTCCTGTTTGGTCTTTCCTTAAATTGGAGGCGGATGTGGAAGGGGGAGGGGAGAAGCCCTGGAATAGGTGGGAACAGCCTGTCCTTCATTAGGATTATCCTCACACTCCAGTGGCAGGAAAAGCCCAAGGCTGCTCTGACGCCCCTTATGCTAGCCCCCTCCATAGGGCTGCTGCTGTGACACAGAAGGGCCCCTGCAGCTCTGCCTGTCTCGCTGCCTTTGTGTGTCTCTATCTCTCTCTACCAGAGTTGTCACTACTCTCAAAGTAGCGCAGAGTTTTAAACCATGGTTTTCCATGGACCCAGGCACCCAAACCACAGCCTGCAGCGCTGCAGTTGGGTTATGAACAGTGCCTGGGCAACTCCCAGCTTCCAGAAAGCATCTGCTGGGGTAGAGGGCTGTAGATCCCTCCCAAAACTGGGTGGTTCCAAGCTCCAAACACTACCATGTGCTCAGAACATGGATTTTGTGATCAATGGCTGGAACCTGCTGTGCTGCAGCTGCTCTGGGGCCTCTTCTCCCTCCCATTCTCTGTGAGACAGGGGAATGAGGCAGAGCGCACTCAAAGAAGAGACTGTCTTGCTGTTTTCTAGAGGAGTGGCAACTCTGAGCATCCCTTCCTTCCTCCATCCCTCAGTGTGATGGTTTATATATGAAGTCTTGATCTTAGGGGCTGGGAATGGGAAGTTTCCTTTTTGCCTGAGGCAAGCCCAGGCTGACTGTGGCTGAAAGCTGCTGTTGCCTCCTAGCTGTCTGGAAGGTCTCCATGAATCCAGTTTATGGGTCTCAGCTGTAGTGACTCCAAGTGCTTCATTGTAAACCCATGCCCAAATGAGGGTGGCACGTACTGAGCACCCCCTGGCACTGCAGCCATGGGTCGAATTGGGTGGGTCACAGAGCAGTGTTACGGGGCAGACCTGAGGCTGCGCAGTGGAGCTTGCATTCACCCTGCCTTAGCGAGATTTAGTCTGAGGATAAATGGATCCTTTCAGTCTCCAGGGCAGGAGTCCAGCACCTTTCAGCACAGTTGTAAATCAGTTTAAAGAAGACCCTGGCCTGGTGACAGGCTGCTCCCCCAGCAGACCCTGGCTGTTGTCTTTCTGTGGGGTCTCCCTCGGGACGTTGCTCAGTTCCTAAGCTGTGTTGCATTTCGTTTTTAGAGTTCCGTGTAGAGCGGACCCCTCTCCCGAGTGCCCCCGTCCTCCCTGAGCTCACAGGTCAGTCCCGCTCGTTTCCTACACTCACAACCTGGAAGGGGAGAAGGGGACTTTGGGCTGTTCCAGTGGCGTTGCTGCTCCACAGCCTGGTGCAGTTAGACTGGAAGCGTTCCTTGTTTCCTCTGCCGTCCATCCGAGCTCCATTCAAAGCTGGGGCTGGGAAGATGGAGAGGCAATCAGAGCCATGTGTATTGCCTCTGAGAAGGGCAATGCAGGTCATACCAAATGAAGGCCTGTAATCCTCAGATTGCATTTCCTGCTGCTTGCCTTGGGTTTAGCTCCTTGCCCCAGGCTGGGTGTAAGCCAGATGCAGAAAACTGCGGAGAGCAGGAGGACTTCTCAGAGGTCTACAACTGACCTTAACCTGAGCTGCTGCAAGGACAAGATTTGGAGTGCTGGGAGGAGGGAGAGGCATGGGGGCACTCCTGGTTGCTCTAATCCCATTTCCCTGTGCAGGAGGGACTGCAGGAAATGCTTTCCATTCTCTGGGTGGTGCAGCTCCCCAGCTACTCCCACATGAGCTTCCCAAGCAGAAGCAAGCATGGTACACAAGTCCTGCAGTGCTTATAGGGAACTGTGGAATGAAATGGGGCCAGACAACCACTCCTCAGAGATGAGTCCTGGCTCAGTGTCTTCGCAGTGCAGCTACCCTCTGGGTCCTGGGTTGTGTGCAGTGTGTTCTCCCTAGGTGATGCTTGTTCTGTCTGCTCTCCCTTCCATGGCCATGTTTTCCCCAGCTCTGTCCTGTCCGTGGTTTTCGTTGTAGAAAAGCAGCTTCATGTAGCCCTCTGCTCCCCATGTGCCATCTCATCTCTGTGGTGTTCCTCCTCCCAGCGCTTCCTTGCCCCCAGCTGTTTCAGGGTTTGAATCTCTCTGCAGTGGGGGTGTGGAAAAGCTTCCTGGGAAGCTCTCCTGGAATTAGTGGTACAAACAGGCTTGAAAGGGAGTTTCTGTGGCACAGAATCATCTTGATCCTCAGGGAGTCTGTTCCTGAGGATGCTGAGGTTGGCAGCCACCAATGAAGAAATGTCCCTGGCAGAGGTAGGGGGAGACTAAATCCTAGCTCGCTCTTCATAAAACCCTTCCCTTACACTATGTATGCACCTCCATAAGCACCTGACCCCCGCCTCTGAGCCTTTTGGTTGCCAAGCAAAGGAGATGTGGGTCCAGCTGTTTATTTACACATCTGTTTTTCAAGCAAATGCCCTAAAATCTGTAGAGGAACATTGGTCACTTGGCACAAGTCCTTTTCCCTCTAGGGCCCACCCCTGCCTGCACTGTGGCTTTTCCTAGCAGAAGTGAATTGCCCGGGGCCTGGCTGTCACTAGTGGCTGGGGTGCACCAGGGCTCTGTACAACAAGAAGTTATTAATGCTGCTGTCCTGGCTGGTTGCCACGTTAGCTTACAGTCCTGAGTGTCTGCTGAAGGACCAGCTGGGGATCATGGCATTCTTCCCTTCCCACTACGCTTACCTACTGTTAAACAGCCCCTGCGCAGCCTCTTAGCCAGGCACCGAGCTGCAGTTCCCATGTATAGGCTGGAGTTGGTCCCATGAAGGGCAGGGCCTCCTTTGCTCCTACAAAGGCCCAGCGAGCTGTGCAGCGCTCGAGGGCCCTTGTGCCTTCAAGTGGGTGCGTGCGTGTCAATGGGCTGCGCTTCATGGGCTTGGCAAGTGGAACTGGGATGAGGGGCTGGCACAAGCAGAGATGATTTCTCCAACACACAGGGAGCTCACATGCAGGTGCTAACCTGATGTCTCAGTAGATAGACTGCAAAGGCAAGAAGGGATTTTACTTGGAAAAAAGAACTGCAGTCTTTTTAGGAGGACCTGGCCACATTAATTTAGCTGTGTGTCAGAGACTTGAAGCAATGATGGGGCAGGAGGGCGGCTGTCAGCAGCCTTTCCTCCATGGAACAGCATCTTTGGGGGTGATACGAAGCAGCAACATGCTCACGTTGGCCCAGGGCCTGTAATGAGCAGCTAACCCAGATATAAGCCTCCTATGACGTTGGCTTGAAACAGGCTGGTGCCTGCTACTAAATATTCCCTCCTAAGCTAGTCTGAGTTTCAGCCTTAACGCGATTGATTTGTTCTGACCTCTTTTTATGGTGCTCTAAACAGCATCACAGTGAATTTCACATTCAAGCATGAAATGCTGACCCAGTCATTTTAAGGGCAAAGAGAAACATACTGGCTAGATGCCTCCCGCCCTGAGGGCTGGATGCCTGCGGCGATAGAGTTGGGAATTGGAACTGCTACATATAAATTAAGACTTACTGTTTCAATTAAGCCATTTCTAGTTCCTGCTCCCTAGGTATATGTTTTCTTTTCTTCTGCAATGAACAGCAAAGATTTGAACAGTTCCGGAGCAAAACTCAGAGGATGGTGTGTGTCTTGAGCAGAGAAATCGGGAGAAAAAGGCTATTAAACTGTTATTCAAGAATACTACCAAGGGATGGAGAGGAGGGGCTGAGCCTCAGGACACTGAGCTGTCAGCTGCTGTCCCTGAGCTGCTGCCTTTCTCCACCTTTACAGCCAAAGTCTGGATCTGTAGCTTCAGATTAACTGCATCTTGCAAGCTAAGTAGTAACAGGATACAACTGAATTTGCGCACTGTTGTTTCAGCTCTCCCGCATCGCGCCCTCATCTGCACTAGGGTGTGGGCTTAGCAGAGCACGGCTGGTGCGTTCCCCAGGACATTCACTGTGCAAAAGGGTACCAATAAATGCAAGCTGTGCACTTCCCTGCTGTCATCCTTTGATGTCTGTGTGATGCACTAAGCTGATACGTCTGTGTGGGGCTGGTATTTCGCAGCAGGAGATGAAGGCTCCTGTTGAGGAGTGTTCCCCATAGCACAGTGCCCCTGAAGTGCCTGTCTCTTCTTTTCCAGCAATCCCCCTCACTGCGTATGGACCGATGGCAGCAGCAGCGGCTGCGGCGGCCGTGGTGCGAGGGACAGGTAACTGCCACCTTCCCCCCCAGCGCAGTGTCCGGTCACAGTGTCCGGTCACGGAGGTTTGCAATGGGCTGCGGGAGGGGGGTGGGAACGGGGTTGCACTTTTGGGATCTTCACTCTGTAGTTCTGCTGCCTCCTGTAGGCTCCACCCCCAGTCGCACCGGTGGATTTCTGGGCACCACCAGCCCCGGGCCGATGGCAGAGCTTTATGGAGCAGCCAACCAGGACTCAGGGGTCAGCAGTTACATCAGTGCTGCCAGTCCAGCCCCGAGCACCGGCTTTGGCCACAGCCTAGGGGTGAGTGTTCTCTGCCAGGATCTGGGGAGGAAAATGGGAAGTGGCATGGCCAGGGAAGGGGCTGCATCTCCACGTGGTGATGGAGGTGGGCGGCTCTCAGCCCACAGCCTGCTTTCTGGTTAAGAAACACCACTCGCCGCAGCATTTGGTATACCGCTGGTGAGCCCAGAGCGCAGGTGGACAGTGCAGAATGCAGCAGTTCACTCGTGTCCTTGGTCTCCGCTGGCTTTCCCTGACCATTCAAGGTCTTCATTTCCAGACCTTTCACTGATCTGGCCCAGACTTCCTAAGAGCTCATCTTGGCCCTGATGCAGTGTCCTGCAGGGTGATGCGCTCTTTAGATGCGGCACCTCCAACTGAAACCAGCCTTCCCAGCGTAACCGAATATGTTGTGGTCGTAATGCTTCACTTTTTAAGAGTGGGGTTTTAACTCTTCACAGGGTCCCTTGATTGCAACAGCTTTTACCAATGGGTATCACTGAAGCTGGGGACCAAGGAGGCAGGAGGTAAGAGCTTCGAACAGGAATGGGTAATGAGAGAAGTTCTGAGCTGGTCCTTATGCTTGGGCACTCTGGGTGCTGCTGTGATGCTGCTGGCCTGACCTAGCCTGCAGGAGTTCTGTGGCCAGCCTGGGCTCCCTTCTGCACCAGCGGCTTGTGGGTTGAGTTTCTGCTTTATGCTTCTCAAGCTGGGAGTGCTGCAGAGAGGTCACTTAGTGTCTGGGCACAAAGAGGATGGAAACAGGAGCACCGAAAGAGGAAAGGTCTGCAGGGTTGGCCAGAATCACAGCCCAGTAGTTGCCCTGAGGGACAAGCTTGGCTCACTTGCATGGCTGGGTAGCCTCCTCCATGCAGCTGGTTGTTCCCAGTGCTGCTGAGATCACTATCTCTTGGGATTGAGGTAGGATTGAGGTTTTTCCTCTCCTGCCTAGGAGAAGGGCAGAAGGAAAATCTGAGTCTGATCAGTTCTATTTCTGGTCCTCGGATGGGCTTCAGAGGGAACTGGTGGGATGGTCTCTGTTTGCTTTGCAAGTTAGCTAGCTTAAAATGAAAATGAATTAACCCCCTTTGCCAGCTTTTCAATAAGGAGGGCAAAACCTTGCAGGAAGCAGTGTCCCAACAGGACACTCCAGGAGCGCTGGAGAAGCGGCTGGACCCTGGCATGTCACAGGCCTCCCAGGGGCCAGCAGTGCCACAGGCCCAGGCAGGCTGTACGGCGTGTGGGGCCTTGTTCCACCTTGAAAGGTGGAAGCATCTCTGCTGTGCCCCATCCCTGTGCCCATGCGATGCAGGGCAAGCCTGTGTTGGGGCAGGTTTGGGTACTGAGTGTTTCTGTCAGATCACACCAGGAGAACACCCCAAGAGAAAAGCTGTTGGCTGTTCCCGATCCCGTCGCTTCCCTCCCCTGCTGTGTCCCGCAGATTCCCCAGTGACCTAACCGAGGACAGCGAGCGGCTGGAGGATGGGGTGAGCCTCGGGGGATGAGCCAAGGTTACCTTTTTCTTGAATCAAACTGCACACTGCCGGCTGGCTGCCAGGCTCCTGCCGCCCTGCCCTGATCTCTGCCCTTGACCAGACCACACTGGACTGAACCCGAGGAGATCATCTCGCTTTCTTACTAACCACCGACGGTTTACGCTTCCCCCCCGCCCCCAGCCCACTGATTCTTCTTTTATTTATTTTATTAGTGGTTAGGTTTATTTTTTTATTTTATTTTTGTATCTTTGGGGGGGGGAGGGGGGGGCCCTTACCCCTTCTTTTTGTTGTTTGCTCTTTCCCGAGCTAGTAGACCTATTTTATGAATTGGCTTTGTGATTGTGTTAGGTAGTTTTTATTGAGGAGTATTTTTATTTGGCTTTGAAACTGTTTGGAATATTTTCGACTCTGTTGTTGTTGTCGTCAGTGTTTTTAAAGCACGGTATGTGACAAGAATGCAGTTCTGAAGGGAAGAGAAGAGACACAGCGAGAGCAAAGGCGGAGAGGAACTGCTGTATTTCTATTTTTTTTTTTTTTAAGAAACTGTTTTTAATTGTTTCTGTTTTGTAAATGTGAGGCTTTGAAAAGTGTGAAACTCCAAGGATCCGAAAGCGTTGGACACGGCTATGGAACAGAACAAATGTATATTTTGCTAAGTGAGAAACACTATCCTTACAGCTGAAAGAGCTTGGGGGGGTTTTTGGGTTGGTTTGTTTTTTTTTCTTAGGTTTAGTTTTCTGTGGGGTTTTCTTTCTCCTCCTGTATAATATGTAAATATTGTGAGCTGAACCTGGCTGCTGCCTGCAGCCTGGCTCCCAGGAGCAGCGCCAGGTCCTGGACTCGGTGCCGCAGCGTGAGCAATACTCTCCAGCAGAATCCTGACAGGACTCCGTTCTTTTTTTGTACACCTTTTACTGTAAGATTTTAAGACCTCTGTTGAGATGAAAGGGGGGTGGGGGGGGTGAAACGTACCAGCCATCGGCTGGTTTGCTGAGCGGGTTAAAGCTGCTTCCAATTGCTCGATGTACAGACTCCATCACTGGGCTCCGTGGTGCCAGCCTCTGGCTTGGCTTTAGGTAAAGGGCTTTACCGCCGTTGCTTGTCTTGGTTACTTTGAAAGGAATTCACTCTCCAAATGCTATCGCTTGGGTCAAGATTTCCTGGGAAGGGGCTCCTCCTCTGGAGGTGAGGGTATTGGAAGGGGTTTCAGCCAGGGCCAGGGGGAGGTTTGGGTGGTTGTTCTCTGAAGGGCAGGGCGCTGGGCTGGGGTGTCATTAAAGGGGGGAGAAAAGCATTAGGGTGGTGATTTGGGGGCGGGTTAAGGGCTTCTCAGGGATTATATGAATTATAGAATTGCAGCTTCCCATTTGCTTTACTCTGTGTTCTGAAGACTGTGGGAATTTGTCCCTTCCTGTGCCAGGGGTGAGCTGATCCCTTCTCCAGAACCTGCTGGGGCTTCCCCTGGTGTGATCCAGGCCCCTGCTAACATACACTGTGCCAGGGGAGGCCTCCAGCAGGAGTACATGGGGCAGGTTTGGGTCTGGATTTCAGTGAACCAAAGACCTTGTTAAGGGGGGTGATTAAGCCTTTTATTAAGATGCAGCCAAACTCTTTTCCCAGGGAAATAACAGCTTCATCTTAAGTTTTAAAAATCATTCCCTCTCTTCCCCCAAACTGAGCCCTGTAAGGGAGAAGGGCATTTAGGAAAGGACTGGGAGGGCCACTGTGCCCACAGGGTCCTTCTTCTCTTCCATCCTTTCCCTGTCTGCCAGAGCTTGTCCTGACCCAGGCGATGTGTTTGGAGAGTTCTGTTTAGGTAAAGAGGGTACGTAACAGATCAGTACTGAAAACACAAAGCAATAATTTTTGTTACTGAGACAAGAGTCTGTATGTCTGTTTTTTTAAATATTTCCTAATTAAAGAAGAGCTGCATTTTATTGGGTTTATTTTTATTCTATATACTTCAAATTTGGGTCTGCGGACAGCGCTTTCCTCTCTCTTTGGTAGACGCGCTGAGCTGCTTCCGTGCCCCCTCCAGACATCCAAGGCCAGTTGTGCTGCTGCTGGGCTGTGATCACTCTCTGGCCAGTGCTGCCGCTGCCTGGAGACTGGGGCTCCGGTTTCAGGGTGGGCATTTTTTTTAAAGGAATAAAAGCTGTGTTTTTAAGCCAGTAAGTTATTACACTCCCGTGTTTGTTCTCTCCACACCTGTAACCCTTTTTCCAGATTTCAGTTTTAAATTCCTAATAAATTATTTGAAAACTGCCCTTCTCTGTCATTATTTGGGGGTGGGAGATTTTCACATGGACATTTCAGGTGAACTTGGACCTAGCCAGAGTCGCATCCTGCCATTAGGATAAAAGCCCCAGGTAGGGCTCTCTCTTCTCCTCCCAGTCTTTGGCAGTGGCCCAGTTTCTAATGTGTGGCAGACCTGGTTTTAACAGATCATGTCTCTTCTTTATGTTCCAGAGGTTTTGTGTAGATACCTGTAGATTGAAGAAAGGAGAAGCTAGTGTGGTGCTTGGCAGTTTGGTGGACCAAGGAGGCGTGACCCAAGACAGTAAAATGTGGAGATGGGAAGAAAAGTCCTTAACAGGCAACACTGCAAGAGGAAGGTGAATTGTGACAGTGTGAAATAGCAGGGAACCCTGCACAGCAGGTCTTAAATACAGACAAGTCTTAAAAATACCTTAAGGCTCAGCCCTGTAAGTTTAGGAACCAGCTGTAAGTTGGGATGTCCTCACAAGCATACCGAGGACCAGGGTCTTGGTATGCGGCACAGGTTGGGGGAAGCCAAAAATAGCATTGGTGACAAGCTTTTCCCTGCTGGGATTTCTCTCATGAGGCATTCTAATAATGCTCACATGGCCACTTTCCCACACCTGGTGATCCTCTGGTTGAATTCAAATGAATGAATGCCAAGATAGAGCAGGTTTTTTTGTTTTGTGACTTAGGAAAAGCCAGTTTATTGGAAGGTTTTTGGCAATATCAATAATGAATTGGACATTGAGAAGTGAGGAAAGAGGAACCAGGGCCTTAAGGTTCATAGGTAAGAGAACAGAGAATAATTCTAAAAAGAGTAAAGGTGGCCAAAGCAGCAAAGGAGAAAGAAAACACTTAAATGGATATTGAAGGGAAAGTCAACAGGTTGATCTGTGGGCAAAAGATTAAATTCTCTGAGCTGTAATACAGACTGTCCTTTCCAACAGCCTTTAATGTGTGCTCAGTGTTCTATTAGGATATGAGAATCTTGACTCTGTAACTCAGCATCTGTTTGGCTTTAGATAACCTCTGAGTGGGAAATACCAGAGAAAAAGAGCTTAGGAGAGAGCAAAAACATTAGAATGTTGCATGTCAAGCTTTAACTAGGTGTCCTATGGACATGTCAACATCCTGTGGATGTTATGGGCACCCTGGCATAGTTTCAGACTTTGTAAGGGGGCAGATGTCCTCATCAACCTGTACAGAAACAGGCATTTGAACCTACTGAAGCGTGGTGGACCCTAGCTCTCCTGAATCAAGCACTCCGGTTTGTTAGGCTGTTGGGGAAATGTGGGCTTTGCCTCTTCCTCTGCTCTTAAAAATGGAAGGCATTTTTGGTGCTATCAAGTGAGCTGTCTGGGATCTGTATCTTGAGTGTGTCAAAATGCCAAGCCTGTAGCTCTGACAGTGTTAGATCCTCTGGGCTCTAAACAAAAGTGCAGTGTTTGAACTTGCCCCCAGCTGACTCCAGAAAGCTTTTCCTTACCCATTTTTTGATCTTCTTTCAATGTTCCCAACTTGCCTCATGCCTTGGCATAGAGAAGAACCAAAGGGCCTGACTGGGTTCTGCACTGGTGATGGAGAAACTGCTGTCTCTATGCTGAGTCCGCTGTGTATTGAAACTTCTAAGCCCAGTTCAATTCCAGTGTAATTCTCTTACGGTCATGCAAACCCAGGCACTGCTTGTTTAAGCCAGACACAGAGGCTTTCCAGGGTGCCTGGTTCCTGTTTCACGCCTGGTAGTACCTCCTTTTCCTCTATGGTTTCAAAGTCAAAAAAAGGGGGGTTTTATTTCAGTTCAGCTTATGCCAAATAGTCATTTGGGGTGAGTGGATGACTTGTACTCTGTTCTCTGAATTAGGCAAGGAGAATCCATAGAGAAATACAGCATTAACCGATTGAGTGGGCTACCATAAAAGAAGATGCCAGCGTTAGCAGGATTGTTAATGGTGTGTGCCAGCAATTTCCAATGTAACTACCACACTGCTACTGTTGTTGAGTAGAGAGTCCTTAAAAATGTCCAGATCTTCAGGCTGGCTTCTAATAGTAGCATTAGAAGAATTTGATAGCAAGAATCCAGAAAGCAAATATTTGCCTTCTTGGCTTTCACAGATTTAACTACCCTGGCCTTCAACTGGTCAAGTCACAACCTGCTGTCCACAGCCTTCCAATGGAAGAAGTCTGCATTTAGTAACATAAATAGTGGCTTGCTTATCTCGTGGCCGTGTCAAGGTGAGCTGCTTGTATAAAAACCCAGCTTTCTTCAGCACCAGCCTCTCCATCAAGTCCTCCGAGAATGAAGTCCCTGCTCCTGCTCCTCGTGCTGTCTGGTGGGTAGGTGGCACCCGCTGGGACTGGTAACACCGTTCCTCACTCTAACCTTTGTGTCTTTTCCCAGTGGGTGCAGCCAGCGGTGCCAGCTTATCCCGGGCCGTGTGGGAGTTCCGCGACATGATCAAGTGCACCATGCCGGACAGCTATCCTCTGCTGCAATTTGCTGACTACGGCTGCTACTGTGGCTTGGGAGGCAGCGGAACGCCGGTGGATAGCCTTGACAGGTTTGTAGGACTCTGCTTTTACAAACCTCTTTCCTTCCGTGTGCTTTCACGGTTCTGGCCCTGCCTATAAATGTTCACCCAACTCTCTGGCTGCTGTGAATGAAGCTCTCTCCCAAAGACTGATTCAAGGAAAACCAGATCTGCAGTCTCACACCTTGATGCCATATTACTAAGATAAAATACAATCCAAATAACTCTGTTTTCTGTGGCAGTTATGCTGCATGTATTCCAGCTTTTTTTAATGCAGCAGTGCTGTGCCAGGAGCCTGGATGCAGCTCTGCTCCCACTGCTCCATGCACAACAACCGACACGTGCAGGGCTGAGCTGTAGAACACTAAGCAGCAGTGTAGGCAGTTTAGAGATCACCCAAGTCTGATGGCCAGGACATGGTGAGTTGTGTTGCCTGTCAGCTCTTCAGTGACCTGGCACTGATAGGGCACATAGGGTAAATGCTGGCTTTTGCTTTCCTAGTGCCCAGCAGACGATTGTGAAGATGTTCCGCTCAGTAGATGTGTCCCAGGCACCCTCTGGAGCATTAGCTGGCAGAACTGTGCCCCTTTGAGGTCCTTTGTATCTGCCCTCCTACCAATGAGTGACATCAGTGTATTTATGTGTCTTACAGTTCAGCTGAGTCTGTGTTTCTGGTATTTTCTCACCTTTCCTTCCTTGTTTTCTAGGTGCTGTCAAGTACATGATAACTGCTACACGCAGGCAAAGAAACTAGAATCCTGCAGATTCCTCGTGGACAACCCCTACACAAATTCATACAAGTTCAGCTGCTCCAGCAGGCAGATTACATGTAAAAGTATGTCCACTTCCCTGTCACTCCAACCATCAACTCCGGCCTCTCTTCTGAAGGAACGAGGCTGTTACACTCCACGCTTCTGTGGCACGATGGCGCTGGGCAAGTCCGTGCCAGTGGGTTGGTTGTTAGACACAGGGCACCTCACACAGGCACTGGGGCGGATATGGTCCATCTACCACACAGTTCTCAGTATATTAAGATATATGGTATCAGTACATAGGGAAACTTGTCCCCTCTTTGGGGGACTGAGTGGCACTTTTCTGTTAGTCCTTTACTGCGGTGTTTAAGAGATCAGCGTGCTAACTGGGAAGCTGCATCCCTAACGTAATGGTGGAGCTTTCACAGGGCACTGGAACGGGGATAAACAGCGGATAGGCTGGCAAAGACCTGCAGGGAAGGGGCCGGGGCCGGGGCCGGCTGGGCCGGAGCACAGAGCTCTGTGGCCAAAGGGTCAGGTTTGAGGTCACACCCCCACACCGACGGCAGCGGCGGGAGGGCTGTGCCCTGGCAGCACAAAGGCGCTGCGGCTCTGAGCGCTCCTCTCTCCTGCAGGCAGCAACAACGAGTGTGAGATGTTCATCTGCAACTGCGACCGCTCCGCCGCCATGTGCTTCGCCACGGCCACCTACAACCCCGAGCACAGGGGGCTGGACACCAAGAAGTACTGCAGCTAGAGCCGGGCGCCGCCCGCAATAAACGCCCTGCAACGCCCCCGGGCCTCGCTGCGCCGCGCTCGGGGAACGGCGGGGGGGGGGGGGGGGGGAACGGGCGCGCGTCCCTGCCAACGGCGCGCTGGGGCGCGTGCGGCGGCCCCGCCCCGCGCCCTCTGATTGGCCACTGGGAGCGGGCGCGGGAGCAGGTGCGCCCCGCGGGGCAGCCCCCACCTCCCTGCGCGGCCCCGCGGCCTCCGCTGAGGTACCCGCGGGAGCGCGCTCCCCCCTGAGGTACCCTCGGGAACGCGCTCCCCCCTGAGGTACCCTCGGGAACGCGCTCCCCCCTGAGGTACCCGCGGGAGCGCGCTCCCCCCTGAGGTACCCTCGGGAACGCGCTCACTCCTGAGGTACCCTCGGGAACGCGCTCCCCCCTGAGGTACCCTCGGGAGCGCGCTCCCCCCTGAGGTACCCTCGGGAACGCGCTCCCCCCTGAGGTACCCGCGGGAACGCGCTCCTCCCTGAGGTACCCGCGGGAACGCGCTCCCCCCTGAGGTACCCGCGGGAGCGCGCTCCCCCCTGAGGTACCCGCGGGAACGCGCTCCCCCCTGAGGTACCCGCGGGAGCGCGCTCCCCCCTGAGGTACCCGCGGGAACGCGCTCCCCCCTGAGGTACCCGCGGGGCCGCGCTCCCTCCTGAGCTCGCTCTCGCCAGGGTCTCTTCAGGCCTGCCCTCCCTCACCCTGCCGGGAAGCGCGGAGCACAGCCGCTGCCCCTCGGGCTGCCCCCGTGTCGGCTACCGCACTGCTGCCCCTCCTGGGGGTGTGTATGCCCCGGGGCATGGCTGTGTGAGGGGCTTGAGCTGTGCGCTGCTCTGGGAGACCCTTATGAGGAGCTCTGAGCCTGTCTAGCACTGTGCGTGCTCAGGAGCTGGAGGGAAAGGGGGGACGTTGGCCTTGGAAACCAGGGGAGGGCAGGAGCCCCTCTAAAGGACCATACCTGCCCCAGTTTTCCTGCCCTGACAGGGTTCTGCGCCAACGTTTCCACCCAGACTTGGTCCTGTCACGCTACGAAGGTGGTTTTGCTGGCAGAGGCTTTCAGGAAGGTGTCGGTGAGCTGTGACAGGGGCTGTTACACCCCTGCTTCCTGACAGGGCAGGAGGAAGGCCGTGGTTCACCAGGAAACAGCTCTTTTGCCTCCACCAGCTGGGGAAGAGCATGCAGCCCACCCTGTCATGTTTGATCAGGTACAGGATGGAGACCTTGGATACGTTTGACAACGAGTATCCCCTCAGTGTATCGTTTTGCAAGCTGATTTCATTAGAGGAATTTGAGGAGCAGTCCTTGTCCTACCCCCAGCAATGCCTGCGTGAACTGTACTCAGACATGGAGCAGAACCCAAGGATCTGCGAGAGGGCCCTGAGAAATCAGAAACAGATGGAGAAGGAAGCAGCTGGCTTGATATCTTATTTGAAGGTATTTGTAATGCTTCCCTCGTGAAGGTCATGGGATTTTTTGAGGGCATTAGGATAATAATGAGATGGTGAATTGCACTTTTTTTCCTCTTACAAAAAGTGTGTGTCCCAGCTGGGTACTCTGTCTTCAGGCAGATTGAGTCCTAGTTTCGGACCAATATTCATTCCTTATTTTTCCTTGGGTGTTTACGTACAAAACTGCACAAAATGTTTTAATTTCCTGGGAACATTGAGCTTTTGGGGTCCTCCACAGAAGTTCTGAGGATCCTGGCTGCACTCCCACCATTGGCTGAGATGAATCATTCCTAGAGCCGGAAGGGCAAGATGAGGTCTCCTGTCCTCAACTGTTTGTAAAACAGTAAAGGTCCTAAACGAATGTTACTGAAATACCTTTGCAGGGATAAATAATAAATCCCATTGTAGAGAAAAAAGTAAAATACCATCACTAGAAGCAACATTGTGCTTTTGAGCTGTATTATCACAAGCAGGGAAGAGCTGGGGTGCAGCATATCAGAAACTATTGGTATAAATTTTCCCTTGCAGTAGGAATTCTCTAGATTTGAGGTGAGTAGTATATGTCCTGGTATCCAGCATTTGGGCCATACTGGCCTTCCCTAAATAAGCTCAATGGGTATAGATGAAGGCACCAATTCACTCTCTGTGTCTGATTCCACACAGCTTTTTATAAGCCTGCACTTATGTTTGGTCCCTTGATGATGTTTCTCATTTACATGTCGCTTTGGCAGTGCAAAGGACCTAACAGTAAATTTAAACAGCCCCCTGAGCCAGCCCATAGACAGGGAATCCTCCCACATCATGTAAAATGAGAGGCCCAAATAAATGGTGCAGCTGGTGAGGCTGAAGGGGTTGTGCAAAGTGGCTCTTCAGGAATGTTGTGGCCAGAGCCTCAGAGCAGGCCAGTGATTGCTTTAACTGACTTACTGCCAGCTTGTGGGGAGTACAAATGTGAGGATCTTCTGCCATGCTGGTCTGTGTTTCTATTTCAAGGCCAGAAGCAGAGCACCTGAAATACCAGGTGCTCTGCCAGCATGGGAGCTCTGAAACCCTACACACACCCCCCCCACAGCTGGTGTGTGAGGTGCTGGGGGTATGGCGGCCTTATGTTGCAGAAGTGAAGTCCCAGCCTCTTGTCTTCCTTTTCTCTATTGTTGTTTTCTAGGCCAAGATTTTTCGGGCTCTGCAGGGAGACCTGAAATACTCTAACTCTGTGGGCAAGGCAGAGATAAAGAGAAAGTGCTCCAGCTGAGATGAGACATGCACATTGCAAACAACTATGCTCATGGTAATGAGCGTGTTTCAGTTTCCACTGGGGCCTGGAGACCAATAGTAGACACTTGTACTGTTGCTCTTCCTCTCAGGCTCAGCTCTTCTTCTCTGCCACTGTCTTTTTAGTGATGCAGAAGGGAAAAAATGCAGAATGTGATAATTTTGTATCTTTCCTTAATGGGAAGATAGGATGCGGGGCTGCACTCTGAACTGCAGGTATCATCTGTATCTGGAAGAGTGGTTTTAAACCCCAGTTGGCTTGACTCTGCCTTTCACTTTCCTAAAGCAGTTTTATTCCTGATCAGTCAGGAAAGATCTGGGGCAGAATAGTGATACTGTTTACCTACCATCTCTTTTGTGCTTTTTCTCAGTAGACCTCAGAAAAGGCATGGGCCACAGTATTATGTCTATTGCAACGTGGAGAACAGATGCAGAGAGGCAAAGTGGCTTTCTGAATGTCACAGTGTGACTTCTGGATTAATCAAAGGACTGAGAGTTCACTCTGGTCTCATCCTTCCAAGCCTAGTGCCCTGCCCCCTGGGCAGCACTACCAAAGTTTCCCTCTTCACTTTGATTCCTCTGTGTGCCTCTCGGTTATCCTGTGGCCTCTGGGGCTGGGTGCTCCAGAAAATAAGAGACATAAAGAACATGCATCTGTTGGAGCAGCAATGTCTGTTAGAATAGACGGAAGAACATTTGAGTAATAAATATGCAGCATTTTGAAAGCACTTGCTGCTAGTGTTCCACAAACAAGGTACAGAATAAAACACACCCAGTGAAGGGGATTGCAAACCATTGAGTTGAAAGTATTACTTTGATTTTCATTTCAGAGGGAGAACTTACTACTATTGAAGTCTGTATCAAAAATTCCTTCAGTTAGAAGAAGAACTTAGGTCTCTATTTAATATTTTCTTCTCTGGCCCCAAGTTGAAGCCTGATTTTTAGTTTCCAGGCCATATAGTGGGTGTATATAAGCCTCTAATAAGTTGGACAATTATCCCTCTTCAGCACTGACTGTTCCTGCAGTTTGGGTCAGTGGGGCAAGGCCCTTACAGTGAAATCAATCAGATCCTGTGTGGTTCATATGCCAGCTGTTGCAGAGCTGCTTTTCCCTGCATCTCTCCTCTCTGGGGCCTGATCCACCCCCTCCCCACTCCCCTGATTGGCCCAGCTCCTGTTGAGAGTGTCACTGGCCTGCAGCTCCTTGACACCACCTGTATGCCTTATGTGAGAAACCACACTGCTTAGACTGTGTACACAACACCAAAAATCTCCTGTAGCCCACCAAGCTGGAGTCTAGGAGTAGCCAGCTGTGCTAGACATAGAGAAGTCTGTGATATGCAAAAATCCTCAAAGCCAGTCACTGCTCTGCTGGTATCAAGTGAAATAAGCAGCTATCAAAGCGAGTGCTCCACAGACTTTGTCATGCATTTGGTCTGGTGGCTGGGCCTGCTGGTGGGATGCCAAGGCTGTGGGATTCCAGTGCTGCTGGCATAGGAATGGGGACCATATATGTCTCTTAGGTCACCCTCTCTTACCCTATTTTGTCGTGGAGAGTGGTCCTTGGGAAGACAGGCAGTCTGGAGATCCAAACAAGGCTCAGAATACTTTTCATGGTAATTTTGAGAGACCAGTGACTGTTTATTGAAGACTGGAACTCAAAAACTTCACCCAGCTTGTCTCCGACATTTTTAGTGACTTTCTGGATTGTGTCAGACTGCTTATGTCTACTAAAACATGCTTGCTCCTAGAGCTAGATGCTCTTTTGCCACCTGGAGAGAAAAGAGCAGGTTCAATACAAATACAAATACATTTTCTGCTGTGGCTGTTTGTACATGCATGCTATTTATTCCAGTTTAATAGGCAGGAGAAGTCTTTTTAAGTTAGTGTGAGCATCAGTGGAGACTGTTACAACTGAGGGAGCAGAAGTGATGGCTTGCAACAGTGCGTACAAACCATGAACCTGGCTTCCTAAATATGAAGTTTTGCTGAACAAGTGCTTAGATGCTCAGCTGCCTGTGCCCCATTGAGCTGAACTGCATACTTCTGTCTAGAAAGAACCTAGATATTCAGTTGATTTAATTGCTCTGTCATGCAGCCTCATCTCCTTGATTTTCTCCTTGCCATTGTCTCTTGGCAGTGAGGATGAGGTTCACTCGTAGGTTGTTCCCTGTGCTTTAGCCTATGACTAGCATATGCTTCCCTCACACTGTATCTGCATGGGGGAGGTGGGTAAAAGCCTGCTGAGAAGAACTTCTGCTCCCTTCCCCAATGCACCAAGGGGTAGTGTTGTTTTAGTGACCAGTAGGACTGACTCCAGTTCTTCTGCATCCCAATAGTATGTGCCATAAAAGCAGGGCAAGACCTTCTCTGTCCATTTTAGAGAAGGAGCTATATCTCCTTCTGTATAAAGTGGTTGAGATGATTTGTCTGCTAAATGCTGTTTGCAAGTACTGTCCTTGTAACTGCAAAGCAGTGGTATTGTGGATTTGGTAACAGCCTGAGAGCATACAGTAAACTAGTTCAGCAGAGGGTTAAGTGTAATAGGACAAGCTGGAGAGGGAAAGGTCTTTGGTGTTATGGGTTCTGGTCACTGGAGGGTGCTGGCAGAGGAGGGTCCAGACCACACCTTGCTGAAATGCTCCTGCTGCCTTCGTTGCTGCTCCCAAAGGCTTCTCTCCGCAGGAATGGCCAGCATGAATCACAGAAGGAGTTCAGGGAAAGCACAGAAAGGTGGTTGATACTCTGTGGACTTTTTTAGAAGGTATTAACCCAGATCATCTGTTTTGCTGCTGGGTACAGTATTGCATATGCCTCCTTTTTTATCACCACCTGAGCAGAAAACACTTACTACAATTGCAAGTCTCTATAGCAGAAACATATTTACTTGCTTTGCAAGACATCTGATTTATCTTCCATTTTGCAGGGCACCACTAGATCTTATTTCCTGGATTTTTTCTTGTGGTTTTCACGAGATGTGAGCTCCATGTTTCATCAACCGCCTTTAAAACCTTTCCTCTTTGATCGGCTCTTCACAGCTCCAGATTTCCCTCTGACTGAAAGGGCCAATCACCATAAATCTGTCAGAGCTTTTGGAATTGTCTTCAACCCATTTGGCTGTGTGCAACCCAATAAATTGAGGTTATTATTCCCCTTTATGCTAAGCTGTGAAAGCACATCAGAAAGCATTTGCTTCTTGTCTCAAGTCCAGTGCTGCTTTTCCCCAAGCAACAAATGGAGTCATTTTAGTGAGAAGGCAGCCTTAATCCCACTTGTGTGATAGGCTCAATTTCCTGAGGATCCTCTAGCTTCCCTTACCTGCAGGCACAGCTTCTTCGCTGTAGAAATAGTAGGAGCCTTGCTGCAGCCATGGTCAGTTCTGTGCACAGACACGGGAGTTGATTGTTAAATCCAGTTAAGTTCTGTCATGCCAAGTGCTAAATAGGGTATCATCTGATTTTTGTCATGTGCCACCTGCTTTAGTAAGAAGCCAAGCACTGCTGCTCTCCCACCAGCAGCAGTTTGTGTCAGACACTGAATTCTGGGGCACAGATTGACTTGTTGCACATATTTAGTCTTTAGAGTTACTGAGTGCAGTTGGATTTTCTTCTCCTTGGCCCTTGCCAATGTGAAGTTACGAGATCACGCTGGAAATCTGGATGCAGCATGTGTCTAAATCTTTCTGTACTTAAAAAACTATTATTTGCAAGAGTCTTCTGATAAAGGGATAGCAGAATGTCCCAGAAATCCGCTTTCATTAGCAAAAATGCACCGTTTCTGATTTGCATATGCTGAAGCTGCATATGTTTCTGGGTCTCAACAAGGGCAAGCAGCTCTTAGGTCATTCACTCAAAACTGCTTCCCTGGAGTGTGTAAAAGTCACAGCTGTACATCGTGAGGCCTTCTAACACAAAATGCTCTCCCCCTTATTTTTAGCCTATTTTTATTTATAATTTCTTATTTATAATTTTTATATTTAGCCTACTTTTCACCTGAGTATGAAGCTCTTATTGTCCATCTGTATCCCCTGCATGATTTCCTGTATCTATCAGGACTTAGGTGCACAGGTGACAGAACAGTTAGAACAGCCCACAGAACTGATAAAATAGGAGGAAATCCTTTGTGGTGTTATTCCAAGCACATCATTCATCTCTTTTTTTTAAGGCTCCAACCAACCAAATCAAAGCTGTTTAACAGCTTATTTACCAGAATTTCCTGTCTCTACAGAAAAGAAAGCATCAGCCAGGAGGAATCTGGCATCTGAAAGGTATTTTCACAGTATCTATCAGGGATGAAAATGGCCAGACCAGTAGGACCGGAGAGGTAAAGTCCTCTGTTGGAAATTTACTCTCTCACCATTACTGTCTTTTCTGTAATCTAAAACCACAATTGCAAGGACCAAGTTAATCCAGATCTCAAAGACCCTGCACTGAGACACCATAGAGAATGGTGTGGTGGTAAGAAACTTTGAGTTTGGGTGAGACCCTCCTCATTCCTTCCCCATTGACTCTGGACACCCTCACAGGACTGTTGCTTTCAGTTGCTCTTTACCTGGGGCTGCCCTGGGACAGGTTGAGAGGAAGACTCCATCTGTCCTGCCCAAGCCATGAGTTTTGAATGAATAGCCTGAGGAAACCAGGAAGTTGACACTGCTTTGAAATACTATTTTTCCTTCTCACAGCCCCAAAGACTGGGAAAGGGCAAGATCGGAAGAAGCACACTCTACAAGACAGATTTAATAAACTTCACTCCAAGGTTCCTGAACCTCCCAAGTTCACCATGCCCAGGGTCTTCTGTCCTTTTCCAGAAGTCATGAATAAGCAGGTTTGTCAGTAGAAGCAATCTGACTGTTCAATGTGGGAGGCTGCCCTTACACCATACTCGTCAGGCACAAATCCTCTGGGCCACCTGCAGGCTATGCTGCCCTCACTGGAGAGCACAGCATGTGAAATATCTTTCTCAGGCTGCAGGAGCAGATTACAAAGTTTGCTCTGAGAAGTTGCCCAGAAAGACAAGATTTGCCAAACAGGAAGTAGCTTTTATTTGCTTTGGTAAACCCAACTCTACTTTCAGTGGAGTGGTAGAAAAATCCATTATAAGGCACTCTAAGCTCCTTTATCCAAACCTCAGGAGCTTGTCCTAGTAGGAACAGCTGTGAGGAAAAGGGAAGAGCATAAGCTGTTCATGCAACTAATTTAACGGTAAAAACCTGTCCTTGTGCTGTTGTCTGATGTGTACTTTTCTCCATACGTGGAGAGAGCTTCGACTTCAAGCCCTGATCTAAAATACTGGTGGACTGGTCTAAAAACAGTGAGCCAGAAAAGGTAGGTGAGGATTGAATCATGTGGAGGATAAGGCTGGCTTAAAGCAGACAAGATAGGTAGAAAGGATCTGCATTTCCTTCCTGGTGACGGGGGAAGACAACACTGCTCAGGCACTGCAACACTATCTACAGTTTCAGCCAGTAACACGAAGATTACCATCTTTTGTCTTTTAGGAACAATGTTTCTCCCCCCTTAAAACCCCTTCTTCCTTGCAAATTCACCATAGGCTGAGAGAATAAAGATGAACACTAGTTGGAATACTGAGTTTGCTGTTTTCCCACAGCATGGCTAATTCACATCCTATAATGCTCAGCCTTGGAGGTACCTATAGCTTTCTCCAGGCTGGTAAGTACATCATTAAGCTGAGAAACACAGACTTTCAGGATAGGTCTTTGCTAGCTACCTGCAATGCAGGTAGCCTCTTCTGATAGCTGCATCTCTCTGGATTGCATCTTCCCACAAAAACAGTCTCCAGGGAGTGACAGGGAAAGGTGTCACTCAGCATTAAGAGTGATGCAGATCTGGCTCTTGGAACTTTAGGCTTTCTGTGGCATTTCTCAGCTGAGTGAACTTCTCAGTGTTGTCCTGGAGAACGTGCTAAAGGGAGAAGTGCTCTAAAAGAAGTAAATGTTAATACTGCTGGATCAGCTTAGCAGAAAACCCCTCACTCCTTCATCTCAGCCTCATATACTTGTTGTATATATGCTCATTAACATATAGTCATAAACCATACACAGGAAACTTACTGTAATGTTCATTTACTGTAAGTCATTGCCCTAGTGACTTAAAAGTATATAGCGTAATTAGTCGAGGGTCAGCGTAATGTTACTGTTTTATTAGTGATGCCGAAGAGACCCTGACTCCTTCCTACAGGCTCAGCTGCTGAACTGGAGGCAGGGAGAGCTGAGGGAGGTTTAGTTACCTGTCACATTGGCAATGCCAAGTCCTCACTGGAAGTTTTCTTGTTTTAGACCTCCTGGAAACGCTCCCACACCTCAGTCTTCTGGCTCCACTGGCATTCAACCTGCAGCCCCTGTTTCTAACACATCTACATCATGCAAGTTTCAAGATGATACAGAAGAGGACACAGACAGTGAGAAACCTGGCCCTAGTTCCTCTGCTAAGGAGGCATAAATGTTTCTTCTTATGTGGAAAAGACCTACATGAATAAACATTCTCTGCAAGTGCTCTGGCTGTGTGTGGAGACTCTGCTATGCCTTGGCAATGGTTCTGCAAAAGCTTTGCTTAGCAGACAGCTGTACTATGCTAAATATGGAGTGATTTCTGTGAGCTTTCTTCACCACCAAACAGTGGATACCCATCTCATTGGAAAGTGAGATCTCCATTGAACGAGAGCAGGATGCAAGTAAGGCTTCTGAACTTCCCTTGCTTGGCTTCTAAACGAAGTCATCTCTCCTCTGACCCATAATAACCAGATCTTGAAATGCATTATGTATATTAATTCCCTCTACCTTCTGCAGAAACTGGGTGTCTCTGCATTGCTCAGATTCTGTGCTTTATTTCCTCCTGCCTGACATGGATTTGAACCAATAGCAAAGCAGAAAAGAACTCTGCATGACATGGTCGGTTGTGCTTGCTTTGCTACTTGACCTTTCAGCAGCTGACTCTGGCATCCTTATTTTCAATTGCTTGTTATGGTTCTTGTCAAAATATTAATACAGGACATATTATGTGGAGAGTAGGACTGGGGCATTTGGAAGACCCCAACAATTATTCTCCTTCACAGCTAGGAGGGAATTGGTAGATTTATGCAGAAGGTCAGGTCACAAAGTGTTACAGTCTGAGCAAGATTCTGTCTTGTACCCCATAAATGGTTTAATATGGTTTAAATTACCACCCTAAGGAGTAACAAAAAGTGGTTACCCAGTAGTGAGGGATCTCCTGTTAGGAGTGTGGAAAATTACATCTATTAATAGCTTGAGATTACCTCCTGAGGGAGACCTATTGTACAGATTTAGCTGTATTTTGCCTTTAATTCATCAGCTGTTAGTAATTACATCCTACATTTTGCAATGGAAAAAATTAATCTGAACCGGCTGTTGAGACTATACTTAAATCATAGGAGGGAGAGGAAATTACAGTGCAAATAGTATCAATCTTGTAAACAATTTTAATTCACTACTTAAATATTCATTAATTAAATAACATTTTAAAGAAGTGCATTCTGGAAGACATAGCCACACTGAAAGCAGTGCTGGTCAAATTAGCTTAAAGTAACTCCTCTAGCATCTCCCCAGTATGTGAGTTTTTAACGGTTCAGGCAGTAAGCAGCTGAGCTTGTCAACTGCCAGTGGAGAGAATGCTGACTCCCATCCTTCCCAAAGATGTCAGCTATAGTCTGTGCTTTTAAATAGTATCTTACAAGAGCAATATTCTTGTTCAGCTTCTATTTTAAACCTTTTTTATCTTAATGATAACTGCAGTTCCTTTACCTCCTTTTCTTTCCATGCTCTACAGTTTCCCACTAGTGGTACTGGATCCTCCAGCAGACCCTGTGGTTTTCCACATTGCCTGCCTGTGCTGTAGCCTCAAGTTACCAGGTCAAAATCCCTGTCCCTTGTTCTTCCCTGGGGACAGTTATAAAAAAGGAAGTTTGTTATCAGATACGATAGTGTGATTATCCTGTCCCAGTGATTGAAAAGGCACTGTTTACAATAACAAAAGTAACCTCAAAACCAGAAGTTTTTTTCATTATCATCCTCTTTCCGGGTAAGTGCCGACGGTTTCAATGAGAAAGCTGGTCAGAATGACATGTGCGGGGCTTGCTGCCCTCTCCTGGTGTTACCAAGGGCCGTACGTTGGATCTCAGCTTCCTCTTACATTGAGGTTTTCCCCTTTTAAGACGATGAGTCCTGCAGGAGTGGAGGGAAAAGGCTGCTTTATAGGTGGAATTGATTCTTTTAAACAGCAGTGTTTTGATGAGGATTAGCTAGATCAGCTCAACCAGGCAGAGCTTTTGAATTGTCAGTTGCAAAGGCAAGAGTATTGATCAGGTTCTGCAAATCTGCAGATGATCCCCTGAAGGTTTCTGATAGGGATAAACGGATTGGAACTCAACGCTGCTGGGTCTTCTGGCTACTCTTGCTCTATTTTCTGATAACGTTAGCACTTAGTATGCTTTTTGTTTAAGATCATGAGAAACAGTATCAAGGCCCATCAGCACATCTCAGTCTCAGCATTTGATGGGAAGCCACCTTCTTACCCTGTAAGGTGACTGAGCAGGGCAGGTACTCACCTTGTAGGAATAATTTTACTCCTGATAGCTCCTGAAGCTCAGCTTGTTGGGTCAGGCGCAACAATCAAAGGCAGCAGCTCTCCACAGCGGGCGTTCAGTTTTAAGGATGCAAAGTGATCTAACCTTGTGGGGCCGATGTTAAGGATTGCAATTGGCAGCTGCTTATCCCGGGCAGCAAGAGCAAACCTGTAACCAGAGTATACCTGCAGGAATACCAGAAGACACAATCTCCAGCATCCTAGGCAACAGAACTGCTACAGAAAGGAGTAAGGAAAGTAAAACCAGTTGCTCTTGGCAGTGGGAAAAGGGGCTGTATGTACATGCCGTGTTAGGCAATTGCACTGAGTTCAGACAGGAAGTCATCCAAGAGTGCACAGAAAAGCAAAGCTCTTAACCTCTGTCAATGAAGGATTTGCAGTTTCATAGAAACTGAAACTTCACAGTACATTAATGGGAAATGTCCTTGTCTTTCAGTAAATCTCTGCAGCAGTTTTTATTAGTTATCACTGGTACTTAAATGCTTCTATTTTGATGGTTCTCACATGGCTCAGCGTAGGTAGGACAAGAATGAACCTAAGGCATTTCAATCATTCCTGTACAAAGGATTATACGCTTAAGAAGTGCAAGTTCAAGGAATTTGTCTCCAGTATCCTGAAGCCAAGAGAATCACAATCAGGCAGCCTTGGTTTCACCTTATTCTGGGAGGCGTTAAGAGTATTTTTTTTAATGTAGTAGAACTTGTTCCTGGAAAGAAAATGCTCATAGACAAACTCTATTCCAAAAGCTTCCACAGGTTAAACAACAGGGGTTTCTAAACTACCTTGCCTTATAGATAGGAGGCTAACAGAAAAACCACATTGTGATACAAAGGACAATCCTGGCAATCCTAAGAAGAAAGCAGAGATATTTCTGCTCCCTTATTGAGCATTTAATTAGGAATCAGAGGACCCAAAATCTGGTATTTCACACAGTGTGCCATGAGGCCCAGAATGCTGCCAAAGGCTAAAAAAACTAAGCACAAAGATATGAGGTGGTGATCTCTGCAGGACTGAATTGTATCAGGCATCTTGGCTTTAGGCACAATTGTGAACCTACAATGTCCTAATGGAGGAGGCACCAGAGAGAGGTCTGAATGGAGTTATTTCTAGCAGCCTGAAGTAGACTGGCAACAGAGTGACAGGGAAGCCCAAACAGGCCAACTGTGAAGCCAGATCCCAACCAGAGTAAATGTAAAATACAAAGAAGCTCTGGAGAGGCTGTTCGGATCCACAAGCACTAGTCCTGAACTGTGGGAGCAAGGACTGCTGCAGGCAGAGTACCACAGAAACAGGAAATGCAGTGTGCAAGGAAAACCTACTTACCTGCATAGAGGATCCTGCCACCAGCATGGAGTCTGATTCTGCCAGGCGCTGGTGCACAAAATTCACTTTCTCCGGGCAAACTGTGTCTCCAAAGAACGTCACGTCGGGCTTCAGGATTCCACCACATTTACAACAGCCTGGGACGTGGAAATTACACACTTGCTCATCCGTCAGGAAGACATCTCCATCTGGAGCCACACCGAATGCTTCAGCTTTCCAGGTAGGATTCAGAGCTTCAAATTGCTCCTGAAGCTCAGAGCGCAAGATTTGGTCTCCACAGGCCAGACAGAAAACCCTGAAATTCAGAGGAAAGTCTTAATGGAGAGTTCCACGTGAGCTGAAGAACTGGAGCCTGTCATTTTTCCCTTAGAAGGCCTGGAAGGTCTATTGTCATCATCCACATTTATTTACCAAATAGTACAGGTCAAGCAGCTGTTTTCTGCCTCCCATTGTTGCTCTGTAGGAATGCTCTAAAGGAAGCGCTTTGAACCCTACTGGCATCCTCTCTCCCAATTCAGGACGTGCTTTTGCATCTGGAAACTGTGTGATCACTGCCAGGCTGTGGTGGCCCTTCTCCATCCACTCATCCTGTGCATTTCTAGCACTGTCATGCTGCTTACCCCTGGATAATCCTTGTGTTCTCAGGATCCCCTTGTCCTCTTCACTAAGAGAACATTTGTTGTAGCAAGGAAAGGGGAGTTTCTGACTGATTCAGGCTTCAGGGGAAATGATCCAAACAATGCTCTAACAAGGCAGAGTACTTGTCATGTTTCTTAAATACTGTGCTGAGAACAGCACTGTTTTGTGATCTTTTTCTCCACCCCAGCCAAACACCACCTTTGAGCATGTCATGTTCAGGAACATAACATTGATATCGTGCCTCCTTTCTCAGCAGCTAACACAGTCACCCTGAACAAGAGACCGGAGGATCAACCGCCATCTACCACCAGACATTACCTGTGTGTGCAGCCGTGCAGCTCTGTCAGGCGCTGGCTCCCAGCCTTGGTGTGAAGGGCATCCACATTCTGGGTCACCAGCCAATGCAGCTTCCCCAGCTTCTCCCAGTCTCTTAGGACCAAGTGTGCTGTGTTCGGCTGGTAGGAGGAGAACTGGGGCCAGCCCACAAAGTTCCTTGCCCAGTACCGCTGCCGGGCACTGGCACTCCGGATGAACTCAGCATGTTGCATGGGCCGTCTGTCTGTCCTGGCGTAGAGCCCAATGCCTTCAGAGCGGTAATCTGGGATCCCTGATTCAGTCGAGATCCCAGCTCCAGTTATTACAAACAGCCTCTTGGAGTTAGAAACAAAGCGCTGCAGCTTCTCTACTTCTACAGGATCTGGGGGAAGACAGGTTGGCACGAAAGCCAAGTTTGGAGAGGTTCTGGATGCAGAATGGGATCTGAAATTATGGAAGCTGATCGTTCTGTGTACTCCAGGCAACTTCCTAGCAGAGAACATGTTCACCTAAAAGTCAAGAACAGAACACATGGCAGGTAAAAGAAAGCAAAGGGCATGTCCTTAATTCCATTTTCATGGGATTTTCTGAAAAACTATGCTAAGTATTTTTGCTTTTTTCCTTTTTTGGTAAAAAACCACAACTTATTCTGGAAATGTTAAATAATTAGAAGCCCACCCTCTGAGGACAGTGTTTGCATGTCCCTTTGACTGAGGGCCACACCAAGCAACACAAGGTACAAGAACAAAGTTAGCACCCCTGACCTGCAGGATTCCCACTCTTGCATCCTGGTGTGAAGAACAGCTGCCTAAGAGAACTTGTGAAGGGCCCAGAAAGCCCTGAGCATGCAAAGTCTTTCCTAGGTATGTGCAACAGGGCAGAGAAGAAATGGCAGGAAGGCCAAACACCCAACCCCACAGCACTCTCTAGCTGGTTCCTCCCCAGAAGACCCTTGCTCTGCTTTCTTTAACATTCTGCCTGTTCCAGTTCAGTCCTTTGCACGTGTTGTGGGAAAGAAAACAAAAACCAACCTTAAAGTATTGCTTTTCAGGACAAAGACCTTGACTGGAGTTACTCCTGGTGTAGAACAGTCCTTGAAGTGGAGCTACGGATGATTAGGACACTGCTTAAACGCCTCTGGTACCTCCTGCTTTGTGGGTGCCACCTCCCCAGTCAGTGGAAGGTGAGGGAGCTTTGCTTCTCCAGCAGAAACCAGGGACTTTGCTGAGAAAGGAGCATCACCCAAATGTGCCTGGCAGGTAGGAAAGGGAGGGATATCCTGCTTTAAGGGAGGAATGGTGTGCCCTGTTGGGGACAGGCAGGATGGCTTTGCTGACAAGTAGCCTGGAACTGTGTGCAAGATCTGTTGTGACAGGAGTGGATTGTTTTGGAGCTTGATTTTGTTTGGTCTTTCTAGCACTCTGCAGTTCTCCTTTCTCCCTTTCACTCTTTTAAAACTATTTTTCTGGGCTTATCCATGGTTTTGCATACAAAGTACAAAATGTTTGGAAAGAAACAGTACTGAGAAATGACTGCCTGGTATTTTTCCCTCCCACCATCTCCCTTAGCCAGGGGGCTTGTATGAGATCTGGAAGATGGAAGAAGGAGTTTAATTACTGATAAAAGTGGGTGATCTCTAAAGAGCTATTTAGGCGCCTGATAGTCTGGTGGTTAAAGCTAGCGTGGTCATGTGGGACAACTGAGTGCAGATTCATCCACTCCTGCCCTCCTCATCACAGATTACTGGGAGGACACCTAAGGGACTGGATCTCACTGGGAGCCCTCGGCCAGCCTCAGATCCCCTTCAGGTGTCACAGGCAGTGGTTTGAAGGAGGGCTCTGTGCAGCTTGTCAGCTCTCAAAGCACGTGGGCAGTTCCATAGGTGCTGCGTACAGGAAACCTGCAGTGCCTGTGCCTGGGGCAGCTCTGGGAAGCTGGAGGGATTCAAGTGGTGAGCTTACTTGTCTAAAAGGCTGCATCAAAGTACTTTTGATGAAGTGTGTGTCAGTGCCTGGGTGGTTTTTAAACTCCTGCTGTGTCTAAATGGCTTTGCCTCAAGTCCCCAGTTCCCCTCAAGTACCAGTTCTGTCAATAAATGGAGCAATATTTAAATACATTTAAAGTCTGGGTGTATCAAGACACTAAATTGATGCTAGTGGCAAAGAGCAGGTTTGCTTCCGTTAATCTCCTGTTCTCAAAGCTTTGTGTCATCATCAGTTGAATTAGAGGGAAGATTTGACGTCCCCCATAGTCTGAATTACTTTTTCAATGTAAGCAGTGGATTCCGTTCACAATTATTTTTGCCTTGTTTTGTTGTTTAGCAAGAGTTGTGGTAGGCTCTGAAGAGGATTAGTTTTCCATCTGAGTTAACTAGAAGGGACAAAGTCTCCCCCAAACCCTTTAATTTGCTTCGAGAATGCCTTCTGTCATGATGCTCTCAAGGCTATCGAGGCAGTTTGACAGTATTTAAATTGCTTCAACTGTTGAAAACTTTCAATTCCTCCCCTTTTCATCAAAAGATCTCTCAGAAAGAAATGTTCTGAACAGAATGAAATGGAGACAAAACATGGGTCTGCCCACAAGAGGAAAATAACAGATGAATTTGAGAGCTGCTGTGAAGTGAGGAAGCGGGGCAGCATAGGAGAGAAAACACAGAGTGCTTCCTGTGAAATGCAAAGCTGCTTTTAAAATGAAACTGCTCAGATTACAAAATAACAACTGCTCTCTATAACAAGAGAAACTCTTCCAATGCACCTCTCGAGATCTGAGGCTGGCATCCAAGGGGCTCCGCAGGCAGAGATCAGACAAGTGCCGGGCAAGAGATAAACACGTTCCTAGCCAGGTTCCAGGCCAGAAGTCCTGAAGAAACCCCACGTCACCCCAGTCTCTTGTATTGTAATAATGATAGGGGGTGGGCCTGACTCGAGCACGGGTAATGGAATGAATGGAGTGATAGGGAAATAATACCCCCAACTCTTACCTTCCCTGACGCCGCCGCGGACGGAAAGTGCTGCTCTGCCGGAAGCAGAGAGTTCTGGGAAATGTAGTTCACGAAGAAGTTAAGCCGCAGGCCCAAAGACTACAATTCCCATGCTTCAAATAAGGAAAAAAACCCGAGTTCCTGACACCCGATAGTCCAGCTGAAAGGAAGCCAAGAGCTCCACAGCTGCCCCCCAGGAGACACAAGGATGAGATCGGATTTGATTTGTTACAAATGCGAGTAGTAGCTTTGATAAAATGCACTGTAGATTTTTGTCCTTGTAAAAAACGCGTTTCCTTTTCACTGACACTTTCAGGTCAAAAACGTGACTAAACAAATAATGGAAGAAAAATCCACCGAGGGCTGTTAAGGGCATCACTCCCTGTGCAGGAATTCGCTGAGATGTCAGCTGTTGGAGGCTCTGTGAGTTACTGGGCTGGTACATTTGGCCTGTTCTGGCGCCCTCCTTTGGTACCTACCCTTGGCCTCATGAGAGATGGGGCTGTCTGGCAGTTCAATGGTCATAGTTAAGCACATTTAGGAGGACAGAAAAAAACATTTGGGAGACAGATGTGGAAAGGGCCCGTGGCAACAAGGATGGACAAGTATTAAAAACTGGTCCTGCAGTTAGTGTGGCCAGACAAAACCTGAGAGGTCAGCGTGGGGCAAGTGACCCCTGCCCAGCTTTCAGAGGCGCACGGGTGAAAAATGGCAGGGCAGTTGTTCCTCTGGCCTGGCTGGACCTCTCCCAGGGCACAGTCAGGCACCCTGGGCCACTTTGGGATTCAATTCTTTGCCCCCAAAGGGCTTGTGCTGGCTGTGCAGTTCAGGATCCTCTCTCCCAGGTGCAGTCTATCACCCATCACTGCTCTGCTAGAGGCTGGGTGAGACAACCCCATGAAACCTGACAGCAGGTGGAAGGGGAACTGGAAGTGTGGGGTGGAGGTAGCACCTCTCCCAGGGAATGAGCTGCTGGATCAGTGCAACCCATCCTTGCAGAACTGTACCAACTGCTCCTGCCCCTCTGTGCCTCTTTAGCGGGGGATGGTGGTGGGATTTCATCCAGTGTTTTCCAGCTGATCCAGTTCCTTCCTAAGTGCACGGGGGCGGATGCTTGCGGTGGCTTCACTGTGTCCTTGTGTGCGCGTGCCTCATGGTGCTGTGTACGCGCTGGTGGTCCAGGCCAGCACTGACCCCACACAGATGGTTTTTAACTGCAGGGTTTCAATAATTGCACTATAAACTGCACCAATTGCTTGGCGAGAAGGGATTTGGGGTCCTTTTCTTCCCAAAGGAGTCTTATACTTCTAAAGATCTGAACAGGACGAAGTCCAGACAGGGGCATGGTGGCAGCTGGGTCCTGGATCCTCACCTGCCTCACGCGCTATGTGCTCTTGCTGATAACCCGACTACTTTTCCAACGCTCTCCCCAAGTGGCTCGTGCCGGTTGGTTCGAAACGTTGCAGGGATACTGAATCCATTTTTCTTTCCTCTTACAGTTAAAGCCCGGAGGACCTGCAGCCTGTGACCAGCAATGTGTAACCCCGCATCCTGCTTGCCCGGTGTCAGCCCCGCGGCACGACCCTCCCCCGGCAGTCCCGTGAGTGTCGGTAACCCTTAGGCTGCCGGTGCCTGCTTTAGGGATTTAAACGTGTTTCCAAACCGTAGGGCGATGACACCGGGACAGCGCCGGAGCCCCGGCACCCACCTCCACGGGGCTGGGGCGGGGTGGAGCGGTGTGATTTGGCCACTCCCGGCGGGCCGGGCCCCTTCCCCAGCGCTCATTACCATGGTGGCCTCCCGGCACCCCCTGCGTGCCCCGTGCCGCAGCCATCGGAACCCCCCCCCGGTGGAACCCCCGCCGCCAGCGGCACCGGGAGCGCGTGCTGAGGGTGGGGGACGAGCGTTAGCGCGGGGCGCGCGGAGCCGCGGGGGCGCGCTCTGACCACGGCGGCGGGGCGGCGGCGGCGGGGCCCGGGAGGGCGGAGCGGGCCGGTAGCTTTGCGCAGTGGCAGTATCGTAGCCCGTGAGGTGCAGCCGAGGCGCGATTATTGCTAGTTGAAAACTTTTCCCAATACCCCGCCATGGCGGCTTGAAATACAGTCGGCACTGGCAATTTTTGAGGGCCTCCGCGGAGGCTGCTTGCACGTGGTTAATGGCAGATACAGCGGAAACGTGGATTCCGGGGGGACCCCACGGAGCCGTTAGGGCTGCGCAGGGAATGCAGGGGGAACAGCTCAGGCTGGGCCGCAGATGCCGGGTGACGGCTCGGGCCGGGCAGGGGATTCCCGGGATGAATGGCTTGGGCAGGGGATACCCAGGAAACAATTCGGGCCGGGCCGGGAATGCCGGAGGAAGGGCTCGGCATGGGCAGGGGATGCCTGATGAACGGCTCGGGCAGGGCAGGGCAGGGCAGGGCAGGGCAGGGCAGGGATACCCGGCGGAACGGCTCGGGCAAGGCAGGGATGCCCGGCGGAACGGCTCGGGCACGGGATGCCCGGAGCCGCGCTGCAGCGAGAATCCCCCCCTACCGCGGGAAATTGCCCCTCTGACGTAAACATACTTTGCATATCCTTCCCATCAGGCTTCGCGGCCGCCACTCCGCGCAGCACGGCGGCTGGGGAAAACGGGGCTCTCCGCTACCGGCGGCGGTGTGGGGCTCAGCGGCGGCCGGGGACGGTCCCGGGAGGTGCTTGAGGGACGCGCGGAGCGGGCACGGGCGGACGGCGGGGCTCGCCCCGAGCTCGGAGGCGGCCCCGGGGCGAGGCGCCTCGGCGGCGGCGCAAGGGGGTCAGCTTTGCGCAGTGGCAGTATCGTAGCCAATGAGGTTAATCCGAGGCGCGATTATTGCTAATTGAAAACTTTTCCCAATACCCCGCCATGACGACTTGAAATATAGTCGGCATTGGCAATTTTTGACAGTCTCTACGGAGACTGAACATTGTGGTCAAAAACAGACGGAAAAGGGCAAAACCGCCCCCTTTGGTTGTACTTGCTGGTGCTACCCGGTGTAGGTTTGTAAGTCACTAGCGATTTCGGGGCGTTTAATAGAGGCAGCGAAAGGCTTTTGTTCTCCCTCGTCCTTCCAGGCTGTGCTCCTGCCAAATCACGGCTTAGTAAATGGAGGGCGCGTTTGCACAAAAAGCTGGGTTCTGGCCTTTTTCTTCCAAAGCAACTGAAGGAGGAATCAGGCTGTGAACATGGGACTGGGCTGCTTGGAGAAGGGTTGCTCCTGCAGCTCGTGCTGAGGAGGATCCTTCCTCTTGGAAGGTAGTTTGGGCAGCAACGGGGGGCATTTCCCGAGCAAGTCGGTGGGAGTGAAGGTCTGAGTCGTGCTTGACTGGCTCCAGGAGTGCTCCAAAACCTGTTGAGGATCGGCTTTCAGTGCGCAGTACCACAAGCTCCACTTTGTGGGGATTTGTTAATGTATATCCATTGGTATCACTTGCTGGGGTTAAAAAAAAAAAGGCTCCATATTGTTAAAGAAATCCCAGACCTCTGGAACAAGCAGCTGGGGGTTTGGTGTAAAACCCTATTACACGCGTAAACCCCATCCATTTCTAATTTGCAGCTGCTGTCTTTTTAATACCTAAGCAGACCCTGTGAAAGGAGGCTAATGACCAGCTCCCCGGGCTGAAGCTCCGCTGGAGCTGGAAGCAGCTGCTCCCAGTCACTCTGTAGGAGTTAGATGGAGCTGGTGCTGCTGGCAGGTCACCTCGGACGCAGTCTGAATGTATGTGCTATTCAGATGCTCCTGCCCTGCTGCTGGTAAGGCCCGTAGCCAAGCAGCTGTTTTACACTGGAGCTGGGCAGAGTAGAAAATGTAGTAATGAACATTAATGTTTCTTCTTTATCAGGTTTATTTGTCATGTTCAGCTCTGCTGGGGTAGTACACACAACAGTGGCCCAGAGGTGACAGTGAAGCCTCATAGACTGCATTTCATAGAGTCACAGACTGGTTTGGATTGGAAGGGAGCTTAAAGCTCATCCAGTTCCAACCTCATGCCACGGGCAGGGACACCTTCCACTAGAGCAGCTTGCTCCAAGCCCCTGTATCCAACCTGGCCTTGAGCACTGCCAGGGATGGGGCAGCCACAGCTTCTCTGGGCACCCTGTGCCAGCGCCTCAGCACCCTCACAGGAAAGAATTTCCTGGGATGTTAGGATCTTCCTGTGATGAGATTCATGTCTAATTTAAATCTCTCCTCTTCCAGTTAAAAGCCATTCCCCTCATCCTCTCCCTACTTGTTCCTGTAGAATTTGTCCCCCTATTTGTACTTCATCACTATCAGTATCAGTGCTGATAGTGAAGTGCAGCCTCTGGATGCACCTTGACACAGCCACAGCCTTGTACACCCCATGAGAGGGTCAGAGAGAACAGAACAGTCCCTTAAAATAATACTTAAACTTTGTGCAGGGACCAGCACAGCGGGTGTTGGGTGAGATCCTTGGCCTTGATGGTGAAAGCCTTTGCTTACAGTGTGCTTGTACTTCGAGCTAGGTAAGGATGTCATTTTCTGAGAAGTCCTGGATTTAGAGTAAAACTTGGAATGAATTTCCTGGAGGCTGTTTATTCACAACTTGGCTGGGACTAGGGAGGGGATATTTCCATGCCCCCCTAATGATAGTTCTCATTAGAGCACATGTTAACACAGGAAATAATGATGTCTGTCGGATTGTGCTAGTTGGGGAACTGGGTGTGTTTGTGCCTAGAGAGTGAAAACTGAAGCATCAGAGGTTGCAAGCAGCTGACCTCATGTTCTCTGCCTTTATGGGAACGCGATCCTGTAATCTCAGCCTGACGACAGGACATGTGCTTTTCAGCTCTGAGAGCATTCTCTGACTCAGTAGTCATTTTGTAAGGAAAAGTGCTACAAGAGTCATGTTTCCTGCATTCTTGGCTGTTCCCACACTGATAGTTCGCAGCGTATCTCTCATCAGATTAGGAATTGAACATTTGGGCTGAGCAACTGTTTTTCTGCCATGTCAACTTGGCTGGGGCACCATGGTAAAGAGTGGCTCTGGCGAGGGTGGAGCTGCTCTGTGCTCTGGGCAAAGCTGAGGCCTTTGCTGCCTTGGAGTGGGGTTTGGTAGTGGTCGGAAAGGGAAAGCCAGTGGAAAGTGGTGGTTCAAGATGCACTATCACATGATAAACCCAGGAAGGCTGGTACAGTTTTTACACACAGCAAAGGAGAAGTACTCGGTGGCTTTCCTTTATGGTGGTGACAACTCACGGAAAATTCTTCAGGAAAGGTTTCACCTGCCCAGGCTTCCCTGCGCAATGTGTAAATCATGCGGGGTTTGGAGACATCGATCTGCTGGGGCGCAGGGCTCCTCCGGGACAGCCGCGCTCCGGCTGACACGGGCACGAACACATCGCTGCCCTCGGGGGGGCGTTCCCTGGGGAGGCTCCTGCTCCTCCCGCTCAGAGGACCGTGTTCCCGGCCGGGCACCGGCAGCCTCGGGGCGGAGCGGCTGCTGGCGGCTGTGCCGCGGGGCCGGGCCGAGAGCAGGAGCCGCGGACAAGCCCGGGGGCGGCCCCGGTCTTCCCCGGGGCGCTCTCCCACCCCGGGGGGGGGGGGGGGGGCGCTGCGCCCCGGGGCCGGGCTGGCGGGTCCCGCTGCCGCCGGCAGGGGGCAGCGCCGGGCGGGCGCGCGCTCGGGCCGCGGGCGCGCGCGGGGGCGGTCCGGTAAAGTTGCGAGGCGCTGAGGCGGCGGCGGCCCCGGGAGCGGCGGCAGCACCGGCACCACTGGCACCAGCACCATGGACGACTTGGGTGAGCTCCGGCCCCGCGTACCCCCGCGGCGGGGTTGGGGGGGGGCAGCGCCTCGGGCAGACCCCGCGGCCCGCCCGGCTGCGCCCCTCAGCGCCGCCGCCCGCTCCGCGCCCTGGGGCTCGGGCCGGGCCTGCCGGCGCCCGGGGACGTGTCGCTCCCCGCGGACCGCGCGGGGCCTCCCGGCTCGCCGCGACGCCGCCCGCCCCCAGGGCCCTCGGCCGGGCTGCCCCGGGGCCTCCGCCCCAGCCCGCGGTCCGAGCCGTCGATGTTTGTCCCGGCCGTGCCCCGCGCCCTTCGGTCCCGGACGGCGGGGGCAGCGTGGAGCGTGGCCGGGTCTCAGCGGACGCCTCCTACCCTGCGGCTGCCGCAGCCTCTCCAGGCTGTTCCTGGGTGAGACCGGTAACGTCGTGTGGGTGCGGAGCCGTCCCAGGGAGCCCTCGGGGCTCGCAGCGCCCAGCCCCTGCCCGGCGAGGCGCCGGGCTCGGAGCTCATCCTCCTCCCTTTGCTTCGCCCGGGTGTGCTGAAGCCTGCCAGAACCGTGGAGCGGGGAAGTGTCCGGCAGCTGGGCTCACTGGAAAGATCGAGAGAGTTTGAGTTCCTTTGGTACCAAGCCGGAAGGGGGTGGATCTGCCAAAATCCCTTGTGCTCTGGGAGACATTAGGGTGGCTGAGTTCAGCTTATGAAACTGATTAAATCAGACACTGGGGAGGGGCCCTGATCCGTTACTTCCATCCTACCTTTAATAGAAACCAGGCGTTCTTAGCAGATATGCTCCAGGAAAACTGCAGTGTTCTTATTGGAACTGGAGACTCACTGGGGCACTGGCATGAAGTTGGTGCTCACACCTTCAGGAAACAGACTTTGAATTGGGCTAATGATAAAACAGGGCAAGGAGTCCATCGGTTACATGGCTTCCTGCTGAAAGGTGCACCGTTCTGAGGGGGCCAGGCCTCACCCTTCGGCCGGCTGGGTGAGGTAGCTGGTGGTGCAAACAGAATGAACTTCTACTGCAGCTTCTTCTCACAGTTGTTGTTTCTTTAAGTGGAGTCAGTTCTCTTTACTGCTTCTCATATCCCTGGTTATCTCTGGGAGATTGGGTGCAAGTTTCTAGCCTGTTCAGGAATGTGTTCTTGTCAGAACAGGATTCCCCCAGCCTGTGTATTGACTTGCTGAGTGGCCCTTCAAGGTGAGCGTACAGACGGCGTTGTGTAGGGCCAGCTTAGTGTCTCACCTTTAACAGCCATGGGAGTTGTACTGTGCCCACTGTGATCGTTGCATTCCAACTTTCCAGTTGTTCAGTCAGGCTAGCCCAGTTTCAACACATTTGTCCTTTCCTCTGTAGGAAGCTTAGAGGTGAGCTGCAAAGAAATTACAGAAAAGACCTAAGTTTGTGTCTTTTATTTTTCTGGAGGGTTGAATGCATTGGCACCGCGAGAAGTTGAAGTTGTGATCTGACTTTTTGTCTCGGCAACTTGATTTCATCAAGTCTCAATTACACCAGGCCTTTCTCAATCTTTGTGCAGTCTGTCAGACTTTCAGTCAAGATCTGATTAGCTAATAGTAAGCAAAAATAAAGGAGTGGGACCCTGGCTCTCTCTAAGCTTTTCTTTGGTTTACAGAATCCATGGAGGCACACTGGCTATTTTCCCTCTACAAATCATTGTTAGCCCCCAAATTGCTCACTTATTTTTCTAAAGCCATTCACCATGGGATGCATACACAGGAGAACAATGCTGTGCTGATACAGCTCCCCTGAAACAAGTCAAACCGAAGTGAGAGTTTGTTTTTCTTTCCTCATTATCTATGGGTGGATTATCCGAGTCGTGGATTAACCGTGCCATGGATACAGATGTCTGCGCTGGCTGTGTCCGGAGTCAGACTGGATCGGGCAGGACTTGTTGGTTCAGGCACAGTGCCATGTGGACATAGCTGCACTGCTTCCAGGGCCAGTTTTGCCCCTGGAGTGGTTTAGTGTTGGGCCTGAGCTAACAGGCCTCGCAGGTTCAGTTGATGTCAAGTAAAATCATGTTGGCTGTTTCCCCATGGTGCTTCTGAATCTGTGTGGTGCAGAAATGAATAGTGATTGATGGACCTTACTGGGCATGAGGGGACACCTCATGTAGCCTGTTGGTGTGCCTGTCCTCCCTCCGTTTATCAGTAGTCTCCTCCTTTTTGATGCAGTTGATCAGTGTGTACTTGTGCCCTCTGAAATGGAGGTCCAGAATTATCTCAATTTCACGCTGCTTGTGCTGGAGAGGTTATGAGATACATGTGCAAATGGATTTGTGTTGCTTTGGGGATTCCTTTGGAGTTGAAAAATACCCCTTTGTTCCTTCTCTTCCCCCTCAGTGTTGAAGAAGTGGTGTTACACCACACAGGAAACTGTTGGAGAGCTCTGTAGGCGGAGCTTGTGCACCCCATTGAGCTGGGGGAGCCTCCGTGGCACAGGACACTCAGTGCTGGGGCCGTGTATAAACCAGAATAGCACGTTGTGGAAAGGGGGGAGGCGATGGTGAGTTGAGCAGCTGACCAGGCTTGTCCAGATTGTCTTCCTCCAACCTCTAAGGAAGCATGTTGTGCGGATGTGCTGGACTTTGACAGGAAGCTTTGCTCAGTGAGTTTGCTGGTCTGCCCTGTTGGAAATTGGCACAGAGGGTAAAACTTTGCTCTAAGGACTGAAAATCCTAACTCAGGGTGTCCCCCCTTTCAGTGTGTTGTTACGTGCTGTGATTCCAAGACACGAGTGACCAACAGCACCTATTTGCTTCAGACAGTTTGAGATACTGAGTTAAATGTTGACTTATTCTTGCTTCTGTGGTACTCCCTAAGTAGTATGTGTGAGCAGACCCATTAGGATCTGCTGGCTGAGGAGGAAGAAACCCAATTCATGTAGTGTGTCCTGTATTTTGTGGTAAGAGGAATAGGAGAAAGGAAACGTTACATTTGCTTTAGTTGGATACTCTTTGATTTTGACTTTGGATGTGTTTTTACAGTGTTTTTCTGAAAGGGGTTGTTTGCAAACCCACCAAACAGAAATGCTGTTGCTTTTAGAAGCTTTCTTTTGATGGCTTTGAAATTCTCACTTGTCTACTGCTTTTTTTTTTTTTTTTTTAATATATAAAATTTATTTATTTAAAAGGCTTCAGATTTTTTTTCAACAGGATTTTGCCATCAAACACAAACCAGCATTCACTGAGCTTGGAAAAGATGCTTCACAAAGAAGTTATTTCTCTTTAATGAGAACGTATTTATGGCAGTGTTTTGGCTGTGCATGTAAACTAGACTCTGAGCTGCTGATTTTAGACGTGCTTGCTCACTTCTAGAAGGACTTTGCTGCAGAAGGTTTCTGAATGTGGCTTCAATAGTCTGGGTGCAAAGGTTCAGTAGCACAAGAGGTTTTACTTTAAAAGTTGTTTCCCTCTGGTTTAGGAACTCTAACCCACCCTCTCTTCAGGGTTTAATCCTCTCAAGGTTTAAAGGGAGCAATCTTGCATTGATTTTTCATGGCACTGTGGAGGGAGGGGGGTGCACGTGTTTCCATCTGTCATCTCTCCTAACATTTGGAAGACTGCTGTGCTCTGCAGAGCTGTGCTGTCCGTCCTTGTGAGGAGGATGCTTGCCTGTTTCTGACTTGGTTCCTTCACTTTGGGAGTCCTGTGCAGTGGATTTTGGTCTTGTTTGTCTGAAAGTTTAGTGTGAAATTGCTCATGGTCACCTACATCCAGGAAGTGGTACTGGGGAAAACACTGGTAAAGTAATCTGGTCCCTTGGCTTTCTACTGGCTCAGGTTTCTGAGTCATTCCTGCTGCTGGGCGAGAAGACTGCAAACAGAACTAATACTCTGCACAATGGGGTTCTGACTTGTTTCAGCTTCTTTGCTGTTGTGACCCCTCATAAAACAGGGACTTCATTGTCCGGAGGAGCTCAGACAGGGAGTCCTCTGCCTGGAGCAGTGTGTGATGCAGAGAGAGGCTGCTTTTCTTGTTGCTCTGTTTCCACGGAAAGGCTGGATGCTGTGCTGTCTTTAGCTCCTTTGTCCCTCGCTGGGAGAGGTCAACTTATCCCAAGTATTCAGCTGCCCTCCTGGTTAAAATTGATCCTCCGACACCACCTCTACCACTAGAGAAAGAAATGGGTAACCTCTCATACGTCATCCTTAACTCTGTCTCTCTACCTGTTCTTTCCCAGGGAATCATGATATTTCAGTTTCTCCAGACCCTATTTTCCCTCACCTCTTTCCCCTTGAAGTGGATTTATTATATGGAACAGGTTGTGAAACTGCAGGAATGATAGATAAAATTCTGAGCTCTGGCAGCAGAACAAGCAGTAGTAGTGCACTTCTGGTTAGATCAGAGTTGTTTGCCTGATCTACTGCTAAGACGTATATAAATTCCTTTAGATCTGTGCAGCTAGAGTGGGGAGAAAGCCTGTCCATGGCCGCAAACCAAATCTGTTCGACTCAGACTAATGTGTTAGTTTTGGTATCCAGGATCTGCTGCAGCTTCAGAGATAGCCAGAGCAGATTCCGAATTCAGCTGTGCTGTGCTAATGGAAGATCAGTGTGAGTGAATAGGATCTCTGCTCCCAGTTTCCTGCTCTGCTCAGACTGCGCCTCCCCCCTTTGTGTACTGATCTTGTGTGTCCCTTTTTGTCTGAGGCGGAAGCTGTTAATGAAGATGCTGTTCTACTCCAGCTGCTCAAAGTGAGATACTGTCTGTGGGAAGCTTCTCTGGGCTAGATAACAAGATAGGGTTTGGGGAATGAGTTTCTTGTTCACCTCGGCCTGTCCTAACTAACTTAGGTTTAATAACAAGCCCTGGAAGTACAGGTTGTTATGAGTGCTGAGCTATAATATCTTACAGTACTACAGAGGGAACTGAGGAGACCTTTGGGTCCTGTTCTTGTTTCAGTGTTTGTAAAATCTCACCTCGCATCTTGTCCAGCTTCAGATGGCAGCCAAAAATGGTGGTTCCCAGCTTCCCCCCTTTCTTGTGTGCTTGCTGCTTATTTGGTGGCTGTCAGGCTCCAGAGTGAATTGGTTCGAATTTCAGACCTTCTGCAAAACCAGCCCTTTTCCCCAAACCGAACAAATGGTTTGCCATTGGATCAGTAAGCTGAACTGTCTCGCCTTGTGGCAAGAAAACTAGATCCAGTGCAAGGAGTGGCACATTTCCTTTCCGGTTTGGGCTGAAGTTAAGTGGATTGGAGAGAAAGTGGAAGTTGTGTCTTCAAATTGGTTTAACTTGATTTTATCCACAGCCTCAAAAACTTGCCCCAGCTGTTCGCATATTGTTTCTCCATCTGCAAAGCAGGGATAATGGCTCCTTACCTGCAAAGTGTGGTTAATGTTTGGTGAGATCTGTGTGTTTCTGAGATGCTTCCAGCTGAATATATCAGAATAGCAACTCTTCCAAGCTTTTCTGGTCGCCATTGCCGGAAAAGCTTACAATGGCAAGTTTGAATTAGATTGATAAGTTTTTATTCCCTTCTCAGCCCTGTTTAATGTTCCTTCTCTGCCTTTCTGATTGCTCATCCTTTCTTCATCCTCTGTTATGACAGGCTGTGACTAGGGAGAAAAGATTTCCTTTCCCTTCCAAGTTCCCCACAATAGTTCTACTCTAGTCTTTCCCTTTACCACAGAGCGTCATGAAGTCATTCAAAGAATGTAGTGTGCTAAAGATATACCATAAAAATAGGAGGTGGGTGATGACTTTCTCATATCACTCAGCTATTTTTCCCATTTGTGCTTATTCTCATTGCACGTGGCCCCAGACCAGCAGAAACCAGCTGCCTGGGATGGTCTCCCTTGATTGACTGGTGTTAAAATCCATACTTTCTCTTCGGTATATGTTTTTCAATCCTGATGAAGCAAACAAAGTGGAAACGGCAACTGGGGTGCTGTGGAACAAGTGTTGGTGTTTCAGTTACAGGAGCTTGAGGCCCTGAGGTTATGTGTTTGTGCTGTTTAGGAGTCTGGTAAGCTCTTTTGCTGCTCAAATCAATGCAGCTTTTTCTTTTAGCAGACAGTAATTATTCTGCATTTACATGGGAAATTTATCGAAGCAGTTTGAGCCAGCTATAAGCTGAGGATCCAAGAGAACTTATGGCAAGCCACAGGGGGAGGCAGCCTGCATTGTTATTGCTTGGCTCCTTTATCCCTGTGCTGGACTGTCTGTACACTGTGAACAAGTTTAGTTCAAGTTATTTAAATGATGAGGTAGGCATGCCACTTCTCACAGTGTTCTTGTTATGTGCAAGTTTGGTATAGATGGCTTTGCTGAGCTAGAGTACGTCTGGCTGGCAGCACGCAGTGGAGTGTAGCTTGAGTTCTTGAGTTTTTCACTGTTTATTGCACGTGTCTAAACCTCTAACATTTTGTAAGTGATGTGAAGAACATAAAAAACTAAATGGCACTCCAGGGAGTAAACTTTCTGAATGACACTTTGCGTGGGGAATTGTGCTTTAAATGGGTCAGCTATAAATCAGACTCTATGGGGTCTCCAGGAATAAACCAGTCCTGTGTTTTTGTCACAAAATGGAGCTGGCAGACAGAATTAATCTGTCTGTCTAGACGCTTGATAGCATCTTGCTTTATTTCTATCACTGAAGAGCAAGGTGAGCAGAGAATTTCACTTTGTGCTGGTGGGAAGGTTGTGGTGGTTCAATGACTGGGATTTTCTAAAAGCAGAAGAGGGACAATTAAAGCCAGAAGTAGAAAAGGTCATTGGCAAGAGAGCTGTAAATGGTTTGCCATGGATTAGGGGCTTAATACTCCCATGTTCTGTCCTCCTTCATGGTTCTAAAAGAGCTCAAGGTTTCAGAAGAGGTTTCTTTTGGGCTGGTGACACTAATTTCAGCTGGGTCAGACAGAAGAGCCTAAGTTTAACTGCATGCTACTTGAGCTTACTGGCACCCCATGAGTAAGGTGATGGCCTGGCTGCTCTTCTCTGCTGCTCATCTTGTTTGACCATCAGTTGTCTGCTGCTCCCAATTCCTCTCCACCAGCTGCACTGGGACTCAGGGTTTTGGTTGCTGCTGGCAAATTACCCCTTTTGGGCAGAGGTGGCCCACAAGAGTAAGATGCCTACAAGAGTAAGATGCCTACAAGCAGTGCTTCTGGCTTGCAGCTCTCCCTCTTGTTCATTATGTTTTATGAGGGAGACTCTCCTTGGGCTGTGTGGGTCTGGTGAGGCAGCATGATACACAGCTGGAACTATTCTGCCTGGCTGCAAGCAGCTCCAGCAGTTAGACTGGATCCCTGCAGAGAGCGGGAGCGCTGGGGGAGGGAATGAAATGCCATTTCACCAACGTCATGAAATCTCTTATCAGTGGCCAACTCGGTGGTGTGGGTGGGTGAGCAGCGTTGGCCAGAAGAAGCTGCCTTTTATTTCTGCTGTGAAATGTGAGGAGCTCAGTGCTGTCAGTCAGGCTGGGAGCTGTGGAGTTCGGGATGAATGTGTCAGTCAGGTTCTTAGAACCCTAAGCTTGTAGTTTTCGATCTCTCCTGCTGGTGCTTAATCTGAGATTTGCTACTTGACTGTCTTGAGCAGTTCCCTTGGGCAGTGCCTCACAAGCACAGCTGCTCTGGCATGCTGCTCCCTACTTCTTAATTCCTTAAATCCTGTGCCTCCAGCACCTTCTGCCTTGGGTTCACGCTTAAAAGCCTTGGCCATGCGAGCTAGGAATAAAATCTGTTTGGTTGTCGTTCATTTTTCTGTAGGAGTTGGTTAAGATTTGTTTGTTGTTGTTTGATTCAATTGTTGGGTTCTACTTTACCATCAAATGCGAGGGAGAAAACCACCTGAAGCAGGTCATGCAGTACCCCCCTTATGGCGGTGTGAAACTCTGAGACCTTCAAGGCTGGCTGCATCTGATGGAGTCCCCTGATGGCACTGCTTAGGTCTGAAGAACACCGTACATGGAATGGAATGGCCAGTGCCATGTGAGGTGTTCAGTGCCACTTCCTGTCCCCTGCAGCAGTATCCCTCTGCTGTGGTCCTGCTGTTGCAGTCGGGAAGCTGTTGGGGAGGAGGGTTGAAGGGAAGGGGCTGGGGGTGGTGCAAGGAGGAAGCTTTATGTAATTCTTGGCTGGCTTGTGAGTAATTGTTTTAATGCAATGGAATGCAGTGTATTCAGTGCTTGCTTGGCAGAAACGGCGATTATTTTCTATTTGGGGGGGAGCTGGAGTTAGTCTATTTTCCAGCTGCTTTAAGCAGTCAGGCTTGGGGTTCTGGCAGAGATAGGGATGGAATATTGTTCTCAGCAAGGGGGCAGTTACACTGCTGTGCGTGTGTGGGAAGTTGTCTTTGTACATTCAGTGTGTAAGTGGAAAGCCTGGTCCCTCTGTGTCTCTGTGGGTTGGGAATGCCGGCATGGTTCTGAAGGGGATCAGATGCATTTTGAAGCGCCTAACAGTGCTAGGACAGTAGTGATGTGAGTAGGTACGTGTCCATCGAGGTACCTGACAGGAAAATGAATCGCTTTTCCACCCTGCCCTACTTCAGTGTGTAGCAGGGGAGAACGTGATGAGTTGAGACAAAGAAGTCAACTTAATTTTCAGCAAAGCAGAAATGTAGGGGCTCGGAATCTTGACTAGTGCAAAATACTGTCTCCAGTTATCTCAGATGATTGTTGGCTTTTACCACAGGATTTGGTGGAGGAACAGCCATGCTGAACAACCTTTCTGAGAAAGTAAATTGAAGAAGGATTTACTTCATGCACCTATGAAGGGGAAGTTTATTCTCATGCTGCTTCTATTTCAGTGTTGCTGGCATTTCCATTTTTGGTCAGTGCTGGAGGTTGGTTTCTCTTACTCATCCTTACCTCTCAGAAACCTACTTTCTCTTTGGTCTTTGGTTTTTAATTGCAGTTTTCCCTTGTCATGCGTTCTCTTGCGAGTAAAACAGCCTTCGGTTGATAGAATTTTCCTTTGCCTTGCGAGAAAACAACAACTTCTGTGCAGGGCGCTGGGATGAAGAAGCTGTCAGGCGTTTAATTGCTTTAGTAATACTGCTCTTGGTAAAAAGAAATACTCACTGTTCCTCTTGCTGGTGATGAAATAAGCAGGGGACTTGTGACTAATACTTCTGTCCCAGTGCCAGACGATAGGTGGAATGACAGGTCATGTACCTTCTCACAGGAGGAAGAGATTAAACTTCCATGTTCTCCCGCTCTTACTGGCTACAATATATCCCAGTTCTAAAAATGTTAGTTTTCTGGCTGGCTTTAACAATTTCCTTTCTTTCAGTGGGCCTCTATCATGACATTGTGAAACTCTTGAACCACATTCTTCTGCCAGTGCTTGACAGACAAAACAGCAAAGCAGAGCTCTATATCTGAAGAGCCACCAGCGATCTCCATCAAATTACCACCCACATCTTCTCCCTAAGTAGACTGGGGACCAGTTCCCACATTCATTTCTGAAACATTGTCCTCTCTTTGTTCCCAGAAGCTGCTTTTAAAGTAAAAAGCTGCTGCTTTAGTCAGATTTTTGACCATGTGCTACTTGCCCCCTTGTACTCTATTAGAGACATTGCCCACTATCTGTAATTACTTGGGTTATCTTTCAGTAGAATGCTCATCAGATTGAAGGCTTTCTTGTAAAGCTTTCTGCCTGTTATAGTTAGAAGTAGCACTAAGACCCATAGGACTGAAAGATGTTGACTGTTTCGTTGTCATTTTCCCTGCCCTGCTCTGTGAGTTTACATGGTGCTTTTGGCAGCACCTTGAATAAAGTCAGTTGCTGGTGATGACTTACACTTTTTGGCTTATGAAGAGCTTGGTGTTGCTTCCAAGTCTGCTCCCACTCTCTGGTGCAGAGGACCCTGGCAGAAATGAAGACTTAAAAATTCACCATTTCAAGAGTACTTTCTTAGTAATTAGGTTTTTAGCAGGCAGTCAAACCATGTACCATGTTGGACAAAAGCTGCTCTTTAAAAAGAGGGAAAGAACTTGCCTCAGAGTGGTTGGCAGGTCAAACCAGCAGGTCTTTTTTTAACTTGTCTTTATTTATATCTCAACCTATGCTAATATATATACACTAACCTTTCATTTGGCATCCCTGGTATCTGGATGAGATTTGCTGGGACTTCATTTCTTCTTATAGTCACAGGCTTTTAAAACTTGAGATACCTTGGGTTTTAAGGCTGGATTTGCATTTGTTGAATGTTCTTTGCATTTATTCTCTTGGGAGATGTGCTTCTTACTTACTGAATGGGAAGTTGCTGGAATTAATGAAAACAAAATTCTCTTGAAGGACTATAATGTCTCAAGTCTGCATTCTGATTTCCTGCTTTAAGAGCCTTCAGTATAGGAATGGCTCAGGTAGACTGTACAAGATATGGTTTTGGTTGCACTGTCCATACGATTTTAGCATCTCTTTAGCGTCCCCATTCTTTATGGCTGGAATCCTCCTTTTGCTGGTAGCTGGAGCATTCTACATCTCATGGGCAGAATTTGTGCTTCTAATGCTTTTAATGAATTCAGAATTTATACTAATATTTCTGTCCTTCATTTCATCATCTTTATGTGTGTCTCGGATTCTGTAACTGGCACTTTGCCTGGACGGGTCTATATTCAGATCTGTTTATGCTGCTTGGATAAAATTTCCACTGTTTAAAAGATGCTATTCCCCCCCTCCCTGAAGTTTCATGTCTGTTCTTGCATAACCATATGAATCCTCCCTTCACTTTATTGGTTATAGGGTCCACATGCTTTCCTGTTTCTGTTACTTTTTGAAAGGCAGATAATTAATTTAGAATGTGCAAGCTCTGACAGTATTTTGTCTCTGCCTGTGTCCAAACCCATTTTTACATCTGTAGCTGGGTAGGATCGTAGTGGTCTTCAGCAATCTTACTACTGACTATAGTTATGTGTGGGGCAAAGGTGAGACTCTAGGCTGTCAGAGGTGGGGATCTGCTGGTAGCTGAGTCAATACAGTGGCTTGCTGCTGCTGAAAGAGGGGGTAGCTTTAATTTCACTCGTCCTTACCCCTTTCCTGTTCCCTCGACTGGCTGTTTGGACATACCCACTCCTTCTTCCTGCTTGTCGTGCTCTTTTCTAACCCAAAAGAAAGCGGGCAAGTGTTTTGGGTGGGTCTATATTCTCTTGAACTGGTTCACAGAGGGGTCTTGTGAGAGCCAGAGCCAGCACGAGTAAAGTGGCGGCAGCACGTGTCTGGAAGAGGGAGCAAAACCTCTCCATTTTTGGCAGTGGTGAACTGTTAACTCGCTTTTCTGCATCTTGTGAAACTGTATCCTCCACAGTGCACACTGTCCAGTGGAGCTCCTGTGCTCATTTCCTATGTGAATCCTGATGTAACATTTTCCTTCCCTAGGTGAGTTAGAATCAGCAGTTACCAAATTCTCTCCCAGAGGTGAGTGCTCTAAAGCTGTTGTAAGGTGTGCTTTTAAGTGGTCAAACTGGCACACTTGTCATTTCCACCTGAGGGCTCCGGAGCACAAGCAAGCGTTGCTGTTGCCCAAAGATCTGGAAACCACTGCTGTGTGTTCACGCTGTTCTGATTTGCCACTGCTTATGGCACTAAGCTACTGCTTAGAAGCTGCTCAAAAGAATTATCCAGACTGGGTAAGTGTGTGTTGTAACCCCAGTGCTGCTTATGACAATTTTCAGTTCAAGTCAAACCTTCTGCTTACAGTTATGCAAATCTCAACTAAATACAGTCCACCCAGGGCTTAAAAAGTGCCCTTTCTACCCTTATTAATGTGAGCATGTAAAGAGTTGCTTTGTAGGAGCTGGGTGCCACACACCTCTGCACTTGGCAGTTTCTCTTCAAGTCCCGTAGCCCAGGGCCTGGCACACAGGTGATGGCAGTGGTTTTCCTCTGCTCTCCTTGGAGTCATTACCATTCCTTGCCTCTCTGTTTTCCAGAAAAGCATGAGGACAGATTGCCCTGCTGAGGTTTCTAGCAAGCGTACCTGAAGGAACAGAGCTACTCTGCAGGAGGAGACCCATGACTTTCTTCCCCAGCAGCTCTGTGTGCTGCTAGAGAAGAATAGGTAAAAGGGAGTCTTCCCTTTCATTGTACAAGCAGGCAAACTGACTTTTGGCGAGGTATTAATTATATGGTATGGACCTGATGTACTTGGAGGGAGCAGCACAGGTTTCGAGTGGCATCGGCTGTAGCAAAATTATAGGGTATGATAAACTTGCCAGCACTGTGATGCTCTCTTACTGCTATTTCCATGAGCGTTTGCCCGACTGATCAGCCAATGGACTAGAAATGTCTCAAACCCTGAGCTTCTGTTTATTCTCTTTAGCAGAGCTGTGGTTTAAAATCTGTAGTATCTTGCTTCCTGCTGTTTCTGTAGCCATCCTTGGACTCTTTGCTCTGTTTAATGGAGGTCTCCTTTGTACTAGATTTGTTAGATGTTTGTGAAATGGCATGCGCTGTGTTTTGACCTAGTGAGTAGCTACATGCTGATGTAGCAGGAAGGGTCTGGTTCCTCAGATAGCTGGCTTGGCTGAGCCCCTCTTCCTGTAGGAATAAAGGGAGTTGGTATTTTGATCAGAGGCTTTGGGCCTGGGAAATTGTCCCTGGGGAGTCGGTTCAGTGGCTGCTTGTTTGGTTTCCATGAACATTTTTTGTTGTTGTTTTGGCAGTTTCCAGAAACTTTGAGGGAAGCAGCAGCAAATAGAAATGAAGCATTTTACGTATCACAAGATGCGTGAGGAGGGTTAACTTGCTACTTCATGCGTGTAAGGATAAATAGAGGATAAAATAATATGGATAAATAGAGGACTAAAAGGGTTTGTGCACTGGCGACTAATTTTTATATATGTTATTTTTTTTCCATCTAGGATGGTGGCTGAAATCAGCCCAGGGCAGTACTGAGATGGAATTAACTGCTTAGTTGCTTGTGTAAAACATTGACACTCACTCCAAGCTGTGCCTTCCACCAAACTCAACCAGGATCCATTTGTCTCTGGTGCTTGTTCCTGCGTTGCTGTGTTTGAACAGAGCTAATGTCCTTTACTTTTGGCTGAGCCAACTCACCTCTCCCTCCCGGAGACACTTAGGTCAATATTGGCCATTTGCCAATAGCTTTGTCTGGGACTTCCTGGAAACGCCTGAAGATCCATTTGCTGTCAGGCAGAGATCAGGAATAGGTCTTGCACAAAAGGAGCTGTCACTTGACAGAGAGGACCATCAGAGGCTGTACTTGCATCCTTAGAGACCAAAGCTGTTTCCAATTTGGCTGTTGACACACAGGGAGAGAATGGAGACTCTCTACTTTGTGCAGATTGTTGTTCCTCATAATGTTTCACAGGGCTAACTATGACTGCCTGTAGGAACACCAGACCGCTTCCAAAAGGAGCGGGTTCTGACTAAAGACTCGGCAGCAGGTGGAGTTCATTCATAGCAGGCTGCAGATCCAGACTGGGAAATTCCAACTTCAGTATTTTTAGTACAGGCCTGAGAGTCAGACTTGCTTTCTGTTCTGATAGAACGTGCCTTGCCATGTTATGCTGGGCTGCGTATCAGTTCTGCGTTTCTGAAAGGTAGATGATTAATTTTTGTGCTGTCAGGGGGTGTGAATGTGAATTTAGGGTAAGGATCCTGATTTGTGATCCTCATTGGAATTCAGGTGCAGTGGCTGTAGCCTTTACTACCTATGGTTGCTGCAGGCCACAGCCTGTTGCATCCATATAAAATGGAATACGTGGAGGTTTTGGTTTAGGGTGTGGACCTGGTGACTGCTATGACTGAAAAACGTGGCTGCAAATGGCTTCCCCTCTGTGGTTAGTGCTGTAACTTGTGGGTGGGACGCTCATCTGAGGACAGCAGTACTGCAGTCACGGTGGTCTGAATCACTGGAGGTCAAGAGTTGGAGTTTTGGCTGGTTGAGTCCCTATGAAGCATTTTACGTATCACAAACTTCTCTTGTGCAATCTCCAATTTGTCTGTCCTGTAAACCAGTAAAACCAAACCCAGATCCTGGCTTTGTGCTCTTAAACATTGTACAAGCATTGAGCTTAGCTCAGCCCGCTGCTTTTGCGTGCACTGTGTCACAGGATGTGCTGGAGCTGTGACTTGCAAACCCTTCACAAACTTCCTGACCCTCCTGGAGACTGTTCATAGAGCACTGGAAGAATGTTTTTGACTGAGCTGATCCATCTTTGGTAATTGTTTCCTGTTGTTCAGGACTCGGTTTGAGAGTACTGAGAATCCTGATAGAGAGGAACCACGGAAGGGATTTTCTCTTCACACAGCTCTGGGTTGTCTGACTGTGGATCGTAATAGGGGGCATTCGAGGCTTTGTGTAGCTGGGGATCTGGCATGCTCAGAAGCCTTTGGTAGCTGAGGAGCTGAAAACATTTGTTTAGTAAGCTGGAACATGACCTCAGTTGAAGGCAGCAGGTCTTAGCACAGGGTGTTTTTTCCTGGCATGAGCTGTTTGCTCCTCAGGACTATAAACAGAGGGAAGTAAATATAAGATGTCGCTTTTCACTTCAAGTGTGGAGAAAGCCATGCTATAAAAAAGAGGATGCTGTATATGACAGGAAATAACTCTTCCCGCCCCCTCCCCAGCTCTTTCTGGAAACAAGAACTGTACAGGAGGACGCACCTTTGGGAGGGAAAAGGCTTTGAAACCAGAGATGCCACAGTACTGCTACCGAGTTCAAGTACTCCTCTCGGAGGCCGTATGTGAAGAGCACAACAGCCAACTTAAGCTGGGTTGTATGGCCTTGCCTTGCTCTGTGCTGTCCTTGAATCTTCAATACCAGTAAGAACTTGTTCTTCCTGGTGTTTCTATTGACAGCTGCTGAAAGCGATAGCCACGGCAGTGGAGTGGACAGCTTGGGTTAGTTTGAAGAACCTGAAAAGGCTGTGCTTGGTTTAGCAGCAAACAAAATAAAACCTGTTCAAGCTCTATTTTCTTTGGACGTGGGTCTGGTATCCTCACCGGTTGGGGTTTATTTAACCTTTTTTTCTTCTTCTTTTCTGGAGCAACAGGTACATCCTTCTGAAAGGAGATGGTCCTTAAATCACCAATCACTTCCAGTGTGAGGATGCTTAGCAAGCAAAATATTGAGGAATATTTCTTTCTGACCATGTAAGCAGTTACGTGCCTTGTGAGACTTCTGTTGTCTCAGCCATCTAGTGAACTGTTCTGAAGCAGCAGAAAGAGGATGAAAACTTTTCTGAGGAAGTTGGAGGAAGGCAGAATTGACTGTGCGTGTCTTTGTTGTAGGTGGGAGCCCGTTTGAGCTGGGGTTTGGTTTAGTGTTCAAGAGCTAAGTGGAAAAATTCTGGTCCTCCAGTAAACTCTTTTGTGGTTCCTTCACACAGCTTGGACTGTAGGGCAGAGAGATTTGTGTTGTTTCATCCAGGAAACTGTGCTGACTCAAATCTTTGAGGCAGTTGCAGTGTGTCTCAGCCTGTGTGCTGTGTTGATGATCCCATGCCCTATGGGTCTGGTTAAGATAAAGTTACCTTCCTGCCAACTCGGTGATGTGACCAGTTGAAGGATGTCTCAGCTGTTGCATCAAAGATGACAAGAGGTGGGTCTGAGATGCTCACTCAAGGAATGGCACTGGGATTCCCAGGGACTGCTGGTGTCAAGCTGCAGACTGCTCAGCTGGTTTCCTACAGAGTCTCTGTGCCCTTGAAAGCCGTGCTGCTGAGTGACATAGGAACTAGCTGACCCCTCGTGATGCTGGCACTCTGGCACCCTTACCATGCTGACGAACGCGCCGTTGCTGAGGTTACAGGGCAGGTCTGGGATTCAGTGAAATACTTGTGTTAATTTGGAAGGAAGTGATGTGGCCACTTCCAGGAGGGACCCTGCAGTGACCTTCATGGTTTTCCAGCACATGGACAAATAACCCTCTTGCTCCTCCCAGGGATCCAGTGGAAGGGCTGAGCTCACATGATGGCTTCTGGTGGATTTTGTAGCATTCAGAATTGGCTCATCTTCAAAGTTTTATAGACGGGAGTAGTCTGTTGAAAGCTAACTCTTCATCTCAGTGGGACAAATGAGATGGCACCATCATGTATGGTACATCATGTATGCAGCCCTACTGATGGAACCATATCACAATTCCAGGGCTGCAAAGCCAAATGCAGTGTCGGGGTAGGCTCGGGTGGAGGTGGCTGGTAGTGGTGAGGGATGTCTCTAGGATTCAGGAGCATTTCCCTTTGTGCTCCCTGCTGATTGCTCCTTTTCAGGCTGCAGGTTTTCTGGGCTGCATCTGAGATGTAGAATAGTTGTGGGATTTGGGCAGGAGGATGGGTGGATTCTTTCAGGCGGCCTGGGGCTGGATAAGGCTTTTACAGTTTGTGTCCTGGCCTGAGTTTTGGAGGTAAAAGTACAGTATTTCCTAAAGCAGAAGATTGATTCACTCACTCACTTCACTTAGACAAGGGCTAAATTCTGGCACTGGTCTCTTTCAAACATTTTCTAAAAGCTGCTCAAGTCATAGAGTGGCTGGAGCTGTGCTTCCAAGAAATGTAGTGAGTTTATCTAAAAAACCCACCCCAACAGCCCAGCAAGCATCCGCTGGGTTAGTGAGCTGGATTGGTTCAGAAAGCATCTGATGATCAGGGTGAGTTCCAGGGTCTGCATGCTGAGGAATGGGGGATCCCTGAGCCCTTCCCCTTCCCTTCCCCTGGCAACATGTGGTGTCTGCGCTGCTGAAACTGCAGCCGGAACACTCAGAGGGTTTGCATTTCACCCTCCAATGTGCAGTGAGCAGTTATTGATAAGCAGTTATTGAAACTGCATTGAACAGGCTGTATTTGCGCACTCTTTTACAGCCCTGTGCCGGGGGTGGTAGTGGTGCCCGTTAGTTGTGACTGCTTAGCTGGCGACAAGCTCTGGAATCGAGTCTCCGGTTTGGATCTCAGTGCTTGGGATGGAAACCACAGTGATTGCTGCAGCCGGTTGTGCAGACCACATCTCACAGTGCAGTATCTTGTCGTTGTTTAGATATTTGCTGATAGTGGTCAGAGCTGGATGCAGGGGCAGCTGCCCTGAGGGAAGCTAACTGGTTTGGCTGGCTGTATTGGAGTTATGGCATAGATAGGATTCGTGGTGGCTGCTATCACATGATTTTGAAAGCAGTTCTGTCTGTCATGGGGTGAATGCTTGTTTAGTTACTCTCTGCAGCTTAGTGTAGCTAGGCATAACAACTATTAGATGGTTGCCTTTGCTGGTAAGCTTTTCTGAAGCACCCACACAACTTTGTAAATCAGTGCCACAAATGCATAGTCTTGCTTGTTCTAAGGGGCAGTACTGGTTTCAAAGAGCAGAGAACCTTCAAGGGTTTCATGGATATTGTCTTTTGTTGAAGTTGTCTGTTGAACCATAGCATGTATTGATACTAGTCTGGATATTTTTTGTTGAGCAGTGACACAAAGCATGACTTGCACCAATACCTTGATAATGACAAAGCAGAAGGCTTCAAATGAGCATCAGTCACTGGAATACATTAAAGAAGTAACTACATGACTTTTTGACCATGTCATCTGAACTTCCTCGAGGTGGGTCTGTGAAGTAAAAATACCAGTGGCTGCTCTGTACTGGGCCTCCAGCAGTGGTTAGGTCTGGCAGATGACTTTTCTTTTGTGCATCGAGTTGTTCTGTATCTTAAACAACAACCGGTCCCTGCTTCACAAGAGAGCTGGGGGCTGTTGTGTGTCCTGCATTCGAACTACCAGCTTGGTTACAGCTTGGAGAACTTTTAAATGTCTCCTTCTCAGATGGTTTGGAAAGCAAGTCAAGCTGTTTGACATGCTTTCCACATACATGAACCAGAGAACCTCAGGATTTTAAGAGCATCTAATTGCACTTCAGGTTTTTAAGGTCTTACTTTGAATACACTGTTTGTATTTTATTGCCTTTGTAGTCTGGTCTTTTTGCATTGAAAAACACTGCTGAGACTATAATGCCTTAAGAGCCTCGTACTACATTTTTTTCACCTGGAAGTCAGTGCCGCAGTCACCCGTTTGTTCCTGGTTTTCCTGTTCCTGATAATGCTTTTTCGTGTTGCTGAGAAAAGTCAAAGCAGCTGCTAAAACAGGGAATTCCTGTCATCAGTGTTGCTCTCTGGGGCTTCCCACCCCTTCCAGGCTCCAGCTTAAGGGCAGTGAGAAGCCCCGTAGTAAGGCTCCAACAAGTCTTTTTGGATGCAGCTCTGCTAGAGCATTGCAAATGTTTCTTTTGAACGGCTATTTAACAGGATAAATATACCCAAGCTCCCCATTCCTCTGCAGTTACTCACAGTGTAAAAATGCCTTGCCAGGGATTGGGTTACTGCTCCAAGCTGTCTCCCTATATGTGAGCTGGAGTTGTATTTACTCCTGGAGGTGGGGAGAAGACTTACTTGAGCCTAAGGAAGCTTTTAAAGTTTGGATTCATGGATTTTGCAGAGGCTGCTCAGATGAGTCTGCAGGCTCGGGGTTCAGTTCTGGAGATGCAGAACTTTTAGGGGACAGAAAAAAACAAAGGATTTGAATTCAGCATCTTGCAGGTACTGAGGGAAAAGGACTGGAGAATGATGTGTCATTCTGCAAGTGAGGGGCTGCAGTTTGTCTTGCCCTGAATGAACCGTGATTATCATGTAAAATCCATGTCCTCATTTAGACCTGCCCTTACGGCTATCTTGCTTTTTATTTCCATTTGCCAATCCTCTGGGAATCTTCTGTTAAAGCCAGGAAAACCTGTAGCAATTACAGTTACTTGGGTAAACGGAGGTGTGGGGCACAACAGGGGAGGTGCAGGCACTTGTTCTGTGCAGCTGCATTAGGGGGAATACTGTACTGTGTTCTCAGCCATCTCATCCTGATCACCTGTGATCGCAGCCATGGTGCTGTGCCTGGGCCGTCACATGTGGCAGTAGAGATGCTGGGGTGGAAGGCATTTGGCTCTGTGTGGTGGCTGGATGAAGAATCCTGTCTCCAGTGTCGCTCACTTTCCAGATGTCCCATGCAAGAAGCAGAGATCCAGGCAATGTGCAGTTTGATGGATGTGCAGATGTGGCTTTGGGCTGTTGAAAATAAAAGGCTGATATCTGAGGCATTTGAAGTGCTGTGCCTCAGTATGCTTCCATTTCCTCCCCAGCAATACATGAGATGTAGAAAAGAATTTGACCCCCATCCTTTAGATCTACTTACTCTGTTGATAATGCTCTGATTTGCTGTGTCAGCATGGCTTAAGAGCTCATCCTCAGTTCTTGAGAGAAATGAACTGCATGTGGAAATCTGAGGTAGTTTTCCCTCTTTTGGCACTAACGCTGTCATCTTTGAGCTGACTGAATGCACTGTGTCTCTCTAGGCCTCACACAGGCGAGAGTTGTGCTGGACGCTCAGTAGGAGAAGGCTTCTCCTTAACAGAGGAAAGCAAATGTAGTTTTCTCTAGATTTCCTTAGTTAACTGCTTGTGAATAGAATAGTGGAAACCTATTTGCTGCTGGAGGAAAAATGAGCATTAAAGAGCTGCTTGCTGCTGGTTGACAAATGTGTATTTGTTGATGCCTTGTCATGTAGGTTTTCCCAGAATTAGTTCATGATGTGCTCTGCCTCACTGTGCTGCCTTAATCCAGGGGCATTTTGGGGATGCACAGAAGGCTCAGGAAGAGGGGAGTGAACAAGGTTTTGAAATGCATGGGAAGATACATGCAAATACCTTTCCTTTTTTAATAACTTCACTCTATTCAAGGCAGCTCAGTGTGGCTCAGATTTATAGACAAGGGGGTTGATGTGTGCATCAGTACAAAGGGGCCCTGTGTTACCCTTTGCTGTGCTGTACCTCGGAACTCGGTTGTGATCCCTACCGCTCTTTATCAGCCAAACCTTGGATGTGGGAAGCTGAAGAATGTGCCCCTGAGGCTGCACAGGGGTGTTTCTGCTGGAGGACCCTGCATTTGCAGGGCAGCGAGTGCTGACATGCAGTGGTGGCAAAGGAGCCTGCGTTGGAGCCCCTGGAATGTGTGAGCTGCTCCTCGGCCTGACAGAGGTGTGGGCTGGGGAGATAGCGCAGGAATGCGCAGTGTATAGCTTGACAGATGATTACCGTCTTCAGTGCAGCTTGAGCTGGTAAATGGGATTTACCCAGAGGTATTGTCCTGCTCTTTCATCTTGCTGATTTTCTTGGCATTTTATTTTCTGAGCAGTTCAGCGCATTGGACATCAGCTGCAGAGGTCTTATCCCAAGCTGTCTAAATGACTAGCAGAGCTTTGGCAGATGCTGGGAACTACCTTGAAGCGATGTAGTTGCTATTAAGAGCCACTCATACATATCTAATGTATATGCAAAGCTGGGGAAGGTGGTGTTTGAAGACCAGAATCCCAAGGACCTTATAGTTAACAATGATTTTTTGGCAAAAGGAAGGCAAGGGAGAGAGGGGCAAACTAATATACCTGAACCTCCAGATGTCTTGGAGTGCTTTATAGGAGTAAAGGTACCAAATGTGATATCATTCTTTAACTGTCCCTCCTCCACAGAAAAATCTGTGTAGAAAAACCACCTGAATGCAAAGACAAATGTCCTCCCATGCTGGGGAGGATGTGGTTTCAGTGGCATGAGTATGATTTCAACTGAGTGTGTGGGTTGCCCAGTGTAGGGAGGAGGACTCTCTCCTTCTGTTCCTCAGTCTCATCTTTGCATGCGTGTTTTACCATGTGCTTGGCCAAATTGCCTGAGCCCATGGAGTACCCAGGCATGGGTATCACATGTTGGGATGCACTGTGCTGCAGCAGGCAGTGAGTTAGGGTTTTATCAGCTGTGTGACTGCACCAGCATCATGATGACAAGCAGGAGCACCTGGGCTGGTGGTGTTTTAGCAAGTATCCCTCACTCTTCTGCACCTCACTGAGCAGCATGCTGTTAATAGAGGGGAAAGCACACATTTCTGTACACACAGCCCATGCCTGTGAGTGGATTGAGCCCTACTGAGTCTTTGGAAACTGGATTCTACTCCATGCACATGTCTGTGGGTTGTCAATAGCTTCTTATAATGGTGAGAGTGGAAGGAAAAGTGATCCTGTGGAGGAGTAATGGCTTTTAGATCTAGTATAACCCTGTCTCTTTTACTTTATTGCCACAATATAGTTAAATCTGTTCTCTAGATATAAATTCAACTCTGATCTTTTAACCTGAGGAGACTGCCTCCTAAAGCTGAGTCTGTAGTGTCTTAGGGAGTATTTGGGGCAGCAGTAGAACTGATGAGCTTAGTACATGTGCTTGTTTCCAGAGTGCTGGGTGATAGCTCCTGAGATGCTACGGTTTGCTGGTGGAGGTGCAGCACATGTGGCGCCGGCAGAAAACTCCTGTGTGCCTGAAACAGGGACAGATTCTCGACTCCACAGGGATGAACAAGTGAGCTGAAGTTACTGCCAAATTGGCCATTGCTGCTGGGTTTCATCTGTCTGCCCATGGAAGGATGTGGTGGTGCCCTCTGATGGCTGGTGGTTGTAGGAGGATCCAGTCAACTGCTTCCTTTGGGTTGTGGGGGACTAACTGGGTGACTTACACCTCCTGCAGCACTGACCCTCGGGAGTCACCTTGGGGAGGAACACTTCATTGCCCAGTAAATCGATTGAACCTTTAATGATGTATTTAATATTCTATTTAAGGAGCAGTCATTGTAGTGAGCTCAGTACTGCAATGTGAGGTGCAATGCTGCACGAGGCACAGCATCTTTCGTAAAATCATAGAATCCCAGCCTGGTTTGGGTTGGAAGGGATCTTAAAGCTCATCCAGTTCCAGCCCCCTGCCATGGGCAGGGACACCTTCCACTAGAGCAGGTTGCTCCAAGCTCCATCCAACCTGGCCAGGGTTGGGGCATCTTTGTTACAGTTCATCCAGTTACAGCTGTCTGGTTCCTTTTGGAAAGAAAGATAGAGAGCAATGCATCTTTCTTCCATTAATAAATCCTGTTTCCTTTCCCCATCTCTTATTTCACTTTTTCTTCTGGTAACATTAAAAAGTTGCACAAATCCTAAATGAATGCACAGTGCTTTGGGACCTCTTGGGATGAGGCGCTGCATGGAAAACAAAATGCGAATGGCTTTGGTTGGGTTTCGGTCTCTGGATGCAGAATTCCTTAGGGTTGACCTCCAAGGGAGTGATTTTGCAGCCTGTGCCTGTGGGTTGCAGTCGCTCCCCTCTCCGGGGCAAAGCCCATGAGGTGGGACGGGCTGAGTGGGCTCTGTGCCACCACAGCTCTCAGCCTGCCCTCCCTAGGGAAGTTCTGCTGCCCCTGTTGGACCATTTGAACTGGCACAACTTCCCAGTCCAGCAAAACTTCAGGGAACTGTGTCTGCTGATGGGATTGGAGAACAGCGGCTGGAAGCAGCAACGAGCATGGACATCAGGGGGAAAGACCCTTCCTCTGTCATGGCTGTGAGCAGCTGGGGTGTGGAAGGGTGGACCCTGGGTTTATAGAACTTGGGTGCCAGCAAGCTCAAGGGGAGGTCCTTTGCCACCCATCAAGCAGTGTGTGAGCTCCTGTCCTGCTCCTCGCTGTCCTTGCGCCTCCTGTCCCACCGGGTGGGTTGGTGCCTTCGTGCAGCTGCTTCAGTATCAGTTGTACAGCTGAAGTGCAGTTAGAGCAACCCAGTGATTCCTTTTCTCCTCCCTCCGCTTCCCATTCCTCAGCTCTGCCTTGTTTGCTCAAGTCAGGAAGGGGGAGGGTATGGGGGAAGTTAATCATTAAACAGTAATGTCTTCTCCTTAACTCCTTCACGACCTGGGGGCAGGCTGCTCCAGGCTGCTGCTCTTCTGCAGACCAGTAAAAGCAAATCAGTAAATGTAGCTGAGCTCCTCTCTTCTGTGCCGTTCCTAAACGTGTTGGTTTCCTGTCTGATAGTTCATTCAGCCCAGCACCGAGCCGAGGGGGTGAATTTTGTGGTGCGATGCTTACATCTGCCTGTCCTGCAGCAAGCGCTGGGGGTGGAGGGTGGAAAAGTGGTTTGGGTCCTCTCTGTAGGGCTGGAGGAGTCAGCACCCTCATGGGATTTTCACTTCCTGGTGGAGTTTGCTTTGCCTTTGTCATTGGTGGGGAGAAGCAAAAACCACACCTTCTGGGACAGCACTTCTCTTGGAGGTTCTGTGCGCGAAACCTCCAGTCATAGGACCTGCCTGGTCGAAGGAATTGCAGCTCTGCAGCAGTTTCCTTGAGGTATGTGCCTTCCCCTCTGGAATCCACCAGCTGTTCTTTTGCTTAAAAAGATGAAGTTCATTTTTCCCCAGTGGCAGAAAACTTGTACCCCTCCAGACAGTCGGCTTCTGGGGTATTTTGGCCCCTCTAGGAAGATGCCTGTGGCTTAAATGATTTGGAGCATCTTTTTGACTGAATGAAAGGTGTATAGAGTTAATTTAACACAGTATTTGATTTGCTAATGGCTGTATTCTGTTCTCTGAGGGCAGGAACTCTTTTTGGCGTGTGTGATGCTTTGGTTTGTGGAAGAGGGTGAATATAGAAGCAGCACCTTCCTCATCTTGCAGTGATACTGTCCTCCATCTGACCCTTTAATATATTTTCAAGGGTTGCTAAGTGCATTGGCTGGTATGGTCTGCTCTGCTCAGGAAGTGGCTTTGAGTTGGCAGGTGCCCTCTTGGAGATGATGGGCAGCCATTAGGGCAAGCATTAGGAGCTGGTCTGGTGCCACCTGATAACTTGAGCTCCTTGAGACCCTGGAGGAGGATTCTCTGTGATGGCTACGCTCTGGCTGAGTCCTCACACCCTAGACCTGAGTGCAGGTGCTGTGTGTAGGAGGGGAAAGACAGATCCTGCTGAGCCTGCCTGAAGACAGCTGGGAGGGCAGGGAGATCCAGGGGGTTTCTGAGAGCCTCCTCTCCTAACTCTCATGAAGTTGAGTTACTGTTGTCTGGCTGAATTCCACATCTCCAAAGGGACCTGCCAGTTATGTCCTGATGGTCTTATAATGAAGAGCACTGATGTCCTTAGTGAACCAGCTCCTCTAACAGCCTTGAAGAGGTGTGCAGCAGAGCTTGCGCCCCAGCAGAAAGCCGGGCACCCGGCCAGCCAGGCTCTCATTAGAAAGTGAGTGCAGGCTGGAGATTCCTCACCAGGGACTGCAGTGGGCTCTGCAGTGTGGGCTCACAGGACAGGAGGTCCAACAAGTCAGGATATGCCTGTGAGTCACCACAGAGCAGTGCAGGGCTGGGAATGGGCAGAGGCCAGTCTGCAGGGAGCGATCTGGAAAGGTGGGAATGCTGTTTCATGCCCGCTGTCTGAGGGGGTGAGCATTTTTCCCACTTTAAAATCCCTGAGCAGCGCTGTGACGTGGGTCCCTCTGCCTGGCATGAGTGACAGTGTTTGTAGCTGGTGGAAGTTTTCCTTCTCTTCAGGAATTTGTGAGCAGTCTCCACCCAGCAAGTTGAGAATTGTTGCCAGGAGAAGAAATGGCGTTTACCTGGCAGCCTCTGGACGCGCGTTAACCGTTTGTGTGAGGTATCCAGAGGGATTTTTGTTAGGAAAACCGAAACACGTGCTCCTGCTGCACTGATGGACTAATTTGAAAGTTTCATGCTTCTTCCACTACCTTAGACTCTAGAGAAAACCCCTCCCGAGATCTTGTTTCCTGCAGAAAGCAGTGCCTGCGGCCACGGTAAATGACTCTCTGATGATGTGCGGCCTGTAATTAGTCTGTGTCAATATCCTGTTGCGAGTAGATCTCTGTGCAGGTTTCTCCAAGGCTGCTCTACTGCAGGGGCAGGGAGGATGCAGGTCCCTGTTGTTGGGCAGTTTTGCAGTTAAGACAAAACTCCGAGGCTGACGCAGGTTTTCTGGCTGCTTTGTTACCCCTTGGTGGTTTTGGTGTACCAGCAGTTGGGTTAACTCCTTCAGTCCTGGGCTGAAGGAGTGTTTTCCAGGGCATTTAGCAGTTCACCCTAGGCAAAAAGTCTTCCCAAAGACTTTCTGATACAGATATCCTGAATGGGAAGAAAGGAAAACCTGTAATCCAGGATTTTACCTTATTGTTTTCCCCCTGCAGATGCCTTACTGGCAGACCTGGAATCCACCACCTCCCATATCTCCAAACGGCCAGTGTTTCTAACGGAGGAAACACCTTACTCCTATCCAACTGGAAACCACACGTACCAGGAGATTGCTGTGCCACCTCCAGTGCCTCCACCACCTTCCAATGAGGCCCTGAATGGCACTGTGATCGACCCCTTAGACCAGTGGCAACCCAACGTGTCCAGATACGTCCACCAGCAAGTAAGTGAATGTGTGTGCATGGGGAGGGTGCTCGCTTGTTTTGTTGGTGTAGAATCTCTCAAGGAAGTAGACGAGGGGAGAGAGTAGCAAGAAGTGAGGATGAGTTTGGCTATGAGCAGGGTGAGAAAATGGAGGGAGGTGTGGGGTTTTAGTAGACATAACTATTGGAACCCCTTGTCATTGTTCCAGCGCGGTGGTGTGATGAGGTTAGTGTTAGTCATCTGTCTTGTAGCCTGTGGGAAACAGACTGGGGCTTTCCAGCAGAGATCTCCGACTCATAGGCAAATCTGAAGCAAGTGGAGAAAGGTTCCTGGTGTAGCTCATCCGATAGAGGCTGGCTTGGCTATACAGCAGATGTTTTTGTCTGCTGCTGGGCTTTGTTCTGCCATGTCCATGTGTATGTTTGCAATGTAGTAGTGTATATATTTGCTTTGTATTCTCTGTTTCCAATGCAAATCTCATTTCTACAGCCTCAGTCCCAGTCTCCTATATACAGCTGTAGTGCCAAAAGCTCCAGTGCCTCTGTTCCTAGAGATGGACTGAGCTCTCCTTCTCCCCGTGCCAGTGAAGAGGAACACGTGTACAGGTATGTAGTCCTGTTACGAGATAAGCCTGACTTACAACTCGAGCCTGCTGTGGCTTGAGCTGCTTTCTATAAGTGGAAACAAGCAGTGCTCCCTGCATATGTTATGTTGCCTTGTGTGGGTTTTGATTATCTCTTTTGTCAGAGGCACTGTAACTTTCATACTCACTCCAGATGGTGACCTGGCTCTTTGGTTTGCTCAGCTGCAGAAGAAGTTAAGGGTCTGTCAGACAGAACAGGGTCTGGATTGTATTGTGAAGGATACGCTCCAGAGACACATCCCCCTGTTAAGCAGCACAAAAGGTCTTTAGGGGGAGGGTGGCCTTGGAGTCAGTTGTCCCAGGGAACTTGGTTACCTGTGGCCTGGCAGGATGTGCAGTGACTTGAATTTTCAAGTAAATGTAAACTTCTTACAGTTTCATCTGAGCAAGTTATAGATAGATAGATAGATAGATAACTAGTTTCTATTTGCAAATGTGGCTGCTCTTACAGTGAGGGGCTGGAGGAGTGCTATATGGTAGGACAGACCTTTCTGCTGACATGGGGATGAGTGAGGAAGAGGCTGTCAGAATTTCATCTCTGATGGCTCTCTACAGTGCACTCGGTGCCGGGTAACTTTTTACAGTGTAGAGACTGGTGTTTCTCTGGTGTCGTGTTCTACCCATGCCTAGCTCTTTCTGCTGGACAAGAAGTTGCTTTCAACCAGAACTAATTCTGGGTAGAGGCAAGAGCTGGCCCAATGGAGACAGTAATTGCTGTTTTTTCAGATGGCGGCATGCAATTAGTACAAAATGGAGGTCATTACAGCCTGAAAGTCCTGTACAAGGGTCAGGCATGGCTTGGTTCTTGTGCACAGTATAGCACTGGATTTCAGGAGAAATATAGTAACTGCCCTTACGGAATTCTGTAATTGTCACTGGTATCACAGGTGTCAAAGTCCTAATGCCTGTTACATATCAACAGCCTAACCTGGAAGTGTGCACAAGATGTTGCCGCTGTGGACTTGGAAAGTATCTTTGATAAAATAAGAACCTCCAGAGCATTGAAAGTTATTTCTTCCTTGGTAAAACTAGGAGAATATAACTTCTGTCCTTGATGATGGGAAGACTGTTATTACAGTGTAATTACTATAAAAACCACTGCGTCAGTGCTTAAGTTTTGCTTTGAAACAGTTGGCAGTTATGTGTGGTAAATGGAATCACCCATATAGGATAAGCAGTAATTACAGCCAGTGTTTTATACACACTTGTGCACAGGTAAACTTCTTTCAAGGCTTGTATGTTTAACAGAGTAGAAAATAGCTACAAATTACTGTCTTAAAAATTGATCAGAGTTCCCCAAATTAAAGGCTTGAGGACTTGAATAGAGACCTTGAGTGCTGCAGGAGGCTACCACATAACCTGCTGCTTTTGACTTTGTTGATAGCTTGAGGTTTGTGCTTTGCCTCTTTCTGCAGTCTCTGCTAGCCCTGCATTCCCTTGCTTCAGGGAGGAGGGTTTTGCTGCCTGGTGTGATGTCAGCAGAAACAAGTCATTTTCCTGTATGCAAGCTAATGGCTCTGCTGCTGTTGTGTGTGTCCCGGATCTGCAGATGGTTAACTTGTTGGAACAGGGCTGTGCAGCACACAGTCCTAAAATCTGAGGCCCTGCCCATCAATGCTGTTTCTTTGTAACTGACAACTGAAGATGTGGCTGTGTTGTAGTAATCTCACAAAGCGCGCATCTTGTTTCCTCCAGAGCTAAAAGCATCAGCTAGAAAACAATACAGTACCTGTATAAACTTTGTGAACCTAATGGAAGTTTCCCTCCATCCTTCTGCTCTATCTTGACATGGAAGTTTTACATTTCCCATTTGTCTTTAGTTTCCCGAACAAGCAGAAGTCTGCAGAGCCATCTCCCACAATGAACAGCTCCTCTCTGGGCAGCAACCTCTCAGAACTGGACAGACTTCTTCTGGAACTGAATGCTGTTCAACATAATCCCACCAGTGGCTTCCCAGCAGGTAAGGAGTAGCAAGACATTCAGTATGAGTGGATAGTTTGATTCTCAAAATGGTAGCCTGCTTTCTGCTTTCCAACATCCCACTCCAGCTCCTGATCAAAGACTCATTTAGTATGGGGGGATCTCTTGAGGTCTGTGGTGCAGCATCCTGCTCAAAGCAAGGCCAGCTTCAAAACTGGTTTTTAACTGAAGTTTCTAAGTTAGATTAGGTTGCTCAGGCCCTTGTGCTGTTAAGTTCTGGCTACCCTCAGTGGTGGATATTCACAAGATATCTGGGCAGTTTGCTGCTCTTGCCTGTGATCAAAGTGTATATATGGCCTCAGGGGTCTAATTGGCTCTTTCCTGTTCACCTTTCTCAGATGAAGCCAACAGAAGCCCATCGCTGCCCAGTGTGACTGGCCCTCATTATGTTGTCCCAGAGAGCAGCAGCTCTGTGGGAGAGAAGGCTGCACCCCCAACAAAAGAAAAGCCAAAGCGAAATGGTGCACGTGGGATTGAAGATGTGCGTCCCAGTGTGGAGAGCCTGCTGGATGAGCTGGAGAGCTCTGTGCCAAGTCCAGTGTGAGTAGTGCTTTGGTGATTGCTGGCTTGGGTGGGGTGGAACAGGTTTTTGTGGAATAGTGACTGTGGATTTAGAGGTAGATACTGCAGGAGAGTGATGGACAGAAAATGGGCTTTGTCTAAAGGGTCAGAAATCAAGTAGGTGTATGAGGATGCAGGTGCTTTTTTATCTACTCCTGCATGAAAGAATGCACAAGTCATGTTACAAGAGGTGGATTGTTCAAACTCAGATTTATAGCTGATCACAAATATCCACCATGTGATGAAATGAATGTTTGGTCATCATCCATTTCTTAATGGATGGGAGGTGTGTGTACACACTCATGTTAGATTTGGCAGAGACAGGGTCTGTGTGTGTTGTGGAAGCTGGGTCTGGGGGAGGGCTGGCCAGGGTGGGCAGTGCTGAGGACACTCCTCATGCTGTGGCACTTTCACTCTAGGAGTGCTCTCCCAGGCTTAAACACACTCATTTTTTGTTTCCCTCCCCTTGTCAGCCCTGCAATCACTGTGAGCCAGGGCGAGGTGAGCAGCCCCCAGCGGGTCACCAGTCAGCAGCAGACCCGTATATCTGCTTCTTCAGCTACACGAGAACTGGATGAGCTGATGGCATCTCTCTCTGACTTTAAGGTACGCTGTCATGACAACTTCAGACTTCATCTTGTTCCTCCCCACCCCCAGAGCCCCTTTGTTTGTTAGCCACATTTGCTGACCTTGTTTGGTCTCCGGAATGCCTTCTTTCCCTCTCAAACTTGCTCTGGGAAATTTCCTGTCATGGTATTTGTGCTTTCTGAGTGCTCCTGTAGGTGCTCTCAACTCCTATAAATTTTCATCACTGGCAGGGTAAGGCAGTTCTGGATTCTGTTTCTCTTTGGCTCTGCAGCTTGTCTGTTTGCCAAAGATAATGAGCTTAGTTACTGCTCAGTACAGGGTGAGTTATTTCGCTGTGCTACAACTTAACAAGAGGTAGGGGAGCATGAAACATCAGTCTGCTTACTGACAGAGACCAGGCTCTGGTCTGCACCAGCCCAGTGCTCTGGGCTGACCCTCCTCTTCAGAGGGTATTTTTGCCCTGATGCTCTTTTCCTAAGGGGAGGATCTTCCAGGCATGTGGAGCAGGCACTGAAGCCTTTGCAGCAGACGGCTGGAGGCTTCAGAGGTTTCCATCTTAGAACAATATCTCTTATTCACCTCAAAATGGGATTAAAGTCTGGGCTTCTTGTGGGGGCAGAGAATGGCAAGTGTTATTCAGAATCTTTCTTGGAAGCCAAACTATTGTGTTGGAAAAGAACTGCTACTTCAGTCACAAGTAGCACATAAAAATCCCATAATAGGATAAGCTCAGGAGTAACCTGCCCATGATCATCTTGTTACATGATACTTGGATATCTACTTAGCATGTGTACTTGGATAACTTGTCCTGTATTCAGTAGGTATGTTATCATTGTACTCAGTGGTTAACTGTGGAGCTTATTTTCATGATATTTCATTTACCCATAATAATAGCAAAATGGGAAATATTTCCTTTTCTTACTTTCTACTTTCAGTTGCTTTGCTTATAGCCTTACTGAATTACCCACTTGAGTTTGTTCAGATAGGTGGAGAAATCCAGCATCTAATGTATTCTCTTCGCTGTTATTGTCGGGTTTGCTTTTTGTACATACATATGCAAGTGCTTTCTAATCATAAGAAAGTCCCTAACTCTGTTTTTGACTCATATGGACGATCCTGCTGATGCTTCATGTTTCTTGTCTGTGCTGAGCTCCCCCTCCTCCTACCATCGCTTTAGGTGGGGCAGCCAGATCTGATGTTTCTGAGATGTACACAGGAAATTCAGTGGCAGCTTTGCTGTTGTTTCCTCTGTGCTGCCGTTCCTGAGAGCGTTTTTGGTGTGTGCTGTGGGTTTCATGGACATTGGTACAATACTCTGAGTTTTGACCTAGTGCTTGAGTTCAGAACCCAGCAGCAATTGTGCATGCTCTGTGAGCCTGTGCTGGGATTGAGTCCAGTGCGCCTTTTCTGGCACGTGTACTTCATTTTGTGAGAACCTAGGAGTTACTCACTGTTTTCTCTAGACTTACTGTAGTGTGTATTTAGTCAACTGCAAATATTGACACCTTCGTGTTGCCTTTTTTCCTCCATACCAGGTCCTAGGGTAGAGCGCAGGATAATCCACAAGAGTCTGGTCAGTCTGGCTGAAAAGCTGCACAGTTGTGAAGCCGGAGCAAATTCCCACCCGTGCAGCTGGCATACCCTGCCTTGCTCCTTCTGCATCCTGTGGCAGCTTGAGCACCATGGCCTTGTGCCCCAGCTGCTTTTATCAGGGCTCAGCAAATAGGCTTGGGGTGAGGCCGTTGCCACCAACCTTTGCTCCTAGGTGAGCTCTTGGCAACTAAGAATGACCTTGCCCAGCACTGGATTTCCTTAATAGATACAAGGAGGGGACGTTTTTAACTGTGTGCGTTCAAATGCTTTTCAGTCTTGAGAAAAGGCCTTAGAGTGTTTGTTGCACCTCCTGTAACACCTACATGACAGAGACTAGCTTCTTTCTGCGATACTGCCCACCTTCCTGCCTTAGTGTCTGGCTAAGCTCTGAAAACAAACTGAATTGCAACAAGATTTTAAGATTTGGGCTTTATAAACACAGCCTTAGCATTTCTGTGAGATACTGAGCTTGTCTGTGCCTACACATTCTTCACGAAGCACAAAGTATGTGGTTTCTGTGATCCTTTTCCTTGTGTTAATATTGTCATTGACTGTTTCTAACAGTTACTTCCCTTTTTCCTGGCCTCCATGTTGCTTCATTTTCCCTTCAGTCCCTTTTTGTTTGTTTTGACCTCCTCTATTTGTGCCAGGCAGTGGTGTTAGCTTGTCTGTAACAATGTGCTTCTAGTAGGTACTAGGATGTGAGGGAGAGAAGTGGAGTCTTTGCAGAGGTGAAAGATGAAAGGCTCCTGTTTGAGTACCAGGCCTGTGTGTGGTTGCAAGAAACAGGACGGAAAAACTAAGTATGATGTGTAATCAGTTGGAGTTAGTACAATTAGAAGTTGCACTAGATAGGGATTGGAGGAGTGGAGGCACTGCTGTTTAATTTCCCTCATACCCAGAGTAAAAGGTACCATTACAGGCCGATACATTACCCTTTTATCATCTTTTGCTTGCTTTAATGAGTTGCTCATTCTTTTTGCTTCCAGAATCCATTTGATTTTGGTTATCTAGCTCGTCAGTCAGTGGGTATTGAGATTACTTAATGCTCTTGTTTCTTTGACCCCTGCCATTTCTGTGTAATACAATGCCTGCTTACTGCGTAGCTGGATGCTTGTATTTAACTGCTCTATTACTGTTGAGCTCTTATTTTGGAGCTAATAAATTTTTAATATGCTGGAAATACTGAGTGAAACATTAGCCTTGCCTTGAAAATGACTGACTTCATTTTAGGAAGTCTGGAAACCTAAAAGTGTGAACCACAGCAGAAACCCAGGTTACTTTTACAGGTGCATCCAGCTTGGGCAAAATACAGAGGGCAGGCAATATTGAGAAATTCCTTCATGTTAACTATTGAATGTACTTATTAGGCCTTTTCCTTTCTGCTCTGAGCATGGGTCTTGCTGTGCCACTCAAAAGGAGGAGCAGTCTATAAGGAACTGTGGTCTCCTATTCATAGAATCATAGAATGGTCCAGGGTGGAAAGGACTTTAAGATCATCCAGTTCCAACCTCCCTGCCTTGGGCAGGGATGCCTCACACTAGATCATGTCACCCAAGGCTCTGTCCAACCTGGCCTTGAACATTACAAGAAATGGAGCATTTATCACTTCTCACCCTGTGCCAGTTCCTCACCACCCTCACAGTAAAGAACTTTTTCCTTATATCTAACCTATTGCTCATTCCTTTCTGAGCACGGTCTCCCTGTGGCACTACTGTTGTGTGTGTATGTGCCAGCTCCTGACCCCATAGGATGGTAGCAGCTGCAAGTGTCTCTTAGATCTACTGGCAGATTTTGTTCATGTTCTGGTTAATTTTATCCTTTTATTCATTATAAGATCTCAGGAAGGTAAGTGGAGGCTGAGATACCTTACATGGGCTTAGGAAGGTCTGTGCCCTGCTACCTTATAAACATCCAACTTCTTGAGGCTTCTTTGGAAAATGTGACTAAGAATTAGAGCAGGTCTTGATAGCTCTTTGATTTGGAAATCCTTTGTAGATACGTTTTTAAAACTAGGAGGGCTCAGCACTGGTCTTAGCTTGACCTGCTGTGTGAACTTGTCCAAGCCACTGATTTCCCTTTTAAAGAAAAAGGAGTAATGCCGGTTTGTCTCCTAGGGTTTAGCCAGAAACCACCGAAAATGGGGAAAGGAGGACCCATGATCCCAGGTCTTTTCAAAACCCACGTTTTTGAAAGACCCTGTAAGTCAAGGAAAACCAAAACCTGTATTGGTTGCTTTAATTAGAGTGTATTTTGGATCAAAATTAATACTGATTTTATTACAGTATAAATGTGGAGTCTTTGGCCTGAGGGGAAGAGGCTAATCTAGCCACCTAAGCAATGCTTACAAGGGCATGGAGTGACTGACAGACTCATGTACATTCAGTGTGTGTCTCTACAAGGTGAGATTAGTGATGTGAATAGAACAAAGCCCATGTTATCTGTTCCTGCTGTGAATGCCCTGAAGCTTTGTTTTCATTGCCATGAACTCATCATACTGGAGCATCTTATTAGTGTATCAAGAAGAAAATGTCATGCTTTGTTCTGTTCATTGATTTGCTTTTTCTCAGCTTTGAAATGTAAAATTTACATGCCAACTATGTGTAAAGTTAACGTGACCTTTACTCACAGTCTGGACAGTCCTAGACTTGTAGCTGGCTTCCCTGTGGCTGCTGCATGACTCCATCAAGCTGAAGGTGAACACATGAGCTGTCGCTTAGGAAGGGCAAAGGAAAAGGATTTTCATGGCTGTAGAATTTCATCTCCTGTAATCTCATGTTAAGATTAGCACAATGTCATACTAGTTCTGCTCCTTGATAACTCATTTTCCTTCCTTACGGTTGGAAGCAAGGCTTTGGATCAATAGGGCTCTGATTTGGAGGTCACGATTGTTATAACGCTCAATTCTTTGCTTTTTTTCATCTCCTTACCTGTGTCTTTTATTTTTTCTCTCCTTATTCCTTCTGTCTCCTTTTTGCAGACCAGTTCTACTATGTTTCTGATTTCTGAACCCTCTCTAGAACCAGTTCCCAGTTCAGCCAGTGCAGACTCCAGCAACACTCCTCACAGTTTAATAGTGCTGTCCCATTCCAAACCCCCTTCTGCAAGTCACAGTGGGGACTCAGAAGTGCCAACATCTGCCCCCTTGGCAGTCCCCTGCCCTGAGGAAGGCTGTAGCACTGTAGTTCTGCCTGCTTCAGGGCATCCTGCCACTCCTCCTCCACGTATGACCTGTTTGCCACAAACAGCCCCTGTGCCCCCACCACGGATCTCTTCTGGTTATGCTACCTGTGGGGAGCAGATGACCTCTGCAAGGCTGAGCAGGAAGCCTGACTCTTCCAGAAATGCTTCCCAGGTTGTGCCAGCTTCCAGTTTGGAGCTTCTGTGTAGATCTGCTAATGTGGAGGCACAAGGCCTGGAGCACACTTTGGCGAAAGAGCCTGGGAAGAAGGAGCAGAGAACTGACCCCAGAATCTCGAGTGTTCTGATTTCAAATGCTTTAAATGGTCAGGGAAAGGGGCAGATACCTAAAGAGCTGGATCAGCGGGGAGCTTTCAGGGACAATTCAGCCCTTCCTTCCCAGGGCAAGAGTGCAGAAACAGCTTTAGATGAGTTGTGGGCCCTGGAGCTCTCTGCCCATGTGCCAGAGGTACAGGCAAAGAATGACAGCACTTTAAATCCTGTGTATGAACCTTCTGTTGTTGCCCTGGATCGGTGGGATGTGTTCCCAGACACTAAAAAACAGTTGGGCTTTGCAGTGGAGAAAGGACAGGAGCTAAAGGCTGAAGTACTGCACAAAACCAAGGTAGCTGGCTGTCCTGATCAGATCAAGAAGAGGCAGAGCAGAGACAGAACTCCTAAGAAGGCAAGTGCTGCTAATATGAACAAAGCCGGAGGAGACCAGGAAAATGAGCAGTTCAGAAGCTCTGCAGTCACTCCGGAATCTCCTGAACACATTTGGAAAGCTGAATTGGATCTGCCGTGCGCCTCCAAACCACCCATTGAGAGGATTTCTGCATCAGGCCAGGCAGGCACTGAATGAATGTAGGAGTAGGATGAGTCCTAGCTGGGACTGTTGTGACAGCACACTAACATTCTGTGTGATGTGAGTGTGCCTGGGCTCACCCACACTAACAGCATGCAGCTCTGAGAGTGTTACTGACAGCTGCATGTCACAGAGGTTTGAAATCCTCTGCTTTATCTTGTGGTCTCTTCTGCATGTCGGTCAGCAGCACAGAACACGGCAATTTGCAGGGACTTCCCTGTGAAATGGACTTCTATTCCCTAGCTGGGGTACGGCTCAGGCCACAGAGGCCTCTGATAAGGTAAAAGGGCTGTTTCATGCCACATGTTCCTGACTTGGGGTGGCAGCTCTTCCACTCACCTTTTTAGGTCTCATTCCTGGAGCTGTGTTATTTCCAGTGCTGAAAGTGCCGTTTGTGCACCCAGACAAGCTCTGACCAAGAGTCTTATGCCTGTAAAGAGCAAACACAGCAAAGCTGCTCAGTGTCCTTGTGACGCTGAGGCTTCTTTAATGCTCAGTGGCGTGGTCATGCTGCACCTCCTATCTTGGCTTCCTGCTGTTTAATCTTTCCCTTCCTTTTCTAGATAGTTATTTTTGGCTGCCGTGATTATCCTTACAGGGTTTTTCCTTGCACTGACTCACTGTTCTGGGCTGTGCCAAGAGGAATTTTGGCACTATGGAATAAATGTCATCACTCTCCTGCTCACAATTGTCACTAACGGCTTGAGTTTATGTTGTTGCATCTTGGGGCTTGCTCTGACATTGCTCTTCTCTGCTGATGTTATTACCTTTGTCATTTAGATTAAATCTTTAATCAAGAGGACAAAAGAGACTGCGAATGTGCATCCAATGTATCGAGACCCCTCTCCAAGGCGTAAACTAGGCCCTGCCATATTGCACAAGACTGAGTCCCAAGACCGCTTGATTGAAGAGCTGCAGGACAGACTGGGCGTCACTAAGCAGGAGCAGGAAGAACGGGAAGGCCAGGATGACTGGCTGACAGAGGGGGTCACTGCCAGAGCCCAGGGGGAAGAGCAGAATGGTGGACAGCAAGTAGAGAAGGTAGAAAGCAGGGGCATGCGCTGGGAAATTCCAGCATGTCCCTCTGTCCAGATAGCCGTGTGTGGAGGTGCAGGTGAAGTTTCTGTGTGTCCTAAGCAACATGACATGAAGAACTCTTTCTACTCGCCCTTGTCTGGCCTGAAAAGGGAAGCGGTGTGCAGGGACTAGTTCTTGATGTTTAAGAATTGGACTAGGATCTGAGGGTGCTGATATCTGTTTGGGCAGTCTGCTACTATCACATGTCAAATGCTATGTGGGGATTAAAACCACGTGTGGTTTTAAAACCACTCTGGGAAGCCTGTCACAGAGGTGTGCTTTGTTGTCCCCACTACTGTACCTGTGCAGGAAGTTCTGGGTGTAAGACGGTGCTCTTCCTGGAGCTAAAAGGAAGCATGTTTTCTAGTTCCCTTCTCCTTCTTGCTGCTTTTTTTCCCTTAGATAAACATGCTGGTAACAACCAGCCTTCCTGTTGCAGGAAGTGCCTGTGGCTTCCTCTCTTTGGGTTTGTTCACCTTTCTTCTTCCTCTGTGTCTTTTTAGGTTGTTTTTCCTCCAGAATTCCCATTCCCCCCAAGGAGGACGGTCTCTGTTCCTGCCTCTCCCCCACTCCGGCCTTCCAAAGAAGCTACAAAGACAGTCTCTGCTAATGCTGCTCCGTCTCATGTCTCTGACCCTACACCTCTCCTACCATTCCCACCTCAGCCTTGCCACGTGCCATCCACCCCAGCTCCTAGTTCAGTCTCCTCCTCTTCCTTTAGCTTGGCTCCCCAGCCTCTCTTCCAGTGGGAAACTTCTGATGATGATTATAATGAGCTTTCTGTTGTGGGCACCCCTCCTTCTGAAGACCCTAGGCATTCCTGCTCTCCCCAGGCCTGGACCCCTAGCACCAAGACAGTTGTTTCTGTTGGCTGTCAGACTGAAGATGATGCTTTCTTCCCGCAGATGCAGGCAGGCTTCTCTCTTCTGGTTTATTTTGTTAGCAGTGTTTCCCAGTTCAGTTATTGCTCCCAAGTTGGTAGCTCAGTAGATACAACATTCAGGAAAAAACTGGTACTGAACTGCTAGGTAGGAGAGAGGACTCATTGGCAATATCTAGTTCCATCTGTGCCTGTCTAGCACTGCAAAGTACGTGTCTGTGTTATAACCTGCTGGGCATGTGTGGTTCCTGTCTGTCCTGAAGATTGCTTTGTGCAGCAGGGACTCTGTTTTCCTCTGGGATGAGGAAGGGAGTTATAAAACACAGGCTGCAATTCTCCCTGCCATGATCTCTCTTGGAGTGGCAGGAGTAAAAGATGGCAAAATCTCCATACTGGAAGGAGCAAATCAGCAGCTCCTCCTGTGTTTGCTTGTTTAGACAGGTGTCCACAGTATGAGCAGGTTTTGGGGAGGAGATGATGTGATTAAGAGCTGTGTTCTGCATATCCTCAGGGAAGGGCTGTATCTCCATGGTGGTGGGAAGTCAATGTAGATGAGCAGTGCAGTGGTGTGCAGTGTTACGTGTACAGGCAGCTCTCAAGCAGTGAACACCTCTGCATCTTGACCTTTTGTACTTCCCAGGTGACCTCTGCTCCTCCCCTCATCCACAGTACCAATCTGCTGGCTGCTCATGCACCCCTGGGCCCACCCACCCCTGAGAAGGCAGGACCTCCTTTCTATTTCTTTAGCATGGTGTGCTCTTCTGGTCCATGAGTGTGCTGCCAATGCTGCTGCGATCTGCCCCTGGACCTCCCAGTGCCGTTAATGCTGATGGTGTCCGGTAGTGCATGGTTTGCTGCTCATAGAGCCCTTGGCTGACCTGGAGTGATGGCAGATCTCATGGGTGAAGGGTAGGAATTTGAAGAGGCTTTGCATGATGGATTTACATGGATGCTGTGCTGAGTGTCCCCTGTAAACAGCAGGCACTGTTTGCAGGAGGTGGAAACAAACCTCTTCGGTAGGGACTAACCTATGAGCTGTCCAGAAGGTTGGATCGCCAGGCCGGGTAGCAATTACAGTGTGCATGGGTGGTTGTACCTGCACTGAGGTTAGCTGTGGCTTGCAGGAGTGTGTGGTTCCTGCAGGCAAGGATGAAGTGCTTTGGTGCTGCATGTTGAACTCATCTTGTCTCTTTTCTCTCCATTTGTGTGTGGTGTGGGTGCCTGCCCTCCCTGGTGGCCACGAGGCCCTGGTTAGAGTGAGAAGGGCCTATGATTCAGCCCTCTTCCTCCTGCTGTGCTGTGCAGGAAGCCCTGGCTTTGTCCTGGGGCTCTGGCCTGGCTGTGCATACAAAGGCCTGTTGTCTCTGTGGGAAGTCCCCTTGCAGTGATGTGCTCTGGAGACATTCACTGTAACTGTTTGGTAGCAAAAGACCACAGTGTGGCTGAGGGTTTTAGGTTCAGGATGTCAGAGTATAATGTGGGCTGCAAGTTATGGAATGGCTGGGATAGGAGGGGAAAAGCTGTGTGTTAGGCTCCATTGGGAATTGTGCTGCATGCAAGGCAAGGCTGACGTGGAGTGTGTGCATGTGTGTGTGTAAAACAGCTAAAGTTATGTATGGCATGAGGATTTTTATCCAAACAAGTAGAAACCAGGGTTTGTCGTTGAGTAAACTGACTACAAGTACAGCCAGCAGCAGGACGGAGAATAGAGCTCTTCCTGTGGCTGGAAGGGCAGGTTCTGCCAAGGCTCTGGGGCACTTCGGCACGTCCCTGCTGCCCTGGCTGTGCTGGCAGGAAGGCTGGTGGGTTGTTCACAGATGTGGATTTTATGTGTTTTAATCTGTGCTCTTAGTAAGAGAAAACGTGTGCGCCAGACCACCACCTCCGGGAGGGACTTCTTTGGGTCTCTCTGAACCTGACAGTAGCTATTACAGTGCAAAGTCAGCTGAAATAATCTGTGTTTCATTATTGCAGTTTGTCTGCAAAGGGGCTGTTCTCCAAGGAGAGCATATACTTTGGTTATAAGTTATGAACCCAAGTAAAACGTTTCTCCCCCTCCTCTGGGAGGCCTTTCCAAGCCATGTGTACTGTGGTGTGGTGTGAGTTTCAGAAACAGCCTCTGAGACAAGTACCTTAATCCCTTTCCCCCCATTCCCATGCACTGCCAGCAGTCCCACAACAGACGTGGCAGTCCTTCCATTGCAGTCCTGTCTGCTGGGCTTTGCTGCGGATGCACTGCCCTCTCTATAGGTAAACAGCAGGCAGCTTCAAGGGAGTTATTCCCTTCCTGCTTCCACTTCTTAGCTCAGGCGTGGGATGAGAGCCACCTGATGGGGGCCAAGGAGACTTGGCAAAGAGGTCTGCAGAGGTGGTGCAAAGGGAGGGAAGGGAAGAGAGAAGATTACTCTAGCTGAAAGGGAGGTGAGGAAGAGGGATCTCCATCTACTAAGAGTGAGTGACAACTGAGAGTGAGCAACAGCATAGGAACAGAGAGAGGTTGAGGGGAAGGGGCCCTCTGGATGGTGTCTCTGCTTTGTCAGCTGGCCAGGAGCTGATGAGGTAAAGGGAGATTTTTGGCCTAGGCTTAGAGAGCACTGTGCTGACTGCCTGGATGTGCTGGTGACTTCTGCTGTATGTGCAGTGAAGGAAAATCAAATCCTCGGTTTACAGCTCTGCTGATATACTTCCCAGGGTCTCTGCATATGTCTCTGCATGGGCAGAATACAGATGAGTACTTGATCCTGGCTCTCACTGGCTTCTGCAGAGAGTGTAACTGTCTCCTAGCAATCTCCTGCTCCTCTCTGCAGAGCAGCCAGCCATGGGCAGCAACAGCAGGCGTTTATCTTGTAAGCACAGCAGCACTCACCTTATGCTCTTTGTTTTCCCTTCCCTGCAGTTCATGGCCCAGGGGAAAGCCGGGAGCAGCTCCCCTCCATCCACAGCCTCCAAGCCTGGCAGTCAGCTGGACACCATGCTGGGAAGCCTGCAGTCTGATCTGAACAAACTGGGTGTAGCTACAGTTGCCAAAGGTGTCTGTGGAGCCTGCAAGAAGCCTATTGCTGGGCAGGTGAGTTGAAGGTGCTGTCTCATTGCTGGATCTTGGGCTGCAGCTGGGAGTAGTGGGGAGGGCTGTTTCGTGAGGCTGAAGAGACTGGAGATGCTGGAGAAACTGAAGTACTCTATTTATCCACTGGCTAGGTACGCTGTAAGCTCCTCCAGTGACCTCTACCCTGACTTGAGGGACTGCCCTCTCCTGAGATGATAGGTAATTCAGTTTTCATGCTACCCCAGTCCAGGGCTCACTTGAGTAGTAGAACTTGTCATTCTTGCTGACCTCCAGCTGGTATCTTGTCGTGTGGTCTAAGGGAGAGTGAGATGGAGTTGTCCTTCATAATTTGTCTTCCCAACAGGTCGTTACAGCCATGGGGAAAACCTGGCACCCCGAGCACTTCGTCTGCACCCACTGCCAGGAGGAGATCGGGTCACGAAACTTCTTTGAGCGGGATGGTCAGCCCTACTGTGAGAAGGACTATCACAACCTCTTCTCCCCTCGCTGCTACTACTGCAATGGGCCGATCCTTGATGTGAGTTCCTTGAGGAGATTAAGGGTGCTGGCAAGGTGCTGCAGGCCTGGGTGGTAAAAACTCCACTCCACCAATGTGTCCTGGGTGGAAGACTTTGTTTGGGGACTTACTTTTTCCCTTTGCCCTGGCTCTGAAAGGGCACAACTTGTCTCGGTCCAATTCTTACACCAGTGAGAGGAGTTAATCCCTCTTAACCTTCACTGAAGTTCCTTCAGAACCCCACATCATTCTGGTAACGATTTTGTCTGTTGGTAGCCTGTAGTAACAGGCACCAGTGCTATAAGAGCTGGACGGGGCCCTGTATAAGGGAGGAAGCAGAGCCTAAGATCCTTTTAGGGTAAAAAAAAGTGTGCAGTGGGGAAAGCCTGAACGAGCCAGAGGCAGGGGAGAACTGACTCAGCTCTCTAAAGGACAGTCTGTTTTAATGCATGCTCTTGTCAGCACCACCATTCTTCCCGCCCCAAAGCCCCTCCTTACTCACCTCCAAGCTGAAGCCATCATTTACACAACTTACACTTTGTGTCTTCTTCTGAACAGAAAGTAGTGACGGCTTTGGACAGGACATGGCACCCGGAACACTTTTTCTGTGCCCAGTGTGGAGCTTTCTTTGGACCTGAAGGTATTGCTGGTTTATGTAAGGGGAAAACAGTGTCCTCCCTGAACTCAGACAAGTGTGTGAAGCAGAGCTGCTATTAGGGGACAGCCTGAGAGATGACAGGGGAACTACTGAAGATGGAAGTCCCAAGGGCTATAGCTGTTCATGGGGAAAAGATGCTACCAGTAATCTTTTCTCCCTGGGGAGGAAGAGTATGCATGTGTCTGTGTGCACGTGGGATAGGAAGGGCAACAGAACAAGGAACTTATTGTGTATGTTAGCCAGGGCAGGATGATCCTACCCACACCGGCTACCCCTCAGAGCTTGGCTGGCCATAGGCAAAGGTGAGGAGCTGATGCACTGTGCCTCTCTTCTTCTTTGGCAGGATTTCATGAGAAGGATGGCAAAGCCTATTGCCGCAAGGACTACTTTGATATGTTTGCTCCCAAGTGTGGAGGCTGTGCCCGGGCTATCCTGGAAAACTACATCTCTGCCTTGAACACCCTGTGGCACCCTGAATGCTTTGTCTGTCGGGTAAGAAACCCAAGGTCTTTTGCTGCTGCTGTAAGACCCCTGACATTTCCACCCTGCAGGCATCTGGTCCCTTGTCAGGAAAAGGCAACTGTGGGGTAGTGAAGGACAGCCAGCCCCACAAGATAAAAACATGTCAGCAACCAAACACCTTCTTGTTCCTCTGCCTGTTTATGTTAAACTTTCTTGCTGTTTTGCTCTTTCTGTTCCCAGCTGGAATTATGGGCTTCTGCAGCAGCTCACAGACAAACAGACATTTTCTGTGACCTTTAAATAATTATAAGCTAAGCTTCTCTCTAAGCACTTGCCTCAGCAATCAGATTCTGAGGATCTTCCTCCCATGCTCCATCTGACAATGTAAACTAATGAGACTGACCTTGCTCAGGCAAACATGCGAGTCAGTGAAATAGTGGCAGGCTCCATACAACAGGCGTAATAAACAGGAATACTGCAGATTAAATGTTTGGCACTCTTTCAGAGAGCACTGCAAATATTAACTCTTACAGCCCCAAGAGGTGACAAAATCAACCAGTGTTTCCTAGGGTGGTAAAGAAGGGCAGAGACCAGAACAAGCAGCCAGAACCACGAGCTGCCGATACCTGGTGTGCTGCTCAGAGCAGACAGTCACCACGCTACTGGGACTGTCTGTGACCCCCTGCAGTGGTGTGCGGAGAGTGGAGGCAGAAGATTGCAGTCCTGACTGTGGAGCTGGGGAGGGCTGTGCCTTTTTGTGCAGAGACTGAGATTTCTGTCAAGCAGTTTTGCTTTTCTTTCCACCTGCTGCCACACAGCCTCTACTAGTGGGGCCAACACCGATGTCTTCCAGGACATGAGATGTGATTCTCTTCCTGTTTTTGCTAAAGCAGAGCAGGCTTTTCCACTGTCCTGACTGAGGGAGGAAGCTGCTTATTGAACTAATTGTCAGCATTAGAAAAGTCTGGGACTTGCTGCAGGGAAACTGCATTCATCCCAGTATTGTGAATGTTCAGCTATCCATGGCTCTGCAGGCTGTTTGCTGGACTCCTGTGTACACATTAGGGCCTGGCTCTGTGTGATACTCTGTCCCCTCCCTGGGGAAGAGGATGGTGTTGGGGCTCAGCAAAACCAGGATTCTGGAAATGTGGCTTTTCTGGGCCTTGCTGCTGGTACGTTTGGTAAATCTGGCAGCATCCTCAACTGTCATCCACTCCCTGCTGCCTCAGTTCCCCACTTGTACAAGGAGGGGAGTCTCCCCAGCCCTGTGGGGGTGGTGGATGCTTCTGTTGCAGGTTTTGAAGTGCAGCATCCTCAGCTGCCTGACACTGGGTGAGGAGCTCTGGGCACTAATAAGCACATAGCTGGTGTATCCTCTTCTCATCTGCTCAAAATCCTTAGCACCGTAGAACTAAGTTTCTCCCAGTAGCAGTGTGTATGTACCTGGTGGAAATGTTTCAGGTTTGGTGACCCTGCAGTGTTCCTGTGTAATGACAGCCATTCCAGAGACATCATTTGTAAAGATTGATCCTCATTTTCTCAGCTGGAACCAGTCCCACATTCATCAGAATTCTGCTCCATTAAAGTCTCTGCTGGTCCCTGCTTCTCCTGCCATTGCGGGGAAGCTGGAGTGGGATTAAAAAATAAACCAGAAAAACCCCAATGTAACAAAACCCAGCAGGGGTGAAGGTGCTGCAGTGTTTCCCATCTCAGGGGAAGGAGTGTTCTCCTTTCTCCTGGCCTGACACGCCTGGTACCTCATCTGTAGTATTTTCCTTGCAGAAGTGAAACGAGCTAGGGGAAGGTGCATGGTTAATTCCCTTGCTTGTGGGTGTAACTGCCTGTCTATCAGCCTTTCCTTGGAAAATCTTGATGGACAGAGTTTGGCTCTTTGGATAACAGGACGATGCTGAAAGGCAGCAGTTCACCCTGCCCGCAGTACAGCTAGTCTGCGCCACAGAGGAGGCTTGAGGAGCTGCCTGCACCCCCAGTTACACAATCTGTCCCCTTGTGCTTTATCCTCCTGCAGGAGTGTTTCACACCATTCATCAATGGCAGCTTCTTCGAGCATGACGGGCAGCCCTACTGCGAGGTGCATTACCACGAGCGCCGCGGCTCGCTGTGCTCCGGTTGCCAGAAGCCTATCACAGGACGCTGCATCACTGCTATGGGCAAGAAATTTCACCCTGAACACTTTGTCTGTGCCTTCTGCCTCAAGCAGCTCAACAAAGGAACCTTCAAAGAACAGAACGACAAGCCCTACTGTCAGAACTGCTTTCTCAAGCTCTTCTGTTAGAGGCATCATAGATGGGCGCTAAGCATCTTTCTGCCACCCCCTTGGCAGTTCTATCTCTCTGAACATTACTGTGATTTAGAAACCTGACCAGGCAGGGGAGGAGGGTGGGGTGGGGGTGGGTGGGAGTGCTTTCTGCTGCTATGAGAGGCAGTAGATCCAGAGATGAGATGGACCATTAAACTGGAAATGCCCTTGCTGTGTCTCAGTAGAGAGAGGCCGAGATCCCTCATTATGGTGCGAGTCTGTGTGTGTGACTGACAGCTGAGCTTAGCTCAAGGGCTCCAACAGGGAGATTTTACCCAGCCCCCTCCTGGCAGAAGGAGTCTTTGCCAGTACATTTCAGCCTGTGTCAGCTTCCTGAGCAAATGGTGACGCTTGCAGACAGCACAGCCCTCTGCTTTGACACCTTTCTCAGGCTTTAGTCTGCGTGTGTGCAGGCTGAGCAATAGCACAGCGCGGGCACCCTGTGATCTCAGTGACACCCTCAGATCTCTGCTCACTAGAGCCAAGGGGGGTGTGTGAGATCAGAGCATCAGCACAGGCAGCCAAGACCCTGCAAGGGTCTCTCCAGTTCCATTACACTGTAAGGAGATGATACCACTTACTTCTTTTTTAAAGAGGAATCAAGGTGTTACTGTGTGGGGTGATTGTTTTGTTTTCTTTTTTCCCCCTAGTTTGTTATTCCCTGCCTTTTCTCAACACACTGGAGCAGGAGGTGGAGTAAGCCCCAACCATCCCTTAGCACTGATGTGCGCTCCTGTGGGTGACATCTTATGCCAGACACCTCTGTTAGCACCCAGGCTTGCTCGAGGCATCTGCTCCCATTGCCTGCTGCTCCCAGGAGGAAGAAGCATCATCCTTGCTTTAAAAGCAGGAGCAGACAGGTCAGAGCACAGCCTTTTTCACCCATCCCTGTCAGGAGTGTGTGACGTGTGTGTGTTTATCTGGCCTGAAACTCTCCCCTATCAGGGCCTGAAACCATCACAAGAGCAGGGAGAAGTGGAGGGTTTAAGAAGCCAGGAAAAAAAAGATCCAAACTTTATATCCTTTCTTCTTCCTCTCTTTGCTAATGAGACTTGTCAGCCCCATGGTATTTCCCTTTTCTGTGCTCTTGTTAAACATGTTCTCCTGAGAGATGCTAGAGCAATAACCTTTTATATTGACTGTTACTGGTATAACACGTCCCTTGGGTCAGGTGTGTGCGACACACTTGGGGTTTTACTATCCAAGCAAATACTGTATCCTGTCTTTGATAAGAACTGTAGATTTCTACACTGATTTTGAATTCATATCTAATTTACTTTTAATCCTCTTATACAGAAATTGATTTTGAAGTGATTTTAAGAAAGCAACTTTTATATCAAGCTGTGCTGTTCTAGGCAGTGTGCCAGTTGTGCTGGTTACTGCATCTGTAACCTCAACGCTTTGTTAAGCCTAACTAACATTCAATAGTTTCTTTTTATTGCGGGTTGGGAGGGGCTGGAATCTTATGGGGAAGGCAATGTGACTTGTATGGGTTTTTTTTTCTCCGAGCACAAGCAGGTGAACTGTGAATAGCTCCTACCCCCAGTCACCTGAAAGTGTGTGTTTTGGGGTTCATTGCAACCTGTAAACTGCTGTATTTGAATCGCCTGCCATTCTCCCAAAGCCCAGCTTCCAGGATGTTAGAGTGAGTCTTAATACAATGCTGCAGGGGGGAAGAGCTCAGACCTTTGCCCTTGGTTTCTCCTCTTCTGCCCCTGGAAACCAGAGCAGGGCTGACTGGGAAAGGGCTTCCTTTTGTGCCTAAGGAGAAGACATCGGGAGAGCCAGGCTCTGTTCCTGACTAGCTGTGTAACTTTGGGCCAGTCGCTAAACCTTTACCGTGCCTCAGTTTCCCCATCTGTAAAATGGGGGCAGTTTAGCCTGGATTTGTGAGGTGGTTGTGAGGCTTAGTTCACGTTTGCTAAAGCACTTTTTAGGTCTCTGGCTGGAGGGTGCTATGGAAGGTGAAGTATTAGGTTGAAATACCCAATGGTGTTCTGTGGGTACCAGCTTGGTGGGTGCATTTAGGGGTCTGGGGGGAACTGTGTCAGAAACCAGCCCAACCTTAGGCTAGAAGCTGCAGGTCACTGCCCTGTGTAACCTTCCACAGCGCTTCACTGTCCAGCTCGGGTCACTGAAACTGGTTTTGACGTTTCCCCACACAAATGAACCTCAGTCTGTGCTTTGAGACTGAGGGGAGCTGCGGCACCCTTAGTGCTAATGCTGCGTCAGCTGGGGAGGGTTTGCAGGGCAAGAAACCTGACCCATTTGTCTTTCCATTTCTGAAGTGGGTTTGACTTCAAATGTTTCTAAGTTGCCTGTGTTTATCTCACCGAACAGGTCGACTGCCTTCAGCCCTGCTAAGAGGACAAAGAGCTGGTGTCGGGGTTGGGGGGGCAGAGAGGGGCGAGATGATGTTTCTGGCACTACCACTTGTTGCGTGAGACCTGCAGACTGTGTAACCGTGTGCCTCAGTTTCCCTGTCCAGGGGAGTCTTTAACCTACCTCACTGCCCGTTGAGGCTTGTGTAAGGGATGCATCTGGCACGCGTGGAAAGCCCTGAGTGCCACGGGGGGTGCTGGTGGTGCACAGCGCCAAAGGGGAAGCTCATCTGTTGTGGGTGCTTAATAGGGAGCGTTGAGCATTCACCTCCTGAGCAAGGTGTTGAGCCTGTCCTGGATTTATCTGGTTTCTGACGTGCTGGGATGCTACACGGGTGCTACTTTGCCAAATACAATGCCCTTTGGTGGCTGTTGCCACCGCTGTGGGTGTCCAGAATGGCCTGACATTTGATTTTGGGATGCAGTTTTAGGGCAGCGCAGCCATGGCACTGCACCAGCAGCCAGGGAGGGGGGCGTGTGGCGAGGGCTGCAGAGGGGTGCATGTTGCAGCCCCCGCACCAAGTGCAGCCCCTGGCGCCGGTCCTTCACAGCACGTCGGGGCCGGGCTGGGGGTGCTCCGCTGGGTCCATGGTTATTTGATGTCTTTTCTCCCCTGTAAACATCTAACTTTGCTTTTTTTTTTTTTCCATTTAAAGTTCTTGCAGTTACACTAATAAAATGTTTACCATTATTCTCACCTGCGTGCTGTGGTGGTTTCTAGCCCTTACACTTTAGGAAACCAGGAACAAAGCGGGTCGTCCTAAGGGATGCTCTAGTGGGGCGCCCACAGCGCTGCTCCCTCCGCACCCCCCCCAAGCGCCCTTCCTGCGCTGCGGAGCGCTCCTCCAGCCGCTAGGGGGCGCACTGCACCGAGCCAGCGCCTACTCAAGGAGAGCGGCGTCCCGCCCTGATTGACACGCGGCCGGCAGCCAATGGGCTGAGCCGAGGTGGCTCCGCGGCTCGCTGCGATTGGCCACAAGCCGCGGTATAAAAGGAGGTGGGCCCGCCTTGCGGCCTTTCTTTCCCGGAGCCCTCGTGGAGGTGGGTGCGCGGTGTGGCGCTTCCCTTGGGCCCGGGCCGGGCCGGGAGCGTACCGGGGCGTACCGGGGTGTACCGGGGTGTACCGGGGCGCACCGGGATGTACCGGGGTGTACCGGGGCGCACCGGGGTGTACCGGGGCGTACCGGGATGTACCGGGGTGTACCGGGGCGTACCGGGATGTACCGGGGTGTACCGGGGCGCACCGGGGTGTACCGGGGCGTACCGGGATGTACCGGGGTGTACCGGGGTGTACCGGGACGTACCGGGGTGTACCGGGGTGTACCGGGATGTACCGGGACGTACCGGGATGTACCGGGGTGTATCGGGGTGTACCGGGGCGTACCGGGACGTACCGGGGTGTACCGGGACGTACCGGGATGTACCGTGATGTACCGGGGTGTACCGGAGCGTACCGGGGCCCTACCGGGAGCGGATCCAGAGCGCACCCGCGGTCCTGGGCGGGGGCCGGGGGTTGGTTGGAGCGCGGAGGCCCGGGGTGGAGGGTGCGGACACGCCTGAGCCGCGCTTCCCCTTGGCAGGTCTCAGCTCGTCTTTAAACCCAGTGGGCGATCCTTGGAGCACCGCCGCGATGCCCAGGGAAGACAGGGCCACCTGGAAATCCAACTACTTCATGAAAATCATCGTGAGTGGCGGCGCGGCCCTGCCGCTGCTCGGGCTGGGGGGCGCGATCTGGGCTGCCCCGGGGGGGTGCCTTGGTCTGGGTGTTTGAGGAGCGTTTGCGTGGTAGCAGGAGGTGGCTGGGACAGCCCAGGGCTGGCTGGTTTAGGGATCTGCTTGTTTAGGGATCTGCTCAGATAGCGGGGAGAAAGGTGCAGCCTTGTGCGCCCAGTGTCCGTGTGAGCTCAGCACTCTCACCCTTAGATTCTGGTCTTACATTATAACGTGTTGAGGTTTTAATGCTGCTCTGTGTGCTGGTCCAGATTGATTTGTACAGTTACAGTGTTTCTCTTGCTATAGCAACTCCTGGATGATTACCCAAAATGTTTCATTGTGGGAGCAGACAATGTGGGATCCAAGCAGATGCAGCAAATCCGCATGTCCCTGCGTGGGAAGGCTGTTGTGCTGATGGGGAAGAACACGATGATGCGCAAAGCTATTCGTGGTCATCTGGAGAATAACCCTGCCTTGGAAAAGTGGGTAACACTGTCTGAATGTGCTCCTGGACCCTCTGTCTGGGAGGAGAGGGGGTTGTCTGAGAAGCAGAACTGAAGGCTGTCATCTTTCCTTCAGGCTGCTGCCTCACATCCGGGGGAATGTGGGCTTTGTCTTCACCAAGGAGGATCTGACTGAGATCCGGGACATGCTGCTGGCTAACAAGGTAGGGGAGATCAGCCCTCACTGCGCCTCTGGGCTGGCAGGGAATTAAAGACAAAACTGAGTATTTGGGCGATGCCTGCTTGACAGGAGTCCTCAGGGCTTTGGAACTAGGCCCCTGCAGCCTTAGCCAAACTGTTTAAGTTCAGCTGCCTCTTGTGTGCGTGCCTGGGTGCTGTCCATCCTAGAGGAACTTCAGGAAGGAGTAGATGCCATCCCACCACATCTGAGAGGTGAGCATTCTTCCAGCTTCTCGTTTCCCCTTTCTCCAGGTGCCAGCTGCTGCCCGTGCCGGTGCTATTGCTCCTTGTGATGTGACTGTGCCGGCCCAGAACACTGGTCTTGGACCTGAGAAGACCTCCTTTTTCCAGGCCTTGGGCATCACCACCAAGATTTCCAGAGGAACCATTGAAATTCTGGTTAGTGAGCAGTGCATTGCTGTTGTTGAAGCTCTGCCTTGACTCGAGGGCCCCAGTTGTTGCAGCTGAGGGATGTCAAAGATCCAAGCTCCCATTAGGGCTGAAATCAGTATCTGTTGTGTGTTGGGAGCATGAAGGAGGATGTAGTGCAGGGGGGATTTAAGTTCTTCATCTGGACTAGATGACCTTTGAAGGTCTCTTCCAACCCAAACTATTCTGTGATTCTATGATCTCGGCTGCATGGGTAGGCTCTGCTGGAGGAGCACGATGCAGGCAGGGCGCTGCCTTTCTCCCAGCTGAGATGTACCTGCTTGTATGTCTAGGGCTTTCTCATCTTGTGGAGCTGAACTCAGCCTGTTTTTGTCGTGCTCATTTGTTCCTTCACTTCATCTCGTGCATCCTGTTGCATCGATGTGCCTGAATTTCTTTGTACATATTCATTCTTTTTCCCTTTGTTTCCTCAGAGCGATGTGCAGCTCATCAAGACTGGAGACAAAGTGGGTGCCAGCGAAGCCACCCTGCTGAACATGCTGAACATCTCCCCCTTCTCTTTCGGGTTGGTGATCCAGCAGGTCTTTGACAATGGCAGCATTTACAATCCTGAAGTGCTGGACATCACCGAGGATACCTTGCACAAGCGCTTCCTGGAGGTGGGTGCCACAGCCTGGATCTGCTGTATTCTGCTCTGCCTCACTGCTCTGGCAGTCAAGTGTCATGTCTGGTGTGCTGTGCAAGCAATCCCTGCAGCCCTGCAGAAACAGTCTGTCAGGGAGTACCTTCTGTAGGCTTTTTAAGCTGAAACTTCTTCAGAAAAGCCATTTAAATCTTGATGCTTGTCTAATGTCACTGGAGCTTTGTTACTTGTGTGCCTCGCACACTATCCATCATGATGATGGCAATGCAGAAATGTGGTTTTTAGTCCAGGTTGCTTCTCAGAGCACAGAAACATGCGTCTCTCTCCTCGCAGGGTGTTCGTAATGTTGCCAGCGTCTGCCTGCAAATTGGGTACCCGACCATTGCTTCTGTGCCCCACTCCATTGTCAACGGGTACAAGCGGGTCCTGGCTGTGGCGGTGGAGACAGACTACAGCTTCCCGCTGGCTGAAAAGGTAATGGCTGCAAGAGGTGTTAAACGCAGCCCGGCACTTGGAAACACTTCACCGTACCTGGTTTGAAAGGACTCAGACCCACCTGTGTGCGAGGGACTTGTCTGAAAAAGGGGCACGTGCTTCCATGTATTGCGCATGGATGGTGGGAAGCTGGATTCCCCGGCCTTCCCTCCTCCCTGGGGCTGATCCGCTGGAGTGCAGCTGAGATGTCTCTGACTCCTCATACCTGGCAGTGCTAAGGGCATCCATCTCACTGCAGGCCAGCTTGCGCTCATTGCCGTTACGATTACACCGGTCCAATCACCCAGACCGTTTGTTTCCTCCGAGTTCACCTTTCCCCTCTCTTTCGCAGGTGAAGGCCTTCCTGGCGGACCCCTCTGCCTTCGTGGCAGCCGTCCCTGCGGCGGCTGAGGCGGCTGCCCCCGCTGCTGCCGCTGCCTCTGCTCCGGCCAAAGAGGCGGTGAAGGAGGAGTCGGAGGAGTCCGACGAGGACATGGGCTTCGGTCTGTTTGACTGACAGCCGCGCTGCCGCGCCCCGGCCCCGCCCGACGAATAAAACGCTGTTTTACCCGTCCGCGTGTGCCGCCGCGCTGCTCTCTGCCCGTCACGGCAATGGGGGAAGTGCCGCCCGGGGCGGGGGGCGGGCCGGCGGCCCGGGGCTCGGTAACGCCCGGCGGGGGGGGGGGGGGCCGCGCCATCGCCATGGAGACGGGCCCGTCCCGGCCGGCTCTGCGCGGCCTGCACCGGAAGCCGCGACCGCTTCCGGGGTCGCAGGCGGTGCCATGGCGGCCGACACGCAGGTGAGTGCGGGACGGGCCCGCGGTGGCCGGTGGAGGCGGAGGGGGGAGGCCTGCCCTCGGTGCCGGTGCCGGTGCCGGTGCCGTTCCGCAGCGCTCTGGGGCCGTCTGCGGGGCCCGGCGCGGATGCGGCAGCCGGTGCGGGAAGGCCGCGTTGGCGCTGGCCGCTGGAGCCGCCCTCAGGGAGCCCGCCCGGGCGCCGGGCAGGGCCGCTGCGCCGCTTCCTCCGGGGCCGAAGCAGCACGGGCCCAGGAGCCGCTCCCGGGGCGGCCGCGGCCCGCAGGGAAGCGGGGGATGGCGGCGGAAGGGCCTCGCCGAGCGAGCTCCCGGTACCTCCGGCACCAGCTGCCTCGTGTGCGGTCGCCGGTGCCGCGCTCCGCCCCCCGGCAGCTCCCGGTGCCCCGGCCGAGCCCGCGGGTGCCGGCGGCGCCGTCCCGAACGGGAAAGGCCGAGCCCTGTCCCCATTGGGAGCTGCTGAGCGGGGCCTGCCCGGCGGTAGCTACTCCGGGGTGCCCTGCGCTGCCCGGCAGCGCCCCGGCGGGCTCTGGCCTGCAGCTCCCTGCCTTGGGCTGGGGCGCTCCCGAGGTGTCAGGGTCCTGCGGATCGGGTCCGTGCCGGTACAGGCGCGGTGTCTGCTCCTTATCCGTTCGCCTCTTCCCTTTGTCACACGTGCGCAGCCACATCCTAATAAAAGCTTAGCAGCAGACGGGGTGAAGCCTGCCCCAGCGCCCCTTCCACACAGTCCGGGGAGCTGCAGTTTGTGCCGTTCGTGTAAGTCACTGAGTTGTTTAGGAAGTCCCACAGTGTTCTACACAATGCTTGTGTTCAATATCTAGACTGGTTGGGATAATTTTAGTGCTTGTTTCGTGTCTGCACATCTCCCTGCCTGCGATCACAAAGCAGCGCGAGTGAGTAATGCAGCTGGGTTTGAGTTTGCATCTGCTGAGCTGACATAACTGAAAGGCTTGAAAGAGGATGAGCTCGTTGCTGGTGGCTTGTCCTGTCCGTTCTCGTGGTGAGGACGCTGGGCGTTCTCCACCACCCCGTGCAGAGGTGCAGCCCTGCTTCCAGCCGGTTCTCAAGGAGAGCTGGGGCTGTGCAGTGCTCGCAGAGGCAGGGAGCTGTGGGCAGCCTCTCTAAACCCCGGTTTGCTGCACAGCGTTACCCCTCCCGCGTGTCAGCGGAAGGGCTTCACTGGAAGCAGCTCTGAAGGGAGGTGGAGGCAATCTCCATTTCCCAATTGCCAGGTTTCCTGTGCTTGGAACTAGACTTGTGGCAAAGCTGGTGGAGTCTTGCCTCTCGAGGGAAGGAACAGCTTTGATGCGTGTCTGAAGATGTGCTCCTCTGCTGCCCTTCCTGAAGGTGCTGATTATTCACATAGAAAGTTGCTCAGTTCAAGAGCTGAATTTGAAAAGCCTTTCCTGGAGAGCTGCGTTTTGGGTTATGGAAATGCAGGGAGGTGGCGGGTGCAGGCCTTGGCTGAGCGCTGTTCAGCCCACGCTGTTTTTATCCTGTATACCCTGCAAAACTCGGAATGTCAAGGAATTGGTGTCAGGAGTTCATGGAGCTGTTTTGCTCAGGGAACCTTGGCCACTGCTGACAGTGCATGGGAAGGGATTGAGAGTGAGGCACAGCTTGGAATGTGGTGAGTTCGGTTTCCAGAATCCCTGTGATAAGGGGGTTAGATGAGAGCAGTTTGTTCCTTTGCTGGGCCTGAGCACACAATGTCCCAGCTGCTGCCAGCCCCAAACCACGGATCAGTTGTTCAGGATGGGCAGTTAGGAGTCCCCCGTGGGGGGTGCGTGGGCCTTGCTGCACTGAAAACCACCTTTGCATTCTTGAAGTGCTTTAAAGGTCCTATACTTCAGGCCGTTGGTCTTACCTCTTGCTCTGTCTTACTTTCAGAGGGGTAAGTGTATCCTATAGAGCGTAAACGCCATGACAGGGACACAGGCTAGCAAAAAGGAAGCAGTCACCCATTGCCCGAAGGGGAAGGTTTCCATCGTGTGCGATGCACAGTGGCCCTTTCCTCAGCAGATCAGGCCGTGGGTGCTCACATTTGGTCGCCGGGAGGTCCCAGGTTCTGCTGGCCCTGGTGTGCTCTGTGTGTCGGTGTTGAGGGCACTCTGATGCTTTGTCCTCTGCGTGTGGTTTTAGATTTCTGACACCCTGAAGCGGTTTGCGGGAAAGGTGACTACAGCCAGCGTGAAGGAGCGGAGGGAGATCCTCAGCGAGCTGGGCAAATGCATCTCCGGGAAAGGTACAAGCTGTGGGGCACTGTTCTGGTTACCGGGGTGGGTAAGAGCATTCAGCTGCTCTGTTTCCAAGCCTGTGTGGAGCATGAGGGGTAACTACTTGAGGGAGGGGGCTGGTAGCACTTGGGGGCTGTGCTTTCTCACAGTGTTAGTTCTGAGCGTGGGGTTTGTGAGTAGCCAGGACTGCGGTTACTAGCACGTGTGCTGTTGGTAGTTGTAGCATCGTGTGTGTTAGCTTTGCTTTACCCTATCGGGTGCCTGTTCTCTCCTGACTCATTTTTTAATGATTCGTGGAATATTTCTGCACACGCACGTATGTGTTATGTGGAGCGAGAGCGCGGAAGGCTTCAGATGTTCAGTCTAATATATAACAAATGTGTTCAGACGTTCAGGTAACAGTCGAAGCACATTTGTAGAAATCTTTTTTCTTGTCTTTTCTGGGCTGCCTCTGGAATTTCATGCTCCAGTTCTGCCGCTGGTTTTGAAAATATACATGAAATACATTAGAGAGAGAACGTCTCCTGTGATCCTCACAAGCAGTTTTGTAGATGTGGGCAGTTCGCTGGTTTCAGTTGTGAAGTGAATCACGTTTGTGTTAAAGATAAGGAGCTTTATGAAGAATTAGATGAATGAAGAAATAATTTGAGACACATTCTGTTGCAGATCTTCCAGAGGGAGCAGTAAAAGGCCTTTGCAAACTCTTCTGCCTTACCTTGCATCGATACCGGTGAGTATGTTGATGTGGAAAAGCTGTATTATGTCATCTGTTGGTATTTATTAGTTAAATGGTATGGAGCATTTGAAAGTGTTAGCATAGAGTGGCACATGGATGTGTATGACACTGGAAGATGCCATCTAGTCATTAGGCTCTCAAGCTAGGTTTGACATTAAGAAGTTCTATGACACTTCCCTTGTGTTTCACCTTTGACTGTGAAATTAAAACTTCCACCCCATGGTTCAGTGTGCAAGGACGAATGCCTGTGTCCTTGTGATGCAAGACTGAGGTGTCTTTTAGATGCCTTTTAGACACTTCTTGATTGGATTAAATTACGGCCTGTTGCAGAGGAGCTGTTCAGAACCTGTGTTTTGTACTGCAACCTCCCAGAGGGCCTTGACGTGACTTCTGTCAGTTGAGGAAGGGGATGGAGCTTTCTGCCAGAAACTTCTCCACTTGGAACAGCAAGGATAACATGACCGTTAGCTGGACTGCTGAAATGAGAAGGCAGAACCTTATGTGTGATGCGGAGGTAGTAACACGTGTGATGCTGGCAGGATTTGTCATGGTCACTGAGGTCTGTTTCTCATTCTAGCGATGCGGCGTCCCGCAGAGCCCTGCAGCTGGCGCTTCAGCAGCTCGCGGAGTCCCAGCCAGAGGCAACAGCAAAAAACCTTCTGCAGTCTCTTCAGTCTTCAGGGATCGGTGGCAAGGCTGGAGTGCCCAGGTGCTGGATGGGTTGCTCTGTGTGGAGGCAGTTCTGAGTTGCTGGTGGTTGTGCTTGTGTTTGCAATGATTCTGCTGCTGCTGCTTGCCGGAGGTGTTAAAAACATTTGGAGACAAAGCTGTTAATGGCCATTCAGATGTTTCCCTCTTCTGTGTCTTCTGGGAAAGCAGAAGGGGTATCGTGGTTATTACTGCTGGCGGATTGGGTCTGAGTTGTGCCTTTGCCTTTGTTAACCTTCCGGGCTGGAGAGATATGGAACAAACTCTTGTACCAAGAAATTATCCAAAATGATTAGGAGGGGGGATTTCCTCACCCAGCTGGTGGAATTCAAGACCTTGTTGTAGACAGGGAGGTACTGAAATTTGAAGCTGAGCTTAGAAATACGCAGCTTTTCTTTTGTGATATCTTCTGGAAATGCTCATGGTTCCAAAAGGTGAACTGGGGTTGTTTGGCTGATAGAGGCCACAGAGCACTGTCCTGCAGTGCCACCACGGCTGAATACAAGTGCAGCTTTTGGAAAAGGACCTGATCTCGGTTTAAAGGCTTGCAGTGATCTGATATTCAGCCTCCAGTTGCAGTGGCTGCCCCTGTGTGCAAGAACACTTTCTACATTCTTTACTTTGGGGTAGAGATCAAAACGGGGTGAGGATCCTCAGGGAGCTGTGAGGTGGGATCTGTTACCTGAAGTGGAGGGAGGAGTGTGCCAGCAGGGAAGGTAAGCTGAGAAATGATTTGGCAATGCAGAGCTGGGAAGCTCTGACAGTAAAGATGAGCAGTGGCACAGAAATCTTGAGTCACTTTTTGGGCACTCTCAGTTGGCCAAGTGTTTAACTCTCATTTCTGTAATGCTGCTGAGAAGATCCAGAAGTATTGTTTCTTCTGCTAAGGATTTTCATTCCCAGCAGGCAAGATTCAGCTTCTTTTGTGCCATTTGGAAGTTCTGAAACACATAAGCTAAGACTTTAACTGGTTTTTTGGTGACACAATTGCCTTGCTTGTCAGGTCGTATTCTGACTTTGGCAAAGATGCGTCTGTTATGGTCTAGTAGGTGTAAGACACATACTGGGAGCTGTAGATTTACCTCCTTCTCCTGTCTGTACAACAGTAAGAGCAGTGGATCTGCAGCTCTGCTGGCGCTCTCCTGGACATGCCTGCTTGTACACACGGTCTTTCCAACACCTGACAAGAGACAGGGAGAAACATGGAAAAAACTGGTAGGTTCTTTTTGGTTTGCAGAAATATCCCTTTGGAGATAGGGACTGAAATGTTTTTAATGCCTTTAAGTTGCTGTGGCATTGCAGGTAATTTTGAACACAACTGGCAGTGTCCTGTTACAGTCCAGGTTTATGTGGCAGTCTTTATTGCTTTCTGATGTATTTGATCTCTCCTATTGTGCTGAAGAAAGCAGAAGCTGTACAAAGCACGAGAGTGGGACAGTCTTACACCTGTGCAGAGTTGCTCTGGTGTATACCAGTGTTTGTAGACTAGGCCTGCTACTGGTGCCTCCAAGGTGCAGTCTGCAGCGTGGCATGAATTCCATGTGCCTCCCTTGAAGTATTTGCCTGTGATACTCTGAAATCCCTCGTGCCTGTGATACTCTGTCATATAGGGTCAAGTAGCTTTTTGCTTCACCGTCTTCAACAGCCTGAACCTGTGACCACGCTCAAGTACCATGGAATATAGTTGGAACACATGTTAAGAGGAGTTGTAATCTGATATAAATTACTGTTTCCAGACGTGGAGTTGCCCAAACTGTTATGCATGGTTCTGCAAAGTGGCACCTGTGAGATGGAAGCAGAGGCAGCTTGTTGGACGAACTTGCACAAACTGAGGGCTTTCACCTAAGCAGATTCAGCTAGTCACTGGCATTTGACTCATCTGGTTTGATATGAGCTCGCTGAGAAGCACGTGCATGAAGGTTTTCTTGGCTGTTTCTGTTGGCAGGTGGAGGTCCAGTGTTTGCTCCTTTTGGAAGTCCTGGGAGGTTCTCATAAGCAGGCAGTGGCTGGGGCTGTGAAGAAATTGAACAGGCTGTGGAAAGAGGTGATGACTACCTTACGTGGCCGTGTTCACCAGCTGTTGTACGTTCTGCTGTGTTAACGTGCCTTGCTCTTGTTTCTCTTCAGAACCAGGGTCTGGTGGATCAGTACCTATCTGTTGTTTTTGGTCTTGAACCAAACCAGAGTTACGCTGCAATGCTGGGACTTGCGGTGCAGTTTTGCACAGCCCATAAAGAGACTGATATCATTAAACGATATAAGGTAAATCTGTTGTATTGCTTTTTGGAGGATAATAAGTAGCATCACTTCTGACCAGGGAGAAGGGGGCTGAACAGATGTCCCAGTGAGGTTGGTGCTTTGCATCTGCCCCTGGTTTCATTACCTGTCAATTCAATAGCCATGCACTTCTGACTAAAACAGCTGGAACAGACTTACAGAGGAGGTGCCAGATACACAGCTGTGTGCTGTGGCCTGTGCATTTGTGTAGATGGCCAATGCTGTAGCTTTCTGCCCTCTCCAGTTATAGGAACGGAAGGCAGCATTTAGCTCTAGCACACTTAGTGTGTTGAGCTGAAGCGTAGAGCAGAGCACACTGATCTCTGCTTGACTGTCTTACGTAAGGATGGAAGCAAAGCTTTTGCTTAGTGAGCATGACTGCCTTCCAGAGGAGGATGAGGTGCAGTGTCGAGCCTGGCTTCCTGGCAGCGTGTGGGGAGCTGGGTATAGGCTGCAGTGTGGCTATAATTCGGTGTTTCTTCTTGTTCAGAGTGCTCTTCTCGATTTCTACTTGAAGACCATCCTTATGAGCAAGACAAAGCCTCAGAAGCACGTGCTGGTGAGACACTGTTACAGAGCTGCTTGTGCTTTTGTCCTGTGTGCAGCGTCTGCTGCCGTGCTGAGTGCTTTGCTCCCCTTGCAGGAGAGCTGTTCCCCGCTTCTTCGGTACATGTCTCACGCTGAATTCAAGGACTTAGTTTTGCCAACTCTGCAGAAATCCCTGCTACGGAGCCCTGAGAACGTAATTGAAAGTGAGTCTGTCATCAGTCTGCATTGCTCTGTCCAAGAGCATGAATAGTTGTTCCTTAGCAGTCTGGAGTTGCTGGGGGAGTGTGTTTTTCTGGACTATGCTTTTGGTCCTGTGAGGCAGCGGGATTGTCTGGTGTCTAAGGGTTAGATGTGGAGAAACAACATTTGTGGTGTGATCCCAAGTGTCTGGGTATGTGGTAGCTACTGTTTGCACGGAGGACAGAATTTCACAGCTGAGTGCTAAGAATAATCCTGAATTAATCTGCTCGTTGGGCATCAATTTGTGTTATTTCCTACTCCTTACTGGCCTTGTCTGCTCTTGCTGTGAGCTGGGGGGAAGGATGTACCAAAATGCTAAAAACCAGTTAACAAATTGTAATATGCTGTTATCTTTTTTATCTTCAGCAATCTCTTGCTTGCTCGTATCTGTGAACCTGGATCTCAGCCAGTATGCTCTAGACATTGTGAAAGGACTGGCCAGTAAGTACTCTAAATTCTGGAGGGAATGATGAACTCAGAATAAAGCTTTCTTCAGCTTCCTGGCTGTACTTGTAACAGCTTGATTACTGGTGAAGAGATTATTTTATGTGGGAGGGAGGATGATGCTGATGATGCTGTAACTTGGAACTGGAATAGTTCACGTGACAGTTCCAGAAGCTGAGTCAAGCCACATGTAAAGAGATGTCTTTGTCTTGCAAGTTTGCTGTAAGGAGCTTTTAGCTTGTGTGTTATTTCCTAGGTCACCTGAAATCCAACAGTGTGCAGCTGATGGATGAAGCAGTTGTGGCATTAAAGAACTTGGCTCGACAGTGCAGTGATCCCTCGGCTGTGGAGTCGCTGGGCAGACACCTTTTTGCCATCTTAGGGGGTGAGTAAATTGTAGGATAAGCAGTGGAGATGAATAAAGATTTGCTGCCTTTGGGGAATTTTGAGCGTTGCATTTTCTCTTCTCTTTGGCTGCCTTTAGAGGGGGGTGGCTCAGCCTGGATCAGGGATGACTGGGCAGGATTTTGTACTTTTGGGAAGATTCTCGATGCAGCACATAGCTGTTGTCTGTAAGTCAGCTGTTGCCATTTGCTTTTATTGGCAGGCTCAGAAGGGAAGCTGACAGTTGTTGCTCAGAAGATGAGTGTCCTTTCAGGTGAGGATCATAGAAGAAAGCTGCTTCTCTGGTGGAAGAAACTCAGCAGAATGCTGAATGGAAGGAAACAGAACTTAAGCCTTTAGGATTCCCTGCCTGTCATTCCAAATTGGCTGTAATTGATACCATAGAGAGTGCTGGGTACCACATGGCGGTTCTTGACTTACTGTTCAAAGGAAATAATTGGCTGGTAGGTTGAAGTGTTTCATGTGAGGAAGAAGATGACTGTGTCCTAGGTAAAAATGAAGGCAGAGGTCCTGCAGTGTTGGTCCGTGGTGGATGTGACCCACGGATGTAGTGACAAAAAAGAGCTGTCTGTGCGAGGATTGAAATGTGAAGGGACTTTCTTGATTTGTTTTAGATTTTGCAGCAAGTGCTGGTAGTTTGGGAGTTAATGAGAGAATTTTGTCCTCGCAGGGATCGGCAGCCTCAGTCACCATGTGGTTTCTGGATCCTCTACCCAAGCTCTGAGCGGAACCGTCGCTGAGCTTTTCATCCCTTTCCTGCAACAAGAAGGTGAGACCTTTTGCCTTTGTTCTGAGTTTGCTAAGCTGCTTTCATCTTGAGTAGGATTTTCAACAGGCCTGGTTTTCAGGATAAATCTGATTCTCGCCTGTTGTGTTATAAAATCCATGTCCTGCTCTGATGAGCAATGCCATGGCGGCAGAGCTGTGTCTGTTAGAAGCACATGCATTCATTCCCTGCTTCCTCCTGATGTCGTTACCTGCTTTCTGTTGTATGTCCATGTGATCTATCCAGCTGCTGTACTGACATGAGCTCTGTGTTACTTCCTAGTCCATGAAGGCACGTTGGTTCACGCAGTCTCTGTCCTGGCTCTTTGGTGTGTTCGGTTCACCACAGAAGTTCCTAAGAAGCTGGTAGAATGGCTAAAGAAAGCCTTCAGCCTTAAAACCTCTACTTCAGCTGTGAGGCATGCCTACCTGCAGTGCATGCTAGCCTCTTTCAAAGGTAAAACTGTGCAGCTGTTAATAACTCTTGACTGTGTGATTGAGAGAAGAGTAATCAACTTTTGTACTTCCTGATGTAAGTAGATAGCTGTGTGGATTAAGAAAGGTTTTGTAAGGCAGTATCTGTTCACTGACCTTCATATTTATCCTTAAAGTCTGGTTTGCCTTCAAGTTTATAATGATGTTTTCTCTCGGTGTGTAACTAGCATCACTGCCCATCGTGCTGTCTTTCATATACCTCCAAAGTAATTTTTGATTCCATTATTTTTAGTAGTGCAATAGTACTATTCTCATTTTACAATAGTACAGCCCTATGATAGCACAGGATTCTCTATGCTATCATAGGGCTGAAAAAACCACTCTGAAAACTACTTGGGTATCACAGGATGGCAGAACTTTCAGAGACATCAGTATCACAGTATCACAGAATGGTTTGGGTTGGAAAGGACCTTAAAGCTCATCCAGTTCTAACCCCCTGCCACAGAGAAATATGGCAAACTGGACGTTGCTCATGCTTGCTGTGGCAAGGGGGATTACTTGTGTGTGATTTGTGCAGCTCTTCAGGGGATTAAGGCTAAAGATATTTTATTTGCTCACCACTGGAACAGTGACTGCCATCGCTTTGATGCACCCAATGATGCATCCAACTGGATCATAAAAAACCCAGAGATTCCAACCCTCACGAGTTTATAGTTAAAACAATGCCTGTAAATATTCAATGTAGAAAACCATGAGGTCTTTCTTGTCCTCTTTCAACACTGCTTGTATGATGTTGCTTCTGGAAGTACCAGGAACACCAGCTCAGTTTCTGTGGAAGCGAGGGTCACCAACCAGTGGGATTCCTTGACTTGTGAATGCTTGAAGTGGAAAAGGTGGTTGTGGTTTGCCAGGAATTTACTTCCCCTCTTTTACGGAAACAATCCTTGAAGTCAGACTTCCTGTGATTTGAACCAGTTCCTTTAATGTAACTGAATTAGGGTTTTGTTTTGCGTCCCATGAACAGGAACTCATACTGAGATAGGCCTGTTCTGTCTGTGAGGAAAGGACTAAAGTGGTTATCATCTAGATTTCCATAGTTCATGTTTAATGATAGTTGTGCCTGGCAACTCACTACTGGGAAGACTCGGAGTGATCCTAGGTTGTGTCTGATTCCTGTCCTTGTCTCACGACCACAGAACTGTTGATACCCTTGTGGTGTGAAGGACCGTGTTGTTTTGTAACTTGTCTCTCTGTCTCCTCAGGTGACACATTATTACAGGGAATGGACTTGCTGCCAATGCTCATCCAGACAGTGGAAAAAGCAGCATCTCAAAGTACTCAGGTTCCCATGGTAACTGAAGGAGTTGCTGCAGCTTTGTTGATCTGCAGGATATCTGTAATTGAGGGACAAACTGGTAAGGTCACAAAGCACCCGGTGGAGTCCAGTGCAGACAGGTTTTAAAGGTTACCACTTCTTCCTTGACAACACACGAGACAGTATTCCTTACCCTGTATATTGTTTCTGTGTACAGAATCATTGCCTTTTTGTAAACCAGGGAAGGATTTATTCCCATCTCTGTTATGTCAGTGAAGAATGTTTGCTCTTCTGTGGCTTTGTGAATTGCAGCTTCCATTCACCTAAGGCAATATTCCTCTCTATTCTGACAGAAGGCATTCACTCAGACCTTACGTGCTAGGGCTTGATTGATGCATTTAAAGTATTACTTGCTTTGTTTTTTGGCCAATATTTTAACAAACAGTCTTTGGAAAGCATGAGGACTGGAATTACTGTCCTCCATTAGGGGATATTACAAGAACTTTCCGAGTTCATGCGTCTGCCAGGATATAAAATCCAGGCATGTTCTGTCTGTCAGAAGCAGCACATCGCTTTCCCCCTTTCCTTATATTTAGGAAGACTTGCCCTATGAAAGATTAAGGTGAAACAGACTTTACATTTCACAGGTGTTCAGTCAGAGAAATACCTTTTTGTCAGCAGGTGTTTTTCGGGCATGCTTATGGCTTTGGATTAGAGAGATGTGGAACAATTGACCATTTTGCTACTTCTAAAGCTAGAAGCAACCCGAGTGATTTCAGGAGACAGAATTCTGCTGTATTTTATGTACGCTGGTGAGGTCTGACTTGTTTTGAAGCATCCTTGATTAACAGACTTCGGTTCTTTTCCTGTCAGAGTCTAAGCTGAGCGGTTTCTGGCAGCTGGTTCTGGATGAGAAAAAACAAATCTTTACATCTGAGAAGTTCTTGCAGTCTGCATCAGAGGAAGGTAAATTACCAGTTAGCGTGTATCCAGTTGCTCTTCAGCTCTATTATTTAGTACTTATGAGAGCTAATACTGCCATTAGCCCTGTTCTGTGATCCTTGGAAGATCCAGTTTCAGATTAAAAGGAAGAGTGTACGCTTTCAGAAGTACATCTAGACTAGTCTAAGCTTGACAATGAATTCCTTTACTTCTCAATGAGCCTGAGTTATACAAATTAAAGGGCCTAGTAACAGTTGAAGCTCAGAAGATGCTATGAGGTAAAATACCGAGGCTACTATTCAGATGGCATTGTGCCATGTGTGTTACTTCAGTACACATTTTATTGTCACTGAAGGCATTTCAGCAGGGCTTGGGAGTTAACACTGCAGTGTTGGTGCAGTGAGCGTGGTATTTAGCATTTGGTTTGCTCTGTTGACTTAGACAAAAGTAGGTCACACACAGTGGTCAGGAAACTTCTGCTGGTATCCAGCTAACAACATTTCTGTGAAACCATGGTTCTGTTCGCAGGTCTGAGTTGGATTTGTCTCTAGCTTCATTGAGATAATGTCGAGGCTCACTTTGAGTACCTATTTTAATGTGTCCCGCTTGCTGTTTGTTTGTTTTCAGGTAAAAAAAAAGTGTTTCCTTATGAAGCCTTGTGCTATTTTCAATATTTGTCTTTCCCCACAGCAATGTGCACAGTGCTGCAGCTGACAGAGCGCCTTCTCTTGGATCATGCACAGCGGCTGCCTGAAAGTAAAGTTCAGTACGTAGAGCTGTGCTTGCTGCCACTGATCTGTGCCTGATCCGTGAACGTTCATGTGGGCAGTGGAGAGGGTGGGCTTGGGACTTTGCACAGAACGTTGCACTCTTCGTGCTCTTCTGCCTAGTTGGTTTGCAGAGCTGCCTCCTTCCCTAAAGCTGTCTATTTCTCTGTTTTCAGGCAGTATCACCGTGCCCTTGTTGCCGTTCTGCTGAGTCGGAACTGGAATGTTCGAAGACAGGCCCATCAAACAGTTAAGAAGCTCTTGTCCTCTCTGGGAGGTTACAAACTGGCCTATGGGCTCTTGGAGGAGCTGAAAGTGGTTCTCAGTTCTCATAAGGTGCGTCGTTAAGAAGCCTAGTTTCTGCTTAGTTGTTTGTATGTTGCCAGTCACCTCCCTATCCTAGATTTGCTGTTAGTATTGACATAGAGTATAATATACAGATGATTTGGTTTCAGATGGTCTCCCAGAATGCCACTTGGTATTAGAGCACTGCATATTCAAGGCCAGGTTGGAGAGAGCCTTGGGTGACATGGTTTAGTGGGAGGTGTCCCTGCCCATGGCAGGGGGGTTGGAACTTAAGATCCTTTCCAACCCAAACCGCTCTGTGATTCTATGATTCTGTATTACTGTATGTCGTGGTTTAAACCAATCCACACAGGTCGTCCACTCACCCCCCCCCCCCGACCCTCCCCACTCCCGGAGGGATGGGGAGGAGAATCAGGAGAATGTAACTCCCACGGGCTGAGATAAGAACAGCCCAGTAACTAAGGTATAACACAAATCACTGCTGCTACCGCCAATGATAATATTGATAAGAGAAAATAGCAAGAGAATACGATACCACCGCCGAACGAGTTCGACCCCCCCGAAGAGAGAGGTAACTCCCAGTTACCTCTCCGGGCAGGATGTGCTGTGGTGTGGAATACCTCTTTGGCTAGTTTGGGTCAGGTGTCCTGTCTCTGCCTCCCCTCGTCCCCAGCAGAGCATGAGACTCACAGAGTCCTTGGCCAGAATAAACATTGCTTAGCAACAATTAAAACCAATCGGTGTTATCAGCTCTCTGCCCAGGCTGGAAGTCAAAACACAGAGCTTGCACCAGTTACTAAGAAGGAGCAAAACGGCTCCTGGTAAACCCAGGACACTGTATCAGTGTCTGTGGTGTGCCTGATCTTCCCTATATACAGAGAAGACATATTCCAAATTATCTGGGGAGTATGCTCATGTCCTTCTATTATTTTGATCAAAATTTAATCCCTGCCGGAGAACCAAGTGCTTCATTCCTTTCTTGGAATCCTAGATCTTTGGCCCTGGATTCTAGCTCAAGCTGCCTATTTAAAACAAAAGTAATACAGACACTTTAGTAGCAACTATTATAAAAATGAAAACAAAAAGGAAAGAGAGTGCTGTGTTACTGGGCATGATGCTAAGCCAGCACCATGTCCAGGTGTGGAACAGATTAAGGTACGTGAATTAGGTACCAAGACTGGGACTTGAAAGTGGTCTTCCTATGTCATAGATACAGCCTGAATGATGTATTTTTGAAAAGATACTGGGTAAAACGAGACTGCAGAAGTTGGGTGTACCGTTCCCAGCCAGCTGGTTCAACCTTGTCAAAGTCCTCTTTGCCAAAAATGACGATTTTAGTTTCATTTTGCCCAATCTAGTATAGTCCTCCATTCTTAGTCTTTCTGTCACTGTCATCTCTGCTTCAGTTCTACTGTTATCCTTTCTCCCTTTTTCCCTTGGAAGGCTTCAGTTGTTGGTACAGACAGAGGGAGAAGATTGTTAGTATTCAGTATGGTGTTACTGTGGGGAAGTGTGCTCAAGAAGGCTTGATGTGATGTGTTGCTGACAAGTTGTCCACTCAGGTTCTGCCTCATGAGGTGCTGGTGACGGAGCTGGGAGAGCTGTCAGAGCTAGGAAAGACATACATTCCTCCCCGTGTCTTTCATGAGGCACTCTGTGTCATCTCGAGTGTGGCAGGGCTTGATGTGGATTCCTTTGAGCCAGAAAAGCTGGCACTGGAGATGCTGCTGGTGAGCCATCATCCATCTGTAGGTAAGTGGAGGGATAAGACCACTCCCATGGACAGTGTATGGGGTCTTTATCTTACCTTTTTAGTTTCATTATATTAGCATTCTGCTTCATATTTACTTGGTCATTTATTCTTCTTGCCAGTGGCAGTGCAGCCAGGCCTTTGGCCAGCCCTCCTCATCAAGATGAAGATAGATCCAAAGGACTTCGTTACCAAACACCTGAATGACATTCTACCCAGGATCACTACCTACACTTCGGAGAACCAGGTGATAAACTTCTACTTTCCGTGTGTTAGTTTTGGGAGATGCTTTGAAAGAGGAGAGTTTTGTGGAGGAGTTAAGTACCAACTGGTCTATAAGGAAGAAGATCTGTCTAAAATGTGGGGAAAAGGCAGATTCAGAAAGAACAACTGGTGCAAAGGAGCTGGGATTTAAGGGGGTGTCGTGGTTTAAACCCAACCACAAACCTCTTTTGCTCACTCCCCCCCTTCTTGCCCTCCCCCTGTTTCTGGAGGGACAGAGAGGAGAATCAAAAAGAATGCAACTCCCACGGGTTGAGATAAGAACAGCCCAGTAACTAAGGTATAACACAAATCACCACCGCTACCACCAATAATAACAGTGCTAAAGGAAATAACAAGAGGAAAGAATACAACACCTCAACACCAGCCGACCAATAACTCGCCCCACTCCCCTCAGCCGAGCACCGACCGATACCTCCTCCAACCCTGCAGTCCCAACCCTTCCGGGTAACTCCCCGTTACATCCTGGGCATGACGTGCTGTGGTATGGAATACCTCTTTGGCTAGTTTGGGTCAGGTGTCCTGTCTCTGCTTCCTCCCGGCCTCCCCTCCTCCCTGGCAGAGCATGAGGCTCAGAAAATCCTTGGCCAGACCAAACATTCGAGCAGCAACTGAAAACATCGGCGTTATCACCACTGTTCCAAGGCCAAAAGATCAAAACACAGCACTGCACTAGCTCCTAAGAAGGAGAAAAATGACTGCTGCTGCTCAACCCAGGACAGGGGGAAAGGCTGTGTACCAGCAACTGAGTAGGACTTTAGATAAGATACAGTCACCCACTGAATAAGGAATTAGGAATTACAGCATAACTGCCTCAACAGGGCATACTTTTTTTAGACAATTTCAAGGAATACCAATAATACTGTTTTTTCCTTTGTTTTCTTGATAGTCGTCTATGAATGCAGTGGGATCTCTCGCTCTGCTTTCCCCTGGTAGAGTGCTACCACAGCTCATCAGCACTATCTCAGCATCAATGGAGAATCCAGCTCTGTGCCAGGTTACTCGAGAGGAATTTGCCATCATGAAGACACCAGAGGGAGAACTCTACGACAAATCTATAATACAGAGGTAAGACTTTGTAACTTCTTTTCTCTCTGCACCAGGGGGTTGATTGCTGCTGGCATTTAGGCAGCAAGTGAATGGGGTTTGTCAGATGCTCTTTCTGTACAGGAGTTACCAGATTTGTGTGCCTGGATCTTAGTTCAGAGCAGTGCTGATTCTTTTCTCTACTTTCCCTTCTCAGTGCTCAGCAAGATAGTATGAAAAAGGCTAACATGAAGAGGGAGAATAAAGCTTATTCCTTCAAGGAACAAATCATTGAGCTGGAGCTGAAGGAGGTGAGTTAATGGGAAGAGGAAAGCCAGGCTGGTTACTACTACCTCATCTGTTTTGTTGCATGGCTTCTGCCATATGTGTATCTCTTGTAATTTCTGTAAGGGTTGTTAAAGAGGTGCTTCCATCTTGTCGACAGCCATCAGTTCAGTTCAGTCTGGCCAGAGTGATGGGTGTAGGTAGGGGGAAGAATTGGATGAAAGGAAGGGAATGTACCAGGTTGACTGGAGCGTTCTTTTAATAAAGCTTGGCTTTGGGTCGCTCTGGGGTGGATGATGTGCCCATCCACTGTAGAAGGAGCTGGACAGCTCTTTTTAATGATACCATGTAATATGTGACCAATTAAACACGTGAGAAACTGATGTGATGCTGCTGGTGGGACACTGAAGTGGTGTTAACCTGCAGGTTTCCATTCTGTGTCTTCAGAGTCATTTGCTTGGAAGGATATTTTGATACTCTTTGAAAGTAAATTGCAGAAAAACCCCAATGTATCTTTCCTCTCTACCTAGTTGAGGGGATGGTGTTAGTAGCTCCTGGTTAATAATGACCATTGCTCTCTACTGCAGGAAATAAAGAAGAAGAAAGGAATAAAGGATGAGGTGCAACTGACCAGCAAGCAGAAGGAGCTGATGCATGCGCAGCTGGAAAGGGAGTCTCAGATAAGAAAAAGGCTGAAGGAGGTAAGTTTTGATGGTCTTTTTTGCCAGCTACCCTGGCCCAAGTAATTTTGCTAAAAAGAATAGAGAATATTCAGCAATGAGCTGTTCGTTTCTGTCATTAGAAATTAGATCTGACAGCTTGATTTTATTTCTTTATTTTTAATGGTAACTTTTGGATTTTTTATGGTAACTTTTGAATTATTTCTTTTACAGCTTGATAATGAGCTGGAAACAGCTCTTGGACTCCTGGGTGCTGTTATAAAGAGAAAGCCTCCAGGTCTAACTCAGTACATCCCTGCTCTCATCAGCTCCTTCTTGCCACTTTTTCGATCACCTTTGGCTGCTCCAAGGATTAAGGAACCTTTTCTTTCCTTAGCTTCCTGTGTTATGCCAGCTCAACTGAAAACCTTTGGTTAGTATTTGCAGTTGCTGTTTAAGGGCAGGGTGCATTATTTTTATGGCAGGACAGTGAAAAGTTGCTCTTACGAGCTGTGGTTCATGACCATTCGCCACAAAAAGCCAAGGAGAAAAACCACCCTGGAGCAGTGCTTAAGGGAGATGACTGCAAAGTCCCAGAGATCCTATTGCTGGATAAGACTGGGTCCAAAGAGAAAGAGTTGTCTGGTCATTGTGATCACCTCCAAGTAGCAGTTGGTTGCAATGGTACTTTCTCCCTGTGCAGAGTTTGGGGGATGTGAGTGTAGTTCACACGTGTAACTTGTAAGGAAAGCTGTCCACTGTAAGCCTCGGGGCTGTGCTTCCTTCCTTGCCTCTTGCAGCCTGGGCTGTTGCCCACATCTGTGCTGTAATTCTTGGGTCTGTGTTCTTGGGGATTTTTCTCAAGAAATCTCTGGCTTTAGTCCTTCCATGGATTCTTTTCTCTTTCATACCAGGTACCTTAGTGAGCCATGTGACCTTGCGCCTGATGAAACCAGAATGTGAATTAGATGAATCCTGGTGTCAAGAAGAGCTGCCTACTGCTCTGAACAGAGTTGTTAACTTGCTGCATGCCCACACCATTCCTGGCCGAACAGGCAAGGGAGAGCCAGGTAAAAAGTACTGTACTCTGACACCCCCCCATAACACTGAGCTGTTTCAGTTTTTATGGTTTGTGAAATGTTTTATATGTGAGACTTCACTTTTTCCTTTTTCAAATTGGATAAGTCTTCATAGATATGAAAACCCTTAAGTTTGGGTTTTTTTTTGTGGGGGCAGCAGTGCAAATGATGTTACAAGTATAGGAAGTGTAAAAGTAAAATAACAGGATGTTTTTTTAAAGTGGTTCATTCAGAAATAATAATGAAATCAAGGTTCGTCTTTGCCAAGGACAGTTCCTACCTTTCAGCACCACTTAACGTAAGTGATTCAGTGAGACTTAAGTGGAAAGACAAAATAATTGCTTGTTATCTGTGATCTCAGCAGTGAAGTGCCTGTGGCCTCTGCTTGTTTGCTCTGCAGTACTGCAGTTCATGAATATTTTATTGTGGCATGGTTGTAGAAGAAGCAGTTCTTTCTCACTCTGACATGAAGGCAGGCACCGGTATATTTGCAGTGCAAAAATACAGTTTGGGTGAAAATGCACCTTTTTTGGTTTGGTTCTGTTTTCACTGGGTTAGTTTTGCTCTAGATCCCTTCCAGAATTTACTTCATGATGGGGTGTGCAAGTACTTGTACCGCTACACTGAAGATAATAGTACAGAAGTGGGAGGGTAGGTGTGCTGCCTTTGGAGGCTAGGATGGCTTAGGCTGTCTTAAAGCATCTGGTGTACTGCAGTGATAGAGGTGATTCATCCAGGCTCTGGAGCTGGTCATCGTGTAGCTCCGTCAAGAACTGCTGTGCTGGATGGTTTGTATTTTTTAAGGGAAATGTGGGATTCTGTTTGCTCCCTTACCCCAGCAGTTCAGTTTTCCTCTTACCCTTCTGTTGCTAATCAGCTCTGCAGTTGTGTGACTGGCACATGTAATCTGCACGGCTGAGTAGTGGCAATTGATGATGTTGAGCACCACTTCAGTGCTGAACATCTCCGTGATAATTCTGCACTATGCAATTTATTTCCATAGTAAGTGCAAGTTCATTAACATTGGAATCCATTTTCAGGCTTATTTCCAGGAAGCAGTGGCAGGTTTTTCAATCCTTCAGTATTTCCTACAGTGCTTAAATGAATACCTGATGGTTTTTTCACTTCTGCACGAGAAAGGAAATAGGTTCCATTACACTTTGTTGGACAAGTTATGTTATACTCCCAAATGATTTTTCCTCATTTTCAAAGTTCCTTGGAGTGTAGTCTTGCAATATGATTTAGTAGAGGTTAGTTTCTTAAGTTATCATGAGACCTAAGAGGGACCATAACTCTTTGTAATGTGGATGATAAATCATTCATTGCTGAAACGCCAAGACACATTTTATAATCTCTTTTGTATTGGTCAGTACTGGCTACTGTGTTAATAGAACATTTATCTTCTAAGATTGAGCTTGCTTCCTCCTGCACATAGAGGAGCAGTTGCCTGAGCCTAAAAATAGCTGGCCAATAATGACAAAAAACAGGCAAAAAAAAAAACCCCATCAGAGCAAACAGATCCTGAGCAAATGGCAAAATCCCACATCCCAAACGGAGGTGTTTGACCGAAGCTGTTCCTGTTGAGCAGTTAGGAGCTTGCACTGCTTTTGGTACTTAATATTTCTCTCTTGAACTACTTTTGCAATGTCCGTGCCCTACATAAGCTGACTAATACTGCAGTATTGTATCTGCAATGCTCTTCATTTGCATCTTAGAAACGTTATATCTGGCATTCTCTGGCAGCACAGAAAGTAAACGCTTTCCCTAGACATCTAATACTTGAAATTCAACTGGACTACCTGGAGAGGCCTGGAAGGAGCATTTCTGTCCCATAGCCAAACCCCTGTGAGAAGGGAGGAGCAAAGTCTTTACCAGTAGGAATCCAAAAGCTTTTACTTTTCTCAAGGGGGGAGAGGAGGGAGCTGAGACTTGTACCAGAATTAGAGGAACCTCGTTCTCAAGAATGCAGCTGAAGACTGGAATGACAGGTTAGCTAGGTTGGTAGGAAGTGTTCAGTGGGAACGTGGCTGGCAAACAGGCCCTTGCTTTGGGACAAATGAACTTTAAAAGGGAATGAGTGAAATTGTGTCAGATCCCTGTGTGGATCCTCAAGTATTTCCAGGATAGACAAACTCAGGTTTGCCTGTCTGTCTACAGTCCACTGAGTTGCTTCAGTTTCATGTACAGTGTGTATTTTCACACTGTTGAAGCATTGAAATTAATCTGGAATCCTAATGCTGACTTAGTTAAAGCCAGCTCGTTGGTGTTGCAAGCAACAATGTTGGGTAGAATAATAGAATCATTTAGGTTGGAAAAGACCCTCGGCATCATCAGGTGCAGTTGTTAATCTGACCCTGAAACACCAGATAGCACTGTTGGAGCTGTACTGTTGCCGCTAAGTGAAGTGCCAGAGTGGTAGAGGCTGAACAGGTTGTGTGCACTGCTTTGAACAGGTTAAGTCCACATACACGTGTGTATGGAGGTATCCTTTAGACTGAGTGTGTCTAGAGGTATAGCAGCAAACCTCATGTTTGTACATGAGGCTGAAGCTGGCCACATCCATTATGAGCTACCAAAGTGTACATGTTATACCAGCCAGTATTAGAAACAAAGATGTGAGATCAGCTCTGCTCACAGGATTGTATTTCCTTTTCCTAGGTGCTGCCCCTTTGTCAGCTCCAGCATTTTCCTTGGTCTTTCCTCTCCTAAAGACGGTTATAACTGAGACACCCCATGACAGCGAAGACCAGGAGGAGTTCCTGGTCAGTATTCTGCAGATCCTTACGGTCCATGCTCAGCTGAGATCAACAGCAAACGGACAGGCTCTGCTGGTGGATGAGGTGAGCAAGAGCTGTGGGGATCAGATGTTCTCCTTCAACAATTGTTCAGATGAGGCGTGGGGTAAACCAGATGATGTGTAAACTGGACAAAGTAATTCTACAGGTTAGAGTTAACAATGGAAGATTGTTTTCTCTCACAGGTTTTAGTTACCTGTCCTGCCTTAGGTTTTAATTGTGATGTTTATAAGGAGTGTCATACACAGAAAAGGCACTTTCAAGTCACAAGACATAAGGCTTTTGCTTTCTCCCCCCCAACCTTTCAGAATGGCCCAGAGCTGCTGCCCCGGAGGGACATGCTGGTTCTGCTGACTCGGGTGATAGGAACAGGTTCTCCACGATTACAGGTGAGTCCTCTGCTTTGTAACCATGGCTAGGATTCTGCCTAAGTTTCATCAGCACCTGAATGAGGGAAATACATCCACCTGGTTTAAGCCTCTCAGGCTGGTGGTTGATACACTACCAGTTTTCTGCTGTGTTTATGCTATTCTCAGAAGAAAATGTCTGCATCTTTTTTTCCTGGGAGCTTTATTGCACCAAACATACTCATCAGTCTTCCACAGGTGAGATTTTATTCCTTCTTTATGGCTTTACTCTGCCAGAGAAGTTCAGGAGCTGCTTCTCTGAGTGTTCTAAGGGATGAGATGGCAGAAGGGTTGATAATAGCAAAAAAGGCAAAGGATGAGTTCAGCTGGACTGAACTCATCACTTCGTTCTTTGAGGTTTTCTTCTCTTGTGATAGCACTCAGTCTCCCCCGTGCTTGCTTTGACAGAAGAAGTCAGTAATGGACTCTCTAATACTTCCTCATGGCATTTTAGGTTTTGGCTTCCAATGCACTGACCACCCTGTGCGCAAGCAGCAGCGGGGAGGATGGCTGTGCCTATGCAGAACAGGAGGAGATCGATGTGCTGCTTAAGGCCCTGCAGTCTCCATGCATGAATGTGCGAGATGCAGCTCTCAGGGTAGGTGGGAATCATTCAGGGTCACAGGTGAATGTTCTCTAACACTGTTAAAGAGAGGCTTCAGTTCTGGCAGTGTGTCTGCAGGAGGAGGCAGTAGCTACTCAACAATGATGCTCAAAGTAATGCTCTGTGATAGATTTATCTTGGGTCTACCCACACCTTTCTTTTGTTAAAACAGGTGTAATTACAGCACCTTCTATTTCGAGTTGCATAGAGCTTAGTCTCAAAGAGAGAAGCTGTCAAAAAAATCTTATTGTCTGTATTGGGCCCAATGTTTCTGGAAAGCTTCAGGCTTAGTCACTTCTTGAGAGCATAAAGAAAGGAAAAACCCAAGGGTGCCTGGTTTTCTTTGTCATTAAACAAATTTCGGCTTAGTTTACCTGAGCTGGCTTCTCTGTACTAAGAAAGAGAAAAGACTGTAGTCAACAGAGCACAACCTAGTGCCTACTTGCCTCTCTGCAACTGCCTGTGGAGCGCTGTTCTTGAGTTTCACCAACTCACCTGGAAGTCCTTGATCAGCACAGGCTGTGTACTGCACGAGAAAACACGGATTTTGACACCGAGAGCTCGACTTGGCTAAAGTTTTAAGCGTTTTAAAGCATCTGTTTCTAAAATCAGATCCTTACACTGATTCTCCTGTGAACTAATTCAGGGACTGATGGAGCTGCAAATGGTTCTACCAACCCCAGACAGTGATGAAAAGAATGGACTGAATCTGTTGCGTCGCCTTTGGGTAGTGAAGTTTGACGTGGAAGATGAGATTCAGAAGCTGGCGGAGAGGTAAGAGCTCTTCCTGGCTGGTTGGATTGTGACAGGACCTTTCCTCTGCTTCCCTCCTGGAGCTCCAGTGGCAGGGGTTTTGCCTCCTATAAGTAGAGGGGAGCTTTAGGTCACCTCAATACCTACATGTAGCTGTGGCTTTTCTTACTGAAGAGTGATCTGTCCCCTCGTTGTGTGTGCTGCAGGTTGTGGGAGTCCATGGGTCTGGAGCTGCAGCCTGACCTCTGTTCTCTGCTGATCAAAGATGTCATCTACCATGAAGAAGCAGTGCGACAAGCAGGTGCTGAAGCTCTTTCCAGAGCTGTAGCTCAGTATCGAAAGCAAGCAGCAGAGGTCATGAATAAACTTACAGAGATTTACCAGGAGAAGCTCTATGTAAGTACTGCTGTCCTAAGGGATTGACAGGCACAAGCTTGTGCTTTTCATTAATCATTTTTCCTTTTGTCTGTCTTGAGGATGTGTATGAAGCCTACTGTAGCTGTGTTAGAGCTTATCACAGACTTTATTGTCTTGAGCCTCAAGCTGTCAGCCAGTAGTGGCAGCATTGTATAGATGGAAGATGTGCCTTAGATGATACAGGAAGACTGTGGCACAGCAGGGTCAGTCCGAGTCATTCTGGGCCTAAACTGCTAGTTTTTTTACTATGCTCTTCTGCTAGTGGTATCATATCTGTGCCGTGTTATAGAAGGGCATTGCAGGTATGGTCACAGTATTCTCTGCGTGCATGTCCTTGGAAAAGGCATTCCGATGATATTTTTTTCTCTTTCCAGAGGCCACCTCCAGTTTTGGATGCTTTGGGACGAGTGATATCTGAATCACCGCCTGACCAGTGGGAAGCAAGGTACAGTCATCTTCAGATTGACCTCATCACTTCCTGGGCATCCAGATGAGGTGTTCTAGGTTTTTATTTAGAAGTTCAGGCAGTGGAGACATAAGAGAATCTCAAATGAGCAAAGTCCATGCACTTGTGTTGACTTGCTGGTTTCATGTGTCCTTCAGGTAGAGAATATTTGTGCCCCTGAAGCAGGCTGGGCAGGCAAAAGTGAAATGCTCTCAGTTCCCACAAAATATTGGGCGCCATCTTCCCTATGTCCTGATAAGAACGGAGTCTTTCCCTCTTAGACTGCCTTATTTTTGTCTTACCTTACTGTATTCCCACCTCTGTATGGGCAATTGATTGTTTCAAGAGCAGCAGTGCAAGCCTTAATGAAGTGGACACATTTCAATTGGGATAATTATTTTTCTGTCTACTTGTAAGTCCTGTACAGGCTCAGGTGGAGATGATCTTGTTCACTACCTGTCTAATCCGCTCTTTAGTGCTCAGGTACCTTGTATTTCAGCAGTAGATGAAGTGGTCTTGATCACTTGAAGTGATCCTTGAGTCTTTGTTGGCCTAAGTGTCTGTAATGCTCAATCAGGATAGAAGCCATTACATGGCTGAAGGATTGTTTGTCCTTTTAGGAACCTGCAGCATGAGGTTATGTAATGAAATGAATGTAGGTTGGACACGGAAGCTCTTCGGTTTCACAGAATCATAGAATGGTTTGAAAGGGACCTTAAAGTTCATCCAGTTCCAACCCCCTGCCACGGGCAGGGACACCTTCCACTAGAGCAGCTTGCTCCAAGCGGTTTTATCATGGTTCTCTCTCCATCTCTGCAATGTGCTAATGCTAGCGAATGTGACTGTGACCTCGGGCAAATTCTGTGAGAAGTCAGTAAACTCACGAGCTCGCCATCTTTACAGGTGTGGCATAGCTTTGGCCCTCAACAAGCTCTCACAGCATCTGGACAGTTCTCAGGTGAAGCCCCTCTTCCAGTTTTTTGTACCGGATGCTCTGAATGATCGCAGTCCTGAAGTCAGGAAGTGCATGTTGGATGCAGCTCTTTCAACGCTCAACACTCATGGCAAAGTAAGCCTGAATGTTTCTCTCTCTAGCAGTGGGAAAAGATGGGATGAAAAGTAGATACTGGGTCCACAGATGTATTTTATTAAGTGATATATTTTGTCTTTTTCATTCCTTTGAGGTTTCTGTTACTTGTAACAGCTGGAAACTTTCATGTAGTAGGAATTGTGTGTTCAGAGTTGTTCTGTTAGTGGCTGGTGTTGACTAAGTGTAGTTCTTCCCTGTTATTGCTATAAAAAAGGAATAGCCCTGAATCATCTGGAGTTTAAATGGTGTAAAACTGGAGTGATAAGAGTAAAGTCAGACCGCAGATCTAAAAGTCCTGGAAGGTGAGAATTCCTGTAAGGTCTCATACAATGCCAGATGAGAAAGCTTGTCAATGGTTGGCTTAATTAAACTGAAACACAACTGGAGTCATTCAGACAATTGAGGACTATCCGTATTCTCACTGGTAGCCCTTCTCCAGCAGTGCTAGGTGGGGAAGGTGTGCAAGGGTGTAACTTGCTCAGCTTCAGTTTTCCTCATATATGCCAGTCACCAGTTCTGGACAGCCCTCTGTGTTCCTGGTAGGCCCAAGACATTTGGAGTGTTTTCATGTTACTCCTTCCTTCTGTTTCTCAGAAAAGCAGTGAAGTTTGGTTTATGTTTCTGTTCTCCCTTTGCAACTGGAGCAAGCAAAGGAGAGGTGCTGGACTTAGGCTAGCAGTCTGGCCCAGGGGATTGCCTTGCTCCTGGTAGACCTCGCACAGCAGGGTAGGAGGATCTGATTTTTAAGAGCTAGCTTCTCTCTGGCAGGAAATACTGGGTGCCTGTTGGGATGGCATGAGGTTTTATGTGATGCGACACATTAAATGAACTATAAATACAGTGTGTTTGGTTTGTTGGCTCAGAGAAGAACAAACAAGTCCACGGAGCGTGGCAAATCTCATCCTGCGTGGACTCTAGTGGCAAGTTCTGTGGTTTTGTTTTTCAGGACAATGTTAACTCTCTCTTGCCAGTGTTTGAAGAATTCCTGAAAAATGCTCCTAATGATGCCAGTTATGATGCTGTCAGGCAAAGCGTGGTCATTCTGATGGGTTCACTGGCAAAACATCTGGACAAGAGTGACCCTAAAGTGAAACCAATTGTTGGCAAACTGATAGCAGCCTTGTCCACACCATCTCAGCAGGTAGGCGCTGCCTTGGAGGATCCCCCAGTTTCCACGCAGAGGCAGGTTAACTCCATGATACTTCCAGGGATGTCAGAGAGATAAAAACCAGCTTTGGTGACAGAAAGCTGTCACTGTGGGTGCAGGCTAGGAGGAAGTTACGTTGGTGATGCCTATTTTGTGATCTGATAGCTGCTGGGATTGCTTTACAGGTTCAAGAGTCAGTGGCAAGCTGTTTACCACCTCTTGTGCCTGCAATTAAGGAGGACGCAGGAGGAATGATACAGAAGTTAATGCAGCTGCTTTTAGAGTCTGATAAGTATGCTGAGCGCAAAGGTGCAGCTTATGGGCTGGCAGGCCTGGTGAAAGGCCTTGGCATCCTCTCTCTCAAGCAGCAGGAGATGATGACCACGCTCACTGATGCTATCCAGGACAAGAAGAACTTCCGTCGGCGTGAGGGTAAGGGGAAAAAGCTTTTTCCTCCAAATATTTAATATTCCTTTTCTATGTGCTACCGTTGTGGTCAGATCAAATGATGCCTGAACCCCTGTGCTTGGGTCATCTACATTTATTTTACTAATGTTTGCAGAGAAAGGAATGGGAAGTGTGTGTCATGAGGCCCCTGGTTGTGTATAGTGTCCTAAAAACTGCTCTTGTTTGCATTGTGGTGGAAGAAGGGTTTCTGGTCCTAGACAATATGCGTGGGGCTTTCCCTCCTGTTTTCAAAGGCAGGTGTTGGTGGGCAGGCTCCTGCTTTCTGTGGGACAGTACATGTTAAATGAAGTCGTATTTTCCTTTGACTGTCCTTTTTGGGGTTTTTAGGGGCTCTGTTTGCCTTCGAGATGCTCTGCAGCATGCTTGGAAAGCTCTTTGAGCCCTATGTGGTTCATGTGCTACCTCACTTGCTGCTTTGTTTTGGAGATGGGAACCAGTATGTGCGAGAGGTAAGATGCCTTAAATTTCTGGGGACATAGTGTTAAAACTGAAATGGAATAGATATGAATGCTGTTTGTAACAAGGCAAATTGAGATCCCTTGAGATACCACTAATAACAATTGGATCTTAATAACTGAAAGCATCCTATTTCATTGGGTGCTAATTGGGAACAACTTGGCTGGCCAAGTTGTACCGAGGCACTATTGTACATTAAGGCTTTGTTCTCATTGAGTCTCTGAGGAAGGAAAGAATGTGTTGTGACACAGCTTGTGAATATTCTCTTCTCCTTGGAGGCTGCAGATGACTGTGCCAAAGCTGTGATGAGCAACCTGAGTACTCATGGAGTGAAGCTGGTTTTGCCATCACTTCTTGCAGCACTGGAAGAGGAATCCTGGAGAACTAAAGCTGGTATGGACCCATATCTGACTGACATGATTGAGAGTAACCCACAGTTCCCTTTGCTGTTATTCCCCTTGTTTATTTCTTCGTTCCTGCAGGTAGCTCTGATAGTTAATTCTCTCATAAGAGACTGTGGAATTTTCAGCTTTTGAGATACAAATGACTTCCTGACACATTTCAGTAACTTTCACCCCCCCCCAGCAGATTCAAGGGACACTCTTTACCCTCTATCCCTTTAGAAGTACTACAGAAGCTGAAAGTTGTGTCCCTGTCCTGTTCTCTTCTCCACCCTCCCTTCTTTTCCCTGCTATGTCTATCTACAGGTACTCCAGAAGCTGAAAGTTTCCCCTGGCCCTTTCTTTTTCCTAGTTAAAAAAACCCAAACAACCAAACTTCTTAGTGTCTTTAAGTGGCACAGAGTGGTTTAATGCTTTTCAGCCGCAAGTCATCCTCTGCCTAGTACATTTGAGTTTGAGTGAGTGTGATCATCTTCTCGTATCTCTTCTTAATGCTGTGTTTTGTCTCTTCTTTCGTTATTTCTTTTGCTTTCCTTTTGCATACTCCCTGCACAGGGTCAGTGGAACTGCTGGGGGCTATGGCGTACTGTGCTCCCAAACAGCTCTCTTCCTGCTTACCCAACATTGTGCCAAAACTGACTGAAGTGCTCACAGATTCCCATGTGAAGGTGCAGAATGCAGGTCAGCAGGCTCTCAGGCAGATTGGGTCTGTCATCAGGAATCCAGAGATCCTGGGTAAGAACTGTCTGCATCTCTAATACCCAGACATGACCGTGGTTTATTATAGCAAGGTTTACGTTCACCATGTTTAGGATTAAATGCAAACTTCTGTAGAAATTAAACTTCTCCTAGAAAAGTAGAACATGGAAACTTAGAGTGTAACATGGAACCTTAACAGCAGTTCTCTGCTTCAAGGCTTTTAAAATCCGTTCTGCCAGCTAATGTTAGTAGGGTTTCTCCTGTCCCTAGGCTGCTTGTTGCTTTTGGAGGATCTAAAACATCCAGTGGGAGAGCACCAGCTCACCCTGACATGCATTTTTGTTCTGTGTACAAATAAAGTCTTTTCTCTCCTGTTTGAAAATGTCCAGCAATCACTCCAGTTCTGTTGGATGCTCTCACTGACCCCTCCAGGAAGACCCAGAAGTGTCTGCAGACTTTACTGGATACCAAGTTTGTCCATTTCATCGATGCTCCATCCTTAGCGTTGATCATGCCAATTGTCCAGAGAGCTTTCCAAGATCGTTCCACAGACACCAGGAAGATGGCTGCCCAGATCATCGGCAACATGTACTCCCTGACTGACCAGAAGGTGCGGTGCTAGGAGTGCTCTCAGACTCGTGCTGTATTTGCTGTGTAGGAGATAATAGAGCAAGCTCTAGAGAGAATTTATTTGTTCTGGGATTTTGCTGTTAAAATAGACAATATTCGAATCCATGCAGCTCCTTTAATTATATGTATGTAAATGATACTGGCTATAAAAACGGTGATAACTCTCAGGTGCTTCGGGCTATTGGCTCTGTACTTTGGTCACCCAGTTATTACCAGATTTATCCCTGCAAAAAGGTCTTGTAATTTTTACTCTATAAGAAATGCCTTAACAAACAAACAAGCAAAACCAGTACCAGTGAAACACAGATCAGCTGCTTACAAATGGATCCAAGGTTTGTTTGAAAAGTATTTGTAGCACCTCACTGGAGGTTAAGGAGCTGTGTTTAATTTTGCTGCTGATAATCTCTACCTTTAAACCTTGTGTAAATGTTAAGAGTCTTGGATTTGCCTTAGATGCAAAGTGTGGGGTTGTGAGTGAGTTTGAGTGAGCATCAGAAATGTTTTGAGTGATCTGCACGGAGCTAGTGTTGTTTTTGGACTTGCAGAACAATTCAGTGTGCTGCTTGTGAAAGCAACTGATGAAACTCTCAGGATGTTAAGGGTGCTTGCTAATAAGGGGCTGAATGCCCTTTACATCAAGGTGACTTACATGTCTCTCTTGTTTTGAATCTGGGTCTTACTCTTTGGGGCCTTTGTTTCAGGATCTGGCTCCTTACCTCCCCAGTGTGACTCCTGGACTGAAGGCATCTCTGTTGGATCCTGTACCCGAAGTAAGTCTTTTGTACAAATAGCATTTTCTTTCAGTGCGTTAGGTAGACTTTATCCTGATCTTCTGTAGGTCTGTGATCAGTCTGACGCATTTGTCTCAGTAGCTTTGACTGGGTATTTTGCACATCTCTGTTTCTCTCTTCTGTTAGGTGCGTACAGTGTCTGCAAAGGCCCTGGGAGCCATGGTGAAGGGTATGGGGGAATCATGCTTTGAGGATTTGTTGCCGTGGCTGATGGAGACACTGACGTATGAGCAGAGCTCAGTGGATCGATCTGGTGCTGCTCAAGGTGGGGGCAGCTGTGTCTGAATACTGAGCTCAGCCTTTCTCTCTTTAGCCTCTTGTTTCTTGTATATATCAGCTCTGTTCCCTGCTGGTTTTCCTCAGGTCTGGCTGAAGTTATGGCTGGTTTGGGGGTAGAAAAGCTGGAGAAACTTATGCCAGAGATTGTAGCTACTGCCAGTAAAGTGGATATTGCTCCACACGTACGAGATGGTTATATCATGATGTTCAACTACCTGCCAATTACCTTTGGAGACAAGTTCACTCCCTATGTTGGTCCCATCATTCCTTGTATCCTTAAGGTATGTATCAGAGGCTTGTAGAGTTTTATTTATTAGAGGATAAAAGGAACCCTTCGGTGTATTTTAAGTATCATTTCCAGTAATTGCAGAGCTGGCCTATAGGAAAATGATATAAAAGAATTTAAATTATAAATTGTTATTATTTCTTCTTCCAAGTTATTTGCTTGCTGTCTTTGCAGTCACTGTTAATTTCTTGAAATCCCCTTTGTGCATTCACAGCTCTGTAGTTCATTTACTTTTCATGGCTGAGAGAGGAAACATCATTTGTTGCCCTCCTCTTGGTTGTGTGCATTGTGCTGGAGCCCCCAGCTGTCACAGCCACTTCTCTCTCTGCTCAGGCACTGGCGGATGAGAATGAGTTTGTGCGGGACACTGCCCTGCGCGCTGGCCAGAGAATCATAAGTATGTATGCTGAGACTGCCATTGCACTTCTCCTGCCTCAGCTCGAGGATGGCCTGTTCGATGACTTGTGGAGGATAAGGTAAGGGAGAACCATCGTATCCACAGGCATTTCTCTTCTTGAAAAGCTGGTGTGATTTAGACTCTCTGTTGCTCCTCAAGGAAGTGCAGAGACCTCCTGGGAAGCAAAAGCATGTGTGTGTTTTTGCTTGTCGATTTGAATATGATGCCTCAGAGCACTGAGCCTGCAAGGCCCTGCCAGCGTGGATCAGGTTTTGTGGTGCCTACTACATGATTCATTCTGGTAGTGACTCTGAAAGACACTTCCAAGGCATTGATGTGGCAGTATTTAGCCCTCATACATTGTTTTCCATTTCTCAGAACGCTGAGTAAGTTATTGTTCTCCTGCGTATGGGAATGTGCAGTGGAGTGCTCACAAATTAGTTGTAACTTAAAGGCTTTTGTCAGCTGAGTGCTGCTGAGTGCTCTTACCCAAGGTGAGTATCTTTTGGGTGGGGACAGTGGCAATGCTTTCTCTGGACATCGAATAGGCTGGACTCTAAACAGGAACATTTTTCGTTGCTTTGATATGGGAATGATCTCACCCCCTTCCTTCCCTTTCTCTTTAGTGTGCTGCTTCTCAGTTGTGCAGGCAGACGGATCATGTGTATCAGCCTGTGCAGCATTTCAGTGCTGACCCAGCTCCTTGTCTTGCACTTTGCTCATGTCTGTATTTGATTTTCTGTCGTATTTAGACAGGTACCATCTAAATACCCTGTGTGTAACACTTGACTTGCTCCCTCTTTGTGACATTTGACTTGCTCCTCTTGCCAGGTTTAGCTCGGTTCAGCTCCTTGGAGATCTTCTATTCCATATCTCAGGAGTCACTGGAAAAATGACCACGGAAACTGCCTCAGAGGATGACAACTTTGGAACAGCCCAATCAAACAAGGTAAAACTGCTCTCGTCTGCTGTGCCTCTTATTAAAATGATTTTTCTTTTCTCTTTTTATCAGCATGGAAAGCCTGCTGGTGAGATGTGTCGATTCATCATGGAATAGAATGTTGTGCTGTTTCTTTTCAGGCTATTATTAATGCCCTTGGTGTGGAGAGGAGGAACAGGGTGCTGGCAGGGCTGTACATGGGCCGCTCTGACACGCAGCTGGTGGTGCGTCAGGCCTCCTTACACGTCTGGAAGATTGTAGTCTCCAACACTCCTCGCACACTGCGGGAGATTTTGCCAACCCTCTTTGGGCTCCTGCTGAAGTTCTTGGCCAGCACTTGCGCAGATAAGCGAACGGTGAGGAATGGACTTGATAAAATGGAGTTTAGTAACCCTGCTACTGCAGGAGACCATGAACTGACTCCTGAAGAACACAGGAGCACTTTTAATCACCTTTAAATCTCTTCAAAGCTGTCATGAATGGAACTGTTGTGAGCATCAGTATTTATATGAGTATATGTCTGTCTTTGCTGAAGGCAGCCGTGATGACAGTAGAACTGTGGTTATTTCATAATAGTAATGTTTTCATTCCTGCTACTCTGTATTTTGGACAGTAGTTTATGGTAAAAAGTTAACATTTGCTCACAGTTCATCTTTTTAAGTTCTATAAAACAGGAAAATAGTGAATTTATACCCTTTCGAGTACAGGTTGCAGCGCGGACATTAGGAGACCTTGTCCGAAAGCTAGGAGAGAAGATCCTGCCTGAAATCATTCCTATCCTGGAGGATGGACTGAGGTCAGACAAGAGTGATGAGAGGCAAGGAGTCTGCATTGGGTTGAGTGAGATAATGAAATCTACCAGCAGGGATGCGGTAAGTTGTATGTGGAAGGTGAAATCTCCACTTTCCTAGGTATCTATGTTCTGCTGCAGGTATTGCAATTGAGACAGATTTGCACAGCAAGTGCTGGATTTGTTTTATGGACTGAAATCAGCTAACATATAGCTAACATGAGTTGCTGTTCAGGCAAACGTATGCATTTGTATCTGTCAATAGACTTAGAACATTACACTTTTATGAGATACAGTAATAGGAATCATCACTAGATAGCCTTGGAGCACTGCAGCTATTTGTGTTGATTAATCCTGCTTGTCTTCCAATATATTGCAAGCAAACTGCAATTTAGTTGTGCAAATTCTGCCTTCTTGGCTGCTTTACTGAGATGCGTGTCTGTGCTTTAGACATTCTGTAACTTTACCTCTCCATCGTTAGGTACTGCTTTTCTCCGAGTCCCTCGTTCCTACAGTGAGAAAAGCACTGTGTGACCCTCTGGAAGAAGTGCGAGAGGCTGCAGCTAAAACGTTTGAGCAGTTGCACTCAACAATTGGACACCAGGCCCTTGAAGACATCCTGCCATTTTTGCTGAAGCAGCTGGTGAGCATTGCTCAGCATCACACAACAACTTGATTAATGATGCTGGGGGACAGGTTTTGAATAGTTACCTTCCTTAAAGGAGAAGCAGGACTATAGGGGCAGACTTGGGAATGGCAGCTCTGTTTTGCCTCTTCCTTGCAGTTGCCCTAGCCATTGGTAAGAGGTCTTGTAGCTAAAGCATAGGCCTAAGAATTGCTGTATCTGGCTCTGCTATGGAATTGTCATCATTGCCTGTTTCAGTTGCTTGGCCACTGTGCCTGAAATCTTTCTGATGTGACAGAAGAGCTTGGTTTGTGTTTTTGCTAGATAATAGGAGCATTTTGTGTGTTGGTTATATGACCACGTGGTAAACTGTCATTGAAATAGGGTTTAGCTTGGTGTGCCACAAATCATCTCTCAGGTTTCTTTCTCTTTCTCCCTAGGATAATGAAGAGACATCTGACTTTGCTGTGGATGGTCTTAAACAAGTTATGGCTGTCAAGAGCCGAGTGGTGCTGCCTTATTTGGTGCCGAAGGTACAGTTGGAAGCAAATTCTAAACTTCAGAACTGTGCTTTTTCCTCTGCTTGCTGCCAGTTTTCTTTAGACTCGACCTGCCAAAAGGAAGAGCGTAGTTTGAGGTTTTCCTGTGATTTTATGCCGAAAACATTTCATTGGGGTTGGGCTGCGTAAGTTTTTCATGCGGTAAATGAAGAGAGATTCCTTCTGAAGAACCTCTCTGCTTGTCTCATCTGCTTTTGTTCATTTAGCTGACGACTCCCCCTGTGAACACCCGCGTGCTGGCTTTCCTCTCATCAGTGGCAGGGGATGCTCTGACACGGCACCTGAGTGTCATCCTGCCTGCTATGATGTCTGCACTCAAAGAGAAGCTGGGGACCAGTGAAGAGCAATTGGCAAGTAGCATGGCTCAGCTCTTTGATACGACAGGTTGTCTGACGGTAGTGCTTTGGGTTGACTTCCCAACACAGAATCTGTGTTCTCTAGATTCACAGATTGCATGTTTTAATTCGGCCCGTTAGCTTCTTCAGGATGAGTCTTTTTGCCTGGTAGCATATTGTGAATTGAAAAACGTATGCTTTCCAAATCTATTTGTATCCATAGAAAAGTCTCTTTGGCCTGCAAGAGGATACAATTCTCAGACTCTACTTATTGTTGGAGAACTGCCAGAGTGTCTAGTTAACTTTGTGTTTATTCTTGGTATAGAAGACGGAGAGATTAAAGGGCTGAAGGGAGGAAGTCTCTTTTGCTGCTGCACTGCTCTCTGAAGCATCTCGTATTTGGACTCCAGAGGACATCCTGGAGTTGTGATTGTGGATAGGCATGTACATAAGTTGGTGCCTGCTGTAGATGCCCATTAGATCAGCTTCTAGCCCCGAGTCTGCCTGGGGATCTCTAACGTAGCCACAGATTGTTTGTTATTAGTACTAAGACACAGAGCGTTAAACTACCCAAATCAAGGAAATGTTCTCTGCCAAGGCCCACAGTCTGATGGGTGAGTAAGATGGGGCAGGCTGAGCTACTCTGCTTCCTGTAAATGAGCCCTTCTGCAGCTGGAGAGTGTCCTGTGCAGCAGTCCGTTCAGCGGAGTTGGTTATGTTTTGAGGGTTGGTTATAAACCTGGCTCTGCTACAGGACTCATTCGAGGCTTTTATGGTGATGTGACCAGCTCTTCAATGAGAAACAATTAGCAAGTGGGATGTGTTGTAATATTTCTCTGGAAAGATAATGCCGTGGATAATGTGGGGAGACCTGGGGCGAAATCTGGCTTTGTTCTATTTGAGAGTTAATGTAAAATTAATTTGGACTCTTTAGGAGATGGCAAACTGCCAGTCTGTAATCCTGTCTGTGGAAGATGATGCTGGACAAAGAATTATAACTGAAGATTTGCTAGAAGCTACTCGCAGCCCTGAGCTGGGAATGAGACAGGCAGCAGCTGTCATGCTGAATATCTACTGCTCCAAGACAAAAGCAGACTATACTGGTCATCTCAAGAGCCTGGTTTCAGGCTTGATACGGCTGTTTAATGATACCAACCATGTAGTTCTGAATGAAAGCTGGGATGCGCTCAATTCCATCACCAAGGTGAGAGGCAGTTTAAAGAGATTGCAGTGGTAATGCCTGGCAAGGAGAAAACGGGGATAGCTGGTAAAACGCTGCATAAATTGGACCTTCTGTTTGGATCATAAACTACATTTACATTTGCAAATGTTGTATGAGCTTAGCTTCAGCATTGTGAGCAAGGAGGCAGGGAATGGGTGTCTTCTCTTGTCACACTATGCATAGGGAAAAGCTGGTTGCCATGTTGTCTCATCTATGTGTTACCCCTCTCTCCTGCAGAAATTAGATGCTGGGAACCAGCTTGCTCTCATTGAAGACCTGCATAAGGATATCCGGATTGTAGGGAATGAGGCCAAAGGCGAGCACGTGCCAGGATTCTGTATTCCTAAGAAGGTAAAGGATGAGAATGAGCATGGATTTGCCAGCCACAATCTCCTACCTTTTAAGGGAGCTGATAGATGTGACTTTACAGCTAGTAGAAACGGTGACTATTTGGGCATTCCAGAGCTGTATGTTGGAGAAGCTTTTTGTAGGGTACTGCTGCTCTTGAGTTACCCTGCAGAAGACTCCTCCTGTAACAAGATCTTTGACAGTTCTGGTCTGCATGTAAGTCGTGGTCGCTGGCTGCGACTCGTGGGGGAGGAATGCTGGGCTTCTGTGCCAAGCTTCTCTGGTTTAAAAATTCCCTGAGCTGCCACCACTTTCCTCATAGCAACTGGCTTAGTAAGGCGTAGACGCATGAAAGCAAACCAAATAAAAGTAGCTCTATAAATGTGGAAGCAGGCAGCTGAAGGTCAACAGGAAATGGAGAGAAACTCTCGGAGCTTCTGCATCTGGTGTAGAACAGGAGCAGAAATAAGATACGTATCCTTTTGAGACTTAGCTTCTAAGCTTTCTTATCCGATTTTCATGACAGGGAGTGACTTCCATACTCCTGGTGCTGCGGGAAGGTGTTTTAACGGGTAATCCAGATCAGAAGGAGGAGGCAGCAAAGGCCTTAGGGCTGGTTATTAAACTGACTTCTGCTGAAGCTCTTAAGCCATCTGTGGTGAGCATTACTGGGCCACTTATTCGGATCTTGGGAGATCGGTTCAGCTGGAATGTCAAGGTGGCTCTACTTGAAACATTAAGCCTTCTTTTAGCTAAGGTAAGATTCAAAGTAATTGACTGTGGTGTGTGAATGTTTTCCATGGTAGCCTTCAGCAGTACCTGTTGCTGTTCCTGTAAACACAGCTAGGATGTGCTGGTGTGGATTTGGTGTTTAGGAATGGCACTCTAACTGGATTATATTCTTCCAGCAGCTTCTGGCCTACCAGAAAAGCTCCCAGTGCTGAATCACTGGGCTGCTTAGAAATATTGCTAAATGCTGATCCCATTTTCGAGTGATTGAAAACTGCCATGTAATAAATCTCTCCTGTGCCCACCATTCTTATGAACTAAAGTGCAAAGACAATCACCTTACATATCTTTGAACTGAACTGAACTTTTATACAGTGCTCCAATTGAAAAAGGCTGATCATGATAGTGTTAAAATTTTCAGCAACCTTACCCTTGTATTTCAGTATGCAGAAAATTACATTGGAAAAGGTGAGAAGTTCTGTGGTGGTGTTTCATGGTTCTCCCATTTTACTGGGGTGTTGGATCTGTAGGAGGACTATTTGTAATAACTACTAGAAGAGGTTGCGCTGTTTTCAGGGCTTGATTTCTAGCCACTGATCCAAACTTGACTGTGCGACTTTCCCTTCCCTCTCTCTATAGGTTGAGATTGCCCTGAAACCATTTTTGCCCCAGTTGCAAACAACCTTCACCAAAGCTCTACAAGACTCGAACCGTGCTGTTCGCCTTAAAGCTGCCGAAGCTCTTGGTAAACTCATTGTCATCCATGTAAAAGTGGATCCTCTCTTTACAGAGCTACTGAATGGAATTCGTTCCAGTGATGACTCTGCCATCAGGTAAGCAGCAGGTGATCTCTCAGCCCTTCCTGCTGAGGGATGAGCCCTTCCTTATTAAGGATGGGGGAAAAGGCTGGGATGAATGAACAAACCCCCCCAGTGCCAAGAGTAAGATTTACTTACTAGTGAAAGCAGGGTTGTAGAACAGAATGTGGGTGATAGGGACTTCTGGGTCAGAAGCTCAGCTGTGACAGTGTACAAGGGAAACATTGCTTGGTTTCTGCCCACTTCTGTTGCTGCACACCCCCAGCAACCTGTTCGAATACAGGACTGCATCAGTTGTCAGTCTGACCTGAAGTAACGCCGCTCCTCTGGTATCCTGAGTGCACAGATCCCTAAAAAATTACTTCATGATTTGAGAATTGTAACGTTTGAATAATCAGAAAATACTTACATTGTAACGGACACGAGTACACAAGCATGGGAATATTCTGTAGCATGGAGTTGTCAGAAGTGCAAAGCGGGGTATCTGCCTCCTGAACTGTAAGGTGGTGTGGCGTAATTCATAGAATCCCAGCCTGGTTGGGGTTGAAGGGACCTTAAAGCTCATCCAGTTACAACCCCATGCCATGGGCAGGGACCCCTTCCACTGGAGCAGCTTGCTCCAAGCCCCTGTGTCCAACCTGGCCTTGAGCACTGCCAGGGATGGGGCAGCCACAGCTTCTCTGGGCACCCTGTGCCAGCGCCTCAGCACCCTCACAGGGAAGAGCTTCTGCCTAAGAGCTCATCTCAGTCTCCCCTCGGGCAGGTTCAAGCCATTCCCCTTGTCCTGTCCCTACAGGCCCTTGCCCAAAGCCCCTCTCCAGGTTTCCTGCAGCCCCTTTAGGCACTGGAGCTGCTCTCAGGTCTCCCCTTCAGGAGCCTTCTCTTGTCCAGGCTGCCCCAGCCCAGCTCTCTCAGCCTGGCTCCAGAGCAGAGCTGCTCCAGCCCCAACAGCATCTCCGTGGCTTCTCTGCACTTGTTCCAAGAAATCCGTGTCCCCCTTATGTAGGGGACACACACGTTACTGATGTGTAAGAAACTGCTGCAGGTATCCAGAGCTCAACTTCTTCTTTGTGGAAGGGGAGCGGCAGTGCCTGACTGTATGTTGTGATCACTTCTAGGGACACAATGCTGCAAGCGCTGCGGTTTGTAACACGAGGAGCTGGTGCAAAAGTAGATGCTGCCATTAGGAAGAATATCAGCATGGTGCTTCTAGGGATGCTGGGACATGATGAGGTACTGCTTCAGCCAGCTGCAAAGGATCCCTGCTCTAGACAGTCTTATTCCTAATATAAAATCAGAACTTTCTAACAGAATTACATTCTAAACTAACTGAAATAACTAATGACAGAGCAGAAAGAAGCTTGTCTAAAGAAGCATGTGGTTGGGTGTCGCTAAACTGAATGTGGTCTGCAAAATTGATCTTGTTGGAGCCTTATAGTGTGCTGAGTGTCAGGTGCATGAATTAGAGATCCCTAGCCAGTCACTGGTAACTTGGAAAATCCATGAGTTTAATGTTTCCTTAGCAACCGTGGATGCGAGTTTGACCTGCAGCTCCTCACTGACGTGCTTGATGCAGCTCTGGAGTCAGGATTTGCCTTTTATCTTGGAGAAAGCTTGCAATACATCCCCTGTGTGCAATACCTCTGTGTGTGTGTAGGCTCCCAGGTACAGTTCATCATTTACCATGAGCAGTTTTTCAGATAATGGCAGAGTTTTCTCCAGCGAGCAGGAAGCTCTCCAAGTTTAATGTAGGGTCTTCTGTGTATAGCAGATAGCAACAGGATCATCTGTGAGATTAAAATTACCTAGTAATTTCTGCCTTGTATCTTAATCTGCACAACAAAGACATGCACCTGTTGACATCCCAGAAATAGAAGAATTGAGAGATTCCCACTGGGTTGTAAGTTTTGGGCTGGAGAGGAGCAAGCAGTGATGGGACGCTCACATAAGCCAAAACCACAAAAGCCTGGAGGTTTTAAATCAGCGGTAGTATGAATCTGTCACAGAGGGAAGCTCATTTAGAGATGCTTCCTGAGTAAGGTTTCCTTTCTAGACACTGCATCTTAATGTAACTCTTGTGAACACATCTTTTAAAACATTCACTTTCATCTTTCTGCCTCTCCCATTTAATAGATCAGAATTTGTTGTGAGGTCTTCAGTCTCTGCTGGTCCTTTGACTGGCTTTTGGCTTCAAGTTCCATTGTGTACAAACCCCCTTGTGAAATCCACAGGCTGCAGGAGTGAAATGCTTATTTCCTCCATCTGTTTTTATTTTGTGTCACCTTCTGTCACTTGCTCCTCTTGCCACTGTCTCTGATGTGTATTGAGCTCAGTTGGTGTCCTCTTCTCCTCCTTCCCTTGTCAGGACGCCACCCGCATGGCCTCAGCTGGCTGCTTAGCAGAACTGTGCGCATTCCTGTCGGAAGAGGAGCTCAGTACTGTCCTCCACCAGCACTTACTGGGTAGGTGAAGCTGTTTAGAGTGACTGGAACTGGTCTGGAAGCAAGGGAAGATACCGTCTCAGCCACTGGTTCAGGGAGACTTTGTGATGTATTGTTCTTCCTAAAAGTTCTTCCTCTTTATCCTAAACCTGAATCTCTAGATTTTCTTGTGCTTTTCTGTGCTCATGGATGTTGATTTGTGAACACTGTTGAGCACTGGGTAGTGGCTCTAACTTGGGATTACCAAAACTTCTATCTTCTGGATTTGTTTTCAGATGAAAGCTGATCATAGCTGAGTCATTGCTAGTGCTGACACAGAGCAGATGGGGTTGGTGGGATGTTCGGGCAGGGTGGATGGGAGGGCCATTCCATCTCTTGGTGACACTGTGATCTTAGATTGGCATATGCTAATTGCAGACCACATCCGATGGCTTCACATGCTTTTGGAGAATTAACTAAGAGCCTCTTAAGTTAGAAAACCCCTTGAATTTTATAGAAGCTCCTGGTGGTTGGGAGTGCTCTGGGATTACTGTTCCTGCAGGATTAAAAAGGGTCTGTGAGCTGGTTTCAAATGACTGATGACTTCTACAGTTTTATTAGTCAAAGCTTATCTAATTCTAGAGCCAATCTCCTTCATGCACGAAGAGATGTGGGGCTGCTACAGGTGACTGAGAGCATCAGAAGTAACGGGGTTGAACAATACAGTCGCTTGTCTCCCTGGCTGCCCATAAGATGTTCTTGTCTGGTTGTATTTCAGCACTGTTTGGCTTTTTGGGGCAAGCAGAAGCAAAGCATTGTACTAGAGGCTGTTTATGGTTTCATTTTATGGAAGTGAATTGACAAGCTGACAAAAGCTGTCTTAGACAAAGAGGAAGGGATGTCAGGAGCCTTGCTATAATGCTGTTCTTTTGCAGCAGATGTCTCTGGCATTGACTGGATGGTGAGGCACGGCCGAAGCCTGGCTCTCTCCGTGGCTGTAAATGTTGCTCCTGGCAGGCTGTGTTCCCCCAAGTACTACAACAGTGTTCAGGAGATGATCCTCAGCAATGCCACTGCTGACAGGGTAAGTGCTACAGGGGAGTGGGCGAGTTCTGTTGCAAGCACTTGCTGGGAGCAGTTTTGAAAGGCGTGCAGGTTCTGTGTGTTACCAAATGGAGTGAAAATCCCCAGTCTGAAGAGTCTCCCTTGGCGAGATGCAGGTTTTATAGTGGAAATTAAATGACTTCTGATCTCTGTGGAGTTGAAAATTAAATGATCTTCAACTGCAGAGCAGCTTTCATTGGGAGTAAATTACACTTCTGTTTCCCTGTTGAAGTTCTCATTCATAGGCCAGGTTTACAAGGAGCATGAATTTCATTTTAGGAGGAGGATTTTAAATCTAGGATTGAATGAGTAATGTGGTGTGGGGGGCTTGGGCGCTCTGTGGGACCTGTCACCTTATTCCATGTGGCTCATAATCACATGATGATGTTTTCACATTACCCCATAACATTAACCCCACTGCTTTGCATGCTGCAGTTTTTATGAGATGGGGTTAGCCTTCCACAAAAGTTACCAGACCCTGAGCCTAGCTAAAGGCTGCTGAACCCTGCTGTAGTAATACTGGGTTTTGCCTTTATGTTGAAGATTCCCATTGCAGTCAGTGGCATCAGAGGGATGGGCTTTCTTATGAAATACCACATGGAAGGAGAAGGGAACCTGCCTCCAAAACTTTCCAATCTCTTTATTAAGGTAAGAATTTTTATGGTAACTCCCTGGCATTGTTTCATGTGGTCTGAATCTTTGAGCTAACTCACGGGTGGGTTTCTCTGTCCAATTTCTGGATGGAAACCCAGCATGAAAACCAAAAGCTTGGTTGCTTTATCTTGGGAAGCTCCAAATACCCTGATCCCTGAAAGTCCGGGTATTTCTTTTCGTAGCAGATTACAGACAGAATCCTTTAATTAGCCTGCTTTGCTGTTGTGAATACAGTACTGCTGTCCCTGCTTTACTGTGGAAACGTGGTAAACTTCAAGTTTGATTCTTATGAATTCATTTTTAACTCTGCAGTAACAAATAGCTGGTAGACAAGCAGAGAAGAGTGGGGGAAGGTGTTGGGTTTTTTATGGTTACTAAAAGTCAAAGGGCCTTGGTCAGAAATGCATCAAATACCAACTCTCACCTGGTTTTGCTTCAGTACTTTTGGACTTCCATTACTGTGCAAGGGAGTAGCTCAGAAAGACTGAGATAAGAGATAGTACTGAAGTTAACGCCTTTTTCAATTAATACCTATTTAAATATTCTACCTCAAAATTCCTTTATTGGTTGATGTGGTTTTTTTGGTGCGTCCACTCCCCCATCTCTCATGGTAGACAGGATCTGAGTTTTCAAAATCAGAACTTGAGGATGTTTTTAACATCTTAGAAAGGATAGAGAAAGATAACAGAATGACAGGTAGTGCTGGAGCAGGAGAACTGCTTTGTATTTTGTCTGTCTAGATGTGTTACATTCCTTCTCAGTTCACTCAACCACTATCAGACATACAAGTTGACAGGATGCAGACTTTTGGTTTGAAATTCTACATTTATATATTAATTTGCATCATAGCACTGTGTTAAAATATAAAACACAAGTATCACAACTGTCACAATACCTTTATCACAGTATTAACAATGCAGCTGACATTCACATGTTGGCTTTCATGCTTTAAATATGTTGAGAATAAAGAAAATACAAAGCTCCAATATATTGTTTTATTTAGTATGAAATCCACTGCTGAAATGCATTTTATACTCCAACCAGAGACTGACTTGGCTGTTGCTGCCCTTAGTGGTCATTGTTATTTCCTGAGACAGTTGAGAACTGTGTGACCCTGTTGTCAGCCACACTTTGAGAAGTTTTCTTTTGAAAAGGTGTCTTGTTTTCAAGGTTTGGTCTTCTCTTACTGCTACACAGTTTGGTCAGGCTTATTGGTAACAAGTTTGTGTCCCTGTGAGTTGAAAACCGTTTGCTTTTCTTGGTACAGTTTAAAATACTTAGGAAAAAAAAAAAAGATAATCTGCTTTAAATACCTCTCCTTGATGTATCTGAATTTAAGTCCATCTCTGTCTCCCTCAGTGTCTTCAGAACTCATCCAGTGACATAAAGTTAGTTGCAGAAAAAATGATTTGGTGGGCAAATAAGGACCATCTTCCCTCACTGGATCCTCAGACAATTAAACCAATTCTCAAAGCTCTCCTGGACAACACGAAGGACAAAAACACCAGCGTAAGAGCCTACAGCGACCAAGCTATTGTCAACCTTCTGAAGATGAGAGCGGGTGAAGAAGTGCTTGAGGTATGAGACAGAAGGAAATGTAATCATTGGTTTAAGGCTGTGTTGTGTTGCTCTGCATGTGGTTGTGTTGTGTTCAGAATGTGCTGCCAGCCTTTTATGAAGTAGATGGAGTGGGACATTCCCATTTGCACTTAAGCCTTCATCAATATTCTAGTGCTCAGCCATGAGAAATAAGCAGTACTGATACTGTACAACCTTACAGTTGTAAGTATTAATAAAATACTTATTACAGTATTAATACTATTGTGTAGTATTAATAAAATCAAGGTATTTAACATACCTCCCATGTTTAAGATAATAGTCTTGCTTTCTAATGGCCTTAAGCCTTTACTGTGCTGTAGCTGCCTTAGCTAAGACTGCTAGCTTAGCGCTTTTGTCACTTGTATAATCCTACTGCAGTATTAGGGGTGCCAGAGTGTATTTTAGGGTGGACTGTGTTGCACATCCACTGCCAGACCTCTTTTCTAAGTCTTAGTGGCTTTTGGATAGTCCTCATGTCTGGAATTGCAAAACCAGACGAAGAACTTGGGTATGTGTGAAAGATTTTAGATAAATACATGTGTCAGGCACTCACATTTACTCTTATTTTGCACAGTATGTCCTAAGGAATTGGTAATTGGTGTTGTCTTCCTTCCACAGTCAGTTTCCAAGATTCTAGATGCTGCCAGCTTGGAGCTTCTCAATGAAAGCTGCAGGAGATCCCTGAAGAAGCTGGCTGGCCAGGCTGACTCTGATGAACAGATAGATGACACTATACTGACGTGATAAAGCTCTGTAAGACAAGAAAACACTGAACCAACCGCTGCATCAGCATTTCAACTCAAACACCTATTTAAAATGTTTTCATTTTTGAAAATGTTAATTCTGATGGGGTTTCATGAAAAGGACTCCCAGAGAGTATTTTAGTATTGAATACACCAGAATAGCCTTAATTAGACCCACATTAGTTGAAAATTGAAAATTTGGTCCCCTTTTTGAAACAGATAATGCACAAGAAATACTAACCAGTACTCGTAAATCCTGGCCAATTGTGAGATGTGGCTAGAGCACATCAGGCTTCAACTCTGGTGACACCCACTTCCTTTCCAGGGTCTGTGCAAAAACTGGACGTATTGTTGGGTTTTCCACAGACCCTGTGAAGCAGGAATAGAACTCAGTGACAATGAAAGCGTCGTGTTTTTGTGTACTGCTACCTTGCTGCTTGTGACGGTTCTGAAGACTCAAAATCCCTGTAAAACAAAGTATTTAAAATAGCCTTAGAAAACTACAAATGCGAAAGGGGGATTAAATGCAGTCTGTTTGAAGAAGGAACATTTAATAAAGGCTCTGACTTTGATCCTTTTGGTGTAAACTGTTCTTTTTACAAATTCATTTGTCAACAGCCTTATACTGTGATTTACTTTTTGGCCCTGCTTTTTCTAGAGCAGAGTTTGTAGAGTGGGCTGTGCTGTAATCTATAAAAACCTTTTGCAGAACTGAGGCAAGCTAGGCTTTAAGAGCAAGGCACAACTGACATTTACTGAAATTTTAAGTAATTACTCCTATTAGTTTCTGAAGTATTTTTGACTACAGACAGCTTTTATGGTTACTCAACTTGTGAAAAGTCCTTGATTTTTATGCCTTCAAGGGCTTCATAAGATACTTGGCACTTCCAACACTGAAAGATTTTTTCTGGTCAGTAGGCTGTACTGCTGCAAGAAAGCAGTATTTTATTTTACCTGGCCACACACATGTCTTTTAAAAGAATTGTTTTAATTTAGTAATACCTTTTCTGTCATTTGATGGAAACAGTGAAAACTTTGCTGCAGAATACAAGTTTTTAGAAAGAAAAATGAGCTTTATGTTCTATGTAAAGTAATAGTTAAATAAGCCTTGCCTATTTTATGAAACTACACAGCAACTGGTTGCACCTGAGAAGCCAGAGCAGTAGGATCTGTTGTTTGAAGTGGGTGGGTGGTGTGTTTGTTGGGGGGAATCTTCCTGGCGTGTTACTCTGGCTGGCTCAAACCATGAGGAAGGGAGAAAACAATACTACACATCGTAACATTTGAAACCATAAAAAACTGCCAATTCAGGTTAAGAAAGGCTGTTTGAGCCCCCATCATGGCGTGCTTGGCTCACCTGTTTTATCTCAGATTTGCTCCACATAAATATGTGAAAGAAAATTACAGTTAAATAGAGGCCATTTTATTAGCTTGTTAATTTTAGCCAATAAGATCTTTTGCTATTATGGGTATTTTGATGATTTGTATTTTCACCTTCTATAGTAGCAAGTGGAAAAACTCATTTATCTTTCCCAAGAGCACCTGAGTTTCTGCACTCAGTTTAGTTTGTTTCTGAGAGGGAGGAGTAAAAGGTAGGAGCTCACTTGCACTTATTGAGAATATGCTAATCTTTCAATTACAGTGAAACACCGAATTTGGATTTTGATAGCTACTTTTTGCTAAACTATTTATACATTACAACACAATACATCAGGGAGAAAATACCCATAATTTTCACCAGAACGTGAGATCTGATAAATGGATTGTGCCAACTTGGAGACTAAAGAATTAATTTTTTTCTCATTTCAAATATCTTAAAAATACCAGTTGTCAGTTAAAAGATAATTTTTCCCCACAACTGACTGTAATAACATGTTTGAACTGTCAAGCAACTGCCTCTGAGTGACAGCTGAACTGTGTAGATTTCAAGATCAAAAAATAATTTATAAGAGATGCTTAAACCTACAAGGTTCTAAAAATTTCAATGGAAAACAGAAAAATGTGAAAGCATAAAATAGTAATTTTTTTTTAGGTAAATCACAGCAATAAAATAATAATTATAGTAATAATAAAAAGGTACTGTCCATTTTATTAGGTAACATCATGGTGGCTCGTACTTCTCACATGATGAGGTTTCATGAGCTTAAAAATAATAGGAGTCATTGTCATTGGTGGTTTAAGCTGGTGGTTTGTGTGCTGGGTTTAAGGGATCTCCCTGTAGCTACACTGCTTCCTTAGTCACCCTGATGCTTGGGGCACACTGGGTTACATGATGGGCAGCCCAACTGCTTTACTGGGTTGGGTGATACTGAATTGGTGTAGCACTGGGCTGGGTTTGGGCTAGCTGCAAACCCTTTTCTATCTGGGTTTCTGTGAGCCCAAGGCTGTTAAATAACACACACTTATGTCTGTAAGACTCCAGCTGTTTTCCTGCTCCTCAGCTACATCATGCACTTGAGGATAATGCAGAATGAACTACAGGATGTGGTGTTCAAAACGTGTGAGTTGCAGAGTGCATGTGAGATGGAAGTCATCTAAGTGAATTTCAGAATGTGTGGGACTTGATAGGGGTGAGCTCTGGAGGCCAGAATACTTCTTTGAGATTAAGGGAGGGTTTATAATTAAAACCACTGATATTAGCCATATTGCTGATGAGAAGTATTTAGAAGATGCAACACCATGTGCTAAAAAATTTAATCTTCAGCCCAGACATGCTATTTTAGCCATATTGGGTTGTTTCCATATGAATTCCGTGCAAATTGGACAAATATAACAGTGGAATCATACCACAATATACTATCCAAAAGAAAGAAGAAATCAGAATTGGTCAGAGACAACTGCCTTTAAATATATTCTTATTCCTCTTAACCAAACCCTATTGTATAAATCCAGTCTACAGCTTTTATGTTAAGGGAAAAAGAATACTGCTAAAAACTGCTCACAGCTGTGGCTGGAAGGCACTTCTGGTTTCCAGCTAGTCCAACCCCTACACTCAGAGCCCAGTCAAGTAAAGCAGGCTGCTTGGGGCACTGTCTAGGCTCGTGAGACTCCTCCACTTCCCTTGGACAATCCGTTCTGGTGTGTGAACACCCACCCTGTCACTGACATGGTCTGCAGTGGTGATGTTCCACTGTTTTCAATCTTTTACTTAAGCCTGGGTCCTGTCAAAAGGATCCTCAATGTAGGTGCATGTTAATGAAATCCTTGTGTCAATAAATTGTAAACTTACATTGAAATTTAAATCAATTTAGCTCAACTAAATCATGTCAATATTTTGGCTTGAGTCTATGCTAAACTAAGATTACTTTGAAGACAGATGCAATAGCCAGCACACTGCCTTTTGTTATTGTGTTTTTATGTATTTATCAACAAGCCTTAATAACCAGGAAAGGAAAAAGTAACTGACATATTCTGCATCAAAACCCTGCGTTGTTCGACCTCAGGTGTTCGAATACCAGCAAGTACAAACATTTCTGTAGGAAAGCCATCAAAGAGAAAACCAGCACTTTTATTGTGCCCTGTGTGCGCCTAGTAGCGAAGATCACCCCGTAAGTGATCACAGTCCTGCGGTTTGGGTAGCATCTGTGTAACTCGGGCTGTTCGTGTGTCAGACAACGCTAAGAGTTGTGTTTGAAACTGAACTTGGGCTGTGTTTGGTGCAGGCACAGCTGCTGTGTGTGAGTTGAGGCCTTTCTGAGCCATACACACACACACTCCTGCATTAAAACCTAGGAACCCAGACTGCGCCGCACCGCCAGGCCTCCATGACACACCCCTGGGCACTTCGTACGGGCTTCCTCACCTGCAGGGTGGGCTCTGATGGTGACTGTCCTTGTAGCTGTGCGACTTCCATGCTTCGGTGCACAGGCCCCTTGTTCAAGAAACCAAACACGTTTCCAGGCAACGCCGTCTGCCCCTGCCGAGCAGCGGGGCTGGCGCTGCCTGAAGGCGCCGGGGCTCCCTCACGCCTCTGGTGCTATGTCTGCAGGCCTCATGCGAATGCCTGCGGGAGCGGAGCTGGACACGGCGCTGTGTGCGGAGGGGAAAGGGGCCCGGGCCGCGGTGCGGCGGGCGAACGGAGAGAGGGCGGCGGCTTCGGCCCGGCCCGGCCCGGCCCGGCCCTCACAGCTCCATCATGGCCGCCACGCCCGGGAGCGGGAGGCGAGCAGAGTACGGTCGCCACTACCCTTCTTGCGCACGCGCCTTGCGCGGGGGGCTCGGCGCATGCGCGGCAGGGTGCCGGCGCAGCTGGCGGCCCCGGTGGGCGCGGCGCAGGCGCGGGGCAGCGCTGTCAGTTCCGGCTGTTTGTGCGGGAAGTGGATCCGGCCCGCGCCCGCCAGCCCCCCCGCCCCCCCCCCTCCCCGGGCCCCGGTCGCTCCCGGTCGGTCCCGCCGCCCGCTGCCGCCCCGGCCATGGCCCGGGACTACGATCACCTCTTCAAGCTGCTCATCATCGGCGACAGCGGTGAGCGCGGCGCGGCGCGGCCCGGGGGCGGGGGTAGGCCGCTGGCGGGGTTGGCCGCCCCTCGCCTCTTTGAGGGGCCTGAGGGCGGCGGCGGGGCCGGGCCGTGTCATGGCGGGGCCCCCGCGGGGCCATCGCGGCCGGCTCTCCGGTGGCGGGGCTCTGCTGTGCTGTCGGTGGCGATGGGCTCTGCCGGGTGGGTCGGTGGGCTTCCCCCCCCCCGGCTTTGAATGAGAGGGCGCGTTTGCTTGGGCTTCGTAAGGCGTTATCTGATGAACCTGCGGAACTGGCTGTCACAGGATATTGTGGTGAATAGCTCGGTTAGGGTTAGGAAAAGGAAGATTAGGCACGTACGAGTAAGAGCAGCACCGGTGTGGGTGCTTGCAGCAGCCTTCGCCAGCCGCACGTTTTGAGGGCGCCCGCTAATCTCTTGCTAGGCTGAGGAGGGAATTCCCTTCCCCTGTGACAGGCTGTCCAAGGCATCGATGGGAAGGGCTGGCTGCTCCTCAGCCCTAGGAACCATTGCTCCCAGTGTGGCAAGGACTACGTTTTGATACTCTTTTATTATCTTAATTACTCCTCATGGCTCTTTCTGTGCTTCAACGTGAAGTCTCAGTTCTGCGGTTTGTCAGGGATATTTATTTTTAATAAATCCTTCTAGGGCCAGTAGCTTTGTGTATTTCTAGTTCTAGTATAGCATACAAACCCCTTACCCACAACTGGTTTAGGTATAGTTATATAGGTTTTGGCAATTCACCCACGCAGCAGTTTCAGAAACTTCTGCAGGGATAGTCTGTGAACTCAGCCTGTGTCTGGTGCTTTAGTCTAGATACATAAGATTTGGGACTGGGAAGATTCCTGCCCTCAGTCTGGTTCAGTGTTGCTAACACTCCAACAGCTTAGAGCTTAATTTCCATAAACTGGAGAAGATGGCATCCACCCTCTTCTTGTAACAGAGGTGTGGTCCATAAGGCGGCAGGTCCCGGCATGCAGTGAGGCATGGCTCTGAGGTGAAAGTGTAACGTTGCGTGATCTTGGCAGTTGTCACCCCCAGAAGCTTTAGCTGTATGTAGAAATATTTTATTCTATGCTAAACTCTGTTCGTGTGAAGGGATCTAAAAAGGGAGAAGGGGCCACAGCTTAAAACTATGCGCTTTTGGGAGCCTATGGATTGTTAAAGCCAAGTGCTGCATTCTGAGTAGAGCAGTAACTCTGCTGCTTGCTGATGAGTTTCAAAACTGTTCAGGCAAGATAAACAGGATGGTGAAAACTCTGAGGAGGACTTCTCATTTTAAACAATTAAATGACATTTCTTAGCTGAGTTTTCTTGAGCAAAGTCCCTACAGTGTTTCCAGTGAGAGGAAAGAAGTGAGAACTGTCATCTTGCCTGTGGTTCTCTGTTGTTGTAATTAAATCTCACTATGCAGTTTGAGTATTGATTTTTCTTTTTTGTTTTTATATTCGCTAACCCCAACAGGAAGGCTTTGTCCCAGCTTCCACAAAACAGTTTACTTGCTTTGTTTATTGATGTTTATTCTCTGCAGTAGGAAGTGGACTGATACTGGATAAGAAGATTCTGTCTCATCTGCTTTCCCTTGTATGTAAATATGTCAGGAGGGTAGTAGGTTTGTGTGCTTTTAGAACAGGTCATCTTGAAAAGCTGCTGGTGATCTAGATTGTGCCAAATCATAGATTTAAAAATAAATACAGATGATCTGTGCTTTCAGTGCGCTGCTTTAATTCACTCTACCATTCAGTAAGATAGAGGTTTTAGAAACTGGTGTGGCACAGAAATTTGCTTTTAATTTTGATTGTGCAGAGTCAATAGGCCTTTTGTTTTGTTTCAGTCTGCTGTCTTCCACAAGCAAAGAGGCCCTGCTAGCCTTCTCTTTTCAGATCTTCAAATAACTCTGTGTAGGAGGTGGAGGGTCACGAAGAGTGTGGTTTCTCTGCGCGTGAACAGTGTGGATCAGAGGCAGTGTTTGTTTAGTGAGATCCTTGTCATCGGGAGCATGTAGAACTTCCTGAGTTGAGGAGGTTTCTTTTCTCCAGATGCCTGAGTGCTGAGAGCCGTGTAGACCAGAGAGTGTCTGCAGTAATGGACACTCTGACAAAGCAGTGGTCATGTGCAGCCCATGCAGCTCTGCAGTGTAGCCGGAGGCTGGCTGACGTTTTAAGAAGGTGGTGTGGTCTGACAAGTCTGTGGGTTCCAGCATCTATTTTCTTTTTACTAAGCTGGAGGCCAGTCCTGTTATCCTGCTTGATCAAGAAATGTAGTACTTGCTGAAACCTTTTTTCATTTAAATTATTTTGCCTTAACTGGCTGGTGTTTTGCAGAGGTTTAGCTCTTGTTAAATAGCCAGTGCTTCATTATAGTTCAGGAACTGCTCTGCTGCTGTTTTTCAGCTCAGAGGTATTAAGTGTGTGCAGGCTGTAACTTTGTATTTTTTAGTAGGATTCTTTCCTTTTTTGAAGATGTTTAAAAAGATACTGAAATAATCAGTGAGAAATGGGCATGGCCTCCCCAGATGTCTGGTAGTTTGAACTCTTTGCAAATGAGACCTGTCTTACTGGAATCATGCAGATGTTTTGAGTTGTTTGTTTTTTCTTTCCTGGTAGCTATCTTCAGATGCCAGCAGCTACGAACTAGACTTTGCATAGGTCTTCTATTAAGAAAAGCTTGCAGGCTGTATGTCATCAAAATAATTAAAACAGCTTTTACCTGAAAAGATTTAATAGATAATCACTCTGGTGAAGTTGAATTTTGTTTTCATGCCATAGCAGACTTCTTTTTTTGGAGGAGGGAGGGAAAGGAGAGGAAGGGACATTAACAGTAGAGATGTTAGACAGAGATAACAACTTTGAGGCGTTCTGATACCCAGATTCCTCTTGGTTGGGTGGGCAGGAATGAGTTCATGGTTCATCTCTGAAGCACTGTGAAAAATGCTTCTCTGCAACAGGGTGTGATTGGGGTGCAAACAATCATTTCAGGAAAACCTGGATGAAGTGCTACTCAAAGCACTTAGAGAACTGTTTCACTTTGTCAAAAGGTACAACTTCAGAAAGGTATTTGTCCTTCTCATTAGATGTGGAACAAGCCTGTGTTGAATGGCAATGCAGAACAATAATTCCCAACTCCTCTGTTTGGTTTAGGCTTCTGTTAAACTGTGGTCATGATAACATAAGCTTTCTAGTATGAAACACTAGTCTGGTTGTCAAAAGTAGTCCAAATTCCACTGCTGTTCAGCACGGCATGATGAATGGGAGGTAGGCAGTGATGTTAAGCATGATGTGAAATTCAGTAGTTTAGAGCTATGTTCTGAATGCTTGTTAATTAGCAGGGCATACTTGGGTTTGGATCTTCCTTAGCAAATGCAAGCCTGCTGATTGTAAACTTGCTTTTAGTTGTCATTCTTTAAGACCTCTTAGCAGTGACCACAATTCAAAAGCTACTGTTTCAGTTTGCTGAGGGGTGAAGGAAGGTGGGGACACAACTCTGTCGGTACTGCTACAAGAAGCATACCAAGCCTTGGAGTGACTGCAGTGTGCTTGATCAAACCTTCAGGGAGAGTACTGAGATGAATAGTCAAGGTGGATGGTACTAGATTCTCTGCTGAGAAAATAGCCTAGTTAGAGTTAAAATGCAATGAATGGGTAAAATACTGTTGTGCTATCTGACGCCCAAGATGACTGTATTCAAAGATCTTGCTGTCTTTGTTTGTTGTAGGTGTGGGCAAGAGCAGTTTGCTGTTGCGTTTTGCAGATAATACATTCTCAGGTGAGTGTTTTGTTTACTTCAGTTAAGTGAGATGGTCAAGGTCTGCTCCAGTGCTGCTGGCTGGCAACAAGTTGTTCTTCTGCATTTACCCACTGATAGCTGGACTAGGAATACATGATGTTCCTAGCTTTGTTTCACTGGTATAAGCCTATACAAGCCATCCTGTCTGATCTTCACTTGCAACTGCAAGTCCTACAGGATTTAAATACTGACATGGTTCCAGAAATAGCTTAGTTTTTTTAGCTTATGCTGTATTCTGTGCAGACTTCCTATTGGACATTGGGGATTTAGATTGATTGAATATTGTGGCTAAACAACTTATATTTGTGACATCACTAACTGAGAGGAAACCCTATTCAAAATCAATAATTGTAGAAGCATTTAAAGAAAAATTTGTCTCGGTTTTCACAAGTGTAATACTTCCATAGTTGCTGTCCATTTCTGGATATATTTGTGTGCTTACTCTTGACCACCAATGCAACAGAAGAATCATTTTATTTTTTAACACGGAGTTTTTAACTTTAAGCGTGACTTGGGAGAAGTTGCAGCTATTAACTGCAGATAAAAATACACAGATCAGCATGACCTGATAGAGCATTTTCGATGATAAGCAGATAAGGGGGAACCCTGTTCTGCTGTCTAGTGTGAGAACTACTGCCAAATAGTGTTCAGAAGTGTGCTTTGGGACATCAACAATAAACAAGAGTTAGGCTCTCACTTAGCCATGCTTTCCCTTCAGGCAGCTACATTACCACAATTGGAGTGGATTTTAAAATCCGGACAGTTGAGATCAATGGAGAGAAGGTGAAGCTACAGATCTGGGACACAGCTGGACAAGAGCGCTTTCGGACTATCACATCAACGTGAGTATAACTGGGCTTTGTGATACATAGCTTTATGTATGGATCTTGCAGTTTAGAGTTACAGTTTAGATATTTAATGTTGCAGTTGATTAGTTAGTGACAGCTTTGTGGTCTGTACAGTGGAACTTCTCTCAGCTGTTTTAGAACCAGTAGTGGTGGTGATGATGTGTCTGGGTTTGAAACTGGGATTTCGGATTTCCTTATTCTTCTGTGCATTTCCATGATGTCTTTGTCTTATTCCTCTGCTGTTATTTTCCAAATGGTAGAACTGGAGTTATTTCACTGTTCTGTATATAGTAGAAAATTTGTTTCTGAAGCCTGTCCGAAAAGGTCATCCTCTGGTTGAACATATTGCACAAGTACAGAGTGCAAACCCTCGTCAGTATTGTATAACTCACGAATAGCTTTGAGGTTGAAGACTAGGATTTCCAATATTTAGTTTTCTCTTAGGACAGATGAATAGTCTTTTAGGGCTCTTTGTGTGGAGTTCTGTTGAGGTAGATGCCCACGTGAAGTTAACCTTTTCCTTGGTTCGAGTTCAATTTCATTCTCATTGTCCTTTTGAACAGCATGTGCGCAGCTTTTCCTGTTCCTGGAGAAACCACACCCAGAGCTGCAGCCCTGGGAACTGAGACTAAAGTGTGTTTGTAAACTGATTGCATTAAAGGTGGGACTGCTCACTGTGGCACTAGGGAAAGAGGAAGAAATGCACTTGGAAATGGAACTTTTGTTTCCTTTATTAACAAAAATAATAATTCTTGAAAGACCTGGGTGTTTCAGTTGGTCTTTCATGACTGACTTCTCTTGTGGTTCTTATTTGAGAGGAGGATTGTTTTCAGCTGATGCATTGGTTAACTTCTGCATAAAAATCATGACATTGGCTGCATCTGTGTTACATCTGACCAACTAGAACTGGCAAAATTGAACCTGGTGTGTGCACCGCCCCTTTCCTCTGCTCTTTTATACGGATATTACTGGATTGCTTCCATTGTTTCTTAAGTGTTTGGCTTGAAAAACCTTGGTTGCCTCTTGTAGGGTTCCTGTGTGTGTGACATCACTTCTTGTTTCGGCGCTGCAGGCAGCATGGGGCAGGAAGTGGTGAGGGGGGAGGCAGCAGTGCAGCGCTGTGGCCCCTGTCAGCTGTGTGCATGGGCTAGTCACAGAGTGCCCCAATTACTGCTGAGTCAGCACATGGCCTTCCTGTTTTCAGATTCCCTGACGCCACTCAGAGCTGCGTTAATGAGCGTTGGTTTGTGGGGCTGATGCCAGCTGGTTTAGAAAGCCATGGTATCCAGCACTGAACAGGGAATACCAGGAAAGGAGGTGAACGGGAATAGCTGCAGATTAGAATTTGTGTAGTGTTTTGTTTAATTCTCTGATTAACATTTAAAATAGGTGAGCTGAACTGGTTTGAGGGTGTTTGTGCCATGGCCCATTTGAACTCTGCTACTACTTTCTTTTGCATAGCTTTTTAACAAATTGAGGGGTACTCCTGGGGAAGTAGAGGCCTCAGTTTTCCTGCTGTAACTCTAGTGAAGGGGTTACAGAATCTTCCATGGTCAGGAAAGAAAGATTTGAACTCTGTTCAACTTTAAGCAAAGAAGTTCCTGTGTCAGAGTGCATTTGAAGCGTTGAGTAAAACTCTTTGGGAATGCTGGTTATGCTGTTTTGAGGGCTCCTCTTGCTGCTAGCTCAGCTAGCTGTGACTGTCTAGCATTCACTGATACTTCTCAGGAGGTGCTCTGGACCCAAACATATCAACCAGGAGATAACAACATCTGAATTTTAGAAATGGTTCTACCTTTTCTTCATTGGCAAAGTAACACTGTAACTGATTTGCTTATCCCAAACTGAGTGACAAATCAAGTTACCATGCTAGTACTTACAAAAGGGCTTGGCTACCAAATCATGGGTGGAGTATGAGCCTGCTGTCAACAGTGTGGTAGTCTTTGTCTAGTCCTTGGCTAGATTGAGGTTTAGATTGAGGTAAAGGATATAAAAAGGTGTTCCTACAGTATTACTGTAGGCCAGGAAGTGCCTTTACAGTTAAAGGTAGATTTCAGATTGATGTTGAGCCAAGCCTGGCAAGCAAACCTGAAATTAGAGCCCATCTGGTAATAATAGTAATAGGTTGGAAGTACTGCTGTATAGACCTAGAACTGCAAAATGGGAGAGGTGGTAGGAGTTAATAGTGGAAAATTCGAACATGTTAAGGTTGTTCTATTTTGATTTTACTTGACTGCAGCTACAGAAGCTGAAAACCAGAATAAAACAGAAATCAAGTTGATCTGGAGTATTCTGTACAAGTTCAAGAAAACTGAACTAGATCAGAATTTTTGATTGGGAAATGTAAAAGCAGCTGGTTTTTACTGTCTGTTAAATGTGGAAATACTGGGATAGCTGGTGTCTAGTGGGAAGAGAGGCAAAGTTGTGAGAATTTGGTTGTCATGAAAAGTCATCCAAACTCTGAATTTCATTTAAATTCACTAGAGATGTGCCATGGCAGGATTCAGATCTATTAGCAGGAACACTTCAGATGCATGAGCAACCAGTTCCTATACTTGATTTGCTCTTGTAGGACTGCTTTGTTCTGATTTGGGACTCTGTTTTTATGATACAGATGTTACGTAATAGCTGTCAGATGCTGGCACAGCTTGAATAGTGATAGCAGAGGGGCCTTCTGCCATGTGTTTGTGTGCAGTGGCATGTTTAAGAGAAGGATAAACTTTTTGCGATGATAGAATTGCTGTGTCTTTTGCAGCAGGTATGAGGGTCCGATAGACTGAACAACTAGCCTGTGACAATAGATGTGCTTCCAGGAACCTGGAAGAAAGAGGATGAGTATGAAAACATATTAGAAGTCTGTAGGATTGGTTAGGATTCTGGATGAATGAAACCCAAAGAACCATATATACCACAAACTGGTTAAATACTGGTGAAGATGCTGGATTAAAGGAGTGACCTATCTTTCACATTGGCCAGTTATGTTTATTTTTCCATAAAAGAAATGTATGGGCCCTACTGAGCTGATGCAGTCGATAATGCTCTGGCTCAATAATGCTCTGACTTAACCTGCTGTTGTACTTCATGAAACTGGTTATTATAACTCCAGATGCTAATCTGGGGAAGTATTTACTAGAGGATGTCTGAGAACTTTCTTACTGGTATCTCATAGCAGGAAGTAGCACAGTGAGTGGCAGAATGTTCCCTTCTGCTTGCAAAGGTAGTCTGCAGAGATGTAAAAAAGAAACAAATGGCTGAAGGACACCAAGAGTTTGGTTAGCTGATTCTGGAGATTTTCTGTATCAAGTCTGCAGTATTAGTGGGGTAATGTTTCAAAGGCATTAAGCTTGTATCGTTAAGCTTCTTTGCATATAACTCTGTAGGTAGAACAAACAACTTGGGTGTTTACTTCCATTTAAATGTTAGCATTCTTAAGCCTTTTCCACACCAAAGCTAAATGTAAACCCTTTAGATCTAGGTAATTTTTCAAACCAAATGGAAGATAGCTGACTACTACCACGCATCCAAGGGCATATACAGATCGGGTTTGGTTGTCTTCCGCCTCAATGGGATGGTTTCATGTTCACTCTAAGCAAGAATAACTGTTCTGTAGCTTCTGAAGGGGTTTTTTGGCGGGGTGGGGGTGGGGGGGAATGGGTTGGGAGGTTGGGACTGAGAATTTTATTTTTCTTTTGCTTTCATTTTTGTGGTCTCCATCGTCCCTAAAATGAAGATAAGGCATGCTTTCCCTAGTGTCAAAGCCTCAACTACCTCTTGGTTGCCAAAAGCACAAAATTTACACCTACTCCTCCCTGAATGCCAAAAGCCCCATCTGTTCTCTACTCGCCAAAGCCTACAACTTGTTATAAAAGCAATTCTGCACTGCATCATTCTGAAGTTGGAAGTAGAGGGTAGGATAGATAAGACTTTGTTTTCTAATACTGCCCTGCACTTGAGGTTGGAGAATCTTTGATGTACTTGTTAAGCCTAAAATGTTTTCTAGGACACAAGGCTGCATCTAACAAGTGATTGAAAATAGCATGAGTAGCTTCTTCGGAAAAATGTGTATTTTGGGGCTTAAGAGTCAAAGAATAAAAAGTAGTCATGGTCTTATCTTTTGTGCTGCTAAAAGGTAATGTCAGCCAATGGAGAAAATGACATTTTAGTATAGATGAGGGGTTGGCAACCTTTCTAGAGTGATGTGCCAGACAATTTTCCCTTCCAAAAATAGAAACAGTGTATGCTGATAGGAACTCAGCAGGAGTCAGGGGTTGCTTGAAGCACAAAGGAGGATATTTCTCCTGAGGTGGTTGGCACTATTAGTGCTTTGTGGCAGGAGCTGCAAGCTCTTGCAGAGTTTTGAATGCCATAGTGGTCTGTGCTGCATGGTCCAGCCCACAGTCCTCATCCCTCGAAGCAAGCGACGACTGTGCTGACGACATGTCAGGAGTGGGATCTGTATGTACACGGTGAATGTTATTCCACTCCCCGACATCATATGCTTTGCTTAGAAGAAAATCTAGGTGCGTGGGCAAGGTAGGAGCAGCAGGATGCTCTGTTGGGTCCTCTGGTTTGGATGACTGGGATACCAGGCATGGTTTTATGGTGCACACAGCAGAATGAAGCAGCTCTGCGTAGGTGTAGCTGTACCACTGCGTTTCTCTAAAGGCTGAGTGTTGTCTTTGCAAATGTAATGCTCAGTGTTAGGGAGGAGAAGTAGTAGGTCAGCCTGAGGGTTGGTGAATTGAAAGACTATTAGGTGATATGGGAGAGTTTGAAGGTAATTGGTTTATTGTTCAGATGTAGAAAAATGGAGTGTGTTGGTAGGGTTGGAGAGTTTTCCTTTTCTGGTGCTATTGCACAGAGCAGTATTTCATCCAAAATGGTGTGCAGTGCGTGTTAGTAGCGGGAGAAAATGGGTTATTTTGGCACTGTGTGGATTCAGGCTATGGAATATTTTTTGCTCTAAGTGATCTAAGTTACGAAATAAAGTTGAGCTTTTAACAAAACACAAATGCAGTGCTGTAACAAGTTTTAAAGCTCTTAAAGGACCTGATTGTGAATGAACTAGTGGAAGGTGTCCCTTCCTATGGCAGGGGTTAGAATTAGATGATCTTAAGCTCCTTTCCAACCCAAACCAGTCTGTGATTCTATGACAAGAATATTTGAAAGTACAGGATCTCTGATGGGCTGGGAATAAGTAATTCTTATCTGAGTTCATTCTTGCCAAGGGAAGTGAATGTGCAGCATAAATTACTGGTAGAACATGCATGGAAGAATTATTTGACTGTCATCTGAAAGTGCCCAGATGAGCAGTAGGAGCAGACTCTCCTGTTTCCATAGAGTATGTATCATATGATAGAGGAGTATTTGATACCCAGTGATTGTCACTGCAAAGTGATGATGAAAGGAAAGGGGTGAGACAGATGAGTGCACTGCGTGTGGTTTATGTCTGTCTGTGGAAGTTTGTCCTGATGGTTAGTACAGACAAGTGGTTTCATCTTTGGTAAGTCGTGGGAAACGGGCGAGGTGCCTGAGGATTGGCGGATGGCAAAGGTCACACCAATCTATAAGAAGGGCAAGAAGGAGGACCCGGGTAATTATAGACCGGTCAGCCTTACCTCCATCCCTGGAAAGGTGATGGAACAACTTATTCTTGACTCCATCACTAGGCATATCAAGGATGAGGGGGTCATTAAGAACAGCCAACATGGTTTTATGAGGGGGAAGTCATGTATGACCAACCTTATAGCCTTCTATGAGGAAGTGACTAGGTGGAGGGATGATGGTAGAGCGGTAGATGTAGTTTTTCTTGATTTCAGTAAGGCATTTGATACTGTCTCCCACAGCATCCTCATAGATAAGCTAAGGAAGTGTGGGCTTGACGATCAAGTAGTGAGGTGGATCGAGAACTGGTTGAAAGGAAGAAGGCAGAGAGTTGTGGTCAATGGCGCAGAATCTAGCTGGAGGTCTGTGACTAGTGGAGTTCCTCAGGGGTCGGTGCTGGGACCGGTGCTGTTTAATATTTTCATCAATGACCTGGATGAGGGAACTGAGTGCACCCTCAGCAAGTTTGCTGATGACACAAAACTGGGAGGAGTGGCTGACACACCAGAGGACTGTGCTGCCATTCAGCGAGACCTGGACAGGCTGGAGAGTTGGGCGGGGAGAAACTTGATGAAATTTAACAAGGGCAAGTGTAGAGTCTTGCATCTGGGGAAGAACAACCCCATGTACCAGTACAGGTTGGGGGTTGACCTGCTGGAAAGTAGTGAACGAGAAAGGGACCTGGGGGTCCTGGTGGATAGGAGGATGACCATGAGCCAGCAATGTGCTCTTGTGGCCAAGAAGGCAAATGGCATCTTAGGGTGCATTAGAAAGGGAGTGGTTAGTAGGTCAAGAGAGGTTCTCCTCCCCCTCTACTCAGCCTTGGTGAGGCCGCATCTGGAATATTGTGTCCAGTTCTGGGCCCCTCAATTCAAGAAGGACAGGGAATTGCTTGAAGGAGTCCAGCGCAGAGCCACAAAGATGATTAAGGGAGTGGAACATCTCCCTTATGAGGAGAGGCTGAGGGAGCTGGGTCTCTTTAGCTTGGAGAAGAGGAGACTGAGGGGTGACCTCATCAATGTTTACAAATATATAAAGAGTAGGTGTCAGGATGATGGAGCTAGGCTTTTTTCAGTGATATCCAGTGATAGGACAAGGGGCAATGGGTGTAAACTGGAGCATAGGAAGTTCCACGTTAACATCAGGAAGAACTTCTTTACTGTAAGAGTGACAGAGCACTGGAACAGGTTGCCCAGGGGGGTTGTGGAGTCTCCTACACTGGAGATATTCAAGGCCCGCCTGGACAAGTTCCTGTGTGATGTACTGTAGGTTACCCTGCTCTTGCAGGGGGGTTGGACTAGATGATCTTTTTAGGTCCCTTCCAACCCTTGGGATTCTGTGAATTCTGTGATTCTGTGAATTCTGTGAATTCTGTGAATTCTGTTTCTGCTGGAGAAGGGATGATGAGGGGAGGTGAGGAAGAGAGACGGACTGGCTCAAGTGCGTTGGTAGCAGAAGCAAGCCGAAGACTTGAGATCTGAAAGTCAGTACATTTGGATTAGATTAGGCGGCTTTGAAGCTCAAAGGTGTCCTTGCTGAGTTGGAATAATTTGTCAAAGAGGACCAGAGTAGTCACAGTAGACATCTCTGAAGTGCAGGGGAAGGAAGAGTGCTGCAAGAGGTGCTTGTGGGAAGAGATCAAGATCTAGAACGGCTGTTAAAATTTAAAGGAAAACCCTTGATTTTGGTATGCTGAGTTCTGGAACTTGTTTTCTTAAAGGAAAGAATAAAGCTACACCAAATATAAAAACTGGGTGCTGGTGAAGACCTCACTGTCAGTGGTTTAAATTACTTTTTTTATTTGGGTCAAAGCTGCCTAATTTGCAATGGGGAGAATACCTGTGAATGTGGCTGAAAACTGAGAAGGTGGAGCTTGCTGTTTTCATACAGCATGCTTGTGATGCAGATCCTGTCTGCCTTTAGTTGGTTCATGCAGGTGATAATGTTGGAACTTGAATTCAGATTCTTTTTCTTGCATGTCAGAATTGTTCATCATCATTTAAAGGTGCTGGTTGCCCAAGACTAATGGGAATAAACCAAAATGAAGCTTATTTTTAATGGCTAAAGGTAGCAGAGCGCATTGGATGCACATATGGAGTTGATCTGTTGAGTAGGAAGGTGCGATCAGAACACAGTCGCTCAATAAGAGAGAATTTTTTGTGAGCTCAATAGAACTGTGACTGAGAGTTGGGTATATTTGGAGATCTGCTGAAACCTTAGTCTGTAAATGATCTTTCACAGATAACAGAATGACTGCAAAACCTTGATGTGGCATGTACAATGTGAAGGTTCACATCGCAGCCAGTTCCAAGGATGTACTGGGGGCACCCCACTACCTTTTCCTTGTGTAGCTGAAAGACAGTATTAATCTTCGAAGGTCTTGACAACCTGAACAAGGAAGTAAACAACAATCTTTGGACTTCAAAACCTACTTGTATAGACTAAATGAGCAGAGAATTCTGTAGGTTTAGAGGAATGGTGTGTTATAAAAGAATTAAATGACTCCCAGTGGAAAAAAAATGGAGGCACTAGATTGCATTAACTTGGGGATTTGTTGTGAATCTTGTAGAAGCTAAATGAAAGAGAAAGAGCTGAGGTGATACATAGCTTGAGTTAACGTTTGTTGTCTTCTTGGGCTCCACAGGTATTACAGAGGAACACATGGGGTCATTGTTGTCTACGATGTAACAAGTGCAGAATCTTTTGTGAATGTAAAACGGTGGTTGCATGAAATCAATCAGAACTGTGATGATGTCTGCCGGATACTAGGTGAGTTTCTAATCAGAGTTACAGTATCTTCTATAGTGGACTGATCTGCTGAAGTACCAAACTGACTTTTTTTCCTTTTCCTTCCTTTTTTTAGTGGGGAATAAGAATGATGACCCAGAGCGAAAAGTGGTAGAAACAGAAGATGCCTATAAATTTGCTGGGCAGATGGAGATCCAATTGTTCGAGACCAGCGCCAAAGAAAATATTAATGTGGAAGAGGTAATATATATGTGTAGAAGAATATAGATAAGACTATATGGGGATATTGGTTTGGAAAAAAAGAAGAATTACATTCTTCCTGTTGAGGAAGAAAGAAAATGCTTTGTACAAGTTGCAAGTGAGTAGATGACAGGAAAAAGAGACTTCCAGCTGTGTTTGGAAGAGTCTGGGAGGTGAAATGAAGGAGCCCACATTGCATTTTCACTAGCTTTACAATGCTAACATATGAGATGTGGACTCAAGAAAGACTTGTAACTAGGGAGAATGCTGCTAGGAGGTGGGACTACCCAGTCTTCACTCCTGGCCTCAGTTGCCGAACTGACCTGTTTTTATTTACTCATTTAGGAAAGGAGATAGTGGTGTTTCTGATTTAGCTTGGGAGCAGGTACTGGATTTCCACGTGGCCCATAGTTCCTGGGCTTGCCTGAATTCCTGGCTGATCTGAACTTGCTTGTTTTCTCTTGCAGATGTTTAACTGCATTACAGAGCTAGTCCTGCGGGCAAAGAAAGAAAACCTAGCAAAGCAGCAACAGCAGCAACAGAATGATGTGGTGAAGCTAACGAAGAACAGTAAAAGGAAGAAGCGGTGCTGCTAATGCCCTTTCCCTGCTGCAGAGACTCTGCTCTCAGACAGATCAGCCCCTCCAGCTAGACTCGGGCAATTCCACTGGGGCAGGCTTTGGGAGGACTTTCTCAGTTTTGTGCCGTTATTTAAAGATTATTTTTTCTCCATGTTTTCTATCAAGAGGCGCTGGCACCTTACCACTGCAGTGCCAAGAAGGTATCGGATGGAATCTTGCCCCCCTCTCCTCCCCTGCTCATTCCAGTGCGCCTTGTAGACAAGAAGGACGTTGCCTACCAAGTGGACTAATTAACCCAAGAGTTTGTATATAATGTATATTGCTTTAACCAGCCTCGCCTCCCTGTTGTCGCTTTGGCTTCTGCCTTCTTAATGTCAACCAATCATGGACTGCAGAGTGCATCTTTTTAAAGAAATAGTACAAAGTTCTTAATTCGAGTTGGCCCTGGGCTGGCAGCAACTGCTTCCTGGGGCCTCTGGCTTTCCTTTCTGTTGGGCTCCAGGCTGGCGACTGGTGCCCCTGGGGCCTGTGGCTTCACCTGGAGCTCCAGGCTTTTACTGGGGCTCAGGCTTTGTTTTTCTAGGTACCAGGATTGCAGGTGTTGCTGCTGGAGCCTGGGGTTTCACTTCACCAGCCCCTGGGCTGGCAGCTGGTGCTGCTGCTGGGGCCTTGAATTTCAGTTTGCCATGATCCAGGTTTGTGGCTGGGTCCTTGAGTTTCACCTTCTTGTGCTGCAGCCCAGCTGTACCTGTGCTCTCCTTTAGTTTGTATCAAGATACTGAAAACCAAACTGACCTGCGGGAGTGGGAGTTATTTGGATAAAACTTTTTTGTTTTGTTTTTTATTTTTATTTTTAAAGCAAAGTTTAACTCTTTTGACCGCTGCTTCTGGTTTGCCAGGGTGTAAGTGAGGGTCCATTTCTTTTGAGAACAACAAAACCCATGTGATTCTGCCAAAAAAACCCCAAACTTCTCCTCATTGTCCTGTCCACAAATAGGCAATCCGGACTGGAATGTGAATTTTGGTGGCAAAGCTTTTGTTTTTTAGAGAGAAGAGGCATGAAAATAAATCCAGCTGTTCTGGATTTATTTCTGAATATGAAAGCTGCTGCAGGATCATTCCCAGGATTCTTCTGTCAGAAAGGAGGACTGCTGTTTAAATGTAAGGAAATAGAAAGCTTGCTTGCTTGGGTTATGTGGTGGTGGAGGATCACCCTTGGAAACAAACTGGTCTCCCTTTGCTCAGCAACGTTTTCCTGTCTCTTGTCGGCCTTTCTGGGAAAACAAGGGCTCAGTTCATCAGCCTGAGTAGATGTAGTTCAAGGTGGAGAGTGTGTGTGCGTGTAACTAAAATATCAAATGTTGGGCTCGAAGTACATGCTCAGCACCTGAATAATTGCCTAAATAATAATAAAAGGTTGGTTTTTTTCTGAAAATTACTAAAAGACATGGAAGGTATGACTTCCTTTAAGGCCTTTGAAGGTGGACGTACTCAGTTTCTCAGTAAGTGGCCCTATGGAATCGCTGGCCTTGGTTTGGTAGGATGTGATTCACCAGTGTCCATGAGTTTTGAATCAGCCCACTTCTCTCCCTTCCTCCCCCTTCCCCAGGAGAGGCTAAATTTTAAGTCACTTACTTTGCCTGCATTGTTTTAGATTTTATGGGTTGTGGTAAGAGCCCTGATCATACAATCACATCACAATCAATCACTTTAAAGACTTTTTAAAAATGCAAACAATGAATGTGTAACACGTGGAGGTTTTAATCAGTTCAGGTGCTGGGAGTATGTATCCAGCTGCCTTCACCCATCTCTTTTCTTCACATATCTTTTGTTGGTAACCCAAGAATAAGAACGAGCTAGGATGTATTGCTTTTGTGAGCTCTAATAATGGTAAGACATGGGCAGCTGTGGAAGGTGGTGGCTGCAGTTACACCAGTCCATCCTGTCTGCTCTCTGGCATCAGGTGTGGCGTGTGCTCAAGGGAGGAGCTGGGTCAGTCCTCAAGGCCTTCCTGTTGAGATGAAGCTGTCCTGTGATGGTTACCCCTTTCAGATTAAAGGGCCCAGCTGCATTACTCTGGGACTCGTGGTAGTGTGTGTGCAGATCTAGGAGGGAGTAACTTCATATAGGCAGAAATAAAGAAAATGTCTGAATTTACTGGAAATGATGCAATAAAATGAGGAAATGGTGCACCCAAGCCTGGAGTGTTCTTTTATGTGGAAAGATTGGTTCTCTTTGAGTCCAGGTCTGTGTGGCCACAGTTTGAACTTTGCCAATCCAGGTGTCCAACTTCCTGGCTTAAAGTGGGATTTATTTGGTTTTCATCTTCCCTCGAGGTGGCTGTAGAGGAGCAGTTAACCTCTGCTCTCGCCACTGAGGATTCACTTGGAAGGGGCGGGGACTGTGTCTCTAGTGGTGCTGATGTGAAGTTTCCTAACTGTTGAGCAATGGAATGTCTAACTGGTTTGCTAGGATTATTTCTGTAATGAAAGTTTCTAATTATGCTTTTTAAATAATTTTAAAAAACTAAAAATAAAGGTTACAAGCTGCCAAATCTTTTTTGAGGCTCTGTTTCCTCTGCTGTCCAGCATCTGGAGGTGCAGGGTGGCAAGCCAGGGGTGAGCTCTTTGGCTTGTGTGTAGAGGGTTTTTTACCTGGGAGGGGGGCATTGGCAAATCCACAATTCGTGTATTTAGTTGCTGTTCTAGTTTGAGATGTGAATGAAACAGTAAGCTGGAACTGGTAAACTCATTTCAGTGTGAGATGCTCAGGATTTTGCTATAATCTTTTGTCTTTCTGTTCAAGATGTGTTGAGTGAGCTTTGAAAGCTACTGCAAGGCAGCAGGGGTCTGACCCCAGGTTGATTTGGTGGAGTCTGTCCTTGTTTCCCAGGGAATTAACGTGTTTCTGTGTAGGAACCATGCAGCCATTGCTGTGCTCATTGCCCTTTTAGCACTTGCTTACCCCTGCCCACCCCTCAATGTGCAAGCAGGCTCTTGAAGGCAAGTCCTCCCTCCTGGAGAAGCGTGATGGAGATGTGCTGTGGAAGGTGCCTTTTCTTCTGTTCGTGCTGTTCTGGTATGACTGTATCGAGGGGGATCCTGAGGAGGAGGTGTAGATGGTCTGAACTGCAGCTGGTGCAAACTGGAGGTGTTTCTTTGTCCATCTGTGTTTCGTGGCTAAATCCATTAAAAGTCTGAATATCCCTTTGTATAAGGCCAGTAAATGGTACAAATGGCTGGAATGTGAGGATTTACAAGCTCACCTTTCTATTTTGCTGTGTGGCAGGAGATGTAAATGTTTCAAATGCTTTTTTTCTCCAGGACTGTTCTCTTCTAAACACAAGCAAGTGCTTCTCATGGCTGCATTTCCTGGGCTGCTGCTGAACTGAAGATGCTGTTGGGTGTTAAGATGACAGTTCAGAAAGTGAGCTTGTTCTGCAGCTAGGGAGGATAAGCAGTGACTCGAGAGCTGAGACGGTATCGTATAAATGATCAGTTTTATTCTGAAGAGAACTATTTACAAAAGAAGTAGAGCATTGTTTTTACTAAAAATATGCCTTTATAGATTTTTATAATATGTATCTTATAAAAACCATACATGTATTTACATTACTGCTACATACAAAAATTACAGCACTGTGATTTATGTACATATCTATAGATACATTCTTTCTGCTTGTCCCTGCGGTGTGCTTTTTCACTCTCATTCCAAGGGAATGGTTGCTGCAGCACCCAGACACTTCCTTTCTTGGCTTTTTGGTTGAAACAATCTTGCTTTTTATAGTTGAGTGGGGAGTAGAGAGTTTGCCTGGTATAAAGGCATAGCTGGAATTCACCATTCTAAGTAGGACAAGTGTTTACAGCTATCAAGTCCTTGTTCATGCAGCGCTGCCTGTAACCTCCCTTGTTGCTTCTCTGTGCAAGATTATTCTATTGTCATTAATTGATCTGTTTTCATCTCAAGGGCAAGTTGCTGATCTAAGTTTGTATGAAGATAAAGTGCTAGTGACTTGCCTTTCATTTACACTTACTTGTTTCTTGTGTACAGTTGCTTCCCTTGCAGAGTTTACTAAAGGAAAATGGATCCCTTTTCCCTTGGGCCATTGTCATAAACAGTTGCCCAAACAGTCAACCTGTTACTTCACTGTGGGAAAGTTCTTTCTAACCTTAATCTCAGCAGCATCTCTTCTCTGTGCAGTATTTGAACAGTGACCGTGAAGCACTACTGTTTTATTAACAATTATCTGAAAAGCAAGGCTGAGTGTTGTATCCTGCTGATCCCACTTCTTAATCTACTTTGGGATCCTGAGTACCTGCTGGATTGATGTGCTTCCTCCATCTCATTCAGTGGGGCATACGTTTCCTTTATGCCACATGTGTCCTGGAAATACCAAGTACCACGCGTAGCATGTCTTCTAACCCAGTGCTCACAAGGGTGATCCCATACTCCTTGCTGTGACAGGATGTAGATGAGTGTTTCAATGACAGCTCAGAGTGAAATAGTCAGGACCTTGTTAAAACACAACATGACAAATGAGAATGTGAAGGACTGCACTGATGAAGTTTTTGAAGACAGAACAACAAAACCTAGCTGCTATGTTAAGGCAGTTTCTGTTCCTGTTGAGTAGCAGCTCAGCACAAGGAGGTCTCCTTTGGTGTGTTGTCCAGTTCATTAAACCCGATTCTCTTGTATTTCTGGGTTTAGTAGTGCAACTAAGTCTTCAGTGTTAAGGGGCTAGTTTTAAGAAACCATACCCAACTGGCACCTTAGAATATGCTGACTTTCCTCTTGCAGTCTCTTCCATCACTGTTATTAGATAAATAAAACTGCAATGGGATTAAGGGAGGTTCCTCCTTAAATGAAGAGATATGCTGTGCATTTCAATTGCCTACCCCTGCAACTGAATGAGTCACTTTCAGCAAACATGTAGCAGAAGGCACCTTTCTTCATCTCATTACTGCGTCTTCATGGGATAACATAAGGCCTTTGCCTTGGGATTGCATACATACGTAGTACATCTTCATGGGGATAGAGTCCCACTTGGCTGCTGGGCATGTAGCCTGAAGAGAGCTGCTGGGGCCTGGGAAATGACAACTGACAGCAGAAAGAAGATGGTCTCCCACAATAAGCAGAGCATCAAGCAGTGTATGACAACTGTTCACAGGTATCTCTGGCATCCAGGAACCCACACCTGACTTTGCAGGTATCAAAGCTTTATGTTAATGCACATGGGCATAGCTTGAGTCCTGACAGCAGCAGATGCTGAGTGTGTGCCTTGTGTCTCTGCCTTACCGAGCCTCACAACGTAGGTAAGATGGAAGGATGAGGACTTGCCATCCTGTGAGCACGCTTGGCGCTGCGCTACATCCTTTTCCATCACTTGCACAAGGAGACACGAGCAGATACTCAACAGTTGAACATTGCTCAAGGAGAAGATAAGATTCCTTTTCCTTCCCTGCTTGTGAGACTCCAGATTCCTTTTCCTGTAAGCATCAAGCTATATTGGTGGTGCTTTGCTAAGTCTTTCCTGGAGCAGGATTTGCAATGCAGGTTTCATTGCTTTCAAGTAAAGGGGTTTTACCCACTCATCTTTTTACCATCATTTTCAGTCGCAAAAAGTACTCTGCTCCTTGCAACATGGAGCTACCTTAGTGCACGATGACTTCATACCAATGTGGTAGTTTCATGCTAACAAGGAAATACGGGAATGCTCAAATCTTTGTAGGCAGAAAGGATATTTGTACTGAGGTATAATGGATGTTCTATCCCATAGAAAAGTTGAATAAAAATAATAAGGAAAAAAACCCCAGGCCACCAACCTCTTACCTGCTTCTTAGAAGAAGGTGTTTGATACCTAATTCTAGCAGAAAGCTTGTTGCTGTAAGTGGTGAGCAGGGATAGCAGCTCTCTGTAGGATGGTGTTTTAGCACCTAAGTTGCTGAGCAGGGCAGAGCTGAATGTGTACTGAGCTCCGTCTCCTATGGGACAGTGTAGGTGGCAGCCTCTTTAAAGCAACAGGGAAACAAACTGGGGCCTGTGGGTATAGTGAGCTGGGAGAGTGTGTGAGAACTGGCTGACTGCAGCAGGATGTCTCTGAGCTTAGGCCGGCAGTCCTTGCTGGTTTATGATGATAGACTATGTTACAGAGCAGAGCTGTAGGGTGCCCATCCAGTGCATAGGGAAGGTTTCTACTAAAGTATTGCAGGATTTCCAGCACCATTGTAAGCATACACCAAATAAGCTACATTCCTTCTCATTGATCAAGTTATGCTGACAGGAAAGCAGGCTCTGATCACCTTCGACAGGAGATTTGGCTGTCTGCTCACTGAAGGACTGAGTAGTAAGTGACCCAGAAGCAGGGACAGATGCCCATCATTTTTGTCAGGCCATAGCTAATGTTAGTGCATGGAGCAGAGGAAGCTGCAGGCTTTCCAGAGCTTTGTAGGTGTCCTCATGGCCCTTGGCTTCAGTTAAAGGAGATGCCTGCATGCCTTCTTGAGGATCAAGACTGCCAGCCCAGCAACAAAGACCTACTGATATCATGGGTAGGCTTTCAGTGAATTAGGCTTTTTGGGGGCCTATCCAGTTAAAATACCAGGTTTCCTACTCTGACTGGGAGGTGTACATGGCTTTTGGGGAAGGTGTGTGACTTGCTGAAGCTCCACAGCTAACTTTGGCCATTGGAGGGACAGTAGGTGCCCCAGGACTGAGCATCCACAACTTTTATCCAGTCTATAATTCACTGTAGATAGTCAGTCTGGGAAGAAATCCTTAACATTCTGTGTAGCTACAGACTCTGCAACTCTCATCTCTGTAAGAGGAGGGAGCTAGAAAAGACAGTAACATCAGCAATCTTACAACTGCCCTGATCTGCAAGGAGCCTGGATTCCCAGCGAGGTGGGGAACAGCTATGCAGAGCTGCAGGGGAGGTGACAGGATATTCAGTGAGGACTCAACTTCCACCATGGAGAAAGCTACACTTGTCAAAACATAGGAATGCTGGGGCCAGAGCAACTCCAGTCTTGGTGGAATGGATGGATATCACAGCTGCCAGGACCCAGAAGGTGGTACAAGTGACTCCCCTCTCCTCTTGCATTCAGCCCTCTTCTTCCCCCTGTGCTCACTGCCACAGCAGTTCTCAGGCCCCCGTGCTGCTTTGTCTTGGGGCTGCTTATTTCCTTCTCCAGCATGAGAATGCTTTTAAGACAATCAGATTATTCTTCACAGCAGAAACTGGACTGTGTCAAAGCTCCTACAATATACCCTGAAGTTTATCACTTCACTTAAAGAAAAGTGTCTCTCTGTTAGTATCACATTGTCAATTTGCTAATCTCCAATTCATGTAAACATTTGGTTCAGACCAGGTGCGGTGTAAATAGTGCAGAGTCTCAAGGGTTAACTCCTTTGCCCCCTTCTTTTTTACTTGTTGGATCAGAGTTGGGTCCAGCAGCAAGCTGGGCAGCTGCCCCACTCCCCATCTGGAAGCAGGAATCGTTGGAGAGGTTTCTCTTTTTCAACTTAATTTTTCTTGAAAAAGGAAAAGAGACGGTTCCCTTCTGCTGCAGTGGGCTCGTCCCCCTGCTGCTCCGGCCTGAACACGGGGGAGGGCCTGGCACTCCGCTTTGCACCGGAGCCACTGGAGAAGGAATAAGCAAGCTGGCTCCATTCCTTCGGGTGTTTGTCCATCAGCTGCTGGTCAATGACCCTGTGCATGTCATCCTGCAGCAGAGGGAGAAGAGAGGGTTGTTAGTGGCAGCTGATGCTCAAAGGGAGCTCGCGCAGGGACACGGCTGAAATGGGTGTGAAACGTGCTGTGATGAGATGGAGGAAGGATGACAAGAAGTGGGGAGAGGTCTAGCTCCCCACCTGGCTGCACACTCAGTCTTGAGCTGTGAGGCTCTTTAGTGAGCAAGGAAGGTAAATCACACAATTCTGAGGGATAAATTGTTTGGGTGGTCCTGCAGAGGAACATCATGCCTGCTTTGGCACTCTGTGACACCTCTGAACTATGCTTCTCTGCTGTCTGCAGCTTGCAAATGTTCTCTTTGGGGGAAGAAATAAATAAAATAGAACAAATGCAGCTGAAAGTAAATGCCAGAATAGTAAGGATGTCTGTCCTGAGCAGGTCCATGTGCTTGCCATGTTGAGCAGGCAGGCAGGTACATGTGATAAGAGCTGCCTGCACAGCCACTGTCAGCAGGGGAAAGGTGCTCCTGAGAGCTGAGGGGCCCACGTCAGGCATGGGTCCAACAGAGCCCATGTGGGTTTTGCACCAAGCTTACAGAAGAGAACTGTGCTGGTCCCTTCCCCTGGAGCCAGCAGAGCAGTGGGAGCTCTCTGACTGGGAGCTTGGCATGAACAGCTGCACTGGTTTTTCAGATGTACCAGAAGCACTCTGGTTTCATCCATGTTTGTGCTCTACACAAATAGTTGGTTCTATTGCTGTTAATGACATGCTAATGTGTTCCTTGAAAACATGGCTATCAATTCTACAAATTTCAAACCTTCAGATCCATTGTTTCTGCTGTAATTGCATATTAAAATTGTAGCTTAGTGAAAACATGTGTACACAAACTAGCCCCACAGGAGAAATCAACTGTTTTCCAGCAGTCTGGTTCCTGATTAGGACTGAGGGCACTATCTGGTGAGAACAAGGTTGCTCTGAATGGGCTGTAGTGATGGAAGTGCTCTTCACTTGGCATCTTGTGCAGGGCAGCCCATCAGGGCAGCACTGAGATGAAAAGGAAGGTGCTGCCATCACCCAGTGGGTGCCCCAGCTGCTCTGTATCTCGATGTGAAATACAAACAGGCAACTTGGACTGGAAACTTGAATAATGGCTAATCTCTTGTTGCAGCATTTTCTGCAGGGAAAAGGATTGATAGCCATTGCCTGGACCTGAATGTAGTATAGGGATTTTTTCTGGGGGAGCAGGAGGGTGCGGAGCTACGTGGACTGGGGAAGCTTTGGATCTTTATAGAGCAGAGGAAAGGCAGAGGGAGAGTTGAAGAGGTTAAGGTAAACATCAGCGTTAAGGTGAAATAGGTTTCCAGAGGTGAAGCTGCCCTGTGAAAATGTATAGCACTTAGATATTCAAGGCACCTCTTTTAGCAATTAAGGTAGGTACCCAGGCTCCAGCATTACAGATCTGTGTCCTTGGTTAACAACATAACAAGGGATAAGTATGATTTATATATATATATATGTATAAAATTACACATATATATATATACACAAACATGATCCACTAGTGAGAATGCACTGTGTTTGGGTACCTGTCTGTCTGGTGTGTGAATAGGAGCACACACTTGGCTGTGGAGATTCGGGGTAGATGTACACAGCAAGACTAGGGCGAGCTGTGGGCCCTGCCTGGGCACTGGGCAGAGGCATGAGTTGTCTGGGCACTAGAGGGAGGACAAACACCAGTGGTATGAGACCTGTCTCATAAAGCAAGCCCATAAAGCTGGCTACATGGTGCCGGTGTGCTCTGGGTGTTCGCAGGAGTTTGTGCTCTTTGCAAGAAGGGCTGAGGATGAATGAGGTGCAAGTGGCACGGATGCTCTTTGTACACTGGCCTCCCTTGCATGAGATGCAGGTTTGAGCTGCCCAAGGCAGCCTCAGAGGCTGGCAGCTGTGACCATGCAGGCTGCAGCTCTCTGCTGGCACTGCATTTTCAACCCAACACCACCCTTGTCACTATTGCATTGAAGCCACTAAGCTCTCACTCAAGAGAAACAGCCCTCTTCACTTCCAAATTTGTTCCATATTCCTTCCCTATTTCTAGTAATTTCCCTCCTGCCCCCAGGAATGATGAACACCAGTGGAGGTCAGATTAGGCATGGGCTGAGGTGCTAACACTCCTGTGCGAGGCTCAGACGTGCAGGATTTTGCTTGTAGTGTATTTTATAGCCAGTATGATTATGTGCTTACAGAAAACTGTAATCTTGTTGATGGTCCTTGGTAAAGTGCAGACTGGAAGCATACAAGAGAAATTTTTATCAGATTAAAGCCTGCCTTTATGCCCAGCTAAAGCAGAGAATCTCTTCCCATTTTATCAGAAGCATTCAGCTTTGTGAAATAGTCCCTAAAGTACCTAAATTACCTGACTTGTTTTGTGCGTCTCTGATTGAGCTTCAAATGCCTGGGGACATTAGGTGACTATTTTGCTACTACCTAATAACACTTCAGGTCAGTATGTTGGGAGATAACTTTTTGCAGTGCTAGTGGACCTGATCTTCATCTCAGAGCTGATGGGAGCATGGTTGGGGTTGCTGTATTGCTACAATCAGATGACAGTGTGAAGGGAGAAAGCAAAGGCCTGCTGTCAAAACCCAAAACTGGGAACACTCCAGCAGTAAATACTGAGCGTACTAGTAAGTAGGTCACCCATCCAAACTGAAACAGAACTTGGAAACAGACAGCTCCTATGCAGAGCACTGAATGTCACCTACTAGATAACAAAGCTGAGAAGTAAAATCCCAGTTTGTATTTCAAGAAGTTTTCCAGATACTAGGTATGCTGAATACAGCCTCAGCCTGGCTTTCCCCACGGTGACCTGGGGGGTAAAGCCTCACCACAGGATGGTGCCCCTTGTGCCCTGGGTGATGCTGGGGTGTGTGTATAGAATATCAATGGGTGATGGAGACACCCCACTGGTCCCTCTTGTCAGATGATGGTGAGGATAGAGATGGATGTGGGTGATGGTGGCAGCGAGTGGAGCAGGTGAGGAGATGGCAGGTTCTTGGTGAGGGTGCGGGGAGCTCACCTCAAAGGCAGGAGGGGTGTACGACTAAAGCTGTTGGTACAGGAACTGAGAAAGGCCACTAGATCAGAAACCAAAGGAGCCAGATAGTAAAAAGCCCTGAGGAAGCAAACTGTAAGCAGGAGAAAGAAAAGAAAGAAAAAAGAAAAAAAAAAAAAAAGAAAAAAAGAAAAAAAGAAAAAAAGAGAAACGAAAACACAGTGGAGTTGAACCAGAGGCAAAGTTGTACGGGAGAGGTTTCTACTGGTCAGGCTGTTAGTAGAATTGGGGTCTTGCATGGTCTGCAACAAATTATTATCACTGGCCCAGACCTTTTCTCTTGTATCTGCTTGTTTTCTATGGAAGTAGCCCCCCTCGGTGCTAGTTTCCAGGAGGAGTCAGCTTTGTCTGATCTCAAGGGCACTCTGCCTTTACATAGGTTTTCCCCACTGACCCCATGTAGAGCAGCTCCACGGCAGCCACTGAACTGCTGTGGATTTGGGTTTTTTACCTTGGTGGAGAGGTGGGATTTTTGCTTCATCTTGCAGGATCTTCTGAGCTGATGTAAACAGTGCAGCTGTACCACAAAACAATCACCACACCTCTGCCTCCCACCTTTCTGCTCCATTATGGAACTGCAGGGATGTGCTGTGCCCACACATCTCCAAGGCTGCGCCTGCCCAGAGACATCGCCTGCATGGACACCTTCCCTTCCTGGGCCACAGCATGTTACTCTGCAAAGTTTATGTTACCCATGCTGCATGCAGCCATGAGATAGAGTTTGTTTCTCCATTTTAAATGGGTGTCTCTGTATAATTAATTATCTGCTTACAGCTGAAAGGCTTTGAGCAAGGCAGGGCTGTGTTTCACACCCTGAGCACCACTGCATCAGTGGCTCCTGCAGAGCCCAAAGCAAAACTTCCTACGAATGGATTCCCAGGCTGAGAACACAGCAAACCCACAGGGAGGTGGCAGAAAGACATCCAGAGGTGCATCGTAGGCCATGTGCCACCCATACCCTGCTCTACTCACCTGCCAGGCCTCCAGCTGCTGCGAGAGGTTCACCTTCTGTTGGATGGCATCCAGCAGCTGGCTGTTGAGGGACATCATGTCGATCTTGCACTTGGCCAGCTCCACCTCCACCGCGTTCTTCCTGGGGAGACAGTGAGAAATTGGAGTGTGTGTCTTTCTGTTTTTATTTAAAAGGAAGTGTTAAACATATCCTTGAGGAGCAGTCAACAGTTTCTTTCAGTGGCAAGTCCCCAGGTGCTAAGCTGTTGATGTCTATTGTATTCTGGACAGCCTATTAATCTGAAGAGTGGGATGGAACCGTAGATGTTACTACAAAGCCAGCAGGTTTCTGGTAAGCACACTATGAAGAATACAAAGAGATATTCACTTAAACTGCTGCATAAGGTAAGATAATGTGCCTGGATCTGCCATTAAAAATGGAGTTCTAAAATGATGTAGAATAACCTACATATAACTATTTATTTCCTTTCTTCTATTTACTTGTGCATAGAAAAAGAAATGGCACGTGTTGAAAACCAAAAGGAGCTGTTGTCTGATCACTTGATCAATAAGTCACAATAGGAAACAAACAAAACCCCTCAAGGAGAACGACTCTGCTTTCAGTTGGGACTGGGACTGAAGGAAGGAGGAAATGAAGGAAACAAGTAGATCATACACAGGCTTTGTAAGAATGTCAAACTGTTAGAACTGTTTGAATTAAGTGCTATGTTTTAAGGAAACCTCACAGTTTTAATGGGGTTGTGCTGGCCCTTGGGAACACTGCTGCTTTGTTTCTTTCCAGGCATTTGGTGGCCACTGGGCATGTGATGCCATTACCCAGGTTGCCCAAAAGGTCCGGAGTGCCCAGTGACTGAGATGTTCCAGCTGCTATTGGCTGGTGGAAAGGAATTGTCCTCTAGGAAGAAACAATTTCCAAAGCTGGGAAATGCTGCTGACCATGCTGGGAGCACACAGGTGAGCACAAACCTGAAGTCTTCAATTCACTGCTGCGTGATGGGAAACCATAACATGACATTCTGGGAACCATCTTTCCTTGCAGACATTTTCAGGAGACGTAATAGCATCTTAATAACTGCAGCTAATTCATTGCCTCCTAATAGCTCCCCTGTACCCCCTGCAGAAGACCAATTTGGAAATTTGTGTGTATTTTCCAGGTACTGGTTGCTGAACACCTCCTATTATGGGATCCTATTTTCCCGTTGCTTCCTGTGTTGCCCAATTTCAGTTTCAAGCTAAAAATTTTCCATGTCAGACGTCTGCCTCAGACAGTGACCTGATTTCTGTTCAGAGTTAGGGCTTCTGTTTTGGAGGGGAGGAAGGCTTCAACAAAAGTGACTTAACCCTTGGGGTGTGAGGTGGGAAGCTTATCATGAGCCTGCTCAGTCTGTGGAAGGATGCTTTGATTTCTAGGAATGAGACGCTCTTGTTTGCTTCCACTTGCAGCCACTTTCTGCTCATTAATCACCCACCACTCACCCATGCACACTTGTCACGTCCCCCTTTCTCTGGGCTGCCACCACTCGGGACAGTCAGCTGTAAATATTAGTGCTTTGTCCCTACAGCGTCATTAACCCCATAGAGAAGCTGGGCCCTTTCACTCCGGCTGTGGGTTTGAGCACCTTAAATAGCCTTTTGTTGTGAAGCTCCCTATCCCTGCTCGGATATTACGGAGGGTTTTATTGCGGCGGCAGCGCGTTGCCATAGCCACAGCAGCACCAGCAACCCACACGCACTGGAAATGTCAGAACCACCTCTCTGCACCCGGCAGTGCAGCTGGGATGCTCCTGATTTTTGCCAACAGATGGAGGTGTTACAGAGGATAGCAATGGGAATTTCACAGGCAGCTACACAGTTGAGAGCAGCACGGATGATGGGGTCACTTAAAAGACGAAGGGACTGTGCATGCTGATTTAGCTCCCCACATCCTCAGGGGTGCTATGCTTTTTGTGTTCCTATTCTTGATAAGGGCTTATTTGGCATTTCCATAAGGAGATGGGACTGGTGGTGTCCTGGCCCATCCGCCTTATTGAAGAGATTATCATATGTATCCTTTCTGTGTAGAGCACAAAGGGATGAATGTTTCTGCCCCTCTCCTCAGGGCAAAGTGCTTAGGGCAGTGTGGCAAGCCCCAGCACAGAGCTGGGATATGGGGTAACAAAACTGCACAGGTCTACAAGGAGGATGGGGAAAATAAACAGTGGGAGAATCCTGAAAGGAGAAAAAGGGAATTACAGGAGTGGAGCTGAAAAACAGGCCCTGGAACAGGGAAGGAGAGCAAGTGACTGGAGAAATGGTTTAGGGAAGAAGCCCAAGCAGGGCTGTAAGGGGGATGAGCAGGAAAGCAGGGTGGTATGTCTGGAAGAGCAAAAGAAAAAAATATGACATATAAGGCAGACCTGGTGCTTCCATTTGGTTTTCTGAAGTCCTCTCCTTCTTGCTGTGACTCAGACCAGTACTAGGGATGGCTAAAATGTGGTTCACAGCTGCTTCTTAAAGGGGAAGCTTTGGAAATTGGCATCTCCTGCCCTGCTCCCAAGCTCCCGGCAGCATTTCCCAATGCCAGTAAAGCCAACACTCGCTCCATCCTTTGTAACAGTTACTGAAATTCGCGGAGGGTGAGAGAAACCCACCTGGAGGAATCTGCTAAGGCACTCCATGACTGCTAACCCAGCCTGGCTTTGGTTGTTCGTACCACTTACTTGGCAATGGCCTCATCCCGGTCCCTGATGGCCTGCAGGAGCCGTTCACTTGTCTCCTTGTCTTCAGCAGCACCTCGCAGCCGGTCCCGTTCCTCCTTCAGTGTCGTCATTTCTACGCTCAGTAGCGTGACCTGTGGGTAGAGGGAGGGCGTCAAATGCAGGGTTGCTCAAATTCACCAAGAGTGGGAGGGGAAAGGGCTACATGGACTCGTCTGGAGGCTGAGCTCCCCTGCTTGTAGAAGCTGTGTCTGTTGGGAGAGCACTGTTAGTGCTGGTGCAACCCCCCGCGCAATGTGCCAGCTCGCTAGGGGATGCTGACAGTGCTGGTCTGAGCAAGATGGGTCACCAGGATGGCCTCAGTAACATGCAGCAACAGCACTGAAAGCTGTGCAGCTATGCAGGGCAGGACCCACCTGCAACTTGGCTGTCACTATGGCATCAGAGCTGAAATATTGCCCCTAGCCAAGCAGTTTGTCTTGTCTATGCATCCTCTGAGTCTGCCTGTTGTATTCTGATCTTTCCAGAGTTAAAGTATTGCAAACATCATTTAGCAGCAAATAAGATATTTTTGGAGGGGGCCCTTGTGTCTCTTGAAGTAGTATGAAGCTGAAGACAAAGGATGTGAAAATTCCCTTTCACGCCATGGAAGGTGTTACTGGCACATCTTACAATTTTAATTAGACTTTAAAATATGTGCAGAGTCTTAAATAGTCTGTGAAATGATCTGTCGCTTTGGTCCTGTGCAGAGTGAGTTAATAGGGTGTGAAATCATGCAAGGATTGCATTAGCACAGCTTTGCAATATTTCATACACATTTAATTTCTTTGTCTAGGGCACACATGCTCTGTTACACTACTCCACCACCTGGAAACCCTTCCAGCATTTGACCCACCTCCTTCCTCTAAATGCAGCTCAGTAGTGCTTGGATCCTCAAACAAATCTTTAAATAGAGGGCAGACAGTCAGAAAGGGCTCATCACATCAGCAGCGTGGGAGGATCTGCTGTTGGCACTGCATGGCTGGGGAGAGGGGTATAGAAGCACCCTGTCTGTGCGCAGAGGCTGCCCGCTGTGAGCTGGGGCTGCAAGGGAATTGAGGTGCACTGCCTGAGCTGTGCCCTCCTACAGCCCAGCCCAGGGTGCACCTCAGAGCAGTGGTGTGATAGAGAGTAGTGGTGGGAGCTATTTGCTGAGCATTTCTACTGATCCCAGGGGGCAGTGGATCAAGAGGCCCAAACCATTGTGTTTAGTGCTAGGTTTGGGGTCTTAACTGGTTTGTCTGTTTTGGGTAAGAATGGGATGACATAGACAGAGGTGAATCCTGTCTCCACCAGCTCACCTTGCTCCCAGGCAGGAGCAATGAATGTGTGTGGTGCTACAAGGTTCCAAAAGCCAATGATGTTCTTTAGTACTGAACTGAAGACAACATCACCTTTATGGGAGGTGGAATAATTATTAACCTTCAGCAAAAGTGAGGCTGGGCTACCAGCAAAAGCTGCAGATGTACTTGTTGCATGAAGCTGGAGTGCTTCTCTGAAAGCAAAGTCTGCTGCATTTGTAGTTATGCCTCATCTTTCTCCATATAACACAGAGGTGTGAAAAGAAAGTAGAGCTGCGGCCTTCCCTTTGCTCCCTAAATATTCAAAGCTCTGGTAGTCAGGGACCCCTAAAACCAGAAATGGGGGTCCAGACTTGTGATCCAGGGCAGATCCTTTGGTCCTCCCTGAATGGGGAGTTTGGGAAGATCAGACACAGCAAAGAACAACCAAGTGCTGCTCCCTCCTGGTGACCTACAGAAGCCCCATGGGTAAGGAGGTGGTATATCCAGACAAGCAGGCTGGTGTACAGATGATCACTCAAGATCTGTGAATAAGCCCCTAACAGTCTCTGTTAGCATAGCTGCATTGCAGTGATGTCTCCTCCATCTCAGATGTGTTTAAGGACAAGGTGCACAGGACTATGGCAGCACCACTAGAGGAATGCCTGGGCTCATGGCTCACTGAGGACAGAAGTTTGGACTCTCAAAGGTGTCTCTTGTGGTGGATGGAAGGACAGGTGGCAGGGCTGCTCCCTCGCTGCAGTCTGCCTCTAATCAGCTGCTTTGTCACCAAGACCATTTCCATCCTCATACACATGCAGCCTTCACTGCAGGGGTAGTTAATGATGCTCTCTTTTTGCTTTGGTACCATGGTGAGAGATCCCATAGCCCTACACAAGGCTGTCAGACCCCAGGTTGTGCTGACTTCCTTAACAGGGATGCATTTCCTTTTTTATTCCCCAAAGGAGCATGGCAAAAGGGCAGTACAGCTCCACTGGCAAGACCAGGCAAGGGTGTTAACCCCATTCCCTCCTCCGATGCAGTCAGTGCTGCAGAAGCAGCTGTGCCTAAGGCTGCTGCTGCTGTGGCCTCGGGATCCCCTCCAGTGTTTGGAGACTTGTCCCTGAGAGACAGGGATTGCAGAGCTTCTCCTTGGGTGCCTGTCTCCATTTGCTGCTTTTGGCATAGGACCTCAGACACAGGCGCTGCTGTATTCAGTGCAGATGCATTGTGATTCTGTGCTTCGAGTGTGGTGTTGGTTTTGGGGCTGGATCATTCATTGCTGTTAGCCTTAGCTGGTTCCTGTTGGCCCTGGGGTGCTACCTGGTGCCAGGCTGGCCATGATCAAGATTCTCTGGTGTCTATGAGGGTTTGTGATGCTGCTGTGGAGGAGGCAAACCTGCTCCATACACAGCAGAGCAGCACATAAAGTTTTGGCACTGGGTTTAATAGTCTCCCTCTTTGTCCTAAATCCTCCTGGGTTATCTATCATGTTGATCTTTTTCATGGAAGGTATGTCTTGGAGGCTGAACACTACTGTTACAGGGCTACATGTAAAGTGTGCGAATTGCTAACCTGGCTGTGCAGTCGCTGCAGTTCTTCCAAACTCTGCCTCAGTTTCCCCCGTTCTCCCTCCATTAACTCCCTCAGGGCTCGCGAGTCCTCACTTGTTCTCCTGATCTGTTCCTCTAAGGTATCATCGTCGCTTCGCCGAGAGCTCTGAGAGCGGGAGAGAAATCTCTTGCTCAGGTTTCGCTTTAAAAAAGGGAAGTGCATTATTTCTGTAGAGGTTTGGGATGAGGGGGACTAAACAAGGAAGAAGCAAACGTGAATGTGACTTCGGTAGAGTTGCAGTTTTGCTCCCATGTGCCTTCCCAGGGGAAGCCTGCAGCAAGCTCTGTCACCTGGGCAAGGGGACATGCACAAGCCAAGGTGTCTCTGTGCCACCAACTTACCGTGGAGTCTGCTCCATCCAGCACATTTTGTATCAGTCTTTTCAGCTCACTGAGTGCTGCCCGTAGGCTGCCGGCTGGAACATCTTTGGCTGATGATGTTTCTGAGGACTCATCCATGGAGGAGTCTGTAGAGACTGCTGAGTCTGCACTGTCGTTCCCTCTGAGATGGGAGCAAAGATACCGCACTTGGCAATATGCTTCCCAGAGCTGCAGCCTCAGCTGGAACAAGAGAGCCTGACATTAGCCTGGGACATCAAGACCATGGAGATCCTCCTTCCACAGTGAAATGAGGATTGCCAAACCTCACAAATACTTGTCTAGTTTGCTATGCTGGTTTTCAAATGGAGGCAGAGGTTTACTTTCAAATGGTGAAAAAGGTGATGATACCAGAGCTGAGACCGTAACCCCAATTGTCTGGTTCTTGGTTCAGCTCCAAGTCCAGATCAAATGCATTAAACTCCCTTTCCCTCTGGGGTTGGTCACACAGGACCTCAGGCCTTCCCAGGGGTACGAGGGCAAATACCTGTTCTCGTTCTTGTTCCAGCTCCTCTGCCTCCATGCTCTGCTCTATCTCAGACAGCAGGGATGTGCTGGTTGTGTTGAAGTTTTGGAGACTTCTCTCCTCACTGAGCTCTTCTACCTTGCCCTGCAGCTGCCGGCAGGACAGGCGCACCTCCTGGAGCTCCAGCTGGCTTTGGTGCAGCTTGCAAAGAAAATCAAGGAATTTGTCAAGGAAGTAAGGAAAAAAGAAAAGATATTGGTGGAGGTGACACAGACTGGATGAATCCCTTGGTTTGTGAAAGAGCTGAGGGAGGAATGAGTGTCACAAAAAGAGGATTTCCAGCCAGGAGGAATATACTCTTGGCTGATACTGCTCTTTATTGGAGCTTAATAATCTCCAAATGTCATTAGACACCGTTTGGGCTCCAGAATATCCTGAAAGATAAAAATATCAGGTTAATCAGAACTAAAATGAGGAGCGTTGTGAAGAAGTTGGGACTCAGGTAAAAAAAAAGTGCTGAAAATAACACAGCAGGAAGTGAATCCAAAAAGAAAAGTAATACAGATATGGTTTAAAAAAATCTATAGATTTTGGAAAACTCTTGCTCTCTCCTAAGATGTCTGAAGCCACAGAGGTGCCAGCTTGTTCTCCAGGGAGCTATGTTTAGTGACATAGCTGTGAGCACCTTGGGGCTTTTTGGGAAACCCTCTGAGCAGTGAGAGCTACGAGGGCAGTTACTGCCCTCATTTCCCCCGCACGCTGACCCACTCGTTTGCTCAGATCTCCCTCCTAAGCTGCTCTGCTGTCAAGATGCTCCATTGTGGCTCCTGTTATCTGTCCTTGTGCGACAGACCCCAACACCCAGGACCTTGCTTGTTGCCATGCTTACATGAGCCATTTTATTCTTCCGGCTGTTTCGTCTCCCAGTTCCTGATTATCTTCCTGGTCAGTTTTCCCCCAAACCATATCTTTAACTCCACTTCCCCCCTCTTCCCTGTGCCACGGCTGTCTCCTCACCTGCAGGTCCTTGTCATGGCTTTGTCTCTCCAGGATGAGGACTCGGTCCTGCAGCTCCTCCACGGTTCCCTGGAGCAGGTCATTCTCCTCCATCATGGCACTAAGGCGATGCTCCAGCTCCCGCTTTCTGTCCGTCAGCATCTTGATCTATGAAGGAAAGAGGTGGTGTCAGACCCTGCACTTTGCCGAGAGGTGTGAAATCAACTTCCCAAGACAGATATGAAACAGCAAAAAGCGGAAGTATGCACGTATGTATTCTGCACCTGTATGAAAGAAACTGTATCTGTGTGTGTGAAATGACAGGCAGAAATGACCAAACAGATTAAATGGACACCAGCCTTCCCCACCCCTTGTATCTTAAAACTTGCAAGACTGGGCAAAACTAATTACTTTTGCTGGCTGGTCCCTGACTGAGCATGGTGGCATTTTCTCCTGTATGGGAGCCCCACAGGGCTGTGCCACAGCACTACCCATATGCTTTACTGAATAGCTGCATGTTCACCAAGTCCTCACCAGGGACTTTTCTGTCTTTTTGCTTGTGAAGACTCCTTTCTATGCCATGCTTATTTTTAGCCTCATAGTGATCAGTTGCCTTTAAAATGGGTTCATTTCTTTTAATTGTCAAGGGCAGTGATTTCAGGTGGTGAGGGACAGTGTGCCAAGCAAAACCTCTGTGATTCAGTTAGCTGGGAACAGTGCACAGGATGAATCAGCACTAGCCAAGGTCACTTCTTGTTTAACCAAGAATGAGGAGCCTTTTCCAGCATGTACAGGACCTCTGGGGACTGGGTATGCCATTTACTAGTCCAGTATAGCTCTAAATATTCCCTGTGGCCTCCTTTTAATTCATGGACCATAGACAAATACAGCAGCTTCCCAGTGGAAGGCCTCTTTGGGACCTTCTGTCTCTGCTGCTTTCCAGTTTGCTGGGAAGATTTGGCTGCATGAGAGAATATTAGCAAAATGTGTGGACTTGCTGTTTCTGCAGGGTAAAGGCTGCTGTAGGTATTAGAAAGCTGCTCTTAAGTGACTAATGGTTTCTGACATGTCTCTTCCCACCACCATTATGATTTGTGTGGGTTGGAGAAAAGGGGTTCAAGAAAAATAAGAGGCATAATATAGAGATTGTACTGAGAGTTCATATTTGGTATCCAAACCAGTAATGAACACTCTGTGAATGCCCATACAACAGAAAAAACATTGCTCTGCCATAGGCATGGGCCATGGGAAGGGCACAGGGGGAAAGGGATTTGGAAAGCAAGAGATGGAAAGGAGGCAAGGTGAGGCATGCACAGTGACAGGCATGCACGGTAACAGCGATGCACACGCGGGCAGCCGCTTTCTGAGCCTCCGTACTTACTTCAAGGACCTGCTGCTCCACACCAAGGGGAGGGGAGGAAAAGGCAAGGGACCAGCAGGGAGCAGGAAGGAGAGGGAGAAAAGAAGAAATTGAGAAATTTTAGGAAAAGCTCTTCCAGACAGCTTATAAATAAAAGCAGTGGTCAGGCGGTAGGGTTGGACATCTGACCATCTAGTTCCTGCCTACGTGGGTCTCAGTGACCCCCGTCAGGGAAGAGAAGAGGAAGGAAGGAAATATCATTCCTGCTAATGTCCCAGAGCTAAACCAGCTAGGAGCTCCTTGCTTTCCCATGTGCATGGGCTGGAGGCAGGAGAGGACTGCTGCTTTCCTTGCAAGCATGAGAAACAGAAGAAAAACCCTTGCAGCCCTTCCTTTCCCACCATACCCTAGAGTTTAATCTGTACTGGGCGGCAGCTCTGCAGGGGCACTGCCATGGTTTATCTCCTGGAAGATCCTTCTCATCCATCCATTTTGCAGGCATGCTTGTGGCCAGAGCAGCAGTGGAAGCTGGCCTGTGCCACCCCAGCCTGGGTTGCAGCAAAAGTTCTCACTGGGGAAGTCCTTTTCCCCCCAGCTATCATCCTTCTCTTTGCTCCAACAGGCAGGGTTTGTTTCCTCAGTTCAGAGGGGTTCTCTCCACAAGTTAAAACACCTTTTGAAGGGATGAGACGGAGTGCAGGTCACTCACCTCGGCTTGGAGGCTTTCGAGCCGCACGATGTGCTGACTGCTGGAGGAGTTCTTCTCCCGGAAGTCCTCCCGGAGCGTGTGGACCTGCAGGGAGAGCTGCCGCTCCACCTCCGACGCCTGCAAGGAGACACCAGATGGTGTTACCCAGGGGGTTGTCCCATAGAAAGCAGTTATCTCCTGCAGCCCATTGAAAGAGCTGCCCTGATATGACTTCTCCATGAGCCCCAGTTTTGGCAGAAACTGAAGCCTGCACGGTTTGGGTGAGGGAAAAGCTCATCCTGGACAGATGCTGAAGAGAGCAGCTATGTGGATTTTTCTCTTGGGGCAGCCAAGGGGACAGAGCCCATAACTTTATTCCATTGCAATACAGCATGACTCCTTTGTCCTACAGGAAATTCAGTTTTCCTCAAACATAGCCTAGTTGGGGTTGAGAAGGAGACCAGGCCACTGTCAAAGGTGAGGGGAGCCAATCCTCATGCCCCCAGCAAACACAACTAATAGATTTATACATTCTAAACCTCTGAACATCTCTGGCACAGCTCTAAAACAACAAGTGCTCCTTGCCTCTGATTTCTGGCTCCTATCGTGGCCAGACAGAGAAGCATCCGCTCCACATGACTGTCAGGGCAGGATTGCTTGCAGAGGGCTTGGTCCTCTTTCCCATTTCGAGGGAGGAATGCCCCATTTATGCAGGGTGGTTTGAGGACAGTTTGAGGCCATTCCTACCTTCAGGATCCAAGCTGCAGACAGCCCGTATAAATGACAACTTAGACACATTGACTACTCTCCAGACAGCTTTATAGCTGATTTTTGCATGGTGAACGCACTTGTTTAGGCTTGTAAGAGAACATAAGGTTTTTATGACAAATCCCTAAGGAGACAATACAAATGGATGGTTTTCCATTTAATTAGCCTCCATCAGGTTCCATTACACTCTAGGCACAGACCTCCCCTTTTGGCAGGTTAGCTGGAAGTGAACTGATCCTGCTCAAGAGGCAGCATGCTCAGGGCACAGACAGAGCTGTGTGTCCAATGGCAGGGGCCATCAGCGGCCACAGTGCCTTAGATAGGTTGATGAGACAGGAGGGAGGAATGGAGACAGGAGAAGACCAGCACTGGGGTCAGCAGCTGTGGGCAGGTTTGGGAGTGCATCCTTATGTCTGGCAAATGTGGGTCAGGAGTTGACTTGGAGTGCTCTGGCTGACAGGGAGCCCACGTTGGCAGCTCCACCAAAGGGTGCAATGACCTTGCTCCAGCAGCTTGTGACCTGAGGAATGAGGACACAGACCCAGCCTAAGCTGCCCTCAAAGGCAACACTACCCCCTTTTAAAAATAGTCCCTTACTTTGCACGCTCTGCAGAATACTCCAAATCGGAAGCAAGAGGTAAAAGGCTGTTCCAGCTCCATCAAGTGGAGGAAACTGTGGTTGCCCCAACACAGCTTGCTGCAGGGGCAGCAGAAGGCAGAATCACAGCCACAGAAATCAGTCAGGTTCTCACCGCTGGCTCCTGGCATGAGAAATGGCTTTCAAAAATAAGAAATAAATCTTGTCTACCAATTGGTTTTTAGTTCCCTTCTTATCCTGGATTAGCATAACTGGCCTTTTCCCTTTCTTTAAAGCCTCACATCAGAGGCTGTTGCATATCACCTTCCCCTCATTTATTTAATAAAGCTTCCTAGCACAGGCAGAGTACACAAAATATAATGATGGCACAGCACTATAGGAAGGGGTTGGTTATTTTTCTTCCCTTAAGCAGCTATAGATTTCAAAGCATCCTGAGCAGCTATTAATTGGTGGCACTAAGGAAGATAGATGGATTGTGCTTATTTCGAATGATTCACTTGCTTTTGTAAAGACTGCTGAAACATCTTCATGCTGAAATACTCCGCAGGAGCTGTCAAGGATGAAGAAGCACCAGATGAAAAGCACCAAGGGCTTTTGTCTGCAAGATGCTGACCACACTCCCAAGGAGCAGAAGTAGTACCAGATGAGGTGACGCACCAATATCTGATAGTTAACTGTATAATTTATACGCAAGAACAGTTCTGTGTACAGAGAGTGTAAATGTACAATATAGCAGTAAGAAACAAGGGAGTATTAATGGCATTGTAAAAATCCCTGCTAAGACAATATATAGCTGCTGTTGCTAGTTCTGGTCCCCATGCTCAGACTGGAGCAGGTGAAGGAATGGGCTGCAAGGGTGATCTAGATCATGGAAATTCTGTTATATGAGAGGAGACTAAAACAGGATGGCTTGTTTTATCTCATGCAATGAATGCTGTGAGAGGTCTCCCTATAAATACATCATGTAGAAGCACACAGAAGGGAAAAGCTCTATTTAAGCAGAAGCACAATTTTGGCAGAGAAAATGATGTGAATAAACTGCGTAAGAGTACGTTAAGGCTGGGAATAGGAAGATTTCTACGTTTCCAAGGAACTGCAGTAGAATTCCTTCTCCTGCACCATTACAGCAGGAGAAATGGTGGCAAAAATTAATTCTGTGATGGAGCTGGATCACTTTATCATGCAGTTTCTTCCAGAGGGCTGCTTATGACAGAAGGGAAATGAATTGACCTCAAAGGTCCTTTCTGGTACTAGACTGCTTGCAGGATTGTAAGGCTTGTATTCACCAGCTTTAAATCACCATCTGGAATTTATCTACTTGCTGCTTAGCTTACATGCTCACACATCTTATTCCCACAGTTATAGCCCACATGGAGGGAAGAAAGGACTCACTTGTTAGCATTCAGGGCCTAAAGCATACTCGATGTTACAGTGTCATCTCAGCATGCACCATTCACATCCTATCTCATGCTGTAGAGAAAAGTAAAACTAATACGTTCTTTAGCCTCATACAGTGCAGAATATGCTCTTTGACCAGCCATTTAACAGAAGTAAACAGAAATGACTGTATCAAGTGTTTCCCTCCATAGGAGAACAAGGAAAAGTCTTCATCCAGTTCTTCTAGATAGGGAAATTGCAGATACCTTTAGTATAACCTTTGTAAAGATTTGATTTTTCAGAGATATGAGACAAGGTCTTCTGAACTGAGCTATGGTTATGGAAACCTCCTTTTCATGCTACTTGTGTTTCAGAGGTTATTAATACTGCTGTCAAACTACCCTTTCTAATTGATTATAAAGTCTAGACTTTAACATCAGTTTGCATTGTTTTATGGAAAGACACCTTGACAGTGTCCAGTATTTGTCAGGTTTTATGGCATATTTTCATATGGCATCTACTTGGGTTCTCCACACTTCTATACATGTGTGCATGTGTACATGTCTGGTTTATGCCATGAACTCACTGCTGATTGCTTCTAATGTGCTCTTTTGCTTAGCGTCATCAGAAGATGTAACCTTCTATCTACATTTTCCCTTTATTGCTCAAATAAGATATGGCTTTTCTTGAATTGAAGCGAGTTTCTTCTGCCTCAGCCAGTTTGGCTCCACTCTCATTATGCAAACAGTAGGGCTTTCTCTTCCCCATCAGTGTTCTCCTAAACATTAAAAGCTAAAATCTTTTGTGGATATGTCAGTGACTTAGTGATGCATTGATTTTGCTCAAGAGAAGTAATATCCTTTCCAGAAAGGCAGACATGTATTGCCCAGCATCACAGCTTTGCTCTGTAGTTAAGAAAGAATTAATTTCCTGATTATAGGCAAATTAGCCAGCACAGCCACCAGGCAGTTTGAAACAGATCTGCAAAAGCATAGACATCAATTCACAATTACATACATTCAATCAACTGTGAATTTTGTTTTCTGGGCTTCAGGCAAGGTTTAGATGAGATTTGGGCAGTGCAAGAAGAAAGGAAGAGCAGGAGGACATTTTGGCCTCTGCTCTAACTAAAGGTTCATGTTCATTGCAAACCTGATTAAATTTCTCTCATGATTAATTCTGAAGTGTTAAAAGACATAAAGCTGTGTAAATATTTGGCAGAAAAATATGGCTTTCCAGTTATAATAACTCCATTTTAACATCTGGAATATATGGGCATAAATAAATCATAGAATTGCCAAAAAAGTAAAGCTTAATCAGGTTTTGCAAGTCAAATTAAGATGAAGTAAAGGAGGCTTCAGACATAAAACACTATGAAGAAAGATAATCTTAGAATCAATCAAATCAATAAATGTAATTAAATTAGAGCTCTGACACTCCTGTGAAGAGGGGATCTTTGCAATGTTTGGGACAGACTGTGAGAAATGAATAGCCTGTAGATTAGTCTCATTCAAAAGAAAACCCTCTTTTGGGGGAAGGCTTGCTGAATAAGGCTAACTGCATACAAAACATCCAGCTAAGTCGTGTCAGGAAGGAGAATGGAAAAAGTTTCGTAGACTGTAGCTGGGTGAAGAAACCATGTTTCCATATGATTTTCTTCTACAAACACGATTTATTCAAATTTAACCAAAGGATATTGAAGATTTTCTTGCTTAAAATAGCTAAGAAAGAGAAGTCCTAATTAGTGCTAAATTTGTTACACTCAGGAGAGTGTGCTACCCCTTTTATTAATTTGCTAAGAGCTGAGTTCAAGGGACTCCCTGTTCCCACTGTGGTACCATTAACACTTCACACCACTAATCACTGCCTCCCTTGGCTTCAGGTCCCTGGATTCCGGGCTCTTCTTTGAGAGGAAAATATAGTTGGCTACTGAAATGCAAGAAAAGGAGGAAACAACGAACACGTTGCTTTAGAATGACATATTTTGAACATACATTATCCTGGCTGCTGAGTGAAGCCATGGAGGATGGGGACTGCTGCCCTGCCACGGCACCCCAGCACCCACTGTCAGTGGTGGGAAGCCTGGTCTCCCGGGCTAGCTGACCCATGCCAGGAAAGCGGTGAGGCCGTGGCTGTTTTCCAGCCCTTGGCATGCTGGCACCATAAGCAACCATTTATATCTTGCATACCTGAAGGTTGCCCAGTTTGAGAATCTTTGAGAGCTTTTTTTTACCGAAGCTTTTAATTCAGGTCAACTTTAAATTGTTATTGAAAGCATTAGTCTATCCAGGGAAGTGCTTATGGAGTGGGGTTGGACTAGGTGATCTCCAGAGGACCCTTCCAACCTGAACAATCCTGTGAGTCTGTGAAGAGTGGCGCTTGCCACCAGTCACATTTGAATGGCTTCATTTACCATTAGAGGAATCTGAAGTAGAAACAGTGACTGGAAAATGTTTGGCCTGGCTGTTGCTAAGGACAGGGTTAATAATGAGGATTCTGTTGTAAAGTGATGAGGGGAGGAGGATGGAGCTGTGCTGAGCGTGTACATCACCTGTCCTTGCTGTGTTGTGACGATGCCACTTTGATTTTGGTGTAAGGAGATGCTTTTGTAGTTGACATCGGTGAAGTTTGTGAAGGGTGTGCAATGAGTGTGTATTTTAATGACAATTCTTAAACACACATTTCACCAAGGCGAGGGGTGGAATTTATTGTGTGTAGGTGTGCAGGCAGTGAGGCTCGCAGGGACCAGCAGCACTGTTACCGTCTCTGCCAAATGATGTAGGGGGGCTGAATTCTCCTCTTCTTGTCTCATCCCTCGCTCTGCTAGTGCCCAGGTGTGGGGAAATTTACCTATACAAAGTCTGTAGCAGCCTGGTCCTGGTGTGAGAGGGGGTCACTGCCTAGAGGAGTTGTGTGGAAAATGAGAATTCAGGAAACTTGCAACATTTTCAAGGTATTTTGGTTGTAAATATCCACCAGAGACCATGAACATTGATCCCGTGGAATATTTTTAGTGAAAACAAAAAGGATTTTTAAGACTGCAGAAGTGCTAGGATAGTGCTGTGTAATATATACCCATTATGTATCCAGTAACTGTAAGCAGACTGGCAGGTGGATTAAGTACCAGTAGCCAGAGTGAGTATATCTGCTCAGCTCTTGCAGCTAAGATTTACTTAACACAGGTTTCTTTCTGCTCAGGAACCATCTCTGCAACCTGCCACAGCTCCCTTCAGCCCACTCCCTGGTGCTCTTCTTGTGCTTCTCAGCTGACTGCTGCTGGTTTAGGTAAGATCTGCGACGTGGCCATGTTAGGGACATGCAGCATCCAGCCTGAGGTGTCCTCCCTAGGGCCTGGCACCGAGTCATACACCTGCATGGAACTGTGAGCACACTGTCTCCCTGTCTCCGTCACCTTTTTCAGTGCAATTCAGGCAAATCATATCTGGTGTTTGGTGCCTTTGTACAACACACCTTCACAGTCAGCCACCTGCAATGATATTTATACCCGTGCAGGTTTCCTCCTGGTTATTCCTTCTCTCTTCTTATTCAGAGGATCCAATAAATCCGTATCTGCTTAGACAGAAGGGTTGGATTTTGTAGCACGCTGCCCGACCTCCTTTGTTAGAGCCGTACAGGCTGATGAGCCTTCCCTCCAGTGGGAAACAGGCTGATATTGTAGAGCACAAGCCGACTTGACTGGTTAGCAGGGTCCTGTACTGACAACATGGCAGTTGGACAAAAGAGGAAACAAACATTTTCTTTAGCACAAAGTAGGCTTGTCAAGAAAAAAGGGAACCAAAGATCTAAAGGATGAGGATCCTTAATTGCCAAAGCAAGGAGTCTGATTAATGGAGAAAGGCACTGGAATTACTCTCTTATAAGCATCAGGCTTGGGACACACTACTGATGGGAAAAGTCTCATGGCTGTAGCATTAAACCTATTCTGAGAGGCCTCTGTGAGACAAAGGAGAGCAGTGGCATCTTATGCTAAGATCTGCACTACTTCACAGTCATTTTGGCAACATGATACTTCAGTGCTTGTGTGAAAGTGAGAATTCTTGCAGATCTGTTCCCCCTGCCCATCTGTAGCACAAGTAGGAAATGCTTAGCATGTCCTTTAACCTCACTCCTATTTACCTGAGCTTTAAAATAAATCAAGCTAAGAACATGAGTAGTTTCCTCTTCACACACCTGTCATGCAGTGGGCTCTTGTAGATGGCGATGAATTGATGCCACAGCAGCTCAGATGTCTCACATCTGAGAGGCAGATGCTAGGGAGGGAGCTGGCTATAATACGAGAGAGCAGGGGACACCTGATTTTCATTCTGTATATGGCTGGGCTTGCATCTGCCCATTGAGGTGAAGAGTTAGGTGGAGATGTTTAGCTCCTTGGTGGAAAACTCCACACAACCTGAACCTGCTCAGCCTGAAGCTGCATTTCCTGTTTTGGGGGTGAAGTTCTTGCACTGGCCGACTGGTTGCTTCCCATGTTTCCATGGCTGGCGGGCTGGAAGTGCTGCTGAAGGTAATTGCTGTTAATACTCAGCCATGTTACCTGTTTATTTCCAAGTGTTCTTGAAAAATTGTTTTAATGGAGATGGTGAACTTTTGCAGTGTCATGAAACAAGGCATGAAAGAGTCAGAGCAGACAGTGCAGAAAGCAGATAGTCAGGAATTTTCCTGGCAGTGTAATTGTTCTTTTTCCCCCTTCCTATAAGGATAGCTGATATATGAGAACCAGTTTGCAAGGCAAATACCCGAATGCTTTGGCAAAGAGCTTAGGGGAGTGAATGCAAAATGGTGGTCTTCATCTTGTTTTTCAGCAGGTATCTGTTTGGCTCAGGCCAAAAGCCATTACTTTAGGCTAAATCATTTTACAGGATTAGGAGCTGCTGTTTAGAGCAGAAGAAAAGGCAATTGTGTGCCATATGGGGGCAACTGTTGCTGGATGTAATGTCTCTAGGTTCATTGTTTGAATGACAGAAGTAGCTGCACAGGTGGATGTGGGTTAAGCACATGTTTTAGGAGGTGCTCAAGCATGAGCCTCCCTTTTTTTTTGTGATTTATTCTTGACCTAAGCATTTGGCTCTTGTGGAGAGGAAAATACAGTGTATGGAAAAATGAGTCAGCCTGCTTCCTGTGGGAGGGACTGCCGGAGGCTTGCTGCTTTGAATGCTGCAATAAATTAGCACTGGAGATAACTCAGAGGACAAAGTGTGCCTGGAGGACATGCGATGCTAAGTAGTGCACCCAGTGGCTCTTGCTCTCTGTATGCAAATTCTGCTTGCAGAAGAAGAGTGGGAGATGAGACAGCTTTGCACAGTGGCTCCCAGGGCTGGTGTCTGAAGGGCTCTGAACGGAGCTGAGTATGGGGATTGTTAGTAACAATTTGGCTCCTGGTTGTTGAGAAAGAATAGGGCAATAAAATGTTAACACTAGCAGACTCTTCTAGTTATGTGTAGATGCTGCACATGACCTTGAATGAAGCAGTTGTTCCTCAGCGCTTTAGTTACCTATCTGTAAATGGAACTGGAAAGGCTTGTGGCTTAAATAATCAAGTGTGGTGGTGCTAAGTGGAGCCGAGAGGAACCACTGCATTAATGTCAGTGGAGTGCAGCGTGGGTCCAGTGTGTTGCAAGGGGTCTGGGACCTTCAGGTTAAAAAGTCTGTTGCCCGTTGCCACTTCCCCCCCCAACCTCTCATATGTGAGACTTAAGTTTCTGAAGTTTTGCCTTAGCCCAGCAGAACCCATACGCTTTGAAAGCTGGATGGTCTGTTTTGCATCAGTAAGTTCAGCGGTCTGCTCTTTTAGATAACTTCTAATGCATTTCTAATGCTTAATTTCCATGAATAAGTTACTTTTCCCTGACAGAAGGCACATTTTATCTTGATAGAGCATTTTGTCCAAGTTACCTTTGATGTGGGTTTTTAATCCAGAGTTTTTGAGCTCAGTTTGACTTTTCTACTTGAGCTAAAGGATGAAGAATATTTCTTCCAGTAAATTCCTAGTGAGCTCCAAATGTGAGTCAGGTGATAGCTTGATGAAATACAGAATGCCTGACTAGGTTAGAAATAGCTGAACTGGAAACATGAAGACTTAACCTGGCCATTAAAACCTCCTGCAAAACGAAGCAAAAGCTTATGGTGGTGGTGGCAAAGAGAAATGTAACACCCCCTCCTGCTCTGAGTCTTTGCTGTCTTTCGCTGGAAGACAGAAGTCAGGACAGTCAATCTCTATCCTTGAATTTATTTTTTTATGAAGTTGTTCTAGTCTAAGACTTCAAACCTGGAGGTGTTCAGACTCAAATGTCTGTGCCTGGAAGCAAGAGACAATAATTAAGCTTCTTGTAGTCTCTTACTCTGGCTTTAAGCACTCAATCTCCTTTATTTCAAAGAAAATGAACTGATTTCTGCTGGGGATAGCTAATATGAATTGGCAGGCTAGGAGCCCTGGCTGCTTTTGAAATCTCCATCTATACACCCTGTTAGCTCAGAATATACTCTTTTAGGATTTAATAGTAGCAATACACAAACCAAAAGCTTTCCAGTGTATGCAGGCCTAATGCTCAAACTTGCACTTAAGTGTCTGACTGTGTGGAAATACTGGTGTCTGTTCCCATACTTGTGAAATGAGTGGATGCCAAAAAAGATGGTGCAAAATTCATGGAACTGGCTTAAAATATATTAATCTCTCTCAGTAAGCCTTCAAGATAGGAAGAGAGAAGTCCTAAAATGTAGGTGTATACATAAACTTTATGGTAGACGGGCCTGGGAGATGTTTTATTAGCTTTTAAGTCCCTGCCAAGTCTGACTCCCAGCAACTTCCATCAGGTTGCTTCTTAAACACAGCACTGATGTTTGTTCACTTCTTTCACAACTCAGTAAATTTGGTTCAAAAGCAGAGGAGGAAGAACTAAGAAGTCTTTTTTTTTTTTGGTGTTTGGCTTGACAGAAGCGAGATAGAAGATGTTCTGTGCAGAAAGCTTATTTCTCTTTAGAACCTGTGGCTCCTTTCTGTAGAACATGATGAAACCTAAACCCTATAGTGAATGTTGCCCAGAGCAGGAGCTGCAGCTTCAAATTATTCCATTAAAGCTTTCTCTTCACTAAATGTTTTTATCACTGATAGGTGCACCAGGGTCATCCATTTAAAGTGAGTGCCATCAAAATGAGCAAGTTCGTCATGAAGTTGTGGGAAAAAACCCACACCACTCACAAACCCCACCTGGCACTACACGACAATCACAGCGCTTAAATAAAAAGATCCAAATCTACTTTCTTGAAGGATATTTCTGGAGCTGTTAGGTACATTTTACTTAAAAATATTTCTTTGTGAACAATATTTGATCTGATTCTAAACACCACAGAACTGTGCTGGACACCTTCAGACAAAAAGCTTCTAGAGATACTATTTAACTTCACAATACTTCTTCCTGTTCTTCAGCAGCCTCCAGCTATTCCTGAATTGTTCTCCCTTGTTGGCAGCATAAAAAGATCTGTTTATAGCATAAGGCCTTTGGAGCAGACTTGGAGCACAAGGCAGACCTTGCGCTTGGTGATTGCTGACAAAAGATAATTACAGTGTGCTAGTAATAACACCTGAGCACTCTGATCTGCTAAATTCAAGTACAGATCTACGCTTTGTATATTACCATATGTAGTAAGTACACGAACGCTTGTCTCCCCTCAGCCCAGCTTTGCTCTGTTTCCACTAAGGTTTAGCCTATGACTCAGTGCAGCAGATGCTTGAACACAGAAGTACTTGTTTACCTTTTGTGCAGTGCCACAGATGTAAGCACTGAGGGGATTAGGTCCTTAACTGGTAGATCCTCAGGGCAGAGGCTTGGCCTTCAGAGCAGTCTGCACTCAACAGCAGTGTCTGGTGGCAAATATGCAATAGTAACTTCTAGCATGAGCCAGAGCTGCTAAATTAAGCCTCAGCAGGTGTATTCAAAGTTGAGGATAAGTTTCCAAACACCACCTGTAACCCAGCTTTTGGGAAGCTGTTGAATATTAAGTGGCCAGATTGTCTTATGCACGTACCAGCTTGGCATGTGAGGCACTCCCCTGAAGCGACTGCATGGGTGTTGTCATGACCAGAGTCTCTGGATGATGGGAGGGTCTGGAAATGAGAATATGGATCTCTCCTTGGAGCCTTGTCCTCCTACAATCCAGCTTTCAGAAAGTTCTTGCATGAATTTATTTAACAGCTTTTGGCAAACTCGCTGGCATTTTGGTACTTTAAGTCCTACAGAAAGCTGTCTTGGCAATAGGAAAAAATAAAGCAAGTAGATGCTGAGAGCAAACTTAGCTGAAAAACAAGGTGGGTGCAGCACATATTGTAGGATGGTGTATAAAATATACTGTGCTCTGCCAAATCATACACATACAGGGGAATCATTACCAGGGACTGGAAAGAGCCCCTCTGTATAAGTTTCAGGCTTTGGCATATCTGTGAATATCACTTAAGGTAAAGCATGGATGCTCATGTATGGGGGAAGTTGCTTCAGGCACAAACCCTTCATGTATTCAGTTATTTTTCTGGTGGAGCAGCAGTGCAGTGCTATCAGAAGGAAAACCTGCTGTAACAACATTCCAGCAGCTGCGTTAGAGTAACTGCATGTGAACTGGAGTTCACTGGGAGCAGACACAGACTGTGCTTGGCAGAGGGCAGCAAATTTGGCACACAGAAGCTATACTTAGACTTGCACCTATAGCCAAGGGTTTGGAAATGTGGGCCAGGTGTCACTGGATTGAAAGCCCTTTCCCTCACAGTCCAAGGTGCTGCTTAGAGGGATAAAAATCATTCAAGCTGTAGGTTTTTTGGCACAAAGGCTGTTGTTTTCTGACCACTGACTCCATGCAGACACAGCAAGCTTGCAGAGAGCCTGGGCTGGGGCATGCAGCAGGGAGCAGGCCCCAGCAGAGGTGGGGACTGGTGGGCTATCTGCAGCCCAGGTTTCTGTGTGAGCCTCATAAGGCTGCCTGCAAAGCAACAGTGGGATGTGGAGACCTGTAAGCACTGCACAAGATCTCAGACTGGAAAACACTGTACTGACAGATGCTGCGAGAGTTAGCAGCCTCTCCTATGTGTCTGATGCTGAGAAAAGATGCATTTTCCCTGTTGGCTGAGGATTTGATGGCTGAGGCTTTGCCTGGGAAGAAGCAGAAACCTTGTATAAAGCAGTCATGACCAGAGAAAAGGGAGCATCCTTCCTTTCTTCACCAGAATTCCCTGTTTCACCCTCAGTGATTGTCTTGGAGGGGCAGAGAATGTAAAGGCCTAGAGGTGCCCTTTGGGAGAAAGGGGAGGGGATGGGAAAATGCTGGTTTTGGCTCTGGTGCTTTCAAGCAAATGTCAGTAGTCAGGAGCGTCATGTACCTTGTGCATGTGCTTTCTGGGCCTAACTAGGTAACAGCTAACATACACCAAGTAGAACTCCACAGAAGTGATGTGGCAGCGGCTGTTCTTCAGCCTCAGTCTCCCTGACTGGGTTGTTGGAGAGTGCTTCATTGTGAAAGCCCTGTTTGTGTGTGCTCATACTTCAACTGCGGCAACTTTCATTGCTTTCCCATTGTGTTTTTTTTATCACTTAGCAGAGAGGGCTGCCTCACATGAGCGTGTGGATTATCCTTCACTTGAGCATGGGCTGATCTACTGCTCCAGTTCTTATGCTGCTACAGTAGGATTTTAAACTGGGATCTTGCCTGGCATTGCTGGATATAAATGGCTAACTTTCCCTTCCTCCTGTAGCAAGAATAATATGATTAGTGGCAGAGATCATGGTATTCATTTCCCAGCAGTTTTTATTCCTCTTGCTACTGTAGATGAATTCTCTATGTGCACAAGCCTGTGGTGGCAATACTAAACCTACCGAGTGTTTGCTGTGTGCAGGAGTGTCTCAAATGGTGTCACTTAAAACTTCTGCTTGTACATCAGCATGTAACTTAAGAAGACTTTTATCCTATCTGTGCTAAAAATCACCTGCCTTTAACCACTGACCCCTTTTCCTGCTCCTGTCCTGCATGGAATGAGGTGTGTTCCAGAGTTGTCAGAGGGCTGTGGAGCAGACAGGTCCACAGAAGCATGCAAAGAAATCATGTTGCATCATTGCTAACCAGCTTGTGCCAAGACCTTGATTTTCTTCTGCCTGTCACTACCCTGCCTGTGCTGGCTTCTCCATTACCCTTTGGCTTGGCTGTTCTGTGACTACCTCATGGAACAATCATGGAGAACTTCCCCCCCCTCTTCTCTCTGATCTCTCTGGTTAATTAACCCAATAGATATCAGCCATGGCACATTATTGAATTCATATATAGACACAGTGCTGTGCCAGAGATTTATTTGCTTAATTACAGAAACACTTTCATTTCTGCTGTAGTGTCTGGTTTTGGTTTTGCTGCAAAGGCTGGTGCTGCTTTTAGCCTCTCTTCATTTGCTCAAAGATTACAGGTTTTTTTGCCCTGTTGAATTACAGCAGATCTCACCAAGCTGTGACATTATAAAGACTTGAATGGACTGAAGAAGGGAACAAGTAGTTTGAGTGTCACTTGTGCGCCACAAGCTGTTTATTATCATTTAGATACTCCAACCATTAGCACTCATGCATAGTACAGTGCTGCTTAGCTCCCTGCACTGGCACAATCTATATTTCCTGTGTGGAGACAGGTCACATCTGTGTGATGCCAGTGCCATGCTTGGCAAATGCCTGCTGTGGGCACTCAGACAGGCCAAATAGGGTGCCAAGAGACAAACAGCTTCCTTCTCACCAGGCCCAAACATGGTATGAAGCAGAGAAACACCTCACTTCCAGAAAGCTTGTGGTGTTGGGGCTGTACCTCCTCAACTTGATGCTTTGGTCATGTCTGCTTGAGGAGTGGGGCATGAGGGTGCAGCCCATAGCTGCTTGCTCAGAGACAGTAAGTCTCAGTACGACTGGTGTCAGAGTTTGTGTGTGGATTTCAAGTGTTGACCTGAATCCAGGCTAGTTTTCAGAAATTAATAGGTTAAAGCGTAGCATAAGTTTGTTAAGCTCTTGCAGGGATTTGGAATTTCCCAGTGTGATCCCCACTGCCTCCAAGGGACAAAGGAGATAAAGGTATTAAGAGCCCGAGTTTTCAGCACAAGCCTTCTCTTAAGTACCGATTCAAAATACAGCTTTACTTGTCAAGCTCTGAAATGCCAAGTATATCCACACGTCTCAAACTTACTTGTTTGGAGGACAAGGCAAACACTGCCACATAAAAAGCTCCATATTAGTTTCCATCCTCACTCAGGTTTACTGAAAGGTTCTTGGATTTAATGTTGTTTATGGCAACATTTTAACATTAACAGGAAAGCGTTTGGCCAGGTCTCTTCATAGAGCAGGAATTTACACAAGGGTTATAAGGCTCATTGGGGCTAATCCCTGCTAGCACTATACATCATCTGACAGTTGCCAAGGAGACAAGGATAATCTCAGTGAGACAAGATATGCAAGAAGGGTATTTATGGACGTTTGCCTAACGATGCTGGTGGAGTGCACCAAAAAGTGATTATTTGAGTGCCTTTGAAGTACTGCCTCTTCTGTGGTGAATATGGGAGACTGGGATGCAAGCAAAAACTTTCCCTCTGATATTAAAGCAGCAGCAACTTGGCCTTGATATTTCCAATTCATCCTGCAGTGGCCTCACCCACTGCTGTGCAAAGGGGCAGACCAGGCTTTTGCAGTGTTGTGAGATGGCTGCCCATCCGCCTGTGCTCTGTGCCATCAGCAGGCTGTGTAAGTACAAACAGAATCACAGAATCACAGAATCCCAAGGGTTGGAAGGGACCTAAAAAGATCATCTAGTCCAACCCCCCTGCAAGAGCAGGGTAACCTACAGTACATCACACAGGAACTTGTCCAGGCGGGCCTTGAATATCTCCAGTGTAGGAGACTCCACAACCCCCCTGGGCAACCTGTTCCAGTGCTCTGTCACTCTTACAGTAAAGAAGTTCTTCCTGATGTTAACGTGGAACTTCCTATGTTCCAGTTTACACCCATTGCCCCTTGTCCTATCACTGGATATCACTGAAAAAAGCCTAGCTCCATCATCCTGACACCTACCCTTCACATATTTGTAAACATTGATGAGGTCACCCCTCAGTCTCCTCTTTTGCAAGCTAAAGAGACCCAGCTCCCTCAGCCTCTCCTCATAAGGGAGATGTTCCACTCCCTTAATCATCTTTGTGGCTCTGCGCTGGACTCCTTCAAGCAATTCCCTGTCCTTCTTGAACAGAGGGGCCCAGAACTGGACGCAATATTCCAGATGCGGCCTCACCAAGGCTGAGTAGAGGGGGAGGAGAACCTCTCTTGACCTACTAACCACTCCCTTTCTAATGCACCCTAAGATGCCATTTGCCTTCTTGGCCACAAGAGCACATTGCTGGCTCATGGTCATCCTCCTATCCACCAGGACCCCCAGGTCCCTTTCCCGTTCACTACTTTCCAGCAGGTCAACCCCCAACCTGTACTGGTACATGGGGTTGTTCTTCCCCAGATGCAAGATTCTACACTTGCCCTTGTTAAATTTCATCAAGTTTCTCCCCGCCCAACTCTCCAGCCTGTCCAGGTCTCGCTGAATGGCAGCACAGTCCTCTGGTGTGTCAGCCACTCCTCCCAGTTTTGTGTCATCAGCAAACTTGCTGAGGGTGCACTCAATTCCCTCATCCAGGTCATTGATGAAAATATTAAACAGCACCGGTCCCAGCACCGACCCCTGGGGAACTCCACTAGTCACAGACCTCCAGCTAGATTCTGCGCCATTGACCACAACTCTCTGCCTTCTTCCTTTCAACCAGTTCTCGATCCACCTCACTACTTAATCGTCAAGCCCACACTTCCTTAGCTTATCTATGAGGATGCTGTGGGAGACAGTATCAAATGCCTTACTGAAATCAAGAAAAACTACATCTACCGCTCTACCATCATCCCTCCACCTAGTCACTTCCTCATAGAAGGCTATAAGGTTGGTCATACATGACTTCCCCCTCATAAAACCATGTTGGCTGTTCTTAATGACCCCCTCATCCTTGATATGCCTAGTGATGGAGTCAAGAATAAGTTGTTCCATCATCTTTCCAGGGATGGAGGTAAGGCTGACTGGTCTATAATTACCCGGGTCCTCCTTCTTGCCCTTCTTATAGATTGGTGTGACCTTTGCCATCCGCCAATCCTCAGGCACCTCGCCCGTTTCCCACGACTTACCAAAGATGATGGAAAGTGGCCTAGCAATGACCTCCGCCAGCTCCCTCAGCACCCGTGGGTGCATTCCATCCGGACCCATCGATTTACAGATGTCCAGTTTGCATAGCTGATTTACAGATGTCCAGTTTGCAAACAAGCCATTTCAGTCTGTGGTGCTGACACAGGCTTAATGAGAACTGTCCTCTTCATGTGCTTGGAATACCAGCAGGTGCCTTGTACTAATGTCTTGTACACCAAGTGATGTGAGGGGAAGGAAGAGTGGAGGGGATGCATATGCACATACAGGCACAGATGTGTATGCACTTTAGCAATGGCTTTCTAGCATAGCCAAGCTGTTTCTTCCACCATTGTCTCCAGGGTGAACCCAGTTGCACCGTGGCCAGCTGGCTCTGGGTGCTTATGTTGCATTCACTCAGCTCTGGGAAGGGTTAACATCATGGACTACTTGGTATGTGCATCTGAAGGGGCATTTTGGTCAATTAAACCATTTTCCCTGACTTGAGCTGGCTTATAGCTCTGCTTAGGGAGATTAAAGGAAGCAGGAGAGCTAATATCTTCATTAGAAAGAGTTCATGCTTGGAAAAACTTCTGCATCATGTGTTTCAAGTAGCAAAAAACTTTTTCTTGGCAGTGTGCTCCCTGGCCATGAGAAGGGCCAGAGACTGATGGAGGAGGCCCATGTCTGGGACCAGAAGCACTAAAGCTGTCTGGTCTCGAACTGGCGTAAACTGGGCAAATCTTCCCTTCCTGTCTTGAGGTAGTGACCTTTAATGAAGGGAGAAAGGCTGCTTGTCTCCTTCCCCCTCCCACAACTTGACCTTCTTAGTCTGTGGTACTGTCTTTGATGGAGGATTATGAGGGATGGGAAGACGGAAGGAATTTCCCAAATTTTGAAAGCCTGATGCAAATGACTTCCTTGAAAGGAAGAAGCTGCTGAGAAGCCAGCCTGTAGCTGATGGGCTGTGTCTCGTGGTGCTAGAGTTAATCTTGGTAAGCACCTCTAAGCTGCTGGGTTGGATAATGCCTGGAATGGAGGAGGCCTCTTTAAATGAAGTAAATCAACCTATTAATCCCCTGCAGGTGGGGTCTGAGTAGTTGGTTTAGACTGTAAAAAATTAATGGCTACTGTCTCAGTAGAGGTTTCTGCAGGGGCGCCTGCCTCCCCTTCAAGGGGTTCTAAATAAAATGGTGCTTAGCGTGTCTGCTCCAGCCAGTCAAGAAAACAGCTTGTGAGCGATGGTTCTGCCTTCCTCCAGTCCTGCTCTTAATGGCACCATTCTCTATTTGCTTGTTTTGGGGCCATGTCCAGCATGGGCTTCATGTGAAGGCAGGGTGCTGCCCATGCGATCCTGAGGTGCCTGTGTTCACTGTTGCTTTTAAAGATAAGAAATATGCAATTGCATCTGGCAGAAAAAGACCTAAAATGCTGTTTTCAGGTGTGTATTATCCTTTTCCACCTCTCCATCTGGGTGGAGCTCATTCCTCCACACCATGAAAGCAAGCCAGGTGAGCCTGTGCAGGTTGAATAGTGGCTTTTTAGGCCTTGCCTTGACTGAGATGAATATGGGGCAGTGGTTTCTTGCAGTAGATGTTGATAATGCAGTCCAAGGGATACCCCTCCTTCTCTGCAGGGTAAGGGCCTGTGCCCATTGCTCCAGTGCTTCAGGCACAGAAAGGCCGCAGGAAGAGGTGGTATTAGTGAAATTCTCAATTTCATAAGCATTTGCCTTGGGCTCTTACAGCTTTACGTATTTATTAGTCTTCACTAAGTTGCCTGGTCCCTTGTGCTGAGGTAGAGAGGGAAGTAAAGAGTAAGAAGCATATTTAGGAAGAATTTTGTGCACAAAGTGAAATACAACATCCAGTAAAGCCTGGGGAAATAAATCTCTCTGGAATAGAGGCAAAACCTAAAAACATAATTGGAGTTAGCAAATCCCTGCAGAACTTCATAGCCAATCAATAGGTGTTACCTGGACAAGTATCACACTGCTAACTTCTACAAACAGTCCCTTTTGAACAAACACATTCGTTTTAGGCTTTCTCATTAGGTTCATCTAAGCATAAATCTGCTGGAAACTGTGATTTCCCCCTGTATTTGACTGTTCAAGAGCTCAAGTTCAAGCAAAGATTGGAACCTACCTCTGAATAGTTCCTTGTTTACATTTGTCTTCACCCTTCAGTTACTTTATGCTCATATAGGGTGAAAATGCAAGTCTGTTCCAAAGCCTTAGAGATCACTTCTTCCTTGTGAGTATTCCTTCAAGCTTCTCTGCCTCTTCCCTTGAATATTCATAAATAGCAAGAAGACTTGACCTGATGCTACTGAAAGTCTTGCCTGCATAAAAGAGAAACCTCAGAAGGCCTCTTTCAGACTTAACTTTTCCTTGTTCTTCTCATGCCAAAGCAAAAACTGGCCAGTCCTGCCTGACTGGTGACTACTTGGCTGCTTCCCAAAAGCCTTCTTTGATGAAGACCTTGTAGAATCTCTGGGCCATCTATTCTCCTATTCATCTAAGCTTATAGCTAGGATCTTTTTCTTCATGTCCAGTCTAAGTCCAACTTATACACATTGCCCTTTATGTAAGGGTTATGGAGAATAAAGCTTGAACTCTGTAACAGAGTAAAAAGACTATTATCTTAGGGTACGCTTTCATTATGGGACACAGCTCACTAAATTCCTAATTCATGCTTCAAAAAAAACAAACACAAAACCAACCCAATTCATCTCCATTCTGTCAGATCAAGAGAACAGCTCCAACTCTTGTGCTCAAACCTAAGTAGAGAGGTGATTTTTCCTTTACTATGGTCTTGATTGTCAGCTTGGACTGACAATTATTGCCTAGTCTCTCGGAGCCTCAGTGTTCTGGTGTTGCAATAAAATCTACACAAAACTTGCTAACCAAGTAAAGAATCAAAGGAGAAGCCTTTAAGTACATCTCCAAAAGGTCCCCTTCTGTTAAAACTTGTGGGTGTTTTCTTGGTCCTGAAACACTTCACATGCATAAAGGTACTGGGACCATGGACTGTCTTCTGTAAGTACAGGCTCTTCCCTCTAGCAAGTATTAAGGTTTGTACCTCTCTCGTAGTCCTGGTGTGAGTGACAAATCTGCTTTTCTATACTTGAGTTGCAGAAGATTTTGGTTTTCCTTGATCTGAGCTCGTAGGGAACCAAATACAATGGTGCTTTGTTCAACAAATAGACAGGAACAGCTTATGCTAAATAGTGGTCAAATGGAATAGCTTTCTAAGAGCACCTCTGTTACACAGAACTGTGCCAAGTCTGGAAGTGCATTCAAGAACAGAACTCTAAGGATGTAGAGAAGAAGGGAATCACAAGGCTAAACATGCCCCTCTTGGCATACTGGAAGCCAAGCTAAACCCAAAGGAACTGAGACAAAACATGGTCTCAGTCAGCTTAAGGAACAAAACTGCAGAGACAACCACGAGCCTGAGGCTGGTGGTAACTTAAGCTTCAACTGATTTTTGGGATGTATCCAGAAGTTGAAAGAGACTGAGGGACAAAAGGGAAGGGGGAAGCAATGAAGACAAAGCACAAGAGATGTTTGTTGTCAGATTAACTGCACAGAGGAACTAGTAAATAGTATTTAAAGGGCAAATTCAAGTAATGATGCTTTAGTTACTCATCTCCAGGTCTTGTAACTGTTCTGTGATAGCTCTACGTAAATTACACATCTGCATTACTGTGCTACTCCTGGTAGAATCATAACCCAGCTGAAACTATTAAAGTATTTCTTCCTTTGAAAAGTGTTCTTTACATGCTTCAGCATTGGAACCTTCCAGGGAAGGATAGTTAGGGAGATGGTGAGAACAATAATGGAAGTGTTCCCAACACTTCTAATCTTGGCAATCCCCCCCTCAGACACTGCTAGGGGTCCTGTCCGTGAAGGAAGGAGTCTTGCTAATCCTGTATCTGTGCTCAAAAGGAACTGTGTTTTGCTAAATGACATTCTAAACAAAATGTTAAGTTCTAGGCTGTTTTGCAAGGGGCCTCTGATTTCATGGGCAATGAAAACACCTAATACAGCTGGCAAAAAGAAAACTCAGTGTAGAAGAAACCTCCCTCTTGAGCTATTGTCTACTAAATTGTATTTAGAAAAAGCAAATCCTACTTGGAAACAAAAATAAAGACTTTATTACAAGATGTGCAAATTTTATAACCCAGAATGGCTCTTTAAAGATCTAATGCTTTTAATTGAGATTTTCTTTGGTAGATATTTGCAAAGCCTTCAATCATGTTTAGCTCTGGTTCTTGCTCGTAATGCACTGGCTGGATGCAAACACCTTCTGTGTCCTACTTTCTGAAATATCCTGGAGGAAGTGTTTACAGCAAGTGTGAATAAGCAGAAATACTTTGAAAAGATATCTTCCCATGTGCTCCTACCTCTGAGCTGCTGTGTAATAGAACAGCTCCTATAAAACCTGGACCTATACAGAACAGCCACTTGAAATTTAGTGCAGTGCTGAAGGGAAGGGACTCATTTAGATTTTTATCTCCTCACCCCAGAACAAGTTCAAGTTCAGTTTCCTGTTGGATTCCTGCTTTCAGATGTTCATGGTTTGGTGGTTCTGATGTCTTGAGGCAGAAATCTTGCACAAACTTTGGAAGTATCTTCCAGAACCACATGCTAAAGGTGAAAGCTGGGCTGTGAGCTGGGATCAGCTGAGGTGCAGGGAAGAGCAGTGTGTATGGCTGCCTACGAGGTGTTTATGAGTACATGTGTTTGTCCTAGATCGTGCTCTGGACACTCATACACTGCTGATAATGCTGCCCACGGTGTGGGGGGCAGGAGGTCTGGGCTCTTTGGGTGTCTCACAGGGCCAGTCTCTGCTGCTGCATCCAGGCACCACAAGCCTCTGAGGATGCGAGATGAGCCGTACACCGTGCGGAGGCTGAGCGGCTCCTGCACACAACCACGTCTGTCGTGCTGGGCTCAAGGGGAGATGCATCGTGCCAAGCCCTGGCAGAGTCACCGCTGTGTGGGCCGCCTGACCTGCTTACAGGGGGCTCTCTTTACCGAGGAAACAAAACCCTTTCCCCCTCGCAGGCTCAAAAGCTCGCTGTGGGTGGCACGGACAAGGGGCTGCCCTGGGCATCCCCGTGGTCATTTCGGGGGGAGAGCTTGCGGTGAGCAGGGCAGGAAACGGAGGTGCGGGGCTGACACAGGCTGGCAGCGAGCCGAGCCTATGGGGGCGGCAGCCGGGGCTCTGCATCGCGCCTGCCGCGGACGTCAGCAGCGCGTCCGCTGCCTGCCCTGGCACTGCGAGCAGAGGAATCACACGCGGTTGCTACAGCAACATCACCGGCTGGGACCGGGGCCGCTATCATCTAGCGACGGGCGCGGGGTCCCTGGGGAAGGTGGGGTACCTGCTGCACTGCCCATGGGTGCTGCCCTTCTGCCTGCGAGCAGGGGGTTGTGGAGTGCCACTGCCTCGATAGCAACAGCGTTATTAGCTCTCTTCTTTTAACCTTAATAGTACTTTTTAACCCTTTCCCAGGGAGGGCTTTGCTTATGTTCAGTAGCAGTGCGTGCTTCTGTTTTATCCCATGTACAACTATTCTATGATTCTATGATCTGATCTTTCCCTCAGTGTTCCCCAGTACTTAAACCAAAGGATAAAAAGGTCAAAACCTTGCACGAAATGGGTGGGTGCAAAATCTTTGGCCAAGCTCTATAGGGTTCCTCCCCACACCTTTGCTGAAATTGCTCTTTGGTGTTTGCTGCATTTATGCCTTGATATCTGTATGGCCCTCTTCCAGTTGGCTCCTGGAGTGTTTTTAGAGTATCCTAAAACAGGGTTAATAGGTGCTGCAGGCTTGTCAAGACTCTCAGCAGAGGGTTAAGCCTTTTTTCTTGCCTATCTCCCTTCCTCCACACGGATGGCGAGTGAGTGCTACTCAGCAGTGACCTCAGGATGTTTCTTCATTACCTTCTAGGGCACTGAATCATCTCATTGAAGGACTTTGCAGGCGAGAACATGCAGCTGCAGTCACGTCCTATATTTACAGCTTTAGCATAGAAAATCTCAGCAGTCCAGTCCTGAGGTGGTGTGAAGCTGAATTATTAACAAATGCTCACTGCTAAGGGAGAAATAGCTGGTGAGAAGGAGCTTTTTCTGCCTGTGCACTCATCAGTATTCACTGAGTGATCAGGGATCTGGTTACCTGGGCTGGCATTTGCTGATGCTCCAGATAGGTAGGGAGCTGGAGGATGCTTCATGTGGTTAATGGGAGGTTTCCTGGCTCCAGTGTTTGGCTCTGTCTTGTGCTGGTATCTGCTTTCCTCTCATCTCACCATGTGTAATGTAAGTGTGCTTTATGCCAGGAACAAAGCAATGCTGGAAAGGCGTACCTATCCTCCAAGGAGTGAGCAGCCCTACCTAAAGCTGCTACGAGAAGCAGGTGCTTCAGCCCCTACAACAGGAAGGGAATGCTGCCTTTTCTTGTGCCGTGTCTCGCCTCCATTGAATTTACACTGCTCAGAGGTGATGCAGATCAAGATTTGCTATGCAGGACTCCATGCACTACTGAGTAGCTCAGTGTGGCATTCCTTACAGTAAGCGACTCCTCACTGAATAGGTCCAGTAAACACTTTGAGCCGCAGCAAAAACTAGAGGGTTTTTTATGCCACAGAATTCAGCGTAGTGACTGATCTGCACCTTGAAATGTGGAGCAAGTCAAAGCAACTCTTCCTGAGCGTCGATCCACTTGGGATCCTCTTCTATTTAAAAATAAACCTCCTGAAGCAGTACTCAGATTCAGCCTGACTGACATGCCTCTGTGCTAAGCATGGAGCATCCCAGTGGAGTTTTCCTGCTGGAATATTGGAGACAACTTAATAAACAAGAAACATAAGGAGGCTTGTATTAAGCATCTGTACAGATAAAATAAGGAATTAAAGACAAACTAGCTCATAGTGTAGTGGCCACAGATCTCTAGCATGGCAAAACCACTGAATCTTGCCCAGCACGCTTGTTCCGGTAGCTTTTTCCAATGATTAGTCTGGATTTCTTAAAGCTAGCGTTGTTTCTATGCTGACAGACCCAACAACCAACCATTCACAAAAACCTCCTCAAATCAGTAACTAACAACAGAGCTGCCTCTCTTGTGCGTGGCTGACCACAAAATGATGTATTTAAAGTAAAAGTGATTTGGAAAGGAGTATATAATGTAGTCAGCTCATTCTCAAAACCATAGTTTTTTTCCAGTCAAAGGCAGTGCCTGCCAGTCTTCTGAAGCTACACCGCATGTTACAACGTATGACGTTAGAAACAGAACTCCTTCAACTGAAATAATACTGAAAGGAAGGTTTTGCGGCAAGTAAAACCTCCTTTGGAGACTTGTGGGCTGGCTGATCATTTTCTTGCTGTACCAGAGGGATTGTCTGAAACACCTCATTCTTTGTAGCACGATGTTGGCACTAGATGCTGAGTGAATATAAGAACTTGGTGATTGAGGGCCCCTCTGAGGGATGCCACGGCAGCCAGGCACTCCTCTAAACACAAAGAGCCATTTCAGCAGGGCAAGGTGTCACCCTTCTTCCTGCCACTGAAAACAGGTTTTCATTGCAAAAGCTACCTGAGCTTGACATTGTGAAATCACTTCCTTATGCGCTTAATACCATAAAAGAAGCCCAACTGAACTGGGAAGGATACACCCTCGCCCAAGCTACATGCAGCAAACAGCTACAGGAGCCCAGAGCTTGATAGCAGGAAATGTGTGGGAAAGCCATCTGGTGAAGCCACTTGGAGACAGTGTGAAAGTCTTTTTTCATTCACTTCCTGACAAAGTAGTAATATGTTGCCTTGTTATAGGAAGAGGCCTGTTTGTTGTTGTTACTGGCATCAGTAGCTTTTAGAAGCCCAAAGGTGGGGACAAGACTTTTGCTGTGTTAGGTGCTCTGGGCACATGTAAGAGGAGACCTTTGCCTATACCTGCTCACCCCAGATTTTATAACTGAAAAGGACAGAAAGCATAGGATTAGTTTATTTTCTTCCAAAAGGGTAACTAAAACAGGTGGGAGAGACTAAAGGAGCTGGAAACAGAACAAAATTCCCAAGCCTTGGCAAAACTGTACTTGACTCTATCTTCAAGAATTTACAGTGAGTGCTATGTACCTGCAGTTCTAGGTAAAATCAGCATTTAGCTTGGTGCGGACACACCGCTTCAAGTTACTACGTGCTTTGCTATACTGAGGCAGGGGAGGGAAATCAACTCAACATGCAGAAGGGATTTTAATCATCGCTTAGTAAATTAAAAAGTAAGGTTACTGTGGAGATCTTAAACTTGATCTTTGGCATCTGAATCATGTCTTTCGCTAGGAGCTCCCAGTCCAGCCAACCTGATTTCCACATAGTTTAATACTATTATAATCCCGGGCAATTATCTCCATTCTAAAAGCAGCAAACCACACCAAAGGCTGTATTTCAAGAGGAGGCGAATTTCCTTATCGTCGAATAACAGAGTGGTTTGGTTTAGAAGGGACCTTAAAGCTCATCCAGTTCCAAGCCCCTGCCACAGGGGCAGGGACGTCTTCCACTAGTCCATGCCGCTCCAAGCTCCATCCAACCTGGCCTTGAGCACTGCCAGGGATGGGGCAGCCACCGCTTCTCTGGGCACCCTGTGCCAGCGCCTCAGCACCCTCACAGGGAAGAACTTCTGCCTAAGAGCTCATCTAAATCAACCCTCTGTCAGTTTAAAGCCATTCCCCCTTGTCCTATCACTACACGCCCTTGTAAAAAGTCTACTTACTATTATTAGGTACGTAAAGTTCTAGATCATAATCTCAAGACCTCAAATCATTTAACAGACCTTATTTCAGCCTCCTGGCAACTCTGAGGCAATAGAGTTATCCCTGTTTTTAGAGACTGGAACACACTTAAAACCCTTATCCTTTTTTCCTTATCAGTCTTTGCCAGAATTGAGGATTTCTAGACCTGTGCTTTAATTGCAAGACAGACCTTTGTAGATACAGATAGCCCTTTGCTATCCTTGTGTGGCTGCATGGGAATGTGTGCTTGGTTGGCTAGCATTTGTGCCAGATTTAGATGCAGAAGGTATGTGCCTGAGTTGGCCTTTCATCTCTGGGGAAGGCAGGGTTAAAATCTGTCCTAAAGCTTAATTAGTTGATGAAAGAATGTCACAGCAGCAGAAAGGAGGAGGGGGAGGATGGAGGAGATGGTGGATGCTGTCCTGCTTTGAGGTAAAAGAGCTGAAGCCTCAGAAGAAGCAAAGCTGGACTGTGCAGGGTGGTAGCTCATGAGGCTGAGGCTGTCATTTGACATACAAATACCACAGGAATGCCTTCCCCAGGAGAGAGATGCTCAAGTGTTGTGAAACTGGGACACAAGGTGTTAATTGCTAAAAACTAGAAATTCCAGTTTAAAGAGCTAGTACCTACTAGGGTACAATGACTCTTACCAGAGAGAAACCTGTCTTCCTGTCCTGAGTGAAGCCTCTAGCAAGGTACACTGTGTCAGATGGAGCAGAGTTGAGGCTCTGCGTAAGGCTTTCATTGCCTTATTCCAGACTTCTCATAACCCTTTTGTTCGAAACAACCCACTGAGACACAAAATGCAGGTGGAAAATACAGAGCCAGGAACTCAAGGAGAACACCAGCAACAACCAGCAACTTCACAGAAGCTGTAACAGCACTTCTTTTGCAGGGTTTTTTCTCTCCCAGTGCTCAGTTCGCAATCCTTAGCACGACTCCAGCCTATGGCAATATGACTGTAGACAAGCACATCCATGCAGCTGTGTTTGTCCTTTTTATGCACCAACAGCCTAAGTAGTAACAGGAGCCAGAACTATGTGGGTGCAGGGTTTAAGCTGCCTCAGGTTTTACATGCATAACTTCTTCAGAATGAGAGACCACACAAATAAGACTATGATTGCACTCTGGAGCAGCAAATGTGGAATACTGAGCAGCCGGTAAACAACTGCTAAGATGATGCTGAGATTTAAAAAAGCCTCAACTAAAGCTCTGGGTGAATGATAACAGACTGTTCCCAACTCTCTTTCAGTTTGCTCCAATTTCTCCTGACTCTAGGAGGACTGTTTACACCCTTGCTGGATCTATTGCTATATTTGAGTTACTAGCAAGTTTTTGCTAGGTGACATCCTCAATGAGCACAGAGTTGTGCTTCCACAAGTGTATACACCTTGTTGGAGCACAACAGGCCTCTTCTCCAAGCTGGGAGCAGGGCTGGGCTGGGGCAGGGAGGGCAGCACCAAGATTCAGGTCTTTCCCAGGTATGGCAGTTCTGAAGTGGGTGATGAAGACTCTTTTTGGTAGTAATAGGGGGTTAAAGGGAGAAACCCCATGCTTGGACATTGCGTGTTGGTAGGCCTAACTGGGTGGTTCTTTTGCACAAGGCTTAGCTGAGCAGCTGTCTGAGCATGTAGGCTGTGAGAGGCTCCTGTAGCACAGGTGTCATGTAAGGATAATCCATGCAGCTTAAAGCCTAAAGCAATCTGTCTGGTTTTCCTTTCTTATCTTCGAGACTGATCTTTCTTTCTGTGCTCATGCTGAGGCCGTAACAAATGTTGTATTTCCCACCTGGTGATGGAAATCATGCATACACAGCAAGTCACTGAGGGTCACCAAATCTGATGGGAGACATGTTCTTAGCCCTGGATCGGACACCTGACACAACACAGGAGCCCTGCAAGGGCTTGGTGGACTCTCTCATCCATGCTGTATGTGAAACATGCTCTGTCTAGAGAAGAAGCAAAAGATCTTCACTAGCTCATCTGCTACTGCTTTAAAACCAAGAATAAACTCAGCAGTGTTCCTGAGTTAAGGACATTGCTCGAGTTTGGTGTTTTAGGGGGTGGTGGTTTTTGTTTTAACCCGGGTAAAAAACAAATCTGCAGACTAAGTGGCTTGTTTAGTACTTGACAAGAAAATCTATAGCAGAATGTGGAATGATTTCAAGTGCCACTGTAGAGTGTTAAACCAAAGACCTGCTCTTCCCACCTCCAGAGGCATGGGAAAACTGCATACCAGGATTGAATACCCAGACCTCTACACTTGGCCCTTCTCAGAGCCTTCTGGTCCTAGTGTTGTGATCGAGGTTTTGACCTGCCCTAAGGCAATCCCTGTGTCAGGCCCAGAGCCTCACCTCTGACCGAATCTAGCCTGAAATATGCTCTTACAATATTAGGTGGGCCTCTTCAGCATGAGCCTATGGTGTGTGCTTTTGTTCTGTGCTCTTTTGGGGATAAGCAATTAGGGAGAAGAAAATCTGTTGGACTGTGTTCTCAGACATTAAAATGATGGTTTATAGTAACTGTCCAGTGGGGAGAGAAAGCCCAGGGTTTAATTCCAGAAGACAGGTAAAATTCTGGGGAATTTTACAATTCACAACCATGCTGGAAGTATTTAGTCAATCTGGCTGATTTGTAACAGTCTCATTATAAATCCTCTTTCATTCAGAGGCAAGTTAAGCTCTTCGCTGGAATGTGCCATTCTGAGGAATTCCAGCAGGTTCTCACACATCTAACCACAGCAAGTCATCTGCAGGGACACACCATCAGAGAATGACATGGCATGTTCCATTCTACAACATTATAGCCAATGTATGTCAGAAAATGGAGGCTAGCAAACCCCTTTCACCTTGCTGTCACAGATCAGCCTTTTTCTTGCGTGCTACATTTGTTCAGCCTGTTTGTAAAGTAGCAGCAGATTTTGTAAATTGGTTTGAGATACAAAACCAGTCGAGACATTTATGCAGTAAATGACCACTCGACCCAGAAACATAACTCTTGCCAATGAAATGCAGCACTCCTTAAAGGTGTAAAATTCCCTTTAAAGGCAGCATGTTTTATAGGGATATCTGACTGGATGCCAAACTCCTTTTTTCCCTTAGAGGAAGCTTTCCTTCTCATTTGCCTACAAGGTGGTTTATAGCACGACAGGGAGCCTTTCCTGTGCCCCAGATGGCTGAGTGCCTGCCCGTGCTGTGCCGCAGCGACTCACCCTGCTGAGCTGGTCCAGGAGTCTTTGGTTCTGTTCGGAGAGTTCCTGGACAGCCCGTGTCTTCTCGCGGTCAGCTTCCCGCAGGTGAACCTGCTGCCTCTCCAGCTCATCCTGCAGCTGCTTCACGTCGCTTTCCAGTTCAGACACCCTTCCTTCCCATTCTCCTTCTTTGTTCTCAAATCGCCTCCTCAGTTCATGTTTCTCTTGTTCCAGGTGCTAGAGAAAGGGGGAGAAGAGGTTAGGAAGGGAAGAAAAAAGTGAACAATGTCTCTTTTTCCACCTCTATGCTTAGTGATAAAATGTTTTGTGCAGGAAGGAGAATGGTACTAGAGTGTGACAATGCCATGGAGGTGGCAGTCCCTTGTTCTCCATTCCCAGCAATTGGCCTGTCCTTGGCCTCTGGAGATCAGCACATTGAATTTTTACTGAAACAACTGCCAGAAGAGTAAAGCAGGCTGCATGTCAATGAGTGGAATATAGAGGTCAGGCAGGCCAATTGATTTAGCAGAACCTAGCTTAACTCCAAAGCAGTATTTCAGCGGGAAGTGGCATAATTCTCTTTAAAAATGACTTTACAGTCAAATGGATACACAAGCTGTATCCTTACTGCTGGTGAGGAATGTAGATGAGGCATCTCTCTTGTCATATGGGTCTTATGAACAACAGTTGAATCATCTATCCATTTGCTCCTTCTATTCCTGACCTAATTAGTTGTCTGAGAGTTTGATGGTGCACAGTAACTCTATTGTTTGATGGAGTCCGCTCTGGAATGGCAAGGGAAGCAGTGTAGTAGTTGCTATAGACATTATGTACATGCATGTTCTGGGCTACAGATTTCTTAGAAACCACTCTCAGTTCTGGAGCCTCTGCTTAGGACTGGCTGGAAAATGAGGGACACTGAATTTGGTGGAACTTCTGCATGTTTTAAAGGCTCAGTTAAATGAGGGCTTGACTGAAACAGAGCTGCAAAATCGGGTCAAAAGAGACTTATGTTGGGCCTGTTTGAAAGAATCCCTGCTCTGTAACTCTGAGCTTGAATTTCCCCTGGTGACTGAAGCCACGTGCGTACTTGCAGAACAGTGTCAGACTGAGGACATGGGCATGTCCCAGGATTCGCAGGGAAACATGAATGCAGTAGCCTTCTCTTGCTGGTTGTCTTCTGTCCCCTAGTATAACTTGCTACCCTCTATTGGATTCACCAGCCTTTTAGGAACGTGTCTTAGCAAAGCACAGAAACCGCTGGCCCAGCACTGGCAGCACTTGCCCATTTTTCCCAGGGTATCATTTCCCAGTAAGCAATTCCCATGGGACTTATGATGGGAGGGGGAAATAAACCTGCTAGGAGGGAAAGAAGATTGCAGTGCTTTCATGTGAAATGGCTTTTTATTGCTTGTTAGAAACACGGGCTGTGAGGGGGATGTTTCCCTTGGGTGCCTACTGCTGATGACACACAGCCTCCCTTGCAGGGTCTGCCACCTTCCTGAGCAGGTCTGAATGTCAAAGCCCTCCAATTCTCCAGCAGCCCTCTGGCCTGCATTATCACTCAGTCTTCCACCTCTTCTGCTCTGCAAAAGATGCTGTGTATTCTCTTTCTTGACCTTATCTCCAACTCCCTTCCTATGCTCCTTCCAACCCAGTGTAGCAGCACCCTGCTTGTGTCATTCCAAATCCTTCTGCAAATGCAGGACTTTCTAGAAAACCCTCAATTGCAAGGGAAGGCTGATAAAAATAGTGGCCCAGAGCAAAAGTATTTCCCTACGTTTCGGACGCTAAAAGAGCACCCCTTGCAAATGAGAGCAATGAGTATTATAGATATTGCTAATGTAGGCACCAGTTCCTAGCACCAGGCCCATGACAACCATTGTTTGTAGCCTTAGTGTGGCTGGAGCAGCCACAATTTCACTTTCAGTGGTGCACTGGAAGTGCTGTCTCTTACAGTTCTGCCTCCTTCACTGCTAGGCAACGTTTAGAAAGATCCAGGGCCTTCTCTAAATGGAAGATGAAACTTCAGCCTGCTGAGGAGCAGCACTGCAGCCAACTTCCCCAGACATACTCAAATGTGATTTAGAAGCCACCAATAAGACTTGTCAATCATCTAAAAATCACTTTAGTCCTTTACTGCAAATCTGCACTATATATAGCTCTGCTAAAGGGCCATCGCAAAGGTTGGAGTTAGAGGGAGAGGAAGAATATCAAGTTTATTCTCTTGTGGTGGAGAAACCAGAACAGGGCAGTGGGGCACAGAGGGAGGCTAAACCAGCCCAGACGCGCTGAATGGTTCCTCCTGCCTCTTCCTCTCCCAGCAGCCTCTCCACTCACCTGCCCTCACCCCAGCTGCAGAGCTGGGGAGGGTTTCTTTGCATGTAGTGATGATAGGGCAGACTACTGTCCTCAACAGGGGAGTTTCTTGCTCTCTGAGTATCTCTCCATCCACCAGCTGTTCATTGATTTTTACACAGAACTGCTTTCTAGAAGGCATTTTCAAGAGCATCTCTGAGAAAAAGAGTGGGGGTAATAGTGGCTCTCTTACATCGTTGTGCAAGAGAGTTGTTCCAAAGGAGGCTGCCTGCACAAGTCTTTTTCTTTGTAATAGCTCTATTTTATCCTCAGAAATCAATAAATAGCTCAATCCACTGAGTTCCTGGCAAACAGCTCTCTCTAGATACATGTAGGTATTTTTCAGAGCAGCCAGCTAGCAGAGACATATCATTAGGGCTTATCTCTTGCCATGCCTAATACCGTAGCTGCAACAGCTTAAGCACAAGGGTTACATATGCTCCGTAACCCGGTACTTGCTGTGCAAATTTAACTTCCGAGGCATTTCCGTGACGAGATGAGCCGAGCACAGCGCTCATCTCGCCCAGGTAGTACCTGGGGCAAACCAGCACCCGCAGGCACCTCTCGAAGCAGGGTGCTGCAGCCCACACCTAGGCCGATCTGCCAGCTCGCAGCCGGGGAGGGGGGAGAACAGCAGATTTGCCCCCCCCAGGGCCTAAAGAGCGCTTTTCTCAGACCCTTTCTTCCCCATCGCGGCCACAGGAGCTCGGTGCCTGCCTGCCGCCCCCGGGGGTTGTCGGAGAAGGGGCCGCGCTCCACGGGTGGAGACCCCGGGGGCCGCGGCCGTGACGCGGGGGCCCCTGCGGAGCGCTGCGGGCCGGGGGAGGAAGGGAGGGCGGCGGGGCCTCACCTCCAGCTTGTCGGTGAGCTCCTTGTGCATCCTCTCGTACTGGCGGCTCATGTCCTGGTTGCGCTCCAGCAGCGCTTTGCCCAGCCGCGCCGCCAGCACCAGGTCCTTCTCCTTCTGCCGGATCAGCGAGAGCAGCTCGGGGTCGCGGGCAGCGGCGGCGGGCGGCGGCTCCGGCGGCTCCCCGGCGGCGGCCAGCAGCGCCAGCTCCTCCTCCAGGGCCAGCTCCAGGGTGGCGGCCCCGGCGGCGGCGGCGGCGGCGGCGGCGGGCGGCTCCATGCCGCCGGCGCTGTCCGCCTCCGCCGGTGCTGACCCGGCGGCGGGCAGGCGCAGGCACGGCGCCGACATGGCCCTGCGCGCCGCCGCCGCCGCTCCGCTGCGCCCCCCGCGCCCGGCCCGCGCCTGCGGCTGCTGGGCGGGGAGCGCCGCCGCCCCCGGCCTCCGCCCCCCGGCGCCGGGCTCCGCCGGCGGCAGCGCCCGCGCAGCGCGCTCATGGAGCGCACGGCCCGGCCGGGTGACGGGGCGCTGCCAGCGGCTGCCCCCGTTCCTGCTGCGGGCCAGGAGGGCCCCCCCGGAACATCGGGGTGTCCTGAGCAGCGCGAGGAGGGAGCCTGGCACCCCCGGCGCAGCACAGCGCTCCTCTCCTCCTTGCTGCCTGCTCCTCCACGTCTCTGGCCCGGCTCTTCTGGGCAGCAGTCAGGGTGGTATTTCTGCGCAGTAGTTCTCCCTTGGAGAGCTGACTACAGCTTCCAACAACCACCGGGGTTTGCGTGCAATTTCAGATTGTTTGGGATGTGCCCGGGTAAAATTTGCCTTAAAAACAGCCTTAGGGAACGGTGGGAGCTGTAGTTCTGTGCATAGCACTCTTCTCTCTGGGAGGAGACTCTACAGCGGACGGGACCTGGTGGTTTTTCAGGTTCGGTGTTGTTGACATTCTCCCCCCTTAGATCCAGGCATCACTTTAGTTTTGGGCACAGGAGGGAAGCTGAAGCAGAGTAAGGCAGGGTAAAGCTATGCATCGTGACATGTCCTCAATTTCAAGCAAGGCTTTAGCAGTCGTTCAAGAAAATAAGGAAACCTGTTCTTTTGACTTATGAATTCTGCAGAAATAAACGATGACTTTTATGGCTTCTCTCTTTAGACCGTGTTTCCATGGGGCTTGCTTTCCTTCCTCCTGCAGAAGATCCACTTAGACCACGTTAATGTGTATGCAATTGCCCCAGCACATCAATCCAAGGATGTTTTTGGCTGGGACAGCTGATCGCTGATGCGTTTTTCTAGGAGGGCTGGCTCCTGCCTCACTTCAGACCCCGGGCCCTGGAGAGCTGCTGATTATTCATAACGGTTAGAGCATGAATTGTGGGAATGCAAAGTTCCCTCTGGCCATCTGCCACTGGGACTCAGCCTGTTGTGGGGTACCTCCTGACAGCCCTGCAAGCAGGGCTTGTGGATACTTGGCCTTGTTCCTGGCAGCATCAGTTAGTGCTAGGGCTGCTTTTTGTCATGTGAGCACCTGCTCTCCAAAGACCAGGCAGAGACCCGGTACCTTGTGCCATGCTGCCTGCCAGCACCCATGCCAGCAAGTGAGCTTTTGACTGTTCTGTGATTTCTTTTGCACTGGTGACCCAGAGGTGACACTTTCTTTATCTCATAGCAATTCCCCCAGGCACCCGTTTTGCCAGACGTTTTGTCCTTGCAATCAACTGACTTGCCATAAGGCGTGATGATTTGAACAGTATTGGCCCTTTTAAAAGAATCCCCTGTTCTTTCTGTGCTTTCACAGGTTTGATCATTGCTATTTAAACACAGGAAGATGTTTAATATTTAAACTGATTGTGAGCACCTTCTGCTGGAAGCGTCTCCTACAGCAAACCAAGCCTTCTGGTGTGATTAATGAAATCCATTGTGGCATTAATTTTCATTTCTAATGCTTCTTTCAGTGTATAAAACAAAAAGAGATTATCCTGAGACGGTTTTAATCCCCCAAACAAGCCAGAAGCAAAACCCATAGCTGTAGCTGTTAGGATAGGGATGGAAAAAAAGCTATTGCTTGGATGGAGAGAAAAAGCACATATAAATCAGTGCTAAGGACTGTAGATATGCCGCCATCTCGGTCAGGCATCTCTACAAGCTTAATGTTCATTTGGGGCCTATTAATTGCAAAGCATAAGTGTTATCCAGAGTACCCTGGGTTAAGGCTTTGTTTGCAGCACCACCTGTTACTACTTCCACTTAAAATCTACTGTCCTTTGAATGTAATTATTTATTTGACTCTTTAGAAAGATATTAAATTACTGATTTTTAAAACTGATTTTATGTTACTTTACTAGTATTTATCTTGTATGTTTTATCCCAAATATATCAAATATATTTATTTGATATATATATCAAATATATCAAATATCAATTATCATGACAAACTATTAAGAACACAACAGTATTGTTTCTTCACAGTTATATGGCGGCATTATCTCTTAGGATCCTAAAATGTATTTCAGCTGAGAGCTGGGACAATTGCTGTCCTGTTTTTGCTCTTCTTCCCCTAGTTAGGCCTGGTTATGTCCTTTGGAGAACCTCAGCCTAGAAAAAAGAAGAATGAGTGAAGTGAGTCAAGCAGGAGCTGGGTATTTTTAATTGCACTGAATTGAGACTTCACTACTCAGGTGCTAAGAACTGCAAATAGAGAGTATTTCTTGTGGAGATATGGATCAAGCATTTCAGGAGCTGATGCTTTTACAGCACAGAAGGTTCCTGTGTGTGCAGCACAAATTACCTTCCAGCAGGAAAACCACCACAGGGAGTGGCCCTTTCTGAAAGTGCAAAAAGGCCAAGCTGATTGAAGCACAGAGAGCTGAGAGCAAATACGAATGCCAGTGATGTCATCACAAACACAAACCTGTCCCCTTGTCCAGGACCCATGAGGGCCTTCTCTGTGGTATTAGGGAACAAGGTGGTACAGTAAAGCAGTGGTACAAGAGAGTAGTGTCAGATTGCCTGTAAGAGGAGCAGTCATTCTTTTCTTGCTCAGGTGGAAAACTTACAGGGCTGTAAAAGAAAAGCAAGTAAAAAAGTTCTATCCTGTATGGGGAAAAAGGACAGCACTGACTTTGTCACTAAGTGATTTCCCCTTCTTCGTTCCCCCCTCTTCTTGCTTTTCCCCATCCCATGGCTACCAAATTCAGTCAATAAACTATGGGGATGGTTGGAGAATTTAACCGCAGGAGGAATTCAGGGCCACTGAAACAAGCAGTCCAGCTTAAGCTATGGTTATGGCACTGTGTATTGTCCTTCCTAAGGGTCAAGGAGAGGTGAGCTCTAAGCTGCGCAGGCTCTTAAAGCTCAGTGTCAGGTGTATTATTAAAACTGGTGCTTTGAAATGAGTGTTCTGCCTTCCAGGGACTTCAGGGGTTTGCGAAGGGAGTGTGGCAGAGGGTCTGGACCTTTGCTGGTTACACCAACAAATACTGGCATATGTAGGACTGTACGAGTTAAGCAGGACAAAACATTTTTCACACATCAGAAAAGCTGTAAATCCAATAAATGTCCAGGTGCTTTAATCAATGCTGTGAGAGCAGCACTTGAAAAACAAGCACTGCATGTGTTTAATTTGGAGTAAGGGGAGAAAAAGATGTGTTGTGGGAAAGCCACAGCCAGACCTGTAAAAGCAGATTATTGTCCTGTGCTTTTCAAGGTAACTGTGGTAAGAGAGGAATTCCCATCAGCATCCTTAATCTTCCTGTCAGTTGGCTGGCCCCTTCGAAGGGAGGGGGTTTCTGTTGCTGTGCACTCTCTTCTCCCCCTTCTGAATGATTAATTGCTTTATTCTCCTCTTTGCTTTACTGCATTTTATTCCTGACAAATGCTTTAGTTATTCTGGTTGGTTGTGTACCGCCATGCTGAGGTGTTTCAGTGTACCAGAGCCTCCTCCTGCTGCAAGATGGGCAGCAAGAGGTGGGGTTTGCTCAGAGTTTGCAGTTACCTAACTGAATAATTAAAGGCAATACGTGGCTTGCTTTTGAAGCAGCCCAGAGCTGCAAAGCCAGAGACAAGGCTCCTGTGTGACCTTCTTTCTCTTTGCTTCTGTAATGTCCAAAGCTATCTGGTATGAGTGTGCCCAGGTTTTACCCGGCGCTGGGTAGGGGAAATTCAAGATGGGAAAGTATATTTGCAGAGGTTGGTAAGGGAGAAGAGAACAGAAGTTTCTGGTTGAGTAGAAGGGAAACAGAAGGGGTTGTGAGTGTTAGCCAAGCAACATGTAGTAAAATAAAGATCATCCCGAATCTTCCCGAGACTCAAGGTCCCCACTGAGTTTCTGGCAAGTTTGTTGCTTCCCAAGGTTAGCAATATTATGTCAGAGCAGAAGCAGCACTTTTCCACCAAGGTGACTCATAACGTCAGAGTCAGGGGAAAAATCCCTTGACTGCTAAGGGGATAGAGCATGGCCTGAGTGACTCAGGACTGCCTAAGGACAGAGCCAACACTACAGTGTGCTCACCTCACTGCCTGCCTGCAAGGAGCAAGGTGTGAAAGGGAAAATAATAGAGTAATAGTTTTGACTTGTTATGTGGCACATATGAGCATCATGCTGAGACATCTATGAGTTAGAGTCATAAATACTTAGTATTACAGCTTTTAATCACTTTGAGGTGTGATGTTTGGAAGCACGCTGTAATGGTCTCTTCAGAACAAAGCTGGCAGTACTGGGGACAAGCAGTGGAGCTAGTGGAGTTGCATGGACAATATTTCGGTGCAGCTGACTTGTTTGGAGCACCACACCAGCAGTTCGACTTTGTTTCACACATGGCTCTGACCACCCATACCTGCTGCTTTGTACCCAGGACTCCTTCTTGACATACCATGATCCAGGTAGACTCTGGATGTGCGACCCTCTTACTGGGACATCTTCGAACACTTGCTCCAGGAGGACTCACATCCTTCCATACTCTTGTGCTAGTTGCAGGGATTGCCACCGTGTGCCTTCAGCATCCCATTACAGACACATGCTGCTGTCCAGAGGAGGAGTAAAGATGTAATGGCTCCATGGGTAGATGCAGATCTACCTCTAGACTAGGGCTGGGGTTGTTTTTTAATGAAATGGGTTTTTTTCAGCAGTGGGTATGAGTTACTCACTTTTGAATCTTACAACATTACAATGTTTAACAAAGTCTTTGTGGAACAACCATTCCTGTTAAAAAAGAAAAAGTAGCCTGTGCCTTTGCTCCTATGAAGACACAAACTTAGTGAGATGTTTTGCTTGAGTTTCTTTATAGGAAAATATATTTTCTTTATTAGGTCCTAATTAGGTTCTTTATTAGGTCCTTTATTAGGTTCTTTATTAGGTCCTAAAATTACCTGTCATGGTGTTGGCCATGGAGTTCTCCAACCATTAAATGATTGGACATGACTTTGTAGTTTGTTGTAGGGGAAAAATATTTGTTCAGTACCACTATCTGCTTCTTATGGATATACTGCACTCTGTAGTTAGGAATGATGGTCTTTGATGTAGCATTGTTGGATTGTAAGTGACCATGTTGACATGAAGCCATCTTGGCTTTAATGCTGCCTCCTTCACTCACTGTGGTGGTCAGTGATTTCATGGCAACTCCGCCAGGTATTTGTGCTTCATTGAGCAGTTATGTTGTTATGGGAACTGGTATTCTGTAAATGATCTGAAGAGAGGCCTGATTCACTTCTTGGGAAGAAAGTTTGAAAGTTGAAAGTACAGGATAACCAGGTTTTAATTAGCTCTATATTCATTTGTGTGATGACTAATCCTTAGGGCCCATTAACTCCTTTGCAAATCCCAGCAGTTGTTGTCAGTTGTTGTCCCTCATTAGAGAATGTGTGACCAGTGGATATGCACAACTGAAGCTGAGCTTGTTCCTGCCTGTGTTTAGGTGACACCCCCTGCCAAACCTTGCCAGACTGGGAGAACATTTGTGTGTTCCATCTGCAGGGCTCATGACCTCCAAAACCCTTGTCCTGGCTGTGTGCTGGTCAATGTTGCATGTGGCTGTGGCAGGAAGGATGGGTCCTTTTGCCTTCGAGACCAAGATTTATGGGGGACTGGACAGTGCAAGACATTATCAACCTGATAAAAGAACTTCGTTCAATCATTTAAACATTTCAGAGAGGCTGTGTGTGTAACACAGTTTCCTTCCCATCTACTGCTATTTTTTTTTGCCTTCAAATAAGGGAATGGTCAGCCTTGAGTAGTTTTTGGTTTGGGGTATTTTGTCCAGACAAAATCTACACTTTCAACTGGTGCAAAGGAATCCCCTTATTTACTAACCCCAAGCACCTGGAAAAAATCACAGAGCCTGAACTGTCACACCATTGAATCATAGAATGGTTTGGGTTGGAAAGATCATCTACTTCCAATTTAAGATCATCCAGTTCCAACCCCCCTGTCATGGGCAGGGATGCCTCACTCTAGACCATGTCACCCAATGTGAAGCTTGACAATCCTACCCTGTTGGAGGCATCCTGATATGTGCAGCACAAAAGCTTTCTGAAGCAGCTTTTGCAGCAGCCGTTACCTATGGGAGGAGCAGGGTTTCATCCCCAGAGCTGTTTCTTCAGCATGTTTCAAGAGCATGAGCTACGATAAACATGTAGGTGGAAATCCATTGAACAGAACTAATTCAGTTGCTCTTGGTTAGTTGAAGCTCATTCTGCATGGCTGAGGGACCTTGTATTAGTAAGAGTTAGTGCTATTCCCCAGTATCCTTCTCCTTTTCATGATTTCAAACTGTGGTTTCTTTACTTCTGTTTCTTTTAAACAGTTTAGATATATATAAAAAAAAAGCATTGTTACCTTATACACATTAATCCTAAACCTGAACTTAAAGGCCTGATCTTTTTGGCATCCGGATGCAGTTGCAGGCAGGGGCAGACAGGGAGAGATGTCTATCAGTGTGTGTTCTGGTAATAGGATCATACTTGGAAACGTTCCTGTTTTTCACCTTCCCCATATCAGTTCAAGCTGGCAAAGCCAGGTATTGCTTCTTAATAGTGAACAGATACTGAATTGCTTCATAGCACTTACTAAACACTAGCTCACGAAAACCAGATGAAATGGGTGTTCAGGAAGAAACCAACACTAAAAAAGGAATGAAAGAAGTAACAAAACTTATTAATATTTCAGTTGGAGAAGTCCAAGTGGCTTTTATTGAAAATGCGCATTCCTCCTGAAATACCTTATGGAATGTGAAGCATCTGTGAATACCATAGGACAGGGACCACACAGGGACATCAGCCTGGGTCCCAGGAAAAGTGGCTCTGCCTGGTGGTTCAGAGCAGGAACCTGTCCTCCTTTTGGCTCTGGAGGGCACCTGGAAATCTGTCTTTCCTCTGCTGCCCTGGGCCATAGGGAACACTGCAAGCATTAGGAAGAGAGCTTCCAGATGAGGAACTGTGTCCCTGAGTAGTGGGGTTTAATGTGGGGGTTGTGATCAGCCTTGCTATAAAAATACCCAGGGCTTAATCTTTCCAGAATGATGAAAATCCTTCGTCTTCTTCTTGAAGTTTCTGGTTTCTAAATCCCCTTCAGTTTGTCAGCACCTTTCTGCTTCACAGAATGGAGAGCTGCCAGACTGGTGTCTCATCTCTCTGGGGTCTGCTGCCCACGTAGCAGGGAGTACATTCACATTCAAACCAGCACACTTGGTGATGCAAGAGTGCCCATCGGCTTCAGCTGGCAGTAAAAGAGATTTGTTTGGTGGGGTTTTGCTATAAATGTGGTTGCATATTGCTGTATGAGGACAATTCACAATGAAATGAAACTTGTAACGAGTCCTTTCCATTTTAAGCTCATATTTATGCATTAGAATTTTCAAGAGAAAAAGAATTGCCAAATAATAGCTAAGACAGACTGCTGAATCATGGGTATTGGTTTCTGTTCTTTAATTACCTGCAGCCTGCACTAACCTGCTGGAAAGACAATTGCAGAACTTCCTATACTGTGCTTCAGCTCTCCTTCTTCTGGCAAATGCCCTTCTTTAGGATTAAAAAGTAAATTATTTTCCATCATTTATAGCGCTCAAAAAGATGAATGCATCTTTTCTCCCTGTTTGAGGACTTGTATCACTAACAGAAGCGTGACTTTGAGAGCTTTTTTTTGTCTGCTTTACTGCTAGCAGAAGAACTCTGTATGGCACTATGCAAAGATCCCTTAATATTATGCATGTGATGTCATCTGCTTCTGGAAAGGCAGCACAACCAGACTTTCCTAACCCTGCACACCATTTCTTCCTGTAGTGTCTGCTTTCCAAAGAGCCCAGAGATCCTTGTAGGAACTATAATGAGGTGCGTCTTAGGGTAACACTGTCCTGTGGTCACTGTTCCCCTGTCACAGAGAGATGAAGACTAGAGAAGAGAAGTTGGCAGTAACTGGCCAACAGTTTCCAGTGCCAGGTCACATACGAGTCTGATGCTGAAGTTGCAACCTACAGTCTTAGCCCTTACATCTCAATTTATCTTGAAGAGCCAAGTCATGAGAGGAAAACAAGAGATCCTGTTAAGTGTCTTCCTCTAATGACCACACTTCTTTGGTTTTTGAGACACTCCTGAGGACCAAGGAAGGAGATGCTATAACACAGCTGAAGTCACAGATGAGTAATGGCAATGGTATTGAAAGAGCTGAATAAAACATGAGCAAGAGAGAAGGCTGCAGCTCCAAAGAACTTGAGATCAAAGCATGACACATGGAAAGCATAAAAGTGATAGTCTTGGATACCAGAAAGGAGAAGGGGAGAGAATGAATCCCTATTACAATAATTTTACTGGTCAGTTTTTAAATTGTGAGAGAAATTGTGCTTGTAATTTAAAAAAGACAAAGTGTTTCTTTATTCCTACTGGAGGACCTAATTTACATGAGCTGTAAATGTGTTGGGACAGAAAAATCAAAGTGTCTCAGTGCTGCGAGGCGCTCTCATCATATCATAGTGCCTTTTGAAGCCGTAGCTCAGTGATTGATTAGAGGAGATCTAATTAACTAACTGCGTTATAGGAAAAAACCAACCATGGAGGAAGTTGTGATACTCTGGGTATCACATTCATCACAATCTTTGCTCTGCTGCATGGGTGTGGGAGTTCTATGGAAAAGCCAAACCTTCATTCAATATATGACCTGAAAATAAACCTTAAGTTCCCTTTCTCTTTTTGTTTTGCCTTTCCCATACAATTTCTCTGCATATTTCTAGACATTTCAGGAAGTGCATAGACCATATTCATCACTAACATATTCAGCATTAACTGTTTAATATTCACCCACACATGATCTATATGGGGGTGAAATATGGATACGAACATTACCTTAATAAAGTATCTTCTATTCTTGTTTCTCATTTTAAATTTAGCTTTATAGATTCTGTACCGCAGAGACTAGGCAAGCTCAGTCCCATCGGGAATGACGTCTATGAACACCTAGTGCAGCCCTGGTCTGAGTCCACAGTCAGTGTCACCCGTGGAGTGTGTGAAAGCAGTGTGACCTGAAACATGACAAAGGAGAGAGGTGACAAATAATAAAGCCAGATGTTATTCATTGGGATTGATGGACACTTTGATGTGCTGTCGTAAAAGGATATAGAGATCATGAAGCATATTTTGCTCTCTTCGGTGCAGAGACTATGATAAAACCCTACAGCAGTTCAGGCTCTCCAGCAGAGCTCGCTTTGGCTGATTGCCCTTTCATACCTGTTGTGCTTTGGACTGTGATTCTTTTCTCTCTTGGAGATCAGGTTGTTTTATAAAGCTTCTAGACCTTTCCCTGACAAGATCTTTTGAACTACATGGAATCAACCTTGTTGGGCAGGAAGCCTTTTTGCATGCATTATTCCATGGCTGTGGGCTAGCTTGCCTCATCTCCCCACGTACTTGGGTATCCAGTTTCTTTCAGAAACACTTTACTATGAAAAAAGCATCTTAGTTTAAATGAATATAAATTTTGCCTGTTTTAATCATCCTTTTTTTAGGCTAGTGTCAGATACAGCTTTATGGCAAGAACTTAATACGTTTGTATCTTCCGTCACTGTTTTGATTCAAAGACATTGCCTCCACAGATGAATACTGCTTCACCAAATGTATGTCTAAATGAAGACATTTCAGCAAAGGCCAAATGAGAGGGAAGTAACTACCTTTTAAAGCATTATTGAGTGTTCTCCTGAAAGAAGCTATATGGCTATATGACTATGGCCCAGAGCTAGTAATTCTGGCTATTCCCTGGGTCGGTTTTGTGCTATTCAGTGTCAGTGACAGGTAAGATATCCACTGGGTCAGTTTTACTCCATTTTTTAACCCCGAAAGAGTAACCTATATACAAAAAAACCTTAAATATTCATGGGTTTGCCCTTTAAGTGTTTTTGTTCATTGTTTCAGAAGTTACTCTGTTGGAAAAAGAAGATGCTTCCACATAAAACGATACATCTGCAAAGCTCATGAAATACTGTCTTATTCTTTGGAGGACACCAACATCCTTCTCCTGTGCAGAAGTCTCCCTAGGACCTTGCTGTAGGCATGAACGGTAAGAGCAGGCTACTGTGATTTTTATTGCATCTGCACATGTGCCACCCTTGGTTCCTTCCCTTTTTCTCCTGGTGACTTACTAGATCCACAAGGTGTAGCATAAGTAACCTGAAGTGCTGTAGCCATCAGAAATTGGGAAATGGTTCAGCAGCACAGCTGGTGGTTAGGCTGAGAGTCTGCCCCAGCTGATGGGGGAAAAGGCTAGTGGGTGAAGGAGGCTATTTTATTTATGGGAACCATTTCCTCAACTATTGCAGAATTAGTTCTTACCATTGGAAAGAGAATCCGTATCATGGTTTAAGCCCAGACGGTAACTCAGAACCATGCAGCCGCTCACTCACTCCTCGTCTTTTCCGCCCCCCACTCCCAGAGGGATGTGGAGGAGAATCAAAAGAGTGTAAATCCCACGGATTGAGATAAAAGCAGTCCAGTAACTAAGGTATAACACAAACCCACTACTTCTAGCACCAATAATAATAATAATAATAATGATAAGGGAGATAACAAGGGGAGAGAATATAAAATCAAAAGGGGAAAAGGAAAAGAAAACAATAAACACAAGTGATGCACAATGCAATCGCTCACCACCCACCGACCAATACCCATCCCTACCTGAGCAGCGATCTGGACCTCAGTTTCTACCCTGGGCATGATGTGCTGTGGTATGGAATACCCCTTTGGCTAGTTTGGGTCAGGTGCCTCTACTTCCTCCTGGCTTCCCGTGGCCCTCCTCGCTGGCAGAGCATGAGACTGAAAAGTCCTTGATCAGAGTAAACGTTACTGAGCACCAACTAAAAACAGCAGTGTTATCAGCATTGTTCCCAGGCTGAAAGTCAAAAACACAGCACTACACCAGCTACTAAGAAGGAGAAAAATGACTGCTACTTTTGAACCCAGGACAATCTGTAATAGAGGATCTATGTATTTGGAAAAGTGCCTTGCTCTGAGCTTCAAATAATGCTTTGTTTAAAAATCTGGGGTTTTATTTGTATTTCTGGAAAATGAAACCAGGGGTTCCCCTGTGCTAGCATGTGCCCTGGAAGTGATCTTTCAGCCTGTTGTGTCTAGTATTTTAGAATGCTTGTATTTAACTTTGTCTGGCTTTCTGCTGCTATTAATTGTATCTATTAGTCATTAGTCTGTTAAATTCTTCTTGTATCTCAGTTCTTTGGAGAAGAAGAGTCATTTGAAATAGTTGGAGAATGCTGGCTAGGCAAGTGATTGTCTTTATAAAACAGAACCACTATGTTCCTCTTTACAATAACTGTAAATGGAAATGCATCTGTTGTTTCGGTTTCTCTGAAATTACATATCAGACTTTCAGACACCTGAAGACCCATTATGATCTCCATCAGCTTTGTGTTTGTTGCTTTGTCTATGACAGGAAGTGTCCTCCATTGGCCTTTCAAAGAAACAGTGTCTCATCAATTGGGAACGCATTTAGGATTCATTTCATTCAGCAGATCATTAGAATACATATGGCACTTGCAGGGAAAATCAAACCACGTGGCAACAGTAAAGCCTGGCAGTTTTGCCTCATCAACAGTAATAGTCCAGCATCTAGGGGGAAAAAAAAAAAGATATTTTTTTAATTCTGAAGCCTGTCAACATTTACCAAAACTGGTGTTTGTATTTTTAGCCCATTACAAAAATACCAATAGTTAGGATTCTTTTTTGGGGGCAGAAAGGGGTGAAAAGACAAACAGCTGCAGGGACTTGTGGCGGCTTCGGATTCTTTATTTTGTTTGACCTGATTTAACAAGCTTCCTCTGTTGAAATATCATAGTCTATGTTGGGAATTCTGTCAGGAAGCACAATATGTGCAGTGTGGGTGAGGAAGCTTGCATCAACTGTCAATGAAGATCAATTATAGGAATTATTGAATTACACATTAGATAAGAAGCAGATGACTCCTTTTTGCATGCAAGTGCGGTATTAACTATTTTTGCCTGAATTAAAATACAGCCATATAAGCACTGAAAATCTGTCCCTGAGCCTTACAACCTGCCCAGGCTCATTGATTATTTTATGCTTTACGATTCAAGTCCTGCAGCCTTGTGGCTTTGGTGTGAAGTACTGTACGGAGAAAGCATCAATCTCCTAACAACCTACAATTTATATGCAGCTTGGGCAGAAATAGCCCCTTCCAAAAGACTTGTCAGGGATGAACAGGAAGATGTTATTTAGCCGTTGCCATATTCTGATGTGTTGGTACTCCCGATTCATGCTGTGGGAGTTGTGTGTCCTTCTGCTCGTACCACAGCTGGGTGGTTGATGACAGGGTGGTGAGACAGGCTGTTCCTGCACCTTCATCCTTTACAAATACCTTGTATCAGCCTGTTTAATGGATCTTTTTGAATGTCCAGATGGCATTTTTGCCCTAAGAGGCTACATATAAGTGGGAAGACTGGTTCTAGAATAGCCATTCTTTAGCAGACTCTACACAGCTGCTGAACAGCACTGCCAGCAATGCCTGTCTGTGCCTGTGGTGCAGTTTAGTGCTGAAGAATCCCAGCTTGGCAAAACAGAAAGTGAGTAGGATTTAAAGAACCCTTTTCAAGGGGAAAATAGCTGTTCTTAGTCACAGGAACTAGATGATATATCATCTTCTTATGCTGAGGTACTGAAAAGCACCAGAATGAAACCCAGGAGAATACATAGAGAAGTGCAACAAACTATGCAGCGCCTGTGCAAATACTCTTTTATTCCAGCATCCTGTATTCTGAAATGTAAAAATCTGTATTTCCTAATATCTGTTCATGATGGATTGAGTTGATGCAAGCTCCTCTGCTGTTTTTACTGCTGTTTTCTGGAGGATTTTAAGTGGTAGCTGGTGTTCTGCTTTAGAAAGGGTGTTAACAAATAACTACTGAGCATAGAGTGTTTTGGGTTTGTTTTTTGTCATTTTGAGGTTGGCTATTAGGCTTTTCCTAATAATTGCTTGATATGAAAAGCTGACTACTTTCTGCTCCATGTTTAAAAGGCTTCAGAATTGTAATACCCCAACAGGGCTGCACCTCTACCTTTGTTTCCAAGAAAGTAATTGCTATGAGCCTTTTTCATCAGCTGGCACAATTAAATGAATGCTGCATCTGATCCATTTCAGAATTTCAGAGAATCAGTGCACAAGACTCATTGCTCTGAAGAAAACTGGGTAGCAGAGTGCTGGGAAGAGCAGGAAGGAGAAAATATTCTACTTCAGTACTTATGTAATTCATTCAATTATAGAGGAATTTGAAACAGCATAAAAACATCTTTTGTTAAGAGGCAATTTCAAACTTGAAGCCCATCTGCAGTACTTTAAAAACACAGAGAAAAAAAAAAAAAGAAAAGGAAAAAGAAAGGTAGCCTTAACCCTTTTTTTGCAGGAAATGTTTATTCTCTTTTGCATGGAGTTTCCATTCCTCTTTCAAGACTTGTAGTTTAGTATCCAGCCTGTGGCTAAAAATAGCTAAATGCAATTCACTGGCAGACCATGAACATTGCATCACTGCACCAACCTCCCACCATGCTTTTGTGTGTGTGTGTTTGTCTGAGGAAGTACACACTGGGTTTGTAGCCTTCTCTTTCCAGGTGGCAGGGGAAATTTAAAAGTGTAAAGAACAACATGAGACAGGCCAGTCTCCATCAGGAATGGTGAACGGTGCTCCAAAAAGTGTGATTTGACCGTGCAGGGACCTCCAGAGCAGCCAGAAATTGTCATTCAGTTCCCATATGAACATGAAGTTACTTCACTGTTTGTCAGTGTTACCTCTTATTCATCACAATTCTTACCATGGCAAAGCTGTTTAAAAATCAGAATCCCACAATAGTCACTGTAAAATATTTCTTGGCCTCCAAGCAAAGAGTATAGAACTAATTCTAGAAGAATTAAATAAAGTAACATGTAGGCTGTCATTGCTGAGTTCTTCAAGACAGGAATGAACACACCCACTCAGAGCAAGAACATCTTAAATCTGTAAAGTACCAAAATCGTGATTCCAAATTAGAAAATAGACAGGCAATCACATCTAAATTTCTTTCAGTCTTACCTGTAAGAGTCCTTCTACATCAAGGCTGTCATTGCCTCATCTGATGCCTTTATTTATACTCTGAACAAAGTGCTGCTATTGTTCTTTTCTACCCTATTCGTTCTTGCCACCATGGCTCTAAGGCTGCAGTGCACAGATTACTGTTTACTGGAATTATTGGAATAAATCTTCAAAAGGCAACAGAATTTCTTTCAAGTTCAGTTACATGAGGAAGCCAAGTCTACCTCTGTATCCTCATACTTTTGGTGCTTCAGCCTGACAGTGTTTGTTTTACTAAACTGCGTGCAAGAACTTGTGGTTTTATTTTGCTTGTAGATAACAAATCTTGGATCTCTGCAGTACGTTGTATTTACATCTGTCAGCCAACACCGGGCTGCAGGAAAGCACCTTCTCTTTCCCAATGACTTCTACAGCAGCTACAGGGGCAATTGCCTCAGTGTGTGGATTTGGTAGGAGCAGGCTCTTCCCAACTGAACTGGAGTTTGCAACTGGTGTCGAACTGACCTGTTCAGAAAGCCCCAACACACTAAACCCCAAACCAAATGAACAAACATTCCTGTTTCAAAAAGGGGGATGTTTTCCACTCCAGTGGAAAAGTGATTTAGTGATGCTTCCCTCCCCACGTGGCCGCCTGCCATTTCTCATCTCACCTTACTTATTCCAGAAAATTCCCTAACAAAACTAGACCTGTTCTCCCCCAAATCACAACAGTATTAGTGACATCCAAGTATCTTTCTTTCGACACCATCTAGCTAACTCTTAAATCAGATTCTTACACCTTTCTGGAAGTCAGCCAAAGAGCTTTATGGGTAGAAATGGCTCTGCCACTCATCTGCACAGGAGATGTCTGGCACATCCCAGTTTCTGGCTGATATCAGAGACAGAGATCAACAAAGAGCCTACTACTTATATTAAGACAGAATGAATCTTGATCTCGCATTCCCTTGATGATGGTCAGACTTCCAGTTTCCAAATATAGCACATGGACTGGATTGAGTCAGAGATTCTTTCACACAAATCAGGATACACAATGCTCTTCAGCCCACAGAAGGCTGGGGAATGCCAGGTTTCTAAATGGAATTCCAACACATGGCAATGAAGCACTTATGAGCATCCCACAAGCAAGCAAATCATTGTTGTAGTAAACTAAAGGGTGTCTTTCCTGTGGATTTGTTGATTTAAGGCAAGGAAGAAAGTCCTCCTGTGAGCATCGAGAATTCATTCACCCTAGAACCAAAATAAGATTAAATTCTAGTAATATGTTTGAATTGTTCTCTCAAAAGAAGTAGGCATCTTCACTATAAAGGTATCTCGGACCATATTTCTTTTGAAATCTTGGTAAACTACACTTTGATAAGGCCATCACTTACGTGATTACCATATCTAACCTCCAGAATAATTGAGTATTTTGTTCCATGCAATTTCCAGATGCTAAACTGCCCCTATCCCAGTCTAGGCTTTATCTTCTAACAGAGTTCATCACTGCCTGCCTTTCCATGGCAATGAAAACATCCAAATAGTTCTTTAGCTACATTTGAAACAAAACATTTATTACAGTTGCTCAGCTACATTGTCAGTTTTGCTTTAATTAAGCCCCTGTCACTTGTTGCTCTGCAACACGTAATTCCCATTAACAATTCCATGACAAATTCAGTTTTCAGCTGCTGCAGGAGACGTTAATGTGAACACATCAATATTGATGCGTCTTGACAGATCGTGAGGTTTAATAAATTGCTTTCTCTAAAACAATTTTTGTGGAATCAGGGGTGTTCCTGCAATAGCACAAAGAAAGCCTGAAGCTGAGATATGTAAAAGAACAATTGCTTTTCACTGCATCTGAAAGTTAATCAATGATTTGTCCAGCAAGTCATGAGGTATTTGTTTTAGGATAAACGTAATGACCCAATTCAGTTCCCATTTCATTTTGGTCACTTTAGAAATTTAGTGCAGTTGTGTTTTGGCTTATGAAGAAATTCAACATCTGGATGTATGTTAGGAGCAAAACCTGGGTAGGCACTGACCAGCATGTGCTGCAAGAAGAATCCTCAGAACTGGGATTAGGTCTGAAGAGCATCACATGTCTGTGTTTTTTAAATGAGAGATGGTGGTCACGTATCTACAATGGAGGCTACCATGTGGATTTAAGCCACTCTTTTAATGGATTTTACCTCTGTAAATATAAAGCAATGTATAAAAACCCCAGTGAACATTAGCACTTATATAATACTGTTATTGGGTTGCTAACACAAATGAAAAAGGCCTTTAATATTTCAATCCAAATAACCTTAAAGAACATTATCAGAGGTAGCTCTGTACCTAACTTCTGGTGGAAGTCAATGGGAGAAACACTAACAGCCATTCAGGTCTTTTAAAGTTTCGTTTCCTTTGTGCTTATTCTAGAATGATTGCAGAGTGGTCTTCTTCCAGAAATTCTGAGGAGGAAATGAAAAATACTGCTCAAGGAAAAACAACATCATTCTTTTCCTAGCAGTTGTTTCTCTTTGCCTTCACACCTTTCTCCCTCATCCAGAACTGTTATTCCTGAAGATGTATTGTGCAAATGTTTCTACCCCCTGTAGTGTGCATGGCTATTATATCTAAATTGGATATTTTGGGATAATTTGGGAAAGTAGGAAAAGTGGGCCTAGGATCTAAGGATTATTTAGGTCCTATTAAGTGACGGTGAGAGCTACTGCTGGCAAGAGTTTATGGTAGCATTCAAGTCAGCCAAGTTCAACCTTGAATTTTGGTACAGAAAGCGGTAACCACCTATAACCAGAGTTAGGGCTAGGGAGAAGAACCATAGACTCACAGAATGGTTTGAGCTGGAGGGACCTTAAAGATCATCCAGTGCAAGAGCTTGGTTTATTACAAGAGTTCTTAAATACTTGTGAGTTAGAGACAGGGATATAGCTGATAAGGGGTCATTAATTTTTTGTTTTCGTGGGCATATAGATCAGTATGGTAAAGGCCATCTGTAACTTTCAACACAAGAATCACTGAAACCAAGAATTTATTTCTGGGATCCTCATCCTATGGAAGCTTAGGTTGGTAACTGCTACCAGTGTACATGAATAATCAGCATTAACATTTGGAAACAATGGAGCTGAAGAGATTTCCATGTAGGAAAATTTTGGTCATGCTTAGCTCTTAGATTTGTGCTAGCACAAGCCCTTTTAATCACCTTCTAGCCATATGTAAATCTTGGGAAGCGAGCATCCTGGGAGCAGTCACAAGTGTCTTGCTGCTCCAAAGATGAAGATATTTAAGAATGATGCTGCTGTAAATACAGGAGTTCACAGCCAGAAGGTGTTAAGGGGGATCTGGCATCTTTCTGCCCATTAAAATATGGCAGTGTTATTTTGGATGAGAATCCAAGTGCTGGGTTCTTGGCAAAAAGCTGGCATACCTGCATGCCTGATCTTTTCCTTTTCCATTAACTTGGTGCCTATAGACCCTGAGCAAGGACGTTACGGTGAGAAGCAATCTTTGGAACACAGTCACCTTGGTGCACTATCCAACAGCATGAGGGAGGGGAATTTCAGCTGAGGAAATAAAGGGAAACCACTACTCTTACAATAAAAATGCCACACAAATGGTAACCAATTCAGTGCATGGTAAGATGTCAAAACATGTTGAGTACCACACTGGAACCTGTTTAGGAAAGATCTTAGGGCTCTTTATTCTGTTATGCTTTTGAATGAGCTATTAATTTAATAGCAGGGAATAAGTCCTTGTTTAGTACAATTGCAGGTCTGCTGCTGATCCCTCAGTTTAAGTGAGTTTATCCACAGGAGCAGCTGTCATCATCAAGGAGTGATATGTAATCTGACCATTACAAAGACAAAGAAATAGTGTGCTATGAGCGCTCGTGAAAAAGATCATAAGTATGAAGGAATCATCGCTTTCACACTGAACACTTCAGAGCAGCAATTTAAAGGAAAACAAAATACATGTTCTTCTGAAAAGGTATTTATTTATGTATTACCTGAGACATCACAAATGGGTAATGAGGTTTTAGCATGGAAACTGCACAGCTTTTCCCTTTCTCCTCTGCTCCCTCCATCTGCCACTGCAGCTTCTTAACGTTTGACAACAATCCTGGTGCAGCTGTATTTTTAGGCTACTATTTAATTTTGCTGGTAGACATTCTTGTTTATGTGAGTCTCTTACACAAAGAAGAAAAACCAGTAAGTGGGCTTCTACCACAGGACTGCTTCTAGCAAAGTATGTATTTAAGGGCCTTCTTAAACAGAACTATCTAACGTGACCCTTCACCTAAATTATGAGGAAAATTGTACCTGTCCCAAACCATGCTTTTAACAGCCAGCTTCCTTGCTTGCAAGCACTCAACAGTATGCAAAGAAATCTTTATTTACTAAAAAATAAGTGATAAAACATGAAAATTGTGGCATCTGAACTCATACTATCATTGGACTCACTGTGCAGTTGAGAGGCTGGTTCCCCACCTGAGGCAGACTTTGCAGCCCAGCAGCTCACCTGGCTGGTCACATCTGGGATACTGGGGGAGCCCAGCACTAGTGTTGATGCTGTCGAAGGGAAAGTGTTACCTTGTTATTTGAACAAGGTAATGGGAACAATATAGGAATGAGCTGTCAGAAAGAGAACCCAGCTCTTCCTCTTTCCCCATTTTCCAGATCTAATGTTCAGATGTGGTAATTTCCCAGGTGGCATCATAAACATCGTGGATATAGAATAGGAATTTTGGCAATTAATAAGAAAGAGGAGCCTAATGACATTTGCTTGGGAGAAGGGGAAAGGCAGAGAAGACTAAAGCGAGGCTTGGAGCAAGTGGAAGGTATCCCTGCCCCGTGGCAGGGGTGGTGGAGTGAGATGATCTTTGAGATTCCTCCAAACCCAAACTGTTCTATTATTATGATGGTGAAGTTTTCCTTGTTTGGGTGGCAGACAATGAGACTTCTCCAAAATGTAGGACAGAGTACCCTTAGACATGACAGGGTTCTCAATACTAAGGCAGGATGTGGTATTGTACTAAAATGCATTAGCCTGAAAACTGACTAGTTTATGAAAAGGAAGCTCTTTCTTGCCCTTCTTTTATAGAGCTGATCTCTCCTATGCAATGCAGTTGGGGATGAGACATGGGCAATGACAGTGACCTGAGTGAAATCCAAAACGCAAATTGGCAGTGCAGACAGTGGACAATAAATTAATTTAAAAAAGTCTTTCAGGTTTAATAGCTTGAAATGAACACAGACACGGAAGTTTGAGAAAATACACCAAAAATCTGTCAGTGTTCCAGGGGTGAACTGGAAGAGGTGGGAGGAAGCACAGATCTGTAAAATGATTTCTATAAAGCCATATATAACAAATCCATCAGTGCATTACTTTATCAGCGAGATGCCAATCCAGTATTAGTGTAATTAAACTGATTGCTGGATAGCAAAACATGGTGGTTTATGTCACTACACAGCAACCCGATCATTTTTGGGGAACTCCACCCCCTAGCTCCTGTTACCAGCTTTACATCCTGCCAGGGTGCTGTGTAACAGTGACCCGTACCCGGGAATAGCACCTCGCGGTTTGCGGAACTGTGCTGTTTGCAGACAGCATCCATGTTTCGTGCTGCTGCTCCCCACTGGCATCACCGCACGGATCCGCCGCTCACCAAGGTCATGCTGCATTCCACGGCACATTCTGATGGGCGGCACGTAGGCACTGTGGAGGGGACGCCGAGCTGGAGCGTTCCTCCGCTGCTCCCCTTGAAAGCCAATTACCCTGCGTATGAATAACACGGCCGCATGTATCACACACGCAGAGGGACATAAGGTCAAATGTATTGCCGAAAAAAGCTTAACGCTTCTGAAAACATCTCTGTTTCCCCTCTGCCTGCCCTACGCGGGGCTCGGCTGCTGCCAGCTATGACGTGCAGTCCATGGTTGAACCAGCTCCAGCCAGGACCATTAAGGATGAGTCATTTCTGTGTTTTAACCTTTGCAAAGGAGCAAGGATTGATTAAAGCAGCGCTAACCCGCAGGCCAAGCGGCAAACCCTTTATGGAACCGGCGGCGGCACCCGGCAGCTGCCACCTGCCCCGACCGAGCAGGGGCCGCCCCTCGCGGGCTGCCCGGCAGGCCCGGTGCGAGGGCGGGCACCCCGGCCGTGTCCTGCCCCGCTCCCCGCCGCAGGCAGGCCGTTACAGCCGTTACAGCCGTTACAGCCGTTACAGCCGTTACAGCCGTTACAGCCGTTACAGCCGTTACAGCCGTTACAGCCGTTACAGCCGTTACAGCCGTTACAGCCGTTACAGCCGTTACCGGCACGGCCCGCGCCACCGCCGGCCCCAAGGGCTCCAGCCCCTCCTCTAGGGACGCTGCCCCTCCTGACCACTGCGCTTCCGGCCACACTGGGCTGGCGATTGGCTGAGGCAGGCGCGCGTCGGCGGAAGTGATGATTGCCGGGGCACGCCCCTGGCTCCGTTCAAACCTGGCTGGCGGTAAAACGGGGCGGAGGTGAGGGGGGGCTGGGGCGCGCGTGGCCGGGGGGGGCTCGCGGGTGAAGGGGCGCGGGGCTGAGGGGGGAGCGGGGCTGAGGGGGGCGCGGGGCTGAGGGGAGCCCGGGGCTGAGGGGGGCGCGGGGCTGAGGGGAGAGCGGGGCTGAGGGGAGAGCGGGGCTGAGGGGAGAGCGGGGCTGAGGGGAGAGCGGGGCTGAGGGGAGCCCGGGGCTGAGGGGAGAGCGGGGCTGAGGGGAGCCCGGGGCTGAGGGGAGAGCGGGGCTGAGGAGGGCGCGGGGCTGAGGGGAGCCCGGGGCTGAGGAGAGCCCGGGGCTGAGGGGAGCCCGGGGCTGAGGGGAGAGCGGGGCTGAGGGGACCGGGGCTGAGGAGAGACCGGGGCTGAGGGGAGAGCGGGGCTGAGGGGAGAGCGGGGCTGAGGAGGGCGTGGGGCTGAGGAGGGACCGGGGCTGAGGGGAGCGCGGGGCTGAGGAGGGACCGGGGCTGAGGGGAGCGCGGGGCTGAGGGGAGCGCGGGGCTGAGGGGAGAGCGGGGCTGAGGGGAGCGCGGGGCTGAGGGGAGCGCGGGGCTGAGGGGAGCGGGGCTGAGGGGCGCGGGCCGGGGCTGCGGGAGCAGCCGGTGCCGTCGGGGCTCCTCGCTCTCGGCGTTCGTTCTCCCGCCCTTCCCAGCACACAGCTTGCGGTGACGCTGCGGCTGCGTTCAAACTCCCTCGTTCTAATAAATGTTGTTTCTGAGGAAATAAAAGCGTTATTGATGTTATAGCCCCTCATCGCCTTGTTTTATCTCTAGTCAGCTGTTCAAGTACCTCCGCTTGAATGTCCCCGTTCTGTTTTCAGGTGATCTTTTACACATGATAACCTGTAAAGATGTTGAAGTTTAAATGCGGTGCCCGATATCCGGCAGAGGCCGGACCGATGGAGCCCATCACCAGCCGAATTTCTCGGCTAAATCTGCTCTTCCAGGTAAAGAGCACCTGCCCTGGGATTAGCTGGGATTGGTGTGCGTCCAGCGTATCAAAACACAGTTTTGCTTGTATTTATCCTGGAAACTGCACAATTTTCCCTTTCTCCTCTGCTCTCCCCATCTGCCACTTCAGCTTCTTACCATTTGATAACAGTTTGGTAACAGTGCATGGTTCTTTGGAGGAAGGGGTAAAAGAACGGGATAACCAGTTGGACTTCAAAGTGGGCATCTACTTTGCATGAAGTTTGATGGACAGTTTATATACATAGAATCGTAGAATGGTTTGGGTTGGAAAGGACCTTACGATCATCCAGTTCCAACCCCCTGCCATGGGCAGGGACACCTCACACTAAACCATCTCACCCAAGGCTCTGTCCAACCTGGCCTCGAACACCGCCAGGGATCTGTAATATTATAGCCTGAAGTGGATTTCACCGCGTGATGGTGGAATATTGCATTCTGTATCCTGTAATCTGCAGTTTTTCATGGTGATGTAGCTGAGGGTTTTGCCCTGAGGTGGGTTTACCTAACCAGCTGCTGTTTGATCACTGGAGGATTTGATGAGCAGCTTTTCCTTCTAGAGCTAATATTGATACTAACTGCTTATACTATTTATGCCATGAGTAAAACCCATATAGTACAATGTCAAGGAAAAAGCCAGGGGGATCAGAGCCATCAGTAGAGTGTAGATAGTTTCTAGAAAGCTGTGATTTGAACTTTAAACTTTAAAGGATTGGTTTGCGTACAGGTGAAATACCTGTAGCATCTATTACAGACAGGTATAGCAAGTTGATACATTTACCTCATACTTCTGCATTGTTTGTCTGATTTCTGAAGTGATTTTTAAATGAATAATATATAATCAGCTCTATACATATGTTATTGGTTTGAGGCTTTTCATTGTTGTCTGAGACTCCATCTGCTGTTGCTTCCTTTTTTTTTTTTTCCAGGGGAAGCCACTCTTTGTAACTCAACAGCAGATGTCTCCTCTCTCCCGGGAAGGCATCCTTGATTCCTTATTCGTCCTTTTTGATGAATGCAGAAACCCTGCTTTAATGAAAATTAAACACATTGGCAACTTTGTCAGGAAGTGTAAGTTTGTTTAGACTAATCATCAGGTGCCATTTTAAAGGATAGTTCTTAATGTTTAAATCATGCTTTTGTTGCTTTGAGTCATTAATGATTGTAGCCCAGGTCTTGGAGCATCTGACTTTTTGTGGGTAGACTCAGTATATGAAGGAGATCTTGGCAATCTCAGTGAAGCTTTGATCAGGTACAAAAAGGTCGAATGCAAGTGGCTTTTAAAGTGTAGTGACTCTAATATGTGTCCTTCTTAGTCTGTGTTATATACTAGTGTTGACTATATACTGGGGTTGAGGGGTACTTTCTTTGAAAGTGTCTATTGCATACAGCAGAGCTCCAAGTACACACAATAGAGGGATGTCAGGAGTTGAGAGCAGGACAGTGACTAAAGGTATGAGGGGAAAAAAGTTTTAGAAAGGAACTTGGTAATTATTGGCTCGTTCAGCTTGTTGTAGCCTTTGGATTCCATGTGTCATCTGAATTTTACATGTGTAACTTGTAAATAGTGATTCTGTAAATCTGAAGCACTATTGTAAATAGTGCTTGTAAACAGTAGATTTGCAGCACTCTGAAGCACTGTTGTAAATAGTGCGTCAGAGGTACAGTTCTGGTGGCGTAAATATTCTACTGACAATGTGCTCAGATTCTTTCTGGGGAAAAGAAAAAAATTCATCAATTTTTCTATTAAGATATACTGGAAAGCTATTTGGTTTCAAGTAACTTCTCATGCCCTTTATGATAGTTCCATCCAATAGTTTCTAGATATTATTAGCAGAGAGTAATTTTCACCTAGTCTGAAGAATTTTTAGAGCAGTCTCCTGTGAGCAGTTGGTTACCACAGTGCCGTTTGAAACGAGTCCATGGAAAACTTGAACCAAGTAGCTGAAAGAAATGTCTCCGGTTATTTGTTAGAAAATAGACTAGTGCCTCCCACAGGCAGAGGAGGAAACCCTGCCACTTGACTCAGAGAACTCTGCTGGGTAAAGCCCTCCTATTTAGAGATTAGACTTTATATTGGTAAAGGAGGGTTGGAAAGAAATTAGAAACAAAAGAGGCTATCAGCCTATAATGTTATGAATGGGGCAGAATTATGGTTGCTATGGGAACTCTGTTAACATTTCCTGGTTCTTTTGTATGAGCCATATTTCAGTCTTAACTATGCATTAATGCAGTCTTTTTCTAGTTCTTATACATACTGTTGTGGTTTTGTTTTCTTTTTCTAAGATACACATTTTGGAAGGATTTCACATTTCTTGAGAGTGGAACTGAAAGTTGTTGGTTTTGTTTTTGTGAGTTTTTTTAAATTCCCCATATTTGGTGGTGTGTTTGTTATAAAATGCCAGTTAGCCAATGTAAAAATAAGTGTTTTATTTTTCTAGATGCAGAGACAATAGCTGAATTGAGGGAACTGCAACCTGGTGTGAAGGATTTTGAAGTGAAGAGTGTGGTTGGCTGTGGTCACTTTGCAGATGTAAAAGTAGTAAGAGAGAAAGCTACTGGTGACGTGTATGCTATGAAGGTGATGAGCAAGGAGTCCTTGCTGGCGCAGGAGCACGTATGTATATTTTTCTGTTGTGAGAGTAGAACAATAAAGTACACTTTGAACATTCTCTTTTTGTCACTACTATTAGAATTAAGTTGAAAGTGTGTCTTGGGATGGATCATCCTACGTTTCAGTGAAGTAATATAACTGTGTAGTTTTGCTGTATTAAAAAGCCATTGCCATAGAGTTGAATCTATTGGGTGAGGTGCCATCCAACCTCAAAAATAGCCCTTGTCTTAAAGAACTTGCTACCTAATTGTAAGAGAAGAAAAAACAGATAGAGAAAATACTGGATCGGTATTGATCAGCTTGTTGATGGCTTGAATTTTCAGGCAATGTGTTCATTAAGTTTTTTGTTTTAAAGACCGACATAGAATGTCAGGAGTGGGTGTGAAGGCAAACTGTGGTGACTGGATTTTTATGGAGAGCCTCTCACTAGCTTGAGAAATGTGTTACTTGAGAACTTAAAAAAGGGATAATGGAGGTTGTGATCATAGTTTGGTGAGAAATAGAAGTTAATCTTTCACTGACATGAGCTGACAAGTAGGACAGAGATACTCCATGAAAGACCTTGTGAATTTATACAGCAGTATCTGCATCAGTTGTTCCCAATACATGATGCAGTTAGGTTGCTCCTGAGATTCCATAGCCTTGTTTGTGGCCTTCAGAAATTAAGATAGACTAAAATCGCTCTTGCTATGGCATAGGCTGACAGGAAGCAAAGTATGATACTACCCTCTATATGAGACTTGCTCAGTTTTGTTGAGTGTGGGTGAGTGAAATAGGGAATGTTGATCTAAATGAATGTGCACTATCTGGTAATAAAATTAATTTCTTATTCTAGCTGTCCATCTGAATAATCAAATAGCTGCTAGAGGATGATTTCAAGGAAGCCTTGTATTTTAATGCTTTACAATGAATTTATTGCTGAGTTAGCTATGAAATGCTGCCCCATAATTGCTCTAGTTTATTCTTGTCTGATTGTTTTGAGATCAGTTTTTTGTTTTTTTATTAGGGCCAGGCCAGATGAGGTCAACCAATTGAATCCCAGACTGGTAAATGTTTCACCAGTTTGAAAGGGAAGCTGGCCTTTGTTGCAGGACTACTCAGTTGAAAGCAAGCTAGACAACAGAAGTTGGAAGGAGAACAGAAAACACAAAATGCAGGAGTAAAATTACCTTTTAAAGGTGCACATCTCAAGGGAAAAGCATTTAATAACTTCAGTGCAATTTTTTTTATGTGTCTTTGGCACAGACTCAAATCTTTCTAAAATGAGGGGATTCTAATGTATTCTAACTCATTTTCATCGTGTTCTGTTATAACTTCCTTTTCTCGCAGATGTCTTTTTTTGAAGAAGAACGCAGTATATTATCTCAAAGCACCAGCCCATGGATTCCACAGTTACAATATGCATTTCAAGACAAGAAGAGTCTTTACTTGGTAATGCCTAGTCTTTGTTTCTTTTCTCCTCTGATAAACACCTTTACTATTCTGTAAGTTTTCCTGCATTACATGCCACTAATATGTGTCCAATGTAATACAGAGAAGTTGAACAGAATATCTCTTCTATATATGAACTATATCTGTTCCTTAAAAATTTTATGTAGGTTATGGAGTATCAGCCTGGAGGGGACTTGCTGTCACTCTTAAACCGATATGAGGACCAACTAGATGAGAGTATGGTGCAGTTTTATCTTGCAGAGTTGGTTTTAGCCATTCACAGTGTTCATCAGATGGGTTATGTACACCGGTAGGTAAAGATTGCTTTGCGTTGTGCATAATATGTGATCAGTATCATTCCATAAAACAGTGTTATAGAATGATGCATTCTTAGCTGTTTTTTTTTTTTTATATATATATTCTATCCTCTTTCAGGTCAGTGTTTCACATGCTCTATCAAAAGGGAAAATTAGAAAATTAATCATACTGCAACTATAATTGTAGCTAAAGGCATTAACTTTGATGTAAAGTTCAAACTAACATCAAGAAAGGATTGTTACGTATATTTTTGGGAGGCTTAGGAGAAAGAAGTCTTAATGTTGCACTATAAAAAATTAAAATCTTTTCTAGAGATTGTTGCACCAATATTTTAGCAGCAAATATTTTTGGGAAATTAGTGTCACTGTTAAAATTTCTGGTGTGTGATTGGTGAGCAGAGCAGTAAAGGATCTTGGAGCAGTTAAATGTCACAGAGTTTTCTAAAGATCGTCTCAAGGCTTGCAGGCTGTTACTCTATATATTTTTACATCTTACTGATGTTTAATAAATTTATTCCATTCTGAAGCTTTGGAAATGTTGTGAAGTATTTATGTTACGAAGTATTTATGCTGCACTTAGAGCATAGGCTGTGACCTTCTAATGCAATGTACCTGCCTGGATATGAAAGATGTGTAGAATAAGTTGTGAGGAAATTTGGGATGAAGTCTACATAATACGTCACTGTAACTCAAGTACAATGTAATCAGGGTGCAAAACCACCTTCTCTTTCCATTGTCTATCAATAATTATTAACTTTCTATGGCATAAGTGGGAACTTTACTACTTTCATATTTGCTTGGAAACAGAACAACAGTTGGGAATAAGACTCCCACTTGTTAAGGTTTTATGCAACTGAGCACATGGCTGAGTGCAGCTGAATAGGGTTATCCTCTTATCTAGATATGACAGCTGGGAAGGGTATGGAAAGGTACTGATTGCTTTCTTCTTGCTTTCAGAGATATCAAACCGGAGAATGTTCTTATTGACCGGACAGGACACATTAAACTGGTGGACTTCGGGTCAGCTGCCAAAATGACAGCAAACAAAACGGTAATAATGTGGTTGGAAGCTTTGCCTACGGGTTGGTTAGTCCAGTCAAAAAAGGAAAACTAACATTTATCTGTTCCTTGATTACACCAGGTTCTTCTGCCTTGTCCAATATGGAATCTATTCATAATGATATATTTCTATTTATGAATGGTTTTTCAAACATGAACTCAAGTATCTTTTGCAGCTCTCAGTAGATCTATATCTGCTTCCTAACATTTTAATACAGTTACTTGTAAAGGCAGCTCTACATTTTCATGGTGCTACACTGCATTACAGAATCATACTTCTAGGGATCCTTACAACTGTTCAGTGCTGTGCTTAAAGGAGGACACGGATTTATAATTGTTCATGATTGGACTGAACCCCTGTTGTTGTAACTAAGACGGAACAGTGTTGAAGACTCGGGAGCTCTTGATTGAAATGAGTCACATTTCAACGTTCTGGGCTTTGCTCACCAGAAAGCACTCTATTCAAAGCTGTGAATCCGTTTAGGTTTTTTATAAGTTGCTTGTAAATTTAGGTAACTGCATACAAATTCAAGTGATAATTTGAAATTAAAATCTAAGCGAGAACATGAAGTTCTACACCACATTCCTGTCTTAGTTTACAACTTTTTTTGGTAGCATTTTCTTAGTATTGCAACTCTTAATATTTTGTTTTCCTTTTCTTTGCCTTTTCAGTACTTCTTTGCATTGTCTTTTTCTTTTCATTTTTTTCTTCACATTATCATTTCAGTTACCTCGAGGTTTTTGTGTTAGTCTGGCTGCTTCTTTCTTTCAGTTTTTCATACCACTCAATGAACTGCAAAAATGACTGCAGTTTTGGCTCCTGAATTATTTTTTCTAAGCACTCCAGAAATTTAAATACTAGTAGTTTGCTGGTAATGAACACAAGGTAAAAAGTAGAGATGCCACAGAATGCAATGAGGGCAGGGAATATTTATATCTAAATTTGACTATTTTTGATATTTCAGCTCAGATGTCCCTGTTTATACTAGTTGAAGCAGTAGTGCTAGAGTGTGTATACTGCTTAAAACATTAGTTTAGTAATCCTGTGCTTTTCAGAATGCTGTTTTTCTCCTTTAGCTGTTTGTACTTGCTAGTAACAGTTAGCTCTGATAATTTGACTCTTTTTCTAGCAAATAGCTTGCTTTCTGTTTGTTTACCAGCAGTTTCCTTAACCTTGCACTTTTTTGCGTAACAGCCTTGCTTAAATTTACTTACTTAAAATTCACTTTGGGGCCTGAAAATTGTGTCTCATTTGAAAAAAGCAAATAGAAAATATTCGGTTTATTATGAAGATCACAATGCACAGACAGTGCTATAAGTTCACTTGGGTATATCTTTCCATGTAGGTAAATGCCAAGCTACCTGTTGGCACACCTGACTACATGGCACCAGAAATGCTAACAGGGTTGAATGGGGATGGCAAAGGTTCCTACGGTCTGGAATGCGACTGGTGGTCCCTGGGAGTCATTGCATATGAAATGATTTATGGGAGATCTCCTTTCACTGAAGGGACTTCAGCAAAAACCTTCAATAACATCATGAACTTCCAGGTACAGAAAACTCCTTCCATGTTCTTGAGTAAAAAGGCTCTAACTAAAGATTGTGGTTTTACAGTTGAGATAAGAAGCTTATGGATGTCTCTTACTCTGTCAAGTTCATAGAATATTCAATGTATATGCTTTATATTGTTTTTGTATGTCTCTGTATTGTATGTCAAATGATTTTTGGTAACAGGTGCCATAAATTGCAAAGTTTTAGCTGTCCTCTTAGGCAACTGTAATTGCGACATGTGCAAAATAGTCTGGATAAGGGATCAGAAGGATTAATTATGTATTCAGAAAGTTTCTGATCTTACAAAGTATTTCAGGATAGTAAAGCGGCTATGAAGAGCTGCAGAAAGACTTGAGGATATTGACTGTCTGCATGATTAAAACATCATATGAAATTTAGTTTAAATAATTTTAAATGAATGTATATGAATGGAAAAGTATCACAACTGTACCCAGTGGTGGGCTCAATAACAGTATCTTGATTTTATAATCTATGCAAATGTTAAGTTTAGTTCTTAGTAACAGTCCAGAAAGCAGCACATAGAATGGTAGGAGGTAGTAGGAAAGAAAAAGGAAATAAAAAATCATGTGTAGCTTGAAGGAAGTCAACAAAGAGTGGTTGCCTATGATCTCTTCTAATATGGGAATTAGGGGCATCAAATGAAAGTAGGCAGCAATAACTATGCTACAAACAAAAAAAGAAACTTCATATAGCACATTCTTATGCTGAGGAGCTCTTTGCTGTAAGTTTGCCGCTGCTGAATATTTATATGTGTTCAAAAAGTGACTAGAAAAAATCATAAAAGAAGAATCTATTGAGATCTGGCAAATAGAATCATAGAATCCCAGCCTGGTTTAGGTTGGAAGGGATTTTAAACCTCATCCACTTCCAGCCCCCTGCCATGGGAAGGGACACCTTTCATTAGATCAAGTTTCTCCAAGCCCTGTCTAGCCTGCCCTTGAACAGTTCCAGGGGTGGAACACAAAGACATCATCCCTGCTTCAGAAAAGACTAAGCCACAAATCCTTGGGAGTTTGGGAGAATTTTCTGGGAAAGTGTCTTGTTTTCCTCTTCCATTTGTGTATGCCTTGGCCATTTTCAGCATAAGATGGTGACCCGAGACTGCCATTTGTCTGGTTAGGAATGGTTGTTCCTGTGTTATCTTTGCTGCAGTAAATACATATAAAAGCCTAACTGGAAAAAAATGCCCAATACTTTAATTTGTATGCTATAAATATTTATCCAGTCTGCCTGACATAGAATAATGAAACTTAATTTTAGTGTTGTGGGACTGTTTTCCTACTGAGCAGAAACCCTTTTCTTTCTTTTTTTGCAGAGATTTCTGAAGTTCCCAGAGGATGTGAAAGTTAGTAGTGAATTTCTTGATCTGATCCAGAGCCTGCTATGTGGGCAGAAGGAAAGGCTGGGTTATGAGGGACTCTGCTGCCATCCATTTTTTAATAAAATTGACTGGAACAACATCCGTAACTGTAAGTAGAATAACAGTGCATTTATAAACAATTCCTGTTGCTTTGGGTAACGTGAACGTTTGTACAATGTGAATATTTAGGTGGGCTTGATCTGAATTGTTATTCATAATGAAACAGGGCTGTGTCCTGGAGCAGGTGTTTTTAACAAAACAATTCATTTTGGTTTCTGGGTAGGATATGATATCTCTCAGGTGAAAAATGCAGGGTAAGATGAAGTTTAATACACTTCCATATGAATTTCTGATACAATTGCCATATTACTGCAGGCACTAGACTAGAAAATCAAAATGGTCCTTTCCACGTCTTTCCTTGGATTAAAATGCATCAGTATGTTCTTTCAGGCCTTTTCAACCTCAGTTTGCTTAATTTTGGCTTAATCTCATTATTTTTTGTTGAATCTTAAGCTTTCTCTCTTTCATTGCTTGTGGTTCAACTTCATTTGAGTTGTTTTTTTCTCTGTGTTTTTTTGGGTGTTAGCTTCTATAGGTGGTGATATATCAGTGGTCATAGGGACACTGGAATTTTTTCTCAAGCTTAATTTGGCAAATAGATGACTCATTTTTATCAACAAAAATCCATTCATTCCACTAGGAATAGAATAAAACTACTGAAGCAGATAATTTTCTCTGCAGAAAATTTTTTGTAACACTATGGAAGCACTGGAATTCAGTATTTGGAAGTACTGAGGCACCGGCATCATGGCAAAAGCAAATCTTCCACAGATTGTCAATGACCTATGTATGAGAACCTGAGTTGTGCTGGATATTATTTGAGATTATTTGGACTGTAAGATTATCTGGGCAGGGAACATGTCTGTGTTATAGTCTTTATCCAGTATGCTGTAAGAGCAATGACTGTGCTCCATTTTCATGATAAATTGCTAAGCCAATGCTTCTACTTTTGATAACTATCTCAGCACTTCAGCTGTCAGCTCCACAGAATATTTACTCACTTTTCTGTTGATTCATTAATTTTGAACTTGTGGAGCTGCTCTTCTGTTAAATTCCATTGTTTCTGCCCTTTGAGAGGCATTGAGGCTTGAGTCTTTTCCATCATTTTATCATACGTTTCCCAGACTTCAGCTCTTTCTGCCTTCTTTCTCCAGAGCCCTGCCTGAGCCACCAGTTCCCATTTCTGAAACTTTTGCTTCGCATTTGTATCATATTATCTCAGACCTGGAAAAAAAAATAGCATCTGGGCATGAGTTGTGGTGTTTCCTTGGCAATTGTCTGTCCAGTATTCACACAACTGCATAAGTTAATGGGGTGTTTTGTCATTTCATGTGGCAACAGTGATACTGATGGACAAGCTGGCTGGCAGCTCTGATGTCATTACAATGTTGGAATAAATCATTTGGGTTTTAAAAATTCCCTGTCTGTCTGGAGCTGGCCAGTGGATTGCATCATTCCCTGTAATATCCGGACCTACCTACTGTGAAGATTCATGCAGTTTTGACCCCTGACTTCGTTGTTATGTCTCATACTTCATGAAACTCTACTGTATCTAGCACAAAACACAGCAGTCTTCTAGCTCTTAGTAGCAGATTCAATGTATCACCCATTGCTTTGCTCTCTGCAGTGGTTCTCCATTTGCTGGTTTATTCAGAGCGCTGTCACTGTCATCCTGTTCAAAACCCTTGTTGGGTCTGACCCAGGCTTTCTAAAAGCTAAAGGTTTCTTTCTTATCTTGACCTCTGTTGATAGTGGTGTTTAACTGGAGCAGTGGCAGCCTAAGAAGATAAGGAAACTTGTGAGTGCTGGCAAAGGTCACAGGATTTAGATTTACATTAAAGAGACTCACTCCCTGAAGTTAACCTGTTCAAAGTTTTGGGTATGGCATGGACTTGGGGATCTGAAAGTTCTTTTCCGACCTAAATGGTTCTGCGATTGCTAAATAAATTCTGTGTCAGCACAATCAGACTTTCCTCTGGTCTATAAAAGTAATGATGTTATTTCTATTATCGACTGAAAAAGGTAGGGAAAAAATTGGTACCCTTGCCTTGCAGGTATTCAAATTGTCATGCTGGGAGCTCCAGGATAACAGTTCTTAATGCACCGATTTTGGTTAAGAATGTGTCATTAAGAGGCTTTTCAGTGTTACATTTTGTTGTTATGGTAACCTATGAAACACTTGACTTTTCAGTAGCCCCCTTCCCAAAAGACAGTTGCCTCTAAAAAAGCTCCAAACTTCCTTGGTTGAAGTAGCATGTATCTGTAGAGGCAGCTCTTCAATTACAGAAATAGAATCCAACCATTAAACATAAGGTCAGGTTTAACTGAATCTGTGTCAACAGCTAATCTTCCCCTACCTTGGAGTATTGTACTGAAACTTATTTATAGATTCTCCTCTCTGCATTTGTTGTTTTCTGCTTTTCAATGACTTCTAAAGCTTCTAAAAAAACCAAGCCAGACACCACCACCTCCCTCAAAAAAAGAAAAAAACTTTGGAAAGATTGTGTTGATTTACTTGACAGAATTTTCTGACAATGGGATGGAATTTATCTACCTGGAATAAACATATTCATGTCTGTGTTTCAGCTACATGATCAGCATTTTAACTGGAAAGTTGATAACAGAACTATTTGAGTACTTGCTAAGTATCTAAGGCTGGAGGTAGAGAATGAGGGAATGATGTACTTGAGTTATGAGCAAAAAGGTTGCATTGGGTACTTTGCTAATCACCTTTTGTTATTTAAAATCCATGAATTCCATGAGCTGTTTAATTTGGAACCAGAAATCTGCCTGCTGAGAGGTGGTCAGAATACTTTTATTCTCATCTAAGGAGTATATATGTATATCAAAAAGAATCTTCCATTTTAAGAACTATTTTGTAACTGCAGTCCAAGAGGTCTTGAAAATGGAATATCATATTTGGACTTTCATGAGGAAACTGTATATATGAGAAAAAAAAGAATGAATGTCTTTTGCAAACAGAAGAACTTGAGAAAGTGTTGAAGACTGATTTTTAGGGTATATGTTCTGCTATTAAACAGGTAGGAATACAAATCCTGTTGTTTGTAAGTCCAGGATTCTTCCTTATCCTCAGGAACCCAGAGTTGTCATTCATGGTTAAACACTGTGATGTTTCATTTAAATGAAAATGTGTTGACTTGTTTCTATAAGTGGAGATCACTTTCATGCCAGCTTGAAGATCGCTTTTATGTATATGCTGGATCATGGTCTTGACAGAACAGTAAAGATGTTAAGATAATATTACAGATATTGGTTACAACCAGTATAATGCCTTTTTTTTTTATTTTTTTTATTTTAAGTGGTCTTAGAGAAAACATCCTTGAATTACTTTTTATTTTCCATATCTTCCATAACACATTACTCACATAGACCTTTTAAAGCCTGAGGAAGGGTAATGCCTAAGCTACTGCGTGGATGCTTTCCTCAGAAGGCACATATAGATCACCTTGCAGATCAAGGAAAGACACATTTTTATTCTTAAGAAACGTTGTGTATTTCCTTTCAGTTTCCTATTTCAGTTTTTCAGTGTCCCTGGGGAAATGCAGTATCTCTTTTCTGAATTTACATGAAAATATTTTGAAAGGATGGAGAGACCTGATTAAGGCAACGTTCCTTGAACTACTCATACATACATACCCTCAAAGCCAAAAGCAGCTTCTTTTCATACAGACATTTTCTCTAATCCTAATGATAAACGAGTTACAGAACTGCAGTGCATGTGTGCTGGAGTTTGCTGCTTTCTTTTTTCTCTTAAACTTAGCAACCTACAACACCCCCTTTTCCTCTGAAAGTCATTCTTTGGAACAGATGGAAGAGGGTTACATCCTTCCACAAGTGGGGAGGTATCTAGGCAAGCAATGGGCTTTTTTAAAACATGCAGTTCTCTACAAGATACTTTAAATGGTAAATAGAACATGTATGTTTGTTTGTAACATCAGAAACAAAAAGAAGTCTTTATACTCAACCAGTTCATGTGAATAGAAGCATCAGGTTCACTGTCTTTTTGAGTAATCATTTTGCCTCTTCTCTGGGAGGGGGTGAGCCTGGAAAACATGCAGATTTTTCACCTTGTCGGATGGGATGGCATGGTTTTAACATTTAGTTCAGGGTTTTAACAGTTAGAGGCTTGTCTTGACTTCTACTAAAGGATTCTTCCCTTTAAAGAGCAACTGGTAAGCATGTCAGTGTATTTCCATTCACCAATCTGCATCTTGATCTGAACATACTATAGTTGTGTGACAGTTCTCTGATTTTAAGCAAGAAATTATAATTTAACTAGATATCATGTCACCCATGTTTGAAAACAAAATTACTTCTCTGTTTTAGCTAGTTTTTTACAAGACTACTCTGTTTATTCTGTAGATATTTTGAACATCAGAAAAAGGACTCCCTAGTCGTAGGAATAAAGGAATATAAAGAAGCTACCAAACAGTTAAAAAACCCCAGAGTGGATCTAGCTTTTTTTACTTAAAGATACTCCCTCTTACTCCTAAGCGAGTCTTTTTCCAGGGTCCTAAAACTTCTGAAGAAGTTATTCTCATTCTGAGTTACTGTTGGCAGTTCTGAACTACTTAACATCTAGAGGTATTTCTGTTAAATGAGTGCTTTTTAGAAGTTTTCTTTTTAGTTGCTACTGTTTCTTGGTACAACTGTTGTAACAAGGTTATGCTGCAAAGTTGCAGAGGTTTTGGACCCTTAGTCATGGATTTATAGGGAATGCAAACTTGAGGGCAAATGATTTTTCAGTATTTTTCAATCCAGTATTCACAATTTCTCCGCTGTTCACATAGTTTATTGAACATTAGAAGAAACTGTGGTGGTAAACACTGTGCTTTGTAAACTAGTTTCCTACCAGCCCCAAAGGTTTAGTCTGTCTCTGATTCAGTTTTATCTTTCTGCATCCACTGTTCCCCTATTGAATGCCTTTACTCTTTTTATGTGCATGCTGTTCTTAGGCATATTTAAGTTATATTTTCTTTTATGCCTATGGTTTGACTAGGAATTCTTATTGTTAGTAAGGGGAAAGTCTTTAATTTTCATTGCAAGGACTTGGAGATGACTTTTAAGATCTTAGCTAATTTCTAGTGAGAAGTAAGGCACTAGATTTCTCTTTCAAAGATGTTATCTGTCAGTCTATGAGCAGTATAACCTGATGTTAGACCATTCTAAGAAGGTGGTTAAGTTGGGCTTTGCTACCTCTTCAAGAAAGATTCTAGACTTCCCCAGACAAAGTGAAGAGGTTTTGCCGTTTTCTCTATTACTTCACTTCACAGACAGTATCTCCATAGACAGTCTTCAAAACCAATGTTAACCCCCCCCCAGCAACCCCTTCCTCCAAGAGGATGGGCAGAGTTCTTTCAGCAGAGGTCCTAAACTAAAAAATAATTCCTGAACTTCTCCTCCTCTGCCATGAGTTAACTATAACTTGGATTTATATTTACATTGAAGTTGATATACTTACAGACTGGTTTCTGTTGCTTCTCTGGTTTTAATCATGAAGAGCATATAAAAGAGTGGCTGGATGCTATCCTGACATTAAGTGAATTTAAAAAAAAACCCCACAGATACTAATAAACAATCTGTGTTCCAAAATCATGTTTACAGTACAGAAATGTCAGCTTTATATTGAATCTAAATTTATATTGTAACCAATAAACCAGCAGAAATTAATAAATTAATGCTATTGACAGAAAATGGAAATGTTCTGGAGCCAGTCAGTAAAACTGCTTACTCCAGAACCTATTTAATTTGTGTATTTTCCCCATTTATCTCATTCTAATGTACTTGGAACTGCTGTACGTGAGCAGCATCCTATCTGCTTCATGGAATTTCTTCTCACTTCCTTGCTTTGGAGCCACGTCAGAATGACTCCTTGGGGAGCTGCTTACAAAGCCTGCATGTGCACTTGTGATTTACCAGTTTATACAGACAGATTCCTTATTTTTTTTGGGCTGTTAATGCTGGTTTAGTGGGTAGTTGAAGCATGCATTTGTTTAGAGAATGAAGAGTTAAAAAGCGGGCTGGGAAAGGCTTTGGCAACCTAGAGGGAGCCAGCAAGCTCCAGCCCTGACTCATTCTGCCCTGTCAGTCAGATAAGCCTCAGCATCTGTCACGACTGCAGGCAGGTAGGGTTAAACTCCGAGCATGCAGAGAGTGAGGAGCAGGGAGCCTGCACTGCAGGGGTTGTAATGTTTGTTCCCGGTTCTTCAATTCTCATCAGCCCTTCAGCTACAGGAGATCTATACTGGAGCCATGGTAACGGTTTTAGCACACTACACTTCCATCAGCTTGTGACAATGGGCTGTGTTCTAGTTGCTGACTGAAGAGCTGTCTCCTTTATAGAGCAAAGAAGAGATTTGTAGATTTGCAGTGAGAGAGGACCCGAGTGATGAAATAACTTAAAAAAACCCAAACCCAACCCTTTTAGAAAACGTGATTTAATGAGGCAGGAATTGCACAGCAGGTTCTTGCATTCATTCCTTTCACACACATAACCGAGCCAGCAGGTAGCTTGGGTGCTGCACATCATTGGGAAGAACTTGTTCTTTTGTTCTGCTGGTTAATTAAGCTGAAGCAAACATGAGAAAATCAGCTGAAATGAAACAACTGCTTAACAAGTTAAATGGTACCGATTTAGAAATTGTAGTAAGAAATACATTGTGATTCCTGCTATTTATACCCCTCTTCAGAGCTGATTGTATCGGAGCCAGACTGCAGTGGTGTCCTGACAAGAGTTCCAGATCTTTAGCGAGCTCTACAGAGAAATAAAATCTCACTGATATTTCTTCCCTTCCTAAAGACCAATTAGTTTCTGGTAGCTGTAGTTTATTAGAATTGTCCAGGAGAAAGACCAGTTTGCTGCTGATTAGAAGCTTATGCTGGGAGTATTCTTGGTAGTATTAAAGGTTAAAGGTATCCCTTAGCTGACTAGCAAAGGATCAGGCTATGTTCTCATGTAGTGTCACTAATTGCATAGGTTGGAGACGTTTTCTAGATGAATCAGAATATATCACAGTACTGATTTTCTTAGCCTGATGCTTTGATTTGATTCCAGGTATGTGTTTAAAAAACCAAAACCTAACCTGAAAAAAAACCCACCCCAAACCCAACAATCTCAAATCACCATCCTAAACCCCAGTTTAATCGGTGGGGGAGACATTCTGCCTGCAGAGTGGTAGCCATCTTGGTAGCTTAAGGGTTAATCTCTTGTTGCTGTAATACATTGGAGAGCAGCAGCTCAGTCTGCTTGTGTTAGCAAGATTAAAAGCAGGAGCTGCAGTGCCATTGCAAGCACTGAATGAGTGGGACTGTTGCAGAGTGAACTGTAGCTGAATTTTGTCTTTTCTTCTTGCCTTTTTTTTCACCAGCTCCTCCCCCCTTCGTTCCTACTCTCAAGTCTGATGATGACACCTCAAATTTTGATGAACCAGAGAAGAATTCGCGGGTTTTATCCTCTACGCGCCAGTTGAACCCAGCAGGTTTCTCGGGTGAAGATCTGCCGTTTGTGGGGTTTTCATTCATCAAGGCATTAGGGATTCTCAAATCAGAGTAAGTAGGAATTATTGCTTAGGTAGATTGCTTAGGATCGTTGGAAAAAATGTGAAGGTTTGTTACAGTGAGGATGGTGTGTGTGAGGAAAAGCTGTTTTAACTGGCCTGTACTCTGCTTTAGGGAAACTGCCAGATTCTGGCTGGATCTGTTGCTACTGTGGCTTGTGCCTGTCCTACTGTTTTGTGATTATTTCTGGGATGAGGGAGAGGGAATGAAATGGAAAGATTGATTCTAAACCAGTTACTGTTTAAATTGTTGTTCAAATACTTTCAGTCAGTTATCGCTGTTAACCAGGGAGCAGTAGGCGATTGCATTTCTGATATTGCAGATCCCTGAAAGAATGAGAATACTGAGGAGTTCAGAGATGGAAAAGGGGGTGTGTGTTATTTTATTGGGTCAGAGAGTGGGCACCAAGTGCTGGGGATGTGTAAGGCTGAATCAGTGATCCACAGAAATGGAGCTCCGCTAATCTGGGAATGTGCAGTGATGGGTCAGTGAAGAAAAGAAGGATCTTCATGGCAGCTGACTGTGCTGTTGGGTCAAGTTAAATATGAAGACTGGACATTGCTGTATTTTGTGTTAAGACAGTGGAGATTTAGATGGAGTATGCAGGGTATGTGTCTGTGGAGGGAGGTAAAGATCTAGAAAAAGTGGGTTTCAATTGAAAGAATACATGCTTTCTGAGAGAATGCAGTCAGAGAAAAAGAAGATTATAAATAGTAGTATAAACCATTTGGTGTGGTGGGTGGTTAGTTTCTGATGACAGAGCTATTGAAAAAGTATTAGTGCAGTAGGTTAAGTTACGAAGTCCTTCCCTTAGTATCGTGAGGCCTCTCAGGAATGCAATGGCTTTAGCTGGGTTAGTGACTCAATGCACTCCACGGTGCTGTGTTTTTGTGTCAACCATCGTTCACTGCTGCTCATTAGTTCTCTTCAGGGACTTCGTTGTCAATCTGCCTTAATCAAGTTTTCATGTTTTTGTCATATTGGTTGTGATAGTTGCTCTGCGGTAAGTGTGTAACCAAATCTGGCGATACTGTTGACATCTTTGATCTTGCCCACACTATGAATCAAGGTTATGTGCTGGTTATGCCTATAAAAAAAAAGGGAATCTTTGACTGTCTCTCTTCAGCAGAGTTGCTTTGATGACAAAAGAGGAAGGAAGGGAGAGGAAATAACCCCCCCCCAAAGTATTCTTTTACTTATCTAATTATCAAATTATTATCTAATACTGTGAAATGATCTAATATTGTCAGCAGAATTAGGAAAATGGAATGTTATATTTGTAGATCCTGGGGTTAAAAAATCCATTGATTTAGAAGTGAAATAACTTACGGCATTACGTTTTCTGCCTGGGAGCTGCAATCCATCTATCAAACCTACATGACCATTCACGTAACAGTCAGAAGAGGCTCAACAGTGACCGTATATGTATGGTAAAAATGTGTATGTAATTGGTCCCAGGACTAGAACTGAGCAGGAGGTGAGGTAAAGTCCCAGGATCAGTGGTGTGTAACTGTGCTGGAGGTTGAAGGCTGAAAAGTAATGCAGATATAGCAGGTGGATTAATGTGCTTTCTTTGTGGAGCTCGTACTGAAAATGACTATTGAAGTTACATCTGAATTCTGGTAATCGATGAGAAGAGGTACAGCAAACGAATAGAGATTAATGTGCTCTGGAGAAATTTTGACTGAAGTAAAATCTCTGCTATCTGTGGCCTGTTTTCTCCTGAGCTGGAACAGAAAGACATCATGTACTTCATTTTCCCCAGAATAAATTTTAATAGAAGTAGATCTCAGTTTCTTTTTTTCTTTCTTTTCTTTCGTTCTTTTTTTTTTTTTTTGAATAAGATGTTGATAAATACACTTTGATTTTTATTTTTCAGTAAATACTTGCATTTTCTTCTAAGAAGGTGATTTAAATATAGCATAGAGTGTATGGAGAATCGAAAATATCTGTATTTAAATAATGCGGTAACTAGTTTCTTCTCAGTATCACTGCAACACTGGGTCATAAAGCTGACTTCTTACTTATAATATATCGCGTGTTGTATGTTTTGCTTGAGGATATAAAGTACTGTTTCTGTCCACACTAGTTTGCATATCAAATTCTGGATGGGAAAGAGAACTGTACATGAGGGGTAGGCTTATCTGTTGCAAATCTTGGGATGTCTTCTCTGGAAGGTCCTAAGTCATAGTTTATCAGTCCAGAATTTTTCTTCTTAAAATCTTTCCTCTGAAAGTCTAACCCTTATTTTGCTAAGTGCTGCAGATCCGTTTTCCTGTGCCTGCAGCATGATAGCTCTAATGCCTCTAGTGCTGCTCCTAGTCAGGCCGGGCAACTGCAGAGTGCCATTAACAAGGTCCTTGAAACTTTCATTGCTTTTAATGTGAGGGCTGTCCAGCTATGAAGTTTAGAGTTATCCTGTTGCCTTTGTTCACTGGACAGCTACAGAAGCTGTAGCTGAGCTTGGAATTTCATATCCTTCAGAGAAATGGCAGTTAAAAAAAAATGGACAGAAGGATAAAAGAAGTTCTCTTTTCCAGTCTCCTCTTTCTCCTAACCACTTCGGGTTAGAAGGTTTCACTGAAATCGCTTTGACCTGTTGCCAAAAATCATGTAGTCAGTGTGTGGTTTAGAAGAGTCCACTGAATGAAATTGTTCTATATGCTGCCCCATACCATGAGTTTAGGGAAGAGTTTGTGACCCTGTAACAAACATAAGATTGAACAAAAGAGCAAAAGGCACAACAATAATGTGTGGTAGGAAGCAGTCAGGAGAAATCAAGGGCATTGCTTATGTCATAGGTTCCTGTACTAGCCAAGTGTTTGTTAATCACCTATATGATTCTAAGAACTGGGATCAAGCTGCAGAAAAGGAACAGCTAACTACTTCTTCCATCATGGCATCTAAATTCTTGATATGGGGAAGAACTGCCTGTCTGACTGCAAATCTGGCTGGTGGTTTGGCTGCGAGTGTGGGACTGTGACAAGATAACAGGCAACTGAGAGTTTAATTCCATTAAAAGCCAGCCCCACTTCACTTCTTGTCCCTAACTGTGGCTGATCTCCAGTGCTCAGAACAAGTGACAGAAACCCTTAGATGCCAGAAATATGGATCAAGTGGTGAAAGAAAATTCTTCTTGTCCTTTGCAGGTGACTCTCAGAAGCCCTTAAGGCATGAGAGAAATACATTAGAAATTCAGGGCTAACCAAATAAACCAAAACATCTAATAAAAGTAAATACCTAATAAACTAAACTAGAATACCTCATAAAAATCAATACCTAATAAAACACACCAAAATGCCTAATTAAAAATAAATACCCAGATAAAAAATTGTTTATGATGTCAGTTTTTGCCTGCCTTTGACTGGAGTAGGGAGCTAAAGTGGTCTGACTACTTATCAAACCTTAGATTAATATAAAATGCTTGCTAAACCAGAACCTAGAGATGCATTCCCAGGCAAGGCTGACAGTGGGGCTAGTACCTAACCTCAGTTGCTGATACAGAGCTTTATTTTTGGAAATAATCTATCAGAATATAATAAATGTAATCCTAGTAATTCTTGAATTGTGATCTGTGAGGCTTTGGTAGATGGTCAAACCTTTTCTGCAAGGTTCTAGGGTTTAAAATGGGCCATTCTTCCAAAAAGAAGGACTACTGATTTCTTCCAACAGTTTGTCTGGTTCTGGTAAACTCTTTCACCAAAGATAGATTAAAGAGGAAGCACAGGATGAGCATATCAAAAATATGCCTTGCTTCAGCTAGCTCTATTCACAGATTGATGCTATCACTGTTTGGTTTTGGTTGGGTTTTTTTTAGGCCTGAGCAAGCATTTACGAGGGGGTGGAAGGTACAGATGAGTATAATGCTAAAAAGAATAGAGCATGAGGGCTGGGGGATGAGATTATAGGCATGTTGTGTGGGGGCCAGGATTAGGACAGATGGTGTCAAGCGCTGTGAGAAGGAAGAAGCACAGGTGAGTTGGGGGTTTGTGAGAGTGGCATAAAAGGACAAAGGAAGGTATGATGCACAAGAGAGGTGTGAGTTTGATACATCAGAATCGGCTTAGAGCTTCTGCTGTACTTCTACTTTCTTCATCTTCATCTCGGCCACAGACTGGTGGAGCTTTTACTCAACTAGCACTATTTCTGATAATTCTGGTTGAGGCTGCTGCAGATCTGGCTGTGCAATCACTAGATGGGCAGCTGTCAGCTTGGTTGGTTTTAGCCATGCAGGCAGTGCGTCTTTTGAAACTAAATTGGCACAGGTAGTGCTATCAGCACTTGGGACTATAGACTTTGGGGCTTTTCAATCTTTTATTGCAATTTTCTTGTTGATGTAAGCCGGTTACCTTTTGTTAATCTTTTCTTCACACTTGAGAGGAAACAGCAGAAGCTGCTCTGTTGTGCTAAGAATTGATCCAGATGTAGCAGTTAATTAAACGAAATATTCTGAGGGGTTACCAACCCGAATGATAGCTTTGCATCGTGGCTTTTGATGTTGGATTGCATGTGTTTAATTTCCAAGATGATTCCTGACTGAGGAAGAACATAAGTGCCCCAGCAATGTGGGTATTTTCCACCTTGTCATGCTGTGTTGAGAGCTTGTATCACCATGACAAGGCTTATTAGATTAGTCAGTATTCCATTTCTCTTGATTTCCTCTGTCTGCCCCCTTTCTGATACTCTGAAGGTTGTATGGATGCTCTTGAAGTTGTTCTAATAGAATTTGTAGGCAGGAAAGAATTGCTGCAAAAGGACGTTTCTTAAAAACTGTGTGTTCAGTGTGAACTGAAATCAGCTTCACTCGGGGATAAGATGTGCTGTTTCCATGGCAGGAAAATTGTCATGTCACCAGGACACATTTTTAAGGAATTCCCTCCTTCCTTTGGCCAGGGATGAGAAGAAGATTGGAGTTCTAGTTTGTAGCGCTCTTTCCTTCCAAAACTGACGCCAGCCATGAGGAGCAGCTCCCTCTACAGTCGGCTCATGAAACTAAGTTGAGACGCTGGGAGTCTCCCGTGCTCTGTCCCATCGCGTTGCTTCGGGCTGGACAACTGGGTCTCTGCAGAGCTCTGAGCTTCTTGCCCAAATCTCTCCTGTTACTTACCGTGGTGCAGTGCTTATGGATGCTTTAAGGTGGTTTGCTAAGAGAAATGTTTGAAATGCAAAATGGTGCCTGGAATACCATTAGGCTCTGACTCTTTTAATAGCAAATAAAGTAAATACGCAAAATAAGAATAAAATTAGCCCCTTTAGGGAGGGGAAATAGAGACAGCAAATAAAAGCAGGTCTGTGAGGACTGGCTGTACTTTGTTTAGGTAATGCCTCAGATTTGTTAAAAGAATAACCATAAAATGGTGATGGCTAATGCTGAAACTGTAAGTAAAAAAGACAAAAATGTAGTTTCAGCTGGGGCAGTTCAGCCCTGTGAAGCTAAATTTTTATTATAAGAAGATTTTCAGACTCGTCTCAGTACATTGCAGCTATTTACATATATTTGATTAACATTTTAAAGCAGATTCCTTAGTGTCTTTTTTAGTTAATGTGAGCTTTAATTTGTATTTTTAGACTGCTTTTTCTCAACTCTTCATTTTTAGCCTTGTTTGTACACCCAGCTGTTATAGGATTTAATATGCATCTTTCTCAGATGGCTGCCTTTTCTCTGTAGGAGTATAGACACGCTTTATAAATTGATGTTAAAATATGATAATTTGATGGATCAGATTGATTGGACCAGGACTAAAGGAATGCTTTACAAAAGCATTCGCATCTTCAAGGCCAGGTTGGACAGGACTTGGAGCAACCTGGTCTAGTGGAAGGTGTCCTTGCCCATGGCAGGGGGCTGGAACTGGAAGAGCTTTAAGGTCCCTTCTAATCCAAACCAGGCTGGAATTCTATGGTTTCCTTTTTATTAAGTCCTAATCATACCTGTATAGTTAACGTGTAGGATTCTTTCTTCTAAGTTTTTCCATCTCAGATGTCTGAAGAAATATTAATATTTGACCTTTTAAGGCAGAATTGGTGGGGTTTGCTGTGTTTGTTTGCTAACATCAAACCAGTGTTTCCTAATGACTGCCTAAAGTGTTGGTACTGAAGATCTACTTTGATATAGCTAGGTTGCTGCAGCATTTTCATAAAACCCCAGGTGTCTTTCTCTTTTGTGACTACCCTGCTTCTCTCTTTGAATTAAGGAGTAGATTTTTCTCAGAAAATGGTGGTGATGGAATCAAACTTTTCCTTAGTGTTAAGAGAGACTGTGCTGCTGTGTGTGGGTGTATGGCTATATGCAGAGAGCTGCTCAAAGCTCATTTCTCTCCATGGGGATAACTGGCTGCATACCAAACTGTGGCCAGGAGAAGCAGAAAGCAATGTGTGGGCAGACTGTATGATCTTTTATTAGCACCTTCATTCTACTTCTGCATTTTCATCTATCACTTAACACTGGTTCCATCACATCATTAACTGCTTAAGTTTCTCGTTTGAATCATTTTATGCGAGGGAGAATGTGATATATATTTTTTTAATTATGTTTTGATGTGTGTACTTAATTTTTTTGGTTGCAAATTACAGATTTAAGACTGTGAAGCACTAAAAGTATTCTCCAAAACGCTGAGTGGCTGCCTATCTTTTCCTAGAGTGAATTTAGACTAACAGTAATGGTAAACTTCTTAATTGTTGAGACTCAATTAGAAAGCCTAAGAACATGTAAATATTTCCCCCAGGTTTCTGGACTCAGATTGTTTTGAACAGTAAAGTTGTGTCTCTTGGAAAAAAATTACTTGTAAGTGGAACTCTGATATTCTGCAGTGTGACTAATCATATTGGTATTGATTGGGTTTGTAGGGATTGCATGAATTGGGTTAGGAAAGTTTCAATTTTGATTCCCAGAAGGTAACTAAGGATATTAAATTCTTCCTGTGGTGCAGATTACAACAAGTTAAAGTTTTTTAGGTCTTTTGTACTTTTATGATGATCTTAAAACTCATTTAAAAATAAAATACAAAGTCAAAAGCAATTCTCTGTAAATTTGGTATCTTTCCAAATGGTTACATTGACTTTATGCTGTTTTAGTTGCACTTATAAATCTATGCAAGTTATGCAAAAATGTTGCTGTGATCTATTGTTTTGCACTTTGACGTAAAAGTCGCTGCTAGGAAATATTAATATTGTAACTAGAAGTACACATGGATTATCTAATAAACTTAAACAGGGGAAGTTCAGGTTAGATATAAGGAAGAAGTTCTTTACTGTGAGAGTGGTGAGACACTGCACTGCACAAGTTGCCCAAAGAAGTGGTAAATGCTCCATCCCTGACAGCGTTCAAGGCCAGGTTGGACACAGCCTTGGGCGACATGGTCTAGTGGAAGATGTCGCTGCCCATGGCAGAGGGGTTGAAACTAGATGATCTTAAGGTCCTTTCTAACCCAAATCATTCTGTGAAAGGTTTTATGGTATGTTTGATCTGTACTGATGGCTGTTAGACTGTGATTGCTGCACCTTTCTTTTATCCTGGTGTAAGAAAGTACCCAGTGGCTTTACCAAGGCTGCATAAATGCAGATTTCTGCAGCTTTTACCTGTATTCACGTGCTGTTTGGCTTTGCTCTTTTAGATCTGTTTTTTCAAGTGTGGATTCTCCAGCCAAGGTCAGCTCCATGGAAAACAAACTTCTTCTCAAGAGCAAAGAACTCCAAGACGTCCAGGACAAGTGTTACAAGGTATTTATTTATGCGATTGGCCATCTCCATTGCTCCAGGAATCTGCAACCACTGTATGTCCAGGGATCTGTCAGATGCTGCTGATCATCCAGACTCGTGGTGGGCAAAGTGCTTTTCCTTCAGTGAGGTGGCTTCCTGTCCAATACAAAGGGAAATGAATTTAGGCCATGCTGTTGCTCTAGATACTTTTATCTTAACAAGAAGTGGCTCTGGATTTTAAACAGTCCTTTTCTCAGCGTGACACAGACGACTGCTTCTTCCTGCAGGCCGTGCCTCTTCGTCATACGCACAATTACAGCAGTACTGTTCTGAGGTTATCTTCCTAACTCATCAGCTTCTACTTACATAACTGTTGTCACGTCACTGGTTATGGTGAACATCTTGTAACAGTTGCTGTGCTCCAATAAAGGGAACCCAGTGGAGTCTTTTAAAACTTACTGCTTGTAAGAGACTTTTATGAGAGTTTGTTTGCTTTTTTCCCTGCTCTGTTCTGGATTTGACCATTTACTCCTGACAAGGAGATGGGGGGAAACCATCTTCTGGTCCAGCATGGATTTGGGATAAGGTTAAAGTGACCCTTCTCTGCAAGTCAGGTGAAAAATGATTGTGTCTTCTTTGCTAACTGGGGTTCGAAGAACGACTGCATATGAACAAGCAGCTTGAATGAATGGGGTGACTTAGACTTACTACTTGTCCTTAAGAAGAACTGTGCATTCCTGGAGCAGAGACAATGGTATTGGAATTTAAACGCCATTTGGAGAAGCATAACTAGCAGTCTCTTGGAGACAAATTCCTTACAAACAGAGTTCTGAAAGTAGCAGTTAACAAAGCTTTTGAAGCCCCCTTTGTAACCTCTTGATATTTATTGCAGATGGAGCAGGAAATGACGCGGTTGCACCGGAGAGTGTCAGAGGTGGAGGCTGTACTTAGCCAAAAGGAGGTGGAACTGAAAGCCTCTGAGACCCAGCGATCCCTCCTGGAACAGGACCTGGCCACCTATATCACAGAATGCAGTGTGAGCCCTTACACCAGTCCTTTCAGCTCTGAAGGCCTGAAATCTGGTGGTCTTTGCCTTTCTCGTCCCTCATGGTTTCAGTGGGGTACTTGATGGAGAGAAAATGATATGTGAGAGGATATCTGTTGAACATGGAGCTCTGAATTTGTTTGCAGAAGCTTGTTTGATACTTGTATTCAAACTTTGCTTCGTGGTCATGTGCTTAGAACATAGAGGAATAACTACTGTCCTGGTCTTGCTGAAACTGTTTGTGATGTTTGTCTAACTGGCTGTGCTAGAATATGCTTGAGTTTGAATTCTTGCAGGTTTCTTAGCCAGGAGAGGATGAGGCCTAGTCAGTGACAGCAATCAAGGACAAATAAGAGGATTAGTGATGTTGCCTCCGTCTGTGGTATTCTGAGGTCGGGCTGATGCAGTTTCTCAGCACAATGTCAGGGCTGATGCTAGGAGAGGTGCTATTGTTCAGGTATAAAAATGAGGCTGTAAAACCATGTCCTCAAAGATCATTTGGCATTTTTCATGGGAGTTGGAATGTCTGCCTCCTTGTCCTGGCAAGATTCCGGTGAGGATATTTTCATTCTAGTTAATAGTCGATGTATTTTGAGTTGGATATAACATTCTGTTTCCTCTCTTGAACGAAGAACAAAAGTCCAGATAATACTCTTGTTTCTGAGAACTGAAAAGCATTTCTAATACGTTGATTTGTTGGGAAGCAGATCTTAAAATGGACTGAGGGATCTTCGAAATGCTACTAGGTAAAGAAAGAGAATTCAGTTTGTATCTTTCTCTTGAAGACTAACACACAGCTGATAGGAGGACCACTGCTGTGTCAAAAATATGCAGTTAGTAAATGTGGTGAGTTGCAGAAGCAGCTCTTCTGTTCTTTATGGAATGTTAACAATGGTTAAAGGATTTAATTCACTTAACAGCAACAAGGAAAATGGTAGTAACATGAAGTTGAAGGATTGTATCTAGGTTGTGAATTAATAGTGCTAGAGAAAATGTAGATAAATGTTGTCAGTAATGGATGCCTTTTGGTTTTTGTTTGTTTTGTTTGTTTTTTTTTTTGTCTCTAAACATGATGCGAGGAAGTAGAGATTTGAACTAAGATTGAAGTGTAGTAAGCAGCATTTGTAAAATGGGCTGCAGGAGTAGCACTGGCCATGGATTTCTTTAGGGTTCCATCACTGTGGCCCTGATTTTTATTTTTTTTTTGGTGTCTCCCTGCAGTCAAGGAGGCATTTGTATAGCTAAAGATCTTTATTCTACAGCCATCTGAAAAAACAAAGGCTATGTATTGAACATTTTGCTTTCTGCAGAGCTTAAAGCGAAGCCTGGAGCAGGCACGGATGGAAGTGTCTCAGGAAGATGATAAGGCACTGCAGCTACTTCATGATATCAGAGAGCAAAGCCGAAAACTGCAAGAGATCAAGGAACAGGTATACCTGCTTCTGCGGGGAGCAGGGTGGCTATCTACAGATAGGCATTCTTGGCATATTGTAGCCCTGTTGCCAGGATTATGTTTTATGTTGGTAGGCTGTGATGATTCCCAGTCTGTGTTTTCACATGGTTTCTTAAACAAAATGAGGAGGAACAAAATATGCGCTTCTGTGCCCATTGCAAGTAAGCAGAAACTTCAAGTTTTTCTTTTTCTCATCCTGAAAGTACTTTGTCTATAAAACCAGCTGAGGAGAAGGCTGCCATGCTTTAGTAATATACTGCATTGAAAATGAACTATCCATTTTAAATGTTCAAGCTATACAAATTTTACAAGTTACTGAATCTTCACCTTGGGGAGAGGTGAGCAATCCTTAATTTTGTGTGGTTTTTTTTTGATTCTTCCTTAACTGGCCATTTAAAATGCTGTAATAGCCTTTCAAAATGTGTGGTGCCTAATTTAATCTATTTGCAAAGTAGATGTTCATAAGTTTTTACCACCAGAAGAATGTTGAAAATTCACTAATGCAGGCAATTGTTCATAAGAAAAAAACAATGTTGCAATTAAATGAAAATATGGTGACAAATGTGGACATTTTAGGATATAAAATCCTGTCAGAACCCATTCAGTTTCATGAATTACTAGCAACATATTGTATTGAGAAAAAGAAATTGAAATTTGCTATGGCATTCAAACTGTTCTTTGCAATTATCTGTTGTTTTTCATCTTCAAAGCACTTTACAAACAGTAAGTGACTAATTTCGTAGTGTTTGAGACAAGGAAACCTAGAAACCTTGGTAATAATTCTCCAGACATGAGCAGCTCTTATGTAAAAAGTAATGAAATGCAAAAACAACTCTCTGGATGTAGTAGGCCTCCATAGACTTCTACAGCATTCTCCTGAATAGTTGTTTTATGTAATACAAGGGATCTAAAGCTCATTACTCTGTGTTCTGGTGCTTTGGTAGCGAAGTTACTTTAAATATTGAAATGTGGAGCATTTTTGGTGAAGATAAATATCAATAGATTCTTAAGCAGTGCAGACGCATGGAACAGAGGAAAAATAATGCAAGTAGTTTTCAATCAAATATTCTGGCCCAGAATTTCTTAATTTGGCTTGTGAAGATTTACAATGAGGTGAAAATGCTGTTTAGGTCAATGAATGAATCTGCATTTTCATACCTGGGGTGGTCTTCTGAGCCACCTGAAGCTCACATGCAAGAACACCGCAACAAAATGGGCAGAGACGTTTTTGCTGACTCATACTAGGAGGTGGATCTTAACCATTAAAGACTTAAATCATTTTTCTGAAGTCAAAGGGAACTGGAAGGTGAGATGGAAGGGTCCATTAGAGAATTGCTGGTGAAAACATAAAGCTTGGGAGAGCATGAGTAAAATTAGCAGCAAACCAGAATATTCGAACCCCAATAATGAGGCATTTGGTATTTGTATGGCAAGACTGTAGGTTCAACTTAACCCCAGGTACTTGAATAGAAAAGTGTGGTGGGTTTGTGGGCTTTTTTTGTGGTTTGTGGGCTTTTTTTGTGGTTTTTTTGTTTGTCTGTTTTGTTTGGGGGTGTGTTTATTTTCTGTTTGGTTCAGGTTTGATTTATTTTTAACTAAACCTTTTATCTGGTGGTTACTTGATGAAGACCTATACGAATGGATGAACTTGCAACAAACCAGAATCTCTATCTTTTTGAAAGGCCTACCCATTTGTATGTAGCTACCCTGATGTGGTTTGCTTCAGGTATATGCCCTCAGCTTTGCTTGTCCATTAGTATGCACTTAAATTCATCCTGATAGATTTTGAACTATGCTCAATGCATATGCAAGAGGTATTTTTCTGTCACCTTGAGTGATGTGGCCTGTTCCTCTGACCTGAGCATGAGATTTATTCAAAGATAGTCCTGCAAATGTGTAGAAACAAACACCCCTGAAATATTACTAAATATCTCCTCTTCTTCCTTTTCTCCCTCTCAATTCTCCTCCCTTCCCAAACACTCATTTTCACTCATTACAGTGGCAACTGTAGTCATACCTGTAATTCTTTGGTCAAGTGTTTGCTGACATAAAAGACATGTATTTTAGGAAGTCTTGACAAATTGTGATTTCTGGGCAGAACATGTATTCCTTCAAACACTCTGCCTTTTTCATTCACAAACGTATTTGCATGAAATGAATATTTGAGTTAATCTATGCTCACTTGTTATAAAAACGCTCCAATTCTTTCTGGCAAGAAAATGCTATCGACCAAAGAGAGGCTAACTGGAAAGAGTAGGTCCCCTGTCTGCCTTACAAACTGGAGGACCAATCTGGGGATTATGAACCAAAGAGCCATTCTGCCATGCTTCCCCTAGTAAAGCAACCTGTTAAATCTCTGCATAAGCTCTCCATGTTGCTAAAGAATCCCAGCTGACACCAGGGTCAGTGTTGAGGCAATCACTTGTCTAACTAAAGACAGCTGGCTGTCTGGAAGGAGTGATGACAAACCTGATTTTGTCATGAGACAGTTAGTCTTTTGAATATGGAGGTAGTCAGACATATTGTAAGATATTAAAATGGAAAGAAGGATAGACTTCCCCACTGTCAGTCCTTCATAATCTTTTTTCCTAGCTCTTGACGTGCATGTTTTATACTTGTTCCCTCCTTAAAAAACACTTCTTTTTTGTATGTTCATTTGGTTGGTTTTTGGTGGGTTTTTTGATTTAGAGTAATTTTATACAAAGTGTTCTTACAGGACTTAGTACACGCTAAATAAGCATAATTAAAATCTGTTTTTCCACTGAAGATATGAGAAGCCATCTCATGAGCTCATCTCAGTTTGAGTGCCAAGTCTCATTGAGACAGTCGATTCAGTTGTTATTTTCTGCTCCCACCATCCCCTTCCAGATGCCCTCTTTTGTAGTGTCCTGAATGGGGAACCATCATTTTTGCCTATATAAGCAAATATCTTCTATGAGCAATGTGAGTTTTGGACAGTTTTTCTGAGTTACTATTTGATTTTAGGTTGTCTTCCAGAGCAATGTGATCCTTTTTAACTCTATCAAGAGAAAATAGCTGAAGGCTAGAAGCCACAGTGTGCTACCCCTCTGCTTCTCCTTCCTTCCCTTTTACCCAAGCTTTGCAGATCTGTGGCAATTGTCATGTTATCAGCCTGAGAAAATATATCTTGAGGGAGCATCTGAGCATTTAGTAGAGACCTCAGCTCAAAGGCGCATTTCTGTTTCAGAAATTAGAAATGTAAGTAATTTTTATCATTTGTATGTAGATGTATGCATGTGCTTCTGCAGTGCAGCCATTCTCAAAAAGTCAGTGTTTTGACATTATGGGGTAATGACTTAAAAATGGCCCAACTCAAACCAGAATACAATGGATATGTTGTTATATTTAGCTCTTATTGTTTTATTTGCACTTTTCTTCCACGTATTCTTAAATGTGCCTCTTGCCTGCAATCAGTATTCTGGGATCTGCTGCCTCAAGTATTCCCTTATTGCCTCTAAAATCTAATACCTTTTCCTTCCCTTCCACAACAAATGCAGGAATATCAAGCTCAAGTAGAAGAAATGAGGTTGATGATGAATCAATTAGAAGAGGACCTTATTTCAGCTCGCAGGCGTAGTGACCTTTATGAATCGGAGTTGAGAGAGTCCCGACTGGCAGCTGAAGAATTCAAACGTAAAGCTACAGAATGTCACAACAAACTGCAAAAGGTAGTTTAGGCTTCATGGGAGTGTGTCCGTCCCCTCCAAAGATCAAGTGGTTTCTACAAGTAATACAAAATGTCTTTCAATTGTAGCCTTGAAATAATGTCATTTATACCTTGTGTAACTGCTTGTGTTTAAATCGCATGAGGTGATGACTGGATAGAGGCCAACGTACTACAACCTCTCCTGAGACTATGATATGTTTTATACTTAAGTTACAGGTTAAAGATCAAGGGAAAAATGAAGCGGGAGAGTTGTATTCCAAACTGGAGAAGGTATGTTACTTGCTTGGAATTTGCTTCCTGAGTCTTTCATATTATGCATAGAAACCAAGAGTGTCTTTGGTTAGTCAGTGCCATGCAGTCTCACAGTCCTCATTTCCCCTTTCCCCTTTCCCCTTTCCCCTTTCCCCTTTCCCCTTTCCCCTTTCCCCTTTCCCCTTTCCCCTTTCCCCTTTCCCCTTTCCCCTTTCCCCTTTCCCCTTTCCCCTTTCCCCTTTCCCCTTTCCCCTTTCCTTCCTTTTTTTCTCTTTTATTTTCTCTTCTAATTTTATTTTGTTTTGTTTTACTCTTCTTGGTGTGATCACTGCTCTGATTTAATGTAAAGCTGTGTCTGTATATCCTGTTATTAATGGATTGTGTTCAGAAACTAGTGTAGTCTGAGTTTGCAGCTAGGTTAGTGATACATAAGGGTTTTCTTTATAAATAAAGAATAACAAATCAAAAATAAAAAGATTTCTGAGTGTTCTCACACTGAACGAGCTACTTGGTGACCAAAATACAGAATCAGCCAGAAGTTAGTAAAATGGGAATAGATTTGCCAAGTAGCATTTTGGTGCGTTGGAATTTATAGGGAGAAACAAACATTTTTGGGAAGTGAATTAACATAAATATGGTATCTTAAGTAGACAGCATGTTTTCCTTTTTGGATTTATAACACTCTTTCCTCCCATCTTTTTATTGAACTGTAGATCAACACAGAGCAGCAGGCCAAAATCCAGGAGCTACAGGAAAAGCTGACAAAGGTAATGTCTGGGTGGTGAAAGTGCATTTTTCCAAAAGATTTTCCAGTGAAACCTTAATGCAGAGGAGGGATACACTTTGTTTTATCCTCAAAAATAGAATTAGTCATAGCATGGGGGATGTTAAGGAAAAAGGGGTGGGAACTGGTATCTGAAATCATTGGTGTTTTCAGTATGCTTTTGGCTCTTGAGACATGTCAACATGAAGCTGAGTCAGAACTAGAGTAGTGTAGAGAAATTCTAGTTTAAAAGGCCGGTTTGGGTATGCTATATGCAAAGACTGGTCCCTGGCTCCTGCAAAGAGGGTTCGTATGTTTTTAGCTCACTAGTAAAATGTGTATTGGACTTGGTTTCGTCTCCCAGTATACTGTTTTAATTGCAAAATCACCTTCCATTCAGTTATTCACAGTAAAAATGGTGAATGATAAGGATTCCCAGCAGGATTAAAATCCCTTATCAGTGTAAGCTGAAGGAAGTACACACTATCTGATGCTTGCAGCTGTGGTCAGTCTGTCACTTAAGGTGGCACTCTAAGAACAGTAGGGGAACTTCTCTTCTTGGGATGTTTCACCAGAAAAGAAATAGAAAAGTAATAATTGAGTAAACTTTTCAAACTTGGCACCTGGAGAGAGAGGGCTTTTTCAAGGTTTAGTGATCTAGAATATGAATATGAGGCCAAAACTATGTAGAAACAGTCCTAATATGTCAAAACAGTCAGAATTTTAATCTCTTTCTCCTTTCCTCCTTTCACTAATTCTATCTAAGGCAAAGAGGTTATTCTCCTTGTGTTCTAGTAAGAGTATTTGGTGAGTTCTTCCCAAGAACTTCCACTGAATTTGGGGATAGACTTTACTTTCAGTATAAAGAGACAATTAGAAACTTGCAGTACAGCAAGACAAATGTAGATCTCTTGGATTTTCAGGGTTTTTTTTATTAAATGGAAAAGAATTGCATAACAGAAGTTAGCATTTGGGTTGCAACATGCATTTAAGGTTATCTTAATTTTAGGCTGCTAAGCCAAAGTTCTGTAGCAGTTTTATTCAGAACATTGACCACCTCAGGGTTAGGAGCTTTTCACAGACAAGTTCTTGCATGTGTGTTTTTCTCATAATACCTTCCCCACCTCTCTTTGAACCTTTAGGCTGTGAAAGCCAGCTCAGAGGCAACTGAACTTCTTCAGAATATCCGCCAAGCAAAGGAGAGAGCTGAGAAGGAGTTAGAGAAACTGCAGAATCGGGAAGATTCAAATGAAAGCATGAAGAAGAAATTGCTTGAAGCGGAGGTGAGTACAGAATGTCTATCTAGAGTAAAGTAGCTATTGGGATGTGTCTCAGTTTAGGAACCCTCATCTGGATGACTGTAAACCTTCTGTATTCCTATAGTGATTATTCATGGAAAAGTGATGTTAGACATTAATCTGGTTTTAATTAAAAAGCTTCTACTTCTTTGAAGAAAACTGAGAGCCTTTTTATTTTCAGTGAGGAGTCAATAAAGATGTGGTTAGCATAAGGGGTTTGAGGCATGATGAGGATTTCAAATCTAAAAGACAACCGTGTATTGACTGCTTCAGCTGACTTTTAGAAACTACTCACTGCTTTATGGTAATGCAGGGTTGGTTAGTCTAAATGCAGTTAATAATTGCTCTGCAGGAACGACGCCATTCTCTGGAGAATCAAGTGAAGAGATTAGAGACTGTGGAACGAAGAGAAAACCGTCTCAAGGAAGATATTCAAACTAAATCTCAACAGATTCAACAGATGGCAGAAAAAATTCTGGTGAGCAGAGGTGAAAATGAAAGATAAAGGGTAAGAGTTTGTGAGAAAGGGGTAGGAAAGGAACAGAAGACAGAATTGCACTGAATAACATGAAAATTGTTGAATGAAGGGATTTGTTTCTTGTACCAGTCATACTGGAGAAAGCTTCAGCACTGAAATTATGACTGCACCTTTAGTTACAAACTCACTCCTGTACCTTTAGTCTTAATACTACTTGAAACTTCTAGTTTTCTCAGTGGGAGCACTTTTATGTCAATGTAGCATATTTAACTGAATTACCCGATGATTGTTTCAGAAGTAAAACGTTCTCAGGACACGATGCTGCACCAATAAAAACATTGATTATCTAGCTTTTAAACTGAATTGCAAAGGAATTTAGAGGTCAGATCTACGTGAAATGCTTACATTTCGAAGCAGAGAGAAATTAGTCATCTAAACTGTTCATCTCCAGAGACAATATTTGTCAGGAATCCATTTTCACCCACATACCTTCTCTGTTGGCAATTTCTTGTTTCTCTTCTTGTTAAACCTATTAAATCTTTAGAGCGAGTTGGTTTGTCAGTCTACAGTGAACCAAGCAGAGGATGTTTCGAATACTTTTACTTCCCTGGGACAGGAAGTATAACTTTATAATGGAATAATTAAATTAATATTGTGTTTCTTATGAGCTCTTTTTTGTGTTGCCAATATGGCAAGGAAAAAAAGATTAGACTTTATTGGTAGCAATCCTGAGCATAGACACATCTGAGGAAAGCCAAAATATAATATAGATCTATATATGTATATATAGACATATAGATTAATATAAAAACGTATATAAATAATTATATTTGGAGCCAGCAGATGACCCATACTTGTTCTGGGTAATAGCTGTGTATGTGGACTTTACCATCAGAATGCCTGAATGCTCTCAAGAAAAGGCAGAATCAGTTCCTTAGTAGTGGTGTTTGTTTCAAATTGTTTTGATAACATGAGTGCATGGTAAGTGGGAGACTGGTTTTACTGGGCACAGAGCCAACTTTATGTTTAGAAATAGTGTAAAACTTTGAATTGTTTCATAAGACTCTTGTGTGTATTTGGGGATTGTTCCTTAGTTGTGATTACATTCTCTGTGGGGGCAAAACTGGAAGGGAAGGCAGAAATATCAACTAATTGTTTTACACTAGGGGTATGTTTAGCTCTTCTTATAGATAGTTTCCATGGAGTTCTGACAGAATGTTGGAGACACACAGAAGTATTTTATAAGAAAGTAAAATAGGAGTTGAAGAAATAATCCTACAGAGTGCTTCTTAGTCCTTTGCAGCTCTGCTCTGGGAGCACAGGGTAATGGTTTTCTTTGTTTTCTCTTCTACCCTGTTTGTACCCTCAAGTGGATCTCTTCAAACACTTTTGACTTTTACTGGTATGGAAAGCAGAAAGGAAGGAAGGGAGGTGAAGATACAGACTTGCATGGAATAAAGTAGAAATTGTTGAGTAAAGGCATTGGTTTCCAGTACAGTCATACAGTCATATACTCAAGAAGTACCTGCTGATCTGCCTGTATAGATTTTCATAACAAGTAAGAAACAAGTTACAGAAGATACTTATTACTGCTTGAAAGTATAGATAGTTGTTATGGTGCTAATAACAAAGCTAGTGCTACATCTAGAATAGTAAGTGGTAACTGGAATGATAAGAAATTACCTTTTTAAACCCACAGTGGCTGCTAAGTGCCACTGCAGAAATTGGTGAAGCTTCTGCTACAATATGAGCAGTCTGATGCTGGTAGCTTTGAAGCTGCTGCTGATCTGGTTGTCTGATTCTCTGCCAGGACCTGAAACGTGTGGGCTTCTGGGGGAGGTGAGTTGTCCCTCTTGTTGCTGGGAGACATATTTCAATTGCAAAAAGCAGCAATCTCCATTCCTTGCAAAAGTGTTGGGTACCAGGCACTGTAGATGACCTACTTTTAGTGAACCTCGTCTTTGATTCTCACTTCTGGAAAAAGAGGTCTATTGCAGTTAGTGGATCAAAAAAGTCTTTGTATGTTTTCAAGATGAGGAAGATCAGAAAAGAGAATATGAAAAGAGTGAAAGTAGAAGTATCAGGAAATTTTCCTATGCTATGCAGTAATGAAGGCAGACAGGAGGGATGCATCCTGAACTGGTCTAAGCAAAAATCAACTCAGCAGTAGAGAATGACAGACCTGGATCTGCCTCTTGGTTTTAAGGAAATTGTTGGAATAGCACATAGGATGATGAGTGAGCAGAAAGTTCTAAGCTCAACTTTTACGAAGTGTCCTGTCGGAAGGTGATTATAGATATATCCTGAATAATACAGTCAGGCAGCAGAAGTAGCTAACTTCTGAGATAGAAAATCATTTGAGTCCTTGTGGTACATGGCACAAGCCTATCTGATGTGAAGAGATTAAAACCATTCTGTTCTACCATCCATATTGCATTCTGCACTTTTCATTTTCCAAGCAATTTATAAATAGTTATTCTGACAACATTTGTCTGAGGAATATAGCAAAGTAAATACTATTCCCACTCTATGAATGTAGAATGAAAAGCACAGACAGCAGTGCCCCATTATTGAGGTCTTCTGTGAGAAAACAAGTGAGAGACCTTGTTAAAAATAGATCTGAACTTCCTGTGATGCCGCTGCAGCTATAGAGAGTTTATAGCTGCATGTTTTCACAAAATGTCCTTGGTCCATCTTTGAGAATATTTTACTGAGAAATGAAGATGCTTACCATGGAAGTAGAAATCTTTGTCTTCAGCACTGTGCCTGCTATACTGTAGATGGGTCAGCAGCAAGAAGCAAAGCTTAAGACTGCAGCTCTCTGTTTTTTTATTACGGCAGTCCTGGTTTTGGGATTTTTGGAGTCTGAAACCTTAAAAAAGAGAATGAATTAATGTCTGATACCTGTGTAACACATACACCCAGCACCTACTATTTCTTTGTGTCTGAATATGAATCTCTGCTGCTTTTAGGAGCTGGAAGAAAAACATCGTGAGGCTCAGATTGCAGCACAACATCTGGAGTTGCAGCTGAAACAGAAGGAACAATTCTACGAGGAAAAACTCAAAGTAAAAATATCTTAACATCTTCCTACAAGCTTCTGTGGGTAGAATGAGTTCAGGGAAAAACAGTTGCCTTTAGGCTGTGATTGCTTTGTCTTATGCTTATGTCTATGCCTTATGCTTATGCTTCTGCCTTCTTGCTTACCACTATTGAAATGTTTAGAGCTTAATGGAATCTGAGTAAGTTTTTCTTCTAGGCCATGCCACTCTACCTTATCTGTCTTTAGCACTGCGTTAAAACAGATGGCATTTGAAGTCAGAGCTATAGGAAAGCAATTTTCGATTGTAACTTGACTATTGCTGACTAAATAATATTTAGTTAATGCTATTGGATCTCAAATACCGAAAAAGCTTTTGGTTCCTACTGACGATTTTCTATGAGTATCCACACAGCCTACCTGCAAGGTTTAAATTCAGCAAATACTAGAGCACTTCTGAAATTCCATTTTCTTGGAACTGTAACATCTGCCAAGAAGCCACAGGAGCCACCCACTTTGTTTTTGTCTTTTCCAGGGTAGCATAAGACTTTAACAAACAGAAATAGAATCACAGACACCCCCTAAAATCAGGAGAAACAAATTGGGAAATAGGAGTGTATGCACTGGCTAAGGATTTTTCTAAAGAGCCTGCATAATATCAGCCAGTAAATGCATGTTGTAAGAATCTTTGTTTCTACTAAGCATAATCTGTTTTCAACAATCTTTATCTAGTACATTTACTAGGACTTTAATTCTACATTTCAGCATAAATGTGAGAGGATGTAGTATTTACAGGACAGAAGAAATTTCTATGGGAAAAATATGAAGGGAAATAAAAAACAGGGAAGAAAGGTTTCCTAGCAGACCAGAGCATGTAGTAATCAGTAATGAGAGTGATAGAAAACAGGAAGATCAGAGGTAGATGTTGGAAAGTAGATGTTTTCAGTAAAAAACAGAAAAGGGATTGGAAAAAGAATTGAAAGACAGAGCCAGTGTATTACAGGGACATATGAGACAAATTTTAGTAGGAGGAATCAGGAAGCCAGGTGAAAGAGGTTCAAAGGGATGAAAGAGGACATGGAATGTTTGTAATTGCAACAGTAAAAGATATGCCATGGTGTCCAGACTTTGTGCCTTTGTCTTTGAAGGAAATGGCCTTCAGTTTAACAACTGATTTAAAGCTCTGCACATACATACATAACATACATTTTCAGAAGTATATAACAGTTACTTTAGTCCTGTTCCTAATGACAGGTATTCGTGCCACAAAAAGAAGACTTTTACTTAGGTGTTTCCTTTGGTTTCTCCAACTTAAAGAATTCATGGCGTCTCAGTTGCATTCTCATGTGTACTTACAGAACCTACAAATTACTTCTCAACCATGTTGGTAGGGCAGCCAAAGAACGTGCACTTCCTTACTCTCTTTATTATACTTAGCAGGGTACGGAGTTCTTCTGTTTTCTTTTGCACTAGTCTGGAACATTTCTTGAACTCAGTTTATATGACTTAAAATAATGATTAAAAACCATCTACAGTATCTTCACATCCTCATAATAATTCCATCATTAAATTCAGTCTTCAAAGATAAATGAGGGAGTGCACTTTTTTGGAGTTTGCTCCTCCATGGATTTTGCTTGAGATATGATCAATTGCTTAAAAAAAATCTGTCTATCTTGATGATTTTCTTTCTGCTTGCCCTTTGCCCAGTGAAACAGATACAATTTAGACAAAAGAAATGTCTTCATTTAGGTGTTGGAAAATCAGATGAAGAAAGATCTTGCAGATAAGGAAGCACTTGAGAATATGCTCAGAAGACATGAAGAAGAAGCGCGTGAGAAATGTAAAGTCCTGGCTGAACAGAAGGCGGTATGTGTAGTTGAATTGGAAATCAAAGTGTTTGAAGAGTAGCTTTCTGAGGCTCTGATTTCAAGCAAGATAATCTGTTTGAGGTTTTATAGTGCTGACGAGCCATTTTGAAGGAAATCCACTGATTAATATTCATTTTAAAAGACATATTTTTTTGGTTCAAGGTATGTTCAAGAATATTTCCTTCAAAGTAGCCATGTGAATTGCTGTGTAGCGACCATTTTGTGCATTGGTAACAGAATGGTTGCTTTCTCCTAATATTGAAGCAGTAGAAAGCAGTTGTACACAGCTCCAGTAATTGCACCTCTGATGCTCTTTTGGCCATTTGATTAGTTTTGTTTTTCTTCTGTTTGTTTCTGGAAAAAGTTCAGACTTCTTTTAAACATCGTTTTTATGAATCCTTGTTTTGGGCAGTCTCAAGGGCACATTGCTCTGTTTCAGATGATTAATGCAATGGATTCGAAGATTCGGTCACTGGAGCAGAGAATAGTGGAACTGTCTGAGGCCAATAAACTGGCAGCAAATAGCAGCCTTTTTACCCAGAGGAACATGTAAGTATAGCAACTGCAATCATACTGGGCACTACTGAGCAGTTCTCAGCAAGATGATCTTAAAGCTCTTTTCCAACCTAAATGATTCTGTGATACTTACTGTAAAAGTGGTTCTTTTTTGCAGGATTTGCTATGCTCCTTGCCTGTTTTTCAGTGATGCAAAAATACACTTGCTATTCAAATAGTTGTTGTTCACTCTGTATTTTCTGTTTCCTCAAACATGACTGGGGACATTGGTTTGCATTTTCATGTTTACTTCGAAGCCTTCCCTAAGGCTGGTGCTTTTGTGAAGGTTTACCAAGCATGCTAAATGAATACTAATAATTTTAATGTCTAAAATACCTTTGGAGAAGCATATATTCCTCTTTTAAACATACATATTACTGATAGATTTAGATTTGCTTTCTTGGTTCCTGTGACAGTTACATGATGTTGAAACTGAAAATATTAAACACCTTTCTTTCACAAACACAAACATCCTGCCCTGTGGGGTGAGAAGACAAGTGAGAAAATGAGGGTTTTTTGCATGTTTTTCTATTGCTGATTGCAAGAGTGAGATATTTTGTTACTGAAATGGGCAGGAGTAATGTGGAGTAGGAGATACCCCAGCTTCAGCTTCAGAACAGTACTTCAATTCATTTTGCTCTCTTTCAAGCCCAGATAGCACTTGCTCATCTCTCAATTGCCTTCTCAGCTTCAGCCTCTCTTTAGTTGCTTTCTCTGACTGGTATAATAGCTAGTTCAGTGGTTTTGGGGTATAATACTGGTCAAGATCATCTGTCATGTTAAATCACTGTGTAATCAGCAATTGTTCTTGTGAATCCTTATTTATTAAACACAGAGGAAATCTTCTGTGTCAGATCTTTTTGTTTGCCTGAACTTTATTTTGCTTTGGACTTCAGCTGAGATTTTTTGTCCTTAAAATGATGTTTTTCCTTCATAAATGACTTGAAGGCATTCTACTTCAAGTATAGGATACGGCATGGATTAATTGATGTGTCTTACAAATCAGGCTGAAGTAGTAAATGCTCTTACTGAGTTAAGAGGTTCATCAACTTTGATTGCCTGATGAAAGGCTTGCAGTGTCCATCAGCTGCTGGAATGTCAGGTAGCACCTCTGTGGGAAATGCTTGGATAGATTCATCTATAATATTGAATAGAACCAAGCAAGGATGAAGTTTGGCAGAGAGTTGCTTCAGTTTTTTTTCCTTTCCAGTGGCAATTATGCTTCCAGATATGTAATGGCTCCAATTTTGTTGTATTTCAACTGTCTGGCAAGTTATGAGCAGCCAAAGCCTGAGCAGCCAAAAATATTCACAGAAATAACAGAGAAATGTAATTGTGTTGCTTTATGCTCCAGATGACCTCCAGTTAATCACCCAGAAAGCTTGTTGAGGCAGCAAAAGCCGTAACTTCAGTCTGAAATAAAACAGAAGTGTTGTCTCAACATGTACCTGGGAAGCATACTCAGGATCTAGTGTCTCAGTCATTGGTGCTGAACTGCGTGTAAGAACTTAGCTGAGGTAGATGCATCCTCTGAGAGCAGGGCACCTGACTGAGGATCCATAGAAAACAAGAAGAAAACCCCCATAACATTTTAGCATGTGGCTTAGAATAGAATACTGAGAAGATGTATTGTCAAGGAATGTCATTTTGCAGGATTGGTGGAAGATAGTACAGAAATAACATTTTAAGAGAAAATTGCTTAATTATGCATGCAGGCAGCTAATGAATTTGTGCTTATTTTGCGAATTGTGGTGGAGAATATGTATAAATCTGTTGTTGGACTGTAATCCACAAAAGCTACAGCTGATCTGAGCATGCTTGAAGAGGAGAACTAATGATTAAACCCTTCGGAGGAAAGGGGAACTCTGTTAGCTTTTGTTCCATCAGGATCTGAGGAAACTAATGATTATCAGGTTCCTGAGAAGACAGCCCAGTAAACAGCAGGAAGTGAAATAACGCCATTTGGCAGTTCTGGCTGGCAATAATCTGTAGAGGTGAATTAAAAACAGAAAGGTTGAAAGGATGGTTTTCATGTGATGCTCAGAAACGTGAGTCAGAAAACTGAAGTTCTATTATTAGTTTTGTTAAGTCTTCCTATTTGATCTTGGGCAACCCACATAATTTCTCTGGGATAGGATTAATAACAGCTTAGCTCACAGTGAACTTCTTAAAATATTAATTCATTAATATGTGTAGAGCTTTGTGAGACTTCTAAGAAAGCACACAGGCAGAACTTTCCAATGCTTGATAAAACGACTCCAGGAATTGTAAATAATGAAGAAATACCTTTGCATCCTTCTTGGTTTTTTTTTTTTAATGTTTTTATGAGGGTATCTGTTTCAAGTTCTTATGGTAGTAATTAATTATTGCCAGATCTCAAAGTTCTTATGAGCACCAGCAGGTTTTTTTGATTGCTCTGTAGACTAAGACTTTGATCAGAGACAACAAAACTTCACTTCAGTGTAGGTTAAGTTCTAGGTCCATTACAACTTCAAAAATACCCCAACAAAACAACCTACAACACATTACCCTCTCCCCAACACCTGAGCCATAGTGGTTCTCTTATCTCAAGGAAATACACTGTATGAAAGCAATTGCTCTTAGCATCTTTTTTGCCTGTACAGAAAGACATGTAACAAGGAATTGGTGAAATCTAAACTGTAACTTCAATATTGTTGCGGATTGCTCTGTGCCACATTAACTTTCAGACAAGGAGTTTAGTGCTCTGGGGATATGTTGATGAATGCACTGGTACATGGATCTCTTGCAGACAGGAATAAAGAGTTGCCTTTAATTTATTTTTTTTTTTTATTTTTTAGTTTGGATGTAAAATTTAAGCTATGAACTTCACTATTCCATTTTATAGGAAACTTGTAGTGTATGCTTGCTTACTTCACCCCAGTGAAAGGACATGTCTTAAGGACATTTTGGGTTTGTTACTTGTGCTTTTCTCCTATCAGGAAAGCCCAAGAAGAGATGATTTCAGAGCTCAGGCAACAGAAGTTCTATTTGGAAACACAGGCTGGAAAGTTAGAGGCCCAGAATCGAAAACTAGAGGAACAATTGGAGAAGATGAGTCACCAGGATCACACTGACAAGAACCGCCTGCTGGAGTTAGAGACAAGGCTGCGAGAGGTGAAAACTTGGCTTTAACCCTTCCAAACAAACTTACCTGAATGCACCCCATTTTGAACATTATAGTGAGAACTAGAATTAAGTTGTTTTAGTTTTGTGTGTCATAAAAATGGTATTCTAAGGTGTAATTAAAACCATAATTTTAAAATGGCTCGTTAAAAGGAGATAAAAGTAAGTATGAAGGATTTGTCATTCTTAGATGTAACAAAATCTGAGCCTTTAGATCATCTTGTTTTCTCTGAACCATATTTATGGTTTGCTTTACAATATCCTTATAAGGTTGTTCAGCTAGAGTGGTTATGGGGTAAAGGGAAAAAGCTATATGCAATGACCAGCATAACCATAGAATCTACAGAACAGAAAGCAAAGAACACAACAGAATTGCTATGAGAAAATAGTAGACCTGTTGATTCACACACATTTTTCAGAAGTTTTCTGGAAAGAAAACCTAACAGTAATATGAAAATAGGATTTTTTTTTTTTTTTAAATATTTGTGAGCTGTGCTTCAATTTTAGGTTTGTATCAACTAGTCTGGATTCACTTCACATCTTTTATCTTCTGCAGTCTCAGTCCACCGATTTTCAGCTAGGACTGAAAGCCTGCCTTTAGCTAAGAGGGTTGGACAGCCAACACATGTCCTTATTTGACGAGAAGTTGGTTTAGACCAGTGTAAGATTTCTGGCAGGCTTGTCATGCACTTACAGCACAACAGATTCACTTGGGATAGCAGACAGCCTGAAGAAGGTAAAATAATCTGAAAGGAAAATGAAATACGAAAGTCAGTTGCAAAATGTATGTAATGTTTGCATACATGTAAAGATAAGTCTTTTTGTTTATGCCTAAAGTTTCTCAAATAAAGATTCTTAAAGAGTCTCAATTTCAGTGAAGAAAATTCATCACAAACTACTTCAGTGTTTATGCTTTTTATGTCAGTGTTTGTTATGTGGTATTTGAGTCAGCTGGAACTATTCTTGTGCCCTTGCTGTTGTTGTTTCAAAATGCCAGGTTGCTTTTAACCTCTTTCGAAACAAGCTGGTAGTTTCTAGGTAGACAAAACTGCCTCGACTTAAGCAGTCTGTCAAGATTTGGGATAGACATGGCAATGGCATCTTAAAGTGGGGTCTGAAATGAAATTACATTGCCTATATTTTATATTTGGTTGCTACATTTTTTTCCTTCAGGTTAGCCTAGAGCATGAAGAGCAAAAGCTGGAACTCAAAAGGCAGTTGACAGAACTGCAGCTGACACTCCAGGAGCGGGAATCTCAAATCACTGGGCTGCAGGCTGCACGGACAGCCCTGGAGAACCAGCTCCGTGAGGCCAAAACTGAGCTAGAAGAGACCACAGCTGAAGCAGAGGAAGAGATTCAAGCTCTCACGGTGAGCCCTAAAATCTCTGCAATGAGCTATATATACAGATCAGAATTACAGAGGTGGACGTTTCATAAAGGGGTTAAAATTAAGTTATACTATTTAATTTTTGATTTTCAGAACAGGATACGGATTGTGCCTTGTGTTGATAGGAGCAGAAATGGCTAAAAAGTCAGATTTTATCTTACTATCTTTAACCACATGAATGCTTCCTAGTAGTGGTTCATTGCTGCCAAAACTGTTTGTAAGAGTGTTACTGCTTTTGTGATGAGGTGAAAGTTGCATATGAAATTGTTATTGTTAGAAGGTTTACTCTGTGATTTACTTGCTTAAATCATATCTCATGAATTTGAAACTACCTGGTGATCAGAAATATTTTAATGTTGTTTTTTTCTATCAGTTACCCTGCTTTAAGTATACTTATTCAAGGGGGGATCAAACAAATTCCTAGGAAAATAGTGCTGTTAGAACATAATTCTATTCCAATGCGTATTTCATTACAAATTGTCATGTGTGTCTGAAGTCTCTGGTGAGGTCTGTGAATGGTATAAACGAAAAAGAAGTTCAGTTTCTACCTCTCCCTTCCCCTTTCATCCCCTGTAAATGCAGATCTAAATGGCATGCTGCTGGTTGTTGTCTCTTGAGGACAAACAGATGCTTTCGAAATGCTTGATTCAAAGAAATGTTTCCTTCATAAAAGTTTCCTGGGGCTCTGGGGAGAGAGAGCAGAGAGGTAGATGACCTGATACCAGCTAACTCCCATTGAGCAGCAGTCTTTAATGACCTTCAAATCTGTGTGTTTTAAAGTGTTGAAAATGTGCATTCTCTTGATCCAGTGGCATTTGACCAAAGAACTATTCAGAATATTGCTGCTATTGCTATTTTTTGGAAGGGATGATGGGCTCAGCTGAGATAGGTGCTTGTGTTATGGTGATGCTTTGGGTACATGAATGGGAGAATCATTCATTCCAAGTTGTTCTAAAGCGGGTACATGCTGGCAAAGTACAGCAACACTGTCAAGGCGTGAGAGGAACTGAATAGAACATGGCATCAGTTTCTTTTTTGCTCAAAACTGAGATGATCCCCTCCCAGCTGGAAGCTTTGTATAACAACTAATATCACTGCCAATGGGATGGCAATGTGCTTGGTATCTTTACCCTGTACCACCAGGGAAACAGCTGAATAATTATGTCCTGTGTTCACTCAGTTGTTTGGCAAAATGGTAGTGCTTTTGGACCAGCTGCTGTAAGATAGTCCAGTTGGTGGGCTTGGGAGTATTTCTATAATGGATTTTTTAATGTACTAGTCTTATTTTTCACATTGCCGCTTGTGGTAAGATAGCTTTTCAGCTTTCATGTCTGACTTCTGCTGAATGGGTTTTCCTGTTTAGTCTCTTGGCTCTAAGGAAAATCTTCTAAATGAAGAAAGGTGGCTGGATGTGCCAGTGTGCTAACCTTTCATTTTTAAGTTTTCCAATAGCATATGCCATTAGACACTTGTTAAATCAGTTTGATGAATATTGAGAGAGGCCAAGAGGCTGAAAAAGGAACTTTTGCTTTGTCATGCTTTGCTTCTGAATTAGGAGGTAAAATGGTGCATGGCAATGCTGCATTCTTTAAAATGAGTGTTTGCGCTTGTCCACATTCTGAGTGCTATCTTCCAAAAACTGATTATTGTGTTTCATCACTGCTTTTTAGAGAGGCTCAGGATGAAATGGTACTTTCTGGTAGGATTCAGGGAGATTGGCAGAGATGTTTGGGATAGCTTGCATAACGCTTCATGGTAATTTCTCTTTTCAAGCATTAAATTGTATTCAGCATTTATTTTATATGAAATAACCAATCTGGATATGGAAGTAAAACCAGCTCAAATTGAAATGTCAAGAATGTACAAAGTTGGCATGGGATTGACATGTCTTCTGGTGACCATTTCAGATGAAACCTTTTACATAATTCAGTTCTTGAGTTTGTACATTTTTCTGAAGTGAATCAGAACTGGGTCCGTAAGTGTACTTTAAGTAGGATGTGACTTTTACTTTTGCCACTACAGAGTGCTTTCATAGCCTGCAGCATCTGCCTTCCAAACTTTGCTTGCTGATAGGTTGTTCTTCAGTTTGTTTAGCAACAACTGTTGGATTCAAATTCTAATGTATGAAAAATTGATGATTAACTTCTTACCTCCTTTAGGCACATAGAGATGAAATCCAGCGTAAATTTGAAGCCCTTCGTAATAGCTGCACAGTGAGTATTAAATACAGATCATTGAGTTATTTTGAAAGTAAGGATAAGGAAACAAACAATTTAATTAATTAATCCTTGATGACACTAGTTCCTAATGTGGACTTCTGTCTTCAAGGTGTTAGTAGGAGCTAGATGGATTGGACTTGATTTCTTTTAGGTTTCAGGTAAACCTCAATTTTGAGGTTATGGTCTGATCATGAAATCGATACTATTCTTCTTTTTGGAGAAGAAAGTAAATTAAAATATCTCATTGCAGTGCAGCTAGTAAGAATGGTGCATCAGCTGCAAAAAAACCCCACTGTAGGTGAAGACCTTTTCTACTCCCAAGAAGAAAAGATCTACCTGTCTGAATCCTGAGCTGCATTGTAGATCTAGGCCAGAGTGGAAGAGCCTTCATGCTGCTCTGTGTTTTAAGGAGGACTCTAATACTGTTTGAAGAGGCAAGAAATGTAGTGGTTCCAAATAATACATTGCCGTACAATCATCTGTTCGAATAGCAGAGAAGATTCTAGGACCTTAGCTTGCACCTTCTATTGCTTGACATCTTGTGACATGTTTTTAGATTCATTTCATCAATCCAAGACAGGTGTCAGAGGGTTTGTCTATTGATAGTGATTCTTGCATATTTAACATTACCTTCAAACGTGTTTATGATGGTTGATAGAGAACATTGATGGGGCATGTCTTCCAATGACGCAAATTACAGAAAGGTTGAAGAAGGGCCACAGCCTTCTGGGTCAGCACTGACTGCCAGCCTTTCTGGACTTTTTCTCTTTACTCCACCCTGTAAGCAGGGCTTAAATTCTGTTGTTTTCCTTTTTTTTTTAATCTTGATTGCTTCCCTACTTCCAGTGGTTTCCTCAAACTTCCATTTCTCATGCTGTAGGACTGAGTATCTAATGTACAAGTTTTCATCTTTCAGAAGTATCTTTCCAGGATGAGAGTTATTCTCTTTTCCTTGGTTGTTCTTCAGCTGTAAGCAAGGGGATGCTTCTGTTCTCTTCATAGAATATACTGATATAAAGAAATGAGGATGTAGAGCTTGCCAAAATGGTTAACCTCTATTTAGAAGAAATGCTGTACAAGAAGCTTTACTTTCTGTTCCCTTCTTCATTTATGTAGCTTGAACCTCTAGTTCCATATGTGCTATCATCTATCTTACATCCATAGCTATCTTTCGTTCTATCTTGCCCCTCATACAGAATGACAGCTTTCTATGAAAATTCTTATGTGATCTCCATGCAGTCAAAAACCAGTTGTGGAAAATTCATAGCTTCTTTTCACTGCATGGTAAGCTGCCTTTCCCAGGTTGTCACTCATTCTCTACTAACACTCTGGCTCCCTAAGTGTGGTGAACAATCTCCAGCAGTGGAGGATGACCCACTATGTTTCAAGAATGTTTGAGCTCTTCAAAGGCTCTGCATAAAAGGATTTCTAAGTGTTGTGCATTGTAAGGCCCTTCAGTGAGATAAGTGGGATCAGACATCCTCATCAATAAGGAATTAATTAAATAGTTCCTAAATGAATAATACATGCTCATCATACATTCTCTTTCCAGGCCAGGAGAATGCATGTATAATTTAATGGACCATGGACAGGAACTTTCTTGTTATGAGTAGTTCTAGCTGTCCATCCTGTCTGCTGAGGAGCATGGAGAGAAAATACAGGATAATCCCTGTACTGACAGTGAGGGATCAGGGAATATTTATTATGGTGCCTTCACCTTCATTTTTATCTGATTGTGTCCACTATGATGCAGGCTTCGCTTTTTGGCAATCATGTGAATTCTACTTGAAGGTGATTAGAATATACACTCCTTTTAAAATAACACTTCAAGGGAATGATTGTAATATGCTGCTACTTATGCAGCATGATAATGAGTGGGTTTGTTCTTTTAGCAAGTATTCAAAATATATCCTTTTTAAGCTGAAACAAACTCTTTGACCCAGTCTGTCAAAATTTGGGGTGGAATTGTTGTTTATTTAATCTTACTGAGAAGCCCAAAACAGCAGCAGAATTAGGAAAATAAGATTAGACTGGAGGGGGGGATATGAAAGGTTGAATTACTTCAATACTTCTGTAGTATTCAAAAGGTAAATAAAACCACTTTGTCTACTTTCTTTGGTATTTCTTCCATTTCTCCAGCTTCACCAAGCTCACAGCTTCCAACTGTAGAGAAGGCTTATCCTCCAATATGTCTGCTTCCCTTGTACCCTTATTGCACTCTTGTTCTTCCTTTTGCTGAGGTCTCTGACCAAGTACGCATTTTTAGGTTCTCTTATTTCAAACTTGCTGTGTTTTGGGGTGCTCACAGAGATCATTGCTATGTTGTTGGTCGCAGTTTCTGCCTTGTTTGTGAATTTATATTCAGTTGTTCTTATTGCTCTGCACTGTTTCATCTTGTGACATCTCTTACTGTTGGGTGTCAGATGAAATTGCCATCATTTGCTTTCTCTGTCTCGCAGTTGTGGAAGAAATAATAGGCTGCGTAATTACAACAAAAACTGTAAGCTGTGGTACCTGCTGTACACACACACAGATGCATGTGGGCACACACAGAGAGCATTATTTTATCATAATCTTCTCACAGTGAGAGCTCATCCAGCAAATACATTGAGGGAGAAGGACTAGTTCCCTCCATTTAAAGAATTATTCTATCAAAAATACAATGCATTTGAGTGTTAAATGTGTTTTGCAGGCAATCAGAAACAGACCTAGAAATAAAAAGCTTTTTCTTAAATAGGAAAATTAACGTATTTGTCAGTTGTTGCCAACTGCCTGTTCATTATGGCTTGTTGTTTTTTTCATCAAGGCGTTTGAAGTTAAAAATACGACTAAGTTATCTAAATAATGGTAGAATTGTTGCAAAAAGAAAACATGCAGTAAGCAAAGTCTATAAATAATTAGAAGAAAAGAATCCTATAAGGTACTTATAGTCAGCTTAGCAAAATACTATTGCTATGCCAGAGGACCACCATCTGAATCTTCCAGGGTTATTTTCAGGTACATACTGTTGCTTTTACTCTAGCAAGGAGAATGACATTTCTTAATACTAATTGGATATTGCATTTCCACTTACTCAAGATTTCTCCAATAAAACAAGGTTTATATTCCTTCCTTGAGGTTCTTTTGTCATCTTGTGTTCCTATTTTAACTGTTAATAGGCTTGGTTCTGTACTTGACCAAGAGTTTGGATACTGAGGCGTTGAATCCGGAAGCCCATTAAGACACATGTACAATTTTAGTCACGCATAAAGTCCCCCGGACTTTGGTCCAAGATCTTGATCCCACATTGACGCAATAACTTGGCATACAAGAATAATCTGTGGTTTTGAGAACTTCCAAATTTATGTCTAAAGGTGTTACATACTTGGGTGCTAAATTATATTTCAGAGCAAGGGGATATTGCCCGCTGTAACAAGGCTAATACCCAGGCAAAAACTTTCACATGGCTTTATTAGATTTGTAAAAAAAAGAGAAACAGAAAATGTCTGTTTGGTGGGAGGGATATTCCTGATTCTTATTTCACAGAAAATGTGATTGCAGATGCCAGTTACAGGCAAACCTTGAGCTTTTGTAGCCTGACAAAAAGTCAGACACTTCCAGGCTGTTGATGAGGTGTTGCTGTGAAAGAGGCTGATGCCCATCAGCTGATGGGCTGATGGACAATGATATCATCATCACTTGAGGATGAGGCTTATGGTGGGTAGAGGCAGGTTGCGTTCTGGGAGCTAGGATAGAGGAGTACAAGGTTGGTGTGGGAAGGAGAGGAATGCAGACTGTGTCATGTCCTACTAACTCTGCAGCTACTAATGAGAGCAATGTCCCACAAGCTAAGCCCTAGTGAGTTTTTGGAGACTGAGATCTCCATGTAAGGTATGTTTCAAGTCATAGATGATGTCTGACTATGGCAAAGGGAAGAAAGCAAGGGGTTCACTGTTATGTATCAGTCAAACAGCTGGAGGTACAAGACTGGTATCCATCTGCAGCTGTGTTTGTCAAGAGACTTGGTATTCTGCTCCATCACAATGCTTGGTATTTCTATGCTAGAAAAGCTTTGTCTCTTGATCCAAATGTGAGTATGTTAAGATTAAGTGAGTCTGATGCCCGCTCTTGCTTCCTCCTCACAATAATTGGAGGCTCAGAGATAGATACTTTTTCTCTATTACCTTCTGACAGTTAGCTTTCTGGTAAAGATTAGTGGGGATGGGGAGGAGTGGAAATAGATAGAGTAAAACAATGTCTGGAAGTTCTGAATTAAGGCTCTATGAAAAATTACATGAAACTCCACATACATGGTGCTGAGATCATCCTGAAACAGTTTATGTCACTGTGTCCTAGCATTTTCCCACGTTTGCTGGTGGCATGTGAGAACGATGGCATCTTCATGAAGGAATTTTGCCTGTGGTTTTGATATGTAGAGCATATGGGTTAAGTTTTATACCTATGCAAACCTAATCACCAAGGCCCTGAACTGCTTATACTATGATATTTAATTTGTGGTCCGTGCCTGGAGAAGTTTGTAGGGCCAGGTGTAATAGCTGTGGATCTGCAGGATCTCACAGCAGAGAAATTTGCTTTGCTGAAACCATGCAATGGGTAGGGAATTCTGCTGAGTATGGTCACTTTTGCTGAAGAGCTGTTATGCTTGGGTTGTGCTCTGTAATATTTAAAAATGAGATTCAGTCTTCTGTATCAGTATAAAGATCAGGTTTGTGCTTAGATGTGACATGTAGCGAGCAATCTGCCAAGATGAGCCTGGTGTAGTTAGATTATATCTCTATTTTATGGATTAGTTGTGATGAAGATGTGCATAGATGGAAGAGAAAATTTCAGCTGCTCTGTGGGTTATGATACAGTGGCACCGCTACAGTGGCTGCCTACCTTGTCTGGAATTGCTTTTCCAAGCTTTCAAGTGTTTGCTTGTTTTATAAACTTTAAATGTGAAGATTTTTGTGATTATATCATGGGTTTCTAAAGGATAAAACAGTGTTTTCTTACAGACTTTCCTATAATATACTTCTCATTTAACTCCAGAATAGCTTAGTGTTGGTTGGTTGGTTGATTTGGGTTTTTTTTTGCCTGGGGATTTCCTTAATTGAAAAGAAAAATACCTAAAGCTATTAACATTTTTCAGCTACAGGATTCTGACATAGGTTTAATGTATGTACGTATGCCCAAGACAACATTTCCTGTCAAAAGATCTGTGTTTTCTTTCTTCTTGGTTCCCAGGACAGGCATTTATATTGCACCATGTCCCATTTTCCTGTGTCAGTATTACCCATTACTATTTAGGCTTCATAGATTTATCAACTCTGTAACCCTGTTGGGTCATATGTAGCTGCAGAAAGCTTTTAAAAATTGAATTAGCTAACAAATTTCCTTTTTCCCCATGTAAAGAAGGAAAAAAGAAGAACAAATTTTCTCTCTTAAAATTCAGATCTACCATCTATATAGATTCCATAAGGTAGGTTATAATACATAAGGAATTTAAGCCAAGCCATTTTGGAATTGTCAATAAAAAGGAAAATATTCAAGAAAGAAGATCACATAACTTCTTCTGGAGCCCCTCTTTCTTAACTGCTTTGTTATTTGTCTTAAGTTTTCTAGAAATCTCCTAATAGATAAAATATAAAATGATCTGGTTTAATTTTAGTTATATTCAGGAAAAGAAGTAAAAATCTCAGAACCAAGAATAAAGGCAAATGGGAGCTTAACTTCCAGCCCTTAAGGGTTGAAATCCACTTGAAATACAGCCAGTTTTAAAGATTCATAGTTTCCATATTAACTCTGCATGTCACCTTATCCATTTTGTGTTTCCCCCTTCTCTGCTTTCTTCTTGTATTTCAAAACTAGATTAAGAATTTTTGTAGCAAGCACTTGTATTAATAGATGAAATGTATGTGGAAGGAGCCATGGATGTATAAAATAGATCTTAAAGCTGCCTCGATACACAGTGGGGTTAGACATAGAAAAACAAGTAGAAGGAAAAGAGAGATTATCTTATCTGGTAGTAGAAATCTCAGATGTTACTTGTAAGAATGGTAGGTAAAACACTGTAAAAACAAATGTTCCTTTGTTCCTCTTTGTATAAATACATTTCTAAGCTCTTATCCCCACAGCAGTACAGATACTAACACATCCTTGTGACAGAGTCTGTGTTCTTTGCAAACTTGATGCATACAAGAGCAAAATGTGTATTTTGAGTAGGACAGGAAAAGTGCGCAAGGAACAACCACATGATCAGGTTTTCATTAGAACCGTTGTGTTTTGTAATATGAATCATTTTGATTTGAACCTGAACATATGGGTAGCAGGAACTCCCCTTCACCCACCAGGGAGTAATGTCAGTTGGACTTTTTCTGCTTGCAGTTTAAAAACCAAATGCTGTTAATTTCGAGCTAGGAGAGGCATGGTAAAAGGCTGCCAAATATGCATTACAGATTCTTCAAAAATAAATGGTTGTCATCTTTCCAGATAGCTGAGAAGAGCTGTATGCTCTGTGCTCTACTGCTTAAGATATTTAAGTCCTTGGCTTGTGTAGGAAATTGGAACATTTCAATTCGAATGTGTGGCCAACTGTGCTCTGGGATTTTAATGTTTCCCATTTAATGAAGTATTCACTTTTCTTTGACATCTAGGCAAAAAATGCCTCTAGAACTTGTTAGAATTGAATATGAATTGTAAAGAGTTACCAGTTTCAGAAATTCTTTTCATTAAGCTGATTTCGAGATTATACTGAGGTTTCTTTCTCTTCTGTTGTGATGATGTTGGTTTTGAGTTAGGAGGAAGTCCAGTTGTTCATCCATCCTGTATTCATGGCCTTTCATTCATACACATTAAATGGGACTGTGAAAATGGCCAATTGTTCATATTTTTCATTTAATTGAAGGGGAATGTGGTTTAGAACATCTAGTGTAATGCTATTCTGACTGAACTTGCACTTCCTGAAAGGCAAGGCTGTTGTCCTTGTTGAGTTTTTGCGTTTCCCTGATTTTCTGTTAGTCTGCTGTGTTGCCATACTTTTTTCATTCTTCATATATCCCCTGGTGCCATCCATAATGCTGTTACCGTGATAGAAGATATTTCTTAAGATTTGTCTGCTTTTCCTGGTTACATACAGTATTCCATATAGGAATACAAGCACTTGCTAGGGAGGTTCCTCAGATTGCAGTGCCTCCTTTGTGCCGCTTGCTCAGTTTTCTTAAACGTCACTCTGCAGAAGCCTCTCTGAGAGGTATTAACCCCATTGCACTTGATGGGAAATGGAGGCAAAACAAGGTGAAGTGTTTTGGTGAAGGCACATCTGAGACTACAGCCAGAACTCCTGACTCCCAGGCCAGTGCTTTAGACGTGACAGTTCTCTCTCAAATAATAAATCGCAGTGCAGCATGTTTATACTCTAAACCAGATTTAGCCCAAGCCCTTTTCTGTAAGCCAGAAAAAGCCCAGGCTCTTTTCTGTAAGAAAGAAGAGTCTATTCCTAATCAAAGTACACTCCTGTGCATAAACCCTACCTTGACAATATTGCTTTTGTTTAGATTAGGGATAATTTCATAGCCAGGTTGTCTCCTTGCTTGGCAGTAAGTGGTTGTGTGAGAGAAGAACACTTTTCCACTAAACTCTACTCGCTGACATGTAATTGGGTTTCTTGTTCGTTCTAGGTGATCACAGATCTGGAGGAGCAGCTGAACCAGCTCAGTGAAGACAACGCAGAACTGAACAATCAGAATTTCTTCCTGTCCAAACAACTTGATGAGGCCTCAGGGGCCAATGATGAGGTTGTCCAGTTGCGAAGTGAAGTGGACCATCTCCGTCGAGAGATCACTGAGAGAGAGATGCAGCTTACCAGTCAAAAACAAGTAAGGCTTTACAAGTCTGGATCACAATCTCGTTGTTATAGCTAGCTAATGATCGGAAATGCAAAGAAACTCTTCTCAATTTGGAAACCTAGCAGGAATGAATATTCTTCCAGGGGCAATGGCATTTAAGCCTTCCTTCCCAGAGCAGTTGAGTGACTGGGAAGTTTTGGTATTCCTTATTGTATTTTTATGCACTTTTAATTAGAAATTTTGCACTCTGAAGGTGTTTTCATTTAGAATTATTCCTTTTAATTTTGTGACCCTGGAAATGTCAAAGTTTACCTAATGAGATAGAACTGACATTAACACACTCACAAGTGAATGTATGGAAGCCTTGAAATAAATGGGTTGTGATTTACCAGCTTATGTTTGCTGCCAATTTGCATGTACTGTAATTTAAATGGTAAGGCTGAAGCTTAAAGTGCACGCTTGATGTGGGATGTGAGAATTGATAGGAGGATTTATTTTTAGACTATGGAGGCCTTGAAGACAACATGTACAATGCTGGAAGAGCAAGTAATGGACCTGGAGGCCCTGAATGATGAACTCTTGGAGAAAGAGCGTCAGTGGGAAGCATGGAGAAATGTTCTAGGGGATGAGAAGTCCCAGTTTGAATGTCGAGTTAGAGAGTTGCAGAGGATGCTGGATACTGAGAAACAGAGCAGGTCTCTCTCCCCTCCTCCCCTTTTATTAACTTTTATGAAAATGCTCGATAGAAGCTAGTACAAAAATTATATTTAGAAAAAGATATGGGAGTTGGAACTAAATATAAAATCTTGAGGTAGTTCTAAAAATGGTTTATTAGTTAATAGTCATTCACCAGTGATATTGTTCCTTTGGTTGCTTTGCAAGTGAGCGATTCGTGGGGAGTGGTATTTATCATTGTATTTTATAAAATGTCCTGGTTTATTATCTTCGACTTTATTATATGGAAAAATAGTGTTTGCTCCTAACTGTTCCTGTGGGTCTTGACATTTTCAGGCTGTAGTTCTAGCAGGGCTGGAATGGGGTTATATAATGTAAAAGTGTTGTAGCAAACAGCCTGGCTTTCTAAAGTAACATCTTGAATTTGAAGCAGCCCCCTGAAAGAGGTATTGCTGCCACTGCACTAGGAAGAGGTCAGGCCCAGAAAGGAGTTAGGTAACATTATTTTCCATTTTAATACAGAGTGAGAGCAGATCAGCGTATTACTGAATCTCGCCAGGTGGTAGAACTAGCAGTCAAAGAACACAAGGCAGAGATTCTAGCCCTCCAGCAAGCGCTGAAAGAACAAAAACTCAAAGCTGAGAGCCTTTCTGATAAGGTAAGTAACTTTCAGCCCTAGACATCACTAATCAGGTGAGATACTTTTCTAGAGATACTACTTGTAGAAAAGTGGCCTTGGGCAGTTTTTCAAGATGTCATAACAAATTAAAAAGATGGGAGGTCATAGAATAGAATTCTGTCTTCAAGCCAAAGACCTCAGATTTCCTATAGAAAATGACTAAAGCAAGAAAGCATCCTGTGATGCCCAGAGTGTGCAGTGAAGTCCTTTAATAGCTTGAGCAAGGGCATACCAAAATGCTGGTTGGTTGGGTTTCCCCCTTAGACCAAATACAGGATAATTGTATCATTTTTCTGGATGTGTTCTTGGTGAAGTTGGATTTTAAGATTGTGGAACGCTGTTTATTAGTGTTCAATATTATTCTGACCATCTATCCCACTGCCTAGCTCAATGACCTGGAGAAGAAGCATGCTATGTTGGAGATGAATGCACGCAGTTTACAACAGAAGCTTGAGACAGAAAGGGAGCTCAAGCAGAGACTTCTGGAGGAGGTAACCTTGGAAATTCATGTTGTAACTTCAGAAGGTTCCACATCTCAGCAGGGGGGGAGTTGTGAGAATAGCAGTGTTGCACATCCTCCCTTTTTCTCTGTAACTGGAGAGATTAATAAATTGGGGGGTTGTTTTTACTTAAAACTTTGCAAAGTGTGTGGCCATGCCATGGAGCAGTAAAAGTGAACTGCTCCTCAAGGGAAGGAATCCTGGGAGCAAAGGGAGACAGCGAGGCAAAGGCAGTGACCTTGCAGCCAGTGGGCACAGTCTCAAGTATCTGAACAAGAGCAGAGCAGGTTTGGTGAAGATAATCGGACTCAGCCAGCAGCCCAGGGATGATTGCAGAAGCCTGTAGTGATGAGGTGCATCATAGGTGAGGTCTGCAAAGCAATGTCCATGCCCAGGTACACCATTCCTACAACATAGCTCTGACCAGACCTGATGTGAGTACCATAGCTTAAAACCAGCTTGGAGCCAATGTGCTGAGGGAGCATGGGTGAAGGCCACCAGCAAGGCTTCTCAGAGCTCCTTACTCATAATATCGCTTAGCTCACAGAAGTCTGGTCCAAGGTTACACACCTGCACCGTATCAGTGAGATACTGAATGCAGGCAGCCAGACCTGGGTAGTGGGGGAAGAGGTTGCAGAGGAGGATTTCAGGGGAAGGGTGCTTACAGGTAATTAGGGCAATTAGAGCCTTTTGGTGTACTTGTGGTACTGACAAGTCATCCCAGAGTTTAGAACCCCATTATGCATCGCAGTGAAATCATTCTGACTCTTGCTCTGTAACACGAGTGTCAATGGCTTTCATACTCGGGGACTTTCTTATCAAGAAAGTATAAAACCTGAAAGAATTAGGTGTAGTTTGTCATGTTTTAAATTAGATATAAGGCAGCAGTTCTTCCCTGTGAGGGTGCTGAGGCACTGACACAGGGTGCCCAGAGAAGCTGTGGCTGCCCCATTCCTGTCAGTGTGCAAGGCCAGGTTGGACACAGGGGCTTGGAGCACCCTACTCTAGTGGAAGGGGTCCCTGCCCATGGCAGGGGTTTGAAACTGGATGATCTTCAAGGTCCCTTCCAACCCAAACCATTCTATAATTCTATGTGACTTTTTCTGTTGTTAATTGGAGACAATTGGACATTATTTTCCTTATCTCTTATGACTGTAGAGGAAGGAGTTTATCCTGTCTTATAGGAAAGATTATTTTATTTACAAAGTCTTGTGATGGCTTCTGGTGATTGTACAGAGCTTGAGAAAACAGCATCAAGAAATTCTTCATGTATCTGCAGTCTTATTAGCAATTGCAAGATTTTAAATGCTTGAACAAGCAAATAAAGCAAATGAACGTGCAGTTGAAAGAAGTGGTGCTGCTACAGATTAAGATAAAATACATAGAAATGCTTGTTTAGTCATAATGCCTTCTGAAAGGAAGGGAAACTTCTAGAATATTGTCACTTTCCAACTTTTAAAGAATTGTCTGTTTACAGACATCTGAGATGATGCTTATTTTACAAAGAGTGATAACATTCAATAGCTTTTATTTAAAACCAAGCAAACAACAAAAGCAAAACACTGGCCTTTCTATTCCTGTTAACAGCAGGCAAAGCTGCAGCAGCAAATGGATCTGCAAAAGAATCACATCTTCCGCTTAACTCAAGGCCTGCAAGAGGCTCTAGATCGAGCAGATCTTCTGAAGACTGAAAGAAGTGACCTGGAATACCAGCTGGAAAACATTCAGGTGAGGATGAGGAAACCGGCGCCGGACTCTGTGCTCCACATCCTAAAACCCCTCTCGCTGTTTCAGGGTTTTTGTAGGATGTGACCCACTTGTTTCTGTGTGACCTTTTCCTTACACTGTTTTTAGCTCTCCTGTTCTTGAGTTATCTGTTTGTTTATTCTATTAAGATAGAATGTCTAACGTGTGTGTGGTTCCCAGGTTCTCTATTCCCATGAAAAAGTGAAAATGGAGGGCACTATTTCCCAGCAAACCAAACTCATTGATTTCCTGCAAGCAAAGATGGACCAACCAGCAAAAAAGAAAAAGGTGGGTGAAAGAGATTGAAGAGGCACAGTGCAAAAAGATGGTTTTGTGATTAGTTATGTATATTCATAATATAGTGTTCTTTCTTTGTGTAACACAAATGTGCCCTCATCTAAGAGCATTTCGAGTCACTGAATACAAGCTTTACTAGGCACAATGTGTTCTTTGTGGCTTTTCCAGTATTTTGTTATTCCTACAATACTTAGGTTACAACCCAGTAGCTACAGCTCAGTGAGGCTGTAGGAATACAGAATTTTAACCATGCTTTGTTTTTAATGGTAAGTATGTATGTGTATGAACACATCGTGTTTGTAGAGTGGTTGTCTTGTAGTTAGAGCATAGGATTGATTAGTCAGGTGATGTGGCTTGTGTCGCATCTTTGTCATGAGCCGTTCTGTCATTTTGGTTTAAGTAATTTAATTTTAACTACGTATTTTGAGATCCTCTGTTTAGATGCTTTCGGAAACTCAAGGTGTGAGTACTAACAGGTAATGTAAGTCCCTCTTTAAACTAATCCATATCTCAACGTTTTCTTTCCAGTGCCAGTATGAACTAAAAATCCATCCTTACGCATAACAATTGCCATTAGGCCCTCTGGCCGGACTGCCACTAGCTAGTTGCACTTTGCCTAGTTTAAGCCATCTCTTACTAGGAGTTAGGAGTTGTCTGTGTGTTTCTGTTGCTAGGGCCTGTTTAGTCGGCGGAAAGAGGACCCTTCTTTACCCACACAGGTTCCCCTGCAATACAATGAGCTGAAAGTGGCACTGGAGAAGGAGAAGGCTCGTTCTGCTGAGCTGGAAGAGGCTCTACAGAAAACACGCATTGAACTCAGATCTGCTCGTGAAGAAGGTAGGGGTTAACAGAAAAGGTGGATCTGGAAGGAGACGCACATTTTTGGTCTGAAAATGTGCCTTTAATTGCGTATCACTCTAGCAGTAACATAAGTTGTTTAATTCTTGCCTACTGCTGTGAAGGTGCAATAAAGCTACGCTTTTATCTGCGGGCTGTAACCACTGAATGGTTACACAGAACCACTGCTATGAATGAGGGTTTCATACCGCTTGTGTTAACGAGTGGCATTTATCTCATCTATAGCTGCTCATCGGAAGATATCAGACCACCCTCATCCATCTACTCCAGCCACAGCCAGGCAGCAGATCATCATGTCTGCCATAGTCCGCTCACCAGAGCATCAGCCTACTCCCATCAGTTTGCTAGCTCCACCCTCCAGTCGCAGGAAGGAGTCTTCCACACCAGAGGGTAGGTTTTGGGGGAACTTTTCTGTTGTTTTCCTGTCTCCTATTTCAGTGCCATCTCTTTTGTTATTCTTCTTTATATTTTTAAATTTCAGAACCAGATTTTTTTCATGCTAGGAATATTAGATGATACATTTTGCTTTATTTTGTTTAAAATTCTCTATTTGGACTATATGAGTTATTTCTTCAGCAGTAATTATTAGCAGCAATTATTCAAAGAGCATGTGTTTCTTCAGAGGAGGATGTTTTCTGTACTGCTTTCTGCGTTGATCAAAAGAATTCCTAGCTGTTTCCTTAGCAGTTAGCATTTTTACTTATCTAAACTGTTGATTTGTTCTGCTTAGCAGAATGTTTCTATCAAGACCTTTTGGTAAAGGGAAAAGACTTTGGTTAGGCATAAAAGGAAGATATCAGGTCAAAGACAATATTAATATTCTGTTAACTAGAAAAAGGGATATGCTTTGGTGTTCTTGAGATAAAGGGGAGAAGGTTCATCACAAAAAGTTAAAGGACTGAGGGCTCTGCTCAGCTGTTCTTAGATAACCAATATTCCCCGAGACTCAGAACTAAAACCTCCAGCCTTTAGCTGGAAAAATCCAGAACCCACAGACTGGAGCAGCGAGTGCAGCCAGCTGAGGCACAGGGCACTGTGAGGATGAGTAACATTGGCATGGGAAGACGTCCTCAGGGGCAGGTCATGGGCAGGGAAGAGAATCATGTTCACCAGTAAAAGACCATGCCTTGGAGGATAAACTTTGCTTGGCAGAGATGCACTAACAGGGATTGTAGGAATGCTTTAAGGTCTGCTGGCACTGATGGTTGGCTGTATGAAGAAAGCCTGCTGTGTGTTGATTGCAACATTATAGGTGTTGAAGAGTTTTTAGCTATAAGCAAAATTGAGAGATTAGTTTAGCACGTTGTGAGAACTGGAGCTGAGTGCAGACTTGAAATTTAGGTAGTTTGATTGACATAATCTTGCTACACCAAACATTAGCCACTTCAGTTCTACAGTCTGTGCTCAGGCAGCACATTCTGTGCATCTGTATCAGGTCATTACTGAGGTGGTAACGTTGCTTAAGATTTCCAGATTGCAAAGGGAAGGAGTGTCTGTGTTCTGCAGAGTTTTGATAGAGATATGTAGTCCCTTTTTATTACCTTGGCCTTAAAATGCCGAAGTTGACTCTTGATTTTCATCCCTATCGCAGTGCTCATCCTGATAATAAATCCTGTCCCTTCCAGAGTACAGCCGGCGCCTGAAGGAGCGGATGCATCACAATATCCCACATCGCTTCAACGTGGGGCTAAACATGAGAGCGACGAAATGCGCGGTGTGTCTGGATACAGTGCACTTTGGAAGACAAGCATCTAAATGTCTAGGTAAGAGCAGAGTGTGTGCCCAAGCAGAGTGTCACTGGATGGGAGAATGGAAAAGCACCAGCCATCTAGAACAGATTTTCAGTGAAAGCTGAAGAAAGAACCAAGTATGAAGACTTTGAAACTGGTTGGTGCAAACATTCTACATCAGAAAACATCTGATGGTTTAGAGTGGCAGGAAATTCTTTGGAAAGCTGGGGTTTGCGTTAGAACATGAGGCAGCTCTGTCATGATTTTTTTGTCATATAACAGAAGTTTTTCTCTGTCCTTTTGTCAGAATGCCAGGTGATGTGTCACCCAAAATGCTCAGCTTGCTTGCCAGCTACTTGTGGACTGCCAGCAGAATATGCCACGCACTTCTCTGAAGCATTCTGCCGGGATAAAATGAATTCTCCTGGTCTGCAGCTGAAGGAGCCAAGCAGCAGTCTACGGCTTGAAGGATGGATGAAGGTGCCAAGGTATAAACATGACTCTTGGTGCCGTATCAGGTGCTGAAATATTTGGAACTGTTCCTTGTATTATCCTGGCTGTCACAATGGGATAATCAGTACCTGCCCGTTACAATTACTACCACTGAAATTTGTCTCTAGGTGTTGCATGCTTGTTTTATCTGGGCAGAAAATCCAATGTAACTTTGTGCTTATTTTCTGTAGGAATAATAAACGTGGGCAACAGGGCTGGGACAGGAAGTATATTGTCCTGGAAGGAACAAAAGTGCTCATTTATGATGCAGAAGCAAGAGAAGGTAACTTGGCATTTCTAGGAAGAACTTGTGTTTTAATCTTCAGCTACTGTTTGGTGAGCTGAGAGGCTTAAAGGTTGTTCCTGTTTGCTGTGGCTGTATTAATTTAGCTAAATTTTCTGTAATAAGGCAGTGTTGTTTTTCTAGATCCTTAACAGGTTTATCAGCTGGTGTGTCATCATAATCCAGCTGTGAACATGCAGTGTGTTTTGTGTACACATCCAGTGTGTAACCACTTCAGTTTGCTATCACACTTGTTTTCTTGCTGCTTACTTGTTCGTTCTTTCTTCATCTGTCTCCCCATTCTCTCTGCAGCTGGACAGAGGCCTCTGGAGGAATTTGAGCTCTGCCTTCCTGATGGCGACGTAACTGTGCACGGAGCTGTAGGAGCTACTGAACTTACCAATACTGCAAAGACAGGTGAGAATCTGACGTAGATGAGGTCAAATGGATTTCATCTGGCTTGCATCAGTTGGCATTCTGTTTGACTGAATAGAATTTTCTCCCTTTAACTTTCATTCTGTAACTGTGCCATTTTGAGGTTACCTCTACTTGAATTAGGTGAATAGCTCAGTCGTCTAGATTTAGTTACACATGGGCTGTTGCTTCTGTCATGGTAGTTGAACTGTGAATAATATAATCATCAAGCCAAATGGAAGTAAATTTGAAGAGTTTTGTAACATACTCAAAAGCACTCGTTGATTTAAATTCCTTCTCTCAATGCTCTCTCTCAAGTGTGAATTGTCATAATTCATACCACCATTGTGCTCGTACCAGAAAGTCATGAATTAGAAATACTGTGGGGTGTGTACAGTCTGTTGTTATGACAAAATGTTGATGTTTTCATTTGTATGTACTGAATAGAACCAATGATAAGTTTATGTATGTCTTGACTTTAACATTAAAGCATACAGACTGTTAAAAACAAAGGTTTCCATAACCAGATTTTTCTTGAACAGTACAGGGAAAACTTTAGTCAAGTGGCTGGTTTTGTGGGTGTTTTTCCTGCTGAAATGTCTTTCTCTTTTGAATAAAAGGTGAGAAGTTATTTTTATTTAGTAAAGACAGCACTGTATGTATGGATTACAAACATCCAGCTGATATTTAGCTTTAAGTAGCTAGCCTGTGCAGGACCTGTAAAGGAGAAACCTATGTATAAATTGCCATGGTAACACGTGATGATAAATACAACTTCTCTCCGATGAGGCTGAAAGGTGTTGATTTTAAGTCCACTGACAATATTCCAAAAACTAATCTAAGTCTTATTCTATCTATATAACATCTCAGATGTGCCATATATCCTAAAATTGGAGTCTCATCCACACACCACTTGCTGGCCTGGTAGAACACTCTACCTGTTAGCACCCAGCTTCCCTGACAAACAGCGCTGGGTCACAGCACTGGAATCAATAGTGGCAGGTGGGAGAGTTTCCAGAGAAAAAGCTGAGGCTGATGCTGTGAGTATAAAAGTTTCATTTAATCATAAAATATTCTGGGAGGGAGCAGAGGTTTGAAAAGTGTTTTGTCAGTATTTGACATTCTGAGGTTTAACTGCAGGTAAGTTGTTACCTCTGCCTGACAAGGGGCAACGAGTACCAGGAACTAATTCATTGTACGACTGATGCTTTATACTGCACTACCCTACTTCAGACTTGGAAGTGTAGTAAGAAGATCCCAAAATTAGATCTCTCAAATTCCAGCAAACAGAAAAAGAAGAGCGAGCAGTCAGGACATGGTTTAAATCCAGTCCCATAATGTACCACATGGACTGAGCAAACATTAAACAAAAGGAAGCAAAATGCTCCCTCTCCCATTCTTACAGTCAGGGGTTTTGCTTCTTGAGGGGGAGGAGGGGTGTGTGTGTGTGTGTGTGTGTGTTTAAGTTTTATTCCTGGTAAGAAGAAGCGGTTAAGTGGATTTATTTTGGTTTCAAATACCATTTTTCAGCGTTGTTGCACTGATTACTCTCTGTTTTCTGATAAAAGGAGATTTGGTTCTATGGCATTGCATATGAGCATGTTAGCCCTAGGGAAGGGAGTATCTGACTAGCAGGAAATCGTCTCTTTTCTCATGCTAGCATTCCTTTTGTCTCTGAGAAGAACACATGCTCCCTTCAGCATTTGGACTTCTTTGTTAATTCTTCCCCTAGGAAAAATTTTACTGCTCCAGTGCAGGAGACTGGGGGAAATGGAAAGGATAGGAACAGCAATCAGTTCTGTGTGAGGTTAAGTTCATTCTGATGGGTTTCCTAACCATGCTTCAGGCAGATAAAACTTTACTAATGCTTTTGTAGGAGGCTTCCCTGCAACATTTAGTGTTTTGAGAAAAAGACATCTGTGCCAAGCATTTTGCCTGTCTGAAATGATGACCTTACAGTGTTAAAATGCTAATAAAGACATTAAGATTAACTCCAAAAAAAATACATCTCTTTTGTCATTTGCAGAAATTGCTCGGAAACTCCCTGCTGAAGCTGGAGGGTGAAGACCGTTTGGATATAAATTGCACAATGCCCTTCAGTGACCAGGTAATGCTAATGTTCAGCGGGGCCTTTCTGAGTATTGGCTGTTTCAGTCATGGAAATGGCAGCTTAACAGCAACACGTGCAATTACAAACCTGTTTGTCACTTTGTTTTTTCTCTTCACTGGTAAACAGGATTGTCCAGGCTTGCTCCTGGAGTGTTCCTTGTTATCCTCATGTAGTGCTGGTTTTTTTCCCTGTTGTCACTGTAGGTAGTACTGGTGGGGGCAGAAGAAGGTCTCTATGCCCTAAATGTACTGAAGAATTCCTTAACACACATCCCAGGGATGGGTGCTGTCTTCCAAATTCATCTCATCAAGGATCTGGAGAAGCTACTCATGATAGCAGGTAGGGGGCTTTACGTTACCATCTGTCCTGCCGTTAACAGATGGCAATGGCTTTGTGCTGCCGTGCCAAAGGGCCCGGCTTTCCTTTAGATGCAGTACAGGCTTCATTCCTGTTTTTATCAGTGTATTGTCAGCGATCACCTCCTGTGGTTAACACAGCATTGTTTGGGGCTTTCTTGAAGTAAATGAAGATGTGAATGAAGGCTCAGTTAAACCTTCAAGAGAAAGTGAATTCTCAGTTTCTAAAGCAGAGGGAGGGAAGGACCAGAGAAGACATTTTCTGTCATCATTTTGAGTTCAGTTTAAGAAGTGTCGAGTTGATCAGTGAGTGCATCTTCCTAATCACTACAGAGCCTCTCTTTTAGTGTAGTTAATCATTTGAGGACCACGATGTGGTAACCATGGCCTAAGGCCAACAACTGTTAACTTGCTCTAAACACTAATTCATGTAATGAAACTGGGACTTCTTTCATGGTTTAAGATTCCCTTATGAAAAGAACACCAGCTTTAATCTCTCCATCTGTGGTTTTCCAGAGATAATCCTTCCCACACTGATGTAGGCATACTGAACGTTAGGGCGTATCTTCAGCTGAAAGCCCAAATTACCAAGTGTCTAAATGACATTTGTAGGGAATGAAAAACAAATTCTTTCTTTTGTTCTGCTGCTTCTGTGTTTTTCCCCTTGTCAAGATTTAAGCTGTCCATGCTTTATTTGTTCCAGAGGAAAAAAGCAACTGGCAAAATGAATCTCTCACAAAGTTAGATGTCAGCGTTACTCTGTTGCTAGACTTTGGAGAGGGATTTGGCTTGGTCTATAATGCAGTTTATTAGGGCACTTGGAAATCCCTTGCCAGTTCTGGTGGCACAAAGAAGCCAAACCACCTTTTACTTCAGGTTCTGAAGGGTAAAGTAGAACTTCCTGGGTAATTGTGAATAGTGTCCTAATGAGGCTACTGCTACTGTCATCGTCTTAACCTCAGCAACACTGGTAATCCACAGAGAGATTGGTTGTTCTCCCAGTGGATTTACTGTCTGCTTTTGTAAGTTTCCTGTTTCACTTTTAATAGGAATAACATGGAATGAATTCTGCATGGTACATTGTGACTGTTACCACAGTAACAGCCTGTAACCATGAGCTGCTGCTTAGGTAATGGAACAGACTTTTGCAGAGAATAGGGAGTTTTCCCGTGATGAAATGTGGCCAATTTTGTTTTCAGGAGAAGAAAGGGCTCTGTGTCTTGTTGATGTGAAGAAAGTGAAGCAATCTCTAGCCCAGTCACACCTCCCAGCCCAGCCTGATATCTCACCAAATGTCTTTGAGACTGTCAAAGGATGTCACCTTTTTGCTGCTGGCAAGGTAGGATACAGCTCTCTCCTGCCCCCAGACCACCCTTTACACCACATGAGTTCAGTATTAATCAAATCAGCAGCTTTATTTCACTGGCAACAAATCCAAGGTCTGTATTCTTGTTTTAAGAAGAGTGTAGGGGCTAAAGAGAGGCTGAGCTGGTAGTGGTATAGAGGATCTCCTACTAATATGAATAAATTCAGTCAGGAAGAAATGAATGCTAGACCCTGAACTGCTACATATTAAGAAATACAACACAGCATAGCATAGCTGCCTCACAGTTGACTTCAATTTTGAGGTTTATAATTAGTGAATTCTATCCACTGTTTGTTCTGGAACGTCTTGTAACACTTTCCAGGCTGCAAATTTACTTAGTGTTGGGTCACTTGAGCACTCATTAATATTTACATTAATGGACCATTTAGCCACAACAGAAATTCTCATTAACAGTCCCTTCTACAGACTACTTTAATCACAAACTGAACATCGTTCCTTTCAAAGTGATGTTTACGTAACAATTTCAAGGGTTAAAACTGAACCTATTTGGATTTCTCATCCCTTTTAATGAACCATTGTTCTGTGGAAAACCTTCCAATTTTTTATTAACTGAACCAGAGAAGCCGTTCAAATTCACATTCTTTTTTGAGAATGTGAAGAGGCTTTTCATTATTTCACTAATTCACAGTAAGTACCCTATTAAAAACCTACCTGCTTATCTCTGCAAAGTTCTTTGTGGTGAAAGGTCCTCTCACATGCTCAGCATTAGAATTTACTCTATTAGCAACCTGAACTCTGCCTCTAATCTTCTCCACAGGTCGAGAACAGTCTTTGTATCTGCGCAGCCATGCCCAGTAAAGTGGTTGTTCTGCGATACAATGAGAGCTTGAGCAAGTTCTGTATCAGAAAGGTAAGCTTGGTAATTCCCTTAATAATGAGCTCACATAATTCATGTATTGCACTAAGACTTTGCTTTGGAGCAAACGCCTTAAACCTTTTCGCATGCATGAGAACATTTGGTTGCCAGCTAAAATGATAACAAATTGCAACGTGCACTGACTAAAATTGGAGTAGGCAGCAATTTCCTTTAACAAGAGTTGGCATATTTGAAGAGATGCAGAACAGGACTGTGATTTGTTGAAATACTGACTTGGCTGTAGTCATACCCTCGCTTAGTTACCCAAAAAAAAGGCTTTCTTCTTCATTGCCCAGCTGTGTTCCCTCGCCTCTATTGTCTTTGGAGAAGTCCGTAACAACTGATTTCTCCCTTCTTTCCAGCTAAGGCAGCAGTGGCTATCTGAATTTGTTTACTGTACTAGTGAAAACCAAAGGGTATTTATTTGGTACTATCCCATCACAGGGTAGGCAGCTGTTTCCCATGCTTACCCTGATACATGGGTACCTTCTGGCCAGCAGAGGCAGTGAGATACGGATCTCAAGTGGCTGTGTACACAGGTCCCCTGTACAGTACCCCGTCTGCCTTCAGCACCAGTACTGCCCTGGGCTGGAACATGTCTCGGTTCATTCTGTGGAAAGCAGAACTACTGCAACTCTTTTCAGGCAGCCAGCTGCAGGCAGGTAATGCCCTGAGCACCTGAGCCACTATTCCTCTTAAGGACAAGTCCAATCAATTCTCATGAGTACATTTTATATGCTCAAACGCATCCAGAAAAACACCCCAAATAACAGGGATCTCTCCTCAGAACAGAGTTTAAACACTGCCCGCCTTAAAATGGGCTGGTACCCAGAAACTCATGTCCTCTCCAGTTTGCAAATTAAGGAATGTTCAGGTCAAACTACAGCTCCCTGTGAGCTTCTTCAGGTTACTTTGAAGGCACCAGTTCAATTTACAGCTTGACTGAGGATTCATCCCCACTGAGTGCTACACTGGCACTGCTGTGAGGAAGCAGAGCCGGGGCGGTAACTCAGATGCTGGCCTCCTTGGAAGTAAAGACATTTGATGGAGATCTTGGCACAAACAATGTGGATACCAGCAAACCTGGGGTAGCTGCAAGCACTGTAGCTGATACCAACTCTTGCTCACAGTGGAGCAGCAGCCAGCAGGAAGCACTGTCCTCTGCTTGTGCTGCCACTCACCCCACAATGCTGAGTGCCTTGACAAGGGCTTACATGCAAAACATGCAATGGTCTGTTTTAGAAGGAAGCTTTTCCTTATCCTTACTAAACCAGACAACTGAATTTAGATCCTAACAAGATGGCAGCAAGCCCAGAAAATTCTTTTCCGTTCTGCCAACTAAACTGCCAGATAAACTAGGAATTATGCAAGGAATCTTGTCCTCAGAAGATCAGGGAATCTGTGTGTTGTGTCAGGCTAACTTGCAGAGCTCTCAAAGCTGTTCAGTCACACTGCAGATCTTGGTGGACAGCATCTCTGTGTGTTACATTGCACAAAGAAGGAAGGAAGATTGTGTATGTTTGTCTTCCTTTTGCTTAAAGAGCCATCAAGCTTGTTTCTGCAGTGTTAAAAGCAGGGATGCTTTAAGGAAGTGATTCTTTCTGCTGGGAGGAGGGAACATGCCTACTGAGAAGGGTTTTGCTCCTGGGGTTATAAAGACTTTGGGACTTGACTGGTGCCAGTCTTGCTGCAGTTGTCCGAGGATCTTCTGCCTGTCTTTCCAGCAGCTGTCCTGATTCCTGTTGACTTCCAGGCCTGGAAGCAGTCGTTCCAGCAGAGCCACTCTGGAGCCGGGGCAGTTTTGGGTGATAGACTTCCTAGTGACAAGTCAAGTCTGTCATTCAACCCTAACTGCTCAGTCCTGGCCTTGTGTCCCCTCCAGACACTGTTCAGCCATGCAGTCATTGGCATGGCTGTGACCTGCTGCAAGCAGGGAGCCGTTCCCCACTGCTCCAGAAAACTGAGTAGGGTATTCTTCCAAAAGCAAGAGGTTCCTGTTAGGGTTAGCATCTGGAATTGAGCTGATTGATAGGCAAGTCTGTATTCAAGCAAGTTTCACTTCCAACATAACAAAACTCTTCTAGCAAGAGTACCTTTCCAGGTGCTTTTGAGACTGTTTGTTGGTGACTTGGTTGTCATCTCCCCCTCTCATAACGACAAACGTGGCAATATCTAATCTTCCAGAAAAATTACAAAACTGTTACTGGGAGCTGATCCCTGTCCATACTTTCTGCTTTTCCAGGAGATCGAAACCTCTGAGCCTTGCAGCTGCATCCATTTGACCACTTACAGCATCATCATTGGAACCAACAAATTCTATGAAATCGAGATGAAGCAGTACACTCTGGAGGGTAGGAGCTGTGTCCTGTGTCCAGCTGTGAGGAACGCATCAGCTGGCTCCACAGATTCTTTTGGTGGGGCTCTTCTAAACCAGTTTAAGAAGAAAATATTGGTACCAATCAAGGTGTTTTTCTCCATTTTCTTTGCAGAGTTTCTGGATAAAAATGACCACACTTTGGCCTCGGCTGTGTTTGCTGCCTCTACCAACAGTTTTCCAGTCAGTATCATCCAAGTGAACCCAACGGGGCAGAGGGAGGAGTATCTGCTGTGTTTCCATGGTATGTGTTGTCTGGTTGTGTAGTTGTTGCACTGCATCTGCTTTCTGGCACATGAGCAGCCAGGAGGTACTGGGGTACTGTTGTAAAAGAAAGCCAGAGTTGACTTCCTCGTGCCTGGTAATGAATATGTGCTGTGACTCCAAAAGCCCTGGAGGAGCTGGGGCTGGTGGTTTAAGCAGTAAGGAAGACACACCGGGCATTGATGCTAAAATAGACCTGCCGTCAGTCACCTTGCACCTGTCTTAAAGGTTCTTTATGTCTGTGGATCAGTTGCCACGTGCTGGCTTCTGTGCCTGAATGGAAGGGATTAAACTCAGTGTTAGGTGCTGCCAGGTGTTTGATTATCCTGATAAAATGTTAAGGGGTTCTCAGGCTTTTCCTCTCTCCTCTGCTTTCCATACAGAGACGAGACCTTTTCACCTTCTGGTGATGAAATAAGAGGCTGTTTGTTATTTTTTTGTACAGCTGCTTTTGTTGGCTCTCTAGGATAGTGGCAAGCCCAGGTTTATTGCCTTTGTCCCTTCCAGCAATAAAGAAACACAGTTCAGGCGTGTGCTCACAATGTGGCATTGCTTTTCTTGGCAGAGTTTGGTGTCTTTGTGGATTCCTATGGAAGACGCAGTAGGACAGATGACCTGAAATGGAATCGCTTGCCCTTAGCTTTTGGTAGGTGTTGAGGGAGATCCTCTTGGCTTATGGAAATCATTGAACCTGGGAAGCATCTTTGTGGGACAGGTATTCCTCACTCAGCACTTCCTCTTCCCTCTCCTGATTCTCCCAGAAACGATGGAGATTTTCCCACAATATAAGATCATTATAAATACAAATTGACAAACCTACTGAAGCAGAAACAGGTTGAGGAAAACGAAAGCAAAGTTATGTTTCCTTAATGTTCCCGGTCTTACAGTGACTGAACCAGCTAATGGGGTTTGTAACAGTGCTTGGAAGTTTCTGAAACAGTCAGGACTATGGAATGTCAGCCTGGTTCCCTCAGCCCTTTTGCACTACCGAGTGGGATGGTATTCAGTTAATAGTGTGCTTTTAATGCCTGTTCATGAGTGTTTGGTTGGTAGAATTCTTGAGATACGGATAGTTTCAAAGCAACAATTCTCTAAGCTTTCATCTCGCTGCTTAGTCATCACATTGGGTCTTATTACAGCAAATCTACTCCTTGGGTTTCCCCAGGGCTGGGAGCACTGCTGTGCTCACTGATGCTTTTGAGAAGGTTTTATTTAATAGAGAAATTGATTTTGTGTTTTCCCTGCCTTTGTGATGCTCCTCCAGCCTACAGGGAGCCCTATCTCTTTGTGACCCACTTCAATTCCCTTGAAGTGATTGAGATCCAGGCACGAGCTTCTCTAGGGTAAGTTGTTCTCTCTTCATTACTTTGACCAGCACGTGCTGCAAGAAAACGCAACGTGCCAGGGAAAGGCACCGTGCTGTCATTGTTAATGCTTTTTCCTGCCCTTTCACCCAGAACTCCTGCACGAGCCCACTTGGAGATCCCGAATCCACGGTATCTCGGGCCTGCAATTTCATCTGGAGCCATCTACTTGGCCTCCTCCTACCAAGACAAATTAAGGGTGATTTGCTGTAAGGGCAATCTAGTGAAGGAAACCAACAATGAGCAGCACCACAGAGGATCTTCTGCTACACGCAGGTAGGACAGTCAGTGTGTCCCTGTGCGTCTCACAAGCAGCCTCAGCTCCAGGTGGCTGTTTCCCCTGGATGCTGTGGAATGCCCGTGTTCCATTCCTAGAGAGAGGGGTTGGCATTGGGCAGTCACTGTAATGCTGGCATAGAACAAGCAGGGAGTCACTGATGTCTTAAAATACAGAAGGCAAAGAACCATCAGCTCTGTAGGAGCATGTGGGTAACCCCCACAAGCATTCCGTGATGTTCAGCTGGTTTATGTTGGGATATAGCTGTGACCTCAGAGCTTGGTGAGCTTAGATGCTATCAATATGACACAAAACATCGATTGACTCTAACAGTCTCTAAAGCCACAGCTTCTTAAACAACTTACTTAGGGAGACAGCCCTGGGTAGTGGTGATGTGATCTTGTTCTGGTCAGCATAATTACTTCTGGGGCTGATGGTGCCACTGTGCCCTGGAAACTGCGAAACTGAGGCCTGTAGTTCATCCGAACCCGGCCTGAACATCCTGGAGCCACTGATAATTTTGTATGGGGAAAAACAAGTCAAATTTTAGTGTATGTGGAAAAACGATGCTGCTGAAGTGTATGAGAGCACGGAGCTCTCTGGCCCGTCACACAGACGTGACTCACACCAGCAGTTCCCTGAGGCCCCTGCCCAGTGCGACCGGTGGGACAGATGCTCAGCTACCGAAGTCTGTGCACTTTTCACCTTGGGTGAGGGCAGTCTGACGGTTTCACCTGAACACTGCTGGGTGTTTGGGGGGAAAGTTGCAGCTCTGCTAAAAGAAAATGTAACGTGAGGTTTTTGTTGCTCAGCGGTTCGCGTCAATTATTTTTGAATGACAGCAGCCCGAACAAGAGGGGTCCTCCCACGTACAACGAGCACATAACCAAGCGGGTCGCGTCAAGCCCAGGACCACCGGAAGGTCTGAGCCACCCTCGAGAGCCAAGCACACCCCATCGGTACCGCGAGGGAAGGACGGAGCTGCGGAGGGACAAGTCACCCGGGCGACCACTGGAGAGGGAGAAGTCCCCAGGCCGGCTCCTGAGCACCCGCAGAGAGAGGTCCCCGGGGAGACTGTTCGACGAGAGCAGCCGAGGACGGGTGCCTGTGAGTGGTGCCAGAACTCCTCTTGCTCAAGTCAATAAGGTGAGCCAGGAGCCTGGAGAGCTTTCCTGTTCCCAGGAAAACGCATGCGCTGCAGGAGGGCTGGTGGTACTGTGAAGTACAAGAGCAAATCCAGATCTCATCCCCTGCCCCTCAACTTCCCTTAAAACAGCACATACGGTGTCATGCACTGCTCCTGTGAACCCCTGCCCCCGTGCCAGTCCTGTAACTGCAAAAGCAGCTGCACTCTGGACCAGGCTGAAGTCCTCCAGATCTGAAAGCAAAGGGGCATTTACCAACAGAAATCGAGGGTTTGAAGGGGAACAATGTCTCGAACAAGGGAGGTGGGAGCCTGCTGTGTCCAGGGTGATGCTGACAGTACTTGCCTTTGCAATGAACTGAGCTATGGCACCTAGATGGGACCAGGCGCAGAGCCCTCACGCCGCGGTGGCAGCAGTGGTGAGGTGATGCGCTGCTGCTGACACCGGTGCCTGTGCGACAAGAGTATGTGAGACTCATTCACTGTCACTTTATTTCCCTGCCAGGTCTGGGACCAGTCTTCAGTGTAAGTCTCAGCCAGACAAAGTTCCTCATCCTGACCTGCAGGAAAAGAAAGGAAATACACTGAGTATATGCACTCCATGTGTCTGCTGCCCAGGCACTAAAACAGCATCCCTGGGCCAAAGCTCGCGCCGCATCGGGAGACGTCCGCAGCTCAGTTAATTTCTCTGCACTTTCCTGCACTCCTGTTTTTGCACTTTGTACTACTGTTACTCTTTCAAGCAGTTCATGAACTTTTTGTATTCACTTTAGTCCCTGGTAGTTCATCAAGGAAATTCAGCGGGACTCGAGTCCCACCCCGGGTCTTTAATGTGGTCAGTGCCCCTTACAGATAATTGATCATAGTTCTGAGACATGCTGGGAATTCCTGACGGCCTGGAAACAGGCGGAGGCGAGCGAGTCCTTCAGTAGAACGTGTCATTGGATATTCCCTACAGAACAAATTCCTTCCAATCAGTCTGTTCACCTGCCACTTCTGAAAGTTATTTTGTTCTCACTACAATCGCTCTAGAGCAGCTCTGATGGGGAGGGGAGAACCCCCGTGCCCGGCCCTCAGACAAAGTGCATTACCTATCTGCTACTGGGTTGTAAGACTTTATCCAGGTCTTCTGCATGACAGTTCACTGCATGCTGCTGCACCATCACTGGCTGCTCTCTCCTTTTAGGTTGCTTTGCTGAGTAGTGTATTGTACCTCACTTGTAAGTTAACTGAAACCTTTAGATTACGCTGCAAAATAACAGCCAATTACTCTGGAAATTTGGCACCGGAGCGTTACCAAGCCTTATTCTATGACAAGAGTTACAGTCACCCTGCTGTTCCCCTCAGCACTGCACGGGCTCCCTGCGGAAAGGCTGCTGCAGACCTGGCAGTCACAGGCTCCCTGCGGAGAGGAGTGGCCCAGGGCTGGCTCCTCCCGTGACCTGTAACTTGTCGTACAATAAGAAAGACCCACGTGCCATGGCACGAGAGGATACTCACAGTGAGCAGCTTTAGCGCCTTTGCTTCTGCGTGTCGGACCTCGAGCCGCGTGTTGCTTCCTATTCTCTTTTGCTGTGAACATGAAGCAGAGCGCAAATGATTTTCAAAGCAGGTTTTGACCATTCAGTCTGCACTAGCGACATTCTAAGTGAACAACCACGTTCTTTACAACTGGAAAGAGCAAAACTGCATCCAATCTTCCCTTGGTGCCCCACTGATACTTCTGCTAGTCCCTCGCGAGCCTGTGCTAACCCGTTCTAGAAACCCATGAGAAAAGTCCAATGCCTTGTCCGTGTCCTTTGGCGAGTTTCCTGAATATCGTATCCCGTTCTCTTGTCTGTTGGGTTATTTTAGGTGAGATGATTTGGCAGGAGCCTTGCTGAGAGTTTTTGTCTCCTGGTCTGAATCTTTTGAAGGGTCAGAGATCAGTCTTTAAATCTTTGCATCTCATGGAAGATCTTCGAGACCTCAGAAATGGGCTTGTTGAGTCCCGGAAGTGTATCTATCTCTTGTGTCTTGTTCGTGACATGCTTCCTGCTATAGAAATAGCTCAAAGGACTGTACATATTTACAAGAATCTTTATATTCGTATCAAAAGGGAACTGAATTGGTTTCTACTTTTTTATTGTAAACTGTGTGTTTTTCAACACTAGCTTTTTGTTTTACCGGTGGTTGTGGACAGCCATCTTCAGACACTGGAGGGGCCTCAGCTTAGTCCTCCTCGCTCCCATGAAGAACTATTGTAACATTAACTTGCAATTGAAGCTTGTTAGCATAAAATGAGGTTTTAGGTCTAAAAGTACAGGATTTTTCTGCATTACCTTTTTATTATGGACAAGGGAGGGAACCAGAGGGACAGTTCAAAGCTCCACCTGGAACGTGTTGAACTTTGTTGTTGAACGATAACCAAATAAAACAAATAACTATCTCGACTGGCATGGTGAAATGACCGCTTCCTTCTCCGCAGTGACGCTGCCCCTCGTCCCGCTGCCCCGGCACCAGAGGCTGTGTAATCTATAGGCGTCAGCGCTTACCAAAGAGCTCACCTGATGGTATTTAGCATTGAGTAGTTGTAATTCCCTGACCAAGCAGCGTGAGTGGCTTCACAAACACAAAGCATGTTCATAGGACCTCAGAACAAGGTGGATTTGACCAAGCAGTTCACTAGAGCAGCAGTCAGCTGCGGACACCTACAGCTAAATCCTGCCCTCGCCCACTGAACTCCTGATAGGGGTAGAGTTAAGAACCGTGTGAGTCCTGCCCTCCTAAACGACCCACACATCTTGAGCTGGAACAAACCATCTTACTGACCCAGAGTGTGATCTAAAGACAGGTTTGGGATTTATCCCAGCAGTGTACTGGTAGCAAAGCGGACGGAGACAGCTCCTCATCCCACCGCTGTGATACGCTGGTGCTTTAAGGCCTAATAGCTGCAACTTAAAAACCATTCACAAATCAAGTCAGATTGAGTACAACCTGCAGTTACTGTACATCTGAACTTACACCTGCTGGGAGAACTTGCTAGATCAGACTTAAATGTAAATACATCTATTTTTAACTGAACCAGTTTTTACAGGGTCTGAAGTATTCTTTCACAGGAAGAGGTTTTTAATATTCACACTGCTGCCTACAGTAACTTCATTTGTCCTCCTACCATTCGTGGCTTTGGGTCTGTGCACACAACCACCCCTTGCCCCAGGGAAGGGCTGTTGGAGGGCCTGGGGGTGGGTTACTAACACCACCTCTTACATTCTGGTCTACATGACATCCTTCATAACAATGCTCTACATAAACCCCAAGCTGCTTGAGTTATCTATTGTGCCTACTATCTGATGTATATGATGAAATGCTAACTTGTTAAATGTTCCTTTATTTTACTGTGCACAAAGAATACTTACTTAAAGCTCATTGTTGCAGTCCTATGATGCATGATCCGAATTGTAACACAACTAAAATAATCCAGAAACTGGTGGAGTAAAACCAAATCATTTATTGAGCCTTTTGATTACCAAGAACCCTGCACAAATCCCTGTCAGCCTGACCACCGCACCTCAGGGGCCCGGGGCGGGCAGGGAGCTCCTGGTGACTCCAGAGTCCCCCAAAGCAATTAAAGTCTCTGCATCTACCTTAAAACTGTGCTCTCCTAGCAACAGCCAGGAATAGCCTCAACACCCCACACTGAGGGCGGGGAACGGGAGCGAGGTAACGCATCCAAGTCCTGATCCCGCTTTTGCCTTTGGAGGCATTCGATGCATCCCTGTTCAGTGAGGACACACAGAATCACAGAATCCCAAGGGTTGGAAGGGACCTAAAAAGATCATCTAGTCCAACCCCCCTGCAAGAGCAGGGTAACCTACAGTACATCACACAGGAACTTGTCCAGGCGGGCCTTGAATATCTCCAGTGTAGGAGACTCCACAACCCCCCTGGGCAACCTGTTCCAGTGCACACAATGCGATCAATCTGATTCATTCGCCTCTCACGCAGGAAACAACCCAGCAAATAAATAAGACATCCCTCCCCCATCCCTCCCAAACCAACCCCCCCAGCCATGGGCCAAGGGGGCTCTGCCATACCTGGAGGAGGGGGGTGGCTCCTGGAAAGCTCAGTTGAGGCCTCAGGGACGGGCCTGTGGGCAGCTGCTCTCCCCCATCCCGACAAGCAGGGAACGGTGCTGGACCACGAGGCCTCGGGCGCTGTGCAGGGCCTGGGCCCTCACCCTGGTTCCTGGGCACAGCCTTTGGGCTGCCAGAGCATGGGCCGAGTGCTCAGCACTGAGCCAGGCTCCAGGCTGCACAGTGAATAAACGGCAAACGCTGGCTGTAAAGTAATTGGTTGTGTCCATGGTCGCCATGCCAGCGCTGAGGAAAAGCTTGGAGTGAGTCCTGCGTACATGTGATTGGGAACAAACCCACAAAGCGCAGCAAGAACTAACGAGACCGAGTCCATAGGCACCGCTCCATCTCGCATACTGCCCCTTCCAGGCTGGGCTTCGTTTCTCAAAGTTCCAGCTTCTTCAGTCTTTGACACATGAAATACCTGGTTTGCAACTAAACCAAACCACCACAGCCAAAGAAACCACCCAGGCTCATTAGGCTGCCTCTGAGCTCCTCTTTTCTCCTAGCGAAGACATTAATTCTAGGTCATTCCAGTAAGAAACGTGTGGTGCCATTTCCCTCCTGGCACTAAAAGCATCCGGGACTCACGCCACCACCCATCTGCCAATGCACCCTCCATCGACTTTCCTTTGAACACAGCTGAAACAGATTCCTTCCAACGCCTGCCTCTCCTCTGCTGACCTTCATCCCACCCCACACACCCTCACCCTTGCTTCCCCAGCATTTACCCTGTGCTTGGCCCATGTGGAGCTCTGCGCACACGATGTCTGCCCAGGCACAGCCAGCCTGCTGTGCCCGTGCCCTGGCTGCGGCAGCAGGCACGAGGGCTCACTCGCTGCCACTCTCATGGTCAGCTCGGTGACAGCCCAGCACCACTTCTACTATGCCAACAGCGACGCCTATCACAGGAGCCCCCCACCATGATGCGCTACAAGACACGGGGCACCAGCACACCTTTGCTGATGGCACTGCGGGAGGAGAGGCCAGTGCTTAACAACAGCAGCATCAGGCAGCAAACGGCACGGAATGGCTGTGCTCACACAGCACCCGCCGCTGCGTTCACCCCTCTCGGTGTTCGCAGCTCCCATTTCAGTACGAGGCACTCCCACCATTACATTCGTTAACTGGAGCTGCTCAAACCTCTCTCCCTGATGCCGCTTCCTCTACTGCCCTGGCACAACCAGCTCAAGCACGAAGGAACCTCGGTGCCTCCTGCCCATGGCAAGGCCCAGAGGCCTCCCTGCAGGAGGTGCTGCTGGCAAATGGCAGCCCTGGCCAGGCACCCCCAGCCTCACCACTGCAAAGAAACGCTACAGCAGCACCACAGCCCACATCCAGCACCCAATCCACACCCGGCAATAAAAGGCCTGCTTGAAGAGTGGACGGAACAAAGAGAAGCTGCCAGGAGGACGAAGGCCAATTCTGATGGCTGGAGCCTTGATACACACCAACGCCTCCCCCTTCTCCTTTACTGATTAACTGCAAACTGACAAAGTGTTTTAAGCTTGAGAAGCTTGCACAATCCACCAAGGCACAGAACTGCAAACACAGGTCCTAAAGAAACAACAGCTCACGGAAGCTGGGATAATAACCAAGCAAGTCACCCACTTTTCTTGGAAATGTTTTATTTGTTTCTAAAGGGGCTGAAAACAGAAGCAATTCCGTGTCCCAGAAGAGCAGCACTATCCACAGCACAGAATGAAGACAGTTTTCAGAGAAAACCATTGCACCAGACCCAGACCTACTCGGCTACTGCAGCTCTTGCAGCAGGGCGGCAAAGCACCCCTGCGCCATGGCTGGCTCTGCGGAACGCTGGCGGCTGCAGCCTTGTCCCTGCTCAGACTCCTGACTGATCCGTGCAATGTCCTCTGCCCACCGAGGGACGGGGCTGGCCAGGGTTGGCACAGGCACTGGCACTCTCAGGCACCAAAACCAACGAGAGGGAAGGACGCAGCAGGTCGCCTCCGGAGCTGGCTGCTCCAGGGCAGGCCCGAGGCACACCGGTGTGCAGTTTTGCATTGGTGTTGCACGTGTTTTGGGATAAACCAGGCTGTCGGTACCCAGTACAGGCAGCCCGGCCTCACTAGCATCATTTAGAAACCAGAAACAGGATTAAAAGCTGCAGGGATCCCCACAGCCCTGGCTGTGGAAGCAGCAGGGGGTTTATACCTGTGGTCATGCTGCAACCTGGAGCAGGGGCCCTGCTTCCCCATGGGCACGGTGCTGCTATACCCAGCACTGCAACTGCTTACACTGAGGGCCAAGCTGGGGCCGTGGGCACAGGTGACTTGCAGTCACCTTCAGGCTCTTTCTGAAGAACTAATCCCTAAACTGAACACACCGATTTCCTCGCAGCTCCCTGTCCCAGCTTAAGGAAGTCCTCACTAGTGACAGCAAGAGAAACTGGTTTCAAAAAGCAGATTACTGCAACTATGTACACGTTTATGATTTACAGAAAAATCCAGCCATTAAAAACAATTGTCTTTACCAGAAATTCCACAGGGGAAAAGCTGTATTTCAGTTCTCATGAAGAGAAAAACTACAGAGCTCAGAACAGTGCTCCCCGGTCTGCCGTGCAGTAAAACCGAGCGTGCAGGTGCTTGTGTCGCTGATTGGGCCTAGAAAAGGCTGCTACAAAAGGATCATCAATATTCCCACTTACTTCAGCCATGCAAGTTCGGAACTTGCTGCTGAAGTTATTGCATGTTTGATGAGTTACGGAAGCAGCAATGGGCTTGCTTTTGCTGAGTGTTGAGCTCAAATGAGATTCCACAAGAATCCCGATTTCTAGGCTTTGGGCTGGCTTGTTTGTTACAGTTCGTTACAGCCTGGCTCCTAAAGGTCTCTGATCTGTTGCTGCCCTCACATTTTTCAGCCTAATTAAACTGGTGGTTTTTAACTGAGCTGACAATGGGCACTGAGACCCTTTGCCATCTGTCGAGTTGCCATGAAGCTGCCATCTCTCCGAACTTCCAAGGTACGACTGGGAAAATGCAGGAGAACTTGGAAGTCTCAGAAACCAGATGAAATCAGGGTTCATTTGCTACAGCACAGAGCGGAGTACATTTGGTTAAGAGAAGAATTGCTTTTCTGAGACTGCACTGGCCCAGAACAAGTGGTCACAAGCTACAGCGATGTTCATATTGGCTTGTACAGCAAAGTGGTGACGTATTTCTTCTTGTAACGATGTGTAGCACTAAGCACCATCACTCCATCCTACAGGAGACGGAAAACAAGTGAGCACATCACATGGTTACCTGAAAACTGCACGTGCAAAGAACACGGCCTGGCCCCTCACCTTGATAGAAAGTGCGTAGAGGTGGTTCAGCATGACATGGTTGGGTTCAGGGAGCAGAGCAGGATCACACTGGGAAAGGGGGAAATGAGTGTGAAAATGGCAGAACTCACAGTTTACTCATCACAGCTGATGGGTGCCAAACACCGTCTGTAGCTAGCCATACCCTCACACACACCACCCTGCTCCTTACGCTGAGTCCATCAGCAAATGCAAAGTGCCAGAACAATCCAAGACCCCTCTTCCAGGGTGAAATCCCCTGCACCTCACTGCCACGGTGCAATCCCTCAATTATTCCTCATGTGCTTCTGACACTTTAATAGTGCTGCAGTAGGAAGATGAAGGTTTCTGGGAGTAAAATAGCAATCGAGTTTTCCTCTCAGTTTTGAGGAGAGTCAAGCAGAAAACTAGATTTACTTCAGACGAGTCCAACTGGATATATGTAGTCCAGAATTCACCAATGTGGCAACTATTCTAAAGGTTTTCCTAAACTGTCCCCTGTCTGCACCCAGGTTTTTTCCCCATCTGTTCACACTCTCAAGGCCATTATTCATCAAACAAATGTACTCACAGAAATGCCTGTGTCCTTATTCAGGATGACCTGCAGCAGGTGGGGGGGAAGAATAGGTGGCGATTTAAAGCGCTCCTCTGCCTTACAAACATAGGGCTCCTGGTGATATGGTCCTGGGGGTGAACTTGACAACTCTGCCAAAGAGATGTTACATATTTATCCTTAAATAGTCTGTGAGAGTATCTGCACTTTGTAGGTACTTTTTACCAGTACTCCAAATTGATTTTCACAGCCAGGAACATGGAGACAGACGAAATTGATGGCATGTAAATACAAGAACTACAGCACTGATGCAGTCACTGCCCAAGAGGCGACTTCAGATGTCCAAAGTCTGTCTGGCTTGAAACTAGCTGAGAAGGTTTGGGAGGCTGAGTTTGGAGGGACCTACTGCACTCCAGAAGTGCACCATCATCTCTGCCCAGCACTTCTCCAGCAAACGCTTACTATTAAAGTGCTGCTCTACAATGTTCCCTCCAAGGAAAGTACCAGAAACATGGTACACACCTGTAAAAGGTAAGTATTATTCCCATGCAGGGACAGAGTAACAGAAAGAGATCTTCAGAGTCTGTATCAGTATAAGGAAAGGCTGTTACACCACATCGCAGGGACACATCTAGAATCTCCTCCTGGCTCCCTGCAGTGTCCAAGTCCTACAAATCACATTTTTCTTCCAAAAAGCCTTTGTCCAGGGCAAAGTTGTATAGAGCAAAAATAAATCAAATGCACCCTCTGCCTCAGATTCAAAGCATGGAGCTTCTGAAGGAGCATCTAAGGTACCACTTCAATCATGTCTCCATCCCTGCAAAGGTCTAGAAAGAGCAGGCAGCAAAGCTGATTTCAGAGATGACTCAAGCTAATTCTCTCTCTTCTGTTACACCAGAATATGAAACTTCAGACAAAAATAGCATTTTTAAATTGTTTTAGGATATACATAATTTATACTAAACTGTGAGGCTACGATATATTCCTGACCCTCTGTTAGCACTGCAAAGATGCACCTAACACCTGCCTCTTAATGTGCAACTTCTGACCTTCCCAGTCCACCTCCTTAGCAGAGGAAGATGGAATTAGGAGCAGTGCAGACTGTCCACATTGGTTTGATGCTGTAAGGTAGAGACTGATCCACTGATTTCACATCACACAGGCAAACAAACCGCTATTAAACACCCATGACTCCCTCCTAACCATATCTACAGTACAGTGACCTGTGCTGCCCTGTTAGAGGCTTTTTCTTCTGTGCATTCCATATTCTTCCTTTGTGCATCTGTGATTCCTGCACATGTCCACAGGGCCTGACAGAAGTGGAGATTAATCTGTACTGCAGCTTTAACTCCAGATAAATAGGAAGACGAAGTTTTTAACATCTCAAACAAGTGTGATAGAGAATTACCAGGAAGCTCATACCAGACATGTCTGAACATTTCTGGGAGTCCACCATCAAAGCATCGAATACTTCAAAGTCAGTTTTCTTCACCTGTATGACGTTGTTGATGGTACCCAGCTGGCTGGTTACTACTGGCTGGGAAGAGACAAGATACAAAAGTCAGGATAAAAAGGCTTGTGGGATTATTAGATTCCCAAAACTACACAATCAGCAGTACCAAGAATGAGATCTATTGCTTTTAAAATGTACCAGTACCAGATACAAAAAGAGCTCAGCCTTGCTCAGTTAACGTGAGGTTAAGAGCAAAGGCACATTTAGGACTGGGGACTGCGTGTCAGTTGAACCTGTCAGATCCACAGCACTTGATAAATTCTTGGGCTATAGATAAGGCTAGGATGAGGTTCGGGCTGAAGTTAAACAGTGGCAACACAAGGAGGTAAGCTCTACCTGTAGCTTCTACAGGGCTTTCAGAGCCTGGCAGAGTATAGTTGGTATTGCTGGTTTACTACCAAAACTAAGACAGAGGGTTCAAAGAGCTGAATTTACTACAAGGTAAATCCTGCAAGGTTTGCCAAGACAGCAAGAAGACTAGAGCCATGAGCTGTGAATGGTTAGTTTAGAAGCAGTGAGGGACTGATGGGCAGGCGAGGGTTAAAGCTCATGCTATAGCAGAGGAGGAAGACAAGACCTGGTCGATTCTGGCACAATTACTGAACTATGAGAAGATCTAGAGCAGCAATAGCAACATTCTGGCACAGAGAGCAGGTACAGCATAGAGAGACTTGGGCTGTCAGCAATGCTACAGTGCATTAAAAGACAGTTTAGCACTAGGCTAGAAAAGCTTGCCATCTCTTATAAACCAGTCCCCAAGAGATCTTGTCACTCGTTTGTTACATCTCCTGCCCTTTGAGGCTGTCAGACTGATGACCTCACCTAAGCCAGGATCAGAAATCCCTCTCTCAACAACTTCAACAGTCAGTTCCTGTTGTTAACCAAGACCTTCTCTCTGAAGTGGCCAGCTATTAGTAGAGAATCCATCAGTTTCTCATGTTCAGGTGCCTTTCTGAATAAATACAGTGAACCAAAGGAAACATTACCTCCGAAGGATCATGCGTCCACTGCCCATCCACAAAGAACTTGTATTGGTGCTCTCCTTCTGGCAGATCCAGGATTGCCACAAAGTTATTGTGACTGGAATTTAAGACAAACAATCAGCCCTGAAATACTCTGAGAAGTATACAGATTACAAACTGTGCCAAACGCTAACTGACAATACAAGCCTCCTCAACGTACAAAGACTTACGAGAATCCCTGATGCAATCTGAAGGTAAAGAATCGTATTAATGAAAATTTCCTCTATGACACTAAGTCCCTACACACTCAAAATTCGTATCTGCATTCCTGACATCAATTAATTGAGCTTTTGTAAAGTCATCCTCACATCTTCGTGTCACTTGTCAGTACGTGAGACCTCATTTTATCTGTGCGACTCCTGTTGATGGAACAACATCAGCTTACTCAGATTTCCTCGCCTTTCAGTATTTGCCACCACAAACTGCATTTCAGAACTGCCTGTGAAGGTGTATCAAGAATTACTTATCAAGTAAGTAAACAGTGAGTAGAAGATGAAAGCACCTCAATACTTCTGAGTCACTTGGGGGCTGAATAGCTGCTACTTGGTAATTTTGATACTTCGGTGCTGTGAACTTCCTGATTCAACTGAAGTCTTTACCAGCATCTCAAAACAGCAGAGAAACAGCTCACGCTTTGTGAACAATTCAAACAGGCTACACAATGCCAGCATCTCTCTTTACTTCTTCTCAGGTGAGGGTGCAAGCACACCATCACAGAACTGGATTTGAAATTTCAGTCTGAAATAATGAACTCTTCTACTTGAGCATATTTGATTCAGTAACATGATTTTATCCAGCCTCTAAGGAGGTCCAGATATCTCCCTTCCCAGAACACCTAATCTGACAAGAGACAAACCTTCTGGGGTTTTTTGGTAGAGACCTTTTTGTCCTTCTTCCAGATTCATTTCACTATTTCCTGCCTCCCAGGCTTCCTACTTAGAGCATGACAGTAATAGTGATGTTCCACAGGCCTGTTTTCCAGCTCCTCTCTTGATAATTTCTTTCCCATTCTTCATACACAGAACAGTCCTCCCACATCATTCCATTAGGCCACTATGCTCCTCCCTCAAGTTTCTTAGGAAATTAAGACCCTTCTGCAGCAAGGACAATGCAGGTAGCCACTCACTGAGATGAGAAATGCCAGAAACTGGCAGGAGACCAGTCTTTCATGGATATGTCACCTTTGATGGACAAGAGGGCTCAGATCAACAGTTAAATTCAGCCTCTCTGCCATCTATTAAGTTTTCAATTTTGGGGAAAAAACCCAGTATTGGTTTAAATGAACTACTGAAGTATAGAAGTAAGCAGAGCTTCAGAGCTCTCTGGCAGGAAAAAGCAGCTGGTGCCTTAACACAGATTTATTCTCTCATTCACGTAATTTACCAGCAAGGGTCCCAGGCTCAGAGTTCTCCTGAGCAGCATTTGGCCCTCTTCAGCTGGGCAAAAGCAGCCAAATATGGCAAAAAAGTACATGTGCCATCAGAGACACTATGCTTAAATCCAACTTTGCCTCCTATGCCTGAACTCTGGCCCCAGGCAGCAGACTGCAGCACAATGAGGATTGTTTCAGGTGATTCATGCCCAGTGCCCAGTGAACACATCACCCCTTCAAAACTGACACAGATCAACTTTCATCCTGTGCCATCCAAAAATCAAAGTCAGATTCTCACCAAGGGCTTCAGGAGAGAAGCAGGAGAGTGGTAAATCCGAGCACAATACCAATCCACAGGAGACCACCTTTCTCACTTCACTAAGCATTCCCAGTCCTTGTGTAATATCCCTAATAAAGCAGCAGCAGTTTATTACCTCCTTGTCAGAGGAATTTTACTCCAGTTGTTGAAGGACCCAGATAAATACACTTCTTTCCCTCCTCCAGTCCAACGAAAGACTGTTGGTCGAGCTTGTGTGGGGGTTTTATCATTCACTTCTAGATCCTGTTGCCAAGCTAAGAATTCTTCTTTCTCCAATGGAGCCTAAAAGCACAATGTCTTCATCAAAAGGAATTCTTTCCTGGCAGACTTAGACAATCTCTCAGGTACAAGTCTACAGGCATTTTTTGGCAGATTGAGATTAGAAACTGTGCATTTGTAGATGCTGTTCGCAAGTTCATTTGCACGTTAAAGCCTTCAAATTTGCAGAAGTGGAAGGCAAAATAATCCCCCTCCCTCCAGCTAAATCAGGATAAAAAGAAATTACTTCAGCTCACAAAAGTTTTCGAAATACGCAGATATAAGAACAGGGACAAAAATAATGAAGAAATACACTCAAGAAGCATTTAGGTTATACAAATATGGTAGACACAAAACTTGTAGTTGGCAGATTATGAGATGTCTATAGGAAACAGCTCGGTCCAACAGTCGGAATCTAAGTGTAATTTTCTGTTAGATATAATTATGAAACATGATACACAGCAAGACATCTAATGCTGACTAAAAAAAACACAGTTAACAGAGCTTTTAATATGGAAAATAAGAGACAGGTAAAATATCACTGGTAACTGCAACAGAGTTAAGGATCCAAAGGAAGCTGGAGCACTGTACTTAGAGCTTTGAAACAGTTACAGTTCAGTTTCTCTACAAACAGTTCTTGCTGAAACCCATAACATTACACTCATTATATCTGCCTGAACATCAATGCACCATCTCTCTTTGGCTGGGATGCAAGGGAGATAGCTTTGTGTGTAAAGTCAATGCCAGAACTACTGAGGGTTGCAAACAGCACCACAGCATGGTAATGTTAGAAGACAAGAACAAACCAGCAATACCTTCATTTCCTCTGAATGGAACAAGTCTGCATCTTCAGGACTATCCATTAAGATTTTGGGTCTGTCACCCTCTTTTGTACTGATGGCTCCTCCTGAGCTGTCCCCTCGGGATGCCTTATGCCCATGTCGCTCCAGTCCAGCTCGCTCACTACTTGTGTTCCCCATTGTGAAGGACCTAAAAGAGCAGGAAAAGCCAGATTAGCACATATGCTTTAGAAGCTAAAACACCTGTGTGCAGGAAAGCAGGCTCATCAGCACACCTGGGCTCTGTTTCTGAATTGAAGAGTCTAAGAAACTTGATTAACCCCAGATGCTGCGCTATAGGTGAATGTCCTAGCATCTCTGCAAGACTCAGCCACTCTGAAAGCTGACCAAGCAGCTATGTGTCACTGCAGCACACTGTATTCTATCTTCCCAAGCAATGTGGCCTTCTGAATACCCATGCACATAATGCTCTATCACATCAGTTGTAACATCAGTAGCACTTTTTGCCAGAACGCATCAAAACTAGCCTATGAGAAATGTGATTTTACTAGAAAATAGTTATCTGAGGTTGGCAACCTAAGGACACCTACAGCCTGTGGCTCCGAATCATAAACAGCACGGTCCTGCTGATGTTCCACTTGAGGCTTCTTCCAGCCTCCACTTTACTCTTGGAAGGGCAATGGCCTGCTCTGCAAGGAACACCAATGCTTCTTCCCACCCCACAGCCCGTGAGGCCACAGCCCCCCGCAGAGGGGACCAGACCGGCTGTGCCTGCCATGTCTTGTCTGAAAGACAACTTACAGGTGAAAAGCAGCAACTCGGATGTGGTCTAGGGGCTGTGGGGAACCACACCGACAGAACCACTTCAGAGCACCCAGTAAGGTGCAAGTCAGTGTCTGGGATACTGTCCTGTTCACAGACACTGCCCAGCTTCCAAGCGTACCAGCAAGTGTACCAAGTGCCCAGCATGGTCCCAACCCAAAACCAGTCTCAGCGGGCATGGCTTGAGCGAATAAACAAGTGACTCAGTCTTTTAACGGGCACCGTGCAAACAAGCCAATGCCAGCTGCCTGTCTGAAATTCCAGCAACTGGGAGCACTGCAGTCTGCTCTGCGCAGTGCCTCGAGGGTCCTAGGAGAGGAACTCCCGGGAGGCCCGAGTGAGATCGCAGCCCGCACCGGAAGGCCCCGCAGCCCGCACGGAGCACTCGCAGCCGAGGTGCTCCGGGGCAGCGGCCCCTCCATCCCCGCAGCAGCGCAGCGCAGCCCGGCCGGGCCGGGTCCCGGCTCCCTCAGCCCCGCAGGGCCCCGGCACCCACCTCCTGCCGCTGTCCCGCACCGCCAACCTGCTTCTGCTTCCGCTTCCGCCGGCCCGCGCCCGCTTGCGCCCCGGGCACAACCCGAGCCCGGAGGGAAGGTTCCGGTGCGGCAGCGGGACCCTGGCGGAGCGCTGGGCTGTGCCTCGGGGCGAGGGCAGCGGCTCCTTGCCTGCCCTTTCTCCAGCTCAGCGCCTCAGGAGGGTTTGGATCTGCGGAGCTGCAGGGGACGAAGCACCGGGACACTGGATGTAGGAAACAAACGCACTTCCCATACATTTCCTCTTTGGAAAGCGCAGCGAGAGCCAGCTGGACAGGCGCTGACCCTTAGGTCAGTCCCTTTCAGGCTCTGAAACCACGCACGGGGCTCTCCTGCCGTTGAAGCACAGTTGGAAATCTAAGACCTTAATTGGTAAATGCTTCCCAAATTAAATTACACCCATATATTACTCCAACATAATTGTCTAAGCATTTCCAATTCCAGTCTCTTGTTTTGCCCTTTGCTCTTCAGCTATTGCTGTCTTTTCCCCTACTTTTCTAACAGGCACAAAGCTGTGAGGACTGCGGGTTCCTGGTCAGCAGTTCTTTTCGCGAGGAAGTTGTTCTTATGTTAAACCTGCCAACAGACAGAAGGATTCCTACCAGATCGAAGTGTATCCTTCTGGCATGGTGTTATGTTGTGGGAACAATTCTGCTGGGATAGACAGATTCACTGTGCCTGGCTCCCGCACTGTGTTTTGAGGAACAGTTGCTCCAAGTTGTCTTTCATGGAAGGATGCCTCGGCATGGGAGAGCCTGACACAGGGGAACGCGTGTGGGCCGCTCTGCACCAGCCCCTCCACAGGTCACCCTGCTATAAAATGCAGCTGTTGTTCTGATCTTTCACGCAGCTTAGCGCTCCTAAAGCCTTTGTCTCCAAACCTGATTGCTTTGTTCTCCCCAGTTCTTTTTTGGTCACTAATGATGTACACGCCTCTGCAGGGTGGGTTCGAGATCCACACAACCACATCTTATCCATTACTTGCCCAGTAGGTCCCCTGTGATGATCTGCACAAGGGCCAGCCAGGCTCATTTCAAGCAGTGGCATCTTCACTTTGGGGACCACACTCATTTCTTTGCAATGGTTTTTGTTACTTCTAATAACCACAGAAAGATAACAAACTGCAGGGTAAGGACTGCTAGTAGCTCACAGGACCGTGGCAGCTCCAAGCATTACTGAATTTAAAGTTCTGGTGTTCAAATGTGATGGTCCCTCCCTACACGGTGATGAATCATCCATGCCAAAACCTTTGGGAGTTGTTGACCCATGAACAGGCAGAGGCAATGGACATGGATATCTCAGCCTCTTGGTGGTTGGGCTTTGCTGTTACTGCCTTCTTTCTCTTTTCCCCATGACTGCTTCCCCTTCAAACCCAATTCTTGTCTTCCCTCATGGTCAGTAGTGACAGGTGGGTGTAGCACAGTCCTAGAGTAATCAGCCTGAAACTCACTGGGAGGCACCTGGTCCCAGTGGATTAAGAGGGGTGGATGACATTTACACCATGAACAATGAGCTTTACATGGTGGGTTTACCACTGCTGCCTACTAAATCACCACCCTGCCTCCTCACAGGCACTGCAGGATTGTTTTCTCCCATCAGTTTGTGTGGGAGCCCAATTCCCTTACAGCTGTTAATGCAGGAGATGTGGGAAGTGAAAGATGAGCTAGACATGCCACAAGGGCCTGGCAGAGCTCATCCACCTACTGATTTTCTGCAATCCTGAAGTTTAGCTCCTCCCTTTTAACAGCATCTCTGATTTTTTTGCTTCTTTCCATGCTCTGGAACCTTCCCCTCTTCCACTCCATCCAGCACCAGCCTCCACATTCCAAAGGAAGACTACAAAATACCTTTTCTGCTCCTGCCCCTTCACATACCTGTCTTAACCTTCTTTTTCTTACTGCCAGATGAGGGTGTAACAGATGGGGAGGTAGTTCACTTCTTCCATCAAGACTTCCAGAAATGTCACAAACGGGGTTCCTGGTTCTTGGTTTATTTCCCTAGTGAGAATGTCAGAGGTGTCACTTGCCATTGAAACAACATATCACAACAACTCTCTCCTTTTCTAAAGTGTTGTATCTCTCAGGGAACACAGCAACAGGCCACTTAGGCTCAGCCCTTGCTAAACACTCCAGACTTTGGTACCAGAATAATTTATTTCCTAGCTGCTTAGCTGTGTACATTCCCTTATAATTTTGGGGGATGCCCAAGAATCATGACTGTAAGCATTTTAATTGAAGAGGAAAAGAATTAGATAGAAATCTCTGTATTAACTCTGCCATTGTCTGCATCACTTAATCACTTTGGCCTTTAGCTATTAGCTTTCCATCAGCCAAAGAAAGGTGATATTATGTTGGGTGAATACTGCAAAATCTTTCAAGTGCAAATTCAGGACCACAGATTGTTTTGTGTTCACAACACTGCCTGTGTTCACCACCCACATTGCCACTGAACAAATACTTACCTGAAGTAAACATTAAATTCAGACATCACAAAACCAAACAGGAAATTTTGGCGTTAGCAATGACACCAAAAATGTGAGAGCCCCAGGATTTATGGTTATCTGCTCAGGAAAAAGAAATCATGTGGTGAATCACAACAGTTTGAATTGCACGTGGCAGGCTTGAGGGTAAAAGGGTCAGGTGGAAAATGTAACTGAATAATTTTGAACAAGAAAGTCCCTTGAAAAGAAAGAGCACAGGCTACTTTCAGACTGTCCACAGCCCATAAACCAAGGTAAAAGTAATTGATTAAATGCTTTATCAGGTGTCATGAGTGTGCCACCTCATAGGGCAATGTGAAGTTTTAAAAGGAGATGCTTGTAGAAGAGCCACATGGTCTCTGTGTTATTTACCATGTCACTATCCACAAGCAAAGGTCAGCTCTTTTCTCCTTTACTCACATCTACCTTCCTTGATAAATACGAACTAGACCTGGCCTGACTATTAAAACTCCCACAGAACATCCTCTTCAGAAATTAATTTTAAGGCATTTTTGTTCTTGGCTCATAAGATCATGAGAATCGGCAGATGTCAGGGTTCTAACCACCATGACAGAGCACTTTTGCTGTTGTACAGGCTGGGAGTCAAGTGAAGCGACATCTTTACTACTGAGTTATTCTACCCCCTTGGAGATATCACTTACCGTCTTCATTTCCCAGATGGCTCTTTTTTAAAGACAGTAAGGTCAAAATCTCGAGTCAGGAGAGACCTATGTTAGGGCAATGTATGTCTTTGGTTAAGTGGGGTGAAGAATGGCTTTGCAAAACTTTCAAGCTCAAAATGTTCAAGCTAAATTCTTGCAAGGAAGGAACAGCACTCATCAGCCCCTTGTGATCTAGCCCAGAATCTCATTTTCTCTGTTTGGATTTTCTCCTGGAGTTGATTAAAATCAAAAGGCAGTTAAATCCCTATTGAATACTGGTTGAAGTATATGTACATGAGGCTGCCATGGCTCACCATTACCACACAGCCTGCTCTGGTTGTGGACTTTCCCCTTCTCTTACTCCAGAGTACATGTTGAAAAAAGAAACACAGTGGCCTGAAGTCTCAGACTTTGCAGTTTAAAGTTCTGATGGATCTGTTGTTATCTGGTAAAGTTCTTTTTCCTTGTCATGATGCAAGCTTATTTAGTCAGAGAGAAGTTATTGCAAGCGAAGTGGAAGCTGACTCAGATATGACAAAACTAGAAGAGCCGTCCTTAGTCAGGAACTGGTAGATCAAATTCAGGTATGCCATAAATCACATTATAAAGGACACAAAAGTGCTTCTTGTAGCTTCTGTGCTATGGAGAGTGAGCTAGGTGGTAGCAGCAGCAGAACTTACCCTAGAGATCAAGACAGGATAAACTTCAGTGCAGAAACCTCCCAGTTAATTTTTTACTATAATCTTTCTTGCTACCTTGGGCTTCCAAGTTTGTTCCTCCATTTTTACACTGTCTGAGTGATCTGTTTCCAAACCCCCTCCTTCTTTCAGGTCACTTCTGAATTTAGCCCATTTTGCCAGGCTGCCAGGGTATGATGCAGAGGAAGTTGGGCAGCCTCCTTAAAGGCTCACTCGCATTTCAGGGACACATGCCATTGCTGTGCATGCAGAACATGCCGTTGTGCTTGGGAAGTGGAAAATTGTGAGCACACATAAAAATCACTGGTAGACTACTGCATCCCTTCTCAACTCCTCTACTCCAACATAACACTGCACACCTTCAGAGACCTACTAAAGATGAGGTTGGAGATGGGAGGATAGTAAGAGGAAACCAACATTCAAGTAGTGTTTCAGCCTGAAGGTACTACCTGTGAAAGTCTGAAGGCTGAGTCTCAGAAGAGCTGTGGGTCAGGCAGCAGCTATGCAGAGTACTCTGCACAGGCCTTCTGATGTCTCTGACTTTGCCTTGAGGCATCTCCTTCAAAGTCCAGGTAGGATCCACATTTATTCAGCTTCCTCTTAGTTTACCTCATTATCAGGAGTGAAGTTTCGGTGACATGGACTCTTCCCTACACGAAATACATTCTATAAAGGCTTCTGAACAGCTGTCAGGTAAGCAGGATGTGGCTTCACACCTTGGCCCTGAATCAATCCAGCAACTTGCTTTGCACTGAAATGTGCCTTGGGGAATGCAGTCCTTCAGATAGAATCTTCTTGTGCATGTGTGCAGACACTGCACACAAAGCGAAAACTAACTCAGATGATGACCCACTCTCTGGTAGCAATCAGATACAACCTATCTCCAAGCAGAGGGGCAGAACACAGTTCAGACTATGAACACATATCTAAAGATACAGGTACAAAAGCAACAGCTTCTAGAGTCCTGAGCCACAGTGTTGGTGGATTATGGTTTCAATCACATAAATTGCAGAGCCAGTACTGATCCTGAAGTCACAAGCTGTAAACTCCTGCATGTGCCTGCTGGGGGGCACCCTAAGAATTTCATTTCATATTGCCCCTGGCTAGTTTTTTTCTGTGCAATCTGATGAAGCATACACCACATGTTGTTTAAGTGTCTGGCTGACCCCCTTCACATGGCAGCAAAGAAACTGCACTTATATTTAGAACCAATCTTCTAGGGTTACATATCAAGATACGTGCATGCTGGTGTTACGCAGAATGCAGCTGCCCTGGAAGATGTGGAAGATGCTAACATGATCCAGGAGCTGAGGCCAGCATTTTCAAGTTTCCATCTGTCTCTGCCTGTAATACATGCAGGAAGGAAAAGAGAGCTGGACTTCAGGCATTAGTTGGTGCCTTCAGCATGAAGGAAGACTGCATCAAAAAATGGAAGCCCAGAGCGGCTTTGTAGGAGAAAGACACTGTTCTGCTGCCCAGGACACAGATGTTGAGTTGAAATGTGTTTACTGCTTTTCCCCCTCTTATTTCATGAAATAACATAACATATGAAAGCTCATTTTTTTTTTTTTTTACTTTTTTCCCTTCACCAGAAAATGGTAAGTGCAATGCATAATAATAACGGACCAGGTCCAAATCTAGATGCATGATGATGAAGGACAAGTAATTTCCAGAGCCTGTCATAGATAATGAAATTTGCTCATATGCCCCTTAATTCTTCAGCCAGACAACTGCATTCTGCCTTCGACACCCACTGCTGTCACCAGGGGTCTTGCTGATTTGGGCAGTAAAATGCCATTTAGCTTTCCTGTGTTTGATACCTGACTTTGTATGGGTCTGTCACACCTACCCCAGAACCATTTGGTTGCACAAGGACCATATCCATTTCCAGCACAAGCTGTGTTTGATTGCATTTCTCAAACATGCTTTAAAATTTATGTAAACATAAATAAATGAGGAGAACATATACCAGTACATTAGTAAAGCAAAAATATTACCTATGACATAGAAGCACTAAAGGATGTTAGAGGAATTGCTGCATTTTCTCCTCTCTGTCACATTAAGTGGTTTAATACAAAGCCTTTATTTTTATACCAATCAATAGCAGTGCAAGGTAGCAACATTTATCTTCTGAAGCACTGAAGATACAATGGCTTAATCCTCAATTATATTGAGAGCAGGATTCAAAGATATTTATGAGCATCAAGATGCAAGTTAGATTTCCAGTATGGTTTTCAAAACCATCTGAACAGATAGGGATTTAAGTCCTTGTTAGGCACTTTCACAACATACTTCAAGTTGCCTAGCCCTATCCTCTAGTACCCAAATAACTTTGGAAATGTTTCTCCCCTTTCACCCAGCGAGCTGTGGTTTAGTTTACAGTACTGCAGTTTAATATTCTGCAGAAGGATTTTGTACATGCTTTGATTTCTGTCACATAAAAAACTATTACTACAGCAATGCAGTAGTGCTTACTTTGATGCCAGGAATTCAAGGTGGTGGAAATGTGACCTCTGTTACCTGCTAAGAGACCTCCTTTGACCCCTTTCCTCTCATGGCAGGAAAGACCCAAAGAGACCACGGAGGGACCATTTGGAAAAGCCTCAACGCTTTCTGGATGCTATTTTGAAAATGAAGCTAAGAGCCTATCTTGCTGATGTTTTGAGCATTAACTGATCTCTAGTAACTTCTGAATGTCCTATCTCCTCTACAGGCTGGTTGTATAGTATCACATAGGCCGGAAATCCTGCTTTTGCTCTGATTCACTTTATTTTGAAACTATCCAAGGTTAGGAAAAGGGAGGTTACTCTATGAAATAGAAGAGGCAACAAAACTTAGGAGAGACACTTCCCACATACCAGAATGGACATGAATTAAAAGTAATTTTATTCCACTTCTCAATTACAGTTCTATCATATCTGATAATAAGGCAAGCTACTAAAAGTCCCATAAGACATCTCAGACCATTGAAATAATATTCAAAAACCAAAAAGGAGTTCACAAAACAGCCAGTTCTTGGGATCATCAAAATCAGTGGCAAGATTCCCATGTGGATAAATCCAATCAGTGCAAATGCTGAAAAAATCAACTGATTTCACCAGTGTCTGGGAAGTTTTACACTGGAGTCATTAAGGACAGGCAATGCATCACTGACTTCAATGAAAAACAGAAAGGAAAGCAAAAAAGCACGTTAAAAGAATAATACCAAGGCACAGAAAATACATGCTACTTCCAGGCATATGCTGTAACAGATAAAGGTTTCTAGGAGATTATTTCTTTTTAAACAGGTAGCTGTACTCCTGCCAGGCATGATTCTTTTCTTACTTGCACCTGAAAAACTCCCATGCGTTTCTGGGTAGTCAGTCCAGAGTTATGTTAGTGCAAGAACAGGAGGTGTAAGCTGGTATAGCTTGCTTGAAGATGTAGCAACAATTAAAGCAAATGGAGCAACAACCACTGAAGATGTAGCCATATCTTAATGCTTACCAGAGCTTACTCCTTTTAACATGGTGTATTTGTGTGACAAAATGAATATATTCCTTGAAACAGTTTCCAGCAAATAAAAAACAGATGTCCCATGCTGAGTTTTCCTAAGGTATCAAGAAACTGCAGTAGTTCAGAGGCCATCAATTCTGTAACCTAAGGCTGTTCACTAAGTAATATCTTAGGATCACCAAGAATGTAAGGGTACAAAAGTCTGTCCATCTCTAACTGCACTGATATATAGACTATTCATAGCAAGATGAGAGGATGAACTAAAGAGAAAAGATACGAACAAAGCAGAACACAATGAAATAATGTGACTTGCCAAAGGAAGAATAACAAAGGGATGAAGAACATCTATTTAAACAGATCTTTCGTCAGATAAAAAAAAAAAATAGGAGCTTTTTACATAAGTGAAGTTTAAAGGTGAAAATATGACCAAGTGCAACTTTAATGCAGGACTTGAGCTAAGTCAAGGGAGTTCAACAATGAAAGACAACAAAACAAAACTGAATCATGAAATACAATACGGATGTTATGGAAGAAGAGTGTCTCTTAATAATCAAGTGATAGAATCGGTCCCAGGTGGTTAAAAATCCAAGGTAAAGACCTAAAAGCTGAGGATGACAGAAAAAAGCAGCCACTGAGTCAGAGTACACCCAGGCACTATAAAATCTCACAGCAGGATGAAAAAACACCCATGGCTATGCCTGTGGTACACTGAGACTATTTTAAAGTAATGAAAAAATCCTTAATGGCCTGATCCAAAACCCACTAAAGACAATAGGAATTCTTTTACCAGCGTCAGTGGGCTGTGCATCAGATCTTACGTTGTGCACTATAAACAGTCGAGATATGTTGGTTTTGTCTGGCTAGGGTCAGCCAGGGAACGTCATGGATCCGGCATACATTCCATGTAAATAAGAAAAGGGAGTTGTTAGGGCAAGATCTCATTGTACATTAGGGTAAAAGAGAAAATGCTGCTTTATACTGACATTTCTTATAAATAAATTATTGGAAAACCTGGTCACGTCATGCTGATTAACTAGCTGGACTATCAGTTCATCCACCAGCAACATGCCTCTGCAGACTTGTAGGGTCAAATCTAACAGTCTGGAATGGTTTCCTTCTCTTCTTTTTCCCCTCCTGAGATTTACATGATGATATCCTCCACGTGCATTCCCGGTCTTCATATAGCATACTGCAAGGACACAGAAATATATATTTTTAAAGGAGGAAAAGACAGAGAGTTTGCCATGTGAGTTTAAATTATTAATTCTACAGATCTAATGGATACATTATTCCACATTAGTGGCACTTGTTCTCCTAACAAACATCCCTGTAGATTAGTGGTTCAATACAGATTTGAATCAGAGCTAAGTTTCTAATGGCACTAGTCATCTGTCAGTCTGAGCTGCATTTTTAAACTGGGTTACCTGAATCGATGCAAGTTAGCATCTTTCATTGACAGGAAATGGGCTCTTATTTGACAAAGTTTCATGAGGTCACCAGCATCTCTGCTTCCTTGAAGTGGTACATAAGCCAGTCAGGCAAGAGCAATACTTTCAGCAGTAGACAACTCAGTAAGTACAACAACAATACATGACAGACATTTTAAAAGGACTTTTAAAAGGTTACCACCCCTCTTATGTATCTGCATTAAGAAAGATCTGAGAAGTTCCCTCAAATTCTTGTGTAGAGGTAGGTCTCAGACATTATCCATTGATGTACTGATCCCACTGGCTTGTCCCTGAATGCTGGGCTGTCTACTAAAGTCCAAGATATCTTCTCCACCAGGCAGCTGCCTTTTAGAGGCTCCTTACAGAGGAATGTAGGGCATGAGGCACTAAACAGTAAATATATCCTGCATACAGCATTAACTCCTTTGTTGGTTGTCTCTTGGATGCTCAGGATTTCTTGGAGGCTCAGGACTCCAATGGGCAGAATCTATTGTGGGGACATTTCCTCCATTCACAGATGAAAGGTGGTTTACCTCTGTGCCTCTACATGTATCTGCCCACTACTCAGCCTCTGAGCTGACAGAGCATGTTTGATAGACAAGTGGAGGACTTGAAGCTCTTAGGTTTTTACAAACCCAGTAACAAGAGGTAGGGTATCAAGGAGATGAACAGTTAGTGTCCTTACTGAGAGAAAAGCAGCAGTATGAGCACACTGGCTAGGTGGACACCAAAAATTAGTGTGGGTAAAAGACAATAGGAATTCCCAGACCTCAGACTTTGTGCTCTGTCAGTGACTGGTAGGCCAATCCCTGCTGCAAGAGGCAGGTAGTCTTCCTTGACTTTGGTTTTTTCCCTGTGGTAAGGTACAACCAACAAGATTGGCAATGTAAAGATCTGGAGGCTGGCTGCGCAATTTCTGTCATCTTACTCAGTCTACTCTGTGTCTGACAGACAGTCACTCAGTGAAATGGCTACAAAAGCTTTTGAGAACCTCAGGAAGGGAACGACAGATTGAAAATAACCTTGTATGCCTTTTCCCCTAAAGAATTATTTCTAAGAAAAATACATGTATACATGTCCTTGGTGCACAGTCTAAATGCTTACTCCTTTTCCTTCTACCACTAATCACCAATGTAGCATTACTGCACGTATGCTTGATGTAAGACCCTAGTGATGATGAAACAGTACAAGCTAGTGCTTCCCTCACAGCCTGGCTGTTTCTGTGCTCCTTCAAAACCATGCTGACAGGTGGTATTTCTGTGACTTCCTTGGGGTGAAGTTCTAGATCAAGTGAAGGGGTCAGAAGTTCACACTTCTCTACAAAAGCATTAAAATATCACAGTGGTTTGCATGAAATTCTGTAGTCACTGAACACAACTGCCCGTCTTACATAAGTTTTTACAGAAGTTAATTCTACCCTGCCTGGGGCACTGGGATTCAATATAAACAGTGAGCTTCTGATGTGAAGTTAAGAAGTCTAGCATGCTGGTCCATTGGCTGGAGTCTTGCAGTCCTCTCCTTCAGTACTTTGGCCACCCTTCCTTGTACCAAAGAGCCTCAGTCAGAGCTCTACAGAAAAGGCTTCTGTCTTTACTTACTTTACTGAGTAGTTCTCCACATTTTTACTTGACTCACTCCTACTTGCCTAGAGTGCAGAGAACCACAAGAGAGGTGTACAAAACCCATATAATACGTGTTGTGGCTCAGCTGGGAAGCAAAACTCAAGTAAGCTCTGGTTCTGCCCTGAGCAGCACTGCCAAGCATCACTCAGACACTAGAGATAGTCTAGAAGTATGTGCTGTAAGAAGCTGCATATTGTTTCAGACTAGCAATAGGTTATGCAGCAAACCCAGTCATGGAAGAGCAATGCATGATTCCTGTGGTAGCTTGAAGTAGAATATGACATGTTGAGAACCAATTAAGAAAACAGCTTGGGATACTTGGGGTGTCCTTCAATTAAGGTGGTTCCAACCCAGGATCATGTTTCTCTAACTCCTACCAGTGGGACTCAATGGAAACCAAAGACACCAAATGTCTTGTGTTATCAAAAAGCATAACAAGACAGACTTTGCAATATTTCCCCAAAATGAGGAGTCTGCTCTGAAAACACTGATTGTGAACTACTGGAGAGGCCTCATTCACTGACAAAATCATCAGCTTTTACTTATCAAAATACTTGGAAAGAGATAGGAAGGCTGACTCCAAAGTTACCCAAGTCAGTGGAAAGGCTACTAACAGGCTTCATGAAGGAGCATGGTACTGGGTCAGAGCTAACAGTCATCTTTGCAGCATCCTGTCTTTGACAGTGACAAATACCTAAAGGGACTATATCAGAAAAGGCTACATCTGGGCAGATATATCTCCCTTCCAGCTCTGGCAGTCTGAAGCTTAGAAACTTTCTGAGCCTGAGATTATATCTGCATCTTTGAATTGAAGCTTCTTCTTGTAACCTCATTTGCTGCTGTTGCGAGTAATTAGTATTCTTTACACCCACAGCAGCTAGAAGGAAGAAGTCCCACAGCTGCACTCTATGTCACATGGAAAGTACCTACTTCTCATTTAAAGCTGCTTTTCCCTGGTGCCCCTTCATTGCACCCATAACAGACAACAAATAATCACTATTTCACTTCCTTTAACTACAGATTCCTATGTCTTTCCCAAGCTGAAGAGATTGTGTCTGCCTGAATAGAAACTTTTTTCATACCTTGCAGCCCCCCCTTTTTTTTTGGTGTCTGTCTTCTTAAGCCAAGGACATCAGACTAAGGCCACATGCAGGCTGTGGCACACAGCTCTGCACTGTTGCAGTTCCTAGGGATGTCTCCTTATGGAGGACATATGTCCCTTTTCTCACTGCAGTTCTTGAGGGACAACATGTCTATGGGCACATACTCAGGGCTAGACTCAGTGGTGATCCAAATAGTGGTTCAAGTTACATCTCAGCAAGCAGTGGAAGTGTAATTCAGCATTCAGAACTGGCAAATTAGGAGTGCAGGAGAAGCTGACAGGAAAGGGTGAAAGTTACAGAACAGATTATGAATAAATTTGGCCTGGTGTGGAATGAGGGACAGCTTTGATTCAGCACATATCACAGCTTAGCACTCAGTGATTCCTCACCATAACAAGGAACAAAACAGTTTACACTGATCAAGACAGACAAGTTTTATTGCTGGGCTGTTAACTCCGGTGATGCAAGAGACAGCTCCCCCTTGTATACATGCAGGGTCATGGCTGCAGAAGGTAAATGGTTACCAAGTGTTTGGTGGGCCTTGTTCCAGTCTATATATATATGTGTGTATCACTGTACATCTTAATATATGTTTGATAAAGATAACATGCCAAAGGCAAATGAGACTCTCCAAAGCAGATGTAGAAGCCCTAAGTAAATCTCCAAAATGAAAAGTCAAGGCTGTTTTTCCATGAAGATGTACATGTCACCTGCTGTTACTCCTGTGCTACCATTGCTCTGCAACTAAATACACCAAAGAAGCCATGCAAAGAAGCTTGGAGCTCAGAGGGAGGAATTTTCTGAGAACTGAAGGGGTCTTCCTCTAATGTCACTGTTTGTTCAAAGCAGGAATTTCTTGCACTTCCTCTCTCTGCAGCTTCTACCATTTATTTCCACAACACCCCTGACTAGATGTTTTTCTCCTAGCTGAGGCATGTGATGTACCATGGGACCCCTCCTCAGCTCTGCTTAAAGCACAAGACTTAACCCCTTTCCCAAGCAAGATGAAACACATAGTAGGTTTGGGTACTGGAAAGCCAGAAGAGATGTGGGAACAGGTAACTTCAGTTGGAATATTTAATAGGCATATAGGTTTTGATACTCAGGCTACTGAAATCCAGCAAGTTAGGCACTGACCTCATTGAACTGGTCTTCTAGAAATACCATTCATAGAGAGGAAATTACTGTCCAGTGAATGCTGAAGGAATCTGCATCTAGAGGAGAAGTATTTGAGTGCTCATTCACAGAGCTTTCAATGAGAGATGTTCAAGAGTGGCAAAGAGGGTTTTGAGCCATTAAGTTGTGAGTTTGTGCAGAAGTAGACCTAGAAACTGTTGCAGACAGCAAGGGACTGCTTGAGACTGTGCAGCAGTGGTGGTGCTAGGCCACAGGGCACCTTGCCCAAAACTGCTACAGCAACTGTCTGGCATATCAGATGCCTTGACCCAGATGGAGTTTTGGAAGGAGGATGAAGCTGTCCACACTGCAGATGCAGAGAATGACTGCTGCCTGTCTTTGGGGCTGGGACACTGGTGGCCTCTCTGGTGAGAGTTGCGCTCTGAATGAAGCATTGAGTACCCAGAGAAAAGGGCTTCAGGAAGACGTGAGCAGACTGCAGGAATCAGGGTGTACAAACAAAAGACCAACAAGGCCCACACAGAGACTCTGCAGAGGAGAGTGTCTGAGCTCCACAAAGCAAGGATGAACAACTAAAGACTACACTTGAACTAGGGCTGAATGGAGACTACCAGGATGGGGAAGGCCTCAAGTTTGTGACTTTAGCAGAAGAAGGTTCCTTCTTGTCCTACAGATCCTCCAGGACAAAGTGTAGCCAGCCCCCTGGGTGAAGGTGAAGAGTTGTTTTGAAGGAGACTTCAGAGCCAGCTGACCCTAAACCAGCTTTATGTACCAAGAGGAAAAGTTGAGTAACAACTGGTAGAGGTTCACTCCTGCCAACCTGACTTGGATGTCTCAGTTTTGTTGCATTCCAGAAGTTCAGACATGGGACATAGCAGAAGAACTCCTGAGGTCCATCCAGCCCTCAAACTCATTACACATTGAATGTTTGATACTGTCAGCAGGGCCATAAGTAAATCAGAATGAGCTAGTTAAGTTTATCAAAGCGTTTATGAATACTCAAGTAGCATCCCCTATGAGAAGCTCTAGCAGTCATGGGAGAAGATAAAGTACCAGCACAGATTAGAAACAGGATGGTGGGATGGTAAACAACAAACTCTAGGGAGAGATACATCAGAACATGGAATACAAGGGGGTACTCCCAGTGGTAATTTGCAGTGAGAGTTGTTACCCTTTGAAGAGCAAAAGGAGCCATAAGGAATGTCAGCAAGAGCAACTGGGTAACACGGTAGCTGATGAATTTCATGTGGATAAAATACACAATAATGAACCCTGGAAATGTCAAGCTTTCCATAGATACTGCTGAAGTCTAAACTAACCTTCAGAAAACATAATCATGTGTAGGTCATAGAAACCAAGACTACTTTTAAAAAAATCCTCAAAAGACAAAAGAAAAAAAACAAAGTCATCTTACAGTGATTTACTGCTGCTTACTTTCTTGGGGGTAGGAGAGAGAAGTGCTTACAAATGCTAGCTAGATATAAAGTGCTAACTACCACTAGTATCTGGGAGTGGGCACAAAGAAGCATGCACAAGTTCAGCACACAGGGTTCTACTGTAGCAGAAGTGAAATGTTGACTACAACTAAATGTATGTACTGTGCCCTGGTTAATGTTTGTATGCTTGAAGCCAGTGCTGTCTGACAGTTACTGAGCTGCTATCCTTGTCTGAGGAATGATGAGTAAGGTAGCAGAAGAGACCAGAGGAATTTACTGCTGCTGTCAGTTACAAAACTTGGCACACTCCGCCTGAAGTGGCTTGGTTTTAGATATGTGAGGGCTGAGCAAACTGAACACAAGCTGAACCAAAGAAAGATTCATGCTTGCAAAATGCATGGGAGATGAATGAACATACAGTAAGCTTCTGATCCTGCAGCACTGATATCCTACAGAAATGGATCCCATCTCCACTAGCTTTCCTGTCGTTCAATATGGCATTCTTCTAACCAGCCACTCCTTTCCACTCTCTGGAGATGTTTGCATTTCAGTGGTGGATGAGGTGATCTCTGTTTATAGTTTATACATAAGCTTGTACAGTGCACTGAAAGGCTCTCCAACCCAAACATCCAGTAATAAATGGATTTAAATTAATGTGAAATTCACATTACTATGGAGAAAATAACATACTGTTGCATAATCTTGCTTATTTTATCAATACCCCCAATTACTTTTGTCCTCTTTTCCAAACAAGCTTATAATCCATCTGGGTCACCACTGTGCATAGACATTCCTTTGTTCACTGTTTTTCCAGGTGTAGGAAGGCAAATCACAATCGTACAGCACTGAGAGTGAACAACCCTACCCCATAGCAAACCAAGTAAAAATGACATTTGTGGACACTTTTGGTATAGCTAGGGTCATCTTAGCATCAAACCGTAAAATAGTAATTGGCTGCCACCTTCTCCTTGCAAAGGGAAAAAGATATGTTGGACAGACTATGAGACTGAAAATTAGCACCTGAAGACTCTAGTGCCTGAAATCTAAGGGTCTTTATGCACTTGGTCTTGCAGATGATGAAACTGAGGGACAGAAGTAAACAAAAAGCAAGTTGCCTAAACTGGAAACATGAACGGGAGCTGCAGGAGTTTCTAGAAAAGCACTGCTGCTAAGACAGAGTCACTTTCATTTAACCACAGACAACAGAATTTTCTAAATTGCCAAATAAGTAAAAATCACGTTTTAACATTAGTGGATAGTTCTGATAATCTTTAGTTTTTTATTCTGAGGCCTGTGCACAGAGAAGTGTTTGCATTGGAACTAGCAGCACTGTGCTTACCGTTGTAAAATGAACTATGCAGTAGACTCCGATGACAATGCCGATGATGATAGATGCAACAGCAACCCAGAGGGCATTGCGACCCAGTCTTTTTGAGCCTTCGATATCTCCTTGATTATAACTGTTTAAAGCCTGCAAAAGAGAAACAGAGTTTGTGACTTTTTTAAACAGAAATCTGTACACAAACCAACATGACTGCTTTGTACTAACATGAAGTTCTCTGTACACTGGTCCTGTAGGAAGAACTTCAGACAATGGCAAAGAACTTCAGACAATGGTGATTTGCTTTGTAACATCCACTGCCACCAGCTGGACGGAAGCAGGGAATCCACTTTTCAGTTCTGCTCATTTCATCATTCTTATTTTCAGTGGTGAGGCTATAGTCATATGATGAGTTTCCTTGTACACAACAGCATAAAAGCTCTTAGATCAACTCTAATCCGCCTACTTGAATAAATCAGTTTTGTTTATCTCTGGAAGTATTTTTATAGCATATGTGAACTGTTAGATGGCCGCTTCACCAGCAGTCAAACAAACTCTTACACTTTATAGGCCCATAAGCATGAAAGGGAGCATAATTAGGCTGTATTTTTATAGAAAGCCTCAGCAAAACTCTTTTTTTTAAAAAAAGGCTTACTAAATTCCTATTTTTCCAATGGAAACTCTTCAGAAAGTATGGAGAATTAGTAAGTAGTTTATTGGTGGTGAATAAAACCCAGCCCAAAACAAACCAAAGAAATACAGATCATCTGAACAAAAGATCCAAGTGCCATCCTCTCGGGCTAGAAACTCTGTCCCTTTGAAGCTTTTGAACGCACTGATAATTATCATCCTCTACATCCTGAGGTATTGCACCAGACATATAGATATTATCTCAACAGACTCAACTTTACCCACCCATGAATTAGCAGATATTCATTACATTAGATATACATTACATAGACCATACAAATATTCATTACATGCACAGATTGCAAGTCTTTTGTGAGATGGGCTGTAAGCTTTTCTGAATTCATTTTTGGTTTAACCAGACCATATATTGGAAGACTCAGTGAAAGACACTGAAGTATTCTCCTACACGAGTCTAATGCAGTTTGTAGTAACTTTATACCAAGAATAAGATATTACCAAAGAATTTTTTTAAATAGTATTATTATTAAGAATTATTTTGTAAGATCAGGAGAGTTTGGGCTCTTAAACTGTGACATTGAGTGGAAATTTCTTAATCAGATTGCACTACTGAACTCTTTCAGCAGACTTCCTCAGGGAATCAGGTTAGTCATAACCTGATTCCCTGAGGATGTTCTTCAGTTCTTTATCATACTGTTCTTTAGTATCTCTGCAGTATTGCAGGAAGTATCCCAGAAACTGGGAATACAGGAGGAGAAATATGGAGACCTGATCAAATTAACTCTTCTGTGCACTAAATAATTCAGATTGCCTTTCGAAAACAACTGGATGAGGTATTGCCAAGTGCTGTCATGGAAGTGCTTTAGTTACTAATCACTCTGTGTGGCAAAGACAGAGCAGCAGCTACTTCAACAGAATGAAGATCCAAGACTGTGGAGAGCAGGAAAGGAATGAACTTCAGAGGACACCAAGCTTTGCTGCAGAGCCTTTCTTCCCAAGCAGAAAAATAATTAGGGACATTATCTCTGTGTGTTCTCTCAATTAGTGAGCACACACAAGTTAATGGGCTAGATGCATCCTTGGTGTTAGCACTGCAGTAAGATCACTCTGCCAAGACAGTCCCAAAGCAATGAAGTCTATATTCCTGCAATTGCATCTCATGGATAAGTGCAGGTACTTATTCTCTGGTGTCTAAGAAAGACTGAGCTGCTGATGCACTCTGGCCCTTAAAGAGAGCACTGATACATTTCTTCTGTTCCTGGAAGCTTGCATGCCTAAACATTTCTCTATTTTATTTCCCTACAGAATATTGCTAATACCTCTGCTCTGCTGTCAGATTTTGTTGAGGTTGGCTACCGGACTTAAACGATACAGTGGGGAAAGAGGGAGGAGATGGAAATGACAGATGGACAGAAATACCTAGTCAAATAGGATGATGTCACCTCTGATTCTTCACCAATGCAGGCTCCTGTTACAAAGCGTTGCTGGCATAGTTCCTCTCACCTAAGGTACTCCACTGTTCTCAACACTCCTATCTGCAGGAGAAGAGCTTGCTTAGGTTTTTCACAAAATACATTTGGGAAGATCAACAAAAGGAGGATCAGGAGAAACATTGCTTGGCTTTGAGCAGGCTGACTTCTGCCTCTGTCAGCAGCTATGAATGCAACTGTGGCTACAGGGAGCTAGATGGAGAAGCATCACTGACAGCCCAGCCCTGTACTTTGTTCTCCCCACCCATCATTCACTTTGGGTGACATCTAGAGAATAGTCCTGCAAACACTCTAAACTCAGTTCTCCATATATACAACCTCAAGACTGTCAGAGTTGTAAGTGAGACACAGCAGCACCAGCTTGCAGTTCTGTGCAATTTTACTAACGTATTTAGGAAGCCTGGAGAATGTCCATGTGATTTCTGCAGGTACTACATAAATAATTCACCCTGTGCACTTTAATAAATAATGTCATTTTAATACAAATCCATGATGGAGAGGAGAAAAATGGCATTAATGATGAAGAGGAGGATTTGGGAGAGACAGGAAGGAGACAAAAGTTTCTTTATTAAGAGGTTAAATTAAATAGCATAACTTAGAGAGCGATCAAGAGGAAAAGAGATTTGGGGAGTGGTTGGGGTCTGATGCAAAGCTCTTTGAAATTCATTTACTTCTGTCAGCTTCAGAGGGCCTTTGAATCAAGCATCCAGTTTTCAGTGTTAGACACAGACAACATTAACAGTTAAAGCCTTAAATACTACATCTGTTTATTTCAAAGGGCTAGGCAATATATACAGGATACAGCATCTGTGTGAGACATTTGGTCTGTCCAACTTTTCAAACCAATTTCAGCCATTTTCAGCCTAATACCATATGATTTCTCAGGTTTCTGCTACCTCACTTACTATGAAGTCATAAGCTAAATTAAAGCCACAGTTCTGCAGCTGCTTATTTACTTGAGTAACCTCAGTGACTTCACCAGGTTCACACACATCTATTTATAAAAGATATTCACAGTTCAACAATGAAGCAGCTTCACCTCATATGAACACAAATTCACTGAATTAGTTACAAACTATTAGTCTCTTTTAATGTGCATTTTCTGATCCACATTCTCAGAGTGCTGTAATTCAGAATACTCAGTTACTTCAGAAATGCTCCTCTACATCTCTCACAAACCAGGGCAGAGCAGACTGATGTTCACTGATCAACATTCTCCTGGCTTTCTACGAGCCAGACTGTAACAAACCTTATCTGGCTGTGCCTGGAAATGAGACATTCTCTATAGCTCAGACCAGAGGAAGAATGAGACATGCTGGCTCAGTGTGATTCCTCACTGTAAGAGCAACTTACAGAGAAAGAGAAAGAAAAGGGGGACTCAGGGAGCAATTCAGAACCAGGCTTGGTCTCTGCTTTTTGGCAAGCAGGCAGGTGACGAGCAGGACACAATGAAAGGGGAACTTGCTCTGCAGGCTGTATAGTGGCATGCAAACAGTGCTGGATTTCTGTGTCTGTTGTTTGCAAAGGAAAAGCTTACCAGTTTGCAGAGGCAAGGGCCATGCAAAAATGCTTAAGAAAAGCAGCTGAGCCTTGCTGTTTAATACTCCTGAAGTAGGTACAGTCCCATATGGTGTCAGGTGTCCAGGGATCTATGAGTTACTTAAGAAAAGCTGTATAAATATTAAACTTTCCAAATAAACTTTCTACCTAAAGAGAAGTACAGCTGTACAGGGACACTGTGGTCACTGTGCTAGTCACTGACCTAACCAAAGCCCACACCCTGTACAAGGCTCTTTAGGATCCCAGTTCAAAGAGGTGAACGACCCCCTCAGAAATTAAGTTCCATGATTTCTACCACCCTCTTGTTTGTTGTCTTTGCTTAGGGAAACTAATCTACAGACAAGGCATGTGAATCCAAGGGTAACAAATGCAAAGAGCTTGTTCGTATCAGAGGCAGATGAGCCAAGTTTGTCACAGCTTGGCCACATACATTGTTCGAAACATGCAAATAATTAGAAATGTGTCAATATAACATGGGAGTGAAGAACAGTCAGGGAGAAATAGCTTTTGAGAGACTATTATGAAGTTGTTACAAATATAAGGCTCTATAAAATTAGATGATGTCCAACATACACTTATTTGAATCAGAGGCAACTGAAGATGGCATACTGAGAAAGGCCAAAGTTAGTTCAACTATCAGTCCTTAGTGCTGGCATTAGAAATATCAGATTCATTTTTCAGAGTTGTGCCATAGCCTCCCTCTGATTCCATGAGCTGGACACAAACCAACTCAGCTGAGCCAGGTTTCAGATACATCTGGCAGTTCAGTGCCAGCAAAGTGCTTTCTGGGTTCACAACAGGGGGAAAAGATATCACTGCAGATAAGAAGCCACACCATGGGAGTCTCTCTGTCAAGAGCCTCCTGACTGTGGTACCTGCCCCATACTCCTGCCTGATGCCTGTGGTCTTACCTATGCTAAAAAGAATAGGGAAGGTCTGAGTAAGGCACCTCTGGGACTGAGTGAGCCAAATAATTGTACAGCAGGATTACATAGCAGCTGGAAGCAATAGGAAACAGAAGAACTGATGGCATCTGGCTGGAGCTGCAGGGGAGTACTAAGTGCTCCTGCAGGCAGGAGTCCTGGCCAGGACCCTGGGGAAAACAGATGTCCATCTGCTAAAAACACCAAGCAATCCTCACACTTGAAAGTGACCATCAAGAAGGGGGCTGCTCTGGTAATGCCAATGTATCAATGCCCTGATGCCACTGAATGTCCATTCTAGCAGTTCTTCTCTTGCCCCATCACAGAAAATAGATTTCCTTCACAAAAGTGGTAAAGAACAAGAAAGGCTGTTATCACAATAGGGAGCACTTGGGAGAGGTTGATGCTAAAAATATATTCAAGAAGGTAAGGTCTGAAATGATAAGGTTTTTGTGTGTGTTTGTTAAGGTGAGAAAGATGTGAGGAAACCAGGGCTAGAGTGGTAAAAGTAGCAGCAGAAGAGACTGAAGACAAATCTGTCATTTAATTTGAGGGGTGTTAGAGCCCAGACTCTACTTTTAGAGTGAACATTGTCTGAATTGAGAGCACTTAAGGAGGACACGACACAGGCAAACAGGGTGTTGAACCATAACCCTCTTTCTAGGGGCTCATAGAACTTCTCCTTCTAGACCCATTCTAGGAAGTAGAAATTCATAAACTCCACTTTTCTTTCTTTCTTCTGACACAAGATCCCAAGCAAGCTCTGCAGATTATAAAGGTATCTTCTGCAATAAAAGCAAATAACTGGCTTCTGTACCTCAGTGTTAAACCTTAACAACCCTAGGAAGCAAGCTGAGAAAGAGAGGAAGGATGTAGATCCCAGCAGATGTGGAAATAAATCCAGCTTAGGTTAAAGTGCAGAACCTGGAGTGGAGGTTAAAGGAGCAGGTACAGGCTGCAGCTCTAAAAGGCAGGGGCATGGGGCTGTGGAAAAGAAGTTGGACATGTTATTTGCAAGGAAAAGGAGAGGTTTTAGGTAGGAATATGCTGAAACAAAGGATTCAGGTACAGTGGAGGTTATGGGTTTGGTTTTTGTTTTCCCTCTTTCAGGGAGTGGGCAGCTGAGACCTGCACAGACTGTTTAGCATTCAGGAAGTGCTCTTCCCACCCTGGTTTCTACATATCCCCCAGTGACAGTTAACTTAAGCCTGACTCCAAAAGCCTGCATGAACTTCAACTGGGGTGTGGGTGGAGATTTCTCCATATGGGGTGCAAAAATCTTTAGAGGCCAAATTGTGTCCTTGACAGTTAACTTTGTGCAGCCCCAGTGCTTTGGTGAAAGCACCGTCACAGTGAACAGATGCTCACAGCCCCAGATCATCAGCTCTCATTACTTTATATAGTGTCCACAGATAAAGGATGCTGCATGCCAGCAGAACCCAATCTTCCCAAATCAAGGAAAAGAGCATATTCTAAAGTTAACAACAAAGAAAATAAACACAGAGGGGGAAAAAAGTCAACTAATACTTATCTGGTCAAAATAGGTTGTGAAAGTGGAATCATTCCTTTAAGTGATTGTCAGGCTTAAGCAATGTGATTTGTGACCAATCTTACTAGTTGTAGGAAAGTGTGCTTTAGTACATTTTAGACACTGGGAATTGTTCTTATACTTAATTGCAAAAAGAAAGAATATTTTTACTTACCTTTTCAGCCTGACTGTCAGAGAAAAGGATGAAAATACACAACATGTTTTAAACCCTTTTCAGCTCCTAAACAACAGAAATACATTGCAGTATTACTGAGAACACTGATCATGTATACTATTTGGAAAATCTCGATCTGACTCTGCAACTTCTGATTCAGAGAGGAAGATTCTGTTCTAACAATCTTCCTGAAGTTAATGGGATTGCTGGATTATTAAGGACTATGCAAATCATTATGGGTTGTAGGAGTAAGGCTGTTCTCTCAGTGTGCTAAACACTCAATTTTATAAAAGGTTTTGCCACCAACCTACAATTGTAACTGTTGTGTGTTTTATTCTAGCAAAGAGTTTGGATGAAGCTAAAGAAAGTGTTTACTGGAAAAAAGGCACTTATATCATAGTTGATTAGCTGAAACAGAAACTACATCTGTTCCTTTGCAAATCGGATTTCTGTTGCCCAGTTGCTCCTTTTACACGTAGATCTCTGTCCAATTTTGTGTGCAAGTTAGTAGATGTAACAAATCCCACTGACTGGCATAAACCTCCCTCCCTTACATAGCCTGATATTGAAAACTTGATTTGAACAGCCTTTTACTCCTCAGTCATCTGCTGCTAGGATAGCTACATGGGCACCCTGACCGTGCCTGCTGATGCTTTCAGCCTCGCTGCCTCACCTACCTTTGTCAACAGGGTCAGGGACAAGCGGTTGAAAGACGGCTGGGTGCCCGTTAGCCTGACGGCTCCTCCAGCCCCGCTTTGCTCCCGTAGGTCCTGGCCGGGAGCGCGGCGCCCGGGGAGCCGGCGGTCGCCCCGCCGAACACCCAGCCCCAAGCGGAAAGTGGCTCGGGCACTCAGCGGGAGGCTACTTACCATGACGGCGAAGACGAAGCCGACGATGTTGATGGGATAGGCGGGACAGAAGCAGGAGAGGATGCTGAGGACCAGGTAGCTCTTGGGCCGCGGCTGCGGCGGCTCGTCGGGCAGCTCATCCTCGATGTTGGTCTCGGGGCTGTTCTCCAGAGCCCTCTTGATGTCGGCGCCGGGGGGGAGCGCGGACATGGGGCTGCGGTGCGGCGCGGCGGGCGGCCGGGAAAGCCCAGCGCCGCGCACCGGGCAGGCGGGACCCGCGGCGCTGAGCCAAGGAGCCGCGCCCGGCAGCGCCGCAGGGCGGGGGGGGAGGACGGGGACACGGCCCCTCTTAGGCGGAACCTTCGAACCGGGGAGCAAATTCACAGGAGCTATCGGGGGAAAAACCGAACAGAAGCCGTCGAGGGTTTGCAGCACCGTCCTGCGGCTGCCCTGCCCGGCGCTGGGAGCCTCCGCCGCCGCTGGCACGGCGGGTCCGGGGCCACATGGCCCTCGGCTGTTCCGGTCCTTCGCGAAACTTGTTAACCGTTTGCAGTTAAAAGACTTTAGAGGAGTTTGCATTACCCCCGGGGAGAAGTTGGCTGTGTTCTTACACCCTCGTTTCTAGTGCCAGCGGGCACCATCAGCAAAAGCGTTTCCTTTGAGCTGAGTTGAATTTGTCACCTCCTAACCCTAAACTTAGCGAAAACACTGAAAATTGGCAGAAAATGACCAACTAAAAGCAGTTTGGTGGCTCAGGCCCAGAGTATCTTTTGCCAGTTATAGTAAGTGATTCAGTCCTCACTGAACATCTCTAAGGTGAAATCCACTTTGGGGGCTGCAGGAGGAGGAAGCAAATCAATCTGTATTATTTCCCAACCCTAATGTATGGGAAAAAAAATCCAACAAACCCCAACCCCACAAAACAAGCAAATAAAGATCTGCTTCCATCGTGGTTATGAAGGTGGTGAGGAAAAGTATGAGAAGCCTGCACCTAGAAAGGAATAGTCTCTGGTTCTGCTATATGATATTGGAAAAAAGAACTTTATACTTGCATGGAGCTTCAGCAAAATGGAGAGACATCAGATGAAGGTTGGAGTTGAGATTTTGCACTGCCAGCTCCTCCTGAGAGCATTTCATTAATGGAAGTTACAGAAAAGAGCAATGTGTGCTATGAGCTTTATGAATGAACTCCTTGTGTCACTGGGAGTTTTGCAATTGACTTGAATGAAGCCATGTTTCCAGTTTCTGGATGTCATCCTACAAGATACAATGCAGTTAACACAGTAGAGACATAAGAAATGCAAGCGCAGTATTTTTACCTTCATGAATTAATTAATCTCTCAACTGCATGCCTGGAATATAACATGGAATGAGAATCTGCTGAGCTATCAAAATGTCAAAAGAATATAGTCTATGTCTTTAGGAAAGAGTAAGAAATACCAAGTTACATCGTGCTTGCCAATGTATCCATTAGTGTTCAAGCACAAGCTCTTCGTAGCTGTAAGATCTCTGATACGTTTGTTCTCAGGGGACTTTGAGCATAGTTACCAGACAAGCTCAGAAAACACAGTTCACATCACACCACACAATTACTTTGAATTGATTTCAGTGGGGATGGAGACCATTGGAGGTATCTTCCACAAGGGATCAGGACCATCCAGGGCCACTCAGGTCTTTAATCCATGAGAATACTTTCAGGGACACATTGTAGTGCCTTCATGAGTTTGAGTTTGTCTGCTTGTACATGAAACACTGGTAAATAAGAATCTATTATGAGACATGTGAGTGAGAATATCCAGCTCACTTAGGGCAGTTTGAGCCATTAATGTTGAACATTAACAAGCACAACAAAAAGCTGCTGCACATCAGTTATGTAGAAGAGACTAAATTGTGTGCAAAGATTAGCCAGGGAGACTTGAAACTTGGGTATGAGGAAAGGATGTAGATTTTCCCTGTCTAACATCAGATACTTAGTTTAGGTGCCTTTTAGGGGACCTCCAAGACGGTCATTCAGAGGCTGGTGGAGTTACCAGTCACATCAGGCCAACAACCTGCACTAGTTCTTTCTCAGAGGACCATGAACTGTAGGAGGAAACTGTTAAATTAGACCATGTGAATCCCTTCCCAGATCTCTCAAACACAGCACAGACCTAATAGTAGAATTGTGCATTTCTAGAAACAGTAAAGTTTAATTGTTCAAATGAGGCTGCTAAGGGATGCTAATGGATTGTAAAGAAAGCAGGAGACAGGAAGTGGTGAGATGTGTGGAGCTACAGAGGATATTATTCAGGAGCAATTTGTTATAATGAGAGTTCATTAAGAGGTTCTTGAGACAAAGAGTTGTGTCATGAGGCAGTTATTGTAGCTGAATCTAGTGGTTTGTGTTATGTAGATCCTTTAAAATCCAAGAAGTATATCCTGTTAGGACAAGAGATTCAATTTTAAATGACACTGACTTCTAACCACTTACTGAGAGAAAGGAAAAGGAGGTATTTGGGCAGTAGTTTGGTTTCACAGGCGGCATTGATGGGGGGTAGTTATATTCCTGGGAACCTGGGAAAGGTTCTCACCTCAGAGGTAACCCTTGTGCTGAGGTGGCTCAGCAGAAAAGCTGTGAAAATGATTTAAGAACATTAACTGAGAGTTTTAAGATGTAGTTCCAGGAACAATCACAAAAATAGCCCTCCAAGAAAATGAGTCAGAGTACCCAATATTCTTGCTTACAGCCTTGCGCTTCAAGCTGAGTCTTGAAAAAGAAACTGATCACTCTGCACAGAGCAGCAATTTTCCCAGTGGTATGAGTAAGGCAAGATACTGGATAAATTGCTTATCATGATGGGCACAGCAGATGGGCTAAAGACATGACAGTTTCAAGATACCTTTTAAAGGTCTTCTTTCCCTGATTTCAAAGGATGCTATAGCTTGACAGTAGGATTTGTTGTAAGGCAGAATATGGTCTCTCCAGTCCACTTAGCTGTACTGCTGGCTGGTAGGACTCTCCTCAAAGGCATGTTCATAGCTTGCAGTGGCTCTGGAGAGAAGCTCCAGTGGCTGCACACACACGTCAAAGTCCACATAAAGATCAAAATGGTAGTTTAACACTCCGAGGTTGTTTTGGACTAACACATGTGTCCAGACATGATATGAGGAGCTTCCTCACTGGTTCTCCACAGCACTAAGAGAGCAGAGTTGCTGCAAATCCTGAGGACTATGAACTCTTCTCAAGTGCAGAGTTACACCAGAAGATGCCGTTGGGACCTTGCAGTGGCCTGAGGGACTGGTCAGCTGGGATGGTCTTCCCCAGTTCCAAGCAGGGAGGCATTTCTAGATCACAGCTCTTGCTGGAACAGACTGGCCTTAACACGGGACTGTGTTTGATTAGTACAGTCAATCTCAATACAGCAGAACTGGTGACATTCAAACAAAGATAATTTCAGACCATGCTCTCTGGTGTCCTATGGCAAAAATAAGCATATTGCTTTTTCCCACCTACTCTTAGGAAAAAAGAAAGTAACTGAAATTTTTAAGAGAGTGCAGTATGCCCAGCAGAGGAATGGTAACCTGGTGGTAATGCAAACAGTGTCTTTCTAAACCAAACAATCTGTTATTTCTCAGTATGGTCACACAACTGCCTAGCATTGCCTCTGTTTGCAACCCTTCTGAGTTATTAAACAGAGAAAAGGACTATAGAAATACTAAAGGAGGTCTGTGAGCAATGCTTCCATACTTTTCCACAGAACTGTTGTTCTCTGGCTAGATCATGGACTCAAGCCTTTCCAAATACAGCAGACAAGATGTTCACAGAAATCTTTCCCCACCCAGCCTTAAACACCCCTTCTAGGAAAGGAGGTCACAGGAACTGTTCATGGCCATGTAAGACTCCAGACTGAGTTCTACTTATCTGAAGAAAAATCCACCCAAGCATCTTCCAATATTTAGCCATACATTATCCTTCTTGAGAGAACAGTAAACCAGGCTGCCTTGTAATCCCAAAGGAAAACTATAAACTGGAAATTAAGTAATGTGATAGCTAAAATTCTCATGCCGTGTCCATTGCACAGTAATTCAAAATTCTTCATCTATTTCATCTCAGTATCTCATGACGGTAAACCCACGTTTTACAAAGTGAACAAGGAAGCCCATGGGAATTAAGGCTGTGTGTACAGGGTACTTCTGTCATGTAGCTCAATGCTCTGGCTCTCCCCTGCCCCCCAAAAGGTGGGTCACCTGGAGATGAGCCTCACAAGATTGGATGGAGGTCTCCCATATTCCAAACCCAAATATTTCAGCTTGTACAGAAGTATTCTTCTACAGGGAAGCAGGGGAAAACTGACCTGCTCAGTACTGTAGGGAGACCTGTGCTGTGCTGTGAAGAGTCCTTGTTTCATCTCAGTGTTCTATTTCCCTGCAAATGAGTTCATGTTCTTGGAAGTTTTTCTCCTTGTGACTGTCAAGACAGTCTGTTGTAGCAGTCTTTTAGGAGCACTGAAATGGCAGTTTTATTTATTTCCAGGACTTCCTGAAAACATTTAAAGACCTGTTAGTGTAGAAATTGGAACAATTTTTCCAACTTGAGTGGCGTTTGAATTAGCAAAGAAGTTGCAAACTGATTTGTGCTAGCAACTAACTGAAAATTGCAGGTTTGTTTCATAAATTCAAGTGTTTCAGGATTATTTAAGATTGTTTCTTATTCTGTTAAGACATTTGATGCAGAGAATGAATGTAATTGGTTCTCACCCACCCCACAGTCAGTCTAGAATCAATTCATAGATTTCTCTGGATCAGCTCCAGCTTCCCACAATACAAACAAGAGCAACACACAGGCATGGTTATACGTATTGTTCTGTGGCTGGACTAGGTCAGTTCTGTCACTTACAAGCAGGGTAAGGCTTGAATCAAAAGGCTAAATTCACCCATTAGGGAAAGTTTGGATCTGGACTCGGATCTGGATTGTGGGATAAGCTGAATACTAATTGTTCTATAGATAATTAATATACTTAGCACTTTTCCATTGTATAGCATCCCATAGGAACCCTCTATCCTCTCACAAATATACACATGTACTCTTCTTTCATTAAGAATTCCCAAATACAGCATTTAGAACAGTCATGAAATTTGGATCTGACTGACCAATGCCTCTCCAGCCCTATTTCAATGTAATTGCTGTGGCCCAGGTTGCACTGGTGAACATGACCCTAAACTCATTTAACTGTTACATCAGGAGATCATTTAATGGGAAAAAAGAAACTGAGACACTGTTTCTGGAATACGCAACCCACCAGGAAATAGTCTGGATGTAGATGTAAAAGGATATGATTCTTTTTCCTAATTTATACCTTACATTTATCACAATTCCAAAAAAAGCTGCTCAAATGAATAAAGTCAGTGTTCACTTTTGTCCCGTGATGTCAAGCCAAGTTGCAGGACAGATTAAGCTACTGATTGGGTAGACACCAGCACGTCAGACTGATGAATATGCACATACTCTATTTTGGGAGATAACCATGCTACGTTCCATGGCTGTCAAAAATCCAGATGCAATCCTGTCACAGAAAAAATGCTCCACGGAGGGTTACTCAGAGAACTGAGCTTTAGGCATACATCTGTAGCTAACAGCAAGAGAATTAAGGAGAACCCAGAGTACTTACACTGACTTGTGTGGGCATAGGTGAGCTTGGATTTCTGTGGAGGGGCTTCTTGCCCCCTTTAGCTACAGAGGGGGCTGTAGCTGTAGAGAAAGATTACCTAGCTAATGTTCCTTGCTTATGACCGAGGAGTCTGATTGCCCATTGTTCTTCCCTGCACAGTTTCTGTACTGAGAGTTTTGTTTAGTATTTCCAGTGTTTTCTTTTCACACTTTATGCATGAGAAAACCTGGTCATTCTCTTGTGGAATTTGGAGAGGGCATTTAAAAGAGCTGAACAATATTCAGTCCTTGCTTATGTCCTGGGTTCTTTTCACAAGCCTGCATAATCAAGTCTGTTTTCCCCTCCAAGAGTCAAAGCTTGCTTTTTTGTCATTTTTACCTCAGCCACTTAGATTATATGGGTCACAGTTCTTCCTTTTCTCCTATAACAAATGGGAACAGTTGAACGTTGTAATCTTCCCTCCACACTTTCTGTGTGAAGTTTTCATTATAGACAATACATATTTCCCATAGCTGCAGCCTGCCATACTTTGTAAACATGGTTTAAAGAACCAGTTAGGAAACAGCCTCTTAAAGGCAAGTATTCATTAGAATATGCTCAGAAATGTTCTAATAAACTATGTGTGCAAGACAATGTTTTGATGACTCTTACAGTAATCTGGCACTAGAAAGAAATTGGATGCTCCAGCTGTCAACCGTGATGGGTTCCTTTAAAAATCCACTCCAATTTATAGCACATTGACTCAGTCCATCATATATAGTTGGGTGTAATTTATAGTGTAATGTACTAAAATATAGCCACCCTAAAAAAAAAGCTGTATGAATCACATAGAAAAGAGACAGCCATTTGCCAGGAATAAAGAAGGAAAGCCATGTCAATAAAGAGACAAGGCTTTCTCTTTCAACCTTTCACAACTTTAGGGTCTAATCTTGCCCCTGTGAAGTGCACTGCAGAAGTCTAGTTCAACAACAGGAAATCAGAATCTTGAAAACCGACACTGCTAATCAGGACTGACACCACTGAAAATAATCTCAGTGTGTGGGGCTGATGCAGTGATCAGTCTAAAGCCAGCAGATTTGTGTAGCTATAGCATGCCAGCTCCTTTGGAGAAAGACTTAGCTTTGAGGTTGCTCTGCTCTGTGCAAGAGCAAGTTCTTTCCTTTCCAGTGGAATACACCCTTTATTTCCCTTCTTGACTGCAGAATAACATAGGATCTGCCTTTTATTCCGTAAGATAGCACTTTAGGGTGGAAATGGCCACTTACCACAAAGAAGAAAAGAGTCACAGTCAGCTGTGGTAGTATCCTCAAAACATGGGACTTAGTGGCTTTTTCAAGGGGATGAATATTGCCGTGGCCCTGTCCTGGTATAGCAGCAAAAGAGTATTCCTTGGTTCTCTCTGTTGAAAGGGCTCCTGAATGAACATCCTTTCTGCTTTCTGTTATCCTAATGAATAGATAAATACAACTTCAAATGTGCTACAGTGACACTGGTATGTTGGACTGCTACCGAACAGTCTCAACTTTTCCCCCCTTCTCAAATTTTGTCATAAAACACAACCATAAGGTAGACCAAAACGCATCTACATCCCATCTTTGACAGGAGAAGAAATCTCACCAGAGACAGAGAATTAAGTTTTGGGTATCTGAGAATTCTTCCCAGTTGCATTCTTTCTGTCCCATTTTTTTTCCCCTTTGACCACTTTCTTTTGGTCCTTGGTCAGCTTTCCAACTGAGAAAGTATAATTTAATTTAGCTTTGTATAGGCTTACTGCATTGCAAAAAGTATGGCTGCAAACACTCAGTGCCTTGAAGAAAAGCTCGAGCTGCTGGTTACATTAACCATCGCACTTGTCATAACAACCTATTCTGATTTTACAGTAATTAATACTCAACATAGTAAATAAGAACCTTTCCGTTGACCCTAATAGGAGGAGCTGCATATAGTCCAAAATATCCTGGGGTTTGTTAATCTGAGTTTTTATTTTCTGCGGTGCTACAACAGTGATATTTATTAAAACTTAGCAAAAATAATTGCTGCTGTTATTATGTGAGGCTAAATATAGTTGCGTCTTTAACATGCTGGCATGGTGTTATTAATATACAAGACAGCAGAAGAGAGTGGTGATATATAAAGCTGAAATTCCAATTAGAAAGATGCACCCTGATTTCTGAATACCCCCACAATGACTGTGATGCTTATTTACAATATAACAGCATATCTGCAAGACAGAGTTGTTTATTTTATAATCCCTATTTATAACATGTTCCTTTTTATGTCTAATATAAGCCACAGTGGGAGTACTGTTGGTGTTAGAATAGGATGGTTGGCTTCTTTTCTACCACAGTGAAATCTTTCCTATGAAAAGAGAGTAAAGATGACAATTTCAGAACCATTGTGAAACAGAAGGAAAGGGTGAATGGTCAAAGAGGTAATGCTTGCTATTTTAATTAATGAGTTCTCCTGTAACACTTGTCAGCCTAATACCCAAAGCAATTCTCATGCAACAATAACTTTCTGCCCTGCTACTAGTGACACCCAGGAAAATGTTCTTATTTCAGTTCCACAGAGGTATAAACTGAGGAGGGTGGGGTTTGGATGACACTGGGAATACATTAGGCAGCAGGAAAGGGGATCAAGATTCTCTGTGAGTTCAGTGTCTGAGACCCACCCACACCTCTCCAGTGCATGAAGCAAGTGATGAACCCAAGCTTGCATGGTTTGTTTTGCCTAATGGAAATTGTGAATGACTGGCCCATTAGCTGAAATTGTAAAGGACCAGAACAGAATGGGAGGAAGAATGAACAGACAGAATAGTAATCCAAGCAGGTCTACCACATGCTCTGTTGACCTTTAATGAATTGCTTGGACTCTTGGTGCATCCATCTCCAATGGGTTACTTGCAAGGGTCTGCTGAAGCAGTGAGTTGGAAATTGTGAGACTGTTCACAGAAGTATTTGGAAAAATCCAAGATATCTCCAGGGAAAAAAATCCCGAAGTTTTTAAAGCCCCTTTTTTCTAGGTATGGACCTCTAACCTCTTCCTATCGTTTCAGTCCTTTACATTGACAGACAAACACTTGATTAAGGTTGAGGATCTTGCCTGAGGGCACTGTAAGTTTGTCAGGAAGCAGGAAAAGAGAAGCAGCTATTTTGCTCCAGAAGAGTTCTTCTCCACCTCAAAGTAAAAGAAGCAGAAAATTTTTCATTAAAGTGGTGCTGGAGGAGGAGAAAAGATGATCTCTTTTCTTTTTAGAGGAAGAGTCTCTTTTGTTTCCTGGTGGCAAGAGAGGGGAGTTATTGTCAAATGAAAACATAGATATTTCATAATCCTACAAAAACATTAGAGACTCCTAACATTCAGCATGGGCATCCTCCTTTGGGAGCTCGAAGAGCTGCTCAGACATTGGCTGTGTTTGACACAATCATCTTATCTTGCATGCAGGCAGACAAATTAGGTCCTGTGCTTGGCTGCTGTGAAGTTTTGATTTTGGCAGCACAGTTCAAGTACTCCAGCTGAGGACAAGCACCTTTGTTTCCATTTCTTAATGTAAGGAAAACTCACCACCTTGTTATCTGTAGTTCCGTATAGTGAGGAAGGACCAAGATGAAGGTTTTACCTTGTGTAATGACAGTTCAAGGAGGTGCTAAATTAAGATTGCTGTTTGTTTGCCACAGTGTAACACAAGAGTACTGTCAACGAAACTTGACTCAGATCATGGTGAAGTGATCCGTAAAGAACAGCAGAATTGGGGTTTCTCAAAATCCATGGAGGCCTGCAAGGAAGTTAAAAGAAATGGCAGAATACAGTGAACAGTGGAGTTGAGGTCTCATAGATCAGAGTAAGAGCTTACCCTGCTCATCTGGCAGAAGCACTGCCACTGATTTCACAGGGCATGAGCTCAGTCCTACAGTTTTGGAGGGAAGTTTGCCACTGGATACTGAGATGGAGGGAAAGAAAAGCACAGGCGAGGGGAACATATGGCTTCGTTACCTGTACAAATGCTAGCTTATCACCGCCACATGTAGAATGAGAAAAGTGAAAGCACAACAAAACTTTAAGAGCTTACTTTTATCTGATGGCAGTAAGTCAAAGGAATCTGTATTCTTGGCTCTTTTCCTTGAAAAACATTTCTTTCTTGGTAATGTGGAAGGGACAAAACAATCAATTTTTAATTTAATCAATAACATACTTTAATCAATAACATACATAACAAACTTTAATCAATAACGTAACATAACAAACTTTAATCAATAACATACTATAAAAGTGGTCACTGTACTCACCTATACTGTAAGCTGTCATTGCTGTCACTTCAGTGCAACAGCATTTCTTCCCATGGGTCCCCTGAAAGCTTGACAGGCAGGTAAGCAGCTCATTAAGATCATCAGCTTAGAAGGTCTCTGGGTCACCAATTCCATCACCCACCAATTAGACCCAGCATGAAATACACCGCTAAGCCCAGACAGGTTCACGTAGGTCATGTATGTGTCTATGAGTTCAGGGGTGTCATTCTGATGTCTTACCCACCAGAGTAATGGCAAACATATGCTAAGGTAATCAGGCAAGAACATATCTTCTGGTGAAAACTGGGAAATGCACCTAAAGATGGTTGGTTTTGAAATACTGAATTTAATAATGCAAGAATTAATCCATAATCACAGAATAACTACAGAATAAACTCAGTGCAAAAATAAAACATCTGAATTGCATAAAAGAATGTAAAAAAAGACTTGTCTTAAAGCTTACAACTACCCTGTGCTTGGGATATTTTTTATAAAGGAGTGATAAAATGAAAACAGAGACAATGCTGTTCAGATGTGGAAATCAGTATGTCCCAGCTGAGTAGGTGCTGGAGGAATATCTGAAGATATGACCTGACCTGTGATTAGAAACTCAGTCTTCATTCTGCATGGTTAGATATGATTGAAATGCGATGGTGTGTCCAAGACATCATACAGGAAGGAGCAAGAGTATTTAGCTTTTATTTTCTCTGTCTGACTACAGCCAACAGAGCACAGTAGAGGGACAAATTTCAGCTGTGCAAGAGTGGTCAGTGGGACTTCCTGAAGTTACCTCCCCTTCCTGGTCTTCCGTGAGGCAGATCTCAACAGGCAATAGGTTTCTGCTTGAAGACAGTTGTAGCTGGAAAACCATTTCATCTGGTTGTTTGATTAGAAGGTGGAGGACTTCTAATCCGCCGAGGAATTAGAAGGCAAAGGAATTCTAGCACTGAGGGGGGCTACTTTTGTCTGAAACCACTTGCTGAAATCCTCTTCTGGCATCCGCACAATACTCTCACGTACAAACTGAAACAGAAAAAGGTTTTTTCCCTGAGCTTTTGATTTACATGTAAGAGAGAGAGAATATGTGGGAAAATGTGACATTGTAACAACAGAATAAATGTAATGGCTTCTGCAGTTAGTACAGCACTTTGTATCACCAAATACTTTTAGTGTAACTTCCTGAAGAGATGGATATACTCTAAAATGAAATAAAAAGAAAATCACAATATTCATGCAATTTATACCCTGAATCTTTCCAGGTCTTTTGTTTTAAATTTGCAGCTGTGTTCTACATACCACTGCAGTACATACATTAAAGCAACTTGAAGTTAAATGACAACTTCATCTGGAATCTCTGTCAGGCCACATTCAGTGATGCTGCTCTTGCTCCTAAAATGCAACAGTTTATTTATTCCAGTCAGAAGGAGCACCAAGGTCCTCTTTCCTTTGTGGCTATTGTCAAAAGAGGTATAAATTAATAGACAGGTGACTCAGCTTATGTGGTTTTCTCTATTACTATTACACTAACATTAGGGATCAAAATGCAAAAGGAACAGAATGGAAGAAGCAAAGAAATAGATCTAAAACCAGCCAGCAGCAAAGACCTGCCTATTGAACATTAAGGCAAGGCTGCCTCCCTGGTTGTGCAGATTAGTGCACAAGACAAAATAGTTATGTTTACAAAACATCAAGAAAATACAGACAGTGGAATCAAAGGCAAAATACTTTTCCCTTGTGTGGCACAATATATATAAGATGCACAATAATCTCCTGCCTCAGAGATTTCTGTTGGTCCTGTAGAGGGGAAATAACTGTAATGAGAACAAAAACCACAAGGTGGCATCATTGCCATTTTTTGTAAGTGAGTTACCTGGTTAGACTACATATTATAAACCTTCTAAATGTATTCTCTTCCCTTTCTTGGGTCCTTCCTCTTCTACCATTTACTTCTAGAGCTACAAGAATTGAGCCCAACTTAAGCTCTCGAGAAGCAGATTTATTTTCTTCGTAATGTTTCTGAAGCAAAACAATGATCTGCAGAGTTCCTGGATCACTGACATAATGTATTACTTGGATAGCTCATGGATGTAACCACTGGGAACGACAGGCCTTTTCAGAACTCAACAAGTTAATGTTTCTTGTCAAGTGTCCTAACAATTTACGACAGATGTCAGTTTTACTGCAGTGGTGAATAAAACAATGACATAATGATACTGATTAATAATCCAATGCTTGTCATAACATCTTTCTCCTGAGCAGTTCAAAGTGCCTTGTAAGAGGCGCACAGTAGCATCTTCATTTAATGAGATCCTAAATGATTTAATCTGGTAACTTTCTACTCTGAGTTTCACTCATAGGTACCTGCTCTCCTCACCCTCCTCACACAGAGAGTCAAGAACTGGACTTATCTCACCTCCACAGCTGCAGCAATTTCTGGAGAACACAGCTCCCACACACGTAGATCATCCAGAACCTTAAGAAAGGTCTCCGGATCAATTTTCAAGTCGGGATTCTTGCTGTATTTTTCCAGTTTCTTTAAGATTTTCTGGATATAATGGTCATTCTTCACGGACTCTGGGAGTCTGGCAAGCAATACAGGAGCCCTTTAGCAGAAAGAACAGCAATAAAAGAGAAGCCATGGGAACAACTGCATATCTGATTAGGAACTCTAGGTTTTATCTTGCATTTCTGCCACTTCACCACCTCCATAACTTCCACAGGAAAAATGGCTCTTCGGGGAATGGAATGCTCAGTCTGGGTTGGATGGGACCTTTAATGCGAATAACATGAAAGAGCTTTACTTTATTGGATTTCTACACCAATTCCCTTTGCAGGGCACTGAAATAGATGCTTTCTCATTGTCCATTTAAATTTTGGATGACAAACTTGGGTGTCAAAGGAAAAAATAAAATCCTAACAAATGTTTCCATTTGCCCTCTCATCTTCTCTATTTATTTTGTTTAATCTCTAGGGGTTTTCCAGTGCACTCAATGCCTGATCTGACACACTTTCTGATTGTCTTTACTACCCCTTTTCCCTGTGCTATCATCATTCTCCTTTCTCTGTGTGCTGACATAAATCTCACTGATGTAAGTGCACTGTAACATGCAGTCTTTACCATTTCACTCCGAATATAAAGATTCAGGAGAATTACACATTACAATAAAAATAAAACTCTAGTGAGAACACTGCCTTTTCTTTTAATGTTCTGTGTAAATTCTGCAGTGCTGATTTGACAGTCCTGGAGATGAGTGTTCCAAACCTTTCTAGAATGTGCATGACTGGGGGTGCTGTAGTTTTCACTGGAAAGGGCTGAGGATTTGGCAGCACACAAGCAGGAAGTGCTGCCTCCCTGAAGTTTAGGAGACAGCAGGAGAGGGGTGAGGAATTTCATCCTTAAACCAGTAAAAAAAGGAAAAGGAAACACAGAGGTTCTATCTTCAGTAGGGCCAGCTCTACACTCAGTAGTATGCTGCTGATAGCTGTAGAGCCAACTCTTTATTAGTACTACCTGGATTACCCAGGTTACTATAACTATGCCACACACAGGCCTTCTATGACCCATCCATGCATTAAGATACTTTGAGAAAGGAAGCCATGCTCAGTGCACTCTGACATCACATTGTTCATATTTTGTATTATTTTGGAGTTTTCTTACTTCATGAGAGAGACAACCAGACTGACAGAATAAACTAGTAAAGTGTTCTTGTTCTCTTGGCAAGGCGGTGTTTGCAAGAGTGTGGGAAAGAACAGCCCTGTTGTTCATGGAGCAAGTGGTATGGTGAAAGCAATTCCTCTGGCATTACTTTGTGTCTCCACAAGGGGGTTGACCAGCCTTTTTAGAGATCTCACACCGCATACCCCTCCTGGACAGCACGTTGCAGAACAGGCCTGGTGTGGAAAGCTGTCCTCAGGTAACTGTGCTGGCACAGTCAAAGCAAGACAGTCTCCTCAGGGTGGAGGCACGATATTCATGTGAAGGAACAGCACACTCACGGTACTATTCTTGCATAGGGAGAACAGTAAAAAGCCATATTGGTATAGTCTCCTTTATGCTCGTGGAGTTTTGGCCAAATTAAGGCTTTCAGTGGCACTACAAGTATAAAAGCAAAACCACATCCACTCCAGTTTCAAGACTTATTTACATGCCAGATCTCAAATTCAGGGGACAGCTGGAGCATAGATGTTTGACAATTAAAACTAGCGTTCTGCTAGATAGGCCAAGACTAGATTTACTGGTTAATGCATGACTGATGTGTGCTTGACATGTCCTGGGCCAGCTGCATTTTGGACCCGAGATGAGAAACGGACTGTTTTCCATTATCTCAAATGGTGAAGGACAGAAAGCTTGCTAGCCTATGAGATCAAAAGAGGGCAGGCTGAAAAACACCATTCTGTGCAGTTTGCGTATTCGGTAATCCCATGTCCAAGGAGTTCTCATGGACAGGGCAATAAGGAACATGCTGCGAGTTTGCTGAGGTATTCAGGTGAGCTATTTCTAATGTGTGATCTGGAAGCTGATCACTGGATACAGCTATTATTCTTTCAAACATAAACTACTAGCAATTTCAAACCTAACACACTAGTAATCTGCAGAACTGTTGTAACTGGGAAGCATTTAGGTGATCCCTGTAAATGTTGCAGTATTATCCATGTGCAGATCAAATGCTGGCAGGGAAATGCCTTTTTATCATGGATGGACAGCTAGAGTCAGGTTCCTTTGCCATCAGCTTTGGTGCCGTGAATGTTCAGTTCAGTGAGAAGTTGTGAATCTATCCCATGTACATTTATACAGTATCTCTCATCTTTGGGGTACAGTGCACTTTACATACATCCTGGTGAAGGAAGTCTCCTATAAAGATACACTGGGGGTGGTGTGTGAACGCAAGCACTGAGTGCCTTTTGCCCGATATCACTGGAGAAGAACTCTTTGTTCTCCCCTTTCTTACCATTTCCAATTAACCTATTTGCTGAGCAGGCCAGGATCTGCTCCTAGACATCACATCTGTATTTTTGCTGCTACCAGTTTGAAGAGTCTGCATTTCCAGCAACAGATTCAATGGTTTCTAGTGATACTTTGCTTTAGAGAGGAAAAAAAAAAAAGAAAAGATAAAAGCTCTTTTGTACTAAAGGCAGAACTCTGGGATTCTGAACATCTCATCTGAACAAAGGTTCCTCCATCCCTGGCAGTGCTCAAGGCCAGGTTGGACACAGGGGCTTGGAGCAAGCTGCTCCAGTGGAAGGTGTCCCTGCCCGAGGCAGGGGGATGGAACTGGAGGAGCTTTTAGGTCTCTTCCAACCTGAACCATTCTATGATTCTATGATTCCTTACCAGTTTAGTTCATCTTCATCATGTTCTCTCTCAGCTCTCATACTCAGCTGTCTTATTCTGTCCAATTCTTTTCTGAAATTCTTTGATTGTTTCATAGCCCTGTATTTTTGGTAACAACGCTCTTCCTGCTTCCTACAAAAAAAAAAAAAAACCCCTTGAAAGTTAAAGCTGTGTTGTAAATATTACCATGCTTCTACGTAGCTAACTGGGAAGATACCAAAGAAGGGAGAAAACCATGAATGTGAAGATCACATTGTATAGTCAGTCTGGACACTAATAACAATTCTGGCTTTTGCAGTGTTCTGTATACATTCATATTTCTACAAACATATTAAAAAGTGTTAATGGTTTATATCAGCTCTAGGCTGTAGGTAAGAAACAAACTTCAAAATCAAAACATTTAAACTGAAATTCAACCTCCACTTTCTACAGGTATCCACTACTTAAAACCAAACTGAACACTGTCCAGTGATGTAGGGCAAAATACTATTCAAAATACAGCAGACGAGAGGTGGAACAGAGTGGAGTGCCCCTGGGGTCCCCAACACAAAAGGAATGTAGACCTGCTTGAGTGAGCCTAGAGGAAGCCATGGAGATGCTTCGAGGGCTGAAGCAGCTCTGCTCTGGAGCCAGGCTGAGAGAGCTGGGCTGGGTCAGCCTGGAGAAGAGAAGGCTTCTGATGGGGAGACCTTAGAGCAGCTCCAGTGCCTAAAGGGGCTGCAGGGAACCTGGAGAGGGGCTTTGGACAAGGGCCTGTAGGGACAGGACAAGGGGAATGGCTTGAACCTGCCAGAGGGGAGACTGAGATGAGCTCTTAGGCAGAAGCTCTTCCCTGTGAGGGTGCTGAGGCGCTGGCACAGGGTGCCCAGAGAAGCTGTGGCTGCTCCATCCCTGACAGTGTTCAAGGCCAGGTTGGACACAGGGGTTTGGAGCAAGCTGCTCTAGTGGAAGGTGTCCCTGCCCGTGGCAAGGGTTGGAGCTGAATGAGCTTTAAAATCTCTTCCAACCCAAACCAGTCTGTGATTCTATGACATGCCCTGAGCTAGAATTTTGACCCAGAGATTGGGTTCATGTATGAATTCTTACAAAAAGTAACAAAACCAAACATATGCTTTTCTTTACAATAAATAACTTATAGTATATCCTGCCAAACTGATGTTCATTTCCAAAAGCTGACCAAACAGGACAGTTTTAGGTGGCTGTATGTAGAATGGCAAAATAGCTGCAAGTAGTAAGTTTCCATCTGACTTGTCCTTCCATACTGTGGGATGTTGGACTGATTATGCAGCCATGGGAGTTGCTCAGGGAAAAAAACAAGGACCCAATTCCAGATAAGGAATGCTCTGGGAACAAAAAAATACAATCTTAAGTACAAAATGGAACAGAAGAATGGAAAGAAGGAAGTGAGAGGGAGGAGTATGCCTGTAACACTCTTCAGAATACCAGTGTAGGGAAGGATCTCAGGTCTGGTGCTTACTGAGACAAAAGAATTTGCACAAGCATCACAGATTAATGTTTCTGGGTGAAAGTAAAAGGATGACAGGCATTGGCTGGTCAACAAGGTAGAAATGTCACTGATTTTGGAAAAGGCCTTGCCAGAGGATGTTATAACTGTTCCTATGAGAAGAGTCAAAGCAATGTTGAACAATACAGTGATCTCTGAACTGAAAACACAAGACAGCCATACAGATTGTATGTGGACAGAATTTATTATTCAGTCTTTGGTGTAAAGGACTGCAATGTCCAAAGTAAATATATTCAATGTTTTTAGTAAAGCTATTTCCATAAATACCATTCAGAAACATCCTAAAACACTGCTGTAAATATTTCACTTGCAATGTTTTTTTTTGCACACAGTCATAAAACTTTCTAACATCATCCTTATATTCTTATTTTAATGTCAATCCATATAAATGCATCTTTAAAAGGCCTGAAGTCCTAAATCTAGTCAGAAGAAAGGTATGTAGTGTTTCAAGAATATAGAAAACCCAGTTTCCTCCTACCTCTCAAGGCTCACTAGGATATCATGTAAACAGCAAGCTGCCTCTTCACGGACTGCTGTGAACCTCTGCTTCCTATCAGCATACAAGTTAGATTTGCTTTTAATGAAAGAGCTGATCTGGCAGCTGCAACCAAAACAACACAGAAAAATAGAATTAGCATTTTGTGGTCACCATTTTGTGGTTAAGTACATGTGTTGCTTGAAGCATATGGTGATGTGAGCCCACTGATTTTGAGACCTTATTCTCGGTAAAAAAACAAATTTAACATCATTTACACATTTGTTTTTTTTTTTTTTAATTCAGCAAATTTATAAAATAATTTAATGAATTAAAAAATTGGAAATTCTATAAAATTTAGATTTTTACAGTCTTTCATTCCAGTCACATCCTTCCAGGAAAGTGCCTTTGCATTGCACTGAAGTGTACTACATGTGCTGCAAGGTCTCACTGGCCTGCTCTAATCTCCTGTAATAAATGCTTCCTGACATTCGCATGCCAAATGCTTTCCACACAGAGCACTGAGTTAATAATGCTCTTCAAAAGCAGATTTGTACCCTTACCTGTACTTTCTGGGTCTCTGCTTCCCTGCTGTTCGACTCTCCTTGTGCATGTTTAAGCTGTGGTCTTTCTGAACCTCTGGCAAACTGTAAGAGGCAACAAGGTTTAAGGCAGTGTACAGTGTGCCTGCTCCAGAGTGACAAACTTCACAGGTGCTGAGGAAACATTCTTAATATTACAGACTTGCTGAAGCTATGCAGGTACAAAGTTAGGGCTCTTCACCTCAAACCAAAGGGAAAAAAATGCTTCAGCAAAGTCTAATGGTAAGTATGGTTTGCTAGGTTGATGTTACAGCTCTGGAAACCACCACAGAACTGAGTAATGAGGCAACACATCTAAGGTAAACTTAGCTGGAAATGTAATAGAGATACTACTGAAAAATGCAGTGATTGAAACAGAAACAGTTTCTTGGAGGAAGATAGAACATCTTTTCTACAAAGCTGCTGGAGCAGAAGATCTCTTCTGTTTACAAAGGCAAGACTCATGTGGTACTTTCCAGAAAGTACATATTGCTTACACAGCAGTAAAATGGGCTATTCTACCACTCGTGCCAAAATATGTGAATGTCATCTGAACGTCCTGAATGCTGCATTCAGTTGTTTAGAGGGGAAAAAGAAAGAAAGGAAGGAAAAAAAGGGTAAGCTTTGTCCTGATGAGTTACTTCTAATAATTCAGAAACCCATCAGGTAACGTACCATTGTGGTCCAGTCTTCTTAACCATAGCTTTTTCTTTACAGGCATCTTTTGACACCTCTCCACGTGCTATCTGGATTGATTTCTGCAGGGCTGATAAGATACCAAAACATGCCAACTCAATAGTGCATTCCTCTCTTCCTTCCAGACACCATATATGCTGGCCTGAATGAGATATCCTAAAGAAATCTGCTATTCATCGGTTCTAAAAATTAAGGTTTCTTCAAAGAAAAGCAGCTTTTTGAAGAGGTTTTAAGATAGGTACCCATATATACCCTATTCATTAGTCACTTGAAAATGTTAACTGTGAAAAAAAAATCAAGTAGAAGATACTAAATATTTCTTAAACTAGATGCTTATAAAAATAGTGTATCAGAAAACCAGGTGGATTTGAACAAACTATGCAGAAAGTCTATTTTCAGTTCCTGTACTGTGCTGTTAGCATTCTAGTGGCATAAATAGCAATTCTGAATTTTTAAGTCTGCTGTATCACTTAAGTGTCACATGGAATTTAATCCATTTAATGTCAACAGGTATCTAATTACCTCTCTGTGTCTCCTTACCAGCATCCACTAAAACTTAAGACATGTCCTCTCTCACTAATAGCACTCTTTACTCTTTCTGCCTTCTACTGTAATGTGAATGCTTATATTCTCCTTTCCTTTGAATACCTGGAAAGCAAATTTAACTCACTGGTATTCTACAGCTCCTTGTTTCCTTAACTCCTTGTTTTCCTTCCCACTGCTGTTTCATTAATTCTTTGACGTCAAACCCCTGGAGAGGCAGAGATGGCCATCTTCTCTGTGTTATTCCCTCCAATCACACATGCAGTAAAACAGCTGCCACACTTGTTATTAAAAATCCCAGTGTTAGCTGTCAAATTCTGTCATCCTCTGATGTGTTCAATATGTCCTACATGGTCATAAGTGACATTCTACTGAGCACTCAACACCTTGAAGCTGTAATCCCCAAATTCCTACATTTTTGTGAAGTACCACATTCTGTATAACAGAAAATGACTGCTGAATGTTGACTGTGTTAAATAGCAGCACAAATTATTTCTGCTTGTTAAAAGCACAGATTTGAATGTTATACTGTGAACTTGTAAGTTTTAAGACATGGATGGAAGAAGTTGCTGGGCACCAGCTAATGGGCTAAAAATGTAAAAAATCATGTTGATAATGAAGATCATCTATTAGATGTGGCCAGGTGAGTTTCAAGAGTGGCAAGGTCCCAGCCAGATACTCCTAAGTTCTAGTACTGACAAGTTCAAATGATGGCTCCACTGTGATCCTTACTAGTCTGCAAGTGTAAGCCTGCAAGAAGCAGCTGCACCAGTGGATCTTTTGGAGCCCTAGACCTGAGAAGCTGTTTGAATATAAAAGCTGATCTTTACAGGGCCTGAAACATTGATATAGGCAGGGAGCTTCTGCTCAAACTGAGCTAAAGCTGCATACAAGCCTCACCTGCTCTTGGCATACAGGGTCAGAATCCTTCTTAGAAGAACCCAGCCCTCTGTACTTATGATAACCATTTGGGCAAATTGAGTAGCTGGATATTTGAAACCAATATACTCTGCAGATAATACTGGTGCTTTAGGGAAAGAGGGCTAAGCGAAGCAGTGGCTGTATTTGATGTTTTCTCCAAGATCAGTTGTCTAAAGCCAATCTTGAAAGCAGCCCTGTTGGCAGATTTTGGAGACAGATGACAGGAAGCAAACCAGGGCTAATACCACAAAGATACTTTTTGGCTGATCATCAGAAACAGAGGGCACAATACCTCTCTGCCCTCCATTTTGTAGCATTAGAACCTGTTCCAATTCTCCATCTGGATAAATCGTCAAAACAAATACTCACGGTTGTCCATATTCATAATATTGTTTAAATATTAGCCTCCATGGCTGTGAGCTAGTCAGACATTAATTAGAAAAGAGAAAAAAGCAAAGAATGTAGTAATTTCACTTGACCTTGTTTTCTATGCCTTAGTTAATCATCTGTGAAATGAGGTACTAAAATTTACCTAACAGTGCTAAATCAATTGAAAAGCCATTGATCAAAACGAAACAAACACCCCAAATTCAGGTATGTTTTATAAAGAAGATCCTCTGCATTAATATTTATACATCCTCTTTTAAAAGTATGCTTTTGAGTGAGAATTCAAAGTTAAACTGCTGGCCAGAAAGCTTTGGGGATACCACCCTGTTAGTGTTTAATATCTCAGATACAGGTCTCGTATTTTACACTTCCCTGTGTGAAGAATATACACCATTTGAACTGATCTGCAGACACAAATTCTTCATTACACAGTAACCATTAAAGCTTAGGCTTACATTTAGATCATACAGTCTCTATCTGCACAAAAGAAGGGTTTTTTTTAAATGTGGTGAAGGAAGCAAGCTTAGAACACTGATCTCCTTTGTAACACCTTTGACTTATAAGGTGGAGACTGAATGATAAATGAGACTACCTCAGCAGTGACCTGTTGTCATACCACTGCTACAAGGATTGAAGCTTCCACATTTACCTCTGTCAACATCATGGAACATTTAAACTTGTGGCCTAGTACAGGTCCTCACTCAGCCAACAGCACTGGAAAATCAATTTTGTATAAGCAGACATTCTACAGCAGCAGTGCCCCAAAACAACATCTAAATTACAGCAAAAAGCTCTATACTGAGTTATGAATTTCTGCCTTAAAAGAAATCTTGCTGTAAAGGTCACACTCAGCTGTATCTGCTGATCAGATTCCTACTACAGAATCTCTCTCCCACTTCTGAAATACATATATATGCGTACATGTGGGTTAGGGTTGCGTGTGATCTCAAAATGATGTCTGTATGAGTTACATGCAGCTTTGTGAATTTGGGGTAAAAGGCTACAGGGCAGCTGTACTTGTAATCCACTTCTGATCTGTCCACGAAGCATCCTATAACCAGAACCCTGGATTAAACATGATTCTAGCAGCATGAGAATTCATTGCAGAGTCCAAACTCTGCCCTGTGGAAACTGACTTCTCACATTTTTTAGAGCTAGGAACATAATCCTTGATGTGACCAGCCTGCTAACTCAGTCCCAGTAACCAGTCCCCTGAAATCACAGGCAATCATGTGATAGATGTTGTTCCAAACGGTACACTGAACATCCTACCCATGTATCACACATACTGCAAGATACTTCTTTATGTCCCACAGCAAACAAAGGTCTCAGCTATTACAGCTCTCAAGATTGCTTTCAAATCTCTTCTCACACAAAACCCAATTGTTCACATACATCTGTAAACAAAATGCTTTAAATTATAGCTCTGAATTCACCACTACTCCCATTCATGCCATTGAAGGCCATTCACCAGTGCTCAGTGCCACAGGCAACACTGGCTGTGTAGGTAGTATATAGTATTAGTGCAAGTTTCCTGATGTATCTACCCAGCTTCTGGTGTTTTGAACCTAAAGGCCTTTCAGACCTAGAGAATGTGTTTATTCCTTCACACTTAGGAGCAATTAATTGTTTTTTTCTTCTATTAATTTAAATTGCTTTTGGACCTGAATATACTTCCAGCAACATATTGCAGCAATTGAATCATTAAGTTTAATCATTCATTGCATTTAAGACACTTCTCATCACCTTCAGTTTTCTGACAGATAATTTAATCTGGTGTGCCATAAATCAAGGGAACCTGGGAGTAGCCACTCTCTAATCACTTCCTCCATGCACTTCAGGATGTTAGAGATCTGTCATAACGTTGTATTCAGTCGTTTCTTTTCTGCACCAAAGAGCTCTAGTCTATTTAACTGGCTCTTCTATGGAAGCTGTTCTGTATCTCTATCATACCTCACCATTTTTTTACCTATCAAACTTTACCACTCCTCATACCAACCTATCTGCATTGGAAGGACCAGAACTGAAGCAGCACATACAAAGACATTTGTATTTTTGCATAACATATTTTCTGCTTTGTCTTCCACTTCATTCTTAGGGTTCTTCTTGCCTTTCTGGTAGCTACTGAACCTTCACAAAACTATCCCAAATGACTTCAAGTGCTCCTTCCTGATTTAGCAGAGCATTATGTCAGCCTAATAATAATAATAGTATAACTGTCAGTTAAAATGTAATTTGCAGTACTAAATGCTTACATGTTTTTCTAGACCAGCTTTATTCAGAAGGAAGGGAAAAGACTGAAGATTACCCAGCTTCGTATTAAAATGTATTGCAGAGCTAACAGATAAAATACTGTCAGGTCTATCAAGCTCAGGTAATCGCTGATGGATGAGTAGGAGGAATACAGAGCAAGAAGTCCTTAAGTCAGACAGATATATATTCAGTGGATCAGTTGGTTATAGCAGAGAACAGCTTCACTGTTTCCACTCCCTGTTGGGTCTTATAGATGTGGATGACAGTTTGATTATGCAGCTGCTGTAACTGAATATTAATTAAAACTCTTACTTACTACTCATATGGGATTATATTGTCTTTAAACCAATTTGTTAATGAGAAGGGCACAAAGAGACTAGTACAAAGTTCTACATGCCTTAACAGAAATACACCGGTACATGTAGCAGTGTCTTTGACATAGGTTTTCCCCAGTAACACTGAAAGCAATTCCATCGATACTGGCAGTTAAGAAAAAGTAACTTACAGGGGAAAAGAAGTTGTCGTTCTTTAGCTTGTGCTGACTCACTCACATCATTAACCTTGATGTCGTCTTCAGAGCAATGTACAGTGGAAGGTTCACTGCCTTGAGGGGTTTGACCACGGGGAGATGACTGACTGCTAAACTGAGAGATACCTGGAGTAATGTTCTTCTTTATTGTCCTGCTGAGTAAACTGTATCCTGTTTTCCAGGTGTATTTCTGTAGATAAAAGAAAAAAAAAAAATCAATAGAAAGGAAGGGTTTTCGATAGTGCTTTGACAACAAAAAATCATATTTCTGTAACAAATTCCAATATTAGATCCTTTTGTTTTTCCTGTAACCTCACAGATTTTTCTCCAGTGACTTCAAACAAGATAGTGATTTCTTGGGTAAAACCTCCTTCATTTTGTTATCTTTCTTCAATACTCCTCTGCTATAGCATAAATGACAACAGATTAAAGTAATCTGTAAATGAGGAACACTGAAGCTGCAGAGAGGGTTGGTAATACAATAACCTTCTCCTGTACGGGGAAGAATAGGTCAAAGTGGTTTGATAAATGTTCAGGTCTCCTCCCAACAACCTGGCAAATGAATTTCCTGTGTCAGAAATGTAAAACTGAAATCTGAAAGCAGACTGAATTCTGCAGGCTTGATAATCAGAATAACATGTATTATAAAGCAAGTGCTCCTGAAGGAACCCAATATTCCCATTAGAAGTTTCATATCAGATATGAAAAGCAGTCTCAATTAATATTAGCATAAATGGCACAAAGGAAATTGTCATTAATTCAGGGAGGAAAAAAATAGTCTCAACAATGGAAATGCTGAAAGACACATGAAGACTGACACATGCTTTGGTTTCTTCTGCTCATGCTCATTTGAGCCCAACAGTTTGGAAAAATCAGAAAGCCTCATATTTAGAAACAACTCTGCTCCTTATGTGACTTGCTGACTTTCTCTGTTTTGTAATGGCAGGGAGGATATTTGCATAAAAACACAGTCTTGATCTTCCAAAAGTCTCACAACTTTTGTTGCTTATTCCCCAATTGAAATTGTAATCTTCTATTGAATCATTTGTATTACGTCATGAGGGTACAAGCTGCAGGTGTTGACAAATAACAAGAGCAAATTGCATGCAACAATAGCTCATATTTCTAAGTGCCTTACCTGGGGTTCTAAAAGTACTTGACAAAACTTGTTTAATTTAGCTTGTAGGGGGCAAAGGAACTAAAAGCTTGGGCAAACTGCTGCAGATCAAAATGGAAGATGTGCTCCAGAGCGAGAAACCCACCAGTTCTTTATCGACTTCTCCTGGTTATACTCCTAAGCATCATTCATTCCCCCTTCATTTTCCACCAGTCACTTCAGCAGTTTCAAAAAGAAAAGCATTTCTCATGTTTCAGAAAGATAGTGAAGCAGTTACAAAGTGTTACAGGTAGTTTTACAGCATTTAATTCCTCTCAGGTAGTAACTTTGTTTTTCTTTTAAAAGGCTTTCATCTGAATTGCTTGGTTTTGTCTTTCCTTGGCTTTGTTTTGAAAGTGGCAAGTGAATGGTGCTATCTTTAGAGGCCTTAACATTTGGCATTTGTTTCCAAATTTAGCTTTAAACTCTGGGTAAAAAGGCAACCAAACAAATCATGACTAGAACATACTAGAATAAGGCTTCCAGGATATAAGTCTGAAATCAACATTTGACTGAAAAAGACGTATTTGTGTGAACAAGTACTGTTACATGGCTCTGGGTCATTAAAAAGAGGGCAAATGCAAACAAGAGGCTAGTTATGTTTTAGCTGAATATTTAATTCTTCCCACATCAATACTTATCACTAAGAATAAGCCAGAGTTTCAATCTAGATATTGTTTTTCCTGTTACCTAATGTCAAATAGTTATTCTTTAAAACTGAGTGAGAGAAATCCTCTGCAGTCGCAAGATCCAGAGCATAAAACATGGTATCGTGGAGTTTAATTAAGCAACAAAACAAACGCCTGAAAAGTTGAATTAGGTCCCATGGAAGACATTAACAATGAAGTTACCTTTTTCTTTGTAATAAAGCGCTCCCACATGCATGTTGCTAACTTTAACTCTTCCTCTTCTTTTACTCTTTTTTTATAACCACCACAATCCCTAGGTGAAAACAATTTTATTAGTTTTCCATTTTGAAAGTCTTGCTTTTATTATAGGTTCTTTAAAGAAATGCAACAAATGCAGAGTAAATGGTGGCTTACTGCTACTATAATGTATACATTTGCTTATAAGACATGGAAAGAAAATGCAAGGTGTATAAGCCATGAGTAAATCAACAGTCACAATTAAGAACCACCTCAAGAAAGCACAGGTGTTCTACAAACTCTCATATGCATGTACTGGCTCAGATGATGCCCTCAACTTCCTCTGCACAGGTACTCCAGAATTTTGTCCAGTATAACAAGATTTCATTACTAGAAAGCAGAGCAGGTTAATACAAGTTTGATTTTTCCTGCTTTTGGCTAAATGAAGACTTATGCTGTTCCAAAAGTTTAAATGCTCCATCATGTTGGCAGACGTAAATGTGGAAGCTGCAGCCCTTGCAGCTGTGATATAACAGGTCGCTGCTGAGCTAGTCTCATTTACCATTCAGTCCCCACCTAATCAAAGGTGTTACAAAGCACACGAGTGTTCTAAGCTTGCTTCCTTCACATTTAAACCTCCTCTCTTTGTGCAAATAGAGACTATATGATCTAAACGTACTAAATGTAAGCGTAATTCTTCATGGTTACTGTGTAATGAAGCACGTGTGTATGCAGATCAGTTCAAATGACATTGAAGAAAAGGAGTGGTGATTAGAGACAGCAACAGAGAGCAGAGGAAGTATACAACATGAGATTACACTCTTTAGAACCTGGAATCCAGAGCTTTATGCATTTATACCCTGTTCTCAGCCTGCATCTGTGAGACTTGCTGACAAACTGGGTTTTTTTTATCCCAGTCTCTTTTTTGGTCTTCATATGTAAAGGGGTCAAAAACCCATCCAAAATACATCCTGGACTGTTTCTGCCCTCCAATTTATCAGGCTAATTCTATATAATGCTACTCTTCTAATTCTGTTATACATAAGCACAGTTTGTCTTGACTGAGAATATACAGAGTAAACAGAACAGCTTTGGAGAGCTCTGCCCTGCAACTAGAGTATAAACTGCTCACTGTTTTACCAAATGCTCATGAATGATTTAAATACATGTTACGTCACCATGACTAGAAATGTTGGGAACTTAAATTAATATTTACTTTAACAGTATGAAATTTCAGAAGCAATGCATCTTTTACAAGTAGCCATCACTACCATACATAATTGACAGAATAAAAGCAGCAACTAAATACCCCTTAATAGCTGCCTTTGTTCAGTAATTATAATGTATACGGAATTCCTGTTTTCACTGGGTTAAGGCTGAGGGAATAGACAGACATCTATTACTGCATGTATTTAATTTGCATAGTTATTAACCAGAAGAGAAAAAGGAAAAACAGCCCCACAACTATATTTGGCTGGGATAGCTCAGTATTTTCTCCTGGTTGTGCAGCTTGCAATAACAGAGGACCATGCTGTGCTGCTGATGTTACTGTACAACTCCCTGCTGAATGCAGGGGGGCAAAGTCAATGCAAGATTTGTTAATGTTACATGGCACAGAATTTTTACCATTTCATTCAAACAGTTATTACTGGAGAGAAACAACAACATATTAAGTACAAAAGATCCTAAACTCCTCATTCCATCTACCCTCACGCACTGTGCACATACTTTGGATTCCAACAGGTCGATATGAGATGCATCGAACTGTTGGATTCAAGAGTCGCAGCTTCCAAAAGCCAGTGTATGACACACAGTTGTCGGAAGAGATGGTCACTGCAAAGAAGAAAAACAAATGTGTTATAGTATAGCATCAGGGAAACAGTCAAACTAGCAGTGTGTTTGCTGAAATAGATACATCTGCACCTTTCTGCAGCAGATGACCTGTTTTAATTGTCCCAGTGAATTCCAGACACCTTTCAAACTTTTGCAGTGCTGACACAGAACTATAGATACTGAAAACATATTTTTGGATGTGAAATTTTTGATGGTCTTATCTCGGAGGTGTGCTCAGTAATTTCATACCTGTGAGGATTGTGGCATTTATCCTTTCCAGGTATGGATTTTTATGGGGTTTGGATTTTACAGTAGCTGCTAAGCTTTGCACTTAAGAAAAAGCAGTGTGAGAGTTTGTAACATTGCAACCATCTTCTTCTGAACCAAGATTATCTTTGGCATTTTAGCTTATTCCACATGCAAATGTAAATACATAAAGATACTTTGATAAGAAATTAGATTAATGAACTTAGAACAGAACAGACAGGGTGTATTAGTGACTAATCTAAAACACAGAAGGGTACACAGTACAAGCACCACCTTCTCCCATTTTCTTCCATAGACCTTTTTTAAAACTAGGCAGATTAAATGTGAATTTTGACAGCCTTTCCTTAAAATGAGCCTAGAATTGAAAGGTATATCACATCAGCAAGTCTTATGCAACTTACAACTTGCTGAGACAAGATCAGCAAGGCAAAAGATGCATGTTTCTCTACAAGGGCATACACAAGACTTTCAGTAACTCATTAGGATTCACTTGTTTAATGTTAGAATTTAACAGCTGCTATTAGTAAAGACAGACTATTTCACCATGAACTGAAATTCTCAGGGTACACGTTCACCAGCTGAACAGCAGCTGTAGGTACGTGTGTTATGGGTCTGTATTGCTGTGAATTTTGCTTATATCCTACATCAAGGAGGGCAGGACATAAATCTGCTTCAGATATACCTTTTGGCTTCAGGGGTGCTTGGAATCAACAGACTGGTCTGAGCAGGAATGAAGGATTGTAAGGTCATTTTTTTCTTCTCTGACATCCCCAGGTGGTTGCCTTCTGCTTGAGAGCAACTGTGGGAAAGGACAAAGACTGAACTTAGAAAAGGAGTATGTGAAATGAAGACACAGCCAATAAAACTGTTTATTGTGGTCACATCACCACACTCCTCCTCCTCACATTTAAAATACCAAAATGGTTAATTACTGCATTTATTAATAGTACAAATTTTATGTTTACCAGGATATATAATTATTATTTATTTCTAACAAGTTTAAATTACTTTAATTTATAAACATTTTATTATTTGTATATATATATTTATACTACCATTCATTATCAGTTAACCATTTATGTGAAAACAAATTTGGGAGCAGACAAAATGACTGACTTTTCTCAGAAAAGATGCTGAGATAGTGCTTATATTCCATTACACTTGTTTTTTCTTGTTATCATGCCAATGGAGTCAGATTATATACAAGAGGCCAACGTTTCAGGAGGTGCCTTAAATTCTGCTCAGTTTTTCCTGGATTAACATACTGCATGCACAGAAAACAGTAAAGATTAAGTTGAAAGATTCACCCCAATGAAAGAGTCTCAAGTGCTGGCCAAACCAATGTAACAGGCTGTGGGCATTGTTTCTTCACTGCCAGAAGCCTGTTTGGCCACTTACACCTGTGTAAAGTGTTTGTAAATGCTACCAAGCAAGAAGAAAGTTTACAGCTTTTTTCCCCATAGATGTAAATACCTGCCTGCACCTGGTGTTAAGATAATGGAGATTCAAGCTTGATAAGCACAGTAGGTATTGTAGCCTTCATATATTGATAGTATATGGAAGATACGAGGTCCACACAGGAAATACAACATGAACTATAGTATGCTGGATCATAAATTAGTAAAACACTCAAATGATACTGGCCATAAACTAGCTGAGAGCATAACCGAGACCTGAATGGTGGGTGAGTCTTACAGCTTTATACAGATTTCTTTGGCAGAGTTCCTAGATGGATGAATGATCCTGGATTAACATTTCCTTTCTAGGTCTGAAGCAGTCTGCGGTGTCAGTTTACTATTACCGATTATGACCTAGCAAACTGTTGGAATAAGGGTTGAAGTGTGCATGTCCCAAGCATTCCATTGATCCAAATTTTCTAAAGCAAAGCACTGGCTGTAAATCATGCATACACCACCAGCACGGGCATCTCAGCACGGTATTTAGAGATCAACAGGTCTGTTTTCTTCAGCTAATTAGGAAATTAATAAACTTACATCTTCTTTAGTCTAACAAAGGAGATATCTGACAATGATATAAACTGGCAGGTATTCCTGCTGTCCTAAAAGAGATTTCTTACACAAACCTCAAGAAGTGGTGGTCTTCATTCAGATAATCTTACCTGAATTGTAACAGCCAATCTGTACTTATTGGAGACAACTAGCACATGAATCCCACAGACTTCATTGTTCAAAACAAGTCTGCCGTGTGCTTCCCCAAATTATACTTCTTATTTCCCCTTCCGTGCAGTCCTAATGAACAACAGAATGGCAGGACAGCAAGACCATTGTATACCCACTGAAGCATTTGGCAGAGTCCCTTATTCCTATTGAAAAGGGATAACTAAACTTTACTCCTACTTTTCTAGTGTTATGATAAGAAGCTGGTACCAGGTTTAGAGTGTTGATACATTTAAAATAATTGATAACACAATTAAATGCTACAGTTTATGTAACAGCAGTAAAAAAAGTCACAGTAGAAGAAGCTTAATATTTGCTGTTGTCTTACAAGAGAAAGAGGAAGGGAACTGGGAAAAGCTGGAGTCACTAGAATCTGGGCATATAAAACCATGCCAACAGTTTCAGCATCTGTGAAATACCAAAGTTAAACTTCATCTGTTCAAAAGACACTTTGCACCCCAGCAGTTTAACAATGCTTCAGAGCTCTTCTTAGTCCATGAAGTGCCTAATTTTTGAAGTCAGTACTGTGGAAGCCAGGAGTGAAGTAAGTCTCTCCGGACTTACTTACAGATAGTGATCTGCATTTTGTATCTAAGCTTCACCTATATATGTATACCTTCATAAAGGAAAAAGAGGAATATTCAATCTTTTTAAGGTCAGCCTTGCTGAAGAAAGAAATCTTTCCTGACATAAAAAAAAATCAATGATTTCAATAATCTGAATGGTCACAATAATAAAGGCAATGATATTTTTCAGATGTGCAATAAAGTGTTTGCCTGCAATAAATGTGGATTGGCTGAGTTATGGGCAGATGGAACAGTTATGTATTAATAAGAATAATGAACAGGGAATTTACAAAAAGCTTTCAGGTAGGTTCTTATGTACTTTTATTTTTTCTCTAATTAAATATTTTTGTTTCCCTATAAAGTTCACATGGCTTCACTAACCCAGGACCAAAGCACTAATAATGCCATTTAAATAACACAACTGTAGGCAACTTAAGTGAGGAGAAAGTTTCAGATGATGCAGACATTCCAGGCTAAGAGTCCAAACTACTTTGACTAATACTCCAGATCTGTACTCCTTCCATTACACTATCTCTCAATAATATTCTATTTCTTCCCCACCTTTTCTAGCTATTCAGTTAGTGACCCTTCAGAATGCTGGACAGTAAATGTCACCCCAGTAAACATACTTCTGCTCAGAACCTCTCAGTCTGTCTTTGCTGCTTGTTTGCTATTGGTCTGGGTTTCATAAAACAGGGAAGATTTTATTTCTTATTTTTTAATAATGGTTACACATGTTGTCCCACTTTATGGCCCTGATAAGAAATGCTGCATGCTTCAATGGGTATATGATGGTCTTGCTGTCCTGGCATTCTGTTGTTCATGGTACGGCACAGAAGGGAGAATTGCATCTCAGATGGTTCTGAAGACTGAGTTTTCTAAGTTAAGAGTCAGTTCGTGGAAGAAAGATGAATGAGAGGAAGTTGGTACCCGAGAATGACAAAAGCCACAGCAAACTGGGAAAAGACTGTTGGGGATGAATGAGCTTTTGGCACAATGAGTCTCCAAAGGTGTGTAACCTCTGGAAGAGCTACTCTGTCCTGCTGAGCAACTATTTAATCACCACCTAGTGAGGGCTGATAAATGGAAGATAACTACAGAGTTCAACAGGCATTAGAGGTGCACTGAAAAGACCAGCGTGAGCTAAAGGATGGAAGACCATCTAGTGATCAAATGGAGAAAATGTGAAGATAGTAAGCAATAGGTCTGAACTAGCAAAGAAACCCAGCTCTACAACCGTAGCCACTTATTCTGCTGAATGCAATTCTTTTCTATTCTTAATGCTGTGGTCCCATGGTGGGAACAACAATATGGCACAAACTCACCAGGCCGCCTTCTTTTCTCCTCAGAGCATCAGTTTGAGTTGCCTATGAAACTTCACCCGAGTTCACCAAGCTTCTACCTTCCAAACTTTCTCCTTCTAAACAGCACCTCAAGCATGTTTTTGGTTGCCATGCTTGCCACGTCTCCAACAGCTCACTTACCCAGGTTTTAAGCATTTTTATTTTCTAGTTCACACAAGTAATAATATTCTGCCTCAATATCAAGTAACAACAGAAACTGGAAACTGTAATCTTTAAAAACCACTGCCGTCAGACCACCAGAAGCTCTCTGCTCCAAGTTGACTTACGTGGTTCTTTCTTTTCGTGAGCCCTCCGCATCAAAGGAATACATGGGTGGCTCAAAGTCAGTTCTCCACACCAGGGTCTGAGCCTGTTGGGATGCTTCCAGCGCATTCTTCCTCTCCAGTGATTCTTGTTGAAGGATACGAAAGTAGGCTCCACCTCGCTTCACAGAACTGACATGACGCCTGACAAAATTCACCACAAGTTGATCAGTGTACTCAAGAGACACACACTATCAAAATGATTTATTTCTCTGTTGCCCACCAACTTAGGTCTTAACAGAGATTTTCACATTCTTCTATATTCAGGAGTTCAACATTAGTATTTCCTTCTGCAATATGATAACAAAAGACAATTCCCCAGTATGCACTGACAGATCTTTCCATGATCCCTTCCAGCACTGCACAGGTTAACTACTGGATGTCTTGAACTCAGCATCACTTTGTCCAGTACTTGATTTAAAACCTCCCTGCCTAATTCTAATTTATATCAGCCAATTGATCACTGGGCCCCTCACAGTCTTAGTTCAAGTTGTCACAGCCTTACAAGCACTGCCCTGAAGCTACCTGTTAGCGGCTAAATTCCACCTGCTGTCAGAAGGCTGCATTGTTAGCAAGTTGCTGACTTTTGCATCAGGATGTATTGGTTCTTTCAAACACAGTCTAGGCTTCAAAGCTGAGCCTCATTTGTTTTACTGGCAAGTAATGACTTCTTTTTCTTACAGACATGTATTAAAGAACCTAAAGGTCATACAGGGTGCAGATTTCAGGTACAGAATTCACTAGTTCTCAAGGGGAGCAGTTTACTCCCTCCTTGCTTCCCTTGATGAAAACACACTTGCACAGTGAGATAGGTTTAGGTTTTTGGTTCTATTGATACTATTTTTTCAGTCCAGCAACTATAAACACAAGGCTGAACACATTTCCAGTTTAGGTAGATAACCTGCCTGCTAGAGATTTCTCTACTAACTTTGGGAAAAGAAAACAAACCAACCCAATAAGAAAATAAGATGTCCCCGATAAGAAATGCTGTATGCTTTGGAGCATTTCAGAGCTTTGAAGCATTTAATGCTTTGGAGGATTTCAGAGTCGTGTCAGACCGGCTTAATATTCTTCATAAGAACCCAGTATTTTGCATAAGAGACTTCTGCCAGTGATCAAGATATAGAATCCAGGATGGTTCAGGTTGGAAAGGACCTTAAGATCATCCAGTACCAACCCCCTGCCATGGGCAGGAACCCCTCACACTAGACCATGTCACCCAAGTCTCTGTCTAACCTGGCCTTGAACACTGCCAGGGATGGAGCATTCACCACTTCTTTAGGCAACCTGTTCTAGTGCCTCAACCACTCTCACACATATTTTACATACATATTTGTATGTACAAGCATTTTTTTCCCTTCACAGTGCTTTTCCTACATTTCTGATGTAAGTAATCCTCCTTAAAGATCAGAATCCCTGCTCTAGCTGGGTATTATAATGCCACAAATAGTGAACTGTGAGGTTAGTACATGTATCAAAGACAAGTGGTAGAGAAAGATAATTATAAACTAGAAAGATCTTTTACACTAACAACCATAACCAGCATTACTGGGGAAAAAAGCATAAATGGCAAGTGCAAGCAGTATATTTTTAAAGGTTTATCTAATATAGAAGACTAATATGTGCATACCAAAATCAATGATCACTCTCATATACCCATAGGAATAGAAAACATTATGCACATTTGTGAATAAACATTTTTAGTCTGTGATTTCCTTCAGGTCCCAGGTATGACAAAAAGTAGCTCTACAGGCTCCAAGTATGGAAAAAGAAATAGTGTTAACAGAAATGCCTAAAGGAAAAAAGCTGTGATAATCACTTGATTTAAACAAAAAAATCCTCTCAAAATTCCATAGAATTATTTTGAGGATATATACAAATAATCCTAAAGCTTCATGGACTCTTGTCAGGAGAAGAGTAAAATAAAGACAAATACAGAGGTGACCAACATGCTTTTTTACATTTCAGATTTACAGTGTAATGCTGGAACAGGACATCAACTATTACTCCATTTAAATTCTAGCATCACAACACCCGGTTTATACAATAAGTTAACGAATTTAGCAGGGCTGCCTATTTGACAAGTAGGTGAGAATCATTCATTAAAATGCAAATGTAATCGAGATGAAATTGGGAATACATTTATTAAAGTAATTGAGCTTCACTCAGCTGTAGTCACAACATAGATTTTCAATTGTCATTCAGACAAAAGGATTTAACTTATTTTTCTAAGTTAATATCTTTATCAGTATGAAAATTAAGAATTTCCTGAGCAGTAACAATGTACTATGGAACACTTCAAGTTTTCTCTACAGGAATCTATTATAGATAAGGGTCAATGACATGCACAAACGAGTGACCCACTGGCATGCTACACACAGAGGAAATTGGTTGCAAGCATATTTTAAGAGCTTGGTGTAACTACATACTAATTATATTACTCTAAATCCTTTAGAGACTCAAGGTCAACAGCTAATTGTAATACAAGGCCATTAAGGTATTGGGGTATTGAATTTTTACTGCTCAGATTCGGGATTCTTGGTGCCTTTCTTTGAATAAGAAATTGCTCACAAAAATAAAAGGAAATCGTAAATTTGTGTTGATTCTAATTTAGGTGCTGGAAAAGCATTAAGGAGCTATAGTACATTGCCAGAAATCTTTCTATCAGGGTAAGGTCAAGCTAGAATATACCAGGGTTTGGTGTTTTTTTACATTTTGTTTAAGTATACCTTAATTACACTCGGTCATCTTCCCTAAATTCAGAGGAATCATTCTAAGGATGTATTTGTCCTTGAAGGTCAAATTTTACAGTTAACAACATCACATCTACTTTGTGAGCAAGTAAATTCAGTGGGAGATGGTTTACTAAAGGAACAACACACACTCCTGAACAGTGGATGCCAAAGCCTTAATCAGCTAAGCTCACGTACCTCCAGCCTGAGCAGAATTGCTAGAAGGATGAGCAGAAGGCTGCACACCCATGCGTGTGTCCCACCACTAAGCTACTTTGTTCAGTGCAGTGGGTGGTGCTCCGGTTAACTCTTCCTGCTCACCTCCCCCTGTCTCCTTGCCCGAGGTGCAAACAAGCTGCAGTCTGTTTATACCAGCTTGATTCTTTAATGCCAAACATTATAGAATGATCATGGTGAACAGATATTGTGAGCTGCTAGTAAAATAAGTACATATCTATCAAGCAATTTAACTCCATACACATTTCTCTGATCATGGCGCTTGTTAGCAACTGTTTCATAAAACGGCTTATTCAATTTTCATAACACATACAGCCTTTATACCAATAAAGCTAAGAACAGAACACCTCCTGCTCCAGACGCTACACAGAAAGAGTTCAGCCTTTTCCAGCTTATAGCCAGTTGTAAATATAAATGAAACCCAATGTGGCATTGCTTTGACAGCCACGGAGAGCACAGGCTTTCCAAATGCTGTGCCTGTATGTTTCCAAAACCATTTCAATCTGCATCTGCAGTAACTCCCTACCAGACCAGTAGAAACTCCTCTTCCGGCACACTGCTGAGGGTGTTGCAAGGTATCAGCTGGGCAGTACCTAACTTGTTGCACTAGTGACAAACTGAACATGAGCCTGGGCTTCACAGGTGAAAAGCAAGTGTAATTTTATGCACACTGCCACTTAAAAACATTCTGAGTATGTATTTTGTGTAGCAGAAAAAGCAATAAAACAACAATCCACTTCCGTATAAGGCAGAAAGCCCAGGAGGCAGTAACTTTGAAACTACAGTAAATACAGTTAAACTGTTATTCTGAACATTACAGACTAAAACTGTGGATTAAAAACACAGCACAATTCTTGTAAATGAACACTGAACATTATGGTGCAGCCATGCCATTGTGAGCTGTGATCCCATCGCAAATCTCAACTTAGGCTGATGAGTATTTGGATCCTGAAAAATTCAAAGCAATGTCCATGGAAGGCAGCAGTGAGAGCAGGAAGCTTGATTCATTTGGATTAAATGTGACATCTACACCTTCACCTACTTTTAGGGGGCACTGTGGTACTGTGGGGTCTTTTTGAGCCTACAATAGCTGAAGTAATTATTTCATGTCCCTTAACTTTCTGACCAGGCGCTGTAACACCTGAAGAGCCAATAACTGAAACAGGAGGAAATGCCAAGATAAAAGAAAATCCATATGCACACAGTGGTTTTCCTTATTTACAAAGCACACACAGAACAACAGAAGAGCAAACTCAGCATTTCTTATAAATTGTCAGCAGTGACACTGGTATATACCAGTGGTGAATGTTATGTAGATGTAGATTCCCATTTTAGTCTCCTGTAGCTGAGTACAATATTCTGTACTCAAATGTCTGTTTATAAAATAAACCCAGGATCTGCATAATGGGAAAGATGCATATTATCCCATGAAAATCTGACCATAAAATATGAAACAAGTTAACATAAGGTGTGAGTAAATTTGTAGTATGTTCACAGAAGATTGTGTTGCAAGAAACAAGGATCTTTAATAGTCAAAACACTACCTTACACTATTAAAGATGTCACCAGGTGAAATGTATCCACGTATTACTGCATATTTAAAGATGTCTCAGAGTAGTTTTTAATTAACTTCAAAGCCATCAAAATACAGAAGATGCTGCTTCCATTGTGAAATGAAGCAGAACCTCTCCTTTGAAAATGAGATGTTCTCTGAGAAGCACAAACCCATTTGGCCACCTGGAGGTACAAAAAAACCATACCAAAACCTGGCTTATTTTTAGTTGGAAATGCATTCTTCTCAGCCTAGAAAGAATGGCAGACAGCTATTTCTCTTTTAAGAAGTCCCAGAACACAAGAATATGCACAACCCCCTTCCACTTGTGCCATATTTTAACTCCAATTCCTGCTGATCTTCATATAAAAGTTTTCTTTGCAGGTAGGCACATTTAGGTTTCCAACTCTTGGTGTCTCTGGAGAAGTACACAAACAAAGGTGAGTAGGGGAAGTACTTCCAGAGCAGCACAGAGAGGACAGCTTTGTGCTGACAAAGGACAGAAAAATAAATCTGTGAGATTAAGGCTTTGCTTTAAATTCTTCTCCAAAAAAGCTATAGGAAACTACTACTAAAACTTTAAAAGAAAAAAAAAAATCATCTGGAGATTTTTGGGCTATTTTCTTGCTGTAAGAATGAACAATAACAACTTTATGTTCCTATTACAGATAAAATCTTACTGTATATTCAGTGGAACGTCACTGAGGTCCCTGATCCTTTACCAGGAAGAGAAACAGCTTCATGCTGCACCAGGGAAGGTTTAGATTGGATATTAGGAACAACTTCTTCATCGAGAGGGTGGTCAGGCATTGGAACAGGCTGCCCAGGGCAGTCAGTGCTGGAATCAGCATCCCTGGAAGTGTTCAAAGGATGTGTAGACAAGGCCCTCAGTGACATGGGTTAGTAGTGGTCTTAGCAGTGCTGTGGGAATTGTGGGACTCGATGAGCTTAAAGGTCTTTTCCAACCCTGTTCATTCTATGAGTCTATGAAATACTGCTGGCTCAAGATTGTCATGTGAAAGTAGAAACCGCTTCTCACGATCTAGCCTTGCCTTTACCGCATAATGGTATTACAGAGCAATGATATTTTACTGCTAAATAATGGAAGCCCATTGTGTTAGCTTTGTTCGAGCATTAAGTGACAATGTGTCATTTTGTAGTCAAATATGTGGGATTAGACTGCTGTGTTCAGATAGATAGTGAAATCTAATAAGCAGTGAGCTATTGCCACTTACAGAATTTCAAACAAACATATTTTTGCACTAAAGGAATGGAGACTGAGACTCAAATGAACAGCCTGGAAAAGCAGAAATGTCGATGGGAATAGCAGCCTTTCCAGCGATTGATGATAGTGATTCCTACATCCATACACTTTAATGGCTGCCTTTACCCATGACTGCTGTCTAATTAATGTGAGCCATCATTCATATCAAAGGAAATTTTTGCTTCTGGAAAAAAACCCCAAAATGCTGCAAACAGCCGGCAGTGACAGTACTAGAAACATGCCAATTAGAGTGATTTCTGCCAAGCAGGAAAAGGGCACAAACCACTGGTTTCCAAGCAACTGACATTATGAAGTATTAAACACATTGGAAAGTAGAATTGATAAACATTTCACCTTCTCAGTGCTGCCTCACTCCGCTTCTTAACTCTACATTGCCTCTCCTCTCTGCTCTTAGGGGCTCCTCTGTATCTTCTATTAAACAGTATGCATTAAGGAATGCCAACTTATCATAGTCTCAAAACACTAAGATCTTTCTTGTCTGAATATATTAGAAGAGGATTGGCGTATATTCACAGGTAAGGACAGACAAGGTCATAACCAGAATTCCAATAAAAACACATCTCTTTCCATTTAAAAATCTTAGAGTGGCTGCCATTTCAATCACAAAATCTAAGCAGTTTTGTGCTGAAGTCAGCTACACAGTCACTAACAGGCCAAGAAGTAGGAGAAACTGCTCTTTCAGGTAACAGTCAGTCTTGTTGCAGGCATAAAGAATGCATTAGTAGAAGCTGGGCTTTCTGCACGCAGTGACTTTTCAAGATCTGTCTTCAGGAAACTTGAACCATTTTAAAGAGCCATCGAGTTTCTAATTTCAAACATAAAAAGCAGCCAGTTGAACACTGTTGAACTGCCAGCCGTTTGACATTTAGTTTAATTTAACCAGCACAGCACAGTGGAACAGATGCACAGGAGCCATTTTCTTCAGACTATGGCAAATGCCACTCAGAGCTTTAGCATGCCCTTTTGGGAAATAAAGGCTTGACTGGCTCATGGGATGATATGGATACTTCCCCTTTGAGCCTGCAGCTCAAAGCTGTTGATCCCTAGACATCCTTTGCTGGGGATGCCCACAACTTGTCATTTTCACATATGGATGCCTATGCTTAGATGACTGTCACTGCACAGTTTTCTTTTTCCATCAGCTTTTCTACCTCCTTTTTACACAAAGCATTTTTATCTAGTCTTGTTTGAAGCGATATGCTTCTTTCTAAGCTCTATTTGCTGTGGTGATACTTAACAAGAGTATTTCCAGTACACTTGTATGGTCCTGGTGGGCTGAGTTAGCCTACATCAGTGATTTATGGTAACCTGCTTTTATTAGGAATTAACAACTGCAAACTTCCAATAGTTTGGTAATATCTTTTGCTGTGCAACTGTTCCTACATCTTTCAACAGTTTCTTAGTTAAAGACTTCTGCTTTCTAGCTTCTCATACAATACATCCTCATGCAAGCGTGGATAACTTAATGTTATTTCTGGATCCAATTTACAGATGTCATTGGAACAATAAATAAGAAAGGCTCTCTCTCAGAGCTGAATGTCATTTCAAGGGGGCTGTGCTTCCCGAGTTTGCTTAGCTTTAGTAAGAATAGCAACAGAAATGAAGACATAATTCTTAGCTCAAAGTTAAAGATATGCTCAGGGACAAAGGTGGTGTCTTTTCTGCCATACTGCATTCCACCCACTGAATCTGACATTGGGAACAGCTTAGCCAAGTAAGTCAGAGCTACTTTGTGTCTACATGGGCAACCTCAGCTAGAAGAAATATGTATTGATCTACAGGGAAGAGGAATGATTATTATCTACAGATTACCCAGATGATCTTAATTTTAGGCTGCACAAAGATCAGTAAATTCCTTCCTACAGTTTAATGCTGTGTTTAGGTAAAATGATAGCTGAGAGCTGACAGGTGTCTCCTGAGGCGACTGGGTACAACTCACCAGTAGGAAAGCACTGGTAGGACTTTCTGCTTGGGACTAGTGACTGGTGGTTTTGAAAGATGACTAGTTTGAGCAATCTCTGTGTTCTGTCATCATCCTCTTTTACATCACCATGAGGACTCAAAAAGAAAGTATTACTGACAGGAGGTATGAGGTCATAATTACAAGGTTTATCTTCAGTTTAATTATGCTTCTACCATGTAAGGTAGGATATTAAAGCTCTGTGAATGCAGCTCAGTCTGTTTCAGTGATGACTCCTAAAGCATTTTGGAGATAATTTTAAAATTCATACTGCTGTGCTCTGTCACTGATCATTAAAAACTTCCTCACAGTTTGTTCCATTATAGGCTTTCATACAAACAAGCTGCAAGATCACAGACACTGCTTCCTGTGAATTGATCCCATTCAGACAACTGCTGGGCATTTCCTTTGCAATCAGGAGGAGGAAAAGCAGCAAAACACAAATCCACAAAGGTAATTTGTATTTTCTTGGCTCCCTGTAGTATGTACTAACATGCTGCTCTGCTAGCCTGACTGCTTTAATTCTCTGCTGCCCCAGAGAAGAAAACTCCAGTTTTCTTCTTTTACTTGCATTTTCCACTCAGATTTTTTCTAAAGTAGCTCTTGCTCTATAGCCTAGAATTGTTGCTAAGTGTTGCTGACGTGTCCTTTGGTCCAAACCAGTAGTGCAGCCATTCTCGCTTTACATTATCTTTTCCCACAACCTCGTATTGCAAGATTTGGTTAGTCTGCAAGTTTGAATTCTTTGCTTTTCTTACTGTTTTTTCACCCCCTACATGAACACTGACATTAGTCAAAGGAACATTGTGCAAACCCTCAAGATGAGTGGCTAACACATCTTCATTGTTAAAAGCTCACACAATGACACTCAAGGAATTTCCAGGCTTACACACCACAAGAAAATAAAAAACAACACAAAAACAACAACAAAAACAACACAAAAACCCCCACTCAAATAAACATACACACCCCCCCGCCAACAGTCAGTGTATACCCTTGCCTTTGATTTCCAGCTACTCAGGCTGTGGGATGTTTTCCTGCATACTGGGTCATTTGGCTACTGTACATTTCAGAAAGCACTGCAGAAAGCGAGTTCAGATTTCAGAAATCTGTTTTCTTGATTCATTCAAGCCATTAAATCTCATATCATACTTCACTTCTTGAATAACACAAAACCTGTAGGATTCCTGATTTAATTGCCACAGTAAACAGAATAAATTCTGTTAGGCATGTTACAGGCTCACTACTTGGATTGCAATTTAAAGAATGTGCGGTATGACACAACATAAATTGTGTAATATGGTAATGGTAATCTTAAATTCAGCATTTATTCAACTAACAGTGCTTTCCAGAAACTGATGTTAAAGTGACCGCTTCACCAAGCAGCTTTGACCGAGCCCTGACAATGTTACTCTTCTGATCTTCAAAAAACCAAATGCGTGTAAAGATACCATTTACTGTTGAGTAAATGTAAAAAGTAACTATATATCCATTTGTGAACAAGATTAAATCTTCCCTCTCTTAATCTTACACCTGTTTCAATTGTCATGGAAAACTTCTGATTGGGAATGTTTCTCCCCAGACATCTGAAATCACATGAAGCTAGTTTTGAATGCAACTGAATTAGATTTATGAGGCTGGAAGGAGATGGCAAAGTTGGAGATGCTTTAACAGGTAGATATTTTCTTACTTATCAGCACTTCACACTCTGCTTGGGATATTAAAATGGAATTGGGTTCTTTCCATCTCCTGTATAAAAGATTCTGCAAGCCAAGTTTGATTCTTGGGAACAATTGCACATCACCACTATCCTCTGTGGGTGTGCTGCAAGTACAGCAGATCAGGACTTGACAATTCTGCTGATAATGTACATAAAGGAATATATTATTGTTTATCCCTTCAGGTGTATTGGCTTCTGGAGGGGAGGAGGGATGAATGTCTAAAATCTGTGGGTTTAATCACTCAGAGAAAAGATACATCAAAACACATTAGGATCAAGTGTATTCACATCATTAAAAATCTACATTTAACATAATTTTGCAGATTGCATTACTATTAAAAAATCAGTGGAAAGCAAATCTGCATTTATCATAATGCGGTGCAGGAAACACAAACGTCTTCAGTTAAAAGTAGGCTAGAATAAACACTTCATCTGTTACAAGAAACTACTGCACTCCCCCAGAGTAATGGGCTGGATCTCAGAAGAATCCTTTCCCTGGAGCTTCTAGTTTAGAAGGGCAATTTCAGAAATAAAAAATCAGAGAAACAGAGGGAAGGATAAGTAAGGCAATTCCCTTACCTGAGACACCCAAGTTCCAATTGTAGCTGTTCCAGTGATAATTAATCTTACATCCCCAATTTGATTTTCAGAATTTACTTATGAGAGTAATAGTATTTATCCACCTAATACCCAGAAGTGCTGCAGAGATGAATAAAGCAATGCTTTCATGTACTTGAGTGCTAGGCATTCTAAGAGTTATCAAATTAAAGCACCTCTAGGCTGGTTAAGGGACACAAAAATGTCATGCAGCTCCTATTGGCATTTCAAAAGCACATTTCCCAAGAGTATAAAATCAAGTGTTAACCTACTATTAAAATGACACTTCATTTGTTCAACCTGTAAGCTGTATTGCAATGAGTCCAGTTTGCTATATCTAAATGTCTACATATCGATTTGTTCATCTTTTAACAAATCAAGCCTTTTAGTACCAATGGTGATGGTAATCATTGCTCTACAGAACACTTGCAAGTATTTTTCATCCTACTCATTTGAAAATAAAGAATATAAAGCAACCAAAAGCAAGCTCCAAGCACCTGCAACTCATATATCAGGAAGTAAACTGATCTTTGGCAGGTTATCATAAAAAGAACTTTAACTTGACCTTGGGGAGACAATTCCACTGAAAACTAGCAATGAACAAGGAATGCAGGCAGTCAAATATAACTAACAAGGCATTTATGGCAACACCAAGTCATGATTTACTGAAATAGCTTATCCAACCTGCGAAGTACATAGCACTTGTTATTTTGTTTAGAGTTTATCATATGAAAATTCACTATAACTGAATTAACAGTAAGTTAACTTACATTACTTAATATTAGTTATTAGTAAGTTAGTATGAGTAATGGATAATAAAAATTGGTGCAGAGAAGGATAAGGAAGAATGTAGAATACAGTGTTACCACAAGTAACTAGTATGAAACTTAGAAATTGCTGTGATTTAAATATTTCCATATTTTTACAACCACTACATTATTATGAAACGTGAAGCTCTCATTCCTCTGTAACAGAAGCTATTCTTTCTATAACCTCCTTGATTTTTATGCAGTTAATCTCAAACAATGCAAGAGCCCAATTTATCTTCAACATATTATGCTGATAAAGTATTGTGTGTTGTCTTGACTGCTATATTTGCTTAGATTTAACCTAATTATGAACGTTTTATATAGATGTCTGTCTGACTGCTTACCTTAATTCAACTATTTTTACCTAGTGAATGCTCTTCAAAGACTTAAAGTCTAGGAACCTGTAAATATGTGTGCAATTTGTACCCTGCTGGGGCTGGCAGTGGTAATTTATCAGTTTTATTTGCAGAAGGCTGTAACTAAACTTTGCCAGATGTAAATCATCTTTTTGTAGTCCTGCTTGCTGTTTCAGTTGCAAATGAATCTCATTTCTTAGCTTAACACTCACATCCAGAAAGCTAGAAGGTTCCAGGGAAATTTAGAAAACCCTGGAGTCACTGACTGCAAGGCTTATTATTCAGCTTAGCAACTGTTTAAGCTAATACAGAGAAAATGGAGTGAATGGTCTCTGTAGGCAAGTTGGGAGTGCAATCAGAGCGTGTAACTGCAACAGAAAAACATATTGAAACCTCAACCTTGTCAACTACAGTACCGCCTGCAGTGCCAATTCTGAAACATGGATGACAACAGGGCCTAAGCACATTTGAGAGAATGAGTGCCTAAATAGCAGAGCACACTTTGCTAAAGCCTGTTAGACCCAGCTACTTTCTATAGTCAGTCCCATAAAATAAGAGTTGCTGTCCAAACTCGGCTGGCTAAAAGGTATATATGGGATCACAAATCCACATCCCATCCTAACAGCTCATTACCGATCAGATAAGGGGCACAAAAATCTCTTCCTTGTATGGCAGCATCTTCCTGAGCCTCCAGTTGGTATACTCCAAATGAGTCCCACACAGATGTTTCTATAACATTGGTAGATATTTTCACTGTGATTTTCTATCACATAATGGACATTATACATCCTAAAATTGCTCATTTTTGACTACTTTATTACCAAATCCTGGCACAGCACTGTGTCATGCAAAAGACTGCAAAGAAGTAACAATCACCTTCATAATGAGCACTGAAACAATATAGTATTAACATAGAGTTATCAAACAATCATTCCTTATACAGCAGTGACAACATTTTGAGTATGCATAAAGCCTATAAAGGAGAAATTGTAGACTATCTTTTTGAAGCTGTCAGTACATTTGATTATTTCACCTATAATTCAACTGCTGCCATTGCAGAACCAAAGATTCCCTCAGCCTTGACTGTCCCATGTCTGTGCGCTCTGGATTCCCTTACCTTGAGCTAGCTAGAGATTCACTAAGAGTCCTCAGTTGCTTTCCAGTTTCCGTAAGAGGGGAGGGCCTCTTCACTGGTTCCGGTGCCTCAGACTGAAAGTGATCACACTGAAAATAGATAATGAAGTATTAATTAAGAGCTTAGCATAGAGAAGGTATGTGCAGTCTCAGGCTTCATTTTAATCACCGAATATTTTGTGAGATGGTCATCACCTGGGACAGCACTGTGTCATTTCACAAGCGTGTAAACAAGTCTTACATGACACTGCTGTGCATGCCTGTGTGTACATGTGTTCCAACAGCTTTTAACTCATTGGCTGGCTTCAAGTTTGACAGAGATTTTACAGGCAGTTAAAGCACCCAGGGGCTTCATTAAACTACCAGACAGGAAGAAGAGACTGTTCAACGGCTCAGGCTTAAGGAATGACTGCTGTGAATGCTTATGCATTAACAAACTATGAACAATATGCATGGGAGAAATCTTTTACAAGTCCCAGTCCAGAAAATTTTTCTATCAGGCCCAAACCAGAGAGACTGGCATTTATAGGAACTGAAACAGTAGGAAAAGCTCCACAGACATAGGTGGGTTTGGAGCACAGAACACAACAGTTTTCTTATTTACTCTTAAAAAATGAGAGAGTGAGAGAAAAGAAACCAGGTCAGCAATTTTAGGTAAAAGAATTAAAATCACCAACTCAGTACATCGTTCAAAATGCCCGCAACATTCGTTCTTCTGAGCAGCTAAGGAACTGAAACACATGGAGATGAAAACTTGTATTTGTTGTTGAACTAGCCCCGGCTTAGAAGTACCTTTGGGGTTTCCAGAGAGCGGCTGCATCAGTTTCATAGAATCATGATTGCACATTGTGCATATGCAGGGGTTTGTATGTGTTAGGTAATAAAATATGCAGCAGAGGCAGTTGTCAATGTGCAAAAAGTGCATGGCTGAAACTGTTATCCACTGGGAGCATAGTGCTGGTGTGTAGAGACTGCAGTGTAGTCCATGCCACGAGGCAGTCCTGTGCATGCATTAATGTCCTAAGTTTCCAGGAAAATTAATTCCAGGAAATAAAGATCCTTCACTATGCACCTGGGAAAGTATGCAATAGGATATTGCAGATCTCAGCTGGATCTAGAGAAAATGCTCCCCTACTCCACAGTGACTGCAACTCTTATTTCAACTCTTTATGCACATCCAAGTATTGGTTTTCATTGCTGAGACAACTGGTGCTCTTTGTGGTCAACAGCTTCTATGATATGACTGAGCTGCACGTCAACCCTTTCTTAGTAACTTTTTAACTTTAAAAGAACGTTGTGGAAAGTGCAAACGAAGTCTTTTCAATGGGATGTATAGATCAAAATAAGAATTGTAACAGAGAAGTGAAAAAACACTAAATGAACGTCAGTGGATGTTTCTGGTACTCAGGCGAGAGAGCTTCTGCAGTAAAACACCTGGCACAGTGGCACTTCTTAGCAGGACTTCCCCAGCACTTTTCAACTTACTGTTCAACTTTGTTAGCTTCTGACAAACCTGACTGATTTGAGTTAGAGAAAAACAGGAAATTAAGTATTGTGTTGGGATAGGTAAGATAGTACTGAATGCTGAAGTCAGGCTAACACTTGTGTTTGCTTTCTTAAAGAAGAAAACTTTAAAAGAACTTACAAAATCATTAGTGTTAGCTGTCAGTTTTCATCTAGCTGTAGCTACACCATTCCTTCTCTTTTGTTTGTATTTTATTCTTTTCTCTTGTACAAAAATTGTGATGAAATCAGCTGCTTGGCATTTGATATTGTCTAAAGAGAAAGGAGCTGGATCAGATTATAAATAAGCTAACAAAGACTATGTATGAGGAAAATTAAATCTTCTTGCTGGATTGTCAAACTAAATTCAGGTAAATCATTAAATCCATACAGAGAAGTTAAAATGTACTTTAATTCCAGCATTTTATTTATCTTTACAAGACCTGAGTTGCTTTGGGATAGGTGGCCACAGACTGAACCAAGTCTGCAGTGTTGTGTGACAGACCTAAGTACATATCAAATAAAACACACACTTGGCCAGTCTTGGGTGAATTAGAACAGACTCACCAAGTGACTGTTCTGTGCTGACCAAAAAGTGGCATTTCAGTAAAATTATCTCCAGGTTTTTCAATATTGAAAAGTGAAGGTTAAGGTCTCACCAAGCAAAGGATGAAAATCTGGGTGGAGGCTAGACCTTCAACAAGTGTTTATTTCTGCAGCTCCACACAACACCCAAGGAACAGCTCTATCAGCTTCAAGGTTTTGAGATCTAAAGATGTACAATAGTGACCTATATACTTTTATAAAAATATGAAATTTTGAAATGCAAATAATTCTGAATGTGTCAGCCATTTCTGTGCTAAACTGTAATGTAGTTTAAAGATCAGTCTTCTAGAACTGACACGTGGCATAACTAACACAAATAAACTGAATTTCCAGAACTCTACTTTTATCAAATTGCAGTAGAAGCCTACACATCACGCCGTGATTTCTTCTGATACCTTCAGGAGGAGTGTTACAAATTAAGATATAGGAAATGTTCATCAGCCAGCAAAAGGCTGCTTCCTTAAGTACAGCAAGGCTTTAAAACTTTAATTCAGCAAGCATATCTATGATTAATTAAAGCATGTTTCTCTGTTGCCTTCTTTAACTCCATCTAGAATCAAAGCTTCACCAGTGGTCTCACCTCTGGCTTGGAAGAGTGCTTGTCAGTAGTAACTTCAGCAACTTCTTTGGGTGTTTTTCCCTGCACATCTTTTTCCACTGATTCCTAAAAATAAACAAAACCATATTTGAAATAGTGCTAATTACCCATACTGTAGCAGGTCATAATTTTCAAAATTAAGTGGTACAAATAAGTTCTTCTATAGAGATGCAAATTAAAGTAAAAATAATGGCTGGTCTATTGTAGAAAAGCTTAAAATGTACACCAGAGTTACTTAGTGACAAGTAGATTCTCATCTGATGTACCTGCTGACAAGCTGTGCAAAATGCGTACATGTTTGCTAAATTACTATACTTAAATGCTTTGAGAAATGTAATTTTTCTCTTGGAAGGCTGTTATATAGACTACTGTGTCTAACATAAAAAGAAAACCCAATTTCCAAAACCAGGAAAATTACTTACCTGTAATTGCTCTTCCCTGAAGATATGCACTGTGGATAGACAACTATTCTTGGGTCTGTGCTTTCACCCACAAGGAAGGCACAGATTCCTAAAAAGCCCTGAAGTCAAACACAAGCACACTTTTAGAAGTCCTTCAACCACCAGTTTATTCAAGTGGAAGGAAGACATATTCCTTCCTATTAAAAAGAATTATATAGGGAGATTAATCAAAGACTTCAGCTCACTCAGTAGTGTGCAGTGCTCAGGATAAAAGGATATGAAAACAGGCATTTCTTCCTGCACTAGTTTTAGATCAAAGAGCTCATTTATTGATTCCAAGCAAAGCTGCAGGGCCTACCTAGGAAGGTGCATCCATATAGTCAGGGCAGAGCCGACGTACAAAGGCTGCTGCACAGCAGCCTCAGAGCTGTGGATGAAACAGTTGCTATGCTGTATAGCTTCTGCACAATGGACCAAAGCTTGAGAATATTCAAGGATTTAAGAGAAATAAAAATCAAGGGCAGAGTACTTTGCTTGTTGGAATTCTGATTTGAGAAGGCACAAAAATATTTTCAATTTTATGTTCTTATGCAACATTTCAGCAGAACAAAAGTTCAAAGTGTAAAGAACAGAATCTATCCACTGGAGAACTGTAGACACCAAAGTTCTTATATAAATAACTGAGGCAGCCCAGAAACAAGTAGAAAACTAGGGGGGAAACCAAACCCAGAGCAAAGTAGCTGGAACAAAAAGATGATTTTCTGCAGCCAGAGTAAGGCTGAACTAGCGAGATGTCAAAGAGAAGTCTGAAGGCTTCACGGTTACATGAAATTGGGGTGCACTTGACCAAGATTGGCCAGCAGCAGAGACAGATGGCAAACCAACCCTGCTCCGGAGCATGTCATACAGAGGGTACCGATGTACCCAAGAGCCCCCCTCGTTGAGTGAGAAAACCTCATTCACACACTCAACGGGACAAGAATCATTTTTCCATTTCTCATTTCACCTGTGGGAAATGCTATTCAGATTACTGGTGATGAACATGCATTCAACCTAAAGTCTGTTACGCTGAACTTGAGGAGAAACAAAACTGAAGTATTTGCCACTACACAAATTTAATCATCATATATTTGGCATGTTTTTTTCACAGATCAAAAGTATTTATTTTAACCATTTGTAGTAAGAAGCAGATTCTGAATACTAAATGTCTTGATCTGTGAAAACAGGCCTTCCAAAGTAGGCTGGATTTTGGAAATAAGCTGCCAAATAAAGCCCTTTATAAGGAATTAACCCTCTCCCGCCCCCCCCTCCCCCCCAACATTTTCAGCATAAGTGCGAGATATTTCTAACTACATTCCTGTAGTACATGGACACAATGTATCTATCCAGAACAGAAATAATGCTAAAAGACAAATAATTACTTGTATCCTGATTGACCCTTCTAAATTTCAGAGCACTTTTAGAGGTAGAAAGCTGCCAGATGGATGAAACAGAAGACTTTGTTGGTGAAATGCCTTCAGAGAAGATAGTTCAGAAGCAGTTTGGTTTTTAAACTGGAAAGTTTTCATATTTGGGCCCATATTTAACTTGTACCAGGCTTTTTTTTCAAAGCACAATAAAAAGTCCAAGCAACTCTAAGTATTACGACATCCTCCAATCTCTTTTCTCCTTTTCTGATACTATTTGCACATGGCTGCCTTCTCTGCATTGCATATCTATTTGTCACTTGTAATGCAGCCACCACAGCATCACCCCATCACACAATAAGCAACAAAATCCAGCACCATAAACTGGTGTTGATTCTCTCATCTCTGCTATGGGAATAGCACACAGCAGCCTGACACTGGTGTGATTTGTTTTTTAAGATAGATAGATTGATTGATTGATCGATAGATAAAGCCAGACTTGGAGCAGAAGCATCTCACACTCCAGGAAGAGCACAATTTCCAGTCTGCTTTGCTCCTGACACTCTCTGGACAGGCAGAGGAAAGGATAAGAGAGCTATGAACCTTCCTAACCTCTCCACAGTTGCTCAGTAGGCGAGGTATCACACCATCCCCTCCACTCAGGCACTGATAATGTGATTCAATTTGTCTTATCACAGGAAACAGAAGGGAACAGTTTCCTTTCCCACAATATTATCTTTCATTACAACATTATGTATTGAAAAGGTGCAATTTGAGCTTAAAATGGTAACAGTACATAATTATAGAACAGTACAACTCAATTTGCAGTGTGGAAAGAAAACAATACTGCTCCATCTAATTTGTTAAACTCAATATATTATCATGACAATCTGAACAATCCTTGGAGTTTCAGTGGTGAATTTGTTTTTTAGTGTTTCCAACTTATGAAGACTTTCATCATAGTTCATCCTATTTGCTTTTAAGCCATCAAAAGACCTGCTTCAGTAATTGTTTCCTGCTTTCATTAGAGTGAAGTAACAAAATCTCACACAGCTCCATATGTAAGAAACAATAATTAAAAAAAAAATCATAAAGTGATATCTGAAGCATTACCTTAAAGTGATATTACGAGGAAATGACCCAAAACTTTTTCGTGCAAATGATTACAGTCATTTTTGTTGGGATCCCATCCAGCAGCTCCAGGTAAAACGAGCTCCAGCTACACTGCAGCAATACTGCAGTAGGTGGAGCTCGATGTCACCCAACTGCCTAGCGCTGGGCTCCCGTGGGGCCGGGAGGTACCCCTCTCAGTGCCCTAGCACCGCTGCCTCCTGCCTTAGACACCTCTTTGTGTCCTCTTAATCTTAACGTTTAGGCTTTTAAAGTATTTTGGCATGAACAAATTCTTTTAAATAGCTTGTTCAGTTGAAACTGACTCCCTGCAGACTCTGGACTTTACCCTAACATTTCCCAAGTACACTAATTTTCTCTACTAAATAATTCTGGTGATTAAAAAAGGGTTAACTCTGACAAATCCTTCCTTTTATTAAACATTCTCTTTATTTTACACCCTTGACACCTCTGCATATGTCATTCTGTAATGCTGGAGAATATCCAGAGTTCTTCTCCAAGACTTTTTGGGGCAATAGCCTGAGCTGGTGGTACATATGCCAGCCAGGGAGGGGGAATCAAAGTGCAGTTCTGGGTAACTCCGTAAGTTTGTAACTTATTGTCAAACCTAGCAGATTGACATACTTATTTCACTCTTCTTCCTTCTAATATATCACTTGAATAGGAGCATTATGATTCCATTCACACGCAGTGAATGCTTCCTGATGAAAATAAAGCAGCGCAGTCTCATCAGAAGCCAACATTTAGTCCTCCAAATGCAAGATCAACCTGGTGAAATATATTTAATTTTACAAAAATGTTTAGAAAGCTTTCGTGAAGTGTTACATAGAGATGACTACTGCTGTGCTGCAAGTGGCATTCTAAGTGTTCAATTTTAAAGGCAGTATTCTAGCTGAGTTCTCTGATTTCCCATCACATCATCCCCCTCCTTCCCCTCCCCTTCTTCTTTTATTGCTGCTACTCAATACTGACCCTTTCTGCCCTTTCACTAGAATGTGGGAACACAGACAGACATCAGGACCAAAGGGAATTTACAGCTAAACAAGAGAGGCTCCAAGACAAAGGACTATTGCAGAAAATTAAGATTCCTTTAAGAGTAATGTTATTATAGTGCTTCAGCTTAAAAAGAAAACAAAAACCAAAACCAAAAGCCACAACTAAATCTGGAGATATAAACGTGTATCAGCATCAAAGACAAGATACCTGATTCATTAAGGCTGTGCTGTAGCATATCAATAATGCAAAGCACTTTACAGCTGAGAATGTCTGTTGCCAAGGGGAGCACTTGATCAGAACTATTGCAGCAGCTTCCAGTCCTTGGTCTCTGGTCAGAAATGGTGCTGCTATCAACAGAAGGGGGCATTTATCCCACTGTTTTGCCAGGAGTAGTTTTAATGAGCAAGGGAGTTCCAGTCCTGTTAGGTCTCCTTCTGCACTTCAGTGAACTCATTACTGTCTGTATAGACATATCAGGAGAATGGAAGGAGACAGCTGAAAAGTGAGAGGAAGGTTGTCTGCTAGTGAAGGCATGTCAATGAAATTTGGAATAAGTAGATTCAATTTTATCTCAGAAATCTCCTCTGACTTCCTAAATAAAATATTTAACACCTTATCCCAGCTAGCAGAAGCTTTTTTCTCTCTTTGACTATAATGAATTTTAGTATAAATTCATTGTGCCTCTACTCCCTGTATCTGAAATGGAAAAAATAACATTTCTCTTTCATTAACATCTATGAAGTATTCAGATACTATAGTGATGGAAAGCCTATGTACAGCAAAACTGTTGTTCTCATAACAAAACCAGCTCAAATAGCTTGGTATTGTTTATTCCATCCGTTCCCCTCCCTTTCTCATATTCCTTGGAGAAATGCTCTATTTTCTTGTATCCAAAGAATATTTACTAATTCTGGTAAGTTTGGGAAGCTTTATAAAACAATTGGATCTAACTAATCTCAGTTGTAATATCACTGTTGTCATTGTATTTACCCTAGTTACTTTTAACCCCTTAAGCAGCTATGTTATTTCAGCTGCCATCATTACAGTCTCCATAAACTCTTGTCATTAGGATGATTTGAAAGTTTTGAAATGTGGAATTTTGGAAGGCAACGGAAATAAGAAAAAAAATCACTTCTATACAGTATTTCTCTATACTGCTTACGTTTCTGTGTTCTGTTTGTCATGTACATCATCTCTGGGCAATGTGCAAGTAATTTAGGTATATGCAACACTGCCAAGGCCCTTTATGCACATTTTTGGGTGCATACTGGCAATGGTAATATTGCTCAGCCTTAGCTAATGTTTTCTAGATATTTGCCCCTACTGAAGACAGAATTACAAATATCCCATAGACATTTTGGATTACCAGAAAATCAGTCTACTAGAAATGAGCACAGCCTGTGTTAAGCTGAAAGAAGAAAAACCCTTTTGCATCACAATAGAGCTTCTTGCGTTTAGTAGAGCTTAAAATAAGCTATAAAAGTGGTGAAAACAATCCTGTAGGCACAAAGGACACTCAAAGCAGAAGCATCTATAAACATATCTAAAAATCAGTTTCTTACATCTGCTAGCCTGACACAGAATTTCTTATTGGAATGCTATGCTAAACCCATGAAAGTTCATGAACCAAGGCAGGAGCACCTAATAAAATTGTCAGATCAATATCTGCTACAGCACAGAGTCTCTATTCAATCCAAAAGCAACAACCAAAAAAAGCACATGCTATTCTGCTTTATTTCATAGCGAGAACAAAGTTAATTTGACCAGGAGCTGGGGGAGGGCACAGCTGGAGAGCAGAGTTACAGCCTCAGGAAATTCAAGGAAATGTAATTGAGAACAAATTATCTCTTTAATTACTTTTGACCAAATCAATAAGCCCCATGGAATAGAAAGCATGATGCCTGCCACCTGGGAGAGGACAAAGAACACCAAAGTTGAACATTGCCACAAAACTAAGGCACAGCTGTTTGAAGAACAAAGCACTTCTCTCACAAAAGAAAAGAGGGTGAAGGATATTAGTTCACTAAACAGTCACGCAGAAGTGAATGGTTGGGTTTGGCCACTGTTCCCTGTTCTCAGCTGCGAAGATTGTTAACACTTCACTATGTTAGAATGTCAAGTTGTCCCATCATTACTCAGGGATCAGAAAAAGAAAAATCCCCAAAACCTCCTGTCTCCTTCTGGACTTCCATGGTTTCTCCCAGGCTGGCTTTTATTTACTAAACACCAGTGCAGGAATTATTTAAGGCACTGCAATTATTCTTGTCAGTGTGCTAATAAACCAGAGCAAGATCTTGCCTCTCCTTTGGCTTCATTCCCAGGTATGAGTAGTAACACTCACACCTGGAGGTCACAAATGTGTAGCAAGGCATGGAGTGTGATGGGTAGGAGATAGTACACAGACCACAGGGGCTACAACAGCATCCAGTAGCAGTGAAGACTTCAAAGCCTGCCTATCCATAACATACATGGTCCCCATTACTAAACTACCATTTAACAGTTTACCACCTTTAGGACATAAATCCTAACAACATTCTTGTCAAGTCGGAGTGTGGTATTACCCTCTCTGTATATATGAAGGCAGAACACGATAAGCAACTTTTCCCTGCTCACATAAAACATCTACAAGAAAGGTGTAGAAAGAAAAAGTCTTTTTATTTGGCCTTGGGGCAGGAAAACTACCAGTAGAATGAGCAACTCATTATGGTTAAATTCACCTCTGCAAGGAAACGGCGATGCAGAAGCAAGCCTGCTTTGCTTTGGAAACAGAACACTCAGTGGATCAGCCTCAAAAGCTTCAGCTCTGAGACAGTGACTTTCATAACTTATTTTAGAAAACCTCTTTCACGCATGAAAGTTGAGTTCAAAATTAGCAGCTTTATGTGGGTGATTTTTGCTTTACTAATGGCTCAGAATACCCAATAGCTTGTGTGAGTGAGGTTTATTAGAACTCATTGTGTCCATCTGGATTTGAGTTGGGGGGGGGGGGGGGGGGGAAGAGAAAAGAGAAAGGGCTTAGAGAATTTTCCTGATACTTAGAGTCAAATTACTGAGCATAATTCCAGTGTGAAAGGTTGTACTTACTTTATTTAAAGGTCTGAGTAGTCTTAGAAATATGTCAAGAATCTAATTTCTGGACAATCCATGTGGGTAACATAGAATTAGCTGTGAGACTAACACATTCTAATGAAATAGCAGTGTCTTAGGCTTAGGGTAAATGCTTCAGATATTTTTCTGTTTCATAGCTCTTTTTTTTGCTGAGTAATATCTAAACCTCATGTAACAGCAGCCTGAAGGTGTTGGAAAGACTGGACAGCTATATTGTGATTGGAGGAGAAAGTGTCAAATGTATGGTGAAAGATTCTGAACTTGTTAGAGCAATTGTTTCACTTGTATTTTCTCAGCTCACTAGTGGCACTCACTCGAAATGTTCTTATTCCAGGATCATAATGACTCATCTTTCTGGGGAAGAAAATAATGGAAAAGCCAACATTAACAGAAAGCTCAGCTGATTAAACATCACTTCCTCTCAACTACAGCTTTCCTAAGAACACTTGTGTGGAGGAGAGCCCTGTTAATAGATTGCTTTCCAAGGAAGAAATCTAAATGAATTATTCCACAGGCCAATAGTTATCAAAACTAAGCACTTTTTTCTAAAGTGGTAGCTGTTATCTCAAGCTTCTGGCAAACAAACCCTACACTCAGTTCACGGAGGGAGGAGGGAGAAAGGGAGGAAGTTTTGTGGGTTTTTTTTCCTCCTCCAAGAATGCTGACAGGTTAATCAGAATCTCTACACAGACCAGCAAATACAAGACCTTTGTTTGGTGTTGCTCTGCAGGCAGCGATATATCTAAGTTCGGAATGTAACCTTCCATATGGAGTATCTAGGCAATGAGAATAATATAGTAGGATCATTATGGAATGTATCCATCAGTTTTTCAAACTGTTTTGTCTTTCAGAATTTAAACTTCTACATCTATCTTCCACACTGTCTAATCTTTCGGATAGTCTAAATCATATTTTAAAAACTTAGATGATTGAGTTTGTATAATGAGAAATTTAATGACCTGTAAAATGAACAGAGTGCATCTGCCAGCCCTAAAAGTCATCTTTTCCCCACATGCACGTCACAATATGGGACTGACAGTTCCACTGTTATTTTCCAGGCAGCCGCTCCTGTTGCTTCCCTTAAACAAACTTGAATTTTTGGGTGCAAGTTGAAGACTAAGATTGTCAAGATGCTTAAACAGTTCTTAAAATATTTTTTCAGTAACACTTTACATACAACAACCAAAAAAAATACATAATGGTTGCTATATAAATGCACATTTTCCCCAGATAAACTGAAAATACAGAGTTAACAAACAAAGATAACTAAATTCTGAAACACTGTTTAATCTCACTTATGCATATTTTTGTCAAAGGGTCAAATTCTCTGCTGGAATAAAGATCTTAACTGAATCCATATTTTGATAGGGATGAATATGGTCCATACTGCAACAGCAGAATGAATGTGTATCCAGACTGACTGGCACCAACTTTATCCGTGATAAACATGAGACAGATGAACACATCAAGAAAAGGATATCTGTGGCTATACTTTATGCAAGATTACAGAGTATTCTTTAATCTTGATACAAAGTCCAAAACCCCTTTTATAGCTATACCAAGCTCCTAATGAACAGCTCTACATGGGTTTTAGATGGAACATACTGTACTAAAAATGCCCTCTCTTTACTATGTATTTTTAACTTATAGTAAAACTTAAGCATGCACACACACACATCCTCCTTGTTTGTAGCTAGTGGAGGCTGGATCATCAGATTAAGTTAGCTAACCTAGTCAAATCTGTGAGAATGTTATCTGCAAATAAAGCCCTGTATCACTTTATCTGTGACTTTAAAATATTAATATTTAGGAACTACTCTATACCTCTTGTAGAAGAAATTCAGTCCAAATGCTAACATCTGACACATAAGGGAATAAGCCACAGCTAAAGTGCCAGAACTTGACTTTCCAAAGGACAGCTATTTTCAGAAGTGTTTTGTGATAGCTGTGCCAGCTGCACACACAGACTGCATTACATCTGTGGCCCATTCTCCTTAAGCATTATCTTTGTTTTGATTTCCTATTTTGTATTCCATTAGTTTTAAGGCTGTATGTCACATTGCCATTAAATCATTGTTTTCAAGCAATAGCATCTTCCAGCTGACCTCAGAGCAAAACAGCACAAAGACTTACATTCATACTTCAATGTTACAGCCAAGGAGGCTGGAAAGCCTCACTCCAAAGCCTCTATCTCACATAGCTACCTTGCTCTGACTCACCAGTTCTTGTCATGCACCAATTCAGATCTCACATTGATAATATAAGCTAACACTAATTTAGGAGAACAGCTGAAAGTGAAATACCTTAAGGGAAAAAACTTGCGTGCACAATATTTTACTGAAAGCAGCTTTCTTAAAAGGGAAGGATTGAAACACTTCTGATGAGCTAATAGAAATAGCAAAGTGCCTGTTTGGAAAAGGTTTGTTGTCCATTCTTGTTCTGGGTTTTGTGGAGGTTTCTCTTTAAATGTTTTGATCTGCTTTAACTAAAAGATGAGGAGAGCTCCCTGTCAGCAAGAGTGATTTCTGAGTGTCAGATAGCAAAGCTGAATGGATTCCATGCTGCTGAGCTTTTAGAAAAAGTCAGAATAAAAATAAATCTTTAATCTGATGAACCTGGAAACAGACCACTAGGATACTGCCAAGGTTTAATTTCTCATTTTTCATGGATTAACATCATTGTTTATAGCACAGGCTGTTGCATAGTGACACAAGCTCTAAACAGGGTGACAGGAAACAAATCCAAGCAAACAAATAACAATTCCAAAACATAGCAATGCCTCTGCTGGAAGGTTAAAATAAGCTTATTTTACAGAAATCCACCTATGAGCTTCACCAGCAATAGGAGCATTTATGGAGGCAGAGCTTGCAGGTGAAGTGCCCGAGAAGCCTCCAGTAATCGTACAGCTGTCTGCACAGAGCATTCAGCTCCCTCAACTGTAATGAGCAATTTGTCTCCCAGCTTTGATCTACTGTCAGTTTGGCTGACACTGACTCCAGGAATTAACTTCTAACACTTCAGGGTAACCTAATAAAAAAATTGAAGCACTGTGTGGTAGATACCTGTAGATAACCTATCACCTGCTGCAAGTGTTCACAGCAAAGTTTAATGTGTTTCTGTTCTAGTACAAAGGCTCTTAGTTTCTTCAGTGCCTAAATATGTAACCCTAAGACAAAGTATCAATAATGTAAAGCAACATAAATGACAGAATATTTTAACCACATGCTCTAAGCTAATGCTGTGTTGTTACCACATATTTGAGAAGCTGCCTTAGAGAAAAGGCTTCCCTTGTACAGCTGAAAAACCTACCCACTTTGGAAAAGAAGTTCAGAACTAGAGTGGAAGCAGGTCTAAGTTTTTAAACCCATCACAATGGAATTGGACTGGAATATGTTTGGGTTTTAATAACAAGACAATTGTTACAGATTTTCAAGTATTTTGTCAGTGTAATAAATGGACTGTATGAAAGTCAGATACTTGTAGCTCTGGCATAACTGATGAACACTAAATAGAACAGTAAACAACAGCCCTAGAAAACATTCAAGAAGGGAGTATAAACTCCCTTTAAATTCAGTCCTACTGCCATACTGTCATGCTGAACATGGATCACAATCCATTTCAGTCTGTTCTGAGCAAAAATCTTTGCCATTACCAAACTGCCTCTATGTTGTGGCTTAAGGCTGTCACACTTGACCACTGTGAACCAATTGGCAGCCACACCATTCTTCACCAGCCAGCCAATGAACCTGCCATTATCATCACAACTGGAAGAAAGTACTAGTCCTAAGAGTTACCAATGCCCAGACTTCGAGACCTTTCCTGTTTCCTATTCCCCTGTATTCAGTCATGTGTCTGGCAGCAGGTTATATGACAGGAGGGGAGCACTGCTGCTGGGCTTTCATGTATTTTTTAGTGGGGAGTGTTTTGCACGTAGGCTCCACAAGATATCATCCACTACCTGTGTCACAGCCTCTCTGACATATCCAATATAGCCAGTTAGCAGACCACAGATCAGGATGACCCCTGGCAGCTGCGGTCAGACAGTAACACAAATACACATGGTATCAGACTAGTCATGGGGGAATCAACCATATGTAAAGTCTTATGCTAAACCTGTCAAGATGTTGACAGGTTTGACTTCCTGCCATTAACTCTCCAGTGAAAAAGATAACGTTTGCCCTTTATGTTTAGGCTATAGTTATGAGATAGCTTCATTTATTGTTAAAATATATAGCTCCCCAAAGAGCAGGGCAAACAATTAGCTATGAGGATCATTTGTTACCTAATAAAGCTGTAAGTCTTCATTTATCTAAACTGGGAGCTAACAGATTTAAGGGGTACAAGCACCTAAAGAATGACTTTGAGAAAAAAGGGAAGAATCAACTGGAAGCAGAGGTCAAAAACACTGGGTTCCTAAAGCACTAGGAGGAAAATGTTGATACATAGTGGGACCAAATGATGCCACCTGGACAGATCAGGATCCTCAGCGTGGAAGACAAATGAGGCTATCTGATCAGTGGGAACCATTGGTCGTACCTGCAGGAGAGAAATGAAGCATCAAGGACAGAACTATTGAAGTAAATACATTTTAGTCTGAGTGCTGCAGTCCAAGGACTGCTCTAACAGATGAGGAATGACATGATTTCACCCTCCCAGAAGTGCCACAGGCATTAGCTCAAGGCAAAAGACAGCAGAGAGCACTCACAGCAACTAGAATTAGCCAGAGGCTTCAGTGGGTTCTGTAAGTTACTGCAACCTAACTTTCATTGCAGCAGAGAAAATATTACAAATAGCCCTAACAGCTTTGCTTAAATTCAAACATATGGATTGTTACCTGGACCCCAAATTAATTCATCTAGAATTTGCCTTTTATGAATAAGTAAGCTTAATAAAAAAGTCAAAGTCATCCTTTAAAATGGCATATTTGTAATGGATGTATTGTGTGAATGAGCAATTATGAATTCACATCACAATAGCTTTATGAGGCATCTTTTGAACCTTAAACAAAGTTGTGTAGGTATGCATGAAGTTAAATGCTTGCAGACCAAAATCTAGCAGTTTCACTTGAAGAACTGCGCCCTACTCCACCATTACTCCACTGAGGTTGACAGACAGGCATATGATGTATTTAAATATCCCACACCAAGAAGAACCATGAACTTTGCCTTTTGATTAGCAGAGAAGATGAATAAACCTTTTAGCAGTAAGTCATTGAGGAATTAAGTTAAAGCCTCCCTCTTAATACACCAGAAAAACAGGATCCAGGCTACAATACCCCAAACAATGTCACAGCCTAGTCTTAAAAAAAAAAAAAAAACAACTTTGTGTTGTTTGTGAAGATTAACAGAATCCAAAGTAACATTATAACTCCATTCTCCATACACTGCTTTTTGAGCATTTAATGCAAAGAGTGACAGTTACATAGCTGCCTAATTAACTTGACTATTTTCCCCTGAAAATCCTCTCTTTTAGCTCTCCTTCTGTGCAAATAGTATAACATTAGTTTAATAGAAAGGTCACAAAGAATACAGTAACATTCTATTAAGTCCTTTTCTCCATGATTACAGTCTCCCCCCTTGCCCCCCAGCTCTGTTGTGCATTCAACACTTTTTCTATAGGCACTCCATGAAAACTGAGAAGCTACCCTAGCCATGGAAGGTGCTGTTGTCCACTGCTTGCAAGTTGAGACACACCATTCTACAGTCTTGATTCACACTTGTTTTCCTCTGCAAGCCAAACTCAAGCTTTATTTATTACCCTTTCCGCCCTCACTGCTGAATGCCTTCATTCACTTTGAAACCCGTCCTTAAATTGGAATATATCACTCCATAGGCTATGTTCTCCATTGAAATCAACTTACCCTGAAGATGTTGTCTTCTTTGTGAGAAAGACAATTTGTCCTCTGCTGTGCAGAGTATGGAGGGAATTAGCAAGGTATCCTGGCTAAACTTCAATTTGCTTCAACTGGTGTCTGCTCACTTATGTTCACCTCTCCTTTTTCCACTGGATACATTACTCTTCATCGCTTTCTGTCCTGGATTCTCAGGTAGTATTGCTCTGCTCTGTGACTGCAGCTAACCAGGGATGGCTGATATGACTTCTACATTCAGCCTGCAAAGTGCTTTTGGCATCATTTGGGGTAAAACTGATCTATAAATATATTACCCCTCCTAGAAATGAGCACAATCCAACCTGTCTACAAATTTAGTCCTGCATTTCTACATCAGTTCTGATTATTTTTTCTCTTGTCCAAATATAAAAGTCTCCTTATTGTTCATGTTCTCCTGCCCCTAATGAAATACTTACCACTTCCTACTAGTGATCACATACACAGAGCGGTTTTTAAGTTCCACATGTACAAAAGAGAACAACCTTCCCACCTGAACACAATTTCTTCCATTACTAGTACACATATATTCATTCCTGACATAACTCCACCAGCAGAGTGACACAGTATAACCAGAAACTCATCCATGAATTACAAAGAGCATTATCTTTACTGTCTAATGCAAGTTCTAAACTGATCACACCCATAAACAGTAATAATTTTTTACATAGCCTTTCTAGTCCAATATCAAAATGTTTTTTCCCATTCTCTCCCAAAAGTAGCCATTTGATGAAATGCTTTCAGTTATCAAGTGATTTAACTGTCACACTGCAGACAGGGGAGAGCCAGGTTCTTCAAACATAAGGAATAATCTATTTCTTTGGTTACATAGCCAACAAAGTACTTGTATGTACTATTTAAGAGAAGCAGATATTAAACCTGTTAAAAATCTAAGTTTTGAATATTCCCTGTAAAGTATAACCTTTGCAATGCACTTATCTCCTGCCCGAGGCATGATATTGCAGATCAATTCCCAAACCCAGGTGAGCATTGCAATGCGCTACACTGACAACTCAAGCTGTAATCACAGAAGTGTAATGCACCATGACTGTACCAGCAGCCTGACATTTGGCAAGTTTACTAAAACCTTAGTAACAATGCATTATTCCATTTGGTATGCTTCCCTTCATTCATTACGGAAGCAGCCTTTAGGAACAGAAATTGAACTTTTGAAATTGATTAGACTGTTTGGAACTTAATAGCATGGAGACCGTGTGGACCTTACTGGTTAGCTGCTGTTCCACAGATATGTCAAACTAATTTAGAGATCATAAAACCTGCATTTTTATAGCACATAACATTTTCACATAGTTAGGCTCAGGTCAGGAGTACCACCTAACATTTAATATTCATGCTACAAAGTAAGACTACCACTCTTAAACAAAAAAAGCCTCATCTTAAAACATAGTTCCATAAGCATATGTCTCATTTATATCACCATTTTTGCTTCATACTCTAAAAGACAACACAAGAACATCTGCAGGAAAAAACAACACTTCAGTATCAGAAAGTTCTTTGCTATAATACCAGGTTCATACTTTCCGTACTCAATTAGTCAAGATAGTTTACTTTCCTAAGTCACTTTCTCCAGAGGTACTAGAAAGGTAACCATTGTCAGTCTCACAAGGCCATGAAGAAAAACATTTCAACAAAGCCCTCAGTAAATGAGTACTTAAATGCTATGATTAACAGTAACTACTTCAGCACTGAAGGACTGCTGCTCTTCTAGAATAGCCAAGAACTTCTAACAGACAGATGAATACAATGCCAGAGCAGATCACAGATAAGAATAAAATATTAAGTTCAGAAGTTCTGCTTTAACAGCAGCTTTGCTACGCCCACTAAATCATCTCAAAACTTGGTTGACAATGTTGTTTTCCTCTTGTCTGACTTGCTGCAATATGATGTAATCTTTCCCCATTTTATCCATGGACATGTGCAAATAAGAATTTTAGTTCCTCTGAAATGGTGTGACTGACTTTTTTTTAAACTTTGTAGTAAGGGCTTTTAACTAAGGTTTAATTTTTAAAACAAATACATTTATGGTTCAGGCTAACAAAGGAGAACAAGCTGTGTACCCTCCACCAGCCTGATCTGATGTAACATTTGTTGAAGGAGGAAGAAAGCTGCCTGCTGTTACAGTTTGGGCGTGTATCTGAGTTTGATAAAATGTGCCCAAAATTGAACTTTCCTTCCTACATCAATTACTCTGCTCTGGTTCTGTCTATGACAACACCATTATCATCTCACTTCACAGCTTCTGTTTATCTTTCATTCCACTCCTCCTCTTAGTACCACTTTCACATAACCAAACTTCTCCAGCCCACTAGAACAGTCACCTAAAGCTATACCTTTTTCTGTTATTCCATAGCCAATCACTTTTTAATATGCCCTCAAACCTTATGCGTTCAGGCTTACTAGCATTTAATAACATGGGCATAAAAGCAGCAAGATAATGGTAGAATACCATTACATTGCAAATGGCTGGTGGGTCAATGCCTTCTTGGATGGATGAGAAGAAAGTCGTAAGAGAGAGATGCATACCATTAGGCTGTTCATTTCCAAACATTCTCTGAGTGTCTTTGCAACAAGTTATCTGTTAGTATTTTAAAAAGGAAAAGCAGTGCAGTCTTGTGCTTGGTAACACAGTGAAAGGCTATAGAAAACAGTAGAAAACAGTTAAAGAAAAGAATACTTGAGCAACTCATTCTACTTACTGGAAATCAAGATTGTCCATAAAACATGTACAACCACAGTTTCACTTGCTTGTTGCTAGCAGTGAAAGCTGGAAGTGTACATCAGCTTTCATCATGACAAGTGAAGCAAAGATGTCACCTCAGATGGACAGTGTGCATGAATTCTGTCCTGCCTGACGATTACCAGGCCGAGGGCTTGCACGTGTAAGTTATCAAGAGAGGTTATGGAGATTGTAGGAAAAATCATTGATATAGAACTCACAGTTGGCTCTCCACATACACATAGGGTGAGCAGAACAGCTGCTTCCCTGTATATTCACTCCAAAAAGAAGAAAACCCCGCAAGCACCTCACAAATTGCATCTGGTTAACACCAAATAGGGGGAAAAAACCCCAACCAACCACTAAAACCCCCACAACCAAACAAAACTACCCACAACATGCTTTTACTCATTACATAGAAAAAAAGGAAACAAAAGAAGATTAGCCAAAGGAAAATCTATCTGCCAAATCCACCTATGTTCATTAGGTACAAGAAATCTCCATGGAAACCTAAGCCAGGCAAACCTGTATCCCCATTGTGTGGTAGGCTACATTCAGCCATGTCTCTCAGGCATAAAACAACACACCCTTTCATTTCTGTAAGCAATAGAACCTTTCTTACAAGGCAACACCAGGAACTCTGAAACTGTAATCAGTGTCCCTGTGCCTGCACCTACTTTTTTAGGTTTACATGCTCTGTAAATAACACCCTAATAGGTTTTGGCAATAGCAAGGTGATAAGCTGTGGTCAATTGATAGAGGGCAGTTTTCCAACTACTGACTTTTGTTGCACAGCCTATTTCTTTCCCTTCTGTCCCACAGCATTTCTAGAATGTAGCCTGCTGTAAACTGCTGTGACTTTAGAAAGCAAGGAAAAAAGAAAAAAAAGGTACAAGTTTCCCATATGTCCTGTGCTGCACTCAGGAAATTTATTTTGTCCATGATCTGCAACAGATAAGCAAGATTAAATAGATTGTGTCATGGTTTGCATGGCTATTGCAATGGAAGGGCAAAGCCAAAGCTGATTCGCAGTGGTTTTTAGTTCACACACTGATACTCAGATAGAGGGCATGCACTGCAGTCATGGCTTCACAAAAAGAGAAAAAGATCTTGGCCATAATTTTGTGTTTCTCATTTTCATTCCCATTTTCCATCAGAAATACACAAGGACAAACAAGGCAAGTTTAGATCTCTGGGGAAGCTGAAAGCATGACCCTCACTGCCACAGTCTCTTCTGTACCCTCCCTATTTTTGCTTGTTCCCTTCATTCTGTCCAAAACACCAGCCCATATAAAAGCTAATTCCTGAGCTGACAGACTGTCATGACATGATGAGCCTGGCAAAACAGTACAAGCAGGGAAAAAAAGCAAACCAAATAACCTCAAATCAGATACAAATTAACCCTTTCAAACAAAGCACATCTCAAAATTCTTACTTTCATGCTGCCAATATGCATTTTTTTAAACTGTTAAAGAGATACTCAAGTGTTTACCAGTAAAGACTTTGAAACCACCTTTAGCAGGCAGTGGAAAGACATGGAATGGTCCAATTCCACCAGCCAACACTATACCAAAATACCCCAAGAGACACTTGAATCTGAACATCTCTACCAATGCTTTGGCACTGCTGAATAACAGCCATCCCACTGATAACTCACCCTTATAATTTACCTCATACATATAATATGGACAAAAATACTCTAGAAAATACTAATATTTTGTAGCTTTTCACTTTCAAAGACACTTCAGTAGTTAATGGAAAGAAATATTGTGCTCTTCCAAACTAGTATGTTGTTGAATGTCACATTCTTCAAATAGGAAGTCTCATGGTATTTCTAAGGCACCTTCTAGATTTGTAATGAAGTTGTTTTCTTTAAAAATAACTCAGGCATATCACTTCTTAGGTGCAGATGTAAGCCCGAGGTTGATCAATGACCATATACTGGTTACTCAATTTAGAAAGCATCAGGAATGTCACCACACCAGTGTATTCTGGCCTGACCAGTTTCACTGTTTTGGAGATATTAGGAAGACAACCCACTACTAATGTTTTCCAGCTCTTCTCAGAGCAAAGAGGAATTACAATTGACCTTTGCATCAGAGAGCCAGCAGGAGAAAGATTCTTTGCATTATAAGTTCTGCCTTGAAATACATGGTTTTAGTCTTCTAGAGAGGCTGGTTTTAAACTGGAAACCCTGACATATCTTTAACTGCACCAATAACAAATAACATCAGTGTAATTTCTCCTGAAAGAAATTGCTTTGTTTTCTTCTTCAGTTTCCAGCTTAAAACCTTTCATTGTGGATGCTGTTGTCAATCTTATCTAGTGACCCATTTACCCAAGCACAGAATTACAGAACAGAATTTTATGGCAAGTACAGAGCAGGCTTTGACACTAATAATTCTCACTCAAGATTCTGTGGACTTGGCTTATTTTTAGGACTTGCTGAGAAAGGCCACCTTTCTTCCATGCAGAAAGTCAACAAGTTACCTCAGACAGGTTTTTCAAATGAATTTGTCACAGCAATTAAGGGAAGGAAGCTATATGAACACGATAAAAGGTGACTTAACATTGCCATGCACCATTGCATTAAAGAATGAGACCTTTAACATATTGGTCTGAACACTTAAGAAATCAAAAATACTGTCCAGATAGCTACATTCTTTGACTTTCAATGAATCAGTGCTGCCTGCAGTGTGCACTCAACCTTTGAGACAGGGAGAGGGAAATCCTCAAAACAAAGTAACTTCCAGTTTACCTAATGGAAACTTGAAGGGCTCTATCTCACAGTATGGGTATGCTCTGATATTAACACAGTGCAGAACCAAGCAGCCCCACAGGGAGCTCCTCCCCCAGCACCCCAACAAGTTTGGAAAATGGCAAGAACCTGAAATCCATTGATAAGATCTGTGGTAAAGCTTCTCTGGTTAAAGTACATGGTCCATTCAACTTGTCCAGATTCTTCTAGTAATGATAGTGGAAGGGAGCAGATCACACATGTAAGACAAACACTGCACACCAAAGCACATTGGAAAAACTGAGGCACTACTGAGGATAAAAGTTGGGATAACTGGCAATCTAAAGGCATAAGAGTCACAAAATCCACGTAATTTTGAAAGCTGGCCACTCAGTTATGCTTGGATAATACTGCACAGGATGGGGAAGAGAATCCTCCTTGTTGTGGGTTTTGGCTTTTTTGATTATTGGGTTGGTGGGATCTGGGGCGTCATGGGGCTTTTTGGGGGTTTGGGGTGTTTTTGTGTGTGGGGAGGTTGGGGCAGGTTGGTTGGTTGGTTGTGGTTTTTTAAACATAAATGCTACACTTCCTGAGCTTCCCCCATCCCTTGCTGGTATTGCTAGTAGTTTAGACTGGGTTTATTTTGTTCCAGTGGGTTGCAGTGGAATAAGACTCTTCCACTGCACTGGCACAGCTTTACTTAGTGCTTTCACTGCAAGATCCCACATTGTCTGTGTGACTACAGAAGAGCAGTTTCCAATGCAGCAGTGAGAACATTCAAATAACAGCTCTACACTTTTAGATACCAAATTTACTTAAGATATGAAAGCATCTATGAACATACAGATTTCCTAAACACATTTGTTGGCATTGAGTTAATAGAAAGGCATCCTAAATGTGCCATTATTACATACAATATCCTATGCCCGTATAATTTTGTATAGCCCAGTATCCGTGCTCAGCATCCCTGTTTTCAGCTCTTAAAATCTAGTTTTTAATAACATCAGTTCAGAAAGTAGCATTTGCCAGCAGATATTAGCATACTCAAGTCCTCTTGAATTCACAGGACTTTTATCACCATCTTGTTATTTATAAATGTTACTGTCATTCATCACTGCAAATCATCAGCTGTACCTGTGGCTGAAGAAAATGCTAACTCAGAAGGCAGAGATGAGAGCAAATGCATTGTTGAGAGGTCATGATTTTTACTACCAGGAATGTTATGCTCTCAGACACCTATAATTAGACATATCCAGTATCTACAGTCATCTCAATCATTCAAAATACTATGGGCACTGCTAGGTGTGGATAGGAATGGTGTAAATAACCCATATAAAGCAAAATTACAGGTAACACAAAGTAATTTTAGAATTAGGCTACAGAAATACATTTCTCGTATCTCTGAAAAACATATAAATAGATTTCTGCAGAACATGCTGACAGCTTAAATAGTAAGATTTGATGTGTGAGCAGCATGAAATCCCTGGGCCTTCCCCAGGTTGTGGGGATGGAGGAAACCACAGGACAGTTACTAAGTTTTTCAGCCTAGTAACTACTATCTTTTAGGAAAAAAGGGAAAATAAGATCAGTCTGAGATTTCAAGATTACATAGTGCTTTTAGCCATGCCTACCACAAAAAGGAACCGCAGGTGTGACCCATCCCCTCTGATAACTTCATGAATCTAAAGTATAAGCTGCAGCTTATGGTAGTCACACATTTGGTGACCTACATACAGTTTATTTTCTGTATAAACTGTATGCATTACATTTGGTCAAGTAGCTGAGTTCCAACTGGGTTTCAGAGCACAATTAAGGATCATATCCTGACACCATTTTTTATTACCAAAACAACAATCACCTCAAATTAACAAACATTTCCAGAATTATCAGAATTTTAAAGAGTACATCTGCAGCTGAAAAAAATCCCCAAAAACCCCAAACAAACCAACCCAAAACTTTAAAGCAACTTCTAATATTCAGAAGGAAAGACATTCTATAAGTTCAGGATTAAAACAGGAACACTGGCAACACTTGCTGGATGTTGACTGATTTACAGAAACAAGCCTCTGAATATAAACAGCCAACAAGATGCTGCTTTAGGTAGAATGTGAAAATAAAGTGAATGCCACCTATTGCCTATCTACAGCTTAAAACACTTGATCTAAAACTTTTAAGCTCTGAATGCAACACACAATGAGAGCGGAAAATTAAGCAGTGGGTGGACAGAATCTTTTCTGCCTACCTTGAATAATAACCACAACTGCTTCAGCTGTCAGACACTATCCCTTAGGCACTCCATTAGAAAGCACATAGCAAAATGCAGGCTCAGAGAGGCCAATGTTACTGATATGCTGCAGAAACTTCACTCTGTTTCCACAAGGAAAACTGCTCTCTGCACAAGACAGCAAGGAAAGATCTCCTCACATGAGCCAACAGCATCAAGGAAAAGCAAAGAGATGGCAGAACACTGCAAGTTCACCTTAAGTATCAACAACAGAGTTCTTGTCTCTGTGGTTTAATGAGTCAAGCTTGACTTAAAGCAACCCGAGATAGTTCAAGACCCACAAAGTTCATGGGTGTGCAGCACTAAGGAGATCAGCAGTAATCACCACATAATCAAAGCAGCACAGGCACTCCCAGCTGGTCCCCTTACACCTTCCTGGAACCCAAATACAGGTGCAAAGTCAAGTGCACAGTAATTAACCCACCACCTCTGAAGCCATCCCTACTTATGTAAGTTGTATTACACTTTACTTTTGATACCATTCTTATGCTCAACTTTTGAGCCTTTCACCCATCCCCTAAAATGCCACCATTGATCATTCCTGCTTTTTAACTCATCCTTTACCCTGTTTGATTCCTCTCCTTCCATTTTCAAGACTTGTGACCTTCCCTTGGGTATCTTCCCTTAAGTACATTCTCATTATCTCATGTTCTTTTTCATTCAATAGCCTGCTATTTTCTCTGCTCCATTTTAAGTGCTCTCATTAAATACTTTAAAGACCAATTTCAAAAGCCGGTTCCCAAATCACAATATACACCTCAAAGCAGTCCTGCTTCATTCACCATCATCAGATATTATCTCAGACCTGGGATTATTCATAGAAAAGCACAGAATACTGTTTCAAACGTTCCTTTAAACAGAAATAATGACTCCTTTTCCCTGGAAACAGGGGCTTGTTATTTCCTTAGCAGTAAATCCTCCCCGTTTTCCTATTTAAAGTGGAACCAGGAAAGTCAGGCCTACCTCTGTGAGCTGCCCCAAGGCATAGAGGGTGAGTTGCTTCGGGTCTGTGTAGGCAATTTCTCCAAGCTCAAGATAAGGCTTCCCAAGGGGAGTGAAGAGCCCCTTATCAAACTGCTTTAGCCTCCTATGGTAGTTTTCCCAGAACACTTGTTCTCTTGGAGGTTCACTGCTCTTGTAAATGGTTTTGCTTCTGGCCAAGACCTTCCCTTCCCTCTGATCAAAGCCAGGCAGGGCCTCAATGCGCACAAACTCCTTTGGATTCAGCACATTAGGGGCAGCCAGCACCCTGACTCTGGTGTCCTTTGGTGGCTCTGGTCCTGCAGGTGCCTTGAGCCTGCTGCTGCTGCTCCTCCCAATGTCTGCTGCCATGGGTGCCTCAACTCCACAGTTCTTCGGTACTGACATCCTTCCAGAACAGGAACCTTGGTTGGTTTTAACTCCCTAAGGCGTTAAAAACTCTTAGTTTCATGAAAACTAAGTTATGAAAACACACACCCCCTGCCCAAACTCTGAGGCAAGTCTGAGTCAACTAAAGAGTAGCCCAGCAGAACTAACACCACACGAGGTCTCATTCCCATCAAACGCCAGGTATAAAACCTGAGGGACCTGCACACCTAAAACCCACCCAGCCTCCTAAGGAACACCCACAGCCGGAGCACCCCCCTCAGAGGGGCTCGGTAACAAACACAACCCCATTTATCCCTTACCAACACCACCAGCAAAGCCCACCCTGCCCGCAACCCTCCCGCCTCACAGCACCGCCGGCCGGATTAACCCCGCCGCGGGATCCCCTCATGGCTCCGGGGACGGGACGGGACGGGACGGGACGGGACGGGACGGGACGGGACGGGACGGGACGGGACGGGACGGGACGGGACGGGACGGGACGGGACGGGACGGGACGGGACGGGACGGGACGGGACGGGGACCGGCTCCTCTCCTCAGCCACCTCAGAGAATGGCGCCTTCCAGCGCACCTCTTAACGGACACCGGCAAGCGTCACGTGGTTGCCTGGGAAACCCCGCGCGGAGCCGCGCATGCGCGGGGAAGGGCGGGGCGGGAGCGCCCACGAGCGCTGGTTTGGGGGGGGGGGGGCGTGGTGATGGAACTGGATGAGGTGTGAGGTCCCTTCAACCCCAAACCAGGCTGGCATTCTGTGATTATAACAATAAAGATAATATTAATTAGTATTTTAATCAATTAAATGGGCTGGGGCACCTTCCACTGGAGCAGCTTGCTCCAAGCCCCTGTGTCCAACCTGGCCTTGAGCACTGCCAGGGATGGGGCAGCCACAGCTTCTCTGGGCACCCTGTGCCAGCGCCTCAGCACCCTCACAGGGAGGAGCTTCTGCCTAAGAGCTCAGCTCAGTCTCCCCTCGGGCAGGTTCAAGCCATTCCCCTTGGCCTGTCCCTAGCACCCCTTGGCTTCTCTCCCAGCATCAGCTTGGGTGCATGCAGAGCAATGGCAGCCCTCGGGATGCTCACCCTGGAGCATACCCATCAAACCTTGCTCCTCCGATGACCGTTCTCTGTAAAAGCCTTTCAAACGTCCCTAACATCTTGTCAAACAAGCAGTAACTGGTGGCAAATGAGAGCTCGAGATGAATTTCATGCTGTATCTATTCAGCCCCAAAATACACCGGCAATCAGCAGCAATAGGACATTATTTGAGGTATATGATTTCCAGAAGATTGGGTTTTTAGCCTGTCAAGCGTTTCAGTCCTTACTAAAGGGATGTGGTGCCTGCAAACACCTCCTCCCCATCTTTCAACCTTGAAGAAACCCACCCTGGCTGTTATTTCCCTGTGTTTTAATGTGTCCGACACATCTTCACTATTGCAGCCTGTGACGGGGAGTGACCAAGCACGAGAGGGCAGAGGCAGCGAGCCCCAGGCGCAGAGCTGTGTGGCTGCAGGATGATGTTTGCGGGTGGGAAGGTTCCCCCCACCCCATTTCCCTCTCTGTCTTTCTGTTTTCTAAGGGCTGAATTGCTCCACCGACCCCGGTGCCTTGAGCTGCTTCGTTCCTCAGCACGCACGTGGTGGCTGGGTCCCGAGGTGCTCACCCGCTGATCTGCTCAACTGTGGAGGTGGAAATGCAGTTTCTGCTGCTCCTCTCTCTGGCTGCGGGTTAATGGTAGCTGTTGGCAGCTGAAAGGAGATGTTCCAATTCCCAGGGTTTGAAACAGAGTGAGAAACGTCACAGTGCAGTAACGACACCCCTCTGGGCACCTGCTTCTGTTGTACCTGGGGCACAGGCGTGTTTTCAACTAGAACAGTTGGGAAAGAGCTAGTTTCAGTGATTTGCCTAACACAAATGCTGACATCCCATCTAGCACTGGGATTCCAGCTCTGGGGACTTAAGGGGAATACCTGCTAGAGAATCACCATGTGAAAAATAGAAAAGTGGCATTTTTGAAGCAGCCTTCATGGCCAAAAATGTTCTTCCACATCCACACAGGGATGCTTTCGCATGAGGGAATGGTGCTCGATTGGTCTTGCTGATAGCCTTGCGTTTGAAGAACCAGGTTGAGACGTGCCAGAGGCTTTGGGTCCAAGAGCGGGAGGACCCCAGCTGAGACACGTCACCCCCCCGCTCTGTCTGCTTATTTAACTGGAGTCATTCCAGATGCACCCACACCCCACAGGCTTTCATGCTGTAATGCTTTGGAGTTGTGCCCAAAACACACTCTGCTTCCCCAGCAGATCCATTTTTCAATGGCCCTAAAAAGAACTGAAGTGCCATTTGGCTTCATCAGGATGCTCGGGGGCCAGGAGGGGATGTGTGCAGGGTGATGTCCTGCTGGTGCTGGTGACTTCCCACCTCTCCTGGTCTCTCCCACTGGCACAGGCACCTGCACCCATGGGCAGCGTGCGTGCCTTGGAGCAAGGCTCTCGCAGAGATCTTCACACTTTTCTCCAGGCTTTTTGCAATTCATTTCCCCCAAAATTGCCCATCCTGCAAACTCTTCCTTGGCAGTAATTTCCCTCTGGAGCCCTAAGCTGGGAGAGGAGCAAGCTGCCTGTGCCTGGCTCCTTAGTGCTATATCTATATAAATAAGCCCCTTCCAAGACAGAGGAGGATGTGTTATTTAGAGATAAACAACAAAGATGGGTTTATGGGGTTTTTGCAGACACTTTCCTCCCGCAGCCCATGGAGGCTCCCAGGTAAAGCTCTTGCAGGGCGGTTCTCCCACCTCTTCCCTTGCTCAGCTCCATTTCTCCTCCACCCTCTTCAGTCTCTGGTCCTGTTTTTAAGCACACTGCAGAAACAACAGGCATGTATTTGTGTCTTTTTTCCTGCCTGGTCATTTCTCCATCCAGCTTACAATTTTTGGTGGCAATTTACCAGCTTTTACAAATTACATTCCTATCTTTTTCTCAGTTATTGTTAGAGAGGAGAAAGTCCCATTTTTCACTGTGATCCTTCAGGTTTCTGCTGTCACTGTATTGAAGACTTCTTTTTTTTATTTGTCCTTAGCTTTAATTTTCTTATCCCTCAAGGGCAGCCTTGGAAATTCAAAGCTGTTCCCTGACTAGCAGCAGATCTGGTATTCTCTCCTGACAGTTCTGCAGCAACCGTCTCTCTCCCTTCCATCCTTCCACCTAAATGACACCCTTTTCTCAATAAATTACCCTTTGTCTTTCAAAGCAACGCTTCCATTTGTGACAGTTTGGATGTATAATAGTTGCATCCCAGCGGATACCTTCAGGAGCATCAACTAACAGGCCAATACAGACTCAGTCGTGCAGAAAATAAAGAGATTTATGTATTTTGGGCTTTATTTCCCCCTTAACAGTTGTGCTGTGCTCTGAATTTTCAAAGTTTGAGTTTAAAAGTATGGTTTCCACTCACCATAAATGACCCTCCTGGAATGGAAGGATGACTGGACCCATGGCAGGGTTCCCGTCTTTCAACATAACATCCCTTGGGGTCCCTAGGAAATGTACCAGGGCAGCCAAGCCCTACCTAAGGTAGGGTGTTGTGGTCCTCGCATGCTGACCACAATGCATAAAGCACCAAATCCCGCTGAAAGCATGAGCCTGGCACCACCAGCAGCACATGCCCAATCCCTCAGCCCCATTTAGCAACATTCACACATCACCAGCATGGAGCAGCAGGGGTGCGAGCACCAACCAGTAGGTGCAAGGGGAAGGCAAATCGAAATAGCACCTTTGGTAGTGCCCATGGGCATCTTGCATGATCCCTAAACACATGCAAGTAGCCTGGGAGGGTCTCCGCACCGTGTACAGCACGTGCCCAAGCATGCTGGGTTGCTTTGAATGTCTGCACGGAGAGAGGGCGGCTGTGCTGCCAAGAATGAGGAAATCTGTTGCATCGTACTTTCCACTCTTTATGGCAGAAACGTGCCTGAAAAACAGCCGACCAACAAAAGGCCTGATTGCTTGTGCTGCAGAGGAAGCATTGATTCTGCAAACATTTCCTAGCAATAACGCTGGTGATTGATTAATGCTGCTGTTCTCATCATGTAGCTAATGGACGGTAAGTGTGCAGAGTGGCTGGAGCAGGCTCGGCTGGAGCAGTGGCTTTGGGGTGTGTTCAGGCCCATGGGTACATGCACACACCCAGCACTGCTGGAGTGGGGATGCAGGAGATAAAGCCTGAGAAGATCAGATGCTCACATGGAGCTGTCCAAGCCCAGGCTGGCAACAAGAGCATCCTCCCCAGCTCATCCAAGCTGCACAAAAGCAACAGATTGGACATTTTTGTAGATGTCAAGATCCAGACCTTGGCTTTAGCAGCCTGGGACTTTCTCCTCACAGCCCTGCACCTTCTCTCTGCTTTCCAAACACCAGACAAGCCAAACATTATTTTACAATCCCAGCATCTGGCACGCATCTCTGGGCAAAGCTCTCAGCCTGTCACTGGTGAGATAAATGAGCCCGTTTCAGTGGCCGACTTCATAAAAGTATATGAAAAGTAGTTAACAAAAGGGTATTTCACAAAGCAGGAATGCAAATGCAACCTCCGAGATAACTAATTAACTGAAGCAGCCATACAAAGGAGAAGCAGCTTCCCATCTGTGGAAATAGATGTCATTTTATAGAGGCTCTAATTAGTTATGCCCAGTCCTGCTGGTGTGCCGGTGGCAGTGCGCACAGGCTACCTCCTGCTCTGCAGCTCCTGGGGCTTTTGAGCTAAAGAGGGGGAGAGCAAAGGCAGGGGAAGAGCTGCTTTATCTTGCAGAAGTCCCTGTGAGAGCTGGTACCCAAGCAGCAAACAAAGCCAGGGTCATTTTGTCCAACATGCAGAGCACGGCACAGAGCAATGGCAGTGCTGGACCCCGGCTGCATGGCAAGGTTGGTCCCATCATCAGGTCCTGGCCGCAGGGAGCTCTGTACTTACCATCTCCTCCGAGCCCAGAGGGACTTGTGGGGAAGGTTTGCTGGTGAGTGGGGTCCCGGTGGGTTGGTTACTGGTTACACTGCTGCTGCAGCCTGTGGCTTTCGCATGGTTTGGGTGTTCAGCATTCGCAATGTGCTTGGGAGGGTTAATTGCTCAGCAGAGCAAGGGGTTTGCCAGCTTTTATTTGGTGGCAGGCAGCCTGTTTACAAATACAGATTTACAGTCGCCCTGTTTGAGCTCTTCAAGCTGTTACTCCCTTGGCAGGAAACCTCCCTAATGGGGAAAATCCCCTCCCAGCTTTTCCACAGAGAGGGATTTTCTCCCGTTCTCAAACCTTTCCAGCAACTTCCGGGCAGAAGCTTTAGGATTTGATGCGCCCCATGCTTTAGGCTGTACCCGTGCTTTAGACCAAGAGCACAGCTCACACCAGGGAATGCCGGCACCCAGAGGGAGCATGCTGGGGTCTCTCCTCACCCTGCCACTGCCGCAGCCCCTGCCTGCCCCTTTGAAGTTATTCTCATGCAATGCTCATCTTGTTCTTTGTTCCTCCGCCTGCAAGGATCCCTGCAAACCCTCCAGCCTGCAGTGAGCTCAGCAGGATTAATGCTGGAGTGGGGCGTACCATGGGAATTAGTCACCGCCGGGACCTCAGTCAAGTGGTTTATTTAATGCCCTTTTCCAAAGACATTTGCACTCGCAAGAACGAGGAGTTACGAGCTCTCTGCTGACAAGCGTGACTCAGAGGAGCTGTGGGCACACACCACTGAAGCGAGAAGTGACTTCACAGTGCCGACGCACCGTGGGTGAGGAGGGAAAGGGGCTGCTGCCACCATCCAAAAGAGCCGAAATGCGGCAGTGCTGCATGGGAGAAGGCATTCCTCACTGCTGAGAAAGCGGCGTTTGATAAGAAAACAAACTAAATGACTTAAATTTGCACTGCAAACAGCTTTGCTACAAAGGGAAGAGCTCAGACCACCAACGGCGAGAGCCCACCACCAAAACTGCACCCGATGCCTTAGACAAGGTGTGATGTGCCCTAGTAACAGCAACCGCAACCAGAGTGGCTCTGGCAATCAGTGCACGAAGCAAACCTGCGCCCAAAGCACAGAGCAGGCACTGCTTTGCTACCAGAGGCCACGCTGCCCCTCATCGTGCTCTTGTGTCTCTGTGGCTGCCAGGAACCTGTTCAGCAGGAAGTCTGTGGGACATTGCCAACCCTGCTGGAGCTGGCTTTAAACAAAACGTGCCTTTGCCAGACGTTCCCTGTAACCTGCCCCAGTGCACAGGCCCATACACGGGGCACCAAAGGCACAAATCCTTGCAGAAGCCATCTGGGGATTGCCCAAGTGCCTGTGCCCGCGATGGCAGGTCGCAGCATGGGCATCGCGGGAGCTGGGAGGGTTACAGGGAAAGAACAATGATCATTTATTCAGCTTTTCTCAACACAAATCTCTCACCTGCATCCAGCATTGGGCTTGCTGGCAGTTAATAGATTGGGCATTGTCAGCAGCTGGGTGATGCTGTGCAGAGGGAGGGCAATTGGCAATGCAACACAAGCCTTGAACTTTCTTTGGATTAACTTCCAGCGCGTTACCGGGATGGTGGGGATCGGCTGCCAAGAGGAGGCATTTGGAAATCCTCCCAGCTCCTTCCCAAAGTGGATGAGGAGGAGGCTTTGCCTCCTTTCCTCTGGTGTCACACAGCATCTCCCCATGACTTGCCCAGCCTGGGCTTGCAGAGGGTTGGGAAGAGCTGCGGGTTTCGCTCCTGGCTGCAGCTTGTTGGAATAAAATGAAACGTAGAGGGAAAGTCACTAAGGTCTCCTCCATTAGCACCATTCCCTGCCAGCCTGAGGAAGCTGAGGCTTTGTCAGATCATGTTATCACTGCGGCTTTGTGTTTCCAAACCTGGAGGAGATTCTTCCAAAAGCACAACCACCCCCTTGCCTGCTCCCGTTTCAATCTCAAGCTATTTTTATTTCACTCTTTGAGATAAAAGTATGTGTGTGGGAGGTATTTACACACACAGAAGGTATAGATGCACATAAAAATAACCTGATGATTTGAGAGACACATATTCACTCTCTATTCCATTACGGAAGGGAAATGCCGAAGCTGTTGAGACTCAGGGGGAGGGAGGTTGATTGTGCCATGGCTCTCATTGCAGATGCAGCAAGCATCCTCCTGCCCGCAGAAGGCTCTGCTTATTCACAGGGTCTGAAGCCTCTGATGGCCAGGGTGCCAGTGTTGGGAAGTGTGAACTGGGTCATGCTGAAATCCCTCAAGAGAAAGAATAAAGAGACTTTTTTGACCCTGGAAAGCGTATGGCTCGCTGTGGAGCGAATAGAGTATTCATATTTTCCTACAGAAAACTTCTTAGACCCTTGTTACATTCCTAGTACATTTCCAGGTGTGTAACTGCCCATCTTCACATTGCTTTTATGTTTGAAACCTCTTTTTTAAAGGAAGGAGGAAGGAGAAAGATGAGTGCCCGGTACCACCAGCCACAAGTCAACACAAGCCTGGGAGCTCGGCTATGCCCAGCCATTGGGTGATGCAGCATCTGCCTGCCGTGGGGAGTGAACAGCTGAGGGGCTCACATGCCACCCTGCACATCCCATGGGATGGGTTTAGCATCCATTGACCCCAGCAGAGATTTGGGGTCCGTTGGGCAAGACCAGCCTCTCAGCAGTGTGTGGAGGGAGTGATCTCACACAGCACGGCAGGCTCAGCTGAGCTCAGGGCGAAAACAAGGCAGCTCTTGAACGTGTGGCCCAGCAGTGCTATTGGTGTCCCTACAAGCCACAACAGGCCAGGACATCGCCGCTGCCCTGCCAGCCAGCGTGTCATGGGCTGCACCAGCCAAACCAGCATAGCTGTGCAGAACAGAACATCCTCACTGGCTCCAGCACAGGGAAACACGATCACAGCCCAGGACAATGTGCTCGGGCTGGCTGCTGCCAGCCTTGTTTTGACTTTCTTTTTAACAGGCTGCCACACACAGCATTCTTGGTGACAAGTGACAGCCTTGTTGCGTTAACAGTGCTCCACCAAATGGTATTACTATTATTATCTGGGTTTGAGAGTATAACAGATAACACGACTACCCCCCTCCAAAATAACCTGGTGCTTGAAGGAAAGATTCACACGATTTGCTGGACATCTCAAGCTGTGATAACAGGAGACAGTACCAGAAAGCATTGCTGTGTTACACACACCTCACCTGCAGGAAGCTTCCTGCATTAAACCGCAGGATAGAATCCTAGGATCATAGAATCATCTGATAATTGCAGGAAGAGATAACAAGAACAGGCAGCACTCTGGCAAACCTGCCCGGCCAGGGTGGTTTAAAAATACCTAGCCCCAGCCCTCATGGCTTTCTGCAGCTCTGCATGGGAAAGCCCATTCTGCTGGTGAGCTGGTGCTCCCTGCGGGCTCACACCACTGAAATAACTGCTGGGAGCTCACCCAGCATCTCTTCTCCCAAAACTGAAGCCAAACCCCAGCCAGAAAGTGCTCCACTGCATTGGAAAACCACAGCAACACACCCCACCAGGGAGCTCCGTTTCATGTTGAGCACGAGGATGTCCCACCACCCATCGGGAGCACTGCCCTGCCCTCTGCACGGACCCATCTGCTGTAAGGAATTTGATAACACTGGAAATGACTTTTAGAAGTGCATGGAAATGAAGCTTGTCCAGAGGTGGGCTGAAGGAGCAGCTGCCCCACGTGAGCCAGGCTTGGATGGGGCTTGAAGCAGCAGTTTAGACCCAGCAGAAGGTCAGAGGACCGCGGGTGCAGATGCTGCCTGGGCACTGATGCTCACCTCATCGGTGCTCACCAGCACAAGTGGGGAGGGAGGTGCAGACATCCCTGACATCTCCAGCACGTTCTCCTGCGAGGCAGCACAGCCAAGGCTTGCATATTTGCTGCTATTGCTCACGGGCTCTCCTGAGCTCCCCAGCCCACCCCAAGGAAACGAGACCTGTCAGAGGAGACAAACCAGCCCACACACGTTTCTGCTGCCATGACTAACAGCTCAAATAAACAACCAGGTAAACACGCTAATTTTACTTTCAAAACAAAACCCAAAAGCCACAAAGCCCGGTTCTCGCTCCCTGAGTGCAGGCGGGTGTGTAGTTATTGGCGTTTGTCCTCTCGGTGCTTTTGCAAGCTGCCAACGTTTTAGAACCTGGCAGCCACTATAAGACACAGTGACGTGTTCAGCTCAGGAGCGAAAACACTGCTCGCTTGTGCCTGCCAAGTAAGGGGGAAAGAAAAACCACCTGTAAGGGAAGCGCCTGCTGCCCCACAGAGTGATGCTGGGGGTCTCTGCAGCCTCGAAGCCAAGGAAACGGAGCCTGTCCCTAGGGCAGCACAGCTCTGGGGATAGCTGGTGTTAGGGCGGTTCGCAGCCAAATGATCTGTTCTTGCATCTGGGGGTTTGTGCATCCTGTGACAAGTGGCTCTCCAAAGACAAACACAGCTCCAGCCATTGGATCTTGCTCCTGCTGCGAACCCCAAGGCTGAGCCCTGACACCCGGGGTCTGCCTGTGGCTCTTTGCTTAGAGATGGGTTTGGGCAAACTCCCCTCTGAAATCCCAGCCCAGGGGAGAGGCTTGTTGGCATTGCATGCAGTGACTGGGCTCTCATTCCATGCCAAGGCTTACTCTGGGGTTGGCTCCAAGGAGCAGCACATCACCTGCAACCCCAGAGCCATCACTCCACCGAGTCCAACAGCCTCTCCCCATCACCCCAGGCTCACACCGCGGTCATGCAAAGGCCCCATGGAACCCGAGTCCTGCAACCCCTCCTTGCATCCTAGCGCATCCCAACCTCCACAGAGGAGGAGTGAGGAGCCCAGCCAGTCCTGACCCTGCCAGGTTCGGGATCTCTCAGTGGTAATTGCCATCAGATGCAGGATTGAGATGAGGCCATTTCCTAAGCAGTGTGCCCATAAGGATCTCACTTGCTCGGTTTGATGACTCCTCTTGTGCCATTTCAGTAGCAGGTGGTGGAAGGGGAAGAGGGGGGAGAAACCCATAAAATGTTTAACATCCCTTTAGCTTCAACTTATCTGCGGAGAATTCAAACAGCACCATTTCCCCCCACCATCTGGGTGCCACTTTAAAAGGCATTTTCTCATATCGCTGCAATTTCAGGAAATCTTGTTGTATAGCTATGGAAATGTAAGACGCTTCCCCTAAATTGGGCATCAGTGCAAAGCTTTTTAAAGCTCAGCTGCAGTTTATGATGTATTTTGACAGCTCACAGACGGCTCCTGAGAGACTTTCCCAGTTCCAACACCACCCTTTCAGGGGAGCCCAGCTTTGGGTGCTGCAGTCCCATGAGGCAAAGCTCTCTGCTTGGTTTTGTGCGATTTCTACTCAGTTTTCCTGTGTTTTGCTTCAGTAATAGGAAGAAGATTCCCTTGCAGAGCTTTGAACCTGCTTGCTAAACACTTGAAGCTGCAGGCTATGCATATGGTACACACAGGTGTGTGCATCCGTGACTTGTATTTCCCACTCCCGTACCCCAAACTAGCTTAGAAACACATTGAGTTACTCCAAAACCTGAAAGAAATCCTAAAGGGCCTTAAAAATGCCCCGCAAGCAGGCAGCCTGGAAGGGGAGAAGGGCTCTGGTGGTGCCCCTGCTGCACTCAGCCCTTCTTACCCACCCCAAACCACTGCAGGGAGGCTGCTCATTGCAGACAGCCAACCCCAAAGCACAGCTCCATAGGAGAGGGGCTTTGGTGCTAGCATGAGCTGTCCCCTTCAGCGTTCCCAGATGCCAGCCAGGTGAGAGGGACACCCCAAACCCCAGCTCTAAGCTTTGGCTCTGATGAGCCTCAACCCATGCCTGCACAAGCAGGTCCCCTAATCATGGGCAAAGACCAGTGACACGCAGCGCAGGCAGCTGCTGCAGCCCTGGGAAAGCTCTTCATCCCTGTCCATCCTCGGCAGGGGGAAAGGCACAGCTCCCACACATCCCAGCATCCTGCTCCCCTCCAGCCCTGCTGACCTCCTCCAAAGCACCCACACTCAAGCGCCGACTCATAGCCAGAGGAAGTGACTGAGGAGTGAATTGAAGGGTTAGCGCAGGTCAGCAGGTGGTTGGTGTCAGCCACCTTAAAGCCTAACGATGACACAAACGCAGCAGGAGTACCTCTGGAGCAGCCAGTTCATCAAAGGGATGATCCATGCCCAGCAGGAGATGGGACATGCAGCGACTGGCCACTCCTCCCCATGCATGGCAGGGTTAGAGCCAGGAGAGTGCTGCTCCTGCCCCAGAGGGGTCCACACAGCCTCCACCATGGAGCTGCTACTGCCTATGGAGCTTTGCTTGCCCTGATGTGCTTCAGCATCCCCTGCCTCAGCACTGAGGTGCACAATCACCATCACTGACCATGCTCACCAGGGTGCTAGGGCAGCAGCCCAAGGCAGCCCCATGCTGTACATGGAGAGGGAGTCACTCGTTCCCATAGGAAGCACTGGGAAGGAAAAGACAGGCGTTTGGAAAGAGGAGAGATTTTACTTTAAACCCAGTGGATCTGCTTGGTTCCCCAAGGAAGAGAGCAGGACATTTTCAGCCCTCCAAATACAAGATGCTTCTTCCAGGTTTGCACTGATACCATCAGAAACCAGCCCTGGGAACTCAGGTGGATGCTGGTTCCCTGGTGTTCATCCCAAAGCTGGCTCCTGTGGCTGGAGTTGGAATGCCATGCACGCCTTCCCGGCGCTCGCCCTGATCTTCAGAGATTGCAGTAAATCAGAATTGCTGCAAATTGGCCTCTTTTTTTAGCTCTGGCTTGATGTAAAGAGGAAAACAAACAGAGTTTTAAAATGCAGCTAATCAAGGAGGTAGAGAGGTTAATCCTGGTGGATTAATCAACTTGCAGGAGGACAGGAAGGAGGTGCGGCCAGGGAGGAGCAGAGGAGCAGCCAAGCCTGAATGCTTCTACCAAGGGTGACAGCAACTTTCAGGGAGAGTTTGGGTACTGCGGTAATGCTCTTTCTTCCACCCAGCTGCATCAAGCATGGGGACCACAGAGGTCTGATCTCGCAATAGCAGGTGAATCCTGGGCTCAGGTACGCCTTTCCTGAGAAGACACTGAGTCCTCGATGCACTTGCTATCATGCCAAGGGGAGAACAGTGAGCAGTGTTGACTTCACCACCCTCACCTGCTGTCCATCATCTCCCTTCAGCCACCAAGAGGTGTCCCTGGCTGGTGTTAACCCCCCTGCAGAACTCGAGGGGTGACTGGGAAAGAGGCTTTGAACACAGCAGAGCTTCCCACCACGTCCTGCAAGAAGCATCCCCCACCATGACTGCCCTGACCACCCTGCAGCATCCAGCTCCTGCAGCCAAACCCAAGCATCTTCCTGCCCAGTAATCCAAGACATCAGCATCTGCCTCCAAGCACAGCCAGGCATTCTTCATGGGGGAAAGCTTCTTTATAGGCAGCTAATTGGGCTTAGGCATAAGAAGGACTTGAACATCATTTGTGACAGTGAGAGCAAGGAGGTTTAAAGAAGGTTATTAATGGTGTACACTGCTGTATACAACAGCATAATCACCAAAAAAAATATGAGCTCCATTAAGCATCATTATCAAGGCCTGGAGCTAATCATTTAAGCTTAATGAAACTAATACATTTCTCCAGCACCAGCAGTAGTGCTTGTTCCTTGGAGAGAAGCAGCAGCCGGGAAGGATCAAGCCATGGTGTCTCAGCAGCATTGCTGCTGACCCTTCCCTTTCTCTTTTCCCTTTCTTCATTCCTCCCTCTCGTACTGCAAACCTTCTAGATCATACTGTAAAGATGACCCTGACCATGGCACCAGCGCCTGTGCTGGCTCTGGGCTCCACATTCCCAAGAACTGAGCCCCCTTCCAGGTACTTTCAGAAGCAATTCACTCATTTCAGCAGGAAACCTTTTGCTTTAGCAGCTCCAAGACCTTGCTAATGGTGTCATACATGGAGCCTCACCAGTCCTTGGCACGGCTCAGGCTGGTGCTGCTGGTCTTTGCTCCCCAGGACCAAATCTCTCCATCACCAAGGGGGACAGTGAGATCTCCCAAAACCCCCTTAGCTGGTGCAGGAGCAGGGCTCCAAGTTGTCCCCCTCCAGCACTCTCCTGTGCCACCAGTCCCGCTGCTTCCCCCTACACCCTGCTCTCCCCTGTTTTGAGCATCCCTTCGGAGACAGAAGGAGAAATGCCTCTGAGCCAAGGCGGTTGTGATGATTTCACTGCTTAATTATGCAGAGAAGTCATTTAGCTGTGGCTGTGCGTGATGGAGCGATGTGACAGAGAGGAGCCAAACCCACAGCCACTTTGTGCATCACAAATGAAAGAGGGAAAAAAACCACCCCAAAGTGAGCAAACCCAAGCGCCGTGACCTGTGTCTGCCCCTCTGTGAACCACTGTGCTGTGCTGCCCTCAAACACACTGCAGTGAGGGACAGGCAGCTCAGACTGGGAAACAATTAGGAATCCCATTAACTCCACTTCCCCTTCGCCTTTGTCTGCGCCTGGTTTCTGCCCTGGGCCCAGCAGTGGGGTCATCACTGCAGCAGGACTCACTGTCACTTTAAAGAGGAGCCTGGGATTAGCGCCGGCCTTATTAAAACCCTCACTCACACCTCATTCTGCCTTCACACTGGAGATGATTTATCTTGATTTATTCTAATTAGTTGTAATTTTTTTGTTTTAATGAGCTCTTCTGCAGGCTTTTTGTGCTTCATCACCACCCTCCTCAGCTGCTATAATACCTTCCAAGGAGGTCTTTTAATAAGGAGAGGTTTCCAAGGCCACCTCAGATAGGAAGCTTTTTGTTGTAATAAGAAAGAAGAGAATTAAGACAAGATTTGCCTCTCCTCCAGGGTGGGTTTGCTGTGGAGCATCTGGCTGGGAACAGGAGGTTGCACTTCAGCACATCACCCAAATGGCAAGACAGCCCTTAATTACCAGCAGCATTTGCAACTGGGTTTAAAGCCTGGCAAAAGAAAACAAAGAGGAGAAAAGTCTCTTCCCCCCTGCCCTGGCTACAGCACATTATTTGAGGGAGGAATTCCTGGCTATGAGATGTTGCAGTGCCCAGAGGCAGCAGCAGCTCCAGAAGGGGTTAGTGATGCTTAACACCAGGGTCACACACACAGCCCACCAGGAGGGTCCGTGCTGCTGGTGGTGGTGGGGGCACCAGGCTTGAGCCCCAAAGCATCCCCAAGATGGGTACAGGCAGAAGCATCCAAACCACGATGCCCTAGCACCCCATTGGCACTGCTTCATCCACAGAGGTCTCTCCTCTAGGATGGGCAAAGCTCCAGGAGCTCCCGGGTCTGCTCCCAGGGGTGGCTGTGCTGGTTCATGGCCAGGAGCTCCTGCAGAATCTCCTGGTCTTTGATTTAAACGGGACAGAAAGGCCATCTGGTCAGCCAGGGTGCGTTATTTCTATGCACTGCGTTCTTTCATTAGAGGAAAGGAGAGTTTCTGCTTCTCTGACCCCGGCAGCCATCATGCAGCGAAGTCTTCTCTTTGGGGACATCCAAAAATAAAGCAGATGATGCTTTGCAAGTACAGACTGAAGCCACAACAAAGCCAAGCCTCCAAACAGAAGAGAAACTCCCAAAGAGAAACGTGAAAAACCCCAAATGACCTCGACTTCAGCAGAGAAACAGCTGGATGGTTACGGGATGCTCTCTGGGGGAAAAGGGACCGGCTTGCACCAAAAGGGCCTGAGTTTGTGTGAGAAACTGTGGGAAACCCTCGGGGACCAAGGGAGTGCTCTGGGAAGGAAAAACACCTTCAAGTGTTGTATTAACCCCCCAGTGCAAACCCAGGTTGGATCTGCAGCAACAAGAACCAGCTGCCAAGCCTGGAGGGCCTGAGGGGAGAACTGCGGCACAGGGGGACCAGGGAAGAGGATGCTGGAGGAAAACAGGCTGAGCTCTTGCTCAGAGCTGTGCAGAGAAAGCAAAACCATCCCCATCAGCCAAGGAAAGGGTCTGTGGCCACCCGAGGACCCCGCAACATCAGCCATCAGCCTGCTGGGAGCGTGTGAGAGGCACCAAGTGCATCCCTGCAGGGAGAGCCAGTAAGCATGTCCTGACCGTGGGCACACATGGCTCAGGAGCGATGCTTACCCAGAGCAGAGCTGGACACAGCTTTGGGAGCTGCTGTGCCAGCTCTTGGCCATGAGCCGGCTCCTTCCATGGGAGGTGGGGACCCTTCCTAAGGCCAACCCGGCTCTTCCAGGAGAAGAACGCGGGCCTCTGGCGATGCGTGGCGTGTCCGGACAGCTCTGGAGCTTCCTGTGGATTCTTTACCCTGCTCCGAATAAATCAATTCAGCTTTAGCTTCCATTTTAGGAAGATCAGTCCTCTGGGACAGGCTGGGAGCCTGCGAGGAGCCACGGGGGGCACAAACCAGCACTCAAACACTCAGCCCCACGGAGCATCCCTTTGCTGAGGGCCAGTGGTGGACGCACGGTACATGGCTGAGTGGCTCATTCAGCCTCCTGCGAACCAAGCCTCTGCTGCTGAGCCACCGGCAGCTCTCCCAGGGCTTGGGTGACCTTATCCTTATCTCCTTGTGCCCTTCAACCCCTCCTCTAGATGGTTTCCCATGACGCAGCCCCCTTATCTCCTGGCGCCTCATTCCCCGTCCGGAGCCCTCCCTGTCAGCACATCCCAGCGCAGGGATCACCACTGCAGAGCAGTTGGAAACATCTTTCCCAAAGAAGAAGGCCACATGAACCACCCATGTTCCCCTCCGGCTGCCAGGAAACCTTTGCTGGAGCTTAAAGCTGTGCTTCCAAGCACATGGTCTTGAGGTGCATCAGCTCCAGCCCCAGCATCTCTCCCCAGAGCAGGCACACTCCTCATGCTCCCTGCCCTGGCTGCTGCCTGGGCAGCAAGGCGCATGCTGTGGTGATAAAGAGCCAGCATTAGGACTGCTTAATGACACCAGCCCCTTTCACATGGGATTGTGTGCTTGCTTTTTCCTTAGAAAGAAAAGGCTAAACTCTTTCAAACACCTTCTCCTCTCCGGTCACCAGCCTTGCTCCCAGGGCAAGCTTTGAAAGGCCTGATTAGGATGGCTCCTCTCTTCCTCCTTCAGCAGTAAAAATCATTTGGCTTTGAATGATGCGGATATTGATCAGTCTAATGCTGCTCCAGAAGGAGAATAAGGGGAGCCCTGGAATGGTTTGGATGGGGCCAGTGTAAAGCTGCTGCTGGAGCTGGGGTGCGTTGTGCAAGGCAAATTGCTGATAAGCACAATCCTGCCCCTTCAACACATGGGAGGGGTCCCAAACTGCCCAGTCCTGGGGGCCTCAGTCCCTCCTGACCCCCTCAGCCAGCCCGGGACGCCTGCAGGAAGCTTGCTTCCCCCTCGACCACAGCCGCATCCCGCACAGCATCTCCCTGTGAGAGCCCATATTAAGCTATAAACACAATGTGCTATGACAGCACCCCATGCACTGTAATTGCTCTAAACCCATGACATGGAACGTAAGTGGTGGAGTGGCCATTACAGGGTTGTGTTACAGGGTCTAATGGCTCCAAGCCATGATCTCACACACAGGCTGAGGAGGAGCAAGCAGCTCCCACTCCCCACTGACCCCAGCTCTGCAGCACCCTGGCACCCCGGAAGCACGCGGTTTCCACCCCATCCCCTGCAGACCCAGCAGAGATGCTGGTGCAGCCACGCTCCGCTGTTTCCAAGCTTGTTTTTCCATCTGCAGGAGCACCGGTAGGGATTATTTGTTTTAAAGCCTCCTTCACTTCAATAACCAGCTCATGCTTAAGGGAAAGAAAACAGATACCCACTTACAGTTGTTCCATTAGCATATGATACTCCAGACAACGCAACAGCTTGAGAAGCCGCACAGGTCCACGCACACTGCCTGTGTAAGAGGTCCTCAGCGCTAATTGCCAATGCCAACCTCAGCCATTAAGAAATTATGGCTAATGCATCTTACAGCAGCCTTTATAAGATGCTATTAAAGAAGTCAGCAGACCCAAATAAACCAGAAAGTGATGAGAACATAGCAACCTTCCCCCAGAGTGCAGGATCAGCAGGAGAGGAAGCAGAGAGCCACCACCTGCCTGCAGCAGCCCCAGGGCGAAGACTGGGACCTCCCCATATAGCCTGTGGTGGGAGAGGGGCTCAGCTGCAGGCAGTTTCCCCCCCACACCCCCTGAAGCTGGTTCCCTGGGCCCCATCAGCATCCCCAGCTGTAATCCCAGGTATGCTGTGGGGCTGCATCCAAGCACTCGGTCCATGAAGACACACGTGCTTCCCATAGGATCCTTCCCATGAAAAGTGCATTGAGGGGATGGGGGCAAAACTGGGCCTGGGGATTGTTCCAACACCAAAAAGAAGTCATCCTTTGCAGGGGAAGAGGAGGGACAGTTTGTGCAGGAGCGGAGTCACCCATGGGGCACCCTGGTGCTGAGTGGCATGAGGCCGGAGCTGGGGCTGTGACTCAGGGCTCTTTGGCTTCCCATCCCCATGCAGGGATTACATTTCATGGCTTAGATTTTATTCATAAACTCACTGTGCTCACAGCCCTGCCTGGCAGAGCCCGGCTGGGGCCAGGGCTGGCTGCCACTGACACGCACTGGGCGTTAAATACACCCCCCCCCCCCAGTACAAACAGCATTAACCATCAAAACCAGGGTGAGAGCCCCCAGGCTCCCCTGTGTGACCCACTGTGACGTACCCCCGTGGCCCCGTAACAGGGTTTACACCACGTGATGGGCTGTTGTTGGTAACCGCATCCCGGAGGGGCCAGGCCCGGGCATGTGAGGCTGTATTTTTATCTCCCAAGTCCTGGTGACACGGAAAACCGAGCCCAGGTGCCACAGGGATTGATGGAAAAACTCCTGCTGCCCATTGGCACCTCTGCTTTGCCAGCCCTGAGCACTGCAGCACGTCAGCACTTCTTACCCGGTGCTTTGCCCCTGGGAATGGTTTTAAGGTTGCGTCCAGAGCCCCATGGAAACCATTCGCCAGTACCATTAGCTGGGAAGTGCTCCCCATGGAGCTGGATGGAAACGGGGATGGTGCAAACCCAACTTTCCGAGCTCGGAGGTTTGAGCATCCCCAAGCAGGAGGAACATTTGCAACCTCTGAAGAGGGTAAGGAAAGGATGAGCCCATGGTCCTCACTGCACCTCCCTGGCACGGTGTTAGCCAGGACTTGGCATTCCCCGGCTGCAGAACGGGCAATGTTTCAGCTGCCCATCATTGCAGACATCCCCACACATCTCTCTCCTCCTTCCCCCCATGGGCAGCACCAGTGCCAGGCTAGGAGGTGCCACAGGGTGACATCCCCCCTTGTCCCCCCTTAGGCTCAGCTGAGACACACAGAGGCTAAGAACATCGACTGGGTTTTATTCCTCAGGTCTGACAAGAAAAAGCACAATTCCTCCTTGGAAAAAAAAAAAAAGAAAATAAAGAGCAAAAACCTGACCAGAACACGGAAAACCCCAGACCAACGTTCAGAGCACGCAGACGGGTGGCGTTCCTCGGGACAGAGGCCGGGCCAGCAAGCTCCGCTGCCGGATGCGCATCCTTTGCAAAGATATAGTTTATAAAAACAAACCCCAAAACCTACAGAGGAGGGAAGGACACAGGACTACGGGAATCCACATCAATTCTAGAGAAACAAAAAGGGCCCTTTTCTTGCTACTGTCATAAATATCCCATCCGGGCGACTTGGAGCAAAACCCAACCGTGAGGAGGAATCCGTTCTGCTCGGCCCCATGGGCACAACGCCTCTACCGGCTCCTCAGACCGCTACAAGCCCTCGGGACGGTGGCCTGGCACCCCGTGTGCCCCCTGGCTCTCAGCTGGTCCCCCCCGGGGTGGCGGGGGCTGCTGCCATCACCCTTGAGCCAGAGGCAGTCCAGACGCCGCGCCGCAGGGGACCAGGGAGCGGGGTTCCGGGGGGAAAGGGGAGAGGGGAGGAGGGATGCAGGGATGCGGGAGGCTGCTCAGGCGCACGTGGCCTCCTGGCTCTCGATGGGGATCTCGCTGCCGCAGCCGCCCTCGCCGTGCTGCTGGTAGGGGGGGATCTGGGGCGCCTCGATGATCAGCAGCCCCTCCGGCGACAAGGAGGCGAAGACCGTGATGGGGTCCACCTCGTAGGGCAGCCTGCAGGACGGGAGGAAGGACGGGACGGGTTAGGAGCTGGGGCTCGCAGCGTGCCCCATCCCTGGGTACCACCGGTGCCCACCCAGCAGCGGCGGCGCGGGGCTCGGCGAAGCCGGTGCCCTCACTGGAGGGCCTGTGAATGCGCCGGGGACATTCAAAGCGGCTCCCGGCCCCTGCGGGCTCTGTTTAATCTCCCCAGCACATGTGTTTGCTGCGATGTCACCCGCCCGGGAGCGGACCCTGCGCTGCCGCAGCGTCAGACACAAACCTTGCCCGTAAAAGGAGCCGCCGCGGCTGCCGAGCGTGAGCCGGAGGGAGCTGGTGCTCGCCCCAGCGATGCACAGGGCTCCTCTGGGGTGGAAAAGCGAAGCTCGGGCTGAGGAAACCCTTTGTGTTCCCAGGGCTTGGCTGCTTCTCCCTTTCAGCCCTGCAAGCGCTATGGCTGTGGGTCGGACCCCCCTGCACGGGTGAAGCCTCCGGACTTGCCTTTCCTCCCTGCCCTTTGCTGCTGTTGTTGCCAAAATGAGCCACCGTGGTGAGTCAACACGATAGCAATCTAACTGACATCATTCAGGTAGATGGAATATAGATACCCTCACACACAGGGGTGGATTTTGGGGCTGATGATGGTGTCAGCCCATCGTGCCCTGCTGAGCCCCGGGGGATGTGCTGGCACCAGGAGTACCCCCTCAAGCTTCCTGTGTCCTGACTGGCTCTAAACACAGCCCTGGGCCTCGAGGAGACTGGCAAAGCACCCAGAAGCAGCTCTCCTCCTCCTTTACCTCCCTTGGGGAATCACTGCACCAGCCCGGCACGAGCTGCAGAAGGGCAGGTTTTGGGGTGCAAAGAGGCACAGGAGTCCCCCTGCCTGCATGAGCCAGGGCGTGGGGACTGGCAGAGCTCAGCCTGCAGGGACGGGGCCCACAGCAGGGCAGTGACACTCGGGCGCTGGTCAGCAGGACGCGGCAGCCCCGCTGCGCCCCAGCCCCTTTGGCAGGAGGGGGCTGGCTGGTACTCACTGGATTTTCTTGGTGAAGTTCTTGGAGACGATCCCTCCTTCCACCTGCTGCTCCTCGTGCTTGCCTGTGAGGAAGGGAACCCCTCGTCAGCACCGCACCCCAACAACAGAACCCAACAGCAGAGCTCCCAGAGGAGCCGCTTCCCTTCCCCTCTGCAAACCCTTCCCTTCGGGAGCCTCTCCTGTGTGGGGCACACTCAGATCTCCAGTGGGAGCCTGGGGTCTCACAGCCCACCGAGAGCTGGGCTTTAAGGAAAAGCCCCCAGGTGCAGTAAAGCCTTTGGAGGTGGCAGCATCCCCCCTTGTCCTGCTCCCCAGGCTGAGCTCCCCTGCGCTGCGCCGTCAGGATGGGGCTCCCTGGGCCTGGTGCATCTCTGAAGTCAAACCCAGGCTGCCTGGATCCCCCTGTCCAGGGGGCTGTCCCCATGTGATGCCAGGAGCCACACGGCCCCCCCCGGGGACCCGGCTCAGGGTGATGGAGGATGCGGATGCTGGGCTGCAGGGATGCTCCTGGCACATCCCCACCAGTAACCACGTTGCTGGGGACGTGCCTCTGGCCAGCTCATCCCCAGGCTGGGCTCTTTCCGCTGTCCCCCACTTCCCAGCACTGGAGCTGCCTCTCCCTTGGCCCCTTTAAAGGGTATCTCCCTCCGCACCGGCCTCACCCCAGCTATAATTAACCGAGCCAAGCTGGGGCCGCTCTTGGCAGCTGCCGCTCGCCCCGGTGCCTCCCTGCACCCTCACCCCCCAGGGGCCTCGTCCTTCTCATTCCTGCAGCCAAACCAGCACGGTTCGTGAGCCAGGCCCCCCCACTGCACCCCCGGACTGCCCCAAGCCCCGGCCCTGCTCCCGGCTTCAACCAGAGGCGATCTCCGCGCATTAGGGCGATCCCCTGAGCCGGGACCCGTGCTCCTCAGCGGCCCCGCTCTCACCTGACACCTCGACGTAGCCATCCTTGGTTTTGACCGTGAGCTCCTCGGGTTTGAAGCTGTGCACGTTCACGCACACCTTCCACGGCTCGCGGGGAAAGGGCGCGGGGCTGCGGCTCTCGGGGTACCCCCCGAAGTGGGCGCCGTAGCTGGGGGCCATGGTGGAGGCGCGGGCCATGCCCGAGCGCAGGGGGCCCGGCCAGGTCGTGGTGAGCCGGGGCCGAGCCCAGTCGGGCCAGTCCGCGGTGAGGTCCCCGGGGAAGGGCGACATCCCGAAGTCATCGTCCAGCAGGCGCGAGGTCAGGCCGGGCTCCCGGAACGGGTCGCGGACGCCGCGCCGGCCGGGGTAGTGGCAGGAGAAGGGCAGCTGGCTGTCGGCCATGGCCGCCGGCAGCGGGGTCCGGACGGGTCCCCCGGGCTGTCCCACGGAGCCTCAGCCCCTGCGCGGCTGCTCCTGGCTGCGAACTTCCCTGCGGAGCCCTCCCCGGAGGAGACGCATCCACCCCGGGCGGAGCGTCCCCTGCTTCCCCGGCACCGGGGGAAGGACGCGGGCGCGGATCAGCCCGGGGCTGAAGCCCTGCGAGCCGAGGAGCGCAGGAAGGACGGAGAGGGCTCGGCGGCCGCCGCAGAGCGCTTCCTGTCTGGCCGCGATCCCAGGCACCGGCAGGGGAGAAGCAAAACTCGGCGGCAGAGGGAAATCAAACACCCCGAATACCCCAGAGCGCTCCGCTCACTGCCCAGCGCCTCACGGGCGACCTTCCCCAGCGCTGCCGGGCGAGAGCTGCAATAAATGCCTGAGCTCGGAGCCGAGAAACTTCTCCAACCTCCCAGCCACCGGGCGAGCCCTATTTATACGGGTCCGGGGGGGGGGGGGTGTTTTGCAATCCCTGCCCTGTCAGCCGGGTATTTTGGAGAGGATGAAACAGCCGCCGAGAATCCGGGCTGCGGCAGCTGACCCCCGCCGCCGGCCTCAGCGCCGCGCTGCCCCCCGCGCCCAGCCCCGGCCCCCAAAATAGCCCCGAGCTCAGCGCCGGCTGCCTCCAGCCCGGGGTCACCCGTTAAAAATACCCGCGGCGGGGCCGGCCCCGCGCTGTAAATCACGAGTGGCCGCGCCAGCGCGGAGCCGCTGTGCTGGGAAAGGGGTCACTGGGGGCACCTCCAGTGCGGGGCTGCGAGGGGGGGCTTGGGGACACTGGGGCAGGGAAGGACCCCTTTGTGGGCCGGGGCGTGAGGCACCGAACCACAGCCGCGGGTGGGTTGGAAAGGTCCCCGAGGCCACCCAGCCCCTGCCACGGGCAGGGACCCCTTCCACTGGAGCAGCTTGCTCCAAGCCCCTGTGTCCAACCTGGCCTTGAGCACTGCCAGGGATGGGGCAGCCACAGCTTCTCTGGGCACCCTGTGCCAGCGCCTCAGCACCCTCACAGGGAAGAGCTTCTGCCTCAGAGCTCAGCTCAGCCTCCCCTGTTTCAGTCTGAACCCATCACCCCTTGCCCTATCGCTCCAGCCCTGACGAAGAGCCCCGCTCTGCATCTCAGCAGCCCAGCGCTGCCCAGCGCTGCGCTGCGGGACGCAGGAGGGAAGCCGCGGGGTGCCCCTTTCCCCGCAGGGGATGTCCAGAGCCGCATCCCCCTTACGCAGACCCCAGCGGCGGCGGGGCCGGGGCCTTGCTCAGCACCGGCCTCCCCTCACCCTCCTCCTCCTCCTCCTCGCCCCGCGGCGGGCGCAGGCAGGGCGAGGCGTTAATCACAGCCGCGGCGCTAATTACAGGGCAGCGGCAGCGGGAGCGGGCAGCGCCGCGGCGAGAGCCTGCGAGCTCCCGTCGGGAGACGCGGCCCCGGCCTCGCACGCAGCGGCCGCACCTGGGGCCAGCGAGGGGCTTCCCGTGGGGGCGGCCCGGGCACGGCTGGGGGGCGCGATGGGGCGCGGCAGAGGGTGGGATGTGACCAGTGAAGGCGATGCTGGGTACGGGACCCCTTCCTCGTGCCGCATCCTCCCTCCCGGCTCTGCCTCATGCTCCTTCTCTCCAGCATCTGCAATTTCTCTAATGGACTTGATGGAACTAATTACAGCAGGAAGCTTTAATGCAGCCCAGGCCGCGCTGCAATTCAGCTGATGGTCACTCCAGCGGCATTAATCACGCTGCTCCGACGCCACAGTGCAGGGGAAGGGAGCTGCTTCTCCCTGCTGTGGGGCAGGGATGCTCCCATGGGATCAGCTCCTTTGTGTCCGCCATGCATTGGGGTCTCCCTCGGGTCTAAGGGGGTGCCTGGGGAGGTTCCGGCTGCTGGCCGAGCACCCAGGGGTGCAAGGAGGCAGCTTCCCGTGGAGGGGCAGAGCATCCCCCTGCGTCCCCTTTGTCCTGCCTGGCGCTGCAGCCCAGCTCCTCTCAGCTTGCCTGGGGAGCGGGATCACCCCAGCTCCGCGCCCGCTGGAAGGGGACGAGCCCCGGGGTGGTTTGGGGCAGCTCCAGGAGCCTCCCAGCATCTCCGGCCCCACATCTCCCTGCCCAGCTGCGGGGCCACGCTCCCTCCCCGGCCTGGAATCCCCCCTGGCTCCCTGTGTATCCCGGTTACTCACATGTCCCCTCCCGCCGGCTCTCACCCTCCCTGGGCCATCCCAATTTAGCTCCTGTTGTCCCAGGCGCCTCCGGCCGGGCCCCACCGCATCCGCTCTGGGCAGCACGAAGCAGCCCCCCCCATCCCTTCTCCTCCCAGCGACCGGGGGACGCTGCCCCCCGTGCGCCCAGGCCCTTCCTGGGGGCCCCGTTGGGAGCAGGGAAGGGCAGGGAGAGCCGCCACAACCAGCAACCCGCAACGGCTCTTGCTTCACCCCGTGCCCCAGGGAGCCGGCCCTCGGCTGCGGGGAGCCCAGGGCCCTGCCCTTCCCTGCGGAGCAGCTGGAAGAACCCAAGATATCCAAGAGGAACGTGACCACGGGGGCTGCGATGAGAAGGAAACACTGTCTGAGCCTTTATTGGAACCCTTCTCCTAACCAGGCTAACAACAGGAATACCCCAGGAGGACTAAGGAATACAGTCTGCGTTTGGATGGGGAGCAAAGGGGTGTCACAATGAGGTCACAGCAGGTGATGGGCATGGACCAGCGGGTGAGGACACACGGACACCGGTTCCCTCGCGGCTTTTCTCACCTGTTTGCTCCAAATCCTCTCATTCCTGGGTTTCGGAGGCAGAGCTGCCCGGGGCTGGGGAGGTTCCGGGTGTTGCTCTCTGGGCAAGAGCCCGAAAGTCGGGGTGCTTGACCATGGATCTGTTGCCACAACAGCGGCCGCAGCAGGGCTCCGGAGACCCTCCCCATCGTGTGCAAACTTCCAGGTAGCAGCAAAAGCCACGGAGTTCTCTGGTAAGGAGGTAACAACACCCCAGTGGGCACTGAAGGGCAAAGGCATCGCTCAGGCACCTGAACCTGCCCCTTTCTCAAGCAAACATCCCCATAGCCCCACGGATGGGGGCCCTGCAGGTGGAAGGGGGTGAAGCAGGACGTGGCACAAGGATGAGGGCCTCGGGATGGGGCAGGCGGACATCCTTGCTGGCTGGCAAAGCACTCGAGCCCTATCCCTTTTATCACACCAATGAAAGGGTGACAAGTCCCCCGTTAACGCCTGAGAGCCAAGAGGGGGCCAGTGGTGGGAGAGCACAGATCTCCAGGGATCTCGGCATGGCACAGAGGGGGAAAAGCGGGATGATTCCTCCACCACAACAGGCTCTGTCACCTCCGAAGGCCCGGCGCCTTCCCGGGGGCTGCGATCGGTGGACAGAAGCTGGTCCAAGGAGATGGAGGATTTTCCCCTGCTTCGCTCGTCTTCATCTAAATGAGATTCCTCTGAATCACTGGCGGTTGAGCTCCAGCTGACCCGGATTTGTCTCCATGCTGCTGACAGCCTCACTTACTGGGAATCCCCCTCTCCGATAACCGGTCTCTAACGGTACGGCAACACCTGGAAAGCTCCCTGCCTTCCTGGACCCAATGGCAAGACCCAAAGAGCTTTTTCAGAGGAATGCTCAATAAATAGAATAAATATTAAATAGAGGCCAAGTCCTCTCAGCCTGTTCAGTGTATGTACAATGCATAGCAAAATAACAGTGATTGGCTGTTGCACACGAGCTTGGTACAAATTCAGTCCCCCAAAGCAACAGAGACATTGAGAAAAGCTGCAGTCAACACAAAGCAAAGGTCAGCGGGGTGCTGGGACTCATGAAGGGAGCAAAGGACACAGCAGTGCTCTGGAACATCCCTTATCTTTGCTGTCCAGCGAACCCGCAGAGATGGGGGGGTTCTCTGAGCCCGGCCCCAGTGCAGGGGCTGGGAGAAGGGGGATGAGCCTTGCTCGGTGTGATAATCCCAAGGTAGTCCCAGGAGCAGGGGGAACCAACAGCACAACTCTGGGGTCAGGGTGATGTTTGGGATGGGTGCTGTGGTGTGCTCTGCTGGGGAAAGGCAAGCGGGGTGCTTATGGGGTGGAAACAAAATCATGGGTGAGGAAGAGCCTGTGATTGAGGAAAGCAAACCCCTCTGAGACAGGGCTTCCAAAAACCAGCTGAGGTGTTCTCCTGATGCCTCCAGGCTGCAGCCAGCCCTGGGCGTCCCCCATGAGGCCAACAGCAGGCGGGCAGGGGTTCACCAACACGGACTGAGCTGCCTTTCCAGCAGCTGAATGCTGCTCGCTGCAGAGAGCACCAGCAGCAAGCTGAGATGCTGGATGCGGAGCAGAAGTCCGTGAAAGCAATGAATGCGCAAAACAACATGAAAAACTAAGCAAGTGCTGGCAAAAGGCACAGACAGAAAAGCTCACGGGCTTCAGGCAAAGCAACAGGAAACCCAGCTTCCGCAGACAGGGAGGGTGATGTTCCATTGTACTACACGTCTGAAATAAGTTAAAAGGTAAGTACCACCGCTGAGGGATCTCGTGTACACCTGCACACGTACCCGCACATCCGCGTGCACGCACAGGCCCGGTCGGGTCCTGTCACCACAGCCGGGATTTTGCAAGCACCTTCAGCCTGGCTCACTCGCTCGCAGCCTCATTCCTTTAGTTTTTCCATGGGTGGATAAACAGGGCAGGGGAGTCCTGGCGATGGCATCCTCCCAGGGGGAGCAGCGGGGCCTCTGCAGAGCCGCTCGGTTTCGGGCTGTGCGGAGCCAAGGCAAACAGCAGCAGCAGCCAACTGGCACCCAGCCGGGTGAGCACGGACCGGGCTGAGCAGGGACGGGCTGAGACTTCCCCTTGCAGCACCGCCGACACCCCAGTGCGTGGCCAGCCGGTGAGCAGACCCTCGCCGTCACCTCCGTGAGGTCCCAGACCCGTTTCTACAGTCACATCCATCACAAATCTACCGAGAAACCTTGGATTTTACCACGAGAACGGACCAACAGCTCTGCCCTGTGCCCCGCTGCCTCTCCAGCCTGCTCCAGAGAGCGCAGCCAAAGGGACGCGTTGGCAGCAGCAGTGACGGTCGCTGCTCACCGAGAGGCGCCAGGGCTGTAAACCTTTACATGAGACCAGCGGCATGGATACATTCAAACAAACAAACAGATCCCAAAATAACTTCCTGCTTCAAAACAAATAGAAATAAATAAATAGCGGTACCAGGGAGCACCTGCATCCATTCTGACACACCATTAAACACAGAAGCACAAGAATAAATAAATAAATAAATAACTTAAGAGGTTTACTCCAACATGAGGAAACCCCAGCAATGTTTATCTGCCATGGACCACGCAAGCAGAGGCAGCCCTTAAAGCATGGATCAGCTGGATGGGAACGAGAGCTGCCCCACACAACCCTTGGAGTCATCTGTCCCACGGGCAGTGGGTGCTGCTGGCTCTGATGTGGTGCTTCGATCATCTGTCCCCAGTCAGTTGCGTTTGGTATTTACACCAGTGGCACAAAGCCCCTCTTCTCTTCTGTCCTAGTTTTTGACGTCCTGGCTTGTTGCTTCCTTCCATATGCTTTAGGAGGATGAGAATACTCTTGGAACACTGGTGGGTCTGGAGTTTGGGCTCCCATCGCTGCCGTCGGATCTTCCCCAGGAGCAGAAGGACAGGGTGCTCAGTGTCACACTGGGAGAGGCTCTCTGGGGAAGAAGTATGAGGTTTCAGCCCTTTACGAGGAGGGAGTCCGCTGCAGAAGATGGCCAAGGGGCTGCTGTCAAGGGCAGCACAGGATGGAAGCTTGTGGCACCCCACTGCACGAACACCCCATCTCTGATCCCTCAAGCAAAGCCCTGGAGCGATTGTTCAGCCTCACCAGCAAAGCTTTTCTCTATGTTTCCTACAAAGCGGCCTCCCAGCAGGACACATCCCCACCAAGCCACTGAGCAATGCCCAGCTCTGCCTCAGCCACCCTCATCCTCCAATTACCTGCATTACCAGGCAGGGGATCAGGGACTGGGAAAAGGGGTGGGTTTGGGGTTTGAAGGCAGAAGACAAGGGGGACCCTTGTGTTTCGTACCTCTCAGGTTGGAATACACCCACCCTGTGGTCCTTTCCAACAGGTAACAGGTTTACGTGCTTGCTAACGTGACCACCCAGCTCCAGCAGAACACCCTGTGGCGCTTGGCCTTCCTCCACTTGCAGCTTTGCCCCTCTGCCTACGGGGGGGATGGTGGTAACTGTAGCTGGGGGGGGATGTTGCATTTCTTTCTGCCCCCTCTCCTCCTCCCCTTAGCCCTTTGCTGTGACACTTCAGTGACACACCTCCTTGACTCATGGAGCCCAAACTTGTTAATGATCACGCAGGATGGAAGGGGAGGGGATGGAAAAAGGGAGGGAGGGATGCCTTAAGCCCAAATTAACGTCTCTAAGCACCCAGTGTTGTAAGAGAAATCCTCCTGAGCACCAGCTCAGCCTGTGCTGGGAGAAGCCTTTGTTACCCTGCAAAACACAGGAATTGCGAAGGAGCTGAGCTGGCAGGGAGACAAAACCCCAGGGCCCAGTGCTGCCCAAGCAGGCAGGGCCCTCCTCCTGCTGCCTGCAGCTCCTTGGAATTCCAGGCAATTAGTGGGCAGCCCTTTGTGTCCCCCGGGCTCTGCTCCCTCCTCCCAGCAACAAACTGGGGTAGTGCATCTTCTAGGCCTGCCTCAGTGGACCCTGAGGAGAAACAATGTCCTGAAATCTTCCTGGCACTGCTTAAAATTGCTGCCTGTTATAAGGAAGGGGAATGGGGGTCCCTGCGTGCTCTCACTGTACCCCACAGTAGCCTATCTGCAGATCTTGCAGTCCCACCAGCACTGCCTTCCCTTTAGAGAATCCTCATCCCAAACTGCAAGAGGATTTCTCTGAGAAGGGAACCCCATGGCCCTGACCCTCGGAGCACAGCCTGGCACCAGCATTCCTCTCTCTTGTACCCCCCACTGGCCCCATGGCTGCTTCAGACCTCAGCAGCTCACAAGCAAGTCACAGTGGTGGGGTGCGGGACGAAACAACCCTGCCAAAGATGATGCATACCTGGTAGAAAACAGCAGGAGGAAGAGAAGGCACAGCCTTTTTTTCCCCCAGGAATTAAGCCAGGAGGGTTTCTAGCCTTCTATTTATAGCAGGGACTGGCTGACCAGCAATAAATACGTGTTTTCTCATGGAAGAGGCCTGCTGCAGAATGGGCAGAAACTCTGGAGGAGAGACCCACGGGACCTGATACTTGCCTTGGTGGGGACAAATCACTCCTATCCATCACCAGAGCTTCCCAACAAATCCATCCCTATCTGGGCTTCTCCCTCCAGCAGAAAATCATTCACTGGCTGCTGGTTTGGCAGAAGAGCAAGAGGCTGAATTCTTTCCTTTGGACCAGCTGGCAGCGCATTGGAGAGTGGCAGCGATGGGGAGGATGGAGCAGGTCTGCTGTGACAGACCCTCGGTAAAGCACCAACCCTTCTTCCAGCCCTGGCCTGGGGAGCTGGGACTGATCCACTCACTCCATGAGGTGAGGAAGGGGCTGCACTGGGCGCACGAGGGCTCTTACTCCAAACCGGGGAAGGGGGAGACCCGGCACTGCCACCACATCAGTATCGGGATGATTGCTATCGATGGCCAGGTAGGTGGGAAGGAAGCGGAGAATGCCAGGAATTCGGAGGTGACGCCAGCCCTGGGAGCCGTCAGCGGCACTCCCTACCGACGCAGGCTGTCAGAGCTGCCTCCTGAGTCATAGCTCCTGCTCCTGCTGCGGCTGCTCCTGGGGCCCGAGCTCCGGCTGCGGCTCCTGCCCTCGGTGCTGCTGCTGCTCCAGCTTCGGCTCCGGCTCGTCCGATAGCTGGAGTAGCTCCGGCTCTGACTCGGGGTGCGGCTGAAGCTGCTGTAGGAGGAGGAGTAGCTGCTGGCGCTGCTGGAGGAGGAGGGGCTGGGCCGGTAGTAGGGGATGGGGCGCTTGCGGGCGCTGTGGGGACAGAGATGCGGGTTACCAGCAGCACAAGGATGGATTTACTGCTGAAGACTCTAAAAACCACTGCTTATTCTGCAAAACACTCCCCCAGAATGTGATTGAGTGTTTAGAAGAAATAAAGCAGATCAGTTAGCTGGCGGGCCTTGGGATACAAACCACACACCCCCATGGCCCTTGGGAATGTCCCAAGCAGCAAGTCTGGGGCTGGACTCTGCTTGATGTTGTCCCAAAGTGCCCTCAGTGTGAAGGTTGGATTCAGTATTTGACACTGTATAGTGTGGAACATCTACTACAGCAAACGGTGAAACAAAAAGCTTTGGAGGGGGATGCTCATGGCACATGATGGGGGAGTCCCTGCTCTGACTTCATCTGTTGTAAATGAGACCCTCCATCCTCCATCCTCCCTCTGCCTCTAGCTGGAAATTCCCAGGCTCTAGAGGGGGCAGCAGGATCTGATCGGGCTAAGGAAAACCAGGCTCCTCCTGGAGAAACCAAGGTCTGGGACCCAAAGAGAGCACACGTGTCCCTGGGGAGTGCTGGCTGAGCTTGTCTCCAAGTGATGGGACCACATCCCCTCACCTCGTGATGCGCCGAGCTTCGAGGTGGCTGGGAGAGTCTCTCCTCCGCTTCCTCAGGGGTGAATAGGAGCGTCGCTGCCGGTCCCGCTCCCGGTGCGACTCCTTGTCACTGGAGCTGTACTTGTGCTCGCGGTCTCTGGGGAAGGCACACATTGAAACTGTCACTGCTGCGGTTTTGGATGTGGGGGCAATGACCCATGAAGGCACAGATGAGCAGAGGACACTCAGCACTAAAGCAAAGTGCTCTGGTAGAATCAGCCCTGTGCTCATTCATTCAGCTGGACAAAGAGACACCGAGCACAATAGACATGAGCAGTAATCATATCTGGGGGTTTCAGCAGGGTGGCCCTGCACTGCCAGGCTAAGACGACTTCCACATACCTGTGCCTGTGGATGCACTCTGTGTTTAGCTCTACCAAACCGGCTCTTGCTGGATATGCAGCAGAAGAGGCCAGAACAACCCTGGCAGCAGGCCGCACGTGAGCAGAGGGCCCCAGTTTCCCCGCAGGGCTGTGCAGCTCTGCCCTGCTCTCCAGGAGGAGTGCCAGTGTTGCTATGGTTTTCTCTTTTGTTAAATTCCCCACACACGTCAGCACAGGCCCTTCTGTGGAGTGGAGCTGACTTCATACATCCTGCTCAATGCCAGCTGCAAAGCGCTGTTACAGGTCAAGGGCCTGATCCCAGCACGCAGGACGTGTTCTGTGACACCACGGCAGGGATTGTCACAGCCTGCAACAACCAGACCCTGGTAACATAACATTTAAGGGTGCAAAACATTCACAGCAGCAGAGATGTTACCAGACAAACCTGCCCAAAGGCATCTCTAGGGCTGAGCTCATGAGGTGTGTGTTTTCAGTTGCCTGGACTGGGTTTTCCTCTGCAAGGCTGTGTGAGTGCCAGCATCAGGGTACCTGACATCTCCCCACCCAGCAGGGGCCCTTCACAGGGCCTGACAGCTCTTTGGCAGAGCTGTGACTCTGGAAAGCTGAGTGTCCTTCCCTGCTGCACTAAGATCCCTCTCTGACAAGGGCTGCAGCTCTGCTGCAGGGGCTGCTGGCCAGCATGAGCTCCTCTGGTGATGAAAGGTGTGGGCAGACCCAACTGGAGCCTAATCCTCTGCCCACCACTTACACCAGCATGATAGAGAGGGGCAGTCCCTGGGTTCTCCTGTGAGGCACTTTGATGAGGCTCTGGCAAACGCCAGCAAGCAGCCATCTGCGCACTCTTGGCTGCAAATGCTCAGAACAGAGGAACAGCTATTTCACCTGCCACATGCTCTGAGTGTGAGGTACCATGATGCTCCAAAGCCAGGGGTAAACCATGTCTCTTTCCCAGCAACCTGCCTAGCTCCAAAAGTGCTTTGTGCGGGATTCCCCTGAACCAGCGCAGGGCTATAGGAAATCCACTTTTCCCATAGGAAGTGAAAGGCTCATCTCTGGGCTCTTCCCTTTGCAACCAGCACCAGCTCTGGGGCAATAAATGGTGAGAAATTCCCCCTGGACTGAGGGCCAACATAACATGCAGCCATAATCCTTACTCCACATCTCCCTGCTCCTTCTCACCCCAAGTGCTGAGGACTAAAGCACCCAGTGAGGAAGCTGAGGAAGCAGTTTTGGGCTGGCAGGAGACAGCAAGTGTGCTGGAGTCCCAGCAAGGGAAGGAGGCAGTGGGAAAGGATGAGGCAGCAGATATCACATGAGGAGACAGCTGTACCTGCTACGGCTGTAGCGGGAGTAACTGGGGCTCCGACGAGGCCTTGAACTCCTGCTCCCAGGACTTTTTTTGCAGGATTTGGAGGAGTAGCTGGGGGAACGTGAAGAAGACCTGGGGATAGGCAAGAACCATTCAAGAGTTAAAAATGCTGGAGGGTGAGGTGGTCAAGGCTCCTCCAAATCTGGGGTTCATGGGGCTGTGGGAAGGAGATGTCCCATATTTCAGGGTTCTAACTCAGCTCTGTGTGGCCAGTTCACCCCAAGCCATGCGGGGTGAACTAGGTACCCCCCAATTCTTACACCTCCCCTGCAAGGAGCCTGCCAGGCTGCAAGAGTTAGCCATTGCCCAGGGTCACAGGGGCAGCCGTTTAGAGGCCTTACCTCTTTCCTGAAGAACGGGACCTGCTTCGGGAGTACCTGGGAGAGGCCTTGTGGTGTGAGGAGAGGGAGCGGCTGGAGCCAGGGGAAGACCTGCCCGTGCTGGTGTAGGACTCGCTGCGGGAGCACGGCCTCAGTGAGGAGCTGCGGCTTGGGGACGGGGGGAAATCTCGCTTCTTCTCCTCTGAACAGCTGAGACATAAGGACAGGCACCCTCTGTGGACATATATTTGGACAGTCGTTGAAGCTGGGGCTGAGCTGGGGCTGGTCCCTGGCTGAGGGGAGCACCATGCTCCAGCCAACAACTACTCCCATCCTCCCTTTCCACAACTGGGGATAAAAAAGACCTCTTGGCTCTCCACGCTGCTGCTGCAGGAGACCCTGTGGGTTAGAGCTCAAGAGCTCACCCTCCAGGCTGTGCCAGGGAAGAGCTCTCAGGTGGTGCGAGAGGCAGCAGTTCTGTCCCATGGCCAACACATCAGAGGTGTCTGTTTGCCAGAGCCTGGCTCAGGCCAGTGAGTGGTGCAGCAGCGAGTGAGGTGTGAAGTGCTGGAGCAAAGGGCCTGAGCTCCAGCCTGGCTGTGGAGCTGCAGGAGCAGGGTTGTGTGAATTCCTCTGCTTCCAGAAGCGCCCTGGGTTAGAGCCCAGCAGCAGAGCAGGTCAGCTCCGAGGCAGCCAGGGCCAGCTGCAATCCCAGCTGCACCCATGTGAAGGCAGAGTTATCCCACTGGAGTCACAATGTGAAAAGCACACACAGCCCTAAAATGTTACCCTCTGACTGAAAACCGAGGGCTTGTTCTTCCTAACACCAATTCCTTCTGCTCTCTCATTCAGTGCTCCCACCCCCAGACCACATCCCGGCCCTAACTTTCAGCCTTAAAGAGCCGAGGGCTTGAGCTGGAAGAGCTCTCTAACACCACTGCCTGCACATAGCCTTGAGTACCAACCACCGCACTTAAGTGCCTTCATCCCCTACATCACTGGGCAAACTCCCAGGAATGGGAGGTGGTGATGGAGGCTGGCATTCACTCCCCTCTCCCGATGATCCTGCAGCACTGGGTCATGGTTTGATTTGCTGTCCCCAGCCTTGATGCCCCTTGGCCCCAGCGCACACAGCTACTGCTGTGTTATCCTGCAGCCAGCCGGGCACTTGCCCTTCCCTGTGCTCCCCATCTGCAGGAGATGCTGTCTTGTCACCCAGGAATGGACTGGGAAGGGGCAGGCTGGATCTGGCTCATTGGATAGGTGAAAGAACAGCCCAGAATGGTTTTAGTGAAAATGAGCCCCACTTCCTTTCCTCACAGTAAGCAGAGAGGAAAAATTAGCACAGCAACCCCCTGACGCACTGCTCAGATTTTGCCCAGAAGGACCAGTGACTCCCTTCTTTGCCATGGTCATGCCCAGCTGAGCATGTGTTCAGGACACAGCCCAACCCAGGGCCAAATCCTGCGTTAACCACACTGATACCAGAAGAGCTAGCACAAGCAATGCCCAGGGCTGTGATGGCTGGGTTTTCATCTTCCTCCTCAGGATACAGCATTGATCATTGCTGGGTTCTGGACTCCAGACTGGCAAGACCGTGGGTCTCATCTACATCTCACTGCCTCCAGACCACAAACCCCTCCCTGCCAGGTCACCACTGCAACTGGCGAGCGGGCAGGAGATACAGAGCAACAACGTACCAGGTATGTGGCTGCCAGCAGCAGCTACTGGTAATCACTGACCTTCGGTCTTGTCCCTGGGCATCTGGAGACAGATTTTCCAAAGCTGTTCCCTTGGTCTGGGAAAAGCAACTGGTGAAGGAATTTCCTGAATCAGAGCTGTTATCGCTGTTGGCCAGTTTGGGCTTCCCGGACGAGAAGGCATGGCCAAAGCCATCATGGACTAGACTTCTTTTCTCCTGGCTGTCCTTTGACCTGGATGAGCTTGTTTGAGTGGAGGGAGGGGAGGAAGTATCGTTTCCTGAGTCATATTCATGATACTCTCCATTGTGGCTGGCTAGGTTGCCAGGCGGGCTGTCTGTTTTGGTAAAGAGGTCAGCAGAAGACCCTGACTGAGAGATCTGAAAGCAAAAAAGCCATTTGGCATTGTTTGAACGGGTTTGGGGGGGGGGGAGTGTGTTTCTGGTTTTATTTTGCCTTTTTTTTTTTAAATAAACCCAGAAATTTTACCATCATGATGCACTGAAACAAAAGGAAAGAAACAAAGTAAGAAAGAAAGAAAGAAAAAGAAGAAAGAGGAGAAGAAAACAAAAGCACATATCCCTGAAAGAAAACCACAGTAAGAAGAAACTTCTTTTCCCCCTGCTATGATAACGGGAAGATTTAGAGATCATGCAAAGAGTATCAGCATGCGATTCATGTTAAACAAAAAGAGTTCAGCAAAGTAAACGGGCAACCAAAGAACCAAAATAACTGAATCAAAAAGAGGACAAAGCCCTTATTTAACCTTAAAAGAGGGGAGGGGTTAAAAAATAAATGAATTAATGTGTATACACATATAAAACCCCTACATAATTGTTGGGAAGAAAACAAAAATGAAACGAAATCTTAAAGGAGTGTTTTTTTTTAAGCTTCCTTAATAAAAAGGCTGAATGGATGGCACTAAAATAAGCAGAGAAAAAATCAAATCAAATCAAGGGCTTCTGTACAAAGGAAAAACTGGCAAATGAACAAGTTCTCATTTGGAAGTAAAATAAACGAAAAAAAGAGAAAAAATAAAAATAAAAGAAAAAAGGGGGAGGGAAAAAGAAAAATCCCTCTGAAAATTAAAGGTATACAGATACTTCTTTGTGTGCTTTTTTACCCCCTGAAGAAGATATAGCTAATGCGCTCAAGTGACCTCTCATACATTCCCTGGTGTCTTGCGGATAGCATCCACTTACCCATCAAGAACTCCTCCTTTAGTAGGTAAGGTGTAAGAAAAAAGGAAGAGCGGGCAACATAAGTCCATCATTAGAGTCTCAAATGACATGAAAAAAACATAACCCCTCTCTTCAATCCACACTGCCAACTGTTTGCTTGCCTCCTCTATGCAAATGGCACCACTGCTTTTGGGCTGCTTGCTGGTCTCCCTCATTATTCAGTTTTGTTTCCTTCTGCTTTAAATTAGGCAGTTCAGCCCGTTCCTGGAGGCTGAGTGCTTGTGGTCGCAGCTTGCACTAAATCCCCCTGGGTTTCATGAAGTGACAAAGGGAACTCAAGTGAGGGAAGAAGTAAAGAAATAGAGAAGGAAAAATATTCCCCCCTGTGCTGCATTGGAGCCCTGTGGGGAAGGGGACACAGCCCTGCTCCTGCCAGCCTCTGCATGGGGTTCAGCCAAACTCTGGCTGGGTTTCAGTGGTTGCTGAACCCAATGGGGTCAGCAAGGACCCCAAACCCCGATAGGCAGACTGGGCAGGGCTGTTGTCTGGGGCCCTGAGAGCCACCAAAGGGATTTACATCATTAGAGTATTTTACAAGTCAGTTTTAACTCCATTTGCATTTACCTGAGCTGGTCCAGGAATGTACCAGCACTGGGAGGGAGGCTATGCTAGTGCTAACACCCTGCCCTTGCAGTGGGGTGAGGTTAGGGCCAAATGCGGACCCAACACATTTGCACTCTCATGTGGCCTCCTCCTCTTTCACTCAGATGCTCTCCTCATTCCAATCCATGAGGTTTGGTCTAGGGTCCTTAGCATGTGGACACATAGATTTGGTCCTCCTAGTTTGGGATAGTTCTCCAACACGTTCCCAACAAGCCGTACTCCCTCAAACACCTGCACATGTCCTCACACTGTGCTCTAGGGCACAAAATGCCTTCCCTCTATGCCATGCTCTCCACACTTGGAACTGGGCAATGCTTTGCCTTCACAAACCTGGAGTATTCCAAGCTGAGCAAACAACACTGCAATGTTGGTAATATCTCAGGGAGCAGAGACCTGGGTCATTTGTCACACAGCAGGGCCAGGGCCAGCCCCTTTGGAGAGCGTAGCCCTGGACTGGCTGGTGCGAGGACAGGGTTCCTTCTTATCCACAGAGGGACTACAGACCCTTTACAGTCACCTTTTACATGGAGCTCCTTCATCCCATCAGATGGTGCCTTCACATCCTGCCTGTGGCATCTGATCTGTGTCCCTTGGGTGAAGGTTGCTGACTTGGACACAGATGCTGAACCAGCAGTGACTGAAACCAGAGCAAAGCTACCAACACACACAGCAGCTTCCAGCAGTCTGTGGTGTGACAACTGCCCACAACATCCTCACTCTGAAAATGCCCGGGGCTGGAGGTTCTCCAAATACTTCCTCTATTGCCAGGGAGAGAGGCATTACTGCTTCTGGGATAAGGGACAACAGAATAGGAACTGGTTCATCCATACTGGAGCCGGGGACTCCCCCATCCCCACCCCATACTACCTTCTGACTGATGCTTAGTGCTAACTTAGAGACATCAGGAGCCCCAGCAGCAGACAAGGGAACTGAAGTGATCCTTCTTCACTATCCAACTTGCACCTTCAAAGCAGAAACCCTCAACAGAGCAGAAACATCTCCCAAGTGTTCCCAACTAGGAATGAATGGAGACACGCATTGCAAGTCCTCATCTGGTAGCGTTCCTTACTACTTCTCAGCTCTAGCACTTCTCTGCCAGTCCTTGTTTACTCCAGTAAAAATTATAATGTCAAAGGAGCATCAGAGAGATATTTGGTTATGTTTTTCACTAATTCTTTCTGAAACCCTGATGCCACATCCAGAGCCCTAAGAGAAATGGTCTCTTTGCTTTGAACCACTGCACTCTCCCCAGCCACATCCCGGAAGATACAGGATTGCCTTTAAAACATGCCACTAGATGTTTTTTAATAGGTGGGTTACGGTTTGCATTAGATCTGCACCCAACCCAAGAGACAGCCAGCTTTTGATCACCTCCCATTTACAGGCATAAAACCACCATGTGAAGCACTCCCTGGCTGCAGAGGTAGGAAAGGACTGGAGCGGGACGAGGCTGCTTTGATGGACACCAACCCAGGCATCACACACACTTGTTTCTGCTTCCTCCCAGTCTAAACCAAAAGGGCTTTACTTCTGCAGCTTCTTAGCATTTCCAAACCAGCTTTTAAGGCTTCTGCTTTGCCTTCACTGAAGTCTACCTTCAAAGTAGCAACTGTTGTCAGCACATCACAAAATCTGTCAAGTGACCAGTGGATCAACAAGCTCCCCTGTAGCTCAACATCAGTGGGAGCAGTACTCTGTGGGATACCCACAACATGTGGGTATCAGTGAAATAGGGAGCCCACAGTCCTTGTGAGGCCTGGAGAAGCTGGCTGGGGCAAGGCAGGTGCTGTGGGGGGACACAGCTTCCAGCCCCACCACCTCAGGGCACAAGGCTGTAGCCAGTAACTCCCTGCAGGCCCTGGGGGAGACTTCTGTCGTGTGGCAAGAGCCAGGACAAGCCTCAGGATGCTCAACCTGCCTCTCTGCTTGGGCAAATTCCCCATCTGATGACCTTGGCTTTGCTTCTGGTCCCATTTTACAGCTTCTGAAAGGCATGCCAGCCACCCGAGATGGAAACAGTCCCGCACCTGAAAGCACTGTGCGACATCTACAAACACTGCAGAGCTCAGCTGAATTCTAATGGTTTTTTGTTTTCTAGAGCATCCTAAAACACTCTGCTCACTCACAATCTCATTTTCTCTTTGTGAACATGTTCATTTTTCCACCTCTCTAATAAGTAATTAAACAATCCCAGTGAACTTTGCCTCCTCCAGCTTTCAGCAGGGGAGCTACTGCTGCCCTCAAGGGAACCCAAGATACATTTATTGGAGTTTTTTTGTTTCAAATCATTACTTAATCAAGATGAAGGGGGAGTAGAAATAAGGCCCTCACTCATACACCAGACTGCAATTGTGAGTGTGATCCTAGACCAAGCAGCAGTGGAGTCTAATAGGTTACGAAAATACAATCACTACTCATCTTGCAATTAAACTGAACGACTCCATTTACTGTGCTGCAAACAGCCCTGGGGTGAGAGATGACTCTACATCTGCTCAGCCGTAAGGGGGCTGAGACCCATCAAAGAGCTGCATGGCACAGCCTCACTTCTGCTTGGAGGAGTTCTTTCTTGGGTCTTTTTATTCTTGTCTTGCAACTCACTTCAAAGTGGAGTTAATTTCCTTTTCAGAGGTGCAGAATGTCTCCCCTTCGCTCTTTTCTCTGTGCATTGGAATAATGAAAGGAATAAAACACTTCTGTCAATGACCCTGGTGAGCTTCGTTCTCAGCAAGGGCTCAGCAGACATCTGCTAAGGAGCTGCTGGTGCAGGGAGCAGCACCTGCTGAGGGCTGCACAACTCTGGATCCCACTATATTGAGCAATACTGAGTGAAAAATACCCTTTTTTTGGCTAGATGGGGAGCTCAGGGTGAGGCTTTTTGTACCACAAGGGCTAAGCTAAGTCCAGCAGCATGAAGGCAATGACAGAACTGTCCCTGCAAGGTCAGAGCTTGGGTTATTTGGGGCTGGGTGGTAACACTGCTGAGCAGCCTGGCTCCCAGACGCATTGCTGGGGCTGAATTCCCAGGAATGCCAGGCATAGGTTTGTTCCTTTGCAAAGATCTTCTCAGCATGCTGGGGTGCAGCCAGTGTTATGTGACACAGGGCAGTGTGTGCCCACCTTGGCTCCAGCTAGGCTGGCACTACTTTGGAGCAAGGGTTTGCCTTCCCCACCTCCTTTGGTACCTGGTGTACAGCACAGCCCGTCAGTGGCTGCTGGCCTCCCTGTGTCTCAGTGCTGAGCTGCAAACTTCCCACACCAGAGGTAACCTCAGTAACCTGGTGGGAGCTAAGAAAAAGAGAGAACAGCTTCCATTTTCATGGCAGGCTTTGCCTTTCTGCTCTTCAAGGGCCCTCTTTGTTGACAGAAACATGCTGCCTACCAGTTGAAAGAATAGCTTTTCCTATGTAAACCAGAACAGGCTAGAGCAACAGCAAGCCAATATGCAGGTCTGCTAGAAGGTTTTCTGAGCCCTCCTACACCTGCTATCCCAGTATTTTCTCACTCCTACCTTTCTGCAGACACACGAGCATCGTTTGGAACAGCCGTGCCCCACTGAGCCTCACTGAAAATCTGGCTCGAGCCTGTGTGAATTTGTGACATTGTAAATGAGTCTCAGTGGAAGTAAAGGAGCTGGCAAGGAAAGTGTCTGCATCGTGCAGTTATCTTCATCAGGTACAACAAAAGCAATTAGATTCACGCCCTGCAGGTATTTCTATTGCACTGCTCCACTGAAAGCACACTGGCATGCAATACGTCTGTGTCAGTGTAGAATAAAACATCTGCAGCAGGTTAAGGGGATTCTGTTCAAAAATACATGCTGCATATTACCTAGTTTCTCCACATGCTGGGGCACAGACCCTCATGCAGTCCTGTTCTCAATAGGTGGCTATTGTGGCTGCATGGGATTAAGGGGAGAATGAGTAGGAGAAGCTTGGGAATTCATTGCCAAAAAGAAAAGCAGCAGGGAACTTTGGGGTGTTTCTGCATGCACCAACTTATGCATAAAGGCAAAAGAGAAAGAAGCAGCAAGGTAGAGGCATAGATAGGGCATTATTTCATATGCTTTATCCCTTATAAATTACAGGTAGACCTAGCTAGAAATTGTGGCTGTTCCAGTAGAAAGGAAGGAAAACAAACTGGGGGAGGAATAGCAGAATTTACTACAAAACGTTTCAAGTTTTCAGAAGAAAAAGAATGTGGAATGTGCTTAAAAAGCACAATCTTTGATTTGGAAGTGGTGCTGTAAGATTACCCCATGGGAGTTTATGCTTGTCTCTCTGAGTCTCTCCATTGAGATCCTCCCAAACAATCCCCTTTCCTTTGAATACATAACAATACATCTCCCCAGGTAAGGATGGTTTGGCTGGGAAGGGTAGGGGAAGGTGTCACCCCAACCCTCAGTGGACTGAAACATGGCATTTTTGACTCCCAGTTCTGGATTTTTTTGCATGTTTTCTTTCCCAGTAATTTATTTTTATGTGATCACCATTTTCTGCAAGAGCACATTTTCATTTCTAACACATCCAGGCTGCTCTCAAAGTCGAGGCTGACAGGACTAAGCTTATTTATAGAGGAACTGTTTAACTCACAAAAAGGAGAGGCAGAGAGTTGTGTATAGGCATTAATAAATGAGACTACAAGTTCTCATTCCATTTTTCCCTTGCCAGTTTTGAGTACATGATATTTAATGACCTTATACAGAAAAAATTCAGGGGCAGCACTTAACCAGGGGCTTCAATTTAAACAAGTGCTTAAATGTGAGCTTGAATGATGTCCCAAGAGAGTTGACTTCTTTGGGGGAATAAAAGGACACTAATGGGTTGCATATTAAAGATACTGATGCCTTTTAGTCATTTAAATATTTGCCTGTGTTAGTAACCCTTACTAGAAAGAAAGCAGCAAGGGCCTGATAACATTTCTATCCATCCCCTGCATTTCTAACTGTAAAGCTCTGATTTTCCCTGCCCTGCAGCTTGTGTGCTCATTTACCCCAGTGAAGGAAGTGGAAAGGGGGGTGCAGCATGCCTGAGTTGAGCTCATTTTAAAGCTTTTACAGTTTTAAATTAGAGTTTATTCTTGCTCAGGGAACAGAGCAGCTGGTAGTCAGCCTCACAGGACTTGGGGAGCCTGGCTTCAGAGAGAGAAAACCTACTACTCATTAAAAACCAGGCTCAGACTTGAAAACAGTTACATAAAATATGCCTCTTGAACCAAAAAAAAACCAGCCCTGAGGACATGATGCAGTCTTTGGTTGGCTGTTTTTTGGGAGGAGCTCTTAAGTCATTCCTACCTTCCCAAGTTGACAGAGGGCAACACCCCAGGCAATAAGAGCTTCATACCTTGTTACTCTTTCTTCATGTGCATGTGTTGATGTGTGATGTGCAGGTTCTGCTACTCACTCTACCTTATATGGTTTTATAAGCAATGACTCACATGTGCACTGCACAATAGAGGTCTATAACGAGAGCAAATATGCATATCTATAATGTTGAGAGACAGCTTGTGCCTGTCTGTACCCACGTATAATCTCTGTGTATTTTGATCAGAACACTGTCTGTGTGGGAGAGCAGATAAAGTCTCTCCTCTTGCTGGCACTACCTCATATCTGATGTAGCTACTGCCTGTGGCTGAGCTATTTCAAGTTGATGACTGGGCCTAAAGGAGAAAATCAGTTCCCCTTTATATATATATCACTTTGGCGATTGGAGGACTCTGTACTGAAGACACCTCTAATGTTACACATCCACACAAGTATCAGATTCTGCACTACCTTGAATCCCATGTAGCAATTTATCTCTCCAGAATGCCTATGAGATACTAACACCACAATCAAGGAGCATCACATTTCTGCTTTGCAGCTAACTGGGAACAAATGGGAAACATGCCATGGAAAAGGAAGACTGCATATCAGTCTGTATCTAATACTTCTCTCGATCTCTTCCTCCCTCAAATCTATCATCTCTTTCCATGTGTATGGAAAAACATCCCAAGGCACTGAGCCCGATTTTACCCTCAGCTACACATGCAGCTCCCATTAGCATCAATGAGAGCTGCTTATAAGTTCCGAATTAAGCCCCTGGGCTTGTCAGTCCAGAGCAACAGTGATCCTAGAAGGATCCTGATAGTCAGAAAATATCCCCTTGCCAATAATCACCAACTCATTAAACATAGATGTTTCTTTTATGTATATGTTTGATTCCCTTTCTTCCCCTGAAGGACTAAACTTTTGGACATGAAGACCAGTGAATTAAGTTCACATCCAGCTGAGCAAGGACTGCATAACAAACACTTCCCTGTAAAATATCATTGCTGGAAGCCACTCTTTTGTTTCTTTTTTGTTAAATGTCCTCAATTCATTATTCATAGGCTAGAGCCTTTGCAAATTTTTCCCCTCTCCAGCCCCACCCTTGGTGAGAAAGTGCTGAAGGAAGGAATGACTTGAAATACATTGGAGAACAGCACCATTAATAAGTCATAGTTTTAAACCAACTTTGTCTAACATCACTATAATTGAGTTATAAAAATTTCATATCAGATTTCTTGCCCAGATTCCTGCAGCAAGTTCCTAGTTCAAGCAGAGGAGCACAGTGTGTAATACTTACTACTTCCTTAGGAGACAGGAAGCTGTAGAGCTGGAGGGTTTGGCTGGCTTTTTGGCTGGCCTTAACCTCTGCAGAGGAGCTTCGCTTTGCTGTGATCTTTGAATGGTGCCGGGAGTGTCTTCGCCGTGTTTTACGCCTTTCCTCCCGAGACCTGGCTCTGTGCCTCCAGAAGACATGAACAGGCAAACTGTTACTCCTTGGTATTGCTGTACTGCCCATGACCAGCTCCATACAAACCCTTGGGAGCTCTGTGCTAGGCCATTGTGTGTGCGAAAGGTTTTCCACATGCCTGCTCTGTGGAGTCATGACGCAGAGAAAAGGAGTGTTTTGCTTTTCTACCTTTTTTTTAAACAACGAATATTTTGCATCCGGGCTTTGGACCTCAACCTTGTGTTTTAGCTCCAGTTCATGATTTTATGATGGCTTGAGGCAACCATACTTCCATACAGCCTTGAATGCCCCTATGGTAATATACCTCTAAGAGAAGGCACATTCTGTCTGCTCTTGCATGAGCACCCCTCTGATTACCAATTGCATTCCTCCCCGCACTGAACATCAGCTCTTCAGAAGCAAATTCCCAGTAGTTAGGAGTGAAGTGAGAGAGGGGGGGTGGTTTGTTCAAGTGCTTTCAGAAAACATGAAACATGATGTGTGTAAACTGTGTAACTTGCTATCGCAGTGATGCAGGGTCTAACACCAGCATCCACTTAGCTGGCCCCAGGATGCATCTGTCATCCACAGGACGGAGATTTTAATCAGGTCAAAGATGGTGGCTATGGCCATGGGCGAATACATTTCCATTGCTAAGACTGTGTTTAAGGATCTCTTGGGACATCAGCAGTACACAGCCCTTGGGCTAGGGAAGGAAGACTAGGCTGGAATCAGCTGTCATGAGCTGATCATCAGCCATGAGGATTAGAAGTGACTTCCAAACCAAAAAAGCAGCAGCCACTGCTCCTCAAGGCAAAACCCTTCTATAGCCGAGACCACAAGAAGCTCAGCCCTCAGTGATGTGGCATAGCTGCTACCAGAGTAGGATGAGGCTCTGCTTAGAGAGTATGTGGGTCACAGAGGCTATTGCAATCATGTCCTTTAGCCCGTTGGGAAGCATTTCAGGATACAGCTTGGGGAATGGTGACGTTACCTGCTTCGGCAGCTGGGGGAGTGAGAGTCAGAGCTCTCCGAGCGAGAGTGGCAGTGGCGGTGACGATGGGATTTCCGGCTGCGCCCATGAGAGCTTGAAGAAGCAGAGAAGAAAAGCACCATTAGGCCAGCAAACTTGGGGGTGCAAGATCCAGTGGCTGGAGGCTGAGGTCAGTAACATTCAAATCAGAAAGGAGATCTACATTTTAAACCAAGGAGATTGTGCAGGACACCACTGCAGGAGAAATTCTTCATGCCCTCAGAGCTACACTGACATTAAGGCATGTCATCTTACAGAGATCTATACAGCACTTTAGCTGCAAGCTATTAGGTTAGCTCCGTAGCCTTCTGGGGGAAGATCTATGGAGTAGCATGCAGGAGTGCAGCAGACAGCACCAATCCTTTCTGGTTTCAAGACTTTAAAGAGCTATGTGCTTGCTCACTCATCTGCTTGCCTTTCCTCCTGCAGCCTACCCCAGAACAGCCAGAAACAGCCTGGGACCTTCCCACTGCTGACCCTGGGTAGCAGGGCACCGTCCCTTTGGGCAACCCATCCCAAAGCTCCAATCCTTGCATTTCTTGCTCCAACCCTCTCTGCAGTGCAAGCTCCCTGTTAGAGAGCAGATGCAGAAGGACAGGCTCTAAATAACACAGTACACTCAGTAACAGCCAGCCTTCCCAGGCTCCCTACCTGTCATCTGTGCCCATTCCCTCTCCTCAGTGCCCACCACAGCAGTTACTTGACATGTGGCAGTGTAACCATCTGCTGAGGCTGGCATTGCTGTGCCAGCAGGCAAAGCTAACAGTGGGTTAGCCAGTGGGAACACTGGTTTCACGGCCACACTATACCAGTCACTGAGCACTAATACAATCTGCTTGGACAGCATTTAGCCATTTGCTGCTATAAAACTCAGCAAAGCAATTGCTTGAGAACAGCATTTCCTTTAAGACAACAGAGCAACCTCCAGGACAATTGCTTGAACTCCACCTGGCTGGTTTCTGTGATGCTTTTCACACCCTATTGTTATATTTAAAACCTCATATCTGGGGATCCTCATTTCCATATGCATGAAACCAGGAACACAACATCTCTCCCTCATACTGTAGACTTGTGTTAAAATCCCCATGTTTACTCTTCACCCTCTGCATCAGTCCCTCCACTTTAAAAGTTTTCCCTTTCTTTAGGAGAAAAAAACTGGTCTTGTGTAATTTAGATCAGCAGATACACAGATAAGCCCAAGCAGCATGGTTAGGCAAAAATCCTGACACAAGATGGCTCACGAGATACTATCTCAACCACACCAGGAGCAGCAAGGAGGTTTGGAGAAGCCAGGAGTCACTCAGCTCTCTTTGAGAGCTGGAAGATGAGGGCTACACTGCCTTGGCTAGTTTCAACCCCAAGAGCAATTGTGGCTGTGCTACTGAACATACAGAAATCACAGAGAAAAGGAGATGGGCTCTCTGCATGCATTAGAGAGGGCCTGTGCAGGCAGCACAACATGATGTGTGCCCCATGCACTCCCAATCAGTCCCAGCCTGTGCTGGGGTGACACTGGCGGCACCAGGAGGTGTTCATACCAAACAAACCGTCAGATTTCCATCTGCTAGCCCAGTTTCTGTCTCTAGTAGGGTATCCCAGGTCTCAGCAAAGCTAACCAGGGACTTCATGCCCAGGGTTCAGCCCCAGAGCTGCTTCCTTGCTCTGAAAGCAGGTGAGAAGCTGCAAGGTGCAATTCCCACGAGAAGACAGAGAAGGAGGTGAAAAAAAGGAGAGGGCTTACAGGTCTCCCTTCCATCCCTGGGGAGCCATATTTTACTCATATCTCTTGACTGACTGCCCAATAGGACAGGGGCTGTGCTCTGCTAACACGCTAGGGCAGATGGGATCCTCCAACTCATGTTTGTACAACCTCCGCCACCTCCACACAATCCCTTCTCTTCCCTAATCCCCATTGCCTTCTGCTCCCATTTGGAATATCTGGTTGTACTGTATATCATGAGCAGCCTCTACTGTAACCTCCAAAAGCTGCCAACAAGGAGGAGCTTAGGCCATTTTCCAGCACGAGCGTGCCAGCCTGGCCCTTCAGAGGCCGTGTGGCACTGTGCTCTGCAGAGCTGAGCTCATCCCTCATGCTGCTCTCATCAGAAAAGCTGGACTCTGTGTTCAGGACTGGATGAGCAAGACACTGTACATCTCTGGGAGATACAAAAAAAGGTACTGAATGAGATGGTACAGAAGAGAGGGAAAGATCTCCAGCCTCTACAAACCTTTTCCATGCCAGCAAAACCAGAACTGCTGTGTTTAGCTGCAAAATAATCCTGAGAGTTGCTTAGGGCTGCGCAGCTCCCGGGGACACACCACATCGAGCACTTCCTAGGGTCACAGCTCTGTGCAGGCAGGGTAAGGAACTCCATGAATCACTACTTACTGTTTTTTGTGTTTTCTTTCTTCCTTTCTCTTACTTTTGGGGCTTGAAGAACTAGATAAGAAATGGCTAATTAATTCAGAGATTTCTGCTCTGATAGAAAGCTGCACAATCAGACGTCAATGTTACAGCTGCATTGCCCAAGAGCACGCGATAAAAAATGAAAGGGATTAATGGTTCTGCCACAGCACAGGGGGTCTCTGAGTGCCTGCTGACAAAGCTGGCTGTGGGCTTGGCCAGAAAGGATCTTCAAAGGGATCAGCCACCTTGGTGGCTTCTTGGTACTGTGCACACATGTACTGGAATCAGAAGAGCTCTTCCAGTACACACCTGGAGAGCCACTGACTCAAGTGTTTCAAAGATGGGCACTGCTAGGGGATTCCTTACTATTTGCAAATGAAACCGTAAGGGAAATGAAGAGTGAAGGTCCAGGATGGATACAACATGGATGAGGTTGCCAGGGGCTTGGTTATACCAAGAGATCTTTTCCAGTTACGTGCTTGACTGCACAGGTTGGGCTGGAGGTCTGGTTCCTATGGGGTCTAAGGAATGCTGTATAGGGAGAGGGTAGCTCCAGACCCACAGGGAAAAGGGGATTCCACAGGAGTCACAGAAGAAAAGTGTCTTCTGCCCCCAGGTAGTGAACATCAGCTTTGTGAGATCTTGAAGAGACCATGAAATTCATATTTCTATGGGACCACCCACACTTGACCAGCTCTTACCTGTGTCTTCTCTTCTTTGAGGATAACCTGCAAGACATAAACATGTACATTGAGTACAGGTCTCACAAAACTGGAGGTTTGAATCACAGACAATGTGTTTAGGCCCAGTGTCAGATTGAGCACTGTGAGACCACCCCATGTACCAGCTGGGCAGAATGGCCCTGGCTTTCCTTTAGACAGCAGGGTAGCTGAGAAATACTGATGGAGAAGCAACCAGCACCCTACAGATAAGTGAGAATATGATCCTCAGGATAACAAGTCTACAGAGATCAGGTGCATCCCCTGGCCCTGGTGGACCTCTTTGCTCTGCTACAGCCTCCAGTCTTGCGCTGTGCTTAGTTTGAGGGGGCAGAGGTGAGTTCATTCCCTGGTTTTCTGTATGAAGGACCAAGTAGCAGCCAAAGGAAGAATCCTTTCTGTGTCATTCCAGAGCATCCTTACAGCCAAACCAGCACCATGCCCCTGCCTTGCCTCCTGGAGCATGCAAGGCATGTGCTCCTATGTTGGAGCACAACACCCTGCAGAAGACATAGCCTGAAGTCCTGCCTAGAGGCACCGTGAAGATGCCCATAGCAAGGAGAGCTGGGATCTGTAGGTGAAGTGCTTCCGTGTGTCTGGAAACAACCTCCATCAGTCACTAATGCTTAAGGGTTTGTCATGCTCCCTTTTGAGACCAGCTAGCAGGATCCTTGGTTAGCAGGGGCATAAATTGGTACTAAGGTTCAAAGCAGAAGAGCATCTGACCCCAGGCTTCCATCAGGAGATGGCATCCATAAATGAGCAGAAGAATTCTTATTTAGGAAGCATTCTAAAGGGCTCTGTATACTTTTCTCTCTTTCCTCCCTGTTCTTTTAAACTTTATACCCTCTTATCCATTTTTGCCAGCTTCTCTCTTTGGTTCAATGCATTACAAATACATGAGCGTTCCAGGGGAGATGGCTCCGCTGCTCTCTTCAGACACTGCTTTAACAGCTGAGGGAAAACAGTGAAATATTTGCATTTTGAGCAATTTAACTACGTTCTTTAACGGAAAAGCAGCCTTCAGAAGGGGGACGTGAAGGCAGTGACCCAGGGCTGCGGTGGGAAGACTGGGAAGTCTTTCCTGGTCCAAACACTAACACTTGCTGCGGGCTGAGGGAGAAAGGAAAGGGTCTGGTGCCAGGTGCTGGTCCATTGGCATCCCAGAGGATGGAGCCGCGGGAAGCAGGTCCGCAAGGACAGCGGTCAGCAGCTCGCTGATTTGGCTCCTGTCCCTCCTCCCCTGCACCCCAATGGATCACATTTACCTGGAGCACTGCACGTGCACCCCATTTTGTGCCCTCCTCACCTGCAGGGACACCATCACTGCCCCTCCTGTGTCACCTCCCCTCTGGGCAGCCATTACCAGGAGCTGGTACCTCTCGGTGCTGCCGGGCACTGGGCTCAGCCACCACCCTGCCAGCGAGGGCTTCCAGCCCTTGTCCAACCCCCCCAGCAGTCCCTGCCAGCGCCGGGAATTACATTTTTAATGGAAAAATACCTGTTTCTTTTTCGCTTCTTGGAGCTCTTCTTCTTCTTCTTCTTCACAGGCGAGGGGCTGTAGGAGGGAGACCTGAGGAGGCAGAGGGGCATTAGGGACCGCAGGGCTCCCCGCAGCCCTCCCTGCCCGCCCCAGCCCTTACCCCACCACCAGTGGCATTCCCCTGGGATGGAGACGAGCTTGGGAATCCCGGGATCCCCCTGAGCAGGCTGCGGGTGAGCCCTGGCCCAGCCTCTGCTGCCCTGAGGGGAAGGCGAGAACATGGCGGCTGCTGCCCGGGCCTGTGAGGCACCTCCACACAGGGCGCTCAGCCTCCATTTTAGTCACAGAACCGTTTGGGTTGAAGGGACCTCAAAGCTTATCCGGTTCCAAACCCCTGCTACGGGCAGGGATGTTTTACACTGACTTTCTGCCCTCACGCAGAGCCATGGCCGCCCGTCCCCTCTGGCTGCCATGGCCGCCCTCACCTCCTTCGCTTCTTGCGCCCGGATTTCTTCTTCTTCTTCTTGCCCCGGGCTGGCTGTGGCGGCCGCTCCCCATCGCAGGACGGGCTGAGGACACAGCGGGGAGGAAAGTGAGTAGAAATTAACCCCAATCCACCCCAAACCAGCTCCAACGGGGCTGCTCTGTCCCGGCCCCCCCTCAGGGACACATGGGGCAGAGAGATCCCCATGGACCCGGGGCGCAGGTAAGTGCTTAATTACCCTGTAACGAATGCTTTGGTCCCAGCCGAAAGGAGAGGTCTCCTCTGTGGGTCTAATGGAGCTCTAATGAGGCAGCTCCGGTGCAGCCACGCTGGGGGATGATTTAGAGCGTGTTTGCCGAGGTTAACAACGCCGTAACAGATTCGTGGGGTTTCAGCGCTCTTTGTAAATATGCTTTAAATAATTAATCGCCGTTTCATTTGCATACAATAATTATCGCAACCAGATGCGCCTGGCGCTAATAAAAGGCTTGACATATGTTAAATAGCAATTGATGAGAAATATAGATGCGTTCATTGAGACGCTATGGTAATTTAGTGAGATAGGCATCTCTTACACAGTTGTTAAACCTTGGGACAAGAAGCCTCCCGTAAATCAATTTCTCTTTTTAAACATATGCTATGTTACGTTTCAATGCAAAGCAAACACCGTGGCTAAATTAATTCAGAGGCTGAAAATACGACAGATACGCTGTGGCTACTCATTCCCCATGGTAAATGCTCCTAAAGACAAGGGCAGCTGCTGGCTCCCCATATAGGTCCGGATTGAGGTTTGGGGGGGGGCAGGCACAACCAGCTCCCCAGGGCCTCTACAAAGCCACTGTTGGAAACGAGGGTGTTGGGCTTGTGCCTCAGTTTCCCCACTTCTCGCCCTGCCAGCGGGAGCAGCCACTAGCAGGGAATGTGTGGAAGCAGCCCCATGTTTGGGAAGTGCTACAGGAATGGGCCAAAAGTTGAGCAGTTCTCTGCGGGAAGAACAAATGTTATCGTTAATACAAGCCCTAATGCAGAGCAAATGGCACTTTGGGGGGGGGGGGTGGATTCGCTCAGGTGCCACTGCCTCCCAAACGCTCTCTTATCTGGGTTTGAATTACTCCCCAAATTACCCTATCATGACAAGCCAATTGCTGAGCTCTTTTAACACGCTCTCTGACAAACTGCTCTGCAGAACGTGCTGCGCACCCATGCTTCCATTGGGAATGGTGAATGGCTGCGTGCCGAGCACTGCTGGGGCAGTAAATCCAAGGTGGAACCTCACTGTGACCCCAGGGAGCACCCAAATGCTGCTCCTTACTCTCTTTCTCCTCTCAAGGATTTCATGGACCAGCAGAAGCACTGTTAGGGGATACAGCACACCTTGGGCTCAGTGGGTCTTTTGTCTGCATTAAGGTAGAAGAAATGTGTTTGCCAAGACAGCTCATTGCTAAGCTCAGCCATCTGCCCGAAGACATCCTAATGGTGTGTGTGCTAGACCAGGGACCTGAACACTCATCTCAGCCGCTCAGTTATCAGGATGCTCAACCCCAGCTCCCACATCCTTTCCCCTAGGACATGTTCGGACTCCACACACAAGTCTCAGTACATCTCGGCTCCTGTCTTGCCCAGGGCCACAGCCATGGGAGGATTGAAAGGAACTTCTGACCACACAGCTACAGGCAGTTTCAGTAGAGCCCTTCTCCCTCTCCTGAGATGAAGCCTTTTGTCTTTGATGTGGAAGCTTTCTCCTTGCACTGATATGACTTTAATTGTTTCTCCACGATTGTAATCAAAGTCTAATTAAAAATACGCTTTAGATTATTGTTCCGGTTAGCCTGAAATCTGAAGATATGAAATGTGCTTTCTTGCTCTTTCTTTCCAGCATCTTAAACCAAACGGAGAGGCTTTAATCCCAGAGAGTTTAGCAGGCAGGGCTCAGGGACCCCAGCTGCTTCATTTACAACATTCAATTCATTTTTCCCTTCTCAACTTGTCAGGGGCTAATGACAAACTGATAATGAAGCTGTGTCCTAATGAAGCCAGTGCTGCTGGTCTGATGTGGGCATGCAGAGAGTGTAATTGCTGAGGGTGATGCCCAGCCAGGGGTACCCTGTTAACCTGGGAGCACACAGGGATGCTGGCAGGGCACAGCAAGGAGGCTGTAAGAGCGAGACGTGGAGTGTACATAAACCACAGGTTTCTCCTTGCTAACACACACAGGGGTTTCACACAATTGCATATCTTTGCTGGACACACACACAGCCATTGAAGCCATCCCAAGCTCCCGCAGGCCCCCACAGGGGCTGGGGAAACAGTCACAGATGCCTCCTCTGCCATCCCCGTGGCTCATACCTGCGTGACCTGTGGTGTGCGTGGTCTCGTCTCTGCTTCCCCTTCACACAGCCATTGGTGCTGGAGGCATCCTTGACTGCACGGCCACTCTGCTTCTCAGGACGTCTGTCCTCTGCGGGGTACGACAGGCAGCCGAGCGTCCCACTGCGGAGCCAGAGCACACAGAGAGCAATAAAGGACTGTCCATTCAGCTAGGCTTGCTGGCTGAAGGTTTCCCATGTACTAGAGAATCCCCTTGCAGCTGTGAAGGAGAGCTGCAGATTGCTCTCAGACCTCCTGAACCCTTGGTGCTCAGCCCTGCAGTGGGAAACACTCCTATGAAGCTCCAGAAAGCCCCCACTTCCAAGCCACGCTGCATCCCATTAGGGGCATGCTGTGCTCAACTCTCAAGAAGAGATGCCGTGACCACCCTGTACTGCAGGGACAGCATGAGGGCTATGTAATACACCAGCAAGGAGCAACAGTACCAGATCAGACCAGCACCCCGACATCTTCCTCTGCATTGTGGGTTTTAGCTCAGCAGCAGGCAGCACTGGTTTGCACTCTGGTAGGAAAAAACCCACTTTTGCATTTCAAATGCCATTCTCCACACCTGCCATTGCATTGGAAATACCTTGCCACACAGGCCTCATCCTGTCCCTGTCACCACCACCGAGGTGGAAGAAACTTTGGGCAGCCAATGAACAGCTCTCCTTCCCACTCCTATATGTAGGATGCTGGGCCACTAAACACAGCTGGTCCTGCTGATAGCCTGACCTGGAGAACCTGGGGCAGCTCAGCAGAGTTGAGGGGAGCCACTGGTCTAGGCAGGTGGCTGCAAGAGCCCTGGGAAGGCCATGGGAGTTGACAAGGAGCAGAGCCAGAGCAGGCAAAGCCTGAGGTGAAAGGTCTCCAAGAAACACCAGGTCTTGGGTGAAGTAAGCTGGAGTGGAGAAAAGAAGCCAAATGGAGAAAACAAACCCAAACAAGCCTGAGCTCAGACACCTGGGAGGACTAAGTGTGTTTCCAGTCCCTGATGATGTTTACTTCAGAGAATAGAAAGATAAGGAAAAGCCATAAACAATACCCAACAGGGGTGCCAGGGATGCCATGGTTCTGGTGTCAGAGTATTATTTGAATAGATAAAGCAAGTATTGGCATGTCCACAGTGGCTCAGGGATGCCAGGAGGATGCTCTGGCTGCAGAGACCATCACATATGGGCTGTGGAGATAGCAACAAGGGGTTAGAGCCAGGCGCATGCTGCACATCATAGAGTTAAATGGGGCCAAACCAGTGGTTAGAGAGCAATGTGATGCTCAGGTTAGGCATGATCCAGTCTTGCACACCCTAAGGAACATCCTGATGCCTGCCCAGCTATGAGCAACATGGAGCAACTGCAGAAGAAGGGTCACTCCTCGCTTTCCACCTGTGTTTTCTCTCTCAACAACCCCCCACTTTCTCTAATAGGTGATTCATTGAAGCCTGTTTTGTGATGCCTGCGTGTTTAAGGATGTGTATCAGCCAAATACAAGTGACAGGGGTACAAGTGAGGGCAAGCTGGGTGAAATATGTCTGGCCCAGGACATGCAGGAGTTGATGGTCCCTCTGGTTTTAAAAATCTATTACTCTGCTTAATAGATTCCCAACATCTGTGTTATTTTTAAGCATCCAGGAAGCTACATGGTTAATTGCTGTCTTTGTGTGAGCTAATTAGCTTGTGGCCTTTCCCGACCCCCTTTTAAGAATAGTCTTCTGAGGCTCGATCATTAGGATCCATTAAAAATGTCCCATAATTAATGACCTGTGCAAAGTCTGGGTTGAATCAGCTCCAGCAGCAGTGGGAAGGTTCCCCCCTGGGCTGGTGGCGCAGTGGGCACTGCTGCCTTGCAGGAGGGACCCAGGCACAGCAGACAATGTCCTTCTCATCCCAGCTTCAGCACCCACTAATGGGATTTTCAGGTCCCGAGTTAAAATACGTTGGCCTTGAGACAGCCAGGGTCTCCTGTCCTGCAGTGTGCTAGGTGAACCATTTCTCCTGGGCTTGCAAGTAGCTATTGATGGAAATAATTATTCTCCCAATTCCATCAAAGGCTGGATTCAGTTCTCGCTGAGAGTCACGAACATTCTAAACTGGCTGGTAATCCCCTTGCATTAAGCTCTGTAGACGCTGAATGAATATATACGTGTATAGAAAAACATCGTTGTTCTTGTCTTTCATGACTGGTGTAAGAGTGCAGAGTCCCATTGCCTGATGCCACCCCTGCTTCCCTCCCCAGGGTGGCTGGCATGTCACCCCCAGTTTGCAGTGGCACCACTGAGGCCAGTTAACCATGCTGTGCCCCCCACACTCAGCAACAGCTCCCTTTGGGACTGGACATCCCTGTTGGCTGGGGAAAGGCAGAAAGTCACTGACAGGTTTGTCAGGAGGCTTTTGCACCAGTGGTTCTATGGGAGCATGAGGTGGCCGTGCACATGGGTGGCAGGATAAAGGCCACTTCTCTGCAGTGGGCAAGGAAAATGCAGGACCAGGGAAGTCCCACAGTGCTTCCAAGACCTGGGAGATGTGCTAGGCTCAGCATGGAGCGATTCTAGCAACCTTCCCAGAGGATGGGGCAAACGCACAGGGTATCCGCTGCCTCAGGGAGCACAGTCATAAACCATCCCCGGTCCTCCATTCAGGCCTGCCACACTCGATGCCATGGCCAAGTGCCATCACATCAGGACATGAAATGTGGCACTTGGTGATACGCACTTCACCGGGAGCTGAGCCCAGCGACACCCGTCCCCTGCAGCCCCACGGTGACGTGCAGTCACTGCAGGTTTGGTGTGCGCTTGACAACCCTGCCTGCTGGCACCTCAGTCCTGCTGGCGCCAGGCAGCTGCCCTTCCCTGCCTGCAGACTCCTGTGTCCCAGCCGAGCTCCTCTGTCCCAGCCCCGAGCAGCCCCCTGCCATAAACCTTCCATCAATCATCCTTTTCCCTGCAGAAACCCATCCCAAGAAATTTCCTTCCTAGTGACCTAGTGCTGAACGCTGCCACCAGCCCATCTCCCACCCACAGCAGCATCGTCCCTTGCCTCTGCAGGATGGGCTCCAGCAGTCCCAGCCCTCTGTGGCTTTGCTGAGGACCCTCTGCCCTTTCCTGCTGCTTTGCAAGCAGCAGTGTAAGCACCCTGGGGCTGGATCATGCTAACCAAGCCTTTTTGGGTATTTTAAATCATTTCTTTTACTTTGCGTACAAAGCTGGGTTGGGTGCTGCATGCACCCAGCCGCGTACACAAGCACTTCGGAGGCCCCAAGCACTGACTGCACTTGGCAGACCTGCACCAACAGCATTTCCAAACTCAGGGTAGAGTACCTGGGAAAGCCAATACAGAAACTTGCCCTTTTCAGCCCTCGGAGGCTCCACGTTCCCATCATCTCTACAGCCCCCTGTGAAAATGTGGGAGTGGCTCCAGCCAACCGGAGCCCTGAAAAGGAAAAAGGTTAAAGCATCTCTGATGAGCCTATTAGTTGTGAATGTTCCACTAGCATTAAATCAGTGACAGGTTCCTCGCCTGGGGTCTGGGGACATCAGCCCATGAAAGGATACAGGCTTCCATGGCACCCACAGCTGCTCCCACCAGGGATGCTCTTCTGAGTACCACGCAAAATGCGTATGGACACATGATTCAATATCTCATCTTTCCTCTCTCCTTTCCTCACCTGGAGGGTTTGGCTGCGCAGCAGGGGCAGGGGCTGGCTTGCGGTCCCCATTGTCCTGCATCCCTGTGGCTCTCTGCCACAGCCACTTCCGATGCGCTTCTGCTCTGGGCTCTTTGGGTGGGCTGGGCTGCTCACAGCACTTCTAAAATCCACCACTTCGGGCTAAGAAGCCTTTTGGTGCTGTCAAAACAACCCTTTTATTTTCTAGTTTGCTCATCTGATTGTAACAGAAAACGGTCGAACCATTGCTTTGTCCCTGGAGAGGGAAGGGGCAGAAAGGAAGGTTGTAAAGACACTGCCAAGCAAAAAACTCCAGCAGATGTGTTTATGTAAAGCTCTTTGCAGTAGGCACTAAAAATACCTCTTCAAAATTAGGAGATGGGGAAAATTGCAAGTGCTTCCCACAAACACACACACAAACACCCCGTGGCAGGTTCTTTCCCCACCTCGTTCCGCCCGTTATTATTAGTGCAGCAGGAGCCCTGCAGTTTGTTATTGAAAATTATAATAGCAAATCACTGCGATATTTTCCCTGATTACACTGACTCCAAGCCAGTTCAATTTTAATCTTCTCCCCGCTATTTTTTCCCCATGCATCAGCAGAGGCACCAGCTGCAGAGGAGCGCGTGGTTTTCTTGAGGCAGTTGAAACACACAAGTGAAACACAATTCTGGAATATACAGTTTTCATCCAATGTTTGCCAGCCGGGACTCGCCTCCCCCTCCTGCTCCCAGGAACTGTGTGTCCTCCTGCAAGGCTCTATGCGGCAGTGGCTCCTTTTGCTGCTTGGACTCCAAGAAAGGTTTAACAACCGCTCTTATCACATCCCAGGCCAGAAAAGCAGCTTGGCTTTTTATTTTCCAGCAGTTGATTTGCTATGCATGGTTGAATCAGAACAGAGGAGCTTCCCTGCTGGAAGAAGCCCCGGGAGCGACGCAGGATCAGTGCCAGATGCTGGGGGGGGATGCTGTGTGGTCACAGCCCATGGGGAGGGCTCCGTCCCAGGCACCAGCTGGTGTCGATGGGATGGATGGCCCTGGAGGAGCATAAAACTCCATAGGGGAAAGCAATGCTCCCATAGACACCCTTTCTTAGGTTGTCATGAGGGTGAGGGCAGCCCCTCCGTGCTCCCCATGGCTGGGTCTCCTCCTCCCCTTGTCACAGGAGCCCCGTTCCTCTTCCTTCCTGAGCACCCGGTCACCTAGCAGGGCTCGGCGTCACCTTCCCTCAGTGCCAGCAATCCAGGATGGCTCCACTGATTGTCTGCCAACAGCAACAGGGATAAACCCAAGGAATAGAGCATGTGGTCGTATCATGTCTAAAGAAAACCTGGACTGCTGCCCCACCTCGAGCCGTTTCTACAGCATCTTGTGCCTCCCACGCTGCCTGCTCGGATGTCCCTGCAGTGTTCCATGCCCATCAGCACCTCACTCTGCCAGCCCAGGCTTGATCTCAAGGGGGACAAAGCTGTGCCTCTCCTATCCTCAAATCCTCCTTAGATAAATACCCTGCAGGTTCCCATGCCTGGAAAGGAGCCAGTTTTCTCCTCAATCAGGGAATAGGAAAGGAGAAGCCTTGGCTGTTCCCAGTGCCCATAAATGAAGCTGAAAGTACTGAGGTTATCATGCTGAGCCGTAGCACAGCACTCCTGATCCATGTTTTGGAGGACTGTAGGCTCCTGAGTGACCCTGGCATGGCAAGGACTGGGGCCAAGAGCTTACGCTAAATAAACCCTACATAGCCCCACTGCCACTCTGCTCCTGGCTGGCCACAAACTGCACTCCCAGGCCCTTGTCCCAGAAAAAAAGCCCTTTGCCACAGTCTGCAACATGGTCAGGCTGGAGGGCTTCTTCATGCCCAACAGGCTTCACAGTGCCAATGTCCCCTGTGCCCCAGAAGTATCCCCTGGACCACTGCAGCACCCTGGGTTCAAGCCAAGCCTTGCTGCTTGGATGGGGCCGTGCTTGCACACAAGATTCCAGTCCCTCACACAGGTTAATCTGGGATCTTTGGAGATCATCATCCTCCAGGAGGGCTCACTCTCTCGTGAAGAAGCCACCCTGTGTGCTGCCAAGCAATGGCAAGGCCAGGCCATGGGATGCCACATCTGCAGTGTGCGGTCGTTCCATGTGCTCCCTGCAAAAAACTGGCTCCTTCCTTTGTCTAAAAACCCAGCTCATTCGGTGTGGTGAACAGCAGCAAAACAGTGTCTTTGCCAATAATATAGCTAGTGAAATTTTAATCAGATAGGGGATTGTAAGCACACAGTTACCAGCAGCTCCTGGGAGCGTGGAGAGATCACTCTAAAAATGAATTAGTAATAAGGCACCTTGGAAGCAGTGAGAAGACGACTGGAGAAGATGCTCTTGGAGCAGCAATGCTCCCTTTGCCGCTCACCTAAAGCTTTTTCCTCCTCTCCCTGAATTCAGTTTTTGAATGAGGAACGTATCTCCTAAACATCCATCCCACCACAATGCCCAGGGCCACACAGCCAGAGCCCCACAGGGCCTGGAGGGCTCAGTGATGCTTCAAGGAGCAGATGTCCCCATGCAGGGATGTGTAGGCAGCAATTAGCTCCTGCAGAAAGGAATTAAGCAACAGATTTCTCCTGCTGCAGAGATGAGGATACAACATTCCCAGCCCAGGAAAGGAGGTGGAAAGTGGGCTTGAACCCCCATGCTACATGCTGCTGGTGGCTTTTGATGGCCAGAAGGGCCCTTTGCCTCCCTGTATCACATCTGCTATGTCAGCTGAGCGGGGAAATAGCCGAATTGCAGCTTCATGGGTGGGAGGGTTTGATTTGACTCCAGTTGTCCTTCCCTGTAACACCGCTCCGCCCATGGGAAACAGCAGGGTGGTTTTCCCAGCTGCTCAGAAAGGACCAGTGAGGGGGGGGTTAAGTTAAGGAGAGTTTCTGAGAGGGAAGACAAAGCCTTTCCTCCTCCTGCTGTGCTCCCAGGAGGGAAAGGTTCGTGTGGCCATGCCATCCCTGCCACACAGCAGACACCAGGTGCTGCAGCACCCTGGGCTGTTTTGGGGTCAGGGCCAGAAAGAAACCTCTCTCTCTGCTCCCAGGTCTTGTCCCCAGCCATTCCCACCCCCCTACAGCTCTGAGCATTGTTTGAAATCATCCCAAAAAAGAAAGGGGAGGATATGAATACATGTATTTGCTTGCTGCTCCCTAGAGGCAGTGGGTCCCCAGACCCATGGCAGACCCTGCTAGGAGGGGATGGAGAGAATCATTTCACTTTTTGGCACATCCATCTTTAACTGGGAGTAGTAATAATTTTACTGCTTGCTGGGATTTGTGAGGTTGAACTAATATTTGTAAACGACTTTGCTATCCCCAGCTGAAAGGCAGCCTGGTATGGCAAAGCCCCAGCCTCATTCACATTCGGATAATCCAGAATTATTCATAAACAAAGTCAAGATTATGCAAACATATTCATTAGTTCTTAGAATACCTCCAGGAAAATAGAGGAATTAGTTTTGTTAACAATTACATCTTATGTAAGTGTGTCTCTAAGCGCACCGTGACCCGCACGCTATCGGTGCTGGGGCACATTCACCCCAGGATCTCAGAGCGCTGGGGCACAAGGGCCTGTACAAAGTGGCCACCTCAATTTTGGGCTATCCCAGTTCCCCATGGCAAGTGGAAGCACCTTGCACAGACCCTTGTGCCCCCCCAAACTTGGGGTCCCACCAGCTGCTCTTCAGGAAGAGCAGGCACACACTCAGCACCTGCTTTGCACCCATCACAGGCAGCCCACACGTGAAAACCATCCCCTTATTCTAGCCAAAACAACCTTTCTTACCCAAATGAAGGTTTGTGCCATACATGTAGGGCCGGCAGGCTGCGGAGGTGGGATCTGGATGCAGCCCCCTCGCTCCGGATCTGCCCCTTTCACCTTGCATGAGCCCTCTCCCCAGTACAAGCTTGTGCCCAGCTTGGCTTCCCGCAGCGCAGCGCAACTCTGTTCGGGGTGTGCCGGGAAATGGGAGATAAAGGTGCCCTGAAAATAGCACAGGGTTTAATTAACGCCGCCTGCCTTCACTCCATAGGTTGTGTGGATTGTTAATTATTTTTATAAAGAAAATAATTAGTCCCAATCAAGGCAGAAGCTCTCCAGAATTACAGCTCATTAACCGCGCTCACATTTTTCTGTTCTATAAAGTCATGTGGTGCTGATGAAGATTATAGACCCTTGGAATCAGCATTAAATACAAATTCAGACAGTGTTACCATCCTATTACCATCAACTGCATCGGCTTGGCTTCGGTAATTGCAGCTAGAGATGAAGGGCAGGGATTTCTGCTCTGTGCAATCTCTGAAAACAAGCACTCTGCCCATTAGTTTGCAGGAAACAACCTGACACCAAGCCCCGACTCTGCTAAGTACATCCCTGAGGAGATGGCAGCCACCAAGGAGAAAGGGGAAAGCAAGGTGGCTTTAGCGAGGATGGGAAGATGAGGGTTGCTGTGGTTTGGTTCAGCTCTGGTTGCACAGAGTAGGGTGAACCATGCAGGTTGGGTGAACCATGCAGGTTAAGAGGATGCTAACAACATGGCAAATCTGTCCTATGGGTCGGGGTAACAAAGCAAACAGTCCAAGGGATGGAAAGAGAGAGGAAATGCAGAGGGGACAAGGAAAAACCTTTAAGCCGTGGGATTATCCTCATGGGACATGGGGAAAATAAGACACAGAGGGATGCTGTTGTCGGGGATGTAGAAGCATCCCCAGGCACCTCCCTCTGGACTGTCCTGTGCCAGTGCTGGGGCCAGCTCTATTGAACGCTGCAGAGGCTTCGCTCAAAGCCTAATTGAAAGAAATTACAGCATGTTAAAGGGAGTTCGGGTCAAATCAATACCTGTGCAGTGGGGAGGGCGAGCGGGGGGAGCAGGGCAGTGCCCAGAATGGAACATGGGCTTCCCTGCCTGCCTTTCCAACATGGAAAAGCAAGGTGAGACCTGCTGTCCTCTGCTCTGTGCAGGACAAACCCAGCGGCACTGCAGCAGGAGGGTTGGCAGCAGCAGCCTGCAGCAGGGAGAGGCAGGGAAGCCACGGGTCCTCGGGATCCTACTCTTCGGTTTCCATTAATCAGGGATGAATGTGCCTTTGGTGGCATTTGAAGTCGGCAGCTATCTCTCTGGCCCACAACATCACCACAAAATTAACCCACCCATCCCCACAGCAGCAGCTCCCTCTCTGAGTTCCTGCCCTTGAGCAGCCACTTGGAGGATGGGGATGGAGGAATTGGGGATATGGAAAAAATACTTCTGGGGAAACCCTGAAGGCAATGGTATAGTAACATCCAAAGGGCATCCTTTGCACTGGTTCCTGAACCAGGTGTGGGACATGTTTGGGACAGCATAAGGCCCAGTCCAAAACTGCATCAACAACATCTCCAGCCATCAAACAGAATGGGCCACTGCATCCCTATGTCTGGGGTTGCTGTAGGATCCTGGGAGAGATACAGCCAACATGTCCTGTGCCCTGCAGAGCTCAGCCCCCCCATGGGGACACTGCAGGGCAACCAGCATCTGGGACACAGGGCCAGAGGAGGCCACCAGGAGATCATGTCCATCCTTGATTAGGAGGCATGGGGCCAACAGCCTGAGTCCTCCACTGTTCCCCAGCAGGTCAGGCTGCAAAACACCCTCATGTCAGTGAGTAACCAGCATCTGCCTTTGTTCCTCCTCCATCAGCGGTGCCCACCCAGGCCCCAGCACACGTTATCTGCTCCGGTGGCCCTGCTCCAGCACCCTTCATTAACTGGCCAATGCGTGGCTGGCTGATGGGCAGACAAAGGCAGGCACAGGGTGGGCGGCTGCGGCAGGCAGATAACCACAGAGCCAGCCCCACACAGCAGTGAAGGGCAGACACAACATGGGCACAGGGCTGCTTTGTTATTTGCTTTTTATCTATGTGTTCCTGATCTTGGAGGTTTTTGGTGAATAAAACCCCCATCCGTTGGAAACAGCGGTGCTGAACCCACTTGTCTTGCTTTTCCCCATCATAGCAAACCTGGCTGTGATCTGATTGAAGTAGAGGGGATTTGAAGAGGGCAAATGCATTATTGGGCGATAGGTTCCCAGAGTTAAACCAAGAGCCTTAGGGTTAAATCAGCCTAAACTGCCTCCGGCACTCAGTGTGCCATGGCCATGCCCTCTCTGCCCAGAGAAGGGCTGCTCCACGGGCTGAGAATAACTTTTGATCTCTGTAGATGCTCTTACACATTGGTCTTTTATATGCACAGCTTCGGTGGCTCCAGCTGACCCACAGATTAATTCAGCAGGTGGCCTTTAACTGTGAAATCTCTCTTAACGCAAAAATATTTCTCTTGCTGGGCAAGAGCTCATTCTTCATCCTGACAGCAACGTAGCTAAAAGCACAGCCTGCTACCCCGCTCCCTCCCAGTCACACCCCAACACATGGGCTCCCAAGCACGCGCGGGCTCAGAGATAAATCCAGTACAAGCAGCCCATTGCCAAAGTGCTGTGGGGAGGATGCGCTGCTCGAATTTGGTGTTAGTGAAAGAGAAGAAACCGTCTCTCAACCTGGCCCATGGGTCTCAGGGTATTTTCAGCCACCCGCACGCGAGGTGGTGCCCCCACTGCCACCTCTGCGCCTGCCAAAGCCCCTGGCTGGGGCTGGGCAGCAGCAGCTCTTTCTTCTGTCATTGATGACAGGACCTTAATGAAACACAAGGTGTTAAACCGGTCATCAGTGAAGCGAGCCCCAGCCTTGCTGTCTCCATACCCACCTCAGCCAGCCTGAAACACCGAGAGTGTTTAATGCAGTGCTTTCCCTCATGTTGTTGCTGAAGCCCTTCCTGCAGTCCCTGCTGCACTGGCAGGGAAAGCGCTCCCTCCACGTGCGGAAAAACTGGCTATTTTTAAATTCCCAGTGTTTTTTAAGTTCCCAGCTTTTGGCTCGAGTGGCTCATGGAGAAGCCACTTCCGCAGTACCCAACATCCCACAAGGGTAGCATGGTCCAATGGTAGCATCAAGATGTAGGCACTGAGCCTGGTCACGCTGCTGGAGGTGCTGGTCCAGCCCACTCATCCCTCCGGCATGTGCCAAATCTAAAGTCCTGTTATGGATGCTGTGCTGCTGGGATCCAGTGCTCCTGCCAGATTTCAAGCATCCCAGCCCCAGCACCTTTGCAATCAGCAAGCAGGGCTGCGCAAGCAAACTGGTTTGGTGTTTCTCCCTTTGCTGGGAATGCCAAAGGGCTCAATCTGGGTATCAAATCCAGCCCTGTTTTCCAGCCAGTGGCACCGCCAAGGATTAGGGCCAGAGGAGGGCCTGCGAAAAGAGCCCTGGCACCACCCGCAACCAGAACGTGGGTGGGATTTGCTGGCCTGGGTAAGGCTTTGCAGTGATGAAGAGGTTCTTGGTGGATGTAGGGAGAAAAAGAGGAAAATAAATAGAAAAGGAGAAAAGGAAAGGGTGCTCATGCATGAAATGATTTCATTACAGTGGCGCTGGGTTTACGTTTGATAAGTTCATCTTACACAAAAACATCCATAGAGAAAGGTCCAGCTGCCAGACACGGAGATGTGGGAAGGGGCAGGAATAGGGCTGAGCAGAGGAGGGCTCAGATCCAGCCATGGCCCTCTGGAAGGAGAAATCTCCCGAGGCCAGGGACCCCAGGGGAGAGCTGGGCCTGCAGAGCCCCTCTCTGGGGACAAGACATGGGGGGACAGGCTGTCCTGGATGGAGGCAGGATGGAAGGAAACCAGAATGGCCACAGGACCTGCCAGTGGGCAGCAGCTCTTCACCAAGGAAGGAAGCAAACCAAACCTGTTTGAACCCTCATCTGAAGAGGAGGAGGAGGAGGACAGGAGATCAGGCAACCCTCAGCTCCTCATTCACTCCTGAGAGCTTCTAGGTGAAGGTGACAAAGCCCCAGGGGACCAGAGCAGGGGTACAGCGGGGAGAGATGGCACTGCTTAGAACCCCATCCATGAGTTTGGGGTTCCTACAGGGGCTTCCAAAAGCCCTTTCCCTAAGTCCTTAGGTGCTTGTACACCCTCTTGCACTGGGGTACAGCATACCTGGCTACAGCACCCATGGGTGCTGAACCCAGCTGTGCCACGTAGCACTCACTGCATCCCATCTGGCCCTGGCAGGAACCTCTATCCTGACCTCCCAGATACATTGGGGCACACTCTGGGGACAGAGGTGTCCCCCAACCCACCGGGGAGGCCAGCAGGGTCCCCAGCACCAGCCCAGTGGGCAGGCAGACGGATGAGGCTGGGAGGAAGGAGGAGGATGATGAAGGCTCTGAGAGCAGCAGGAAGGGGATCTCGCAGGCATCCCCAGCTCTTCCCCTTGCTCAGCCCAGCCTCCCAGCAGCTCCCGAGCTGTCTAATTAGCTCTCCCCGCCATCCAGCTGGAGGGCAGGGGCAGACAAAAGCCTCCCTATTGACAGCCCCTCCAAGGAAGGGTCTTTTCTTCTCTCCCTGCTTTTCTATTCAAGCCCCTCTCCCCCCGCCTGGGCCGGGGCCATGGGCTCATTAGCGCAGGGGCTGGTTGGGAGCAGATGGCAGCCGGGCTGGCGCGCCGGCCCTGCCTCTGCCCGCACAGCAGATGCCCGACCAAGGAGGGGGGATTAACGGGAGTGGGGGGCCACCAGCACGGCAGACCCAGCGAGTGCTTCACCCCCTCCCCAGCACCAAACCCCGATGCCCAAGGGCTGACGAGCAGGGAATGGAAACACCAAAACCGTAGCCAGAGGTTGGTTCCTCAGTTCAACAGAGACATTCCACATGGCCAAAAGTCACTGCTGAAGTCACTGGGCTACTGCAGCCACCTTCTGCCCTCTCTGGGGTGCTGGGACCCCCAGCACCGCCACCCTTGTCCCAGCAGGCTGGTGGCAGCAGCACCCCTGTCTCCGAGATCACCCGCGATGGCAAACCAGGCACGAAACCCACGTTTAATCCCACTTGAGCAACCCCTCTTCCCCCTCTGTGCACGGTGCGATCCCGGGGATTAAGGGTTAAAGCACAAATCCCCTGCCCTGCCCTGAGATGACCCACTTAGACCATCTGGCAGGGAGGGATGCAGGAGCCTCCTTTCCCCCAGCGCTGCTGGTGCTCACCCAGTATCACCAGCTGCCCAGGAGCCGATACCAGCACCCACAGCCCCCAGACTCAGCCATGCCCGTGGTCTCCATGTAGATGTGGATTTTGGCTGAGTTTTGGGTGCTGGGACAGGGCAGTCTGTGCTGCAGTGCTGTGGCTGGAGTGGTGGGAGCAGGGAACCCAAACCCCCCTAAAAGCATCCTACAATGCCCTGGACTGCTACCAGCTCTGGGTCCTGGGGAGGACCCTGGAGCCCAGCCTGGCTGGGTGTTGGTGGAATACGCAGCAGCACTGGGAGAAGTCAGACCATGGAGTGCAAAAGGGCTGCCAGCCACCATGCTGTGGCTGAGGTCACAGCCAGGGAAGAGATGCAGGCAGAAGCCCAGAAGCCTCAGCTGTGGGGCTGAAGCTACAGCGTGATGGTGATAGCCACCCCCAAAGGCTGGGCTGAGACGGGGTGAACCTTATTACGCGAGGTTTAAAGAGTGTTTTCAGTTCACAAGAGCCAAAGCTGTCTGCAGCATCCTTGCGGACCAGCGAGAGGGAGCGAGGGCACCCAGCTCCTGTCCCTAGTGCTCCCCAGCCCACTGGGCACACAAACCCCTCCAATCCTACCCTGGGATTTTGCCTATGCAGAAGCTGTACCACAAAGTCCCGTCGGGCCCTATGGAGAGGAAAGGTTAATTGGAAAAGCCCCTTTCCCCATCACCTCGGCTTTTCCTTTCTCACTACAAACTGGTCAATAATCCATTTACTTTGGCAGAGCCCTGCTCTGGGCACAAAGCTGTGTTTGGGGCTGAGTAAATACCCCATCCCCCTTTTCCCCTCCAGCCCCTGCAGGACCGGGAGGGAAGGGATTAATGTATTCTTTTGTTCCAGGATGAACCTGGGTTTATCAGAGCTTTAACCCTCCAAACATCCCAGAGAGCTTGATGGCAGTTTAGATGGAAGAGGCTTTATCTCCAGGACCAGCAGGAAGGTGGTGGTGAGGGATGGAGCACGGGGCAGAGCCAGCTCAAGTAGTGGGGAATGACACAGGAACACAAAAAATCACTTTTTATCCCCAGGAACCCCACCATAGCCCCACAAGGATGCAGGACTGAGCCCTCAGCCATACCCTGCGGGGATGGTTTTGGTCTATGCCCACTGTGGGTGTTCCCAACAGGACCCCCATGGCACCCCACAAAGGCACAGGCTCAACCAGCCCAGCAACGGGGAGACGGGCAGCACTGTCCTAGAAAGCCTGCCATTGCCTCCACTGCTGCGGGAAGCGTGAGGCCAGATCCAGGGCACAGACCTGCGGAGTTTGCACAGGACCAGCTGTCAAGTGTGGGAGAAAACAGGGATCCAGATGGTCATCTTAATCTTGCCTTTGGCTAACGGGTCTCCCCGTCTCCTGCCCGGTGCTCTCTGCTTGCTGGCACCGCAGTCATTTGCTCCTAAATTAGATGGGAGCATCGTCAGGGAAGAAAGGCCAATACGAGCAGCAGCACGGCAAAACCTTCAGGAAAACAAACCCAGAGCGGAGCCAGGCACAGAGGCAGCTCCAAGAGGAGCTGCTGCAAGCCTTGGGGCTGCTCTCTCTGTGGATGGGCAGCCAGAACCCACCTCTAGCTATTGCTGGTGCCAGCTCAGGGTGCTGGGGACACTGCTGTGCACCCCACTAGAGAGGCCTCTGGGGGTGCGAGATCCGGAATCTCAGCGGTGTGATTGTGCCAGGAGAGCAGCCTCGGGCTCTCAGCAGAGCCCCGCACGATGCAAGCCCTGACGAGAGGAGCCAGGGAGTCTCTTTCTGTTCCCCAGCCTTCGGCTTCTGCTCCCCTGAACAGCAAAGCCCCGCTGTGGCAGAGGGGCAAGCACAGCAGGGAGCCCTGCCGGGGCTGACCCCTGCACACCGCAGTGAGGGCAGCGGAGCAGATGGCTGCACCACAGGGAATATCCCCTCATCCCGGCCGGCGGCACACACCGCAAGGAGACAAAAGGAGCTGGAATGGGACCTGCCACGGGGACCTGGCCGTGCCGTGACTGGCTGCACGGAGCACACCCCTACTTGGGGACCCCCTTGTACAGGATCTGCCGCTGCCAAGGTGCAAAGCACAGCAAAGCCAAGCTGGCGGGTCCATTTGGTTGTGTACCAAGAGCTCCTGACCCCGACACAGGCGACTTCCCTCCAGCTGGAGCTGGCATTGCCAGTGAACTAGAGCCACGCTCCTTCCTCAACTTCGGAATGGAGCTGCCAGCGCGCCGAGCCCTGCGCTCAGCCTGACAGGCTGGCTGCGGCAATCCCAGTCGCTGCTTAGAGCCGTGCATCATCCCTGGTACTCAGGCTTGCTGTATTTCCCCAATGTCCTCGTTTGCTGCTGTATTACATCTCCAACGGTGAGGTATTTAAGCAGCACGGCTTGCTCGGGCACAGTCAAGCCGGAGAGAGTGTGTGTGTGCGCAAGCCAGCACCCAGGCTGGTGACAGCCCCTTTGGGAGCTGACTGAGCCCGGTGCAGGGGAGGAGGAAGGCACAGTGGCTCCTCTCCCCCATGAAGGCTGAAGCCCTACAAACGCTGTCACTGGAAACAGGATTTGCTCGTCTCCTTTAGAAGCCTTCCCCAGTTTCCTGCCCTGATTAATGGCAGTTGGAGAGATCGGCAAAATTCATGCTTGGGCAGCTTGGTCACAGAGGCAGAAATGCTCCTTGCATTGCTTGAGTGCTGGGACCCCCATCCCCATTGCTGCTGTGGCTTGCAGCCTCTGCCAGCACAGGAGGCATCAAAAGCAGCTCCCCACGAGCTCTCTGCTCCTTAGTGCAGGCTGAACCTGACACCCAGCCCACTGCACACTGAGTCCCTCTCCCCTAGAGACCCATCACATTCATGAAACTTTGGGGGGCTCCCCAGCCTGTGTGAGGAGCAGCCAGCAGTGCGAATACAAAACAAGGAAAGGGAAGAACCAGGAAAAGCCTCTTTTCCTCATAAAAAATAGCGCAAAGAGGATATTTTTAACCAATATTGAGACAGTCAGCAAAATAAAACTGATCTAAATTAGAGAGTGGTTGTTGTGAGGAAGCCGCACGGATGCTTGTCCATGCAGCAGCCCGGCTGAGCGGCTCGGTGCATACAAGCAGCCCCTTTCCCTATTTTCATGGGGTCTGGCCATTGCTCTGCCTGTGGCAAAGATGAGGAGCGAGAGGGATAAGGCAAGCAGGTACCAAATGTGCCAGACTGAGACTGCTTGGCTTTGGGAGCTGAGGGACACCAGACCTGGAGCTGCCCCGGTCCATGGCTGTGAGCAGGCTCCTTGGGCACTATCAGCCTTCCGCTGCACCAAGGCAGGGTCCAGCTGGAGGGGGGCTGTTCCCCTCTCTGGGCATCACCTTCCCAGTGGTCCCTAGTGAAGGGGTGATGCAGAAACAAGACAACCACCAAGCAGGACACACACCCCGGCGCTCTGCACGGCAGGGATGGAGCTCGCCACACTTTCTGGCTGATGACCCCCACCCTTGCCCCCCTCCATAACCCAGCTAGAGCTTACCAGGCTCCCCTTGGGAAGCAGCCAGCTTCAGGGCTCCAAGCACCTCTGAGCAAAGTTTCCCAAGCCGGCTCCCCTCGGGAGCACAGCACCTACCAGGGAGGGGGGGGGGGCCCAGCCAGCCAACATCCCTCTGCCCTAGGCATGGGGGGGACCCCCACATCCTCCACTACCCAACTGGCATGGGGCAGGGAGAAGATACTCCAGACCCTCCTGATGGGGAGCTACTAATTGGGGGTGACGAGGGGCTCGGGCTGACGCAGCCCCCACCCGGAGGCAGGATGAGGGGGTATCCCCGTGCCCTGGCAGCCCTTACCTGGACAGCGGCTTGCGGGCAGTGATGCTGGCCACGATGATGCTCTCGGGTCGCGGCGTGGCCACGGCTTTGAAGGTGCCTCTCCAGAACTTCTCGAAGAGCTGCTTCTCGCCCTGCTGCACGCCGGCCATGACCCCCCCCGGCCCCGCCGCTCTCCGCGGTGCTGAGCGCTACATCCCGCGGCTCGGCGCCGGCTCCGGAGCTGTGCGGGAGCCGCCCCCCGCCCGTTATGTGCCGGCGAGGCGGGGAGAGGAGGCGAGAGGAGAGGAGCGGGGCTGGGCCCGGCCGCGTCCGTCCCCTCCCGGCACCGCCTCCCGCGGCAGCCGCGCCCCGAGGGCAGCCGGGGCCGGGCGCGCTCCTTCCGCTGCGGGCCCCCCGCGCACCCGCTCCCACCCTGGGGTCTCCACTGAGCCCAGCGCCTCCCTTGCTGCATCCCCATCATCGCCGTGCCCAGCCAGGAGCTGCTGCCTGCGCGCTGCTGGATCACGGCACCCCCATGTTTGGCCTGAGCCCCGCAAGTCCCGATCCCACAAGGGCTGCCTGTGCTTTTCCCTAGTCCAGACTTTACCAGACACAGAGGGAGAGCGTAGAGCCACCAGCCCGGATGGGTGAGGAAGAAAGCAGCAGGAGGGCATGGAGTCCTCTCTGTAACTGGTCCATACTCCTCCCCATACAAGTCCCAAAGACTCCCTTTATTTCCCCCCCTCCTTATCCCTTCCCATTTAACAGGCACTGGCAGAGGGGCAGGCATGGGGCAGACTCCTGCTTGGCCACAGCAATGGGGCTGGGAAACCCCGCAGTGGGTTCCCAACCAGCTCAGAAAACAACTCCTCACCTTCCAGGGCAGGATTAGACCCACCAAGGCCAGGCACACGGAATGGGAGGGAAGGGCTGGGGCAGCACAAGTGCAGCAGAGCAATTCCCCTTCGCCTCTGTGCCGGGTACAATAAAAGCATCTTCAGGAGAAAGCGTTTCTTGCACCAGATGCTTTGAAGCGCAAGTAAAAGCTGGTGACCTTGCATGAATGAGACTCTCTCTATTGTGCCTTGGAAACCCACATGATACATTTATGTAAGCGGCAGGGGGATAATGGAGCCAGGAACAATAGGTGGTGGGAGCCAGGAAAGAAGGAAAAATGACGGAGAAACTCAATCACTTTCTTGCACTAAATACAGCGCTAGCGGGAGGCTCCTTCCGACAGCACTGCCTGCCAGCTCCCCCTTCCCTGCCCCTGCGGCACACGGGGCAGGCAGCCTCGACCCGTGTCCCCACGCCGGCAGCCACAAAGGGAGAGCCTCGGCGGCACACGCCGGCCGGCAGCGCTGGCCTTTGTGCTGCGAGGCTGGAGGCGGCTGCTGGAGCGGGCACGGGTCCAGCGGGGCTCTATACAGAGACGCTGCTGGCTCTGCCAGACACCCCCAGCCAAGCCTGCGAGGGAAGGATGATGTTCAGACACAGCGCAGGGATGCTGCTTCCTTGGGAAACCACCCAGGGGCAACAGGCACCGCGAGGGGCTGGGAAAGGCCACATGCAAGAGATCTGCTCTAGCCCAGGGCACATTGAACATGCCACGGTCAGGCACGGGCACTGCACGCAGCAGGGCAGAAGGAGCAGGGGAAAGGGCTTGAGAGGTCTAAAGCAGCCAGGCTGCAAAGGCACAACCGGGGGAGGGCGCAGACAGCACCCATCAACGGCACAGTGAGCACCCACCAGCCCCCGGACAGCCAGCAGCCGGAGCAGGCACTCACCACCCAACCCGGTCCAAGCTTGGGTTTCCTCCGGCCCTTCCAGGCACTCCCGTAACACACAGCCTGTTCGTTAGGAGCCCGTTTCCCTTCGGAGCACATTAAACTCAAAGAGAGATCAGGTGTTCATACGCCCTGGCCTCGCTTGAATGACCCAGATGCAGGTGGGGATGAGCCCCAGCCCTCCTCTTGTACCTCATTAACCAAATACCCTGCAAGGCATCAGCCCCTGCATCCCCCTGGGCTTTGAAGGAGGAGTCCAACCACCCCCAGCTGCAGCCAGGCTCCTCATTACACCGCAGGGCATTTCACCCCCTTCCTTCTACCAGCAACCCCGGAACAGCTCTGAGCATCCTAAAATTAACTGCAAAATAAAAGGAATAATAAATGTTTGCACTATTAAATTAGCAGCACTGGTGGCGTGTGGGCAGAAGGGAGGCTGTGATCATTACAACAAGAAGCCTCTCTCCTGGCGTACCTTGCGGAGACATCAGTGAGCCAATTAAGCAATTGGCTCAGTTAATGGAGGCTCCTAGGAATAGACTTCCCTGCTATAGAATAACCGTGCCATAATAAATAAACAGCCTGGAAAAACATTACAAGATACCCAGAAAAAGCAGTATTATATATAAGCAGAAATGAAACCTTACATTTCCAGTGTGGCACTGCCGGTGCTTCCCCAAACCTGGGCTGCGAGGAGCTATGGGACAGTGCCATGGGGCACAGGCAGCCCCTCCTGCCCTCCCTATCCTGAGCCCTTGGGGTCATCACAGCCGTACTCTAGAGCAGCATCCCCAGAGCCCCAGCAGATGCTGCCTTCCCTGCCATGGCAATAAATGCCACCTCAGGTTATTTACAGCCCAGCAATAGCATGGGGCTCTGCCAGCTTCAAATGTTTGCACTCAAGCGGGTGTAATAAACTGTAGTGAGTCCTGGGATAGGGAAACAGGGACTTGGAGGGAGGAAATAAGATAGCATAAAACAATGTCTTCTTCAGAGCGCTCTTCTTCCAGGATTTGATGGGGTTTGGTTGGGTTTGAAGGACGCAAAGGGCTGAGTCTGGGCTTCCCCCCACTCCCCTGCACCAGGGCTGCAAACAAGGCTCTCCTCAAGGCTGTGGGGCCCCCAGCACCGCTCACTGCACCCAGCTCCACAGCTCTACAACAACCTGCACCTCACAATTAAACCCCCGGCACCCCTCAAGGCCCAAACCCCTAGGAAACCAGAGAGAGACCTACCCGGCTCAGAGGCAGGTGGGGATGCTCAGCACCCAGCCCTGCCTTCTCCTCTTTATCCTCTCCCGTGCTTAAAGGGCCCAACCTCCTCAGCACCTCCTGTCCCTAGGCTTTGATTCTGGGGGTGATCCAGAAAGGAGAGAGGTCCCTGCCCTGGGTGAACACTTGCTGTGAGTGCTCAGCCTCTGCCAAGGGACAAGGTGACCGGGGGGTGAAGCTGTGTGTGTTCAAGGGGTACCCGAGGGGATGGAAAGGAGAAACTGTGTTTAACTGGGATTCAATGGGAACCTGCTCCCCCTAAGAGAGAGCAGAAAGCAGGGGCTGCCCTGCAGCTGCACCAGTGTTTGCCTATAGACGTTGAGTTCTGTGTTTCCTTCTTCCATCGGGAAGCGCTGGAGCCGGATTTGGCCCGAACCGCCCCATTCCCTCCTCGTGCGGCGGTGCTGCGGTGCTGCTCCAGCCCTTCCCCGGTTACCAGGGCTCCTGCGATGGCACAAAATCAACAATTACCTCTGGAAGTGTTCATTATCACTGGAGAGTCGATAAACAGAGGCCACGAGTGCCCTCTATTCACGGCACTTGAGAAGCACCTACCAATTATTCCCTTGACTAAGCCAGCCTTGCCTGGCAGGAGGGGGGCTCTCCACCACGGCTGCCTGCGGCAGGGTCTTCTTCGGCCAGGGAGGAGGAGAAGGAAGAAGGGCTCCTTGCTTAAAGTCACCTTTGCAGCTGAGCTGTGAGCCTCCGATGTGACGCCCGGCTCCGATTTGGATGCGGATGGATGCTGAGTGGGTCTGGCCGTGGGGCTGCTTGGGCAGAGGGGCTGGGAGATGCTCAGCGGGGCTGGATCCAAGCTGGTTTCCCCGGAAAGGTGGTGTGGAACGGGCTGCAGGGCAGGGAAGCAGCAATGGCAATGAGAGAGCGTGCAGCATCACATGTCAAACTGGGAAAAGCCCTTGGGAGGGTGGTGGGCAGCTGAGCAGCCCCATGCTGGAGCATCTTTACCTCAGTAAATGCATCTTGCAGAGTCGAACTGTTGCAAAAGGGTGTTCATCATCATCCTAATGATGGGAAATATCTGGGTTATGGCTCTTTCCCTCCCGTTGAAAGGCTCCTGGCCAGCCCCATAGCCCCAGGCAGAACCTGGGGTCTCCCCTCTGCCTGTCCCCACTGCCGGGCACATCCAAGAACAAGGCACTTGTGAAGGGAATGGGCTGATACTGGGGGATTGCACCTGTGCTCCCCTGGTTTGAGGGTGCCCACATCCCCTCCATCAGCGCTGACTCCACTGTTCCTGTGCATCCCCTGAGGAGGAAGGGGGGAACCTGCAGGCTTGGGGTGTGAAAACCTGTGGTGGGAGCAGGACCAGCTCTGGGTGTCCCCCCCAGCATGCAGGACACCCCCAGCCAGGCCCTGGCTGCCTCGCAGTGAACCCAGGATGCCTCTCCATCATCTCCTGATAGAGAATGGGCACTCCCAGAAGAGCACCCGGAGCGGGTATCTCCCACCCTGGCTTTCTGTGCCGCTTCAGAGGAGGTACCCAGATTCCGTGTTGGCACAAGGGGCTCTCCAGCTCTCCTGCCCATGCATCCTCTTCAGCAAAAGCACTTTTCCCTCCTCGCTCACCTACCAAAGCCATCCAGCCCTGATACTTAGGCAGCACAAGATGAAAAGGCACAGAGAACAGATAAGTGCGAGCGCTCGCAGGCAAAGCCATTTGCAGCTGCCGGAAAGAAGGGAATGAAAGGGCAGGCGCGGAGGGGAAGCAGCAAAGCCAGACCGCAGCCTTTTCTTCCCTTTGGCTCAAAGAAAGCTCCGGAGCGGGAAGGGGGATGGAGGGATGGAGATGAAAACACCATTTCCCCCGGCGAGCCGCAGTGGCCGTGGCGCTGAGCCTGCCCCTGGGGACCATGCGGCAAAGCCGAGCAGCCGCTGCGGCTCCGAGTGCCACTGCCCAAAGGTCACAGCAGCTGATGGGGTGATGCAGGGGCTGCAGTGATGGGGTGATGCAGGAGAGGCAGGGCCCAGCATGACAGCCTGGGAGCAAGTGAAGGAAAGCCCTGGCTGGGGTGCCAGCAGCCTGAAGATGCACCCAGGAGATGGGCAAGGTGAAATGGGGTCTGCCCTCCTCCTCCTCGCCTTCGCTGGCTGGCAATTAGCAGCCACGATCACACAAGCAGCTCTGTTGCCTGGTGGGGTAATTACTGGCTAGCAAAGTGGAGAGGCTCATTGGATCCCAGCCTCCAGCTTGGGATGTGGCTGGAACCAGGGATCAAGGATGCTCAGCACAGGTTTGTGCTGCAGAGCTGGAAGGTTTTTGCTTCCAACTTGGGAAGGGTGGGATGGGCCAGACCCGGGATGCATGTCCTCCTCCACGCTGGCACCAGCGTTTTCCCATTCCCGGCTCGCTCCAGGTCCCAGTGCCAGCTCCTGCCTCTCCTCCTCCAGCACCTCCCTGTGCCTGGCTGTGCCTCACTGCATGAATCCAAACCAGGGCAGGAGGAAGTTTGGTTTCCCCAAACTACATCAGCTTTAAAACCCCACTGGGCTCAGCACCCCTCACCATTCCTTGTCCTTCCTGGCTACAAGAGCCCATACCCCCATAGAGCTGAGATCAGGATGAAGAGGGACGAGGTACAATCCCTGCTCTTTCAGTTCGGGCTCAGACCTCAAAACTCCTTCACACCATGAACCCTCCATCCCAAGCCCACCAGGGATGGGGAAAATGCTGCCCAAGAGCCAGAGATGTGGCCACAAAGCCAAAGCTGTTTAACCAAGCCTGCCTGGGGAGCGCCTATGGGGGGAGCAGTTTGACTCCGTGCCATCACCAGAGGTTTTTCCCCCCTTCTGGATCATTGCCCTGCAGCAGCAGCCATGGGCAGAGGAGCCTTGTTCTGCCATGCAGCGCTGCCCGTGCCTTGGGGGAATGAAGCAGGAAGGAGCGAAGTGTCACATTCCAGCTTTTATAGGCTATTACTTATAATGGAGAGGAACAAAAATACTGTAAAATAAAGCACTTGAGGCCACCAGCCTGAGCATTAAATGGGCCTGCTAAAGAGCTTCCTGATTTGGATCAGAGGCATTGCCTTGCTTGTGAGAAAGCCGGGGGACCAGGCAACACCATCCCAGGGAAAGGCCATTGTGCTCCTCTTGGGATGCTCCTACCTCAGCTCCCCCACCCCAGCCACTCCCAGTGCCTCAGGGGAGCACCCAGACCCCGAAATCCGAGGCTTCGCACCCCTGTGGAGCGGCAGAACACGGGGAGCGTTTTGCCGTGTTGAAGGCAGCGCAATTGCTGCTGCTTGAACTTCGCTGCTCCGAGAACAAAGGGAGGGCTTGGGGAGCAGGCACTGCCCATTAAGAGGCACTAATGAAACGTGAAAACGTTTAACTCCGCTGCCACTTCATACAGGTTCGAGCCCAGCCGCAGCTGCAGCGATGTCCCATTGGTGGCTAATTTAAGCACCAATTAAACAGAGCTAAATTAGAGCGGCAGGAACTGATTTGGCAAGGGATGTGGCCGGGAGCCCCAAATCTCGCTGACCTTGCTGTCACCGGGCAGGCTGGTTTGCAAGCAGGATCACGAGCTGCTGGAGAGCTGGTGGGGTTTGTCCGTCCTTTAGGGTGAAGGAAGGAATGAAATACCTAAAGGCTGCGGTGTGCCCACTGGTTTCCCCTTTGTAGCATCCCGAGCAGGGCTGGTCCTGGCTCCCTTTAGCAGGGATGGAGTCCAAATGCAGTGTGCATGTCCCACAGCCTTGGGTCCTGGTTTAGGGTGCAGAGCTGGTTCTCAGCACTTTAGAGCTGGTTTTGGTTAGCTGATAATGGCCTTAGGCTTTGCTCCAGCAAGGATAGCTCAGGAGGCTTCAAAAGAGCTGCGGGCTGGTGTTCTGCACCCACAGCCCCAGTGCAGGATCTGCTGGCTTTCCTGAGAGCTTTATTTCCTTTAGTGGATTTAGGCAGTTGCAGTAAATCCCCTGTGGTCCCTGGTTCCCAGCTGAGCCAGGTTAGACCCAATTTAGCATCAGGGACATCCTCCAACAGCCTGTGGGTATGCTCCTTGTGCCCAGGAGCACCCCATCCCTGCAGAGCCCTGCCTGCCCCCCACCTTTCCTTGAGCCAGATGGGCAGCAGAACCCGCAAAAAGCTTTTCCTTGTGCCTCCACACACAGATGCGGGAGCAGAGGTGACCGAAGCATCATGTGCTGCCCATTGAACAGCCGAGGCTGATGGGTGAAGTGAAGCCATCCTCTCCCTGCCAAAACACCCCCTCGGTTCCTCATCTTGGGTCCTACCCCCTCCCCGAGCCCCTTGGCTGGCACAGAGCCCATCACAGCCCCTCTGCTGCCGCTGCCTCTTGGAGCAGCGTTAACCAGGCCATGCCTCATCAGCTCCAATTAGCACGCAGGTCGTTTCCATCAGCCGTTATCAGGCTCCCGTGCCCACCATAGGGTGAGTGATAGCCCTGGGGGAGCGGGGCTGGTTCTGGCATCTCCTGGCGGTGCTGGTCCAGCACCCGGTGGGCACGGATCCCACTGCTGCACCCAGGGACAGAGCTCCCCAGCGCGGCCGCTGGCTCCTCTCTCATTAATCTATTTACAACATTGCGTTGGCAGCACGACCAGTGGCTTAATTGCAATTTGCTCCAGGTAAACCGTAGGCAGAAGATGCTCCTGTGTTCAAACGGACTCCTCGTCTGCTATTAACTATGAGGAGCCGGCATCACACCCAGCTGATGAGGAAAGCAGTCCTGCCACCAGCATTGTCCTCACTGTGAGACTCCTGCAGGGCCCTCATGCTGCTCCCAAACACCAAAGGCTGAAAAAGCAAAGCTGAGGGGGGTGATGCTGGGAGCAAGAGCGCCGAGCAGGAGGCTGCTTGCTCTTCAGTATACGTGCATTTTAATAGAATAGAATGGGGCTTATTGGAAATAACTGCTCAGACCGCCCGCAAGATGCAAGTGTCAGGAGCAAGCAGATGCTGGTCACGAATCAGCGCTTGTTAAGGAAGGAGAAGGATTCATTTCACATGCGTGATTACCTCCTGGCCACCGATGAGTTACACAGCAGACGATCAAAAGAGGATTAATGACTCCGCAGCTCAGGCTGCTGCCAGCCTGGCCCCTGTCCTTGCCAGTGCTGCCGATGGCACAGCCTGCGGTCCCCGAGAGCAGGGCCCTGCTGCCTGCGCCTGCCCCTCCAAGTGCCCACTGTCACCTGGCACCACGAGGGACCTCCTGGGGCACCTCCGGCATCGCTGTGTTCGATGTGGAAGGGGTTTTGTGCTGCCAAGCCCTGGGCTGCTATCGGCTTCCTGACACCCAGCCCAATAATGTCCTCTGCTAGCAGTGATTAACGCAGCGAAGGGTTCTCTTCACTTGACACCTTTTCTTTCCTTTGCAAAAGGAAGACTGATGGAGCGGCTGGCTGTAACAAATGCGCGCTGTAATTGAAGGAAGGAACTCCACTCCCTCTACCTGATTTATTGTTTAATACAGTCCCCTTTTGATCTTGTCTTAATTAAATTAGGAGCCGTGAATCAACACCCTGCCACTAGGAAGCTGCTCTGCCTTGCTCGCTTCCCTCCGCGCTGTGTCTCCAGCTCCTGGTGGCAGGGAATCGCTGTGGGTGACAGGAAACACCCGCTCTGCTCTGCGTGGGTTTATGAGGAGCACAAACCCCTGTGTGCTCACAGAGAGCAAACCTGAGCGCCCAGCACTGGGGTGCAGAGCAGGGGGTGATTTCTTTGCAGCCACCCTGTGTCCCTGGTGGGTGATGGGGTGAGGGACCATGGCCCCATCGCCACCCCAGCATCACTCTCCTGCTACCTCCTAGTCCCAAGGATGGGACAGCACCTGGGCTCCGCAGGGCTTGTCCATCTTTGTCAGTCCTCAAAGCTCCCCAGCACTCACCTGCTCCAGGGCTCAGCTCATCCTCAAGCATCCCCAGCGCACATGGTGCATCCCTGCCATGCCGGCAGCATCCCTCCTGTGCCATGGCACCCCGGTGTCCATGGGCTCTCCTGCACCTTCCCTCCCTGCTCTGAAACCAGGGAAGGGAACCCACTGAGGGTAAAGCAAAGGTCAGGCCCCTCACAGAGCAGAGCCCTTGGCCAAGCACCACCAGCCCATCATCTGACGTGCATCACCGCGGCTGCTGTGCGGGGAACCGTGTGTCACTGGGAGCGTAATGGCCTCATAACTCTTTCCTGTGCAGTCTGGGTGATGACAGAGCTTTTAATGGAGGATAATGGTGTTTTGCATTTAAATCTACTGCGCTGTTGACTCATGACTGCAGCAGCCCCGGGACAGGAGGAGTAAATCAGAGAGGGCTCCTGGCGATGGTTGGAGCCTGGTCCTGCTGGAGGCATTGCTGCAGCACCCCATGATGGGGGGGGGGGGGGGGGGGGAGAGAGAGACACCCTCTGCCTCCTCCCTCACCAAGTGCAAATGAGCCTGGTGCTGATTTAATGAACTTCTGATGATTATCACCTTTAAATCTGAACTCCTGCAGGAGTCACCTTCAGCAGGGAAAAGCAGCAGCAGCAGCAGCACCACCGCCACCCCCCCGGGGGGGGATGAGCTGATTGCCTGTGTCTGATTAGCAATTACACTTCACAGTAAACGCTGTCACCCTGGGCTGGGGATGAGGTGATGGCAGATGGGGGTCCCCGGGGAGGGGGCTGGGGGAAACGGGAGCTCGCAGGGATGCGAGGTGGGAGCATCGGCATCCGGGTGGTGCTGGCACCCGCTCTGGGCTCGCAGCCTGCACAGAGCGGAGCAGGAGGCCACCAGGGCCTCCCGGCTGGAGGGAGCAGGGCCTGCAACCACCAGGGATGAACTGGCCGCCTCTCCTTCCCCAGGGATAACTGCCTCCTGCTCCCGAAGCCGCCGGGCTGGTGCTCGCAGGCGTTTGTGAGTGGTGTCTTTAATATGGTGCTGCAATATTTGCCCTATAAATTCTTAGGAACAGATTTACAGCTGAGCCATTACTGACATTACAGACTATTAATAAATCTGTTAAACCCGCAGGATAAACGCGCATTCCCTCCCTTTATGTTGGCACAATAAACATAAGGAAGGACACGGAGCAGCGCTGCAGCGGCGGGTGGCGATGCCCGTCCATGTGCTGCGTCCCCTGGGCCACTTGCCCTTCCCCGGGAAGCCAGCAGCCATCCTTCCCTGCAGGAACATGGGGGCCACGTGGCTGAGCGAGCCTGTCGGCAAGGCTGGGGATCCCGAGCTGGGACACAAGCACCCGGACACAGAGGACCCCGGCACATCCCGTTGTGTCCCGCTGTGTCCTGGGGTTTCTGCATGGAGACAGCGCCAGGGCACTCAGGAGCGTGGAAGGGAGGCCGGGAGGGTGCTCCTGTGTTTCGGGAGGTGAGCTGCTCGCAGAGCGGCTGCTCCCTGCACGGAAGCTATTTCTGGAAGAGCCTTGATTGAGAAAATCCATCTGGAGAAAGGCAGCAGCGCAGCCGTGCCTCCGGGAGCAGCTGGTCCTGCAGCGGGATCGGGTGGGTTGGGAGAGCGCTGGTGTCCCATCCGCAGCCACCGGCTGGGCGTCGGGGGGTGCTTTACTCCCTAATTCAGAGCCAGTGAAACCCAGTGGCTTTATCCCCTCTCCCACCCTTATCCAGGGCTGTTTCCAGCCCGGGATGCTCAGCTTCCGCGCCACGGAGGGTCACAACAGGTCTATAATTCAGGCAGACAAGGTAAGACCTGGATACGCTGTAAGAGCAACTCCTGGTGCTGTTGCGGGTGATAGGAAACCTGGAAGGAGGGCTTGAATCCAACACAAGCTCCTGGGATGGGAGCACCAAGTGAGACCCTCTTCCTGCAAAGAAAGGGGCTGAGGAGATGAGTAGCGTGAGCACAGCCCCACCGGGACACGTGGCCAAGGAGAGGGGCTCGGATCTGGTGGCCAGCAGTGGTCCTGCTGCAGTGGCCAGCACGGTGCTCCAGTTAACACCAGGGCAAAGCCCATGCCCTGCGGTGCCATGGGGCATGAGGAGCCCCAGGGAGAGCCAAGATGCCTCCAAGGGAGCACAGGAGGAGAGAAACAAATAAAGATGCATCATTTCCCTCTGCCGCCACGGCTCCATCAGCGCTGGCTGGCTTTGATTAAACCTCGCATTTATTACACTTGGCAAGAGGATAATTTAGCTACCAGATTAAAAGCAAATCAGACCCAGATAAAGAGTCCCAGCGCATCCTTTTCCACTGAGCCACCATGTGCTATGGCAGGACGGGCTGGGGGTGACAGCAGCACCTTGGGGTACCCCCAGCATCCCTACTGCCAGCTCTGGGCATGACCTTGTCCTCCAGCATTGCATGGGGGCCCTTCCCTGGGCATTGCAGACGAGGGGCACCAAGCAGCCAAGGAGGGGGCTAGCTCCTCCAGCGGGCAGGGGCACCAGGACACACCACTTGGTGAAAGGAGACCCATGGGCCACAGCCACCCAACAATGATCTGTCCATGCTGGGGGGCTGGAGCATCCCGGGATGCACCGAACCCCTGGGGCAGCCGGTGTGGTCCCATCCCTGATCCAACCCGGGCAGCTGCTGGAAGAAGCCCTGCTCTCCCAGATCATCTGCATACAGCCTGTTCAATAGGCACACACAAGGCTGCTGTCCTGGCAAGCTTTCAGCTCTTTGCTTATTACTTTTAGATGAGCTGGCTATTTAAACAGCACTTATGTATTACAACTGCTGGGCTGTAAAGTGTCTCTGTGACATGAGCCCCTGTTCCCAGACAGTATAAAAGCCTCTGTGTAAAAGGAATTAATAACAAAGCAAACTGTACTCGAGCAGCTTCTGGAGAGATAAAGCAGTGGTGGAGGAGCAGGAAGGGGGGAGAGCAGTTTAACCCCCCTCCTGCACGCCCCAGCCAGTGAGGGGTGATGCCATTGTCAGGGCATCACAAAATGAAGTCAGGTTAAGAGCAAGATGGGCTGAGGTCCACCAGGCTTTCTGCTCGGGGTCACTGCTGCTGCTGGAAGCGGATGTCTCATGGCACGGTGTCAGACGCTGCTTTCTAAGCAGGCTGCTTTCTGTTCCCAGCCCAGCGTTTGGAAGCCGGGAGGGATGGAGTTGCCTCCGGATGCCGGAAGGGTTTTGGTTGGGTCTCACCCAGCAGTGAGCAATTGATGCTCAGCCCCTGCGCCAACCATCTCCAGCTTCAAGCTGCCATGGAGCTGCCCTTGATCCCGGTGAGGATGGAGGAAGGGAAACCCATGGCTTTAAAACATGCAGGATTGTGAGGGACAACCACGATCACTGCACGCTCTGCGAAGAGGAGCGAGAGGTTGGCATGGAGAAAGAGCATCTCCCGTGGGCTTCGATCCAGAGGGGACACTGTTCCTTCCCAGGTTTTGGCTGCAGTTTGCAGGGAGCAGAGCACACTATCCCTGCCTGGGGAAGCAGCAGCGATGGGACCTGGCGTCGCAGCTCCACCAGACACCACGCAGCCACGGGCAGTCGGGGTTGATGATGTGTCTGAGCTGTCGCTCAGCGCTGCAGCGTGCCTCTGAAAGAGCAGGATAAATCAGGGCGAAACAGGGGAGAAGGGAAGGGCTGGGCTGTTCACTCCAGACCCGACAGGCTCCTGTTGGCATCTGACTGCTCAGACAGGGAGCATCCAGCCTGCAGCTGGACCTCGCCTCAGCCGCATCCTTCCCTAGCACCGTTTTGCTCCTTATTCCTGAGGGATTTGCCTGGCAGGGACCCAAAGCAGAGGGAAGCAGGGGCTGGCCCAGCCTGCCCAGGGAGACCAAGTTCATGTCATTGTGGGATCTTGCCTCCAAATCCCTCTGACAAGAGCAGAAATCACCAACTCAGTCTTCAAACGGCAGTTCAAAGCCTGTACGGCACTCTCAAGATTCATTAGCAGCTACATAATGATACGGGATAAGCCTTATCAAGGCATAAGAACTGAGACATGCTCAGGGATGTGGGGGATCCAAGGCAAGAGAAATCTTTGCGTTCCTGGTTAAATCCACGCAGCCTCTTCCCACAAGAAAGAGCAGTGTCAGGAGCTGATCCTCACCATAGGAACGTCTGGAAGAGGAGGGTCTGTTTGCTTTACCTGTGCTAAAGGAGGGAGAGGAGCAGCAGAGCTCTGGGCACCATTGGCCAAGCCAAGCACCCACCACGGCAACACGTGGCTGGCCCTATAGAGCACAGGTTATGGGCGGCACAGAGCTGAAGGTCGGGCAGGTCCTGGGGCAGGAGGCTAAGGAGGGAGGTGCCTGAGGATGCCCATTAAATACAGGGACACTGTGTCAGACCTGGGACATCCTCATGGGCAAACAGTAGCAAGCAGAGAAGAGGCTCTGGAGGATGCCTGGATTCCTTTATCCAGTTCTTACACGCCATGGTTGGGCGCTGAGTCCATGGATCTCCAGCATGACCGGAATGGCTGATGTCCTGCTCCGGTGACCATCGCTGCAGGGTGCTCCCCAAGCCACGGGTGAAGCCCTCACAGCCCCACCAGCCTGGAGCTGCCATTCCTTTATTGCCAGCCTCCCTTTCCCCAGACACCTCCAACCACCAGGAAGAAAAGAAATAAGGAGCTGGCTGCAGCAAAGTGCTGGAACCAGGCCATTTATTTCATAGAATGCATCATTTGTTTTCAATTATTGTGGTCCTTTCCCCCTGCCTCCATCTCTGCTTCCCCACACACTTGGAGATCACTGGTGGGAAGTCCGCAGAGCTGCAGAAGAGCTATGGCAGGAGGAGCAGCTCCATAGCAAAGCAAAGGGACAGACGTGATGGGGACAGCACCGGCACCTCCCACAGCAGCTCTGGGCTGGGAGGAGGATGGCATCCCATAGGAATGAGGTAAGGATGAGCATTGTGGGGCCGTGGGTCAGACAAGATGTCCTGGCTGTCAGCTCACCTCCAACTAATGTGATGGCAGCAAAGCAGAGGTGGCAACTGGGATGCTGCAGGGGAGAGCACCGGGATGAGAGCACCATTATGGGCATCTTCTCCCCCGAGACACTGTTTCATACTCCCAGCGCCAGCCAAGCACTGACCTTGTCTCCCTTCCCTGCAGGGACCTGCTCTCAATGCCTTGGCACGCTGGAGCTCAGGGCTGGAGCCAAGTCAACCTCCAGCTCGCAGATGTCCAGACCCAACCTCTGCGATGCGGCTCCAGGTGTGGTTTCCATACAGCTGGTAGCTGAAAAGCCCAAGCCCACCCCAAGTGCTCCGGGCAGGACCAGAGCCGTGTGTGGGACCACCATGTCCCGCAGCATCCCCATCCCACGGCGCTGCTGCTCTCGCTGTCTCTGCCCCATTCCTGCGCACCAACGAGCTGGTTTAGCTCCAGCTTCATCTCAGCCCAAGCCATTTGAAGATCCCTGGTGCCTCGTGAAGGATTTTCTAATGGGGTTCAGCAGACTTCAAGATTTATATCAAAAAGCCTCAATTTATTGAATTAATGCTGCAGAGCAAAACCATGGCTGCTTAACTGGAGTATCAGTATTTTACAGCAACATAACTAATAAGGCCATTAATACCAACTGGGCTCACTCCTGACATTTATATCACTGTAAATCTCTCTCTCAGCACTGGAATTATTTATGCCATCCCAGGCACTCGAGAAGCGCTGTCATCCTTTATCAGGCTGCAAGATTTAAGCGGCGAAAGGATGGATATAAACACACTAAACAAAAAAGGGAGCTTGAGAAGAGCTGGGACAGGCCCTTGATGCAAACACAGCGCTGCCCTTGGCTTTCCGGCAGGGATGGGATGAGGGGGCACCTGCAATCCAGCGAGGTCCCTTGGGACCGAACGCATCCAATGTACCTGGCAGATAAGGGCTTCATAAACCTGAAGGAGGGTGGGGAGCAGAGAGGGAAGCAGCAGCCAAGAGCTGTGAATGAGCCACGAGCGGAGCGCAGGCAGGCACAGGGAGCAATTAGGGGCTGCGGTGGCAGTGTGGGGACATGGGGACAGTAATCAGGTGCTGAGCCTGCCCCTGCTCGGCTCCGTGCTGCTCCCTGCCTCCCCATCCACAACGTGCTGGGAATGCAGTCACTGGCGATCTGTCATAGCGGGGCCTTGCTAAACCACTGCCTGCGCTTGTTTAATTGGGAGGAGATAAAGCCAGCCCAGCGCGGGCAGCAGGGCGAGGGAGATGCAGCACCTCGGTACTGCCAGGCAAACGCAGGGGGCACAATGGGGCCGCAGGGCTTGCAGCCACACTTTGAGTTGATTTTGATCGACGTGAAGGAACCCGAGAGGCAGGAGGATGGGGAAAGCCCTTGGTCTGCAGGTGGCATTTACCCCCAGATCCATTCCCCCTACACACTGCCCGTGCTGGCACCATTAGAGCCGCCTCCGATTCCCAGCATCTCCTTTCTGTGCATCTTTTCCTCTCGACCGCTCAAGCAGAAGGAAGCTCCCATGGTTTCCTCCAAGGTGATGAAGTGCTGCTCCTGCTGCAATTCCTGTCCGGAGCGTGAGCTTCCCTGCAGCCAGCGAGCAGGCAGGGCATGGACAGGAGCTGCTCGGGGTCTGCATGGGACCCACTCCTGCCCCGGCTTTATACCAGCCCGCACCTCCTTGCCCCATAAGCCCAATACAACCTTCCTCCAGATCCGCCCGGTAACAGCAGTGACTTGCTCTGCTTGGCAGCAAGGATGCAAAAGCAAGATTTCCATGGGCCATGGCTGTTCATTATCTACACAGAGGCCCCTTGGAACTGCCCGAGTGAAGATTAATGAGTTATTTAAGTAATAGCTAAATTGAGAGTCGGAAGGAGCTTGGGTCCCAAAGTAAAGGCTGAAGATTACCCGGCCTGCCCCTCCATTTCCCTTGTGCCACCCTCAGGAGGCTGTTTGCTGCTTTCTCAGAAAAGGGCCAGTGATCAAACCAGCAGATGATGCTTCCCAGCCCTGGGACAGGCTGGGGAAAGGCAAAAAGGAGGAGGAAGAAGCAATCACCCTCAAGTGCTAGGAAAATATCCCTAAACCCAGCGAGGAGCGATTCCAGAGGCCATCTCCCCAGGAAAGGCTGGACCTGTTCACCTGGAGGAGCTCTCCTGGGGATGAGCAACATCTGTGACAGGCAGGCCCCAGCAGCAGAAGCAATTGTCTGTCTCTAAAGCAAATTACCTGCGCTAATCCCGGAGGCAGGGATTTGTGTCTCCAGGCTCACCCAAGTTGGATGTCCGAGCTGTCACTGCCTGCCAAAGCTTTCACCCCTGAGAGCCACACACGTGCAGGACTCGCTCCTGCAGTCCCTGGGGTGCGTGCCTGCGGGTTTGTCCCTTGCCCACCCGGGTGCATGCTCCATAGGAACACCTCTGTGCAGGAGCATCTCCTGTCAGCGCTGGTGACAGCTCTGCTGGCACACGTAAAGGTGCACAAAGAGCACGATGGCATTCCATGGCTTGTCCCCTGGGAAAAGCAGCCCCCACTGCTCCCTGTATCCCTGGGCATCCGACCCTGCCCTGGGGATGGCATCAGCCATGGGCACAGCACGGAGCCTGCAAAACACCTTCATAGCAGGCATCCACGCAGGCAGGACCTCGTGCCCTCCCAGCCCCTGCGGACGGGCGCTCTGAGGGAGCAGTTCCATGGCACAGCAGCCCCATCGACCACAGCAACCAAGCCAGAATCAAATGGACTCATAAAGGAAAATCCTGCTTCCTCTTGTAAGCTTTGTGATTTGTGTCCTTGGATGTGTTTCTGGAGCTGAAAACGCCCAGCATTGCAGGGAAATAACTGTTGCTGTTATACAGGTCAGGGTGAGCACAGGGAACAGAGTGGAATGGAACAGAATGGAGAGGCATGAAATGGAATGGAATAGAAATGGAATGGAATAGAGAGGCATCAGATGGAATGGAATAGAATGTGAATGGAATGGAAAGGAAATCAAATGGAATGGGATTGAGAGGCATGGAATGGAATGGAATGTAGAGCCACAGGATGGAATTGACAGGCATAGAATGGAAAGGAACGGAATGTAGAGACAGAATGGAATGGAACGGATTTGAAAGGCATGGGATGGAATCCTCAAAACAAGTGATACGCTCTCACTTTATACAGCCCAGCAGCAGGATCAGACCTCGGTGCTTCATTGCACCATAGAGAGGGCTTAAGCGGTGCTCAGAGGAGAGATCCTATTAGACAAGAGGGTGCAGAACACACGCCCATAGTAGAGGGAAGCCACTACGTCTCAGGAGGCTTGGTTTTGAGTTACCTGTGTGCTGCGCTGCTGCGGTGCCTGAACTGGATGCGTCACTCCCACCGCGGGCAAGAGAAGTCAAGTGGAAGCCGTCCCTTTGGCTGTTACTCTGAGGTTTCATCCTCTGCCCTCTGTGAGTAAAGAGCCCGCAGTGAGAGGGGCAGCCCCTCAGCCCAGCCTCCATCACCACCTCCAAACCCCTTCTCTGGACAGGCTCCAGGCGGAAGCGCTGCGGGCAGGTAACGTGCTGGCTGAGGGCAGAAGCCAAGCCAAGCCTGGAGCCTGCCTTGGGTGCGTCGCTGCTTGCGAGAAAGGGAGGAAAGAGAAATCCAGATTTCCTGCCCCCAATCTGCTGACTCATTAATGACTCAAGGGGCTAAGTTTAGCTCTCGAAGCACTCGGCATCAGGGTGAGCGGCTGTTGGCCTCCCCTTAACCTCCTTATCAGAGCTTCTAAGTAAAGCCTTCACCAGCCGGGGCGAGATTCTGCTCACGATCCAAGGGGATTATAAACCACCTTTGAAAGCTGGAATAAAGAACATCCACACACTGAGGCACACACAGCTTTCTGGTGGCGATGCAAGACCCGGGAGAGCAGAGGCAGCACTCAGGCGCATCACCGCGTGGTGAGTTGTCATGGCAACAGGGGATTTTACACACCATTAAGTGTGGGTTCATCCGCATCACACCCAGGGATGTCAAAGAGCCCAGGATGGATGCCGACAAGGGGCTCCTCTGGTTCAGACGTGATGGCACTGCCCAGACATAAAAGGCAGAGCCTGAATGGGTTTGCAAGGCAGGCTCAGCATGGCCTAAGGAGAGAGGTCCTTGTGCTGCAAGCCAGCCTGCTTATGGACCAGGGTGCGACAAGGCAGAGGGGAAGACTTTCCGGCTGAAGAAAACTGTACGCTTCTAATGAGCAACAGCATCATCTGCAGTACAGCCAGACCTTGTTGCATGCTGAGCGCGGCCCCGGGCCTTAATACGCCCTGTTCCTGTAAGGTCAAGCATCAAATAACCTCCCACAAAGCCTTCATCGACCGCTTCCCGGAACATCTCATCCCCGGCAGCAGCTCAGCACTCAGCCAAAGCAGCGCGTGTGATCCAGGGCGGCCCCAGGGCAGGAGCCAAGGGACCCTGCCTGCCCCAAGCTGCCCGTGTTCCCCAAACTTCCCCTCGCTGTCACGCGGGCTGGAGGCCCCATCCCTTCTCCATGGGTAGCAAACACCTCTACACACTCTGCCTGTCCAATCTCAATAGCATCCCTAGAAGCCTTTTTCTACCCCCCCCCCCGCCTTATGCTAAAAATCAGTTCCTCCTCCTCACTGCTAGAAACTCCTCTGAAGTTTCCCATCAATCTTTTCACTTCTCTTCACGATTCCTACATTCTCCAGGCTGGAGGAACTGCTGTTGATTCCCAATTTACCCTTCTACATTCAACTTGTTTCTCCACATTGTCTGCTCGCGGTGGCCACTCTGGCCATCGCTTCTTTGGCTGGCCCTGACTGCTGCTAAAGCCTGGGCAATGCTGTGCTCATGCCTTATTTAGCATCCAACCTCTTATCTGTGGGCTAGAGAAGGGGCTGGAGCACTCACTAAAGGCTGGGCTGGCCGCTGCCCCCAGAATGGCAACAGAGGGGGGTAACACATCTGCAGCGGGGAGATAAGGTAATGGGGCACTCGAACACCTGGGGTCTCATTGTTGGCTGGCAAGGCCCTGTCGCTGCACAGGAATAGCTGGGACTCCAGCCTCGCTGTGGCATGAACCGGAACAAACAGAGGGGTGGTCAGGCTGGGCTCTCCTGCAAGGAGAGCTCCTTCCCTGGAAGGGCTGTCCATAGGGATAGTACAGCCCCCACGCCTCTTCCACCAGTGCCCTTTATCCCAGGGGCAGCGTGGCTGGAAGAAAGCACCACAGGGAGCTGATGAGCAGCTCCATGGAGCTGTTCCAGCAAAGCCTGGAACGCCTCGAGCACAGGTGAAGCTCCGGTTGCCAGCTCCCTTCTTTTCCTGCTTGTCCCTACACCTGGGAGCCCGATTCACCTCAAAAGCCATCCCGAGCAGCTCATGCCTCTTGGGAACAAGCTCATCCCTCTTGGGGCAGGCAGCAGCACAGGGCTGGGCCTGCCAGCAGACACTGCCCATGCCAGGCCAACAGAAGCAGACCCAGTGCCACACGCTCCTTCCTGCCAGGGCAGAGCTTGCTTTGACCCTGCAGGTGAAGGGGGCTCGGAGAGCACTTAGAGCCTCACCAAGGGCAGGGACAGCAACAAGCTCCAAGCAGTTACTGCACGCTTTGTGTCAGGTTAAACTTGGTGGAAGCCACTGGAATAACAGCAATGAATCCTGCCCCCTCCCTTCCAAAGGGAAGGCAGCAGAGCAGGAGCCTGCTCTAAGCTCTCCGAGGAAGCAGAAGAGGATGCAGCCTCCAGGTACCCACCACGCTCCCTGGGAACAGCCTGAGTCATGGGGAGCTTGGTGCCACCTCCACGCAGCCACGGGGACAAAAGGAGCCTCCTCATCCTCATCATCCTCCCTGCGCGGCTGGGGGGAAGAGGAGGGAACAGATAGAGCCCCGCAGGCAGGAGCGTGGGCAGAGCGTGACAGCATCTCCGCCACGGGGGCTCTGCTCCCGGAGGAGCGATTCCTCGCAGCACTTGGGAAGGAGGAGAGCACGGGGAGAGCACTGCTGGGCTCGGGGCACCAGAGAGAGGAGAGGCCAAGCCCCGCAGCAGGGAGCAGACACAAACGTCAGTGGCAGAACCACCGCATCCCTGCGGGGATGCTCGGAGCGGCACAGCATCTCGGGAAGGGGGGGACAGACACAGCAGTGATGATTGTGGAGGAGCAGGCGCAGGGAGGCAGGCCCAGATACACCAAAGCAAGGGATGCGCAAGGCTTCCATCAGCTCCTCTCTGTAAATGCCACTCTGGAATCATCGCACTGGGGGTCAGAGCCTGCCCAGCACAGCCCCAGCTCCAGAGCAGCAAGAAAACATCAACACTGGGGCAAACATGGCTCTGGGAGAGAATAAAGCATCAAATCACCCCGCAAAGCGCATCTGTGTGTGATTACAGAGGGCAAGAGCCTCATTTAAAGCAGCCCCGCTGCTTCTGGACTCCACAATTCCTCACCCAGAGTCAGCTCATTAGCTCAGGCACCTCCGCATCACACTGAGCTGGAGGCAAGGAAGCCTCTCTGGCTGCAACAGAGACCAGGAAACCTTTAGATGATGCTGAAGGAGACGTTACCACCTATTACCCACAACTGAAGAGATGCTACCTGATTTATCCAGGGCAAACACTGCTTGTCAAGAACACACTCGCTGCATCGGTCAGTGTGCATTGACAGCAGTGGTGTTAGGAGAGGTAACCAAAGTGCTGCTGCAGAAGAGCTCTCAGATGCTGATGGGAAAAGGAAGGAGGTAAAAGTGCTGACAAGCCAGCCTCATCTATAGTAAGCAGGAACAAGGGCTGACATACAGCTGGAACAACGGCTGAACTAACACAATAAAGGAACAGAAAAAGCTCAGGGGATTAAGGAAGAAATCCGTTTCCTTTATAACTGATGAACATCCAGAACGTGATGCTCTTGGACTTGATATCATGAGTATGTGGCAAGGTAAAGGGGCAATGGTGGAGTAACTCTGGCAGTCGGTGCTGGGAAAGGAGCTCCACACAGCTTATTGAAATCGGTTCCCCCTGTGGGTCTGCAGCTGCCCCCATGTCCCTGCCTTGCCGCATGAGGGGACCAGGGATATTTGGGCATTTAAGGATGGCAGTAAGCGCATGGCAGCAGGAGACAACAGCTCTGGGTTGGTAACAAGCTTTGTTTTGTACTGCATTAACCCAGAGGAGATTATCTTGTACACCCCTCTATTTCAGCCAGCAGAATACCCAATACAACCAGCAAGCGGCAGGCAGCAGACCCTGTTACTGCAACCCCTCTGCTGCTGCTGAGAGGAACCCCGGGTACCCCGGATGCTGCTGCCTTCAGCATGTGGCTGGGTGAAGAGGAGCAGCCGCTGCTCCTAATGGAGCTCCGAGCTGGGTAAGGAAGGAGAATTCTATTGAAGGGAGTCAGAGCCTTTCAAACTTGCCTCCCTTGGAAAGGAAAAACCCATGTAAATAGAACGTTCCAGAATGAGAGCTTTTAACCTGTTTGCCTCCTGCAGCCGCTGTCTGGCTCTCCAAGAGCTGTTTCTCCGGAGGTGGCAATGGTAACCAATTGCTGCTTGAAGGCTTTCCTCCTGCAGAGCAGAGCACCAGCCTCGGGATGCCCACTCCATGCCCTGGCAGCTCTCTGCACAACAGGCTTCCTAAGCCATTCCTCCATCACTCCCTTTCCTTCCTCACCCTCCCAAGCACCATGGAGACAGCTACATCAGCCCTGCCTATGGGGCTAGCGTTGGGCCAGCATCCCCTTCCCAGCACAGCACCAGCAGGGCAGGATGTGCAGGGGAAGGCAGTGCAGTCAGGCAGCAAATCCCCCCTTTTCCCAGCACAGGGGGAACAGCATCCTGCATTAACACAGAGCTCCCGGCACCCTGGGATGCCTACATAACCTTCCCCAAGGAGGAACAGGGTCTGGCCCCCCTCACAGCACCACGCAGGGTGATGAACAGCTCTTTCTCCTCAGTTTATTCCCCAGACAAGCAAGATTTAAAGCAGTTCCCTGCAGAAGGCACCCTAGGGAAGGTGCAAAGGGGACGCATGGGGACTGACAGCTCCATTTCAACCGGAGGAAAAGCCAATCCGATCTAGCATTGGGTAGATGCGCATTTTGCATGAGCTGGTGAGAAGAGCAGGTTGTCAGGAGGCAGAACAGGCGTTTTAGTGACAGCTATTGCTAAAGGCTCCTCTTTTAAAGTAATCGCTACACCTCATGAAAACATAATATGCCTCATCGGGAGCCGGGCGATTTTCCTTCAAGAAATCCTTGAGGTTCAGCGTTTCCATCGAACGGGAACGGGAGCAGGGCTGGGGAGCAACGTGGCACAGCACTGCCCTCTTTGGGTACCAGCCGCCCGCAGGCCCCGCAGGCGCAAGCGACCTTGCCCCTCGCTGCCGTTGGAGATGCACACGCACCCTGCCCTGCAAGCCTCACCCTCACCAGAGGTCCCATCCTCTGCCACAGGGCACCCAAATCCCGCTTCCATCCAAGCTCTGCCGTGCCAAACCATTGCTGCAGGGATCTGCTCCAGCAGCGCGATCCAGGATCCGCTCCAGCAGCGCGATCCAGGATCCGCTCCAGCAGCGCGATCCAGGATCTGCTCCAGCAGCGCGATCCAGGATCCGCTCCAGCAGCGTGATCCAGGATCCGCTCCAGCAGCGTGATCCAGGATCCGCTCCAGCAGAGTGATCCAGGCTGTGGTGTCCTCACACCCCAGCCAGGAGGGGATTTCACAGCAGCAAAGAGTGACAAGAACCGGGGGTCAATGAGCATCCTTCACCGCTGCCCTCTTTCCCACAGGACTCTGGCTCGTGCTTTGGACTTGCGGTGAAACGCAAGGAAGCACCATCAGGAGAGTGGGATAAGGACATTAAACAAATGCCAGACCCAGGCTACAACGTGAACCATCTGCAAGAGGAGCCACCCAGAGCTCCCTGCTTTATCCTGCCATGAGCTCCTCGCACAGACCATGCAGTGGGATCAACAGCATCTGGAATGGGAACAGAGCCCAGGTCACGGAGCAGAAAAGGGAAAAGGAAGGCACTGGTGGGTTGTCCACTATTCCAAGGGAGAGAATGGGGAAGAAGGGGCTGTGTGCAGCAGCAGCATTAGAAATCATGCTGAGAGGGAGCAGGAACGTTAGAAACACGTGTGCCTACAAACCAACCTAACCACAGGCATAGCAAGAGCATTGAACAGCTTAGTGCAGAGCTACAAGCACTGCGGCTGGTTTCAGATACATAAAACACCCCAAACTACAGGCAGGATTGCTGTGAGGCTTTCAGAGAGGAATGGATCCAACACATTTCCCCTGAGGCCAAGGGAAAGCTCGGTGTCTTAGGAGAAAAACGAGGGAGGAAATACTCAATTTAGGCAATTTAAGAGGAAAGTAACTCTGCAACCCTCAAGCTCACCCCATGGGACTCCATCTTCTACTCCCTTGGCTGCCCCACGTTCATCACAGCTCTGTCGTCCCAGAGGAGGCGGTCAGCATCCTCCTCCCCTCTGCCGGGTTATTTGCCCAAGGGGCCGTGGATCTGAAGGCTCGGATCCTGCTGTTTGCACCTGTAGTAAACTGGGATGCTGCTTTCTTTGTGTCTCTTCTATACGACAGGACTTGCAGGAACACAGGGTAGAAAGCACATCCTGGGGCATGGTGGAGACGAGTGAAGGACAGAGGATGCTTGGCTGCTGCAGATGTGTTACAGTGGTGAGCCACAGTGACATTGACATGTCCTTTGTCGGGGAGGATGGGGTTTATCCGGTTACCTGTGAAGAAGCATGCAGAGGATTTCATTGGGAGAGTGCCCTTAAGCCTGGAAGGAAAGGCCTAGGGAAGAAACAACTGCTTCAGTCTGCTCCAGGATGCCACTGGGACAAAACTTGCGCATCCATACGATGCCCCTGCAGCTTGAGTCACACGTCCGGATGGGCAATGCTCCTTCAGCCTTGCTCTGCTCCGGCCCTTCCCAGTTGCAGCTCTGGTTGAGCTTCCCAAGCCACCTGCCTCGTAGCTGCGTTTGGATGGAGACTGTTTCATGCTCTTTGGTGGCACAGAGCCCCGCTGGCGGTCGCCTTGGAGGTTACTGACAGGAGGCTCTTCAGCAAGGCCTCTGCAGGAGCAGGCTTCCCTTTCCTCCGCATTAAGTGCTTTGATGAACACTCTGATGGGCTCTGACATGGCAGTGGCCCCGCGATGCTGTCCATCATAGCACTACAGGCAATAACAGCGGGTCCATTGCAGGAGAGGAGGGGTGACCTGCAGAGAATTGCAAAGAGCAGAGAAAGCAATAACAAGAGCAGAACGAGGTTAGAAATTGCAGCTACAGCAGCACCGCCAGAAGTCACAGCCTTGCTCGTGCCCACAGCAATACATCACACGGTATTAGGGTCAGTGTTGGTCGCAGCCATCTCTGCTCGTGCTCCTATAGATTTCGCAGGGACAAGAGATGCCTTGGAGCTCTAAGAGGCACCCCAAAGAGAGCGGAGTTACAACCAAGGAGAGTGCTCTCAGCCCAGTGCAATGTGAGTGTTTGCTTGCAGAAAGGACCGGGCTCCTCTGCCCCCGAGCCTCGCAGGTGTTTGTTTAAGAGCCTGCATAAATTGAAGCTAATCACAGCTCGGGCAGGTGCCGAGGAGCCAGCAGGACACAGCCGCGCTTATCTGCAGTGCGAGCTGATGGAGCTGCTCCCGAGGGGCAGAGCTGATCTATTCAGCCCCGAACCGAGCAGCCGGGCTCTCAACGCCTGCAGCAGCCCAGGGGAGAGGATTAGTGCGGAGGGGAGGGGGTATTCAGGGCTGTGCTTTGGTTGCTGCCAGGGATGCGCTTGGGAAGGGTCTGCCTTGGCCGTCCCTGCAATGCAGAGGGCTGGGATGGAGGCCAGGGATGTCCCCTTGGGCCTGGTGGAGGAGTGAATGCAGCCCCAGCCTCATATCCCTACCAGCACAATGCAAGGGGAGACAGGCACTAGAGGCAGCAAAGCCAACGTGCACATCCCACCTTGCTTCCATCTTGAGTGAAGATGTGCCACAGGGAGGGAAGGGACCGGGCACGGCACGAAGGGAACCAAGCACCACTGATGAACAGACCATTCAGATCTTCTTTACAGAGCCCAACATGCATAAAGATGTGAATTATCCACCTAAAGCCAACAAAACAACCTAAAGCATAACTGTGTCATGACCCCAGACTGCTCCAGCGCAGGAGGCAGTGCCCAGGTAGGGCCATTCCCTAAAAGCACAGTGGATTTCGCAGCTCCATTCATCCACAGCTCTTTGGGATGGGACAAGGAGGAGGCAGGGGCTCGGGAGCAGTGGGTACCACTGGACACAAGTGCTTGTGCCTTGGGAGGAAGTGCTGGGTACGTCCCTACCCCAGCACTGGTAAGCACCTTACCCAGGCATCCCCAAGGCTCTCTGCAAGCAACCCCTGGTGTTTGGGAGCACAGACACTTCCCCATCACCCCTTGGCCCAATGGACCATCCACCTTCACCCACTGCCACCACTTCGCAGGAGAGGATGCTCTGCATCGCTTGTGCACACACATAACAAAACCAGGGAGAAAAGGCAGAAAGAGGCAAAGTCCTGCTCTCCACTCATCTGCTAGAGCATGACACTCAGTGTGACCTCCCTGCCTCCTCATTGCATCTGCAGCCCTTGCTCCTCAGCCTCCTGCTTGCTGGTGGTGGCAAGTCATTCCTCCTGCTTCCCTATGGCCAGGTCCTCAGCCCGTGCTGCCCGCTGGAGCCCTGCTTCCCAAGGGCTGGCAGAGCCATCGTGGGGAGCAGCTCAGCCCCTGGGTCCCTCCTGCCCTCTGGCTTCATGGAAATGCACTAAAACGTCACCTGCAGGTGACTTTCCGGAGCTGCCCCGCTCAGCTCCTGAACACAAACCCTGCGAAGGGCAGGGGATGCTCCGGGGCCAGATTCCTGCTCTGCAGCCATGGAGAGAGGAGGCCCCTTCCCCACAGCCCCTGCTCGCCACATCACAGGACATCACCCATCGCACGAGGAGGTCAGGCATAAGAAACAAAGCCTGAAGCCCCTCTGGCAGCATCCTGGCAGGCTCAGCCTGGGAAGAAGCAGGTCGTGCTTCTCCATGGGTACCTGGACCAGGATGCTCAAGAGGAGCACCAGAGCAGGCAGGCAGCTGTGCAAAGCGTGCATGTGAGGAGCCAGGGCTGCAATGAGGAACCCTCCCACCAGCACGGAGGCTCTTCCTGCAGGATCCTTGGTAACGAACGGCCCGGCAGCGTGCCAGGTGCCCGATAAATCCAGCCTGCGCGCAGCACCCGAGAGCTGACCGCTTCCTGTGCCTGCAAACAGGCGTCGTCGATCAACCTCGGCTGGGTGTGATGGCTAAATCTGTTCTGTAGAACAACTGCTTCAGCAGGAGGCTGAGCTGGGGCCGTGCTCAGGGAGGTGGGAGGTAAACCAGGGCTGGTTTGCACTGATAATCCAAACCTGCGCAAAACATCAGGTTACAGCAGTGCCTCTGGGGCTGGACCAAGACAAGGACCTCATCGCAGGTAACCGCACGAACTCAGTGCCCCTGCCCTGCGCAAGGAGAAAATGAGCATCTCTACAGTGCCCTTTTCAGATGGTCCTTGGGAAGTCCGAGGAGGTGAAGCCACCGGATGAAACGCCTGCATCAGCCTCCAACATCCCTCCGCAAAGATGGGAGACTCATCCTAAAGGCGCTGCCGGTCCAGAGAGCAAGGTGCAGTGCACGGGCACCGGTTCATGCACGCAAAGGAGAGCTTCTCCATCCCCAAAACAGGGGCTGCCCCCTTCCCCTCGCCTCCGCCCAGCCCCAGCAGTGGCAGGACCTCAGAACCAGAGCTGAATCATGAGGAAGCCTCCCCTGCGCCTGCCTGGATGCTCTCTGGGCACAGGGCTCTGCCGCACCGCACCCCTCACCCTGGAGGGGCTGGATGCTCACAGCCCGCTCCAAAGGGGTTACTCACGGGGCTTCCCCTGTCAGCAAAGCTCCAGCCCTGAGCTCCGCAGCTCCGTGCCAGGGAGACAAAGCAGCCCTCGGGGAGCACCTCGCTTGCTCTTGGCCCCATTGATTTGCCATAGCTCTGCCTCCAGGTGCACGCAGGGAGCAGGCAGCTCGCTCAGCCTTGCAGCGACACTGGAGCAGGATGAGGATACCCGTGCCACACCGGGGGCAAACCAACCGAGCCAGAGAGCAGAGACAGCAGAAGGCCCCGCAGGATGGTTGGGTTAGCACAGGCACAAAGGGAGGACGGGCACTGCTGCCCCGCAGCCCGGCCCCATGCCCTAGGACAGGGCTGAGAGCCCTAACTCAGACCCAGCAGCACTGAGGACACCCGGGGACATCCCTACCTGTTGTTGTGTGGCCCTGCTCCAACACCAGGCTCCATCCCAGGGTCGAATTCCCCCTGCCAGCAGAGCTGCTCTGTTGCAAATGGCTGTTAAACACCGAGCTAGCGTCCGAATGCTTCTAAGGGATACGAGAGAATGAAATCAGATAGCATTAGTCAAGCCTGGGCCCTAGTGCGTGAAGCAGAGAAGACTTTGTCACTCTGTATGCAGTGGATGAAGGTCAGCGCTGCTCTCCTCCTCCTCCTCCTCCCGATGGCTTTCAGCCCTTTGGCGTGCCCCAGCGCTGGTGGGAAGCAGGTACGGACACGCTGCGGTCCTTGGGAACCAGGTGTGGGGGGGAACCATTCTGCAGCAGCCTTTGGGCTGCGGCTCTCCTGTGCTAAGTCTGTGCTCCAGCCTCCAAGCACTCTGTCCCCGTGGAGGGAGTAACGCATTGTCCACATCTTCCCTTGCCCGGAGCAAGCATGGGCTCCATGGAACGAACGCCTGAATGCACGCGTGCCTCTGGGCGATACGGGGATGTTGATGTCCTCCAGTTACTCCATCGGCCCCCCCAGGCACCTCAGGCTTCCCAAGGGACTCCGTCCCCCAGCCTGGTAATGGGAGATCAGGAGGCCGGTAACTGGGACAGGAGTGGTCTCCACACCTCCAGCTCGCTGGAGCTTCTGCCCCCGCTCCTCACCCAGCACCCCCCAGTGATGGGCACACGGCCCCGCTTGCTGTCGGTGCGGCACTGCTGCAGGGCCAGCATCCTGCCCCACGCACAGGGATCCTGGGGGGGAAAGCAAGAACCCCCTCTTCCCTCTCCACCAACACATCCGGGTGCGCAGCAAACAGCCCCCTGCCCCAGAGCACTGCTGCCGCTCTCCTCTGGCTCCTGGCGGGGGTAGCACGTGGAAGCCTTTACTGAATGTGACCCAGCTCCAGCACAGAGCAGCCCCGCTGCCTGATGCGGGGTTCGATTTGATCTCTCACTTGAATAGCTGAGACACCCTTGATACGCTCCCTTCAGCTCCTTCCAGAGCAATCAGCTTCGTACAGCCAGCACCAGGAGCCACCCGCATCCCACCAGCCCTCCCTTTAAATCCACTCCAGCCTCTACCCGCATCTCCCAAGCCTGCGAAGCAACCTCAGCTCCAGGGTTTGGAAAGGGCTTTCCGTGTTCACCTTCCTTTAGCAAGGGGAAAGCTAAGGTTGAACAGTGCAGGCAGGGACGCGAGGTGATGAGGAGGCAGAGGCCGGGGCCGGACCTGCAGGCAGCTCAGTCCCCCCCAGCCATCTCTGCAGCACAATCCCAGGCAGCGGCACCTCTTTCTACCCCAAGCTGTTGCGTCCTTCCACTGCAGAAGCTGTATTTCAGCAGCAAGGCTGGCGTCAGCCGCGCAGCAGTGCAGGAACAGCCGAGGACAATGCCTTAGGACAGGCAGCAACCGCTGTGATTGATAGGAAAACAAGGGAAGCACAAATGGGACCGTGCGAGCACAGGCAAAGGTTGTGCCCGAGACTCCAGAGCCCCTGGGGCTGCAGCAGGTTTCTGTCTGGTTCAAACCCCACAGACAGCATTGGCTTGGCTGAGTCTGCTCCCTTCCCAAAACTCCGGAGCACAGGAGCTGATTGGGAAGTCTCAGAGCATACGCTGGGGAGTGAAGGATGGATTTGCAGACGTTAAAGCCCCAGACCAAGGAGCAGACAGACACCTTTGATTGAGAAATCAATGCCTTGGGTTTATAGCATTCCACACTGAGCAGCAGCAGGGAAGAGCCCTGCATGCACCTCATCCCTCCCGGGCAGGGGTACAAACCACCAAAGAGCAGAGAAGCTGCTGGTGCTTCCCATAGTCTTACCGAGGCCAGAACGGGCTTTGGGGACCTTCAGTCCATGGGGCACAATGTGCTTCCTGAAGAGATCCCTCGGATGACAAAGCGACAGGGAAGGGTTCATTCCATCCCTCTTTCAGGTCATGCCCAGGTTGGGGAGCACCTGAGCATCACACCGAGGAGCCCACCAGACTGACACATCCCAGGGCAGCGGGCAGGAGCTGCTGCTGCTCTGCCCTGCCGCAAAAAGGCTGCCCTAGAAAGGGAAAAATTGAGGGGAGAAAAGGTGCAGAGACTGGGACTGGAAAGGTGCAGAGACTGGGATTGGAAAGGTGCAGAGACTGGGATTGGAAAGATGCAGACTGGGATTGGAAAGGTGCAGAGACTGGGATTGGAAAGATGCAGACTGGGATTGGAAAGGTGCAGAGACTGGGATTGGAAAGGTGCAGAGACTGGGATTGGAAAGATGCAGACTGGGATTGGAAAGGTGCAGAGACTGGGATTGGAAAGATGCAGACTGGGATTGGAAAGGTGCAGAGACTGGGATTGGAAAGATGCAGAGACTGGGACTGGAAAGGTGCAGAGACTGGGATTGGAAAGGTGCAGAGACTGGGACTGGAAAGGTGCAGAGACTGGGATTGGAAAGGTGCAGAGACTGGGACTGGAAAGGTGCAGAGACTGGGATTGGAAAGGTGCAGAGACTGGGATTGGAAAGGTGCAGAGACTGGGATTGGAAAGGTGCAGAGACTGGGATTGGAAAGGTGCAGACTGGGATTGGAAAGGTGCAGAGACTGGGATTGGAAAGATGCAGACTGGGATTGGAAAGGTGCAGAGACTGGGATTGGAAAGGTGCAGAGACTGGGATTGGAAAGGTGCAGACTGGGATTGGAAAGGTGCAGACTGGGACTGAAAAGGCGCAGACTGGGATTGGAAAGATGCAGACTGGGATTGGAAAGGTGCAGAGACTGGGATTGGAAAGGTGCAGAGACTGGGATTGGAAAGGTGCAGAGACTGGGATTGATGAAGGCGCCAGAGGGAAGGAGCAAGTCATGAAGGGAAGAGGAGGAACAAGCCCTGCACCCAACAGGGGTGCTGTGAGCAGCAGAGACATGCTGACAAATTAAACCAGACCACGAGAACCCCTGGCAATTTTAAAGCCCTTTCTTTCTCTCAGCTTTCTTCCTCTCCTTTGTACGGCGAAAATTCATCTCCAACTGCAATCGCAAAGCCCCAGAGGGAAAAACACCCCAGCACAAGGCAGACTTCGCCCTAGGCTACGTGAATCCGCGTTACCAAGTAGAAAGGCTTCCACCTCATCACCATTGGCTTCCAGGGCACCTGACCCAGAAGGAAGTCTTTCTCTCTATAAGCTTGCTTTCTCCACCTCCCTTCTGCGTTCAGAGCCCTTCTCTTGCCTACAGCAGCAGCCAGTGCTGGATCAGCCCCACAGGCGAACCTGGCACGGATGGGGCAGGCATCAGCTCCACTCTTGCAGCACCAGGGTGGCATCAGACCGCAGAGCCAGGAGCTCAGGGACCCCCCTGCTCCCCAAAGAGCTTCTCTGCCTTTTCCAGGAGACAGTGGCAAAGGGAGACCTTTCTCCTATGGCACCCATCCTTCACCAAGAGCGGCCTCAGATGCTCTCACCACAGCCCAGGCTGTCCCTGCAGAGCTCAGGTGATTATGGACAGCTCGTTGGTGCCACATAGAAACCAGCCTGTGCAAGTGATGGAGCGGGGACCTGGGGGCACTGCTGCTGCCCAGGGAGCTGTGAGACACCACAGGGATGTCCCACCGAGGCACTCACACCTGGAAAGGAGCGGGACAACAGCGTTAGCAGCTTCGGAGGAGGGAGGAGAAGGGCTTCAGATCCTACCACTGACAAGGAGCTCCCAGCCCAGCACAGTCATGCCCGGGTGCTGCAGGCTTCATGGGTGACAGGACAAGCTGAGCACGTACACCCCGGCTCTGTCCTACAGGGCACTGAACACCACACACAACCTTTCACTCGGTAATGCTCCCATCCATCAAAAGCCACTGTTCCGATGCTGAGCTTTGCGGTACTTGATGTGCAGCTTCAATGGCCCAGGCGTGGGCCAGGGAAAGGACAACAGGGCCCTTGGTTTACAGCTTCTATCCCTCCAAGCTCAGGAGAGCTCGAACCCCAGCCCCTCACTGCTGACAATCCCAGGGATTCCCAAGGCTACAGGAGAGCTCCGGCAATTCCATGGGGTTTGGGCATCCCTTGGGGCTGTTTCGAGGGCCAGTTGTTGGGAACCCTGCGAACGGCTCTGCTCTCTCCTCAACAGCACACCCAGCATCCACACGCTGGGTTCTTGGTTGGTTTTGGCCATCCTGGAGGGAACAGATCTATCAGGCAGGACTAGCAATAAAGGTAACGGCCTTGGTGATGATTCCTTGAGCTGAATTGCTCACTGCTCACCGGGAGGTGATATCCAGAGCGAGATACCAGCAAAGTCTGGTAGAATAAATACAACCTGCTCCAATTTATAGGAACCATCTCTGCAGAAACATTCAAACCCACCAGTGTGGCACTAACAGGGAGGAAATGGGATGGGACACCTGAATTGCCTTTCCAGGAGGATGCAGCCTGCGGGAGGCACACTGTCTGTACAGGAGGCAAAGGCAGGACGCACCCCCTCACACATCGGGGTACATCACTCCATCGGGGTACATCACTACGTAAGGAGTATATCACTACGTCAGGGTACATCACTGCATCAGGGTACATCACTATGTCGGGGTACATCACTGCATCGGGGGTACATCACTGCATCAGGGTACATCACTAAATGGGGGTACATCACTATGTCAGGGTACATCACTGCATGGGGGTACATCACTGCATCGGGATGAAGCAGCTTGAGCATCACAAGGTGATACCGTTGCCTGTGGAGGCTCAGCACCCACTGACACAGCCCAGCAGCACCCAGGGTGGGCTGAGGGCGAGTGTCTGGCTCCAGAACCGTTCCATCCCTGAGGACAGTGCATGGCCCCCGCTCATGGCTCCGCACAAAGCAAGCCCAGTGCAGCTCTTCCTGCTGGCACAGGCACACAGAAACCCAGCTTCCGCTCCCTGTCCTTCTGGGAAGCGGTGCAAAGCGGGCAGCTCCTCATCAGGCCGTCAGAACCATTCCCAGTGCACAGGAATTAGCAGCACGTACGAACAAACCTGCTTCCTTCCAGGCAGGAGCAGAGACCCTGGGCAGGGTGAGGAGCCTCGTCCTGTGCCGAGCAGCAGGTTGAGCAGCAGGTACAACAGCGATTTACCTGCTCCATCCGTGGCCCCGCAGCAGCAGCGCGGAGCGGGCAGAGGCAGAGGTGCTGTCTCAGCCTGCTCAGGTGGGTGACAGCTCTTTCAAACTGGGCTGATCCCTGTGTGCCTGCAGGGGGGAGCTTTCTTGTGCTTAGAAGTTCTCCATCCCCTGCACTGCTCCCAGGCCCCCTTTTCCGTGCACCCCAAGGGAAAGGCAACAAAAACCTTTAAGGAAAATAACTTCCAGTGTTCTCGGAGATGGAAAGGTCACTGTTGGACTAATGGGGGGGAAAGCATGGGGTGCACTGGACGGGAAACATGAGCCAGACAGACTCCAGTGCACAACTGATCTATTGAAGCAGCGGATGCCATCAGGGAAGCGAGCAACGTCCTGCGAGCCAGCAGAGCCAGATGCATGTCTGCTAAAGCACATCTGTGCCGCCTGCTCCACAGCTTCCCTCCCTGCCTGCCCGGCCCCAGCAGCCCAGCTCCGCAGCTCTAACGGTGCCATTCACCCCACTGCCCTGTTGGCTGCCCCATGGCACATGTGCCACTGTGTAAGCAGCAAAGAGAACTGTGAATGCACTTCTAGAGGCTGCAGGGCAGTCATGGGGCTGTTCAGGAGGCAGCAGCGGGCAGGGGGATGCAGAAGGCAAGGCTAAAGGATGGGGGGGACATCACAGCCCCTTTCTGCCACCGCTTGGTCCTGCCACAGAGGACACAGGAGCCAAGGGTTACGAGCAAGGCAGCACTCGGTCCAACTCACCCTTGTCACGAGCCTGGGCTGTGTCTGTCTCCCCACCGCGCTTCATTCGGGTCAGCAATTCAGAAGCATCCGCAGAGGTGTGAAGTTAAGACGGTTCCAAGCCCGGTCCGTGCCGTGCTGAGCTCCCATCTCCCCTTTCCCACATCGCCTCTGAGCTGGGCCCAGGCCTGCCAGCACAGAGTGAGAGCAGGCAAGAGGTGTCACAGGAAGGAGCAGAAGGGAGAGCTCTGAACACCCTGAAGCAGTTCCCCGGCGCTCCTCACATGGCTGATGGCCAGACCTCAGCTCTTCCACCCCGGGGCATCTGACAGCCATCTCCCCTCCGGCATTCCCTATGAGCACACCCGTTCCTGCTGCCTGCGCCCAAGGCTGAGCTGCTGCACGACAGCACACGGGGTCCTGTGACTGCTTGGGGTAAAAACAGGAGGCCTCAAACCTCACTGAGTTTCGGTCCCAGGGCATCTCTCAGAGGCTGTAGTGGATTCAAGTGTCAGCATTCCCCCTGAGCCCCAAGGCCAGCCCACCTGAGACACCACCAGCACAGCCCCCTCTTCCTCCCTTACTCCAGCCCCACTCCCTTGCTCTCTCTGGGTCCTGGCATCCCTCCTGCTCCAGCGGGCTGATGTCTCTGAGCAACACTGAAGCACGATGAACAGAAGTCCTCCTCAGAAAGGGGAAAATATATATATAGAGATATAGATATATCTGTATATTCCAGCCCTAGAGCCATGCTTCTAATATCCCATTTTCATTTTTCTGCCAGAAGAAAGCAAATTCCTTATGTTGGCTGTGCTGCAATCTCACCCCCCGCCTCAGCCAGCCCTGGCTGCCAGCCCCTGCAGGCAGATGGTGAATGCAAGGCTCGCATCCCCTCCGCACCACCCCTTCTGCTCCCGCATCCCTCGGCCCCGGTCAGGCTGGACCAGGCACAGAAGCAGATTGAAGGTAATTGCCCTGCACTGAGCACCACGGGACACCCCAACAGACCCCCTGTGGTGGGGAAAGGTGACAGGTCAGCAGCCACGAGGTCACCCTGAGTGACATCCGTCAATCACTGCCATTAAGCTCCGTCTCAAAGCCACCGTCCCACACACAAACTGTCCATCAAGCATCACCTGCGTCAGGCCAAGCTGTATTTTCATTCTAATGCCTGTTAAGTGTTTTGGCTTTCAATTACTGCGCAGCCCCACTCGGTTCAGCAGTGCTTCCCTGTCTAGACAGAACAATCTTGTTGTCAGTGTAACAGATTCACCCTGACATCCCATGGCACACAGCGATGCGGTTGCTGTTCTGGAGAAAGGATGAGAGCTAAAAAGCTCTTTCTCTTACAGTTTTGAAACATGATTCCCATCCATTTGACTTCAAACAAACACCGCAATAAATAATCCTGCTGTCTTTGATGTCATCTGTCTCTGTTAGGAGGCGGCATGGATGGAGAAAGGGGGAACAGCTCAGCATCCGTGCGATGCGATGCCTCCCAGCGCTGCTTGCAGCGTGCCTGCCCTCCTGTAAGGAAGGGATTCATTCCTGTCCTGCTCTACCTGCTTTGGCTCTCAGCTCCAGGCTGCAGAGTGAGGGCTGCAGCCTGGAGATCCTATGGCATCCCTCTGCAACACCGAGATCCCTGCTCCCAGACACAGACCTTGGCCACAGGACAAGCCTCAGGTCATTGTCAGGGAGATGCAGGCAGGGATCAGCCGCCTGAAAGAGACATTCAACCAAACCAAAATGCATTGTTCACAGATCAGCTTTGACCCCAGGCCCCTGCCAGCAATGGGAGACTGCAATGAGAGACTGCAAATGCTTCTGTTATGATTTAAGGAGCTCTTCTCCTCTGTGTGAGACTCGTGCAGCCAGGGAAAGGGAAACGAGCGAGCGCTTGGCAACACTCTGTGCCTTGCTCCCTCCACTGCAGCCTATGGTGCTGAGAGACAAGAGCCCACCCAAACCAAAACCAACACAGTTCCCCTTTCGCTCCATCAGTGACCGGTCCTTGATCCCTGCAGCAAATCGACAAATACCACTGGGGACCTTCCCATCTCCTCTCCCAGTAATACAGAGCCTCAGCACTGAGCCCACTGGACGCGTGCACCATCGCACAGGAACAGAGGCTCTATCACAAAGGCTCAGCCCCAAGGATGCCTCTTGAGGGTACTTATGGTGAGGTGCAGGTGGAGAAGAGCCTGAATGCACCAGGAGGCACATACACAGCGCTGCAAAGGGCCGTGTTACACAGCTGGGCTTGTTCCCCCAATGCCTGTGGACCCCAGAAGCTGCCTGGTTCAGCGCAGACTCTATCAGCACACTGGCAGCAACACCTAATCCTAGCGCTAGAGCATCACGCAGTAAATCAGCTGAAGCTGTACGACAGAGAAGAGACACTTGCCTCTAAATATTCCAGCAGAACAATGCCTCTACGTGTGCAAACAGGAAAAACGAAATCAGGAAGCAAGGACTTGCCCTTTGCACGTCCAGCAGCATAATGGGGAGAGAGATGCTTCAGGCCACCGCCGCATGCTGCATCATTTATAACCTCATGCATTCATCCTTTCCTGACCTCCACAGAGCTGTTAACCCGCTCACAGGAGTAATCAGACGCTTCCCCCTGACTCTGCCCTGTAAGGAGAACCCTGCCTGGGTGCCTGCTTCTGTGCAAGAGCCAAAGCTGCTCCTGGCACAGCCCCAGCACCTCCACCACCAGCCAGGAGCCGCAGCAGATGGGCCGGGGATCCAGAGAGACAAGGCAGGATCTCAGCATCCTGGAGACACGCTGTTCAGAACCACAGGACTGACTGTACCGAGGGAACAGCACCAGGCAAGCACAGGGAACAGCCCAGAGGTATTGGCCCTTCCCTGGGTGCACTGAGAGCATCCGACACAAGGCTCTCCATAAGCACATAACCTGATGCCCGTAGCTGGCTGGAGAGCAGCCTGCAGCAGCAGGTTCCACCTTGTGCCTCTTCTTGCCTAACAGCATCATTTTATCAGTGTATGATATTTTATCAGTATATTTATAATGGTATTATCTCCTTATTTCAGTGAGAAGGTTTTGCCATGTCTGCGATACCAGCAACTGCTCTTTTGGTCCATCCTCTATCTTGAGCTCCCTGTTGATGGAGAACAGAGCCAGCTTGGTGGGAGTGCAGCTTTTCTCCTCACCCCCTCTGCCTGCACCAGCCCTGTTGATGCCCAGAGACATAACAAACGGAGTTAACAGCACCAGCAGCGCTCACCGTCCTCCTGGGATGGACAGTGCTAACGCACGGGCTGACCTGCGGGTGGGGGAGCGGGGTGGTGAAAAATGAGGCACAAAAAGGCTCATTATCGCATCCCCAACAGCCCTGAAACCGCGGCGAGGGTTCTGCCGGCTCTCCTCCCCCTGGGTCACAAGGAGCCGTTCCCCTGTCTGGCAGCAGGGCCTGGGCTCCTCACCAGAGCCGGGGGCCATCCAAGCACAGCGGGCACCTCAGCGGCTCCGCTCAGCACCTCTGCTCGAAAGCAACCACCTCCAGGAGGGGCCACTGGCGTCAGGCGTCAGGTTTTACTCCTGGACCCTGCAACGGGTGGACCCTGCCTCAGTTTCCTACCGCTGTGAAGGAGCTGTGACATCTCCCACCCACCTCGGTAAGTGTCCTTTGGTTTCAGCTCCTGTTGTGCACTCACAGAGCTTCTTAAGGTCCTTCCCAACCCTGACCCGTTCTGTGATCCTGGGTCAGCTCTCCAACACCAAACAGCCCTGCTCTCAATACAGGTTTGACTGGAGGAGCAAAGACCTGGGGCAAAACCTTCTCACTGAACTCATGAGCTGGCAAAACACTGCTGTGGGGAAAGGAGGAGGCAGCAGGCATTACCAGCGTGTCCTGTGTGAGGATGGAGGCACCCAGCCACAACACAGTGGCTGCACCTTGAGGCACTGAACCCCAGTTCCACTTTTCATGGCACCTGCACTGAAGGGGATTGATGACTGCCAAGAAATGCCAAGCCAGGAAGCTTTTGAGAGCTGCTGAACTGCTTTTTTAAGAGGCAGGGGACACGCACAACTAATCCAGTCTTCAAACTAATGATTTCATTTACCTTAGAAGCAAACCAGCATAAATCAATATCTCCCAGTAGTACAGCACAAGCATGTTGTATCTGGAGATGATGTTGATTATATCATCAAGTGCCATAATCTTCCTACCTCAGTAAGATGGGGACAGGAAAAAAACATCCTGAAAATACAAATACAGCCTTGTAAGTCACAGGAGGGAACTGCACATTCACCTCCATGCACTCTCCTTCCCCAGCAGAGCATGCACACAAGACTTGCCACCCTGGAAGAAGCTGCTCCAGCTGGTGTGGTGCTAAGGGTACAATGAACCCGTGTGTTCAGAGCTGAGGAGATGCCAGGAGGTGGAGGAGCTCGGAGGCAGTACAGGAGTTACGCTGCTGGGGTTTCTCTCTGCAGACGTACCTGAAGAAGTCAGATCTTTCTCAAGGTTATCTATCACCAAGGCCATTAGTCAAATGGGCTGGAAATGGAAGTGGTTTAGATCCACCATGTGGGAGATGTGCCTTAGGAGAGGGGAGGGAAACAGAAACCCTTTTGAACGTCTTCCTCCCGCCTCCCTAATGCCTAATGTCTGCTTGTCCCACCTCTTTCCCTCTATGCTTAAACAGAGGACAAAGCCGCCTGCCTTGAGGAGGGAATCAACAGGACCTGCCTTGACTTCTCCCAACAGAGCTGTTGCCCACTGAGGGCCATTTTCCAGACAAAGCCCGCTCCTGTGGGACTCTACAAACACTCCTGCAGCCTTCTGCCAGGTACCCAGGGGCACTTCACATCCCTGCCTTTGTCTGCTGGCTGTTTGCATGGCAGTGGAGTGCTCTGCAGCCCCCGAGCAGGGCACTCCAGAAGCACACCCCCTTTCATTCAAAGCCAATTCAAAACCACAGTTGTGAGCTTGAAAGCTGCTCTGGAGGATGACAAAGGAAAAGGGATCAAAGGCCAAAAGGGAGAATTCTTACAACAGAAAGCTCCCGGGAAAGCCACGTTTATGAAAGAAGTGGATATTGTGCAGGAAGGGCGATGAACGGAGGTGGGTTTATTTGCCTATTGGAAAGCCGGGGCAAGCAGGAAGCTTCTGCCCTCAGTGCTGAGCACGGCTGCAGCAGCCGCAGTCCCCTGCCTCATAAATAGGATGCGCACTTGTCCTGGGTTATGCTCCTATTCCATTATTCATCTCTGTGGTCCTGTGATGCTGCACAGGGATTCACAGAGCAGAGTTTGTTTCAAACTCAGGCCCAAGCCCCTTTCTCACCCCAAAGCAATGCACAAAGTGTTACAATATAAAACCGGCTTCCATAAAATGATCTGGGGGGAGAAACATGATTTCAGACCGATTCTTCACATCCTTCTGATGCAGCTTTACAGTAGAAATGGCCTGTTCTGAGCCTCTTCCTCCAGTGGCTCTGCCTACCCTGCTGTGAGCAGCATGTCCCTTCTGGGCTTTGTGACCTGCTCAGTTCAATTCCAAGGGCTCCTGGGAGGCTGGGGACTTCATGACTGCCGAATGAAACATCTCCAAACACACAAATGCCACTCGTCTTCTGCAGGACCCCTGCTCCAGACAAAGCTGACCTTTTGACAGCACCTTCACTGTCGTTTTCCCCCAGTAAATGCACCATTACCCAAAGTCGCATTTTTAGGATAGCGAGAAAACCTCTCCGAGTACACACCAGACAAACATCTACACAGGGCATGGAATTACACGTCAAGCCACTCAATAAAAACAACTTATCTGCCAGGAACAAGCCTGACAAATCCTTGGTACAGATGCCTTTCTCCCCCTGCTTTATACTGCACATGGAGTCCTCACGGTCTAGAGGAAGGGAGGGCTTTCCACTCATTGCTCATCCTGCCAGCACCATGGACTCGTGCTTCACCCTCCTGCCGAGATGCTGCCTCTGGGAAGGCAGGTTTTGAGGAGATATAAAGGGAAAAGCGGTGTGAAAAGCAGGCACAGATGCTGCTTTCCTTCTGCCTCACACGCAGGGCTCCAGGGGCACTGGAGATCAAGTGCTGCATGCAGACACCGCCTTGACTGTGTCTCCTGGCAGCAGAGACCCAGGAGGATGCTCAGCTCCTCGGTGACACTGGCCATCGGGTCACATCGTTCAGCTGCTGCTCACTCGCAGCACCTCAGTCTTTTCTAAGGAGAAACCTCAGCTGAGGGGCTTGCTCATCACTGCAGTGCTGCAAGTGTCTGCTGCTTTGAACGCCTTGCTCCCCTGCCCAAGCTGGGGGCACAAAGTCTTTACAGCAGATCACAGCCTACAGGAAGCTTTTCTTCCTTCCTTTTGCAAGCCCTTAGCTCCATGATGCTGCAGGAAAGCTGAAGGTGGCAGGCAGAAAGCCTGTGACTCCCCAGCAAGATGGACTTCACTGTCTCTAGCTAGCGAGACCCACCTTGGAGGGAGAGATCCTCCTTTCCAGGGAGCTCAGGGCCGTCCTGAGCTGTCCAACACAAACCCCTGCTGGAATCTCTACAGACGCCGTCGTTCCGCACCTAACATCCTGCGGGAGCAAGTGATTAATGGATCCCAGTGAGCTGCCATCTGCCAGCTGATCATGGACAGCTCTGATGAACAACCCAGCCCCATGTTCTCCACCTACTGCAAAGCAAAACAAACTCTTCCAATGGCTTATGCTGACACATTCCTACTGCAGATTTGCAACCAGCTTCTCACCGTCCACTACTAAATGTAGGAGTAACTCATTATCCAGATGTCTTGTGGTCATCTGCCTTGGCCTGTCCAAGCTGGATGGAGAAGAGACAAGAAAGTAATGCTGAAGAGATTCCTAATGAGAGGAGTGGATGAAGTTCTGACACAGCTGAAGCCCTAAAGCAAAACCTTAAGGAAGGTTAAGTTGCCCTGAAGTCCAGAGAGTAAGTTATGGGAGAAGGGTATTTCTGTCTGAATAACAGACACAGCTCTCAGTCTTTGGTAGATCATTGCACATCTGTGCGTCATCCTCCCCAACTGAGTGATCACTATGTTCTCATTCACTTGTCTCTATAGAAACCTTTGATATCTGCATGTCAAAACCATTACAGGGGTAAAATCATTGCCAAGACAGGCAGCAGCAGGCACTGGATGCCCATCACAGCCCTGACCACGCGGGAAAGCAAGATGCTCTTGCACTGACGCTGGCTTCTCCCACCCCTTTCTGCTCAGCAGCAGTCAAGGTTCCCACAGCAACAGAGATGCAGGAGAATACTTTCCTGCATCCTAGTGCTTTTTAGTGGCTTGACAGAAGAGTTTGTAAACAAATACGTCAATAGCATGTCTGTGTGGAACTGGGAATGAAAGTGGACGACAGCACGGTGAGCAAAGCACAGGGCTGGAGGAGATGAACCACGCAGCTTCCCCTGAGCGAGGCGCAGATGCAGAGACCTGAGGGAGAATATGCAGGATCTCGGCATTAATCAACTCCATTGGCTGAGCAAAGGAAACCCTTTTCACTAATGCAAACAGCCTGCAAACAGCCTCCTGGTTGCTGTCGGGGCGCTTGGGGAGCCTCTGCCTCCAGAACACCCATGAGCTGCATCCTTCTCTGCTCCCCTTAGGAAGAAAAGGCCACAGCACCCATAACGGCTGCTCTGCTTCCCACTGCTGCTCCATCAGCACAGGCACATAACCAGGCAGGAACAGGGACAATGCAGGAGACTGAGACCTGCCCATAAGCGATGCAAGAGGCTCATCAAACCAGTGCAAGAGCACTGACACCGTGCTGCAGCGTTTCCAGTGCCTTTCATAACAACATCCCAAGAGGCTTGAGCACTGAGCTTGGGCACTGAGTGGCACCTCAAGAGCTCACTCAACCAAGCCTTGCCAGGGGCTGGAGAGCAGCCCCTCCTGGGAGAGCCAGGTCTCCCTGTAGAGCAAGGTGAGCAAGCAGGTAGGTACAACTGTCCCTCCTCCACAGCACCCTGTTACCTCAGGCACATCAGTGGGCACCAAGAGACAAACATCCTCCATCACCATCCTCACACAGAACCATACTCATCATCATCTGAGACACTGTGCTGGTCCAACAAGGTATTTGGCAATAAGGATTCCCAGAAGCAGGGAAACTGCTCGCTGTAATAAAATCCTTTTAAAAACAAGAAGAGTAGCAACACCTCAGGATTGCAGTAAATACGCAACAGCACCGACACAGGGGGCTGTAGCAAGGCACGGTCGGCTGGAAGGGCCATAAGGAGACTCCTTGGCTGTATCCATCAATTAGATCCCCATGACACAGGGGAAATGCACCCAGCAGAAGCACCCGACTGCTGTCACCCAGCCCAGGAATGTGACAGATAGACCTCAGCTCTTTGTTGTAATTGAGACGAAGTGGCTGTCAGGTGCTCTGATGGAAAGGGAGAAACTCCTCTCTGCCCAGAGGCTTTGCAGATTAATACCTTTAGTTACATCAAGCGCTAAACAGGAACTTGTTTGTGCCTTGCAAAGGCTGCAGCCAGTATTTAAGGTCGTTCACATCCACTGCAAGGCAAGTCTACTGGTATGTTCCCCAAGGTCTTTAGCACTTGGGTAGCAGAGGGCAGCCACATGCAGACAAGCCAGTCCCAAACACGTGCTGCTGCATCCTCTATGCTCTCTATGGCTCTCAAAAGTAGTTCAGAGCAAATTAAACCCTTGGACTCCTTCGAGCAAGTCAGCCTCACAACAGAGAGGTGCTGAACCTTGCCAAATGCTCCAGAAACTCCTTCTTACACCAATCCCAGCCATTCCCCCCAAGAACAGCTCAGAGATCCCTCTTCCCACAAGCCCCACTTCCCTGGTCCAGACACACCACAGCAGTGGTCCAGGGAAGACAGAACCAACACAGCAGCTTTGCATTCCAGAATGTCTGCTAAACACTCCCCTTTGCAGCACTTGGGAGGGACTAGCAAGCCCCCACATCTCCCCAGATGGAAGGAATCCTCAGTGAGCAAAGCCCTGCTGTGCCATGGCCCCTTGTTAGATTGCCGGTGGGTTTTCCTCCTCAAAATAGCTATTTCTAATGAAAGGAGAAACAAATCAATAGCTTGGAATTCTATTAGGGAAGAAAAGGACCAATGGAACGAGCCAGGGCTGGTAACTACCATGCCAGCTTCACCACGTTACTCCCCTGCCCTGAACTGCAAAACGTCATACCTGGTACCACACAACACCTGACCAGTACTCCAGTGCTGAAACACTAGTGTGGAGCATGCATTCTCGGGTCCCAGGTTACATGTGAAACTCTTCTGCCATCTTTTACTGTCTTCAGGAGAGCCTTAAAGCCAGGGCTTTAGTAATTCCTGAGGTCACTGGATCCTGTGTTTAAGCTAATGTTGTGCAACTACACGATGTGATTTAGTATCATTAGTATTCAGTCTTCCCAGTTTCACGATGCCTCATGCTGTATGAGGTTTGGAACATTGCTTTCCAATCGCATCAGGAAAAATACTCCTGTGACTATTATGCACCATTATTAAAATGGCAGTTATGGGCAAAAGGATATTTGTTCCCCATAATGAATAACTCTTCAATATGAGGAACCTGACATGATCAGCAGCTACCTTCACCTATTTGTTTCAAGAGAAAGCAACTCACTGCCTATAAGACTTCCATGTTTTTTCCTTAAAAAAGCAACCAACCAAACCCAAACTGACAACAGAACCCCACCAAATCCCTGCACCTACCTCTTCATTCAATAACAGAAGCAGACCCAGAGCTGCATCCGTATGTCCTGTGCCAACCACACATCAAACCCAGGTTAGTCGGGGCAATCAATCTGCTCCCTTCCGTCACCAACTTCAAACAGGATTTGAACCGTCAAGCAGAAACCTTGATTTAAAGACACCAATTTTAACCTTCATTTGCATTCATATTTATTTTCATTAAAGATCACTGGCTTTCATTAACCGGGACAGCCATTAAAATAGCAGAGATCTGTGGGCAGTCATCACTGTCAGTATGTTCACCCCCAGCTCAATAAAGCCAAGGAACATTAATAAAGTGAGATGAGAAATGCGTGTTTCATCCCTATTCTGATTATTTTTTCCTCTCAAGAATAGGGGCAGAACACATGGATGCAAATTAGAGTCAAATGAAATATGATGAAGCTCAGGAATACAGGGCAACTGATAGGTTTCATACTTAAGACTGATTAAATAGCTCAGTAGCTGCTTCCTATGGGTTAGATCTCCAGGTTCCAAAGCCCTAACACCAATTGGCTTTGCTCAAAGCATTGCTATCTTACAAACAAAGGCTTCAGTGACTCTTTCCTTACTGCTGTTTCTTGTTCATACAAAAGGAGTTAAGACGCCACTGAAAAGATTTTGCATTGATGCCTTTTGCCACCTAAATGTTATTTACATCTTGGTGCCAAGGTTTCTCAGCGAGGTAATATCAACCCAAACAGTTCTTTACACGTATTAACTAGACTGTAACCAGCATCTTAAGAGAAAAGCACTCTTGCATATAAAGGAGGGATGGAAATACCCAGCACTGGCTCCACTGTACTTAAAGCATAGCAAGGTAATTGTGGCATCCCAAAAGCCTGAGCTGATCTTAAATGTTAAAGGTGGTTCCCAGCTTCAGCTTCACACTAAAATAGTGGAATCAGCCAAGAGGATGAACCACGATGTTTCGATAACGATGGGTTTTCACTAAATCACAGAAAAACTGAAACATTGCCTTTGTTTTCTAAATACTGCAAAATGCATTGAATTTTTAGTTTGAGACTTGGACAAACTGAAACTGGTAACAGCAAACCTTCGACACCCATTCAGATTATCTTAAATCATTTAGTGTTTGCTATTTGCTTCTGTGGGACAAGAACCCAAAAGGTGTCTTCAGTTCTGAAAGAGGAAGAACCTCAGGTATTCACAAAGGCCACAGGAATTTCTTGCTCTTTTAGGCTTTAGTTTTCTAAATTCCCCAGAGACATCCAAGAACTGCAAAGAATCAAGGCTGCTGCGGGTAAATCAGTTTATCCTTTTGAGCTCACATGCTTTGTCTGGAATACTGTAATATGAGTCAATAACCAACTACGATTTAACCCTCAGTAAGTCTCATTTGGCAGACATTTCGCCTGTCGTTACAATTACTCTAAATGGGGGTTAAAACCATTTCTTAAATGCTGCTCATAATGTGGATTAAACCTTTCCATACCTGTAGCAAAGACGCTTCTGTTCACTGAGGGTTTGAATTCTTGATGAGACTGATGCTCGACAGGCAAATAGCAGCCCCCAAAAGCCAATTTTCTCTTGGCATTTAAGCAAGACCTTGCCCATCTCCTCAAGTAACTTGTCTCTGTTTTCCAGCCAGTGGCAGGAAATCTTCATTTCCACAGCTGATGCCTGTGCTCTTGAACTCCACATGCGTCATCCTCGCCCCAACACATTTGGAGCATCTTTCTAGGATTAAAATGTACTGCGCTTCCCCGAGTGCACAATAAGGCACTACAGTTTTATCACTTCCAGCCTTGTAAATGGCACAGGCCATTATAAAACAGCCTGCCTGAGAAAAACCGGGGTACGACATTCATGTACTTTGTCAGAGGAGACAGATCTACTTTTTATAGTGATGGACAGCAAGAGAAGACTTCTACTAAGAAACTAAGGATGAAGCAGCCTTTAAACAAAATACCTTCAGTTTAGTAGCAAATTTTGAGCAAAGCCTGTAATTCAGGACTGTCAAAAGCAGAAATCATAGTTCAAAGGTTGGTCCAGGGTGTCCTGGGTCTAGTAGTAGCAGCCATTTTTCTCCTTCTTAGTAGCTGATGCAGCGCTGCTGAGAACAGCACTAGTAATATCGATGGCTTTAGTTGTTGCTAAACAATGCTTGCTCCAATCAAGGACTTTTCAGTCTCATGCTCTGCCAGCGAGGAGGGGCAAGGGAAGCTGGGAGGAAGCAGACACACCTGACCCAAACTAGCCAAAGGGGTATTCCATACCACAGCACATCGTGCCCAATACAGAAACAGAGGTGAGGTACCCAAAAGGCCCAGATAGCTGCTCAGGTCGGGCTGGTGGTGAGCAATTGCATTGTGCATCACTTGTGTTTGTTTTCTTTTCCTCTTCCCTTTCTAGTTTTATATCCTCTCCCCTTGTTATTTCCCTTATTATTATTCTTGGTGGTAGCAGTAGTAGTTTGTGTTATACCTTAGTTACTGGACTGCTTTTATCTCAACCTGTGGGAGTTACACTCTTTCAATTCTCCCCCCCATCCCTTGGGAGCAGGGGGGAAAAAGAGCGAGAAGCAAGCTGCTGTGTGGTTCTCAGTTACCAGCTGGGCTTAAACCTTGACACAGGGGCACTGGGGAACCTGGCAGTGGACAAGGAACTCCGGCAGAAGGAAGCTGTACAAACCTCAGGCACCATCTGTGCTGATCAAAGACCGGCGTGAAGAGTTTGAGATCAGGTTTTGACAACTTCCATGCTGAAGCAGTGCCCTCAATCAGTATCACTTCACCTAACCCCTTCTCCCCAGTCACTATAACAGCACACTTCAATTTCCTCCTTCTCACCCTGACCGCTCACTGGCCTCATTCTTTCTCAGTTTGTTTTCTCCCACATCGGCTTGCATGCTCCTTGATCATCTGCAACAACACAAGATGACTCCTTATGATGACAAGAACTTTCTCACCAGCTGAGGGTCCACAGGGGGGTTACAGAAGAGGGAAATGGTGCAACAGTCCCACAGGTATTCGCTTTCAAGATGTCCTAAATTCTGATTATGACATGAACCAGGAATGCGTCCCCCACCCCATCTCCCCTTCCAACACCTGCAAGGTAAGACCGCAGCTGATGGACAGACAGGTTTTTGGCTGCGACAGCAGCTATGCTTTCCCTGCTTCTGCCAAGGAATAGGTATGGTGAGCAATGATGTTGATCCACATTAAGATGTGGCATTGAAGCTATACAATTAAGCTTACACAATGTGCATCTATCCCTTGCCTGGCTTGAAGAGAGCTGCTGCACTTCCACACTTCTACCATTACCTTTAAAGTTACCACACACCAGACATCACCACAGCAGCAGAGGTCACCAGGCTGGCAAGGCATCATCCCAACACTGAACAAGCTGCTTCCCCAAACATATAGGTTAATAAAATGATACAGGGAGGAAAATAAATCCTGCTATTTACTTAGCACTTTTTATTATAAGAACTATGATGTTCGTTTTAAGGCTCAGTGACAAATCCCGTTTGGTACATCATCACCTTGTTAAAAACCTGTCACACGTGCAGAGAATGTGAAGTTACATTAAGTATGCTGTTAACTTGACAAAACACAGCCTGCTGCTTTCCACCTGACTAACGCTGCAGCAAAGGGGGCACATTTTCAAGGGGTGGGAAAGAGACACCCTCTCCTTTCCTCATCAAAGCTTCAGATCCAGTTGAAACTCTAAACACTGTAAAAATAGGTGCCTCAGCTGCAAAGGCAACACATCAGAAACTCAGCCATAACGCTCCACTCCAGATCCACGTACATGCATCAGTTATTGGGATGTGACTGCCACCCAACTGCAGTAAAGGAAAAGAAATGGAAGCAGTCATTTCAAATACTCCATTTATCCAGATAGGGAAGAAAGGCTCGACTGACACTGAACAAACCAAAAAATGCCTCAAAGTGACACATGTTGAGAAAGCCAGAAATTACAGTTTCTTGTCCAGGAATCAAACGGAGCACAAAGTTCTTTTGCACAGAAGGCAAAGATGTGACAGCACTGCCAGTGAGTGCACTGTGTCCTTTGTGCCAATGCAATTACACATGGTATCGATGGATTCAGCCATCAGCAAAAGACTGGGAATAATGAAGGAATGAGAGTCAGATCCTTAAGCATCTTGGGGGTACGTTTACATCATTGAGTGTTATCACTTGTGCTATTGGATGGCAAGTGTAAAACCAGTTATCTTTAGTATTTAAAATACCCTTCAAAGGGAATCTTTGTGTGGCATTTTAGGGAATGAAGGTTTCAGCTACACACCAAGAACATGTCAATGCTGCTTCCTACTTTGTAGCAGGCTCCTTTGGAAGATGCAACAGATCTGGTACCTTCTGTCAGCAGGATTCCAGCATAACCTGTTACTCTATGCATCCGTGAAGTAAGTGGAATTTACCTTTCATCTTTCTACGTATGCAAGTGATTATACTCATCCACACAGTTCATACAGTCTCCCTATCTGCAAAGTCCAGTCAATTAATCCTTTGGTTTACACTCATCAGCCTATTTCAGGTAACTGACTTCTGCAAACAGACATACTCTTTGCTTGTTCATTGAAGGGTTTTTTAATCTGGAGAGAAAGGGAAGCTTCCCAACAACCAAATGTGGCTTCTTAACCACACTGAAATCAACTGGACTTGCAGCACTTCTCAGCTGTTCGCACGCTCCTAAAATAGCCTCAACACTCAAGTCTTTAAACACTTCATCCAATAAAGCTCATGTCAGATACAAGGTATTATGGATGCATCTCAGCTGCAGCTGAAGCCTGGGAAGATTAATCTCCTTTTGCCCAACATCCCGAGCCTTGAAGGATAACAAACCCAAAACCAATAACTAACTGCAGGTCTTGACAAGCAAAGCTTCTTCCACGGCCTGATTCAAACATAAATGTGACGTCTTCAACATACAAGTCCCATCTGCGCACCATGAAACAATGCTGAAAAAAGTATGATGCAAAGTCTTCTTAAATAGCCCAAATATAAAGAAAGCATACGGAAGCTTGATGCAAAATCCAGGTAAGAGTCCAGGGCAGTGCTTTTGTATCACTAAAGATTTAAGGACTACTGGGGATTATGTGGCCAGCCACAAACTGTCTTGTAAGAGGTCATGACAGTGTCCTCTGCTGCTGAGTGGACAGACTGCCATTGCCCATCAGAGGTTTATAAAAGAGAAGACCGAGGAAGAGCAGAGTCATGCAGCCGATCGCCGACGAATGACAAAGACTCCCCGCTGCAGCTGTCCCAGATAGATTCTCATCTTTGTGCTGTCACTGGTTTTCCTCACCCAGATCTGCATGAAAACAAAGGAGGTGTGGGGGGGAATAAAGGCAGCAGGGAGATACATTGCGGGGAGAAAAAAGGAAAATCCACAGTAAGCAAGACACAAATAAGTCAAGGTATTCTTATTGTCAGATCTCTCTTACTCAGGGTGCCCAGATGATTTAGCTTTATCCCTTCTCCCTCCACACAAGACATTTGCAACCTGAGTAGACAACCACATAAGGTTTCCAACTTTATCACCTTAACTTCCTGCATCCAGCCACTCTTTCCAAGCATCATAGAATCATCCAAAAAGCAGGTTTCCTCTTGTTACAGTTAGCAACAGAACTCTGGCATTAAGCTTCACCTAATCAAGAAGAAGTCCCTCTAGATCCACAGATCATAAAATTATCTATCCTGGGATTTGCCCAGGCAAGTAACTATTAGTCAAATGCAAAGCTTATTCTGATTTTGTTCAGTGAAGCATTTCTCACAGTATATGGAATAAATTGTATCTGAAGATAAAAAGGCCTTTTTCTTTTTAACACCTGCATGGGAAAAGTATTTTTGTCTCCAGTATTTCCTACTGCAAAGAATTATAAAGTTAATGTTGGCATGTGATTTGGGGATTTCTTTAGATATATTCAGATCTATCCAGATATATTGGCTACAGGCCTGGCACAGTAGATTGATTTAACTCTATTTTAATTCTAAATTGACTTCACCAACAGAAGCCCTTAACATATTAAATATTTGCCTGCATTTGTACTTCAGTTATTTCCCCAGAGCAATCAAAATCCACAGTCGTTGATATTCATCTCTCTACTGCAACACTCCCAAGAATTTGGCACGTTTTACTAACCAGCATTCCAGAACCTACAAACTCTGAGCAGCTGTACAGAACAGCCACCACGTACAGTTTGACACTGTACCACTAAACCAACTGTCCCACTATAGAGTGGAATTGATGCAATGGTAATTAACAGATTACATTCCCCTCAGGTTTTGGGTAACATGCTCCCAAAAGACAGAGTTTTCATGTAGTAAGTTGAAAGTGGTAACTTTGATCCAATTAGGAGTACTACATCTTTAACATGTCCACATCCATTAGCACACCACTACTACTTTAGATAAATAATCAAGCGTTGATCTCAACTGTTACTGCAAGGGGAACAGTTGTGGTACAAAGCATAGCCCATATGCAACCCATTTTGTTGAAAAGAAAATATTTTCCCTTAGCTGCCAAAACAAATTAAAGTTACTTTACTGGCTGATTGAAGAGAAGTGCATTCAAGTCTAACATCTCTTTCCTTGAAGCATCTGGAATCTGGAAGTAAAGAAACTGCTCCCTTTGCCTGACTGATGCACTGCTCAAGGACTGAGCTTCTTTTGTAGCAAGATTCACATCAATTTTGGGCACACACCTCCCTTCACCTGCTCTTCTAAGCTTTAATCATTAGCCACAAGGCAATTGTCTCAGAGCAATGACTCACCTGCCCTAGCTCCCACGCAGGTGATGAACGCTGCCAGTTTACAACATACATACTCAAGTTAAAGGAAGAATTTCCTCCGCTTGTACCAAATGAATTTGGTGACAATGTTTTTCCTAATCCTCTTCTGAATTCCCAATGGGATATTTTATTATCTTTGCATTAATAACTATGTTCTTGAAATAATGGAAACGGAACTGATGGAAGGTAGTGCCAATGAAATGCAACACATCAGTTCTCCCCATTTTTCCTGCCTACCAAACTACTACTTGCAAAGTGTAAGATCACTCTTTAGAAAGAAAGTCTCTTCTTAACTCAAGAGATTGCTCAGTTTGGTTTTATCTTGGATTTAGCCTCTTTATACACTAGACAGCTATGTCTTTTCTGAAAGCAATACTGATTCCATCTTTGTCCTTAACTACCTGCCCACAATGACCCACCACACCTTTCCCCACTCCCATGAAAACCAAAGCAGCCCACTACCTCATTGGCACCCACAGAACTGATCACACAGCTGATCTTAGTGTTCTCTTTAGATTCCAGGTAAATGGCCTGGCTCTTGTGGTACCTGCAAAAAGAAAGAATAAAAAACCCAAAGGAAATACATGAAACCGTTAGTTGTCTAAAGACTGAGAAAAGAAACAAGTAGTAAGATTGATACAGCAGAGCCCCAAACCCCAAGACAGGAGAACACTCACTGACAGTAAGCCCAGACATTCAAGAGTTAATCAAACTGGCCTTTCACATGTCATTCAAAGAACAGATTTCAGAAGGCAACTCCATATTATGCCTGATAAGACAGAACATATCACAGATGCTTGAAAGTTACCCACATTCCTCAACACCAAGTTACTAGTGCACCACCACCAAAATAGACTTCATTGAGTAAATACATGTATTGTTTAAACATAGGCCTCAAGCTTGTAATACTGTTATATTTTGTGAAAACACCCAAAATGTAAGTGATGTGTAATTGGCTCTGTCAGAAGCTGCCATATAGGAGGAGGCTGTGTCTAAGCATATGCATTTTTGCCCCTGGTATGTATTTCTCTTGGTGTTACTTTGTATAGAACAAAGCAAAAACTTTGGGTCACTTGATTTCAGTCTTGCCTTCTCCACAGACCATGTTTCTGGGAAGTGCTGCAAGGTGTGCTGGACAAAACTGCCTGGTCTCAGTTTCTTCTGTTCCATAGGCAGAACTAATTACACTGAAACAAGTTACTTGCAAGCAAATAATCACAGCACCAAAATGCTTTACAGTTCTAAAAGCAGATTTCCACCTTTACCCAAATCGTGATGTGCTTTAGATTTAACTGAGCAATTCAAGTTGCAGAGTCACTGTACACATACTTCCCCTCAGTAACTACTCAGTATGCAACTCCCTGCAGTCTGATTGGCTTAAAGCCATGTCAAAATGCACAGATTTGCATAATCTTTACCATCATTCCTACAAAAACCATACTGTAAATATGGAATTCTTCCAATAGTTTATTTCACAACCTCTTCCGACTGGCTCATCTACTCACACTGCTTACCAGTTTCAAGGATAGAGGCAGCTTTCAGCTTTCCAAACACACTAATTACAATGGGCTGGGTAAGGTAATGAAAACCCCCCGAATCCTACTTCCTTTAGACACCTGTGCCCAACCACAACCCCTTCTCCCTCATTTTAACAGAGAGGATGTCAGTGGGATTCAGAACAATGCAATAGCAACAGTCACCCAAGCCAAAAATCTGTTTGCTGAGCCCAAATGTCATTAATGGATCTTAAGGAATGGTTTAAACTACTACAAAACCCAGACCTCACTAAGATAAGACATAAAAGTCTCAGCCCAGCAGTGCCTTACACCATGCTGTGTGTGCTTAAGCAAGGAGAATTGATGAGCTTGATACCATCAGCGCACAAGCTACTGAGTGCAGAAGATATAAATACAAACGACAACTCTCCAGTGTTATCTGTGTCTGCACAGTTAATGAAGTAGTTCTTCCACTCAAAGCTGTGAATTCCAATGTTAATGCAGGATCTTACATTACAAGTACAATCCCTCAGTAAATCTGTGTTAGCTGTGGACAGCAGAGCAAGGTAACAAGTTAGTTCAGCACTTTTTCATTGAAGAGCTGTCTTGGGTGCACACAGAGATGGGTCAGCTGAAGGTACAATAGCCTGGTACACCTCAGTTGCATGTTCTTGTCTCAGCCTTTTGCCATGTTTCTATATACAAGGGGCACAGAGGAGTGGAACTAAGAATACTTCAGATGAAAAAATGTAACGGAACTGAAGTTGGCTTTCAAGACCAAGAAAATGCCAAACAACTCTTGCTTTTGCAGTAGATAAAATGCACTGCAATACTGAGGCAGTGCTGAGGAATAATTCCACTTTCTGCTACAAAATATTTTGGTGAAAGGCCAAGATTTTCAGCTGCATCTCCCTCAGAAGATCGAAAGAAATCACTCTGCATCAGTGTATGCAGACAAAGCTAAAAGCAAAACAATAGTGAACCGTATTTCAGGATCTGATGGGGGGCATGGAGCAAAGTGAGGATAAAAAACCTGAAGTCTAATTCCACATCCATCTGAAACTCCCTAAATAAAGACTCCACTTTGGAAACATGGCTGTCAAATGTCTCCGCAAGACCCTGGCGAGCCCATTACTAGCCTTAAACATTCTCTGCTTTGAGATAATGGTCCTTCATGGCTAACAGAAAGTAGTCGCTCCTGAGCTGTCAGCTTTATTATTGCTGGCGCACACCAGCAGCTACAGTCTTAATATACTTCAGTAAAAATTACCCTCCCATTATCAAGAGTTACTTCATTCTTTTAAACTACCAGCTACTTTGCACAAGTACTATTGCTATCAATCAAAAATAATCTAAGCAGGATTACTACAGCCAAAAAGAAAGGTAAAATACTTATCTTAAACTAGCCTAAGAACAAGGTAGACAGGAAAGGTCCTGACTGGAATTTCTGGCAGTGAGACCTCCCATGACAACTGAATTCAGCAAGGTGAAAATAACTTATGTGGTTTATGTTCCAACTAGCTACCTTTCAGAGAGAGGTGATGTTATTGAGAGATTTATCTGGGCTCAGGGAAGCTCCCCCAGGTTTGAATTTGGTGGGAGTTTTACTGACAGGTTACTTCAGATTCCGTCTTCCCTTTTCTTTTTAAATTAGATTAAGTTTTTACTTATGCAACACTTTCAGTACTGACCATGCTTAAAAGCTCTAAGGAACAGCTTAGTCATCTAAATCACTTTATGCACACAAACGTATGAAAGCTAAAAAAGAACTTAATGAATTTGTGAAACAAGCAGCATGTTCAGTTGCTTCATGGAAGTTTAAGCTCCAAGCAGCAGCTTCTCTCAGAGCTGTGTACACCGAGCCCCTGATGAAACTTCACTACAGATGATTAGAAGTTAAAACTGACCAAATGCACAAGATGGCTGCTGTGGAGAAAACAAGCTTCACACCTAACATAGCCTGTGATAGAATTACAACCTTGTCACCTCTTATTTGGGCCACTAGAGCACTAAAATAAGCTACAAATAAGCATGCGACTTGCAAATGGCTTTCTGCTCAAGGAGAATGGCATTGTGCCCTTGATGATTCAGTTTTGCATGTCTCAGGTTTAAAACCTACGAAGATTTCTCTGCAGAAATTAATATTTCCCTTGCATTTTGTGAGGCCTGCACAGCTATATGCCCATAACATTCCACAGAGTTAAATCCAGCCAGCAATTCTGAAGTTGCTTCTCCCATATGGGTTTGATCTTTAAAGGTTATTTGGATTTATTAGAAACATTTTTCATTCAGCTCAGCTGGTGCATGACACTTCTTCTGCCACCTCGTGGAACGATGGGCTGCTGTTCTACAAAACAGAGCACCAGGATTGCAAATCCATCACTGTACCTGCAACCACAAAGTATCTGTATCACAGCTGAGTGGCTTCGCTGCTGCATCGCGCCGTGTCTGGTGGTACCTCTCTTACCTAAAATTAGGTTTGACAAAAAACGTTTCCCAAGCACCACTGACTCCATGGAAAAGATTTAAGTGTCCTTTCATTCAAGCCTGTAGTTATTCCTGAAAGTCTGTGAGGCCTAAACACTCCATTATCACTTCTGATTTACCAAAGTCACCATGATTAGCCCTCAGAGGAAGTGGCTAGCCTCTGCTTAAGTGTTTTGTCCTTACATTCTTTTATTAAAGCAATTTCTCTCTGCAGTCTGTGTCTCCTCACTACGCAACACTGAGACTGATAAACCAGAACTTACCATCTCTTATCATAGTAGAGTTTTCCATCTTCTATCCGGGCCTCAAACCGCTGTGCTGGAGACTCTGCTGGTGTAGCTGGGAGGTGTTCAGGAGAGGAGGGAGAAGCTGAGAACAGGAGAGAGACTGTTTAAAGACCACCACACAAGCAGCATATCCGAGTGCAGAACTACAATTAATAAAGTCATATTAAGCAAAAATAAGAAGCCATAAACTCAATTTTTCCCTCAGAAAAGTATTCGCTATTAAGATGAATACTTCATCCCAACTCTGCCTTGAATATACAAATCGTAAGTCACTGAAATGTAACATTTATCTGAACAAAATGTTAATAGAAAGGTGATAGATATCTTTGCTTTTAAGTCTCATCTATAGTAGTTACATAGGGTCAGACTTACTTCGGCAAGTCAGTACCACTGTCCTGAAATAGTGCACAGACACATTTAGAGAGCTAAAGGCATGGAACCCGAGGTTCTCAACACCTCCATCTACCTGACCAGCAGGCAAGCTGCCGAAATGCATCCAAATATAACAGAAACACCTCTTTACACACATTGTTCCATGCCCAAATGTTTCAGCCACTAAAAGATACACATGCCTCCCTTCCCAACCCTGACAAGCTACAGAACAGAAGAGACTTCACACAGCATCCATTTGCTGCAGTAGCTGCACAAAGAACAGCAATTACACAGTCAAAACAATTATACAGTCAAAATCCACAGTCAGCAATTATATAGTCAAACAGCCTACAATATAGTTGTCTGTTCAACTGTGAACAAGTTGCAATGCAACTGCTAACTCACCTGGTCTCTTGGGTGATTTAAGCTACATGGGAAGAGAGCAAAGAAGTGTTAGAGATCTGATGTGAGCCATACAAGTCTGCAGTTATAATTTCAGATAGCCTTATTTTAAATGCTTTTCAAAATGTACCATTATATGACATAAGACCAGCATGCTGTGAACAGCCAGAGGTGCAGATAATCAGTATCATGATACAAAAGGTCTGTAAGCTTCAGAGGATTCAGATATTCCACTAAAGACAAAACCAAACCCATCTAACGCTGTTTTTTAACATGATCCAACGTTTCTCAGGGTACATGAAATACAGGAAATAAATCACTAGAGACACCTCAACAGCTGGCACAAAGCACATGCTCCACCACCATCCTCAAATGCCTCTATTAGAAGAAATCAGATAAGCCTTAAAGTGATTAGCAAGAAAGCAGTAAGTTAATCCAATCCAGAAAAGCTATCAACTGCACCCAGTGCAGTTTGCTGAAGTACTGTGATAGTGGGGAGAAAAAGGAAAACAGGAAAAACCCACGCCACACTAAGGCCTGGAACAAAGGCAGCCTCTGATCACAAAGAGAAACACAGCAACATCAGCTCAGCCATGCGGAGGAAGAAGCTCCTTAAGGCAGCTCTTCATTTGGCTCAGACAAAAGGTAACATTTTTGGATGACAGTCATTTTAATTAGGTTAATTAAACCTCTTGAAGCACAAGGGAGGAGATACCATCTTGCTAAATCTTTATTGTTACTTCTGAAAGCCTAATGGGATGAAGAAGCTCCACATCTTGGGGAAGAACACAAACCAGAAAGCTCTGTTCTCTTCAGGGGAAGGCATTAGCTTTCTCTTTCAAAACAAAAGAAACCCAAATCAAGCCATCAGCCCTACCTTGTTCAGTGTTCTCAGGTCCTCCATTATCTGCTCATCAGTCAACAAGTAATTTAGCTGAGGTATCCAGAATTAAGGTTCACATAAGCTCTTGACAAGCAAGGTTAAAATTAAAGGTCAATGACAGTCATTTCACTTGACTAAACGTAAGCCAAAAGGATTCTCTAAAGTTGCGTAAGATTGTAGTAAGTGCCATATTTGAGCTTTTTTTGTCATACGAGTTACTAAAAGTTCATCTCCACAGAGCTTCGTATTTAGCAGCAAATAGAGTGCAAAATCATTTTAACTTATGCAGACGTAACCATCAGTGGAAAACCTTTAGTGCACTGACATTTACTTTATGGAGGCATCATCACTAGTGTTTTCCATGGGTTTCCTCTTGCATTTCTGCAGAGAACAATGTGGGAGCTCGAACAGAACAGACTCGCTTCAGGTTTTGTCCAATGAATCCAAATCCCACCCAAACCTGGGAAAAGAAACTTAGCACTTTACAACTCAGTATGCAGAAACAGAGAGGTAGGGAAAGAGGGGAAAGATCCACCAGAAAATAAGAACCAGAAAATAAAGCCAGGTTCGAAACACATCCTTGTGTGGATGAGGATGAATGGGAGTCTACCACTGACCTGAAAACAAACCCAAGATCTCAGAACACAGAACTTACTGTATTAAAGCTTTGCTGACATTTTGTGTACTTGCACACTCACATCTTCCTTCTTCCTCTGCCTACTGTTCCTCTGTCACTTCCACACTAGAAGAACCTAGGTACAAAGGAGGAAAACACGACCCAGCAGTGGACCCTCCCTCCGGCTTTAATCCACAGTGTTTCTTCAAAACAGCCCTTAAGTCGAAAGTTTTCAAAGTAGTAAAGTTAACAATTGCTGGGCTGCACTTTAAGGCTTTTAGTTCTGATAAGACTTTAATCCTCTCCTTAGTGAGGAAAGGCAGACGTTGTTTCATGCTGTGGCTGCCGTATCACGCTCCATTACGAAGTCATGTTCACTGGGAAACTCATTTATTTTGGATGAAATAGGGGCACTAATAGATTGAGGTTTGGGTTTCCTGAAAGAGTGAACAGAATCTCCAACCAGAAAGAGGTTAATTAAAACTGGAGATGCTTGTGAGCACCCCACATGAATGATAAGAGTTCAAGGTGTGATACTGCCTTAGAAAGTGGGAGTCACTCACAAGCTGCAAGATAAGGCTTTCTTAATCTGATTTAAGCCATACAAGTTTGGAAGCTAATAATAAGCCTCCGCAAAGCAAATATCATTGCCTTCCTCTCCAGGTGAATCTAAAATACAAAGAGAAAAAGTGCCTAGCATCACAGTAGAGCTAAAAAAATACTTTCAGAAGCTAAGGAACGTTTTACTTCTAGGAAACATGCAATAAGGCAGCAGGATTACGCATACGTGTTTCTCTCTTATGCACAATATATAAAAACAAGATGGATTTTCATCTTTCTTTATTCAAAGAACAAAGCTAGTAGTCCTTGCTTTTGCTATGCATCTCTCTGGATTAGAGATCTGAAGCCTTTACCAGTAATGGAAAAACTAGTTTGATATAACAAACATGAGCTTTCTGGCAAACATTTTGTCACATCTTGAAATGAGAAAAGCTTTGGCTCATGTATAAAACCATTTACTATCAATGGAATCCATTACCTCAGCATTTATGTATAATGCTCTTTTAAAGTTTTCCCTTTGTGAAAAGAATTGCCTGAAGAACTGAAAGTATTCTGACTAACAAAACAAATAAGCTAATGAAATAAGTTATCTCATGGCACTGTGAAGTTTAAGTCAGGATACCAAGTGATCTCCAAAGGCTGGTTGTGTTATAGTAGTTTATCACACATTATACAGGACAAATTGTGCTTCAGTATTTCCTGTATTAAAATCTCATCCAAGCACCTAATTTCATTTTCCTTCCTGTACGAAACACCAGAGGTGCAATATAACAGCCTCCAATGGCACTGTGAAAGGATATCAGGGGCAGGTTTCCTCCTCTTGTCTGGGATAGGAACTGGATCATTTGGTCGCCGCCTCAGTTTTCTTGTCATAATAGGCTTCACTTCCATTGAGTCTGTAGAGTAATGAAGTTGGAGAGCTGATAAGAACAGAGGGAAGGGACTAAGAAGCAGCAGTTTTCTACACAAGGCACTAGGAAAATAAATCTTTCCTCTTTCATACAGAAAATTGATTTTCTATTTTTGTGACCGCTTCCAGCATCCAGGCTGGAACTGCGGACAGCAAACCCAAGTTCTTTTTCACACCAGGTCACTGTTTCACATGCTGCAATGCCACAGTTACGGCTCTCATTTACAGGTGCAGATAAAGAGCACAATGATGCTACAAGGATTCAGGGCAAATTTCTTTACGGTTAAGCTGCTACCTGCTTTTGAACACATCATTTAAAAGGCAAAGTTCGGGAGTCGTTTGATAACAAAACCTGGACAGTTAATAGCATGGAAAACATTAGCTACAAATCCATTGCTCTTTTTCTTGCCTTCAAGCTGGAAAACTAGCTTTTTATCCAAGGAATACAGATAATTACTGCTCCCAAGCGTGAGACATGTCTGCTGGAGTCATTTTAAACAAATAATATTTCAATTCAGATAATCTGAAAATGTTTCAAATTATGATTAATGAAATGAAGCTAATTAATAACATGCAGAGCAGCAGTTGACAGGAACTAAACTGTAGCATATGCACTGGGAAAGAAGAAAACATCTGTTTAACATTGAAACACAAGTCTCATCACCAAGTAATTATGTGAAATTACAGTTTGTCCAAATGTCTACAGGCAGTCTTAACTGCGCTACTTCAACCCTCACAAATCATTCCTTAATTTACGAAGATATCTTCAATTGGCAACCAAGAGACCACATCTTAAATGTTAAACACATCATCTCACCTCTCTATGTGCTGAGAAGTATTTGCTCATCTTGAAATACACCTGAATCACATCCTAAGCAGCACTTAAGTCTATGAAGCCTCTTTGGCTCCCTCTAGACACTGAAACCTTGAGCAAGATACATACGTTCAAAACAGAGCAGATGGGGTTTTTCCTTATGGCAAAAGTGAACAATGACCACACTACACATCAAGGGAACAAATGCCACAATAAAAGCTTTAAACAATAGTAAGATGAAATGCAACTAAGTGTATGCCAAAGGAAACCTGAACTCTAGGATTCAAACTCTAATTTGAAAAACACTGAACATTAACAGCCCTGCAAGACACTCACTGTGTTGAGTTGAACATAAACCACTCTCCCCATCTGTTAAGACCAACTTACAAGAGCCTAAGAAGAGGGGTTTAAAGCACGTACTCAAGGTGATACACAACCAAGTCAAGGGTTTTTTTCCTGTTTAAAAACTAGTTTCAGATGAGTTGTCAAAGCAGTTCCCTGTACTGCTTAAAACGTGGATAAGGCAGAGATCAGTTTTCTACTTTATCTTAGCATCCTGTATCTTAAAATTGTGACAAGTCAGCTGAAAGTCAGCACCAAGCAAGCTTTCAAAAAAGCCACAAAAAAGCCCCTAGAGCTTGAATGTCTTACATTTACTGATGAAAATTTCCAGAATTTCAAGAGTCGAGAGATTCATCAAAACTTCCTAAAGGAACTTCAAGAGTGACATCAACAGATTTAACCTAAAACACAGCCTTGCATGAGGCTTAAGAGTTAAGAACCACAGTGTGTAATGCTCCAGAATGACAGGCAACTACTGCAACCTAATGAAACTGCAGTGCTCCCCGTACTCACAGATGATCCTCTTCATTAAAATTCATTAAGTTTAATGGGTTTAAATAGGGGAAGTTCAGGTTGAATATAAAGAAAGAAGAGTGGTCAGGCACTAGAACAGGTCACCCAGAGAAGTGGTAAATGCTCCATCCCTGGCAGTGTTCAAGGCCAGGCTGGACAGAGACTTGGGCGACATGGTCCAAGGTGAATTGTCCCTGCCAATCGCAGGGTGCTGGAACTGGATAATCTTAAGCTCCTTTCCAACCCAAACCATTCTACGATCCTATAATTCATCAGGCTGCTAACTTGCATCCTTGCATATGCTGAGCTTCCATAGGTTCTAAAACCCATCAAGTCCACACCAGTTTCAGTAGCTTTATTTCCTAGCCTCCACTGTTTGATCACAACAAAATCCCTTCTAACAAAATCACACTGCACTTCTGCTAGCCTGGAAGGAAGGAGATGAGAGAGGGCTAACATGCAGAGAATGAATTTCTTCTCCACAGTTACCTACCTGCCTTTTCCTAGAGCTGTATTTGATGAAGCAGCTCATCTCTGCAGGACACATTTTCCTGAGGAGGACTAACATGGTCCCCAAATCAGACTACTAAATACTACTTCTTCCTCAGTCTCCCTTTAACATAAGAATTCGGAATTGCAGAGTTACCAGCTCACAGAGAAACTGAATTCCTTTAGACTCCTAAAACATTGGTATGCACATTTCCAAAGGCAAGATCTACTCAAATTCTGATATGGAGAACCTTTAAAGCCTTCACAATAGCTGTCTGTATAAAACAGCATTGCTACCCTGGTATCTTTCTTTTCTAAGCAGTAGCAGAGTGGACAAGACAAGACGGAAGCCTCTCTTGTTTTTACCTCCTGTTAATTCCATGGTTAGCTTTTCATTCTCAATCATCTTCTTTTTCTCTTCCAACTCTGCAATCAGGTTTTCCTTAAGCTCAATTTTCTTATCTTCAAACTCCTTTGCTGCTGCCTTCTTTTCCTTGACATAATTCTTCTCTACCTGATCTGTCTAATGCGAAAGAACAAAAAAGTTAACTAAGGAACCAATGACAAGTTAATGATACCACAAGAGCTCCTTTCAACTGCTGTATTGATTAGCTTTTCAGTTCATAACTGTAGCTAGTTCTAAAGATTATCAATATTCAGAATCAACAGAAAACCATCTAAAAATTACTTAAGTTAGCAGGACTACACTAGCAAATGAATTATTTTAAGAAAACATTCTAATGTTGCATAACAAAGAGCCTCTCGCAGAGCTCTTCAGATTTATAAACAGCACTATCATTTATCACATGAAACAAGCCACATGCACAGCCAGCACACAACAGCCCAAAAGCAAATAATGCTTTTCTTTCTATTTTAATGAGAAAGTACAGAAATTACCCATGGCAATACCAGAAGTAGACTGTAATACATTGCAAGTTTAATACATTGCTAGTGCTAGCTAGAGGAAGATTTAAGCCTTCTGGGAACTACTAGTTGATGAAACAGGAGGTTGATACCTCTCCCATCTAGTTAACATTGATTTTGATAAATTAAAGAGTACTTACTTCCAGCTGGAGGAATAGCTCTGTAAGACAAGACAGACATTATTTGTTATCTTCAAAGATGCACAAAATGACTTGCCTAACATTTTAAGTCATCAAATATCACAGCCAAGAGCGGCAGTGAACCAAATTGGGTACATACTCACCCAACCTCTACTCTCACTTGGCAGTTTTAGGCTGAAAATAAAGTAGCTATGAAAAAACTCCACAAAAGTACATTGCTAATTGAAGTTTTCTACTGATTGTCAAGTAGATTTGCAAAGCTTACACTGCAGAGTTCCACACTACTCAGTTTAGCTACTAGTCCCAGCGGTACTAAGCACACAGTCCATCTTTCTTGCAGTTTGATTACAACCAGTTATTACTAGATACAAACCCCCCAAGCAGAAGCTTGAATCATGGAGCTGAATGTGTGGCTGTCAAAAAAGAAAATAATCATAGTTTAATCCAATTTCATGAAGTTCAGCAATGACCAGTTCAGAAATCATCCTGCTGGAAGATTCATCTACTCAACTCACATCTCATTTCAGGCTCTGTATCACTGAAGATTAACTTCTAACACAGGGCAATGTGTTAGAGTCAAGTCATACTTATGGATGAGGCAAATGGATTTCTGGTGTGAAATAGTCCTGCTGTTGATGGATGTGCAACTCCTACCAACTTGAAATTAAGAAGGATGGGACCCTTCTCATGTTTCCTGGAGGACACAATGCCCAAAACAAAGCTTTCGTTCAAGATAGTGGCAAGAAAAGCCAACTAAGGCACCTGATCAGTCCCCAAGGCACCATATTTCACCAGCATATTAAGCTTTAGCAAAACCTGAACTAGTAAAGACTTCTGTGAAGATCACAGGTTTCAGGTATCTTGGTGCTCCTACAAAAGGCTATAGTAGCAACACTGTACTACCATGCTTTTTTATATACAACTTTAAAAACCAAGATCATAGAAACCAAAGATGATAATGGCCAAATAAAAAAAAAAAAAAAATCAAACCTTTGTTTGCAAAAGGCTCTATAAGTTGCGCATGGAAGCGGTATTATGGAGGTAATCAAATACAGGTAAATCTGAATCTGTTGCTTTATATCTGAATTCTCTAACAAAATTCAACACCAAGCCCAAAACACACACACGAAGAAAAAACCACCCAAGCAAACAAAACCAAAACAAACCCAAAAGCTAAACGCAGGAAGAACGTAAGACACCATTCTTCCTGCAGTACCAGGCAGAAAGTGATCCTCATCTGCCCTCCTGTGGAAGAAACAAGGAGCTGCAGCACTGGTCTTTGCCAGCCAGAGCTACAAGTTTGCAGTTAAATCTTACTTCATCAAAACAACCCAATCTTGCAAGAATGCAGCTCTAGGGCGGCAGGAATTCATCTCAGAAGAGAGATTTCTGTTAAGTAGTTCAACTCGCTTCAATTCCTCAAGCAAACCCTTTACCATCACAAGCACTTTTAGAAAGACACAATTGACACTACTCCAAGGTTGGAGTATGTTAGCTATAATAAAAGTGCCACTGCCTCCCTGTCCTATTTGCCAGGATAATGGCCCAGGCACTACAGGATTCATCCCATTTTTCTAAAGAAGGAACAGCTATGCTTCCTATTTGTACTTAACAGCTTCTATAAAACACCCTGCTGCAGTACCTGAGAAAAGAAGCCACTGAAAAGAGAACAAGGAAGAGGGAGAGTAAGCAAATGGATCTGATTTCTATGCAGTAACACAATAAAGGCTACCTAGAAAGGCTGAGAGTTAGGCACCTTAACTTAGGCCTTCGCTCCTGAAACAGAGAGGAACACAAAGTGCAGGCAGCCCAGTCAATGGCACAGCTATAGAGACTAACAGTTGCAGCAGCAAAACCTCTGCAGACATTGCTCCAGGGCACAAACCCAGTCTTTCGGAAAGAATGTAGTCCTAATCTTCCATCCAACACACTGAAAGAAACAGCAAGGCAAGCTGCACTAAAGAACAAGCTAAAAAGGGGGACTAGGTCAGGCACAGTGCCAGATTAAAAAAAAAAACATTTTACTTGTGCTTTTTAACATAAATGAAAACTAAAACTCCCTATCAAGCATTTAGGAAACAGCCAAACAATGCTGATGAAAGGTTAAAAAAAAACATCAAGAGAGATCCAGTACACTCAAAAAGCCCTACACTATACCCTCAGAAGCAGAACCACCCTTTGCTCCACTAAGTTCCATTTCTTTGAAGGACAGAACTACTATGATTTTCCTTCAGGTGTTATAAAACCCATTACATTTGTGTACAGCATCTTAGAAGAAAATTCAGCTTACCTGCATTTCGTATCCTTTCTTTGTACTGCTGGTCCAACTTCTTCATTCTCTTCTGATACTCCTGAAGAGTACCTAGTTGAAATCAATTTGTTGGAAGCAATGTTACGTTTTCTCAAGGAGCCATACACCACTTGAAACACAAATACTAATGTCTGGAATCAGAAAACTACAGTTCTAGCTTAGCTTACTTTGATAAGCACGTTCCCTGGTTTCTTGATTCAGAAAGTAAATTTTAAGAAATGCTTTAGTATACAAAGGCTTTAGTATACAGAGACTTAACTAGAAGTGTTTATAGGGCAAAAGGATGAGAAGTGGCAGTCCAATATCTGAAACAGACCTACAAAGATGCTAGAGAGGGGCTCTTCATCAGGGACTGTAGTGACAGGTGATGGGCTCAAACACGGGAAGTTGAGGTTAGATATAAGGAAGAAGTTCTTTACTGTGAGGGTGGTGAGGCGCTGGCACAGGGTGCCCAGAGAAGTGGTAAATGCTCCATCCCTGGCAGTGTTCAAGGCCAGGTTGGACAGAGCCTTGGGTGACATGGTCTAGGGTGAACTGTCCCTGCCCATGGCGGGGGGTTGGAACTGGATGATCCTAAGGTCCTTTCCAACCCAGACCATTCTATGATTGCACGACTTTTTCACTCAGCGGCATGACAGAGAGACGCCATTCAGTGAAGGATCCTGCTTACATCTTTCAACCCCCTCATCCTTCTGTGACCTTTGCAAAGTGCTGAGAACTTTTCAGAAATAAAAAAGCTCCCGACTTCAAAGCTCACCTTCCTGTAGTTGTTGTAACTGCCTCTTAAGAGATGCCAGTTTGTCCTGATACATCCTGCAAAGAGAGACAGCATGCAGCTTTACTCTGAGAAACAAGCATAGAGAGCTTATTTCACCATCTGTTTAAGTTACAACATGTTTACATGGAATTAAAAACCTTTCAGGAGAACTTCAGGAGACAAACAACTAGAATAATATGATTCAAAACAAAGGTTAACATTCTCTCTACAAACCTTACCACCCCCACTGGTTGTACAATGCATCCAACCAATTATTTTGGGAGCAGTTCAGGGTAAAATAGGGTTTTACTTATTTATTTTTTTATGTTGACATCTAAAATGACATTTAGATCTACAGATGCCAGAAATTTTACACCAGAATCATTCTGCCACTTTGTCAAGCCTTAATAATTTGTGTGTTAGCTCCCTACTTATAAAACAGATGTTTCCTCACGTAGGTCTTGAGATTATAAAAGACCCCAAAGCCTATTCCTGGTGCTGTTGCAAACTTGTGTTTCCTTCACCACATACCCATGCTTTAACACAGGCCAAGTCTTCCTGACCTGTCCAAAAACGTGCCTCTGCCAGCTAGCGAGAGCACAAAATACTGCAAATACACCTGAATACCAAGGGAAACTATTTCAAGTCTCCCAAAAACCCATCATCTTGGACAGCATTCTATTGTTTAAGGGGTTTTAATAGGCATCTTGCTTTTTGCTTGGCTTATATAAAGTAGATATTTCATTTTATTTAAGGGATCTGTCTGCAGCAGGATTCATTTGCAGCAAAAGTCAGCTGCTCCCAGAAACTCCTGTTCCTGTGTCCAAACCAGCAGCAGCACTAGTTTCTTGAACACATACAGTACAAAGAAAGTAACTGAGGAGAGAAGATACACAAGTATATGGACTCGTTAGCTACTGCATTGAGCTAAGCACTTAAAAACCCTCAATCTTGGCCCAAAACTTTGCAACGCTGTATTAAAAACAAAACCCAAACCAAAACCCATCAACCAAATAAGCAGATTACCTTACTTTTGATTACAATGGGTTACTTACTGTTCTTTCATTTCCACAAAGTCCTCTTCCTCATGCTTTGCCAGGTCGGTTTCACTGGCATCCTCAGTGTCTGAATGAGGTAAAGAAATGACTTCTTAAAAAAAACCCAAAGTAGTCTTATTTACAAACAAACTCCCCAAACCTCAGGCAATTTAACCTCAAATACACAACCAGATAGATAGGCCTCTGGAGAGATGAATTCAGAGGTGAAATGAATCTCTTGTCTCTCCTGGAAGGTAACCAATCTAAATCCTCTGGTAGTTCTGCAATGAACTGTTACACTGAGTCTAAACAACTTCAGCTTAAGATAGTCTGGCAATTTCTTTGTGGTTTAAGACAGCAGGGTCTACATTAAGGCTCACACATGGAAATGTGAGACAGGAACAGTCTGAAGACTCTGAAAACCATTTCACGGGCTTATTCCTATAGTTCCACCCAACGTATCTGGAAGACAATGACTGAAACAGCTGTAACTCATTCTGCATCTTGACCTGGACAAACATACTCCAACTAGATGCTGTTAGGGTTGACCACAAAGGTCTCACTAAAGGTAACAAGGGTCTGAACTTGGCTTCTCAGCTACACATCACATTGAAGTACTTCAACATTTATACACAAAGACAAGCACTACCATAAAGATACCCCCATTTTTATGAATAGATAACGTAAACTACAACCAAATTATACCAGTATGGGACTGCTAGCTTTCTGCTATGCCTTTTCAGGCTTCTCTTTATAAGACATGGGTAGCCACTAATGAATTACCTTTCCTCCCGAAGGACAGCTCTGTGCCTCCAGCTTGGAGAAGCTGTGGTAGGCAGGGTACAGCTGTAAAGCCTGAACTACAGCTACATTCCCTACATATTGACAAGGGGGACTGGCCCCTTAAATCAAACCTTACTTGGTTTTCTTTAAAGCTAGGAACAAACGGGTTTAAACATGCAGGTATTATGATTCTATTTTATGTAACAAAGATAAACCAAAAAGTTTTAGCTGCAAAACAAAAAAAAAATACTTAAATGTCCAAGTCACCACAAAGGACTTCGGTTTACTCCCCATGGAGCTGCACACTGCTATCCTTCAGAGAGATCAACAGGTCCGGCTTTGGGACCGCACTCCTGAATGTCCCAGACGTGATGGAGGCCTGGCTGACAGAGCAGCAGGCACTGCCCAAGGGCCGTTCTTCATCTCCTTTGTTATTTTACGCATCCCACACCGCAGGATACTCCGGGTTTTACCTCCATTCCCCCTTCTGCACCGCTGTCCTGGCTCTTCTACAAAGCCCCTCTTCCCTCTAACATCTCGCACTCCCTTCTCTGCACACCCTAACGGCCTCCTTTCCCCTTCCCACCACAGATACCTCCCCAGGCTCCACACCCCCACGGCCGCCTCCTCAGCGGTCTCCTATCCCTCACCTGGGAAACCGCTTCCATCGCACCTCTGCGCCCGCCTTGCTGCTCTCCCCCTCCACAGGGAACCGCAGCCATCCAACCCTTGGCGTGCTCTCCAGACCGCTTCCCCACCCTGCCAGGCCACCGCAGCGCACCCCTCCGCGCTACCAACCCTCATCGGAGTCGCGGGCCCGAGCGCTCCGCTCGCCGTCCTCCTCCTCGGCGCTCTCCAGCTCCTCCTCTTCGTAGTAGTCGGGGCCGGGGGGCATGGCGGCGGCGGGCGCCCCGGGCGGGGTGGGGGCCGGCGGCGTGGCGGACACCAGCCCAGCCGCGCTCATAGCGACGGGACGAGGCCGCCGGCGCTCCGGTAACGCCGCCGCAGAAGCCCCCGCCGACACTTCCGCTTCCGGGCGGACGCGCTGCAGACCGGCGAATGCGGCGGGCACCTAAAGAGGTCCTTAGTGGGGTAGGGGGGGGTGTGGTGTGGAAAGGGTGGAGACGCAGGTTCGAGACCCGGCACCGCCGGATGAGGCTTGAGCCGAGCTCGCTGCGGGCTCTCGGTGCCAGGCTTCGGGATAAAGGGGCTTTGCCCCGGCCTCCGGAGACCGCGTTGTCCGGTTTTGCCACCAGGATGGCCCCATCTGCTGTGAGAAGCCGGTACTGCAGGATGCAGACCCCCGCCGAGGATAGGGACGGTGCTGTAACTTGTAAGGGCACTTAAGTCCCCTCCTGCCAGTGTCTTTTATTTTTAATACGGGAATTAACTCCTGTTCCTCCGCACTCTCAACACAGCCCCGTCACCGTTCTGTGATCTCACATTCACCACGGGAAGTAGCAGCTTAATGCCAAGAAACAGCAGCTTTTGCAGAAGCAGGTACAGGTTATCGCCCTGACGAGGCACTGCCACGCGTTTAAGCACCAAGACACAGATCCTGCGGTGAGATTCGCACACAGGAACCCTTCAAACCAGGATCCCACCCCATATGTGAACACCTCCCTTTCAGTATTCATTCCCATTTCAGGCTGAATGTCTCATTTAGCCCCTTTTATGAAGATCTAAGTCACCAGGGAGGAACTACGTAGCCTTGCTGCCTCCAGCAGAGCCACACTAGAACTTCCCTTAACAGCTGTGAGGTGCCTTCCTCAAATGAACAACTTGCTTGCTGAGACACTATAAACACCTCACCAGGGAAAGAAAAGAGGGCTTACGTAAAGCAGGACTGAGCTCAAAAGCATTGCCAGGCTTTTACAGGCTCTCTGAACCAGGCGTTCAGCAGCTGCGAGGAGCTCCAGGTCACATTCCTTGCTCTGGAACGACTCGTAACAACACAGTGTAGGCACTTTGCTTCCCTGCAGCTCGCCCCAAAGGTCTATTTGCCCTGACTGATGATGCTTAGCTCAGAACACTGTGCCAAGCATGGTCAAAACTGCCTTTTCCAGGAGAAGAGGCCAAAAGCCAACACCACCGAGAGCACCTCCCAGCACTCAGTATCCGATTTAAAGCAACCCTTCACCTTCTGCCTTGCTCAGGGCTGCCCGAGGCCAAGGGGAGAACAGGAAAGGGAGTGGTGGCAGCTGCCACATGGCAGCAGTGAGCTGACTGGATGGACACTGCACCCAGTGCCCATGGGGTTGTCCTCTCCCCACCTGGCTCCAATTGTTCAAATAACTTTCCCAAGTCGTAGGGTCACACAGTTAAAAACAAAGATGGGACTGGCTAAAGCCCTCTCTCAAAACTAACCAGAGCCCCCTTAATGCCTTGTAAACACTATTTCACCCAGTTCATCCCCATTTCCTGCATGTGTCTCTTCATCTTTCCAACATAAGAACATGGAGCTGTTGGAGCAAGTCCAGAGGAGGCCACAAAGATGCTCCTGCAAGGCTGGTTCAAACCACTGTGGATACCAAACCAGTTGCAAGTGTGTCTGAACCAAGGCTGCCCTTGTGAGGTTAATTTACCCCACATGACACTGCCTCAGCACTTTGCAGAAGCTCATTTATCCCCTGAGAGCATCCCACCCCTCACACATCACATAAAGGGCTGGTGCATTTGGTAATGGGAGGGCACACGGGAACCCTTTGAACTGCAGGAGTTGTGAGCAGCCAGTAACAAACTGCACACAGCTGCTGATGCAAAGGTTTTAGCTCATTCTGTGGTCGCCAATGGAACTGCACTTGCTGCTGCTCCCTCTGGACTAATTCCTCATGTTTAATATTAGCCTTCTGGAGACACCCTCTACTGTCATCTCTCAGGCATCCAGTGGGAACCCAAGGGAGGAGGTTCAGCTTTAAGGAATGCCCTGTTTCCCTTACAAATGCAAAATCTTAACTGTCTACACCCCAACGAGCTATCAGGGGAAGCTGGAACTTCTCTGGCAAGCTGTTGCTCTTGGCTCGTGTCTTCATTAAAGCTGGTTCTCTCACCCCAACTTGTTCATTGTTTTATATACATTCAGTCTGAAGAAAGATTCCTGCTTTGTCAGCAGCAGCTATTCACAGAGCAGCTGACACAGAAGTCACTTTTTCCTTCCATTTGTAAGAAACAGAGAAAAAAAAGTTATGAAGCTCAGCTTATGAACACAGATCGTGGCGGCTCATTTATTGTATAAATTAGATGACTGCAATGAGGAAACGTGTAATACCAAGTACCTTGGCCTTTGAAGCACAGAATGCATACCAACACCACCAACACCCTTCGCCTGGAACACATAGCTTTAAAGTTTCTGTACCTTAAGTTTCAAAGAGCTGTATGATGATGGTGCTATGAGAACAGTTGTTAGAAACAAGTTAGTAGAGTGAGGTTGTATGAGGTGCTGATGGAAGATAAAGATCTGCTCCTTCAGTTTTCTTTAACAAAAAAAAAAGGCAAGCAATTAAAAAAGAACTAAAAGGGAATAAGCCACTGTGAATCTCTAACAGCTATAAAGAACTGTTTGCTTCTAGATTCAGGGGCTGTAGAGGAACACAGTGTGGCAGAAATAGCATTAAACCACCTTACCCTGTCTCTTCTCTGAGCTAAAACCAGACCTCTTAACCACTGCTAATGCTCCTTCTTCTCCTTTGAGGCTTTTCCTCCTTAAGGCAATATCACTGCTAAGTCAGACCACAGCTTTCCGGGTGGGTTTTTTGTTACTAGGAATCTCCTCCTGCTGTGACCCGCCACAGCATCCACCGGCATTGCCAGAGCTCCCCTGACCCTCTTAGCAAGTATTTAAAGCCTCAGAGCAGCCTTTTTACTGTGGCTAGCATTACTCTTCACACACCTGAGCGCACTGTGGGCCCTGACACCACCCAAGAGACACAAACCCGCCCCATTATGGCCTCGGACACGGCCCACCACAGGCCCTGATGGGACTCATAGAATAGTTCGGGTTGGAAAGGACCTTAAGATCACCCAGTTCCAACCCCCTGCCATGGGCAGGGACACCTCACACTAAACCATCCCACCCAAGGCTCTGTTCAACCTGGCCTTGAACACTGCCAGGGATGGAGCACTCACAACCTCCCTGGGCAACCCATTCCAGTGTCTCACCACCCTCACAGGAAAGAATTTCCTCCTTAGATCCAATCTAAACTTCCCCTGTTTCAGTTTTAACCCGTTACCCCTTGTCCTGTCACTGCAGTCCCTGATGAAAAGTCCCTCCACAGCATCCCTATAGGCCCCCTTCAGGTACTGGAAGGCTGCTATGAGGTCCCCACGCAGCCTTCTCTTCTCCAGGCTGAACAGCCCCAACTTCCTCAGCCTGTCTTCATACAGGAGGTGCTCCAGTCCCCTGATCATCCTCGTGGCCTCCTCTGGACTTGTTCCAACAGTTCCATGGCCTTTTTATGTTGAGGACACCAGAACTGCACACAATGCTCCAGGTGAGGTCTCACAAGAGCAGAGCAGAGGGGCAGGATCACCTCCTTCGACCTGCTGGTCATGCTCCTTTTGATGCAGCCCAGGATACGGTTGGCTTTCTGGGCTGCGAGCGCACACTGCAGCCGGCTCATGTTCATTTTCTCATCGACCAGCACCCCCAAGTCCTCCACAGGGCCACTCTGAATCTCTTCTTTGCCCAGCCTGTAGCTGTGCCTGGGATTGCTCCGACCCAGGTGTAGGACCTTGCACTTGTCATGGTTGAACTCCATAAGGTTGGCATCAGCCCACCTCACAAGCGTGTCGAGGTCCCTCTGGATGGCATCCCTTCCCTCCAGCGTATCAACTGAACCACACAGCTTGGTGTCATCGGCAAACTTGCTGAGGACGCACTCAATCCCACTGCCCATGTCAGCGACGAAGATGTTAAACAAGACCGGTCCCAACACCGATCCCTGAGGGACACCACTCGTTACCGGTCTCCAGCCGGACATGGAGCCATTGACCACAACTCTTTGTGTGCGGCCATCCAGCCAGTTCTTTATCCACCGAGTGGTCCATCCATCAAATTGATGTCTCTCCAATTTAGAGACAAAGATGTCGCGTGGGGCAGTGTTGAACGCTTTGCACAAGTCCAGGTAGATGCCATCAACTGCTCTACCCCTGTCCATCAGTTCTGTAGCCCCATCATAGAAGGCCACCAAACTGGTCAGGCAGGATTTCCCCTCAGTGCAGCCATGCTGGCTGTCCCCAGCACCCTGTTGTTTTCCACGTGCCTCAGCATGCCTTCCAGGAGGATGTGCCCCAAGACCCTCCGGGCACAGAGCCGACCCTGCTCCCTAACCCACCGCCTCCTCCGAGGGGCGGTCCCACCGCGGCCGTTAGCGGCCGGCCCGGGGCGAGCGGAGCGTGCGCAGGCGGCTGGGTCGAGCGCCGATACCTCATCGATGCGGCGGTGCCGCTCCGCCGCCTCCCCTTACGTAGCCGAGCGCCGATGGCTGCTCCCTCCCTCCCCTCCCGCCCGCGGCGGGCAGGCCGTGGAGCCGATCGCCGAGTGCTTGGGCGCGCCTGGCAGGGGGAGCCGCACCTCAGGCGGCGGCGGGGCCGTGGCAGGAAGCGGCGGGACGGGGAGAGCCCGGCGGGCGCGCTCCGCTCCGTTCCCCTCCGCTTCTCCTCCCCTCACGCCTCTCTCCGGACGTGTCCGCTGCCGCTGGCCGGCTCCAGGTGAGAGGCAGCGCGGAGGGAGCCGCGGGCACCGGCTGACAGGCGGGTCCCGCCGGGGAGGGAGGGGGGGCAGTGGTTTTGGGGGCTAAAGAACCACTTTGCTACTGCCGGGCCGGGGTCCGGCGGGCCTCACGGCGCAGCTCCCTCAGAGGAGTGCCTGCGGTGCGGGTCCCCGGGGCTGCAGGCTGGGCACGGGGGGCAGCGGCGGTGGCTGCAGGAGCAGCGGCTCCCTGCGGCGCTGTCCCGGCTTCGCTGAGCGCTCCGGGAAGTTGGAGGTACCGGACAGCACAGGGTAGACGTGAAGTGGGGGGGGGGGGGAGCGTTTCCTTCACCTGCAAACCGGGGACACTGCCCCGGCTCGGATAAACGGCGTTTGTTCATCGGGGTTATCCCTCGGATGTGTTCGCGAGCGAGGCGTTTGCACGGCGCCGGTATCGGCCTAGTGAAACTCCAGCGCGCCCGGGAGCTCGGCTGCTGTCAGCTTTCTTGAGGCTGAGTTGGAAGTAATTGCGTAGGGCCGGCGCTGGCAGATGTGCCTGTCCTGTTAACGACATCGAGAAGTGATTTACTGTAGGTGCTGAATGTCATCCAGTAGTACTCATGTTTGTGGGGGAAGGAGAAAGGAGGAGGACACTAGGCAAGCACTAAGCCCTTAGTGTTTCGTTTCTCATATATATATATATATATGTATCTTCGTGTCTTCCCCCAGGAGCATAAGCAGAGTGAACTCCCTGATCCTATAGCTGATACTGCTCAAACGTAGCAGCCCCTGAGTAGCAGCTTTCAGGCTGGCCGCTTCCTCAGCCCGGGCAGAGCAGCTCGCGGTGGGGCTTGCTGTCCATAACCAGCGGCCTCCCTCGGGCTGTGCTCCAGCGCTTGAACCCTGAGCTCATAGGTGTGCGAGTGCTCAGCTCAGCACGCATCCAGTGCCAGCTGCCATGTTTGCTTACAGACAGCCGCTCAGGAGGTGCTGGTGTGGCCTCCTCGCAGGGGTTCGCCCATAGGAGAGCTGTGCTCAGTTCCACTTTGTGGCCGAGAAGCTTTCGAACCGCCCCCCCTCCGTACAGGGCAGTGATCTAAAGCAGAAGCTGGGGGCTGTGGATGGATGTGGGACGCTCCTCACCTCTCCTGTGGAAGCTGTTTTAATCACGCAGCCTCATTAAAAGTGAACTGGGTAAGAGCGCAGCAGGGCTGCAGCTTATGGTGCCCTGTTTGGGTGAGGGTAAGCGGGCTCCGGGCTCCAAGGTCTGTTGCGTATCTTCAACGAGTGTTTAAAATGCTGCAGTGTCATGTAGCTTATTTTGCTAGTGGTCATTAGTTTAATATATCATGTACTAGATTTATTAGTGCACACGTGTTGGTATTGCTACATTGATAATGGGTTGTTTGTGAAGTAATACATCACGCTGGTTCATCTCTGTTTATGTCTTTAAAACTGTGTTGTTTCTGGTAGCTAGCTAATTCTGAGCTCCCAGGGCGTAATGTAACAATATAGAGAGTGCTTTAAATCTAAATACCTGTTCACAAACTCTTCTTTAACATTGAAATTTATACAAATATCTGACAGATACCTTTTCTGCACTCACAGTGAGGCTGCAAACTTCATGTCTGCATTAATGTGTAGTTTGTAGTTTGTCAAATCAAGTTTTCTTGTGTATAACTTCCTCTGGCATCTGATTCGAGGAAAACTTGAGCTAGGCTGTTTCCATCTTCCCAATAGGAGGCTTTTCAGGTTGCAAATGAATTCTTCTGTATGTGTATTCTTTACAGTGACTCTTTGTAGGTACTTTTGCTTTGTTGCATTCATTATCAGTTAAAAAGGATCCTTGTGAGTCAACGCTTTTCAAAATGAGCTATTTCTCCTCATGTGCATTCTCAATATGGACCTTGTGTCAAGAGGCTTTTGCTGCTCAGTGTGGGTTGCAGGATGGGGGTGGTCTTTCGACAGAAGTGGGCTCTGTCTCTTCTGACTCAAACCAGCTGCCTTGCCTGTAGGAGAAAACCTTGGTGTGTAGCTGGGCTGGAGTTTGCTGAGCTGACAGAGGCTGCTGAGGAACCCCTGAGGTGGGAAGGAGAGGGGCAGCAGTGTTTGCTGCACAAGGGGCAGGGTCGGTGACTTGGGACCAGGAGCGCAGGTGAGTTCTTTGCTCCATTTACAGGCTTTTGCTCCAGGTTATTCTGCAGCCTCATGAAATGCTGCAGTGTTCAGGCTCTGAGAAATGACAGTGGAGAAGATGTTCATGAAACACTTTTCCATTTTACTTATTTGTTGATTGTACAGGAAAAAAAACCTTAGTGTCTAAGGTTGATGTTTTTAAATAGAAAAGTGACCTTTTGCTCTAAAAGAGAGTTCAGATTCTTTAAGCAGAACCACTCTGTGGTTCAGGCACAGCATTTACAGCAAACTGTGTTTGAATAAAAGTACAATTTTGATATCCCAGCTATTCAAGTAGCAGATTTTTATAGAATCAGCACATGCTCAGCTTTTTTAACAGATGTGCTTTCACACAGCAGAGAAGGGAGGAAATAGAAAAAGTAAACCTAAAAGAGTGTTTTAAGCTTACGATTTTCAAACTACTTCCTTATTTGAAGATCATTGATTGAACCAGCCTGATTTGATTGCCTCTGGCTTAGTGCTGTGTAATAAATGTTGAGCAAGTGCATTTCAGCTGCTTGTTCAGGAGTTCTTTGCAGGGCAGCTCAGGGAGTTTTCCTGACGCTGTCCTGTTATCGCTCTGAAGTCACTGGGTAGGTTTGTTTGACTTTATTGAGTGAAACATACTGTAGAAAGCATTGATCTGATAAAACTGGGGTTCCATGGGTACTCTGGGTACGAAAGAGGAAATATCTCTTCCAATTTTTCCATAGGTAGGACACATTCAGGTATTTCACTTGTATCTGCAGCCTGTGTTCGTGGCACATACAGTGCGATCGTACAGTGCACATTATGTAAAATCATCATGGGTATTGCACACTGGGAATTGTGATCAGTGCGAACCTCAGCTCCTGATTAGTGAGCAGGAAAGTTGAAATAGAAATGAAGGTAACTTAATTGGGTGTGGTCATCCAGCTCCTGAAGGATACTGAAAATCCCACTGCCCTCCTGGTTAGTTGTGATACTGTGGCAGCTTCTGTTGACTCTTTGTAAAGCTCCCTAAAGCCACTTGGCAGCATTAAAGAGCAATGGTTCTAACATGCCATTTTGTCCTTATTCTGTGGAGCTATTACATCAGTATTTTATTTTTACTTCCCATTGGAAATGTGAAATTTTTATGTTTGCAGGCTGAGAAAGTTGGGGCTGCTCAGCCTGGAGAAGGGAAGCTGCGTGGAGACCTCAGAGCAGCTTCCAGTGTCTGAAGGGGGCTACAAGGATGCTGGAGAGGGACTCTTCATCAGGGACTGTAGCGATAGGACAAGGGGTGATGGGTTGGAACTTGAAAAGGGGAAGTTCGGGTTAAATATAAGGCAGAAGCTCTTCCCTGTGAGGGTGCTGAGGCGCTGGCACAGGGTGCCCAGAGAAGCTGTGGCTGCCCCATCCCTGGCAGTGCTCAAGGCCAGGTTGGATGGGGCTTGGAGCAACCTGCTCTAGTGTGAGGTGTCCCTGCCTGTGGCAGGGGGTTGGAACTGGGTGAGCTTAAGGTCCTTTCCAGCCCAAACCATTCTATGATTCTATATTTATAAAGGTCCATAGGTTTTGCTCTCAGATAGAAGTAGCCTGGAGTACTGCTAGTATTTGTTGGTTGGTTTTTGTGTTGGTTTTTTTTTTTAAAGAAGTGAATGCAAAAAAGTTATTGAAATGAGGTGGGCTGGGTGGCTTGGGTAAGCTCATTCTTGCTGAGGTTGGCAAGGAATGCATTGGATTTGGGCAGTCTGGAAGTTGGCTTGTTTATATCCTCAGCCTTGTGTTTGGGTTGTTCTTACTGGACTTTCCCTTTGTGTCAAAAATTGTTCATTTAATTTGTAAGGGCAGGGAAATTTCATATTTAATCTAGGCAGCTTACAAAACAAGTTTGTCTGAGCTGTTAATGAAGCACTTATGCCCTTGAACAGGTAATAGCTTGATGTGGATGTAATTACTGTTTTTTCCCCCACCTTGAATATTAGGTCAAAATGGACGCTGGTTTCTTTCGAATTTAATGAAGCCAATAGTGAAGTGGGAACGTGCAGTTGCATGTCTTCCTCCTGAGCTACAAAAGGCTTTCAAATAAGGACATTAAGTTTGAAATTAAGCTTAATTTCAGTCTGTCTTTCTGAATATTAATATAATTGGGCATGGTTGGATAGTGGGGTTAGTTGGGCAAAGCTAGAGAACGTAACTCATTCAGCTGAACAAATCTTCATCAAGTTGCATTTAAAGTTTGCAACTAGCGAACCCCCCCATCTGCACCCCCTTTTTGCTGTCACTCTGTTAATTCTGATGCTGGGTTGCCCAAGAGACCAAGTTATTCCTCAGAAGGAGGGCACTTGGTGACCTTGGCATGCCCTGACTTCAGGCTTTTGTGACTTTGATTCAGCACAATCAGCAGTGGCTTTGGGAAGAGAGAGAAAGCTGTTTGGCACTTTAAGAGTGGAGATGTTACCCCCAAAGTCCTGCTAAACTTCTCTGTAGGAAGCTATCCACTGTCTGCTGTGTTTCCCTATAGCCTGACATGCAAACATGGGTTTGTTTTGGCTTTGTTTGGGTTTTTTAGTTTTCTTACAAACTCCTCTCCAGAATGGCTGTGATGCAGAACGTGGCAAATGCCACGTTCCAGAGTAGCTGCTTCGCAGCACTGGGAGGAATGAATCTTGTATGTAGTGTACATATTTTCACAGACATTAAGCAGTTTAGATGAAAGGTGTTATGACTACCAGATATTATCGTTTTATGAGCAGGATGTCATTATTAGATTGGAATTGATAAATGGGTGCCAAATTTTGTGCTTGGTGAGGCTGCTTCTGGAGAGATGCAAATAGTGTGCTTACTCCTACATTAAAGCTCTTTTTTTCCCTTAATTTTAACTAAATGATCTGCAATTCTGGTACACAGAATCTGGCCTAAAATTGAGCAGATTTATTTGGGGTTGCCTTTGAATGCTGTGAGAGTTTAAGCCAGATTTACAGAATATAGTCACTGATGATTCATGTTGAGATGATGTTTTTCTTCCCTGTAATGGAACATATGGGACCACATAGCATATGGTGCTGCTGAAAATTGTTAAACGCAGAGCACTGATTTATTACACAGCAAAAAGAGTTTGGATTTTTCAGTCTAACACTGAGCAGAAAGCTTTGTAAACAGCTCTGGCTGCTGCTGTGTGGTGGATGCACTCCTGTGTGCTAGTGGTAAATCTGCAAAGAAGTCCTTTAAATGAATTAAATCGGGGTTCTTCCAGAAGTTGTGGATGTGCCCATTGCACTGGTGTGAGTATGGGAACTCATTGGGTGTTTCACTAAACATCTAGATGGGGTTTTTTGTCTTTACAGGACTTCTGGAGGGGTTTTTGTGGTGAGACAGGTGGAGGAAGAAAACTTACAACTTGATCCTTCCAGTGCACAAGGGAAAGCAGTAAAGGGCAGGTACAGAGAGCATAAATACCTATTTCCTTGTGCTCTCCTGTGTTTCTTAACTATTCATCTTTTAGATGATGATAATCTCTTCAGAGCAGGCATCACTCCTGCTGTGGCTTTGTAGGTCTTATTGAAGCTCACAGGTGCTGTAGTAATACAGATAATAAACAGTTGTTCATAAGGGTACATTGAGTAAGCTTTATCAAAAAGGATTTAAGCAACAACAGGAACCTTCCTTTAAATCTTAGAATGGGGCTTGTCTCTTTTATTCTAGTAAAAACTTGACTGCAGTTTATTTGTGCGCAGTAAAGCCCTGGTTAAAACAGATTTATGCCAAATTTGGTGGTACTTTTTGGTGGTAAGAAAGTATGGAAATCCTCTCTTAACTTTCAGGTTTTCGCATAAAAATCAGATGAGTCTTATTTACTTCTTAGTTTGTGACAATCTGCCATTCAGTTCAGGGCTTCTGGTGTGTTTCTTGATGCTGCTTTTGACTGGTTCAGGTAAAGTTTATGCTGTATCGTTAAAGAAAAGTATGTGACAGCATGAAAATGTGCTGTTATTTAATAAAAGGAAGTAGTATCTATCGCTGAGGGAATTAACTAATGACCTCTTGTTGCCATCGCCTTCAGGATCTTAGATCCTCCCTTCGCTTGCCTCATTCTTAGTCATAGATTGGAAAAGGAAAACAGGCTATTTTTTCTCCCCTCCCAACTCTTGAGCAGTTTCTCAACTTCAGATGAACTGATCATTGACCTAAGGCATGCAAATGAACTGAAATCAAGAAAATCCTCCCTTTCCACTTGTAGAACATCTTAGTCTTGAATGAATTTTAACTTACTTTTAATCTGAACGTTGGTTGTGTCAGTTTTAACACTAAGCTTCTTTAAAAAGAAGGGGGGGTGGGGGGGAACATTTCTTATCTGGCAAGTATGCGAGTGGCAGAGCAGATAAGATAATGGAGCCCTAAATGTGAGCTGGGATGGAAACAGTCTCTGTTAACAGGTCTCATCCGCTTTGCCCCAGTCAGGAGGTGCTTTACTGCATACTGATGCAACCAGTTTTGGCATCCTGGGGAGAATGCACTGAGTTTTTCACTCTGCTGCTTCTGCATGAAAAGGCCTGATCCTGAAGTGGGAGAGCCTCATGTTTTTATACCCAGGAGCTTTTGGTCATTTGGGAAGCAGACAGCCAAAACCAGGTGGGTTTTATGTACCCATAAAAAAACCTCAAACCACATTTTGCTCCTCCAGTGAGGAACAGAAATAAAAGAAACATTCCAGCTCCTTGTTCCATTCAGGCAGCTGTTTCTCAATTTCTTGTGTGCATTTCCATGTGGTGTCTTTTCTCTGTGGAGGATCCCCTTGGAAGATAACAAGCTTTCCATTTCCAGCTCTTCCCAGAGACTAAAAGATCCTGTTACAGTTGTAATAGGTTGTGTGTTTCAGCACTTCGATAATGGCCCAGGTAGATGGGAGGTAGTAATGCAGGTATCTAAAACCAGAATAACTAACTACTGGAATTACTTTTTTAACCTCACAAAGCCTTATTTAACTTTTACTCTGCTTTTGCAATTTTCTGTGTTGTATTTTAGGGGGTCGCCTTGCCAGGAATATGTAATAACAAATGAAGTTAGACTCTTACAGAAGCACAGGAAAGACTTTTTTATGTTACAGAATCGGTATTGGGCGTAGTATTTTGCTGCAGAAAATGTAGTCCAGGAATTAGCCCTGCTGCAGGTGTTGGAAGCTGTAATGCAGAAAAGAACCTGCTTCTTTTTAGCACTGTATTAGTATGAAATAAATCAAAATACAATGAACTCGTGCATTTGAGAGCAGGAGAAATTGCAGGTAAATGTGTGATAGCCAATAGCAGCAGTTCAGATCATAAAGGCTGACTAAAATGCTCCAAAATCAAGGTCTGTTGGGGACCTTTTCTGTGTTTCATGCTTCCAGCTGCATGTTACAGTGAGATTTCTGCCGGGCTGACTATGATCATTTAGTGCCTCAGAATAAGATAGCAGCAAGTTGCTGACTAAGGCTTGGTTCTTTTTCCTGCTACCTGAGTATTTTAGTACAACATTGCTTATATTTTTGAGCAGTCTTCCTGTTTCTTGATATGCTGAGCCCAAACCAGCCAGTGGTGGTGAGATGAGGTTGTGGTCTGATCTGTTACACAGTTTGGATTGGATTCAGGCTCTGGAGACATCCAGAGAGACAGAGGGACAAGAGCCTTGGACTAGTGACATGTAAGCTGGTGGCTGGAGCCGCAGGCTACCAGTGCAGCTCTGCTGGTGTTTAAGGTCAGCTCCTTGCAAATATTTTAGGCAGGCTTATATTCAAATGCTATTTATAAGACCAGACTAATTTCTTTCTTCATAATGATGGCCTTTTGGCTGATGACAGGGCTGGAATCTGGAAGATCTGGATTCTGCATGGCACTAGTCAGCTGGGTATCCACAGGGAAGTCGTTTGCTAGCTTTTGCCTCAGTTTTTTATCTGTATTTAAATGAAAGGAGAAAAAAAAAAGGTTGAGTAATCCCTGCCTCACAAGGCTGTGAGAGCACAGTTAGTAGCTTCATGCTGTGAGATCTTTGGAAAACACTATAGGAATGTTCAAGGGGCTTATTATGGTTAAGGCCCTCGCAATGAGAGAACTGGTTATGCCTGGGTTATTGTTAGACCATTCATTAAGGAGCTTTAATAGCTTCAGCTATGATAGGAGCTGTTCCTGGCTTCACCTGCAATTACTCTGGGTAGATACAGGCTGCTGCAGTACTGGAGCGCAGTGCTCTGGAGCAGAACTGGAGCATCTGCATTCATGTTGGAGTCTGCCTTGAGCATTTCATTTCTGCTTCATGGCTGGGTTTGCATGCAGGTCATGCTGCAGCCTGAGTGAATTTTGGCAGTTTAGCAGCATGATGATTACTTATTCTGCCACTGGTGAGCCCTTAGCACTTTCTTGCCTAAAGAATAACTATATATTCAGCTGAAATTTCCCTGTATATCTGCCTGGCTCTTTTAATCTGCCCTGTTTGCACTTTATAAATTGAACTAAACATTAAAATATAGTAGGCAAGAGACATTTTAGAGCACCATATTAGAATCAACCACATTGGAAAAGACCTTTAAGATCATCAAGTCCAACCTTTAACCCACGACTCCAAATACACCACAAAACCATGTCACTAAAAGTGTATGAAAAGGTGTAAACCAAATGTTAAAGGCCTCTTAAGGTTTGGCGATGTTCAAGCTCAGGTTGTCTTTTGAGAAGCTGTCAAACTTCTCTGCGAATGCTCATGTCATAGTTGCCAAAACCTCCTTTGATAGTGTGTTGATAAAGTACCTGTTAGAATTTGATCTCCTGGCCAGCACTTAGGCAGGAAAAGGAGAAAAAAGCCATTTTAGGAAAGACACGGGCTGGATATCAGGGTGTTCCAAAACTAAACCTTGTCATTAGCAGTGGTATCTCATTACACTTTAATGACTCTCGAAACCCAGCAGTGCCACACTCATGTACTTGGAAGTCAAGATACAGCCTTGACAGCTGAGGTCTAAATCCAGCCATTTTCATTTGCCTTTGGAGTTTCCTCTCTTCATGATTGTATCACTAAGTTGTTTTCTGTGTCTTGACAGATCTGAAATGTATTGACTGAAGAAAAAACACAAACTCGGGTTCCTGTTGAAACACAGGGCTTGAGGAGGTTGGGATCAGGGGTTTGGGAGCATGGAATCAATTGTGAATGAACAGGAATTTTAAGGTGACTTAAACCCAGCTGTTACTTTGGCCTCTGCTTCCTCCCACTGAGTTGGGTTGGCACAAACCTTTAGAGTGAGATACAGGTGAGAAAACTGATCCAGCTGCAGAATAACTACCTGTAGTAAAGGCAGAGGTCTGGGGTAGGGACAGATGGGCAATGAGAATGGGGCTGGAAGGCAGAAAGTTCCTGCTGAAGAAGTAGGGGCAGCACCGCTCAGTTACACTGTGAGTAGTCTTTCTCACAAAAATAAAGCACAGTCACAAAAGCCGCTGTGGAGTTTAAGTTAAGGAGTAAACTGGCAAGTTTCACTTTCTGTTTCCTGTGTCCTAGTTGGGTCTAGCAGCACCTGTGTCTTCCCCTGCATTTTGGAGCCCAAGATGACTTGAATCACACTTAAAACATCTCCTTTCCCTGTGTTTTACCTTATTTTCTGACCAGTGTTTTAGGGAACCCAAGTTTGGTGCTTTTCATTCTTTGCACATGCTTTTACTTTAAAGTGGGTCTGTGTTTAGATATGCGATACAAACAAGGAAAGACTTTGTGAGAGGCTGATGTATTTTACTGTGTGTTAGTTGTTCAGTGTTTCTTATAGCCCACACATAACAATATCCCTGCCTTAAGAAGTGGGGGAAAACCCCAAGCAGAATGCTTGTCTCATAGGCACTGAGAATACTGACTGGAAGGCGATGCCATGTAAGCAAATGGGTGTTGCCAGACACGAAGGTTTCTTTCCTGCCCAGATATGCAGTTGTAAAACGTCTGCTTATGGCACCCTATGACAGGAATCATGTGAAGGTGGAAAGTTATTTCTTAAGTCCTATTTATTCTTGAGGTGTGAGAATTACTTGCAGTGTATAACCAAGAACCTACAATTAGACTGGGAAGCACCAATGCATATTAATTTTCTTCAAATGGACTGTTTCATTAATGGAAATGAGGAAAGTTTCTGTTTGCTTGCTTTCTTTTTGGCAGGTCTTTAGTTGAGCTGAGCAGTACAGCACCACTGAAACCTTCCCGAGCATTGCTGAGCTTCCAAAGCCATCCAGGGAGCTGCAACCATGATGATGGCTTCTGGTGGCAGGGCCTCTCCATCCAAAAGGCATTTGCAGCTGCTCTCAGTGAAGTTGTGGGTAAAGTCTCAAGGGTGCATAGAGAGGAAGTCAAAGAACTTTCATGTTCATGATCTCTGTCTTCCTGGTTGTCTTAAACAAAAAGGGCAGCTTCATTTGTGCTTCATTCACAAGTTAAGAACACTTGTGAAGCTCAGCTGAGTGTCTGGATCAAATTCCCTGTGCTTTTGTACTCCTGCAGCTCGGAAGCTGTGTGGGAGCTGGTGAGAGTGTGGATGTGCAGAGGTATCTTCATCTTGGCTGCCTGGCAGGAGGAACTTCTAGTGCTGACGTTGCAGAACCACAAGTGTTTGCCAGTACTGTTAGTAGAAGGGGGATGGAGGGTGGAATCTACCCCCCCCAGCTGAGGTCTGACTTGAGAGGGCTGTGCAAAGCTCAGGACGACCTAATGAAGCAGATGGCAGTCACAGGAGGTCTGTCCTGGTTGGAACAACAAGCAGGAAGAGTGGTGGTTGAGTTGGTTTTTAAAAGCCAGGGTATTTAACCCTGGGGTTTTGCACTTTGGTGGTTAACTGGTGCCCACTGCATGCACTAAGGAAGGTTTTGGTTACTGGTCGGATATGTGGCACACCCTGCCCAGGCTGATGGGCCCCATGGGGCTGTGTTCTCTCTGGAGTGGGTTAACATGAGCTGTGTGACCTGGAGCCATCTCAGTGGGTTTGCAGGTGCTCTTTTTAGTGCCAGGGTGCCAATGGAGCACAAAATCTTTTGAATAACTGTCGTGTGATTTATTCTGTTTTAGGGGGAAGCTGTATATGATGTAGGGGGGGGTTATATTCCTGTATTGGTGTGTGCTGCCCCTTTGTTAGGGCAGCTCAGAGGAGAGCACTGCCTTTTTAGTGGAAGCTTCCAAAGACTTTGGAGGGTCTTTGCTGCTTTTGTATATCCCTCTCATGTCCAGAGCCACCTTTTGAGTGGGACATCTGCACAAGGGAGTTTTACTTCTGTATTTTGCTAGGTTTCCTGTGTTTTTCCTCCTTCACCCACTATCCCTGTCCTCCTTTATGCTTCACATTCAAAACCGAAGATCAAATACACCTCAGCTGTTCTCCTTAAAAGGCTGCATGTTTGAAGGGGGTTGATCCCTGTGTGATGAACGTGCTGATGTTCTGCAGTGAGCTTTAATGACACATCTGGGTGGAGGGAGCAGACCTCAGAAATGAAAATTGTTTTTCTATTTTATGAGCAGTCAGGACACTTTGGCACGAAAAGCAAAATGGAAGTGGAGTAAATTAATTGCCTTTTTTTTTTTCTTTTAACCACTTGTACCAGGAGCTTATTTTATGTAATTACTGGGGTGTGACTTTAAATCCTGGGCAGGACTTTGTGGCTTGTTTAACATCAAGTGCAGCTTCTGATGTTGCAATGAAGAAGGAAGTGAGTGTGTGTGTGTGTGCTTGGGGAGGGGGACAAAGCAGCACTTCTGCCTCGTTGCATAAGGTGGGAATTGCAGCTGCCTGGTTATTTTTAGCTCCCAACTATCTCATTGTCAGTGTGAATCTTTTTGTCTTTTTTCTTTCTTTTTAATCAGAATATTTGGTAAATGGAGTTGTTGGTTACTGTTCTGAAGACGCTTTCGTACCAATGTGCACTACACATCGATAACTTCTTCACCCCAATTTAACTGATTACACACAGAGGTCTTTTGGAAGCCCCAGAGTGGCAGGACTGTGTGTGATGCATTTCACAAGTATCTGCTGTTGATTTTTTACAGCTGTGCATCCATAGCTTAGAATATAAGCAGAGTAGGGATCTCCAGGAAAGGGGAGACCTTGTGGATCTTGCAGCTGGAGAAACAGGAGCTTAATTAAAGGAAATAAAGTAAAATTAATGGATGGTTTTGATTTTTTTCTCCATTTTGATTATTTATTTTCCGTTTTGATCAATGGATCTGAGTGATTTTTCTCCCCCCTTGCAAAAACATGCAACAACGTGTTCATAAGGACGTTTTCGTGGGTAGGAGGGAGAGGCAAAAGATAGCATCAGTTTCCATCAGCGTGTTTTCCAGTCACTGGCTGTAGTAGGGATGCAGTTTGTTTGGTGGCTCATCCTGAAGAGGCACATACAGAATGCTTCCATTTGAAGCTCTCCAGCGCACAAAATCTGTTGGGTTTTGCCCCAGTGGGTGAGCTTTCCTTCCTGGGATCAGGTTTGCTGCACTGGCCTGAACTCTCCACCCTCTGAAAGCTCATGGTGTGTTATCAGAACATGGAGGGAAGAAACTGTTCTAACCATTGAGCTTCAGGGTTGCCGATCTGAAAATGCACTGTTTAACAAGTTTTCCTGGCTCCCTGCCTCTTCCCCCCATGTTAGATGCTACCAAAACTCAGCATTCCCTAAGTGAAGTGCGCAGCCGTGTGTTAGCATTAGTAGTGTCTATTCCAAGCTTGCTTAAAGAAAGCAAGGGAAGCTTTTCATGGCTGGAAACCGTCTGCCTACCACAGTAAGTACCATGAGTAGTGCACGTGTGTGTTTCTGTACCAGGTGATATCCTTCAGCCTGTGGTAACAAGAGAGAGCCTGGGGATTCCAAGTTGGCGCCTGGTGTTTGGATAGGCCCAATTGTGTTGATGCTGCTTGTGAGGAATAGCTGTGAACCCAGAAAGGCTCGTGAACAGCATTGGGAGTTCCTGTCTGTATCTGCTGCCCTGTCACAACAACTCTTCAATCCGACAGTGACCAGAAGAGGTGAAAGCTTTCTGTGTGCAGGGGGAGGTACCCTGCTACAGTTTTGGGTGTGAAGGAGCAGAGGTAGATATGGCTCATGGTAGCCTTTAATAGCGTGGTGCTGACGTGACAGTGAAATGCTGCCATATTATCATAGAATGGTTTGGGTTGGAAAGGACCTTAAGATCATCCAGTTCCAGCCCCCTGCCATGGGCACTGGGGTACCATTTCCATCCTTATTTACTCTTAATGTGTTTTGGGATTACTTTAATGCTGCATTAAGCTGTCTCATGCTGTCTGGCTGTGAAAGTCTGAACACTGACAATCTGGAGCAGGGTTTCTTCTCCCTGCTGAGCAGGTACGTTCTAGGTACTGTTGTTTCCTCTGTGTCAGTCTTGATGGTTCTGCTGCTCTCGCTGTCTTTGTCTTTCCTCAAAGATCATTTCATTCCCTGAGCTCATGTTAGGCTCCATCAACCTTTGCAGGTATATTTGTGGTGGCTCTTTTGTGTCTTTGTGAAGAAGCTGCATTGAAATCTTACTGTGTCTGACAGCAAATGAGAGAGACCTGATGGAGAATGCTTTCAATTACTGCTTGCATAAACCAGCGCTAGAAGGAAGTACAGGGCCAGGAGGCATTTCCAGGCCAATAAGTGCAGGAGTGTATGTAACAGTAGCTAAATTCCTAAACTGTAGTAATTCCAGAATACTTATGTAGTAATCTGGGCATATTCCCCTGTTTTCGGAAGCAGCTTTAAAATTGCTTCCTCCCTCCTTAATTCTGTGCCAAATGATGCATTTACTGAGTTGAAACAGAAACCTCTGGTTCAAAAGGGAATCTTGAACCCATGTGTAGGACTGGCACGTTTGTCTGCTGAAGTGTGTAACTTACAGCAGGTAGTTAAGCAGCTCTGCTGCCTGTCTTGGGACTGACTTAACCCCAGATCCCAGCCCCTCAAAGCTTCCAAAGACAACTGCACACCAGAGAACAAACCCAAGGTTTGCTGTGCAATATATGTGAAGAGCTTCTGAGCACTAGAACATTGCCGGCCTCTAATTAATTTTATGATGTCTTTTGATTTGCTGTCACAAATGTGCTTCAGATGATTTCAGTGGCCTTTCCTTTTTGTGCTGCTCATCTTGTTCCTTATCCTTAAAGTCCTTGTGCTCTGGCTGTCCCTGTTTCAGAAGACAGAACAGCCTTTTGAAGGACGCTTTGGTTTCTGTGTAGCCTTTAGACTCTACCAGGTTTGTTTAGCACTTGTCTTGGGTTACCCTTCGAGATTTCCACAGCATTTGGTGTTTGCTTTGACTGTTCATTTATCTCACTTTTTTACAAGTCTTGTTTTTTGTGATGGATGATAAGGATGGGAGGATTAGGATGTCCGTGGAGCCTCAACTTGGAGTGCTGCACTTCAAGGTGCAGGTTTGGATTCTTTTTCCCTTAGGCTTTGTGTTGAGCATACGAATGAAAGGACTAAAATGAATGTGATGATAGAAACGAAATAAATGGTTAAATGTCTTATTTAGATGTGAAGTGACGTTGCTGCTTGAACTTCCCTTAGAGCTTCAGGGTATGGGCCCATCTTTGGTGACAAAATCCTCATAGTTCTGCTTGTGGTAGTGGTGGGGCTACCTCTGCTCAGCTCATTTATGAACTTCTAAGCTTGACACTGACATTTCAGTTGCAGGTTTGAGACTATTTTACACTCTGCAGGTATAAACATCCCTGGTCATATGTACAGTGTAGTGGTTGGTTGATAAATACACCCATGGTGAGCTGTGGGGCAATTGCCTGCTGTGTTATTCTTAACATGCCATGGAAGTGCTTCTGTCTTCCTGAGTAACACTCGCACAGCAATAATGTACATTAAGTGTGTCTTAAAACACTTTTAAAATGCCAGCACTCATATTCAGCTGTTGACTGGAGTGAGGAATGATGCAGTGCTGAGAGTTGGTGGTCTTTGAATTGAAGGATTCATGCAGATACACTGGTTTTTGAAGAGCATTTGGAAGGTACGTGTTCTGCATGTGGATAATGTGTCTGAGTTGTACTCTATGGAGAAGACCAGCTTAAATCTACTTACTCATGCAGTACCAGCACAGGTAAAATCTTTGGGTCCTCCCTTTATCCAGACAAAGTGAATATAGAGCTGCAGTGTAGGATTCCTGATGCCTGTTGGTGTCATTTATCCTAGACTTACTGAGCTCTTCCTGCATCCTGCAAGAGCCCCTCAGGGATGCTGTGCTGTGTGAGCACTGTCAGCTGGAAATCACATTGAAGCAACCACATCACTAAATGGATTCTGCGGGTGTTCTTCAGGTGGAACTTCTGTTGGTGGCTGACATCAGTGTTACTGCTTGGAGGTAACGCCCAGCCTTAAACCTTCTTGGTTCTGGAAAACCAGTTCTAGTGAAAGAGGGGAGCATCCATAATTGTGCTTACAGTACAGACACTTCTCGTACCAATACCAACTCTTCTGCATGCAGTTGAGGCTGGCATTTTGGTGAGCAGGTTTCCTGGAAGAGCCACCTGTGAGCTCTGCTTCAGACTCCCAGAGATCTGTTTGACAGATCTTGGGTTTGTTCTGGTTTGTGTTTCAGTAGTGTTTCCTGTAGCATAGTTTACAATACGTTAGGGCAGGTTTTTGCCTCCCCATCTTATGTGCTTTCCTGTTGCTTTAGGGAATTTGGATTTGTGGGATAGTTTTGCAAAACAGGAGAGACCTGGGTTTTCAATGGATTTACATATGTAAAAGTTTTGGTTCTAATCCTGAGATTTTGTATCTTCATCTTGTCTATGTAGTGCTAATTAGAGCTAGAAACAAGATCCCGGATATACTAATATGTTTGTATTGATATCTTTTCATTCTGCTTTGATACTGAATGAGGGCTGCTCTGCAAGTGAAGGCCACATCATGTCTGAAAAGAAATACTGATCCAATTGATACTCCTTCAGAACTAAACCCAACTGTGGATTGCTGCAGTGCAGGGCTGTGCCTTTGTTACTACCAACTGTAGTGATCTGGCACTCCAGCACAAACCCTTAGTAAATATTTGTAAAGAATTCCAACTACTTTATATCAGGTTAAACCCAATGGATGGGGATAAACGTCATCTTGAGGTACATCTCATGCTGGTGAGGGGGTTCTGTGAGTGCTGGCACAAGATCTGTGTGGTGTTATAGTCACCTTTATCACCTGATATAGAAGATTAGCTTATGCAGCTTTAAATAAAGTTTATTCTAAACTTTATAATGAGGTGAAAGCTTCTATTTGCTGCTTTGAACTTGCTCTTACACTTCTTTTTACAGTGCTGCTGTGGTAATTAAACCCTTGTCAACAGCCAAGTACTAAGTAGTTCTCTTTGTCCTCGTACGCATATTACTGCTAATTCATTACAGTAGCATTAAAGACTATTCAAATGTAGTGCTACATTTAGCTAAGGAATATATATTTAAGTTCATGCTTGGAGAAATTCAGTGTAACTATTGCAGATAAATGAGGTCTGTCCCATCTTAGAATCATAGAATAGTTTGGGTTGGAAGGGACCTTAAGATCATCCAGTTTCAACCCCCCTGCCATGGACAGGGACGTCTCACACTAAACCATGTCATCCAAGGCTCTGTCCAACCTGGCCTCGAACACCGCCAGGGATGGAGCATTCACAACTTCCCTGGGCAACCCATTCCAGTGCCTCACCGCCCTAACAGGAAAGAATTTCTTCCTTATATCCAATCTAAACTTCCCCTGTTTCAGTTTGAACCCGTTACCCCTTGTCCTGTCACTGCAGTCCCTAATGAAGAGTCCTTCCCCAGCATCTCTGCAGGCCCCCTTCTGTCCCCACGCAGCCTTCTCTTCTCCAGGCTGAACAGCCCCAACTTCCTCAGCCTGTCTTCATACAGGAGGTGCTCCAGTCCCCTGATCATCCTCATGGCCTCCTCTGGACTTGTTCCAGCAGTTCCATGTCCTTTTTATGTTGAGGACACCAGAACTGCGCACAATGCTCCAGGTGAGGTCTCACGAGAGCAGAGTAGAAGGGCAGGATCACCTCCTTCGCCCTGCTGGTCACGCTCCTTTTGATGCAGCCCAGGATATGGCCCAGGATCTTACAAGTGTCTTGTCTAATGCCTGGTCCATGGTTGTGCAGGAAGCTTTTGACTCAGAACTGAGTCTCAGTGAGACCAAACTGCCTCTTATGGATTATTATTTAGAGCAGCAAGTAGTTTTTTGTACTCAAATGTAACTCTGCAGGCACTCTGGTGAGGAGCAATGCATGTTACTCTGCTCAGTGCTCTGGTATGAGCAACTGTTCTTCCAAGCACTTCAACCTACTGGGATACAGTGTTGCTGGTGTGTGGTGGATTCAAGTTCACTCCACTGACAGATGAGGATGTAACTTTCAGGTGTTCTAAAAGGAGGTGGAATTTCTGTTTTGTCCTACTGGATTTTTATCAGGAAGGTAATTCAAGAAGGGCATCTTGCACACTCCCTGACAGTGAGGCTACTGCATTCAGTAACTCTAGGAGCCTGAAGGCTTATCTGGAAGTGTTATTAGTTTGCTACTTTCACACAGATGTTTGAGCTCTTGTTATCGTGTTAGAAGTCAACCCCAAAAATGTGCCGCAGCTGGAAGTACACAGCCAGTGCTCCGACAGTGTAACTGAGCCTTCATTGAAATCCCATGTCCTCCCAGCTGACCATGGAGCAAAAGTGTTGGAATTGGTCAAAACAACATAAAATAACTTCATAAATGGTTGGGGTGGATCTTGAATTTGTGCCTCCTCAGTACCTACTAAAGCAAAACCAATCCTATGTTGTCAGTGGAGTTGGATTCCTTCACTAGAAGGTAGCTTGACCTTTTAAAGTCCTTATAGTTCTGTCTGACCAACCTCACACCTAGAACCTGGATAAAACCAGATTCTGCACATCCCAAACCCTCTCCTGTAGAAGATAGTGGCAGACTGTTTGGGAAGCAAGAGAGGGAAACATAACCAGGTTGCTTTTAAGGTCAAGACAGCTTCGGCTTTACTACTGAGGCCAATCTAGGTGTCTGCTGCTGTGGATGTGTCCTCAGAGGGGTTTCCATGGGGCTTGTCAAGCATCTCAGAGGAGGAACAGAATGAACAGCTCTGCAGCGTGAAGGATCTGGCTGTCAGCAGAGGAAATGAGAAGTGTCTCTGTGATAGGGGTTGTGTGGGGACAGGGCAAGGAGTGTGCCTGTGGAAAACGAGACTTTTCTAATGTAGGGTTTTGGAGTGGAGAGAAGCTGGAAGGTGAGAAGAAGCATGGTCCTTCGTAGTGCTGGACAAACCAGAAGCTGTGGGCAGGGAGCTGAGATGATTTAAAGCTTGGGGAGGGACAGATGTGCTAAAAGATTACACAGTTAATGATGCAGTACTGCAAATGGAGGCAAGTGCTGTGGGGTATTTACTTTCCTCCTTCAAAATGACCTCAAATCCATTCATTTAAATCAGTTTTTCTTCCAGTCTCCTCTGTCCTTTCACGTATCCTGACAAAATTTATGTTGCATTCAGATTAAATTGGAATGTTTTCCCAACAGGATTTTTCCAATTCTTATCTGCAGTCAGGTGTTAAATATAACGTGCACTTATTGATAGAAGTTGTTTCTTCTCATTTGTGTGGGTGCATTACAGAGTCAGATCCCTGCTTCTGTCTTTGCCTGCCTAACTGGTTCCTAGAAAATACAGGGAATTTCCTATCGTGACTCATCTTACAAGTAGCAGATGCTTTGTGCTCTCAAACTATGGTAGTCTCTGGACTCTCAATAAATACAGTTGAGTGTTGGAGGCTCAAAAACATATTGGATGGCCTTCATGATCACACAGTGCTCCTATGGCTCCCTTTTTAATGAGGGCACTCAAGTGAGATCTTTCTGAAGGTGATTTCTTCCATTTCTGGACTTTAGCACTATTGTGAAAGTGTGTTTCCACTTTGAAGTTTCGTTTTCAGCCTCCTGTCACCAGGGAGCAGCTCTGGCTTTAGCACTGAACAGGTCTGAGAGACAAGAGACCTTCCTCATCTTTTCTTTCTTTATCTCTTTTCTTTTGCACCCTTTGACCCCAGGGGTTAAAGTGAGTCTTGAGCCATATGCCACTCACAAGCAATTCAAGCCCAAGTCCCTTGTCAGAAGTAGTTCACGTGGCTGGCAATGGGGCTGTGCTGCTCTGAAGTTTATGGGCAGCTGCACATCTCAGGTACAGGAGTGAGCCTGCATGTGCTGTGCCATTGCCTCTGCAGGGCTGTAGAGCATCTTGTGCTGTAGCTTCACGTTCAGTGTGCTCATTTCAGAGTGAATTGGAGACAAGGAGCTGCCTGGGCTCCAGAGAGGAAGCTCTGTCTTGTAGCAGAGATGATGGGGATGCAGCCCTGGAACACATCCCCCCCAGTTCTGCCATATGAAGAGGCAGAGTGAGAAGAGAGGGTGGAGGAGGAGAGGACGGAGGCGGTTTGAAGGGATATCTAAGGGAGTGGCTCTCCTGCAAGCTGAATGTGCAAGATACAGAGCCTAAGAATGGGTTCTTTTCCCAGCATTGTCCAAATAAAACTGGCCTGCCTGTTTCTTTCAGCGTGGGGCCATGCAGGCAGAGATCCCACCTAGAGGCACACAAAGTGCTCCAGGGAAGCCCCTGAGTGTCAGTGGGGTGCTGTCATGTCCAGAGCCACTTTCAAATCCAAGAGAGCCATAAGGCTTGCCCTGTTCTGGGTTAAAGAAGGGTAGGCTTGCCAAGGGTAAAATGGAAAGCTTTGGGAAGCAGCTGGAGGGCAGGCAGCAGGGCTGTTAGGATGCAGGACTCTGGTGATGCCCTTGCCTAGCTCCTTTGTGTAGGAGAAGCTATGAGACCTGGAAACACATGGCCTTCTCATGTTTAGGGAGTATTCCCTGAATTTGCTCCCATGGTTATCCAGGACCTGTGGTATTTGTCTTCCTGATATGTGTTACGAATGTATTTAAATGTGGGGCAGCTTGGGTTAGGAAGGTTGCCCATCCTTGTGCTGGTAGCTAACGTGGAAGAGGGCAGAAGAACATTGGCTGCGCTTTCTCAGCCACTGGTGTTGGGTACAATGCTGTTAAGAGGCAGCTCTCTGTTCAGCAGCACTGAGCGAGCACAGTGAGTACCTTATCTTGGGCACACAGTGAAGTGTCTAAGGAAGGGTGGAATTATGTTGTTACTTGATGGCTTTCATGTGAAACAGACATGTCCTTTTATGTGCTTTTCTTACTACCAATCCTACTGATTTTGTCTCCTCTGGACTGCAGAAATGGGCTTTTCCTGTAGCTGCAATAGAGCAAACAAGCCGCAGTTCTGGGTGGAAACCTGGGATGTTCCATTCATAACAAGGAGCCAGTTTTGCAGAGCAAGGCACAGTTCCTGGCCCATTACTGCTGTGAGAGGTGGAGCAGGGAGGAAAAGGGGGAAAAGGGGAAGCCTGGAGCTGTCCTTTGCAGCTGCGATTGCACTTCCTTAGCAGGGTGAGATGAGGAGAAGGAGGTTCCTCTGTTCGGCTTCATGTATGGTTAATAGAGTTTAAGCGCAGTATAAGGTTTGCTCTGTAACTTCATGGTCTCTCATTCTTTGCCAAAGTTTGTTTCTGACGAAGGGAAGATGCATTTGTGTGTTTTCAGCAGTGTCTGCATGCAGCATGGTTTCAGGGGGTTTGGAGCTCCTTGTTTGTGTGTGCAGGATAACTAATGTGGTTTATGTATTCCAGTGGGATTGTTTTTTCTGGAGTCACAATAGGCTGAATTTCAGCCGGGTTAGAAACGTGCAGCTCTGATGTACATTTTGTATCCAAATGTTTGGCGCTTTTCTTTGTAGTTACACTTCTGAAAGTGTTGATTTTTATTTCTTTTTCCAGCATTATGAATATTATGAGGAGAAACCCACAAAACTCTGTTATTTGATACAAAAAGATTGACCAGAAGAGTTCAGTGCAGCTTCCCCTGAAGGGTTTCCCTCCTTGGAGGCAACTGCTTTCAAACTGTAAGATGTATTTGATGTATTGAGTTGGATGGAGCTTGAAGCAACCTGTTCTAGTGGAAGATGTTCCTGCCCATGGCACGGGGTTGGAACTGGGTAAGGTTTAAGCTCCCTTCCAGTTTCAGTCTGTGATTCTATGATATATGTGTAGAATTCATGGTTGCTCTGAAAATCCTTATTAAGGCCTTCATTCTTATCATATTAGACCTAGTTATACACTTACACGATGTATACGTTACTTAGGAAGATTCAGAAAGGATTTTTTTCCGCAGTCTTCCTGTTTAGAGGCTGCTTTCCCTGTGGGAGGCATCGCTGGGTGTTCCAGTACAGCACTGACCATGGTACAAGCCCCTTTGATCTCATTTAGGATTTTTGAGCTGACAGTAAAACATCAAACTGTGCTGAATTTAGTAGTTAATGATAGAATTTGTCTTTCTCTTAATTCCTGCCAATATGCCCCAGTGTGCAAAAACCCAGACTTCAGTCATAGAGCATCTCAAAGATGTGCTTAAAATGAACCAGAACAAGCTAATGGGTGTTCCAAGCTAACCTGTGACTAAGAAGCTGCCCCTGATGGAATAGACTCATCACTTAGACACTGTGGTGTGTAGAAAACGCAGTTATCTTTCAGTATTTCAGTCAGCTTTGAGTATCTTGCTAAATGTAGGGACATGTATCGAAACATAACTGAACTATGATCTTTTGGCTGAGCTACGGGATTGGATTCTTTCATTGTTTTGCTGCTGCTGTGCCCTTTGGTTCGTTATGCCTTAGATGCTGAATCCATAAAGTAGGCCTGTTAATACGTACATGAGGCAGCAAGAGCTAAAATAGTGCTGGAGCCTTCCAAAACCTGATAATTCCTTGATTTATTCATCAAGCAGGGAGCAGAACTGCTGAAAATTTGATCAGGTGCCAGTTCCTTCAGTAGCCACTCGAGTCAGAAACCTTTTTATAGCTGTGCTACATCTCTGAGCGCTGTTGGGTTTAATGAATGTTTAAGACTCTTGAACAGAACATGTCACGGAAAGGGAAGCTTTTCTAAGGGAGCACAGGGAAGCAGGCAGGAGGTTTGCTAAGGGGAAGGCAAAGGATGTACCAGCATTTGGGTAAGTTTGTGTCTATTCTCTCCCTTTAAAATACCCTGTTTGTGCTGGGTTTAGAGGATTTCTGTTATTTGGGGTGTTCAGGTGATGGGTTGTGTGCAGAATCCTTCATGGGGACTTTTATATAGCTAAAGGAAATTCTAGCATTAAAAAATACCCAGATTGGCCTTGATAAAAGTATGGACCCCTCACAAAAAGCTTCTTTTCTGTGGTGTGAGTATGGCTAAAGCCTGATAAAATGGTCATGAAACTGCTCAGAGTCAGGCAGAGCATTTCCATATCTCCCACCTGCAAACCAAAATAGTACTTTTATTGTCTCAAGGGTGAAGTGTGGGGACCCTTCTCTGGAAAACCAAGCATCTTGTGCATAAACCCATTAGGAAAAAATACTCATTTTGGGATCCATGAACACTGTCGTTTTCCTGCACAAATGCCTTCAGTGCAATGCATTATCAAGCAGCAGAAAGCCTTTATCCTGTGGGCATGTTCAGTGCTGCTGTAGTGAGGTTGTGTGATGTTCTTTATCAGTAGAAGGTTGCGTTTTCTTGTGTTGAAAACTTGCTTAGCAAAGGTACCAAGCACTCAAACCTTGTTCCACTGCTCTTCCTCCTCAGCACATTCAGACAAAGTCTGAATTATGGATGGCAAAATACTAAATGGAGAAGAAACTAATCACAAGAGAGGGATGTTTGCAGAGATGTGTGTATAAATTTAACATAGGGAAGGGAGAAATCAGATTATTTCTGAAGCATTTGCCTTAACATTACAAAGGGTGTGTTTTGTGGTTGTCTTGGACCCCTGTATCCTACACAGATATATTTCTTAGGAATTTAAACTGTGATCCATACCCAAACAGGTGAAAGTCTGGCATCACGAACAGGAGAATGGAATGTGGGAATACAGGCATTTTACCCAGCACTCGAATGGGAAAAGAACTTTGGTTTGACTTAATGGGAAGCAGAACTGGAAGAGGCTGACAGAAATGCCTGACTTCTTCTGATTTAAGTCCAACACCATTGCCTGCAGGGGAGAGAGAATACTCTTGGTAAAGAAGTTCCTAGTGATGAAAGCTTTACTGGAGCAGTTAAGCTTAGTTGTCTTTAGATAAAAACCTCATGTATTATTTAACCTCCATTCAGGCTCTTTTTATTCTCCTGGTTGAAAAGGTAACAAGTAGGGCACTGAGATCCTATCAGTGAATGAACTGTAGATGTTTTATTCAGCAAAAAGCCCATTTTGGTTTCTGTTAGAAAAGTTTAATGGCTTCATTGCATGAGGTTTAAGATCATTTTACTATACTGAGGTTCTTCTGCAACCTTCAAAGGCTGCTTTGTTTCCTGTTGCTGCCAAGGCAAGGTTTGTAGAAAAATGTGCTGGAGGAGATTTTTTAATAGAAAATGGACATTTTCCTGGCAAAAATCAAGCTCTGTTGTGTAGGCTTAAAATAAAGGATGTTCAGTCCTATCTGGTGGGTCTGATCTCCTGCAAAGACAGCCTGCCTACAGTTAAGCATGTAAATAAGCCATTTATAGCTAGGGCCTTGCTCACACAGTGATGTTGGCTTGCTGTTTTACCTCTATATCCAAATAAACAAAGCTTTAAGTGCTCAAGTGATGTCCCTTGAAACCATTAGGCTACTCATAGCTATTTAAGGGGCTGTGTTTTAACCCAGAAGAAGGATGGAGCTGGGTCTGTGTGGTTTGTATACACAGGGAACCTTGCAGCGTGTCTGCTCTTAGTCAAGCAAAGCTGATGCTGAAGGATAAAGGGAAACGAGGTGCTGCAGTGTGGACCTATCCCTCCTGGGTGCAGCTGCTCCTCTCTGCTCAGCTCCACATCAGCATCACTTGGGAGAAAGTTGTGTAGCTTGTGGAGCACTGGGATGCTGAATCACAGCATCCCAGCCTGGTTTGGGTTGGAAGGGACCTTAAAGCTCCTCCAGTCCCAACCCCTGCCATGGGCAGGGACCCCTTCCACTGGAGCAGCTTGCTCCAAGCCCCTGTGTCCAACCTGGCCTTGAACACTGCCAGGGATGGGGCAGCCACAGCTTCTCTGGGCACCCTGTGCCAGCACCTCAGCACCCTCATGTTAGTGTTTCAATGGTTTCCATTTCAAGATGACATCATTTCTATCCTTCTAGCTTTGGCAATGATCAAATGTAACTGTTTGCCACTGGGGACCAGTAAATGAGGCCCAGTGCTGAGCTGAAGCCTTGCAGGGGACAGTATCTGTGGAATCCTGCCTTGTGTGTTACATTTCTACCTTGTATCTTGATTTTAATGCTTTATCCATAGTAACCGAGCTTCAGGCAATAACTCTTATTCCCAGACCATCCTTGGAATAAGTTTGACAGCTCCACGGAGTGTTAGAAAGTGTAACTGGAACTTGTCCATAAGATGAAAACAAATCTACAAAAGGAAAAAGTGCCTTTTCCTTTCCTTGTGTATCTAAAACCTGTTGCCCAGGGATTTGCCACAGAAATAATGAAGAATGGGCTTTAGAGCTTAAAATACATCTGCTTGTGGCATCTGACTCCAAACTCCTTGTTAACCTGACCAGTAACGAAAACTGGGTTTGCCTATGGAGGAGGCAGAATTAAATGACCTATGGTGGAGGTGCTCCTGGGTTTCTGCCCTGACCCTGGTCCTGGGCAGGCTGCAGTTGTCTCCTCACTGAGGTGGAAGCGTTCTCTGTTTCAACTGCCATTATCAGAGCTTTTAATTCTGAGCTTTGCACTCAGTATTCCAAGTCACTGAATTCATTACTTGAGAAGGTCTTGATTCTATATTCAGTTACAGGAACACATATTTTTGTGTCTGTCTGAATTAACTGTTGCATTTTTAAATTGAAACTTGTCACTTCTTGGCTCTGTTCCTTGCTCTCTTCTCAGAAGGCAGAAGAAAGGGGACAGCCTTGTGTGCTCTTCACTCATTTTGTTGAATGCATCATTACCCTTTCTACCTGTCCCCTGTGTAAGCTGGCTTTATTTTCAGTTTACCTTCATTCCCCTACATCTGATGCTTCTTTTTCTTTCTCTGCTTTATTTCTGCATCCTTTTTCATGTAGGATATTGTAGTTGGGTAATACAATAGCTTTCATCCTTAATTTCTGTTGTGACATTAGGACTTTTGGCATGGCTTTCTGCCATTGTATTTACATATCCCACACTCCATTGGCCTTTCTGAGTGCCTGTGCACATGGAGCAGATGTTTGCAGCAAGCCCCAGGTCTTTTTCCTCTGTGATTACAATTAATTTACAATTCTGCAGTGTGTGCAAGTAACTGAAAATATTACTACAACTGTGTGTTACCCTGCTGCTGTGATAAGTGCATTTATCAGCTGCTGCTCTGCTTCTGGCTCCTCTCAGGTCTGAGCTACTCAAGCTGGACCTGTTTGGGTTTAACCTAATTTCACCACCTTTGCTATGAGTGAATGTGACCTAGAAGAGACTGAAACCTATGTGGTGGGGATAAGTGTAATGTATACACATCTATGTCATTCCTCTAGATGCCTACTCAAAAAATAGCAAACAACTAAATGGCTTTCTTGGTGGCAATTCAAAATAGTGAATTATCATTACAGCAAAAATAAACCTCAATCCTATCTTACAACAGTTTCCCAATGGGCTCTTCCTTTGCAGTGTTGCCCCATAAGCCTGGGTTTTGTTGCTGCTTAGTTATTGAACACACATTCCACCATCAGCTGCCAGTTCCTTGGCTGCTGCTCTTACAGAAATATAGATATTTCTAAATTGTTCTTTAGGTTATGATGGTTTTTCATTTTCTTTGATATCCTTTTAGTTGTATTTTCTTGCTTTAGTGATGTCTCTGACCTGAATTTCTCTTGTCTGTCCCTTCCTGCCCTCAGATGCCCATGTAAATGTCTTGTCACTGCCATGTAGAGCAGAGACCTCTCTGGAGTGCTCTTTTGTCCTGCAGCCACCCTCCCAAACGCTGTCACCTCTTATTCTTGTGCAGATGGGCAATACTCTGATGCCATTGGGGTTCTTTGGGTAGGTGTTGGGGCAGCACTAAGTCTGACCTTCCCCTCATCGCAGCTTTCTCTCGCTGACTGTGTGAGTCTTCAGATGTCTTCATCAGGCAGCTCAGCCACCAGAAAGCTGAATTTAAGCCATGATAATAAGTTCTGTTCCCGATATCTAGTATCAGCATCAGTTTTTCAGTATCAGAAGTGACAGCAAACAGAAATGCACCCTCTGCTTTTGCTAAAAGCTTCTCTATTTGGTGCAGGAGGAGTGCTTTTCACCTTATCTGTTATGTTCATAGCACATTGCACTACTAAAGCATCTCATAAAATACTCTGTTGCCATGGTGATCGACCTTCCCTTTGCCTGAAAGGACCCAGTAGGTCCTGGGAGACTGAGTCTGCTTGCTTTGCCTGTGAGAAGATGAGTCCCATCCCTTATTTTACCCTTATTTCTACCTTGTTTTCTTGAGAGCAACAAGCAGGTTTTATTTACTGATCCTTTAACATTCAGAAACATTAAATCTTAGTACTTGAAAGCTCAGCTGTGAATCTGCCTGTACAGGAGGAGGCAGTGCTGGAACTTGCATTTTTGTATTTTAAATGGGAAAATCACATTTATTCATTTCAAATCGGAATCAATGTCAGTTAAAACAGTGTATTGGTCCTTCATGACTGTGACAAGAGTATGCTGAGGGAACAGGCTCTTGCCAGCTTGTGTCTCCTAGCCCAGGTGGCTGCTTCTCTTCTCCTCTCCTGCCTCTGCTGGTGGCCCTTGGATTGGAACCAGCATCTTTGCCTGAGGAAGGCACATACAGAGTGTTGGCTGTTCACCAGCTGAGTTGACTTTAAATATCCCATTCCATTGCCCAGTGAAGCAAACTCCTCCATCCCCCAGTTCTAATGTAAAGCTTTGCTTAGTTAAAGCTGCTAAAAATGTGCATTAAAGCAACATTAAGGGCCTGTTCTGCACCAAGAAAATAAGACTTACGGCTGAAACACAGACCTGGACCTCTCCATTATCCAGTTATTGAAAGAGTCTGAGTGCTGTCATTGTCATGAGGATGTTAAAATAGCACCAGAGAATGGTGGGACAGTGTGCTGGGATGTCATTTCAGTCTGACCCAAGGATTGTTTTATCTGCTAAAGCAAAATAGTTGCTTCAGTTCAGCAGTTTTACGCTGGAACTTGTAATTGATGTGCTTGACAATATCCTGAGCTGTTGGGAGGTTGTGTTTTTGTGTGATCTCCATTATTCTCTCCCAGCTGATAAGGGGTGCTCATCATTCCTGATTATATCCCTGGCTGAAAAGTGGCATCATTCCCTGCAGGTTTTCTTTCTGCCTCAACAGCCTGCGCTGCAGGTTGGAAAATAGAGGATTTCCAACTTCAGGGTTGTCTTTGAGACAATTCATGTACCCTGGTGTCTTATACACTAGCAGCCTATTAGCAACACAATTAGCTTCTCAGCTTACTTGTCAAGTACAAGGAATGAGGAAAAGGTGGTGACGGTATATTGATTATAGGAAAATACAGTTGTCCCCTGGAGGGGGGAACTGCAGCACTCCAGAACTGAGCTGCCAGAGTCATCGATAACCACCCAGGAACCTCCTCCTGGAGAGGAAATGAAGTGTGAGAAGGCTGCAGGATGAGGGAGTGACTTAATTATATTTTGATAAATGGGTGGACAAAACCTGCCACTTCCCTTGAAGGCCTCAGTGACTGAAACGTGCTGGAGATGTTCTGGTAGGAGTTACTTCGGCAGCGTTTGTCTGATGCTGAGGGTACTCGGGGATGAGTAAATCACTCCCGCTTGTAGTGTTGAGGTATTGTGGAAATGAATGCCTTGGAAAGGCTGCATGTATTTATACATTTCATACACTTGCTTGGTTTTATTCAGACCTTTAAGAGAGGTAGGGTGATATATCTGTGCATCATGCACCAAGCAGCTGTCAGCTTCCCTGAGCCTGGGGAATTCAATGCCTATGGATGTGAAACAGTCTGTTGGACCATTTTATAAGTGTAAAGCTGGATGCTGTTAGGGTGCATGGTGCTGTTTATGAATGGTTTACTGGGTTATGGCAGATAAAAATGTATTTGGTACTTTCATGACTCTATGATAACTGCTGTGTGTCAGTAACTGCTGTCATTGTCAGGAGGGTGTTAAAATCATAGCACCAGAGCATGGTTTGGGGTGGAAGGGACCTTAAAGCTCCTCCAGTCCCAACCCCTGCCACGGGCAGGGACCCCTTCCACTGGAGCAGCTTGCTCCAAGCCCCTGTGTCCATCCTGGCCTTGAGCACTGCCAGGGATCAGCATGATCCCTCAAAATGATCCTGAAGAAGAGGTATCCACAAAAGAGCCATCTCAGAAGAACATTTGATAGCTGATAGAGCAAACTCCATTCTCTCTGGGTGTTGAATAAGAGCAGCAGACTGCCTTTTCCTCTTCCTGGATTTTCAGCCATCCAGTGCTCTTTGCGTAGAGGATAATCATTCTCTTCTTGTACAGAAGTTGATCATAAGGATGCTTTGGACATTAGCCATCCATATTTCATTTCTATGTGTCTTTTTCTAGCCATAAAAAATACATATGCTAGAAAAGAATCAACTTAGAAAGCCGGTGGGTAACTCATGTAATATTAATGACTGCTTCTTTCTCAGCTGCTATGTGCTGGATTAAATTTGTCGTGGTTTAATAACACTGTTCCCACATGAAATGGACTTTTTGTGGATTTTTAGTGTTTAATTCCACTCTTGAAGCACACTTGGAACCCCTGAAAGTGGATGTTTTTAACGACGTGTGGAAGACATTGCTATTGTACATGGCAACGGTTGTGGTTGTGCCTGTAAATAGGTCAGGAAGAGAGCTGGGTGTGCTGGAGTCGCTGTCACTGGGGGTGGACCAAGCTACAGGGATAAACCCAAGTAGACAAAAAGGCCATTTCCCAAAGTGTTATCTCTGGCTGGCACTAAGGGGCATGAAGGAAGGAGCTCTGTAAAAGAAGTGTGTGGTAGGGAGAGATTCATGGGGCAAAGAAAAGGGGGAAAGTGTAACCCAGTGAAAACTGGCCTTTTGGGGGGCAATCCAGTGGGGTGCTATGGCTTCTGAAACCAGCAGCAGTGCAAGGGGAGAGTTCAGAAGCCTTTCTCTGTAAACCCTGTCAATGGAGAGAGCAAACGTGATGCACTGCACAACTCTTTAGGAATTAGGAGGTTGGGGTTTTTAATAGTAAGCTCATAATGAAGATCCATGGATTTGCTTAAAGTCATGAAGAGCGTGCATCCCTGTTGGCTTCCCCTGTCTCTTCAAACAGAAGGAAATGATTAAAATCAGTTTGGTTTCTGGTGAGAGGTACTCTGATCCCTGTTACATCCATTCCCGTACTTATTGCTAAGGACCTTTTTGGCCGCTTCTGTTGTCTTTTATTGTCCAGAGGAGGCCACGAGGATGCTCAGGGGCTGGAGCACCTCCTATGCAAAGACAGGCTGAGAACACTGGGGCTGTTCAGCCTGGAGAAGAGAAGCTGCGTGGAGACATCGGAGCATCTTCCAGTGTCTGAAGGAGGCTACAAGGATGCTGGAGAGGGGCTCTTCATCAGGGGCTGCAGCGACAGGACAAGGGATGATGGGCTTGAACTGAAACAGGGGAAGTTCAGGTTGGATCTAAGGCAGAAGCTCTTCCCTGTGAGGGTGCTGAGGCGCTGGCACAGGGTGCCCAGAGAAGCTGTGGCTGCCCCATCCCTGGCAGTGCTCAAGGCCAGGTTGGACACAGGGGCTTGGAGCAAGCTGCTCCAGTGGAAGGTGCCCCTGCCCATGGCAGGGGGCTGGAACTGGATAATCTTAAGGTCCTTTCCCATGCAAACCTTTCTATGATTCTCCCATTTTATTCCATTGTAGCTTCTGGAAAAGTACATTCAGAGTCTGAGTTACACTGTCATGCAAAAAGAGAGTAAACAGGTATTAAATAGCAAAGTACTTTTCCAAAGGCAGCTGGCACTGTGACAGAAGCTATGTAGCTACACTAGGACATTGTGACACAGAGGGTCTCACTCATTCTCTTGCACTTACACAATGAAATTGTTTCTTGCCCCAAATGATATCACAGGCTTTTTGTATCTAAATGTCGCTGCACTGAAACACCCCTTTTCCTTGGGTAGTAGTAAAGTTACACATGAACCTGAATTAGTTAAATCTCTTTCCTGCAGTTTTTGATATGCTCTAAGGAACAAATCAAAATCATGGCATCTAAGGTAAGGACAGCTATAAATTATAGAATCAGAATTGCATAGAATCATAGAATTACAGCAAGTCTTCACTTTTTTGTGTGTGCTCATTGTTACTGGAACCGTCCCTTCCTGTGTCTCAGGAAAACTGAGCTTGAAATGGGGATGGAGACATGCTGCAGCCTCCTGACATGTTTACTATTGAAATGTGATTATGTGATGGTCAAAAAATAAACTCTTTAGAGATACCTAAAAATAGCTTTCGACCACAAAATGGATACAGCTTTTTGGGAGCCATCACATTACTAGGTAGGAAACTCTGAGTGTGCTGGTGTCTCCTCAGGCTTTCGTAAACAAATGTGATGACTTATTTTTGCCTCCGAGTAGCTCACAGTGTAACACTTCTGAATCTCTAATTGTCTGGAGCTCCCTGTCTCTTCAGCAGTGTGATGAAGTGCCTGATAAAAACCATACACAAAAAATCTGATGCAAGCAGGGAGGCAGTTTCCTCAATGTCATGACCCAGATGTGATGTTTTAGAGGCGTTTAGATGAAAGGAGCTGATGAAGTTGCTGTTTCTTGGTGTTGTGCTATTTGGGCCTATGTACATTAGGATTTAAAATGATTCATGTCTCTTTCCTCCCTTCCAGAGGCACTGTTGAATGATTTCAAGTGTGCCTTGGTGCAATACTAGGAAATCTTGTTCAGAGCAAGAGAAGTGTTCTTTCGTTTTTTAACTACACATCATTCGTGTCATGCCTTAACGTTTTGAACCTTGTCAAACCTGAAAAGCCATAATAGTGCAGTCTAGATTTTATGATGGTCTAAGAGATGTAATAGAATCATGGAATCATAGAATGGTTTGGGTTGGAAAGGACTTTAAGATCATCCACCTGCAGCCCCCCTGCTGTGGGCCGGGACACCTCACGCTAGCCCATGTCACCCAGGGCTCTGTCCAACAGTGTTAATTTCTCCTTAAACAAAAAAAAGGCATACATATTTTCATTAAATTGTTTAAAATTTAACTGGAGAAGTATTGGGAAGCATCACCCGGTGTCTCGTGCTGTGAAGGTTGGCTTTTTCGTTACACACCTAATGTGAAAATGATGCTGACTTCTTAAATAAAGCCCAGGCTTTACCTCCTGATCTTGGGTACTACTTTTAGACACGTTGCACAACGAGAGAAGGTAAAGTTCTTGCCTTTTGCCTGTAAGACACATGTCCAGGTACCAAGAGATGCCATCATACCTTTTATTTCAGTTCATTCTGAAAACGCCACTTGCAGACAACACTTGGGAGGTATCAGCTTCTCTGCTATTTTTGACCCTCCAGTTGTGCCCATCACCTGAGGCTTTAGCGCATCGTTTTCGTATGAAAGTGGTTTGCTGACTTGTGAGTTCTGTGGGTGGTAGGGAATGCTGCCTGATACTGACTTTGTTACGGATGTTCCTTGAAGAGAAAACCCAAACCAACCCCTCAGCTCGTGATTTATGGGCAATAGCAAAGCAGGGCTGCTCCTGGCAGTAGTTTTGAAGCTCTGTTGGGGAACCTGTCTAAAAAGGCACAAGAAATTTGAACTGGAATACTGTCTGACACCACGTTTCCTTCTGTTTGTGCTCTTCCTATACTGTGAACATAGCAGGTCATGTTATCTGTATCAGGTAATGAAAATACTGGAGTTGTGTAACGCCCTTAGTAATTAGGTGGTGGTTGGTCATCTGGAGGAAAAAGGCCCCACTGTTGCAACATGGTCTGTAAGGGCATGTTATTGGGGAAGACCACTTTGGTTGTCAGGTTTCTTTACCTGCCTTCAGAGAGATTTGTGGGTCTGAAGGGGTACTTACTATAGGGAAGAATTCCAGATACCCTTTTTAAGCTGGGTTTAGTGCTTCAGGAGGGCTACACAGTGTTCAGAAATAGGTGTGAGATGAAGATTTATGCTTGTGTTGACCTGAATGACTCTATCAGAAGCATCATAGTTATGTCTCCTTGTTCTCTTCCTGCTTCTTTAAAGAACCATTGGATGAAAATGTAAAAAGCAACACCAAAATGAAGCATTGTTGTTTCCCAGGCTTTAAAATTCCCTGGAGCTGCATGAAGCAAATTGCAGTAGGACCAACAGTGCTGGTCCTTATGGAAATGCTCATTGAGTTGTGAGCTTTGGATCAGGTGCTGAGTAGAGATGGCACTTTGCCTTTGAGCAGCAGGTTTGGAAGAGGCTGTTGCTATCAGGGTAAGTATTACTTCCCTTAGCTGCTAACCTGTGATACAGCTTATGTTCAGAAAGGACATAAACTTGCTGGGACAGAAGCATGGTGTCAGGATTTGGGGGATCAATGGTTGCAGCTCTTCATGGCACAGGCTGTTGTGAGCCCTTGTCCTGTGGTTGCTGGATTCCTGTGTGTGGTGTTTAGTTCCTAGGGTATCTCCACAGCGCAATTTGGAGTAATGCTCCTCTTAGGAAGTAGATTACACTTTCCCATAGGATGTTCATAAACAAGAACAAAAACTAATTCTTTTTAACTGTAATTGCTATCTAGCTGCAGGTGAAGGTAGATCAGTGCTGTAAGTGCTACTAGTTCCTCTCTTCAGTGCCTGAGCATCATTCTGCAGTTATTGGAGCTTAATACATCAGCCATAAGGTCTTTTTGGAGAGCAGCGAGAAAGTGTATCAATGATTTTGATGCATTTGCATTCTGCCAGGTCTTACAGTATCCCTAAACTTGCAGTTGCTGATGTGTTTCCCAGTGGATGCAGCTGGTACTGATTCCTTCAGAAGCCTGGCATGTTGCTTGACTTCATACTTGTAGGAACGTTACCTATGACTAAACCAAGTTGTTTCTTGACTTTAAGCCCACTGGTTTTATGTTTTAAGTTTTTTAATAAGTATATAGTCCTCTCATTACATATGAGATATAAATGGTGTCACAGAGGAGTTATAGATGGAGCATTTCCTTTAAAACTACTGCTTATAATGAGGAGAAAAAGTTGCTTCAAGGAAGGTGTGTGTCTACAGTAAGACCTGCAAGTTATTAATTGAATTTCATATCCCAGGGGCACTGTGCACTGGGATCACCTTAGTCAGTAACGTTCTGATTCAGGGGATTTTATTAGCGTGAGTAATCTCATTTGTTAACACTCCATGACCTGATGCTGGAGAGCACTGACTCAAAGTACGGCTGTGTCGGGGTGATACTCCAAATGGAATGCTGAGCACACAGCATTCTTGAAGTTCTTTGTAGAAGTTATAGGTAGCGAAGAGCTCTGACTGCATCCAGATATCATGGAACCACAGACTGGTTTGGGTTGGAAGGGACCTTAAGATCATCCAGTTCCAACCCCTCTACCATGGGGCACCCAAGGCTCTGTCCAGCCTGGCCTTGAACACTGCCAGGGATGGAGCATTCACCACTTTTCTGGGCAGCCTGTCCCAGTGTCTCACCACCCTCACAGTAAAGAACTTCTTCCTTAGATCTAACCTGAGCCTCCCCTGGTTAGATTTAAACCCATCACCCATTAAATATTACACAAACATTAATAAAAATGGAGCATGGAATTGACTTGAACATTCTGGGAAGTGATTTGTTGGAAAAGCAGAGCAGAAAAAGTAAGGTTTGAGGAACTAGCAGGTGAGCTTCAGCTGCTAACCATGTATCTGGGCACCTTTTGTGCTTACATTCCTGTTCCGTTATCCAGCTTTCCTAGCAGACTGTGTCCTGATTCCTGAACCTGCTCCCCAAGCTGTGTGCCCTTGGGGAGAGTGATCCTGGTTTCTGCCGAGCGCTTCCAAATGCTCAAAACCCATTTTCTCTGCTGCTAAAGGTCACCTTCCCTTCCTGTTATGTACAAATTGGATCATTTTGCTTCTTAGCAGTTGCAGAAAGGACATGAGAGGACTTGCTGCTTCCAGACCAAAATGCAACCTTTTGTGAGTATCCTGGAATCAGTGATTAATTTGAGCGAGCAAAGGCTGTACACTGTCAGCTAACTTGTAAATAGCTGGAATTAATATACCAGATAATGTGTATCTGACTGGTTAAAGCATTAAAGTAAGTGCTCATATACTAGGAAAAAACATGTATGGTGCTTTGCTACGTAGTGGTAGCTGGAAAAGTAATTCTTAGCAGTCAAAGAACTAACAGAGAAGCTTAAAATACAGAGGTGGAAGAGTCTGGCTTCAAAAGCCAGAGTACCGCAGTGATGGACTGCAGTCTGCATGGGAGGGAAGTAGCTGCAGAAGCACTTGGATGGAGGGGTTGTGTACAGCCATGTTAGCTGGCCAAATGTGGCTGTTAAAGGGAAGGGGAAAAGCTCCTGCTACTTAAAAACACACGCACACATCCCCCAGATCAAAGGAAAGAATATAAGCTCCTCTGTGAGGACTGCAGTGGAACTTGAGCGTGTGCCTGCTTGGAGCTCAGATGGCTTCTTATTTGGGACAGCTTTTATCAGCTGAATTGATGGGATTATTTCTTTCTTAATGTTGTATTCCAGGTTTCTTTGTTGAGACTGGACTGAGGAAAGGGGATTCTGTGTTTGTTGTGCTTGGAAAAAAGGATTTTGGTGTAAAATTATTCCCCCGAAATATCCATCTAAAAATGAACGCGTGGTTCGCGTCGCTCCTCCTATGAGTGGAATCTGCTGCTGTTCCACCCTGCTTCCTGTAGTTTGTTTTTCTGCTTGAAGTGGAAAACTTTGGTCCTTGTTTTGGGAAGCTCCCTGGTGGTGTTAGGAACGCCAGGGAATTTTGTGTGTTTCTGTAGGCATTTGAAACAGGCCCATAGTGCTGTGAGACACGAGTTAGGCTGAGTTTTACACACACTTGAGCTTCATGGGAGGGAAATGGAAATGCTTGTTAGGGAGTGGAAACTGCGCCATGTGTGGAATCATAGAATCATAAAATGGTTTGGGTTGGAGAGGACCTTAAGATCATCCAGTTCCAACCCCCTGCCATGGGCAGGGACGCGTCACACTAGACCATGCCACCCAAGGCTCTGTCCAACCTCGCCTTGAACACTGCCAGGGATGGAGCATTTGCCACTTCTTTGGGCAACCTGTGCCAGTGCCTCACCACCCTCACAGTAATGAACTTCTGCCTAAGATCTACTTGAACTTCTGTTTCAGTTTCAACCCATCACCCTCTGTCCTATCGCTGCAGTCCCTGATGAAGAGTCCCTCTCCTGCATCCGTGTAGCCCCCTTCAGATGCTGGAAGCTGCTCTGAAGTCTCCACACAGCTTCTCTTCTCCAGGCTGAACAGCCCCGACTTTCTCAGCCTGTATTTGAATGTCTTAGCCTGTGTATTGCATGTGCTGTGGGCTACAGGTGTGGGGCAGGTTCCTGGGTATTTAGTGAACTTGATAAAGAAGTAAATATCTTGACTCTTCTGATGCCGTGCACTGTGGAGACATCTCATTAGCAGCTGCAGAACTGGGCTCCTCAAGTAGAACTGCCTTCTCCTCAAGCATAACTGCCTTCTCCTCAAGTATAACTCCCTTCTTATACACGGATGTAGCTTCAGGTCCGTGGGATATTTGGAAATGTGAGTAGTTCAGCTGCTCTTAGGGGCACTTGCAGTTATGTTTCGTTGCTTCCTTTGTATTGAGGTCAAGGTCTTTTCTGTGTTATTAATGCAGCACCTGGAGGTCCTAATTGGTAGCAGGAGAATTTTTATACAAACCTGTGTAGGCAAAGCAGGAATTCATTGTTTATTAATGTGAGGGTTGCTTATGAGTGAAGAGACTTTGCTTTTCTGTCAACTGTTGGAAAAACACTTGTCTGGTGTAGCAGTGAGACCCGTTACAGCATTATCCGGGGCTCAGTCTAGGAGTAGTCCTGACAACACATTGCTGGTGTGTGTTATTCCTCGTTCCATGCTGTACCTGCTTCCAGGCACGGCTGCTCCATACTCTCTACCCATGGTGAAACTCCCATGGTGAGACCTGCCTCAGCCACTCAGAGCAACGTTTTTGTGCTATTTAGAGCAAATGAAGAGTAGAGACTCTTTAAAACACTATGAGATGATGGCAATGGGCCAGAACCATGGCAAAACCAGCACACTCCATCGAGAGGGTTCCACTTTGGCTGGATTTTGCCTCTGAGCCGCTGTGTTTGAAGGGGGGGAGAGGAGGGAGCAGTGCAGCAAACTGCTCCCAGCAGAATTGCTGTGGTGGTTTAAGAACATACTCACCTTGCGCAGGTAGTGTTCAGTGCAGCATTTCACTCCTGCTTCAGGCACTTCTGTGCTGGGCAGGCCACAGGTTGCCTGGTGCATTTCCCATAACAAACTGGATTTTAAAGTAAGTAGGGATTTTGCTTTCCTCTGCCTGTGCATTACTGGGAAGCTGAGATGTTGCCATATAGATGTGTCCAACAGGACAGTGTTTTCCCAAGTAGAGCTGGTATAGTCATAGGCCTTCAGAAAACTATTTGCTTTGTGGTTTTTGCAGTGTGTTCTTTAAGTCTTCATTAGAGAATCTTTTAAATATTTTTCCGAGTATCATTTCTGCTGCTGAATTTACTCTCAAGAATTTAGCTTGGTTTTCCTCTTGCAGTATCTCAGAAATGGGGCACAAACACTTTTTCCTCCAAGACAGGGATTTCTCACTAGGAATTGTGGATTGAGAGTGTTCATCTCGAGGTGAGCAGTTTGGGGCATCTCCAAATGGCATAGCCTGAACTAAATGCTGATCTCACAACTCTGAACACATGAAGTCGCTCGTCACTTCCAGAGCTCAACACCAGTGTGATTAATGCTGTTCTCACTGGAGAAGATGCAGAGCCTCACATGCTGCTTTAGGTACTTTTTGAAGGATGAAGAGTAGAAATCAGGCTTCTGGTAGAAATTGTTTCTTGATGTGTTAATTCAGTAGTTTGGTGACTGAAAGAACTTGTTTGAATTGATCTTACCTTGAACTTGAGGTGGTTTTCTAATAATAGTATTCAACTCCTGTAATGCTCTGCCATTATCATAGAATGCCAGCCTGGTCTGGGTTGGAAGGGACCTTAAAGCTCCTCCAGCTCCAACCCCTGCCACGGGCAGGGACCCCTTCCACTGGAGCAGCTTGCTCCAAGCCCCTGTGTCCAACCTGGCCTTGAGCACTGCCAGGGATGGGGCAGCCACAGCTTCTCTGGGCACCCTGTGCCAGCGCCTCAGCACCCTCACAGGGAAGAGCTTCTGCCTGAGAGCTCATCTCAGTCTCCCCTCGGGCAGGTTCAAGCCATTCCCCTTGGCCTGTCCCTACAGGCCCTTGTCCCAAGCCCCTCTCCAGGTTTCCTGCAGCCCCTTTAGGCACTGGAGCTGCTCTCAGGTCTCCCCTTCAGGAGCCTTCTCTTGTCCAGGCTGCCCCAGCCCAGCTCTCTCAGCCTGGCTCCAGAGCAGAGCTGCTCCAGCCCTCGCAGCATCTTCATTTAAACATCCTTATTTCAGCCTTCACATACCGAGAACAGAGTTGTGATATCAAGAACTCGTGACCTTGCCAGTGTGCCTCAAAGGGGTGGTGATGTGTTTGAGCAAAGGATTCCCGGTGTTGGTACCAAGAGGCACTGCAGGCGCTATGGCATCATGTGGAGGGGTTGGTGATCATGTTCAAATCAATGGCACTCAAGTTACTTTTGCTACTTTCCATCCGAAGTTTTCCTGGTAACCATTGCTGGGAAACAACAGCCCTGCTCAGATCTTCTTATCATATGGCCTCACTATATATGTCTGTCCTAACAGGCATTCTTACTAAGGCTTTTAAGTATTGACACTTAGTTTCCCATTTAAAACACTGATTTATCCTGGAACATTAGAGCTGCCCAGACTTTGTTTAGGGCAGAGAAGTTAATTCGACTGGAGATGGATAAATTGTTTTTCTTCATCAGTTTGGTTTTATTGCTTCAAAGCCAAATGGGTTTTTCACTCGCCTGAAGAATGCCAGACCTGAACTACTGCATTCTTTGCCCCTGGCTGCAGGCATGGAGTAAATATAGCACCTTTGGGTGAGGCCAATCAGCTGGGGATGAATAATCGTGTCATTTATGTGCCTTTTGTTAGGAATTGAGATGGGGTTTTAAGCTTAACGTTGTAGGACTCTTTTTTTCTGGAGCTCTTCAAATAGCTTCTGAACAGGTCAGTGAGTACTGTCCTGTGTGGAGAGCAGGAGACAAAAATACCTGGTTTTGGTAACGCTGCCTACTAGCAGGAAGACATCTGCTCATGTATTATTTCCTAATAAGTGAGAGGAGTTCACCTGTTTGTCATGAATTCAGGGGGCTGGGAATATAACTATTGCAGTGTACTTTCCTTGGAAGCATTTCTGCTGTAGGTGTGGCTACAGGTGACTACATCCCCTTTTCTCTGAGGGCAAGCTCATCTCAAGTCTGTTTGACTCCAGTGAGAGGACAGCTCTGGCTGCTGGGGGTCCCTTGCTTACACCAGTATGAATGAGTGAGTGCAGTGAGTTGCATCCTTAGCTGTGAGCAGTCTAGACCCCATCTCAGCTGATGGAGCCGAGTAACCTCCTTTGTCATCCTTTTCATTGCTCATTCTCTCCCTGGTTCAATCCAGCAGTGTTTGAGAACCAGTGCTGTGCCTTGTTTTGCATGTCCTCAGGTAGAAAATGCTGCACGAAGTAATAAACTGAGCTTTGTGAGGTTTGTCCTTCTTATAGGCAATCTTAAAGTGTAGTCTGAGAGCAAACTTTCCTGCTCCTCCTATACCTCAGCAAGTGTAAGAGTATAGAAGTCAAAGAACTTTGGCATTTAACCTCTTTTCCTGGTTTCCTGTCATATAATGACATATAGTCCAAGGGCTGCAGAACACTGGGAGTGTATGCTTCACCTGAAAATACACCATTCACAGCTAGTACTCCTTTTAACTCTGCTTTCAAATGGTACCTTGATAATTGGTCTTTTCTAGCTGTAGTATTTTTGTGTATTACAACAAGATGTAAAACTTACTACTTTCTCTAAACTCTGGTACTTGTCTGCCTTTGCAGAATAAAAGAGTGCAGAGAGGCTGGAGGGACAGGAGAGAGCACGGGACGATGCTGCTGAGAGGAATCTGAGCCACAGAGCATGCTTCGTGCTACAGGGACCCAGGTACGTTTCAGCCAGCAAAGCACTGTGCTCCTCTGGGGAACCAAAGCTGGTTGTGCTTGGTACTTATCCTGAGCTAAGGAGACTGTCTCAGCAACAGGCCAAAACTCTGCCCTGATTTGATTGTGCCATCTGAATGGCACTTGCAGTCTGAAACCTCCTAAAATAAAATGAAAAATATCTAAAATTTTGGGGATGAGTATTGAAAACCTTCGTTTAGATGCAGCTCAGTGCTGCCTGGTTATATGCTTATGCTAAAGAAAGATACCGAGGAGGTAAAGATCTGCCTTACGTGATGGAGTCTTAAGATCTTTCAGAAGCAGTGTTGTGACCTGGGAGCCATCCCAATCCAGTCACACTGTCTTATAGCTCTGACTAAATGGAAATCAAATGACTGTGAAGTGTTCCTGTGGAACAGAAGCTAACTCTTCTGCGAGCACCAGCTGGCAAGTGGGAGTAGAGAAACAAAGCAAACAGCAGAGAAAAGTAGGAGGGACAATAGTGGCAGTCTAAAAACTGACACATTAGGAGACCAGCATGAAGAATAACAAACTCGTGTCACAGGATGTTTTGCATGGCAACAGGACTCTTGTCTGCAAGTGGACTTTCGTGTAACTGCAGCATTTGCTTCCTGTATGAGATAAAGAGCTGTTGTACTCTGAATGCATTTTAATCTCTCTATCTAAATTGGACTAATAATTAAAAAGAACCAGCTGAAGGAAACAATAGTGAATTCTATTGCTCCTGAAAGTGTTTCCTTTGATTTTGCTGTCAGAGGAATGAGAACAGAAACATGCCTAAAGGAAACAGATTAAAGGTGAACTTTTTCCGCAGGTGCTGAATGCTGTCTACAAACTACTTTGTCGATGAAGGAAGAAACTGATTGGGAATTGAAAGCACAAACTAGTTTGTGATCCTGTTCAACATGCGCAAAGGGGTGCCAAAGGACCCGGAAATAGCTGACCTCTTCTACAAAGATGATCCTGAAGAAATATTTGTGGGTTTACATGAGATTGGACATGGAAGTTTTGGAGCCGTTTACTTTGTGAGTATAGTTCTTGGTCTCCTTTATGGAAAACAAGAAAACAGTGCACGTGTGTTTTGAGGGATAACTATGTAGTTCCTTAGCGTGTAATCTGGTAGTAATGATTCTAAACAGGAGGAAGGGGGTGTGTGTCATGCTCTTGGGATTGATGACAGTGGGACAGGCACTTCCAGATGCTGGAGTGACCAGACGGTGAAAGTATAATGTTAAACGTGTGTAAGAGGATGGGGCTGTAAAACTTGCAATGCATGTTGATCCACTCCGTAAGAGGAGCAAGCAGGTTTCTAGATGGAGAAGGGAGGCACTAGCCAGTGTTTTCCAAAACCAAACGGTTATGCTTTTGGGTAAAGGTGAAGTAGTGAAGGTGCCACCTTTGGTGTTTGGAAGTTCTTCATGCTTCCAGGGGAAGAGCACGAGGTATGTCAAAGGTCCAGCCTCCCAACAGCTTACAACTGAGAAGCCACTATGGTTAGGTAGAACACTTGTGATTTCCCAGTGCTTCTCTTCCTCCTTTCCCTGGATGCTTTCTTTAACTGCCTCATGCCTTGCACACCTTGGAGTATTTAGCCACACTGCAGCTTCCTGCAGTACCCTTGCAGCACTGCATCCTCCAAGCCTGATGGTTATTGCTGTCATGCCTGTAGTAATCTTACTGTAGTAGCACAGCGATTAGATGCATCACCACTTTCCTGTGATACATCCACACCTCTTTGCCACTGTTCAAAGCTTAAGCTTTCTTTCCTGTTGCAGGAAGCACTTGGCATCCAGTAAATTGTTCTTTGGTGTCTTATCCCAGGATCCATTCTTTCACCTGAGGAAGGCCTCTAGCTCTACCCTGCTTTCTTACAGGTCAGGCCAGAGCTCTTCCCTGGCACACAGGGATGCTGTCCACCTTTGGTTCGGTTTTCCTCCTTTTAAATGGCTTTTGTAGTCTGGCCTACATCTTGATTCTTACTCATCTTATATATCTAAGGCAGGGGCTGAGAATACGATCTCTGATCATCATGGCAAGATTACAGGGATCCTGATGTGCCTGGAATCAAAAGAGGAAAATAGGTTAAAAAAAAACCCCACCTTTGAAAGAATAGGGCTTTGTAAATCATCCAGAAGAATGGGGAAGAAACATCAGGTGCATATAAAGCGGCAGGGTTTATTATGCTGCTGCTGCATCTTGTTGCCCTTTCTCTTTAGATTGGTACTGACACTACTATAAACAGCAAATACATAGATGCGTATCTTGTCACTGCTGTTGTGGATTAATGTGATTATTCTAGTATAAACGTCAGTGTAAGCTCAATTTTTGCAAGCTGTTTTGTTTTCCTGTGTACTATTGCCAAGGCTTGGCGAGATGGTTTGAAATTGCCTTTCTTGCTTGAAAGAAATACCTCACATAGCAGAGAGCTAAGAAAAGAACACATTAGTCCTCACAGAGTTTTAAAGCTGATCCTGACTTGCCTTCAAATCAACTAATTTCAGATTTCACTTGAGAAAAAGAGTTTTCCTCAAAACCAACCTGCTTATATCCATGTTAGGGATACAGAAGAGTGATAAAGCAGATGAGGGCAGTGGAAAGGAGGTTTTGCAAGCACAATGTGCTTTCTTTCTGCCAAGCTTTTCGTTAAAGATCTACAAGTATGGCCAAAAGCACTTCAGCAGGTGGATATTTCTGTCAAGTGTGCTTGTACAGCCCTTTGAGTTATTTCAGCCAAGAGGATCCCAAGCACGTGGTACAGCAGGAACTTCACTTGCACCTATGAGAGCATGTAACAGCCAGAAATACTTGGAAATTCCTTTGGAATACCAGCATGAATTCATCTATTTGAGTAAAATACTCCTGTTCTTTTGGGTGCTGAATCAAGATGGTGAGTGGTTGGGAAGGTTTTTGCCTTATCCAAAAGTTACTTGTTTTCAGCTTTCTCTAACTCATGTGAGGAGGAGTGTGCGCTGGCAAGAGTAAGTGTGTTAACACCCTCGAGTAATTCCTGAGCTCTCTTGCTTCACCCAACATCGTTTTTCTTTGAAGTCAGTGTATATCTCATGAAATGTCTTCCATTAAGCCATTCCTTGAAAGTATAGTACTCATCCTCTCAAGCAGTTGAAAGGATTTACCACATTTAGCTTCTCTTGTGTTCTAAGCTTTTAACTGTCACTAACTTTTTGTCCCCAGTATGGTGACAGGTTGGAGGTACAGGGTTTCCAGCAGCACTTTAAAGACTAAAACCTTCAAGTTTTCTGTCCCTAACATGCAGAAATGAGGGCAGTGCCAATCCAAGCAAGTAGAGCTCATTCTAAAACTGACTTTTCAGCTTCCTGTCACCATCCCTGTATCATCTAGGCTGTAGAAAAGTGTGATGATAGAGGCATATTCATTGCAAAACTGAGATCTGGTGAAAGTTGCTTCTTTGAACGGAGATAAATCCCATAATGAGGCATCCTCTTGAAACTGAGAAGTCAAATAGCTGTTTGAGAATATCAGTGTTATATGAGGGTTTTGGATGAAATGGTAGAGATTTTGATACACCACTTTATCTGTTTCTTTGGAAATTACTTTCCGAAAGGTTTATCTAAAACTGTATTTACTGCAATTCCAATAAAACTGTTTTGCATGTTCTCAGGAGGTGCAATACTGGGCCTTGGTTTGGGTGTCAATAGAGAGGTAGCAAGTGCAGTGAGGGCTGAGGGAGGAGCAGTAGGTATGGACAGATGGGTAAAGTCAGGGAAAGTGTCCTAATAGCTGGCTGCTGAATCTTATCACAAGGAAGATGTCTCTGAAGTGGAGGACCCTGTGGGGATGCAAGAGAGGAGAAAACAGCCTGCACCTGCCAAAGGCAGAGCTCACTCCATGGGGAGGACAAAAAAGAAAGTGCTTTCAATGTGTTTCTTTCTCCCTTTTCCAGGCTACAAATTCCCACACGAACGAGGTGGTGGCGGTCAAGAAGATGTCCTACAGTGGAAAGCAAACGAATGAGGTAAAGAGGAATAAAGACAATTCTGAATGCAGCAGCTGTTGTAACCCTCATGTAAATCTGAACACTGAAATTAGCTGCGTATTTCATGTGACCAAGGCAGGACAGCGTTTTAATGTGGGAGTGTTGCTCTCTTCTATAGAAAGCATGGGGGGAAAATGACTTGATGCAGATTTTGACAAGTAGCTCAGTTTGAGGCAGGGAATGGGAATTCAGAGTGCTGCTGTGGTGGTTTATGCAGTAATAATGTCATTATTGAGTGCATTAAGAGCTGCTGGAGCCATAACCACAACTCTCCAGCTGAAATGTTCAGCTGACTTGAAACGCATTTCAGGATCTATGATCTAAAATTGCATAGACCTTGTATTCAGAATATCAGGCTCGCTTCAACTGTTGCTTGTTAGATGCTCCCCTTATTCTGTGTTGTGGTGCTTCGGACTTGGATTGCCCCTGTTCACTCAGGCGGTGTTGCCATGCAGTGGAGAATGTGTTTCTTAAGAGCAAACAGGGATGCTTAAATTCATTTTTCCTTGCTTACCTCTTGGTCTCCCACGTATGCTGAGGTCTTCTGACTGTTTGTGGCTTTGTGCTGTGCTATTAGAAAGGAAGAGAATAGAGGGAGTGGAAGCGTACCATAGGGATCCAGACAACTGATGTACGCTTGTGCTTTTGCAGCTCTGACTCTTGCCATCTCCACTTTGTCAAATAGTTTTATGGCTGCTTTTCCGACTGTACTGCAGTGTGTTGTGTATGAGTGTGTCGGGGGTTAAGCAGAGAATGTATTTATATCTTTCTGCCTTTCTGTTTTACTAGAAATGGCAGGATATCATCAAAGAAGTCAAGTTTCTACAACAGCTGAAGCACCCCAACACCATAGAGTATAAGGGCTGTTACCTGAAGGAGCATACAGCATGGGTGAGTGATGTGGCATTTGGAGGTCTTCATGAGCAGGAAATGCACAGAATAGCAATCAGATATTCAGCACACACAGTGTTTTTTGCATGCAGCAGTAGTCATCCCATGCTGCCTGTAGTCCCTTTCATCTGAAGAAGCTTCCAGGGAATTTCAAGGGAGTAGATACATAGGATATGGGAATAAATCCTGGCTTCTCTGAGGCAGGCCTCTGTGTTCCTGCATTAAATAAGTATTATAGAACATCTTTACAGTATCTCACCACAAACTTGTCAGTGTCTAGACCTTTACAAGAATGTCTTTACAAGGTGGAATGTTTGGAGCCTTTTATTTTGTTCATCACTTGTTGCATTTCTTGCAACTTCAGGTTTGATTTGCTGCTTCTGTTTGGCAGCCACTCGGGTAGTAACTGCCTGGGGGGCAATGTCTACCTTGTTGTTTAAAAGCATGCTTTTTCTTGCAGCTCGTTATGGAGTACTGTTTAGGATCAGCTTCTGATTTGCTAGAGGGTAAGTTTTATATAGTCTTTGATTTTCTGTTTGCTGGTGCCCCTTCTGAGTATAGTGGGAGGCTGTTTTCTCACAGACTGGTATTGTGCAGATGGCAGAGGCAGTCTGTCTGCAGTACTCCATTCTGCTGCTTAGAATGCCTGTGTTTGTGATGCTGAGGGTAAGCTGAGACTTTCTCAGGAGGCCAGTGCTACGTATAGTTGGCATGCACATTTATGTGTTGTAAAATGGTGTGAATGTGTATAGCTGTGTTCCTGTAATCTGTGCCTTCGAGATGACTGAACCAGACTGCCTGTTTTCTGAATATCCATAACAAAAACCTGCAGAGATCACTTTTGTCCTTGCCTTGCAGTTTGGAGGAATAATTACAGATGGGTTTATGGAACGAGAGACTGATACGACCTCAAAACTAGAACAGCAACACCTGCAGAGGAACAGGGAATCTAAGCCAAACTAGTCCTCTGTGTGAGCCATATCTTTTGTATCAAAGATGCGGTCAGCCAAAGACACGTGCTGGTCATATTTAGGCATATATGGAAGCTTTGGGGCATCTCTTTTATAGCTGGTATTTCTGGTTTTTTTTGGCTATTGGGGGAAAGCCAGCGGGAAGTTTTCCTTTCTAAGCATCAAATGAGCGTTTCAGATACATTGGCAAACTGCACTTAGCCGTACCTCCTGGTATTAACAGTTGGCCCTAGCAGGAATGAAGAACCGTGGTTTCCTATGATGTTAAATACACAGGCTGTGATAGACTTGAACTAATGGCCATCAGGAAACTAGTCTGGTGATGATGCTCATGCCCTGGCTGCAAACTTGGCAGGGTTTCTCCTCTTTAAAAGCACTTTCTCAATGAAAGATCACTCCTACTTATGACTTTTCTTAATCTTTTTCCCCCTAGTTCACAAGAAACCACTTCAGGAAGTGGAGATTGCTGCCATCACCCATGGTGCCTTGCAGGGGCTGGCCTACCTGCACTCTCATTGCAAGATCCATAGGTGAGCCTAGAGCTTGGTGCTGCTCCATGTCCTTCCATCTTCCCCTCTCTGGAGTCTGCAAATTGCTCTGCTATGTTTGAGCAACTTTGGTAAAGGTTATTCTATCTAAAGTTTCTCTAATAGACAAGTCACTACTCCTAATGGTAGGGTAGACGTGCAGCTAAGGAGTTAAGGAGTGTTTGCTTCAGTAACTCCACGTGGCTTCATCTTGTGCTGAGTTCTCTTCCATGTTAGCAGTTTTTCTCTGCAGACACTAGGAACAAAGAATACACCTGAATCACGGTAGCAAACGCTGACAGGAAAATATCCCTCTCAATTTGCCAAATAAAGAGAAGTGATAAAGCTGGTCTGGTCTTAAAACTAGACATTGTGAGAAGCTTTACATGGGAGTAAGTAAAATTGGATGCTTTTAGAAATCAGTCAGTGAAAGCATAAGGAATAAAACCACCATGGGAGAAACTGGAGCACACAGGTAGAAGATTCATATAGGAGGCTGCTCATGGAGGCAGTTCCCTGATTCATCTTTTGTAATGAGGTGTTTTTCAGGAGTTTAGCTGTATTTTTTTTGACTGCTATGTCAGTAACGTGGTACCTTGTCATTTTATGGGGTTTGTTAGTTTCTCTTTGGTTTGTTTGGGTTTCTGTCTAATTTGGGGTGTATTGGTATGTCACAGCCTTGTGAAATGCCTGAGAACCAGGTTAGTGTAATGAGCAGGGAGTCATCAGAATGAGGCAACTTGAGACTAAGTCATGGGACTAAAGGCCTCTGTAGGCAAGGTTGAGACAGAGAACTGGTATATCTGAGGCTGAGGTGAGGGATTTTGAGAGACACAAATTGTTTGTCCATTGTTAGACTAACTATTTGGGGCATATCTCCACGTGGTTAGCAAATCATTTTTAAGTGAAACACTAACTGAAATACAAATGCCAATTTATAGAATTAAAACAAGATGATTTGTGAGCAGCCCTTTGCAATATATGCTCTTATTTGAGCATGAAAGTACCTGTTCTGAAATATCTTACATGCTTTCAGAGTGCATTGAATTGTTATTTATAGGAAATGACTCCCTGTATGGACACTGAGAATTGTTTTTCCCCATACTCATTAGGACTTTCTAACATGTGTTGTAAATTCAGCTGTTTCACATCCTGAATACTAGCTATTCTGTATGAACTGTTCAATAGCATGCTTACTGCATACTGGAAACAGAGCTGGCACTTTCAAACTGGAACAAGTTACTTTACTATGGCTGCTTGCAACGTAAGGACAGTCACTGCTAGAAGCACCACGCACATCTTTCCCATCTAGCAACTTTCCTTTCAAGGGGTTTCCTGCCTTTTACCTTGTGAAATGGGATGGCAAGCCCTCCCTTTTAGGAAAAGAGGACCATTGAGAGATTTCTAGTTTCCTGGTAGAAGTTATGCCTTAAAAAGGAGAGGTGTGAGAGCCCTTTTCTAGCTTCCTAGTTTGCTCAGCTGCGCTTATGGGTGCAGCTACAGGGACAAGGTCCAGCAGCACTAAGAAAAGTAAAGTTGAATGAGAAGGGCTCAAAGCTGGCAGCTGGACAGTTTTGGTCTCCCTGCCCCACAGCAAGGAAGGCGAAATGAGGACCTGGAATGGAGGGACACCTTGTGGAGATGCACGACAGAGCAAGGCTCTCAGCTCTCCTGAACTGGGTTAACTCTAACGTCACGCTGTGGGATGGCAAAGGATGAGGTTATGTTATGTTTAATTGAAGGCACAAGACAAAGCAAAGTTCACAAGTATGTTTGCTGATACCTAACGTGGCTGCCGAGTCCTTTGTAGATTGCTGTACAGTGGAGATGATAGCAAAGGGGGGATGCCTGCGCTGTCTCTTCTGTGCTTTTGAGGCGTTCATTCTTGCATATACAAGACACCTTTAGCTCTTGTCCTCCAGCAGAAGTGGCAGATGCACAGACCCAAACCATGAGGACATGTCAGGATGTATTTGAATAGGAATAATTCCGTAATGCTAGTTTTGAATGGGAATGGGGGACTGGAGGTTCTTATGCTGGCTGTGCTGCTGCAATACTGTGGGTACATGTCTGTCTCTGTGGCTCTCTTTGTCCCAGCTTTTCCTATCCTGTGTGCTGCCCTTTGGAGGCACCTCACCAGGGTTTGTATTGTGTTAAAGTGTCTTTCAGCTTAGCTGTTCTTTCAGTCTACAGTGATACCCAATTTGTGTTTGAGGCACAAATCATCCTGCTTCAGGAGTTGTTTGATAATCCAGCATGGGCTCTTCCTCTGCAGCATATAGACAGCTTTGGTTGCCTCCCCATTTATCCAGTTAGCTCACTTTACACAGGGTCACAGTACAAGTGCATTTGGCAATACACAGTAACTTGCTTGTGATCTTGCGGTCTGCTACTACTGATAAGTGCCTTTGGTGTTTAAGGATTTAAGTTGAATACTGTATTCATATTCATACAAGCAATTAAATTCTTCTTCATACCAGATAAGAAAAGCTGGTATTTTTATTGATGTATTGTTTGTATAAAGATGTTTTAGTTTTGGAAAGAGATGGCAAAGAGACATTCCTGACTGTATGGTGTATACAGCCTGGCTGACAGGAATCCCTTACATGTGTTCCATTTATGCCGAGGGTCTGCTTTTGCAAAAGCCAATATCTTTCCCCATGTAAAGACATTGTGGTGTACTTCATGTGCAGTTGCCCCTTTGGTATTGAAGTGCTATATCAGGATTATAAGGAACTTTCACTGTACTGTGATTTCAGCCGGCAGTGTGTAGGTAACTTGAATTCCTTAAAGCAGTCATTTTTCTGTGTCAGATGTTTTGGATATAACTGACAAGTTTGTCTCAGACTTTGAGCAGGGTCATTGCCAAGTGCCTTGGAAGTGATGAGTTAACAGTTCTCAGCATTCCATGGGCAGCTAATTTGGAATTATCTCACTCACTGCAGGAATTGACAAACTTCTGGTGCAGAATGTGCCGTGCCTTTTGTATTTTAGCGGTGTCATTCCTATTCATCTCGGAAAGGTGGGAATTGCCTGAGGGCTCTAGGAATGCTCGCGCATCATTTGGGAGATGAAATAACATCTGGTGCTTGTTGTTTAAGGGTGTCGCAGCTGGGGATTAGGATACAGCTCTCCTGGATCTCAGGTTGAAGCCTCAGCCTTGCAACCATGGTTCATCTCATCCTTCTGCCCTTCTTGGGTACAGCCAGGCTTCCATTCGCCAGACCCCATGTATCTGATTTCTCCAGCTTTCTGTAATATTAGACTTCTGAATGTTCTCAGGTTCTTAGGATTGAGAAGTCAGTGGGCTTCTCTGGGATTGAAAATCTTTGACTGCTATTCTACTGTAACCAGAAGTATACTTTCCTCTTTTGTTTTAAAGGGATATTAAAGCTGGAAATATTCTTCTAACAGAACCAGGTCAAGTGAAACTAGCTGATTTTGGGTCTGCATCTATAGTCTCCCCTGCCAATTCTTTTGTGGGAACGCCTTACTGGTGAGTCAAGCCTTCAGTACTTCACTCTTTACAAGACCGCTCTCCCATTTCCAGCCTTTCCCAACTTGAAATCATATCTGGCATCAAAACTTTATTAACAAGCAGATTTCTTAAAATCCCTGTGTCCAGCTCTTCAGGAAATGTGTTCTTCCTCAGGGACCGTGAATAGAGGCTGTGCAGCACTTTGGAACGGCACCAGTTACCGTTTTGACTGGTATGATGCCATTGGCTTAAAAATTACTAGCACATACCGTAGGTAATGGAACTACGACACGGAGAAAGGGAATCCTGTTAATCTGGCACACTGGATCTACTTAGAATCATAGAATCAGCTGGGTTGGGAAAGACCTTTTAAGATCAAGTCCAACCATTCCCCAGCACTGCCAAGGCCACCACTAAGCCATGGCACTGAGGGCCTCATGTACACAGTGTGTGAACACTTGCAGGGACGGTGACTCCGTTGCTGCCCTGGGCAGCCTGTTCCAATGCCTGAGCACCCTTTGGGGAAGGAATTGTTCCCCATCTCCAGCCTAAACCTCCCCTGTGCAGTTTGAGGCTGTTTCCTGTTGTCCTATTCCTTATTCCTTGGGAGAAGGGACCAACCCCACCTCACTACAACATCCTGTCAGGTAGCTGCAGAGAGCAGTAATACTTAAATTCTGTTCGGAAGAAACTTGCTCAAGGGTCACTGCAGTTGCTTGGCATTCCTCACATAGTGGACCAGCATAGCTTTATGCTCCATTTATTTTGTGGCAGACGCCCTGGGCATTGATGGGAGGTCACCAATGGCCCGAGCTCTGAACAAGCCCGTTTGGCAGGAAGCCTCCTTCATCGTTGAAGATAAAAGTGAAGCGGCTGTATTTTTGCAGCCTGGGCCCCCTGCTTCTTCCTCCCTTCCTCTCTCCCTGCCATCCCATTATCCTGGACCACTGTATTTCCCCACTGTTCCAGATTTCCCTGTTCCTTTCATAGCTACACTCACAGGCTGCATATATCTGCTGGAAAATTCTCCTGGTGTGCCAATGGAAAACCCACCATCTCTGGTGAGAGTACATGTGGTGCCTTTAGGACTCTCCCTGCCCTTGCTGTCTGCCTGCAGGTACAATGCCTTTGAAATGGGTCTGGGTCTCCCATGTGCCAGCATGTGCTAACCTCAAGATGGTCAGGCTGGCCTCTTACTTTCCTTTCTTAAACTGCTTCTTGAAAGAGATGCTAGTGCAGGCAAGCCTTGTTCCATTTCATCATGGCTTTACTCAGCTCCCTCCCGGCTCTTTAAGTTCTGCTGAAGGTGATGAAACCATCTCATTTGAAGTTATGTGCTGGGACTCACAGTTGGTACCCCCTAACCCCCATGTTTTGCTCTGTGCTTGGTAGGATGGCACCAGAGGTGATCCTTGCGATGGATGAGGGACAGTACGATGGAAAGGTGGATGTCTGGTCTCTTGGGATCACATGTATTGAGTTAGGTGAGTAAATACTTGGCAAAGTTAATACTTGGATAGTTCACTGTCTGCAGTATTGATTAGGAATCCTGAAAAGCCTGAAGATTCTTATTCCTCCTAAGTTTGTTTTGGATTTTCTTCATAAAGCCTGACTTGGGAAGCACTGACAGTTGAGTTAAATCTTTTACTCACTGGCAAATCATGAGCAAGCCACTGCTGCTGTGTTTAATGTCATCTGGTGTGCGTCATCTGGAATAACTAGAGGATTCTAGTCTTGTATGAGAGGAAGCTGTGGGCTGTGGTCTGTATTTTCCAAGCTGGATTTGGAGAAGGATATTCCAGCTGTTGTGTCAAGGGTGCTGGTGTCCTAAGACTTGTGTGTCACAAGGGCCCTACATTGATTTTTTTTTTTTTTTTTCAATTCCTTTTACTTCCCCACTCTCTGAAACCAAAAATCTTCCATCTCAGCTGAAAGTTTGACATGAATCAACATGAACAGGTTCTTTACATGAGAAGAAAAGCAGTGCAAAGGGCAAGTGATAGACATTCGCACAACCTGAAACAGATGCAGATATGAATAGCAGGTGCAGAGAGCACATGTGTGCATTTTCAGTTTGACTGTTGGCGTTGCATGTGCTGAGTAGATTATATTCAGAAATAGGTTTGATATGGATTATGCTTACCTTAACAGCAGTACATCAAGAGCTTACTGTGGGGGCAAGTGCACCAAAAATGTTATTTCTAAAGGTTTAAGCAGCAGGAATGCATATAACAAAGAGGGGAACATACAGAATGTTGACTCCAGTATGGAGATGGTAACGGTGCAGATGAGTAGTAACTTCCAGTGTTGTTTTATGTGCCAGCACTGGTGCCTTGCTGATGCAGTCTGTATTTTGATCTAAAGAATACCGAAATCAGAAGTTTTAAACCTCTGTTCTGCCACATGATGTTTATTTGTGTGTGTGTGTGGAGTTCAGGTGTGTTACAGCCTCTCAAGGAGTAAATCACAGTAGTAGAACAGATATTACACTACCCTATATAGGCACTGAGTCTTGATAGCAGAAGTTCAATGGCTCTTTTCCATCAAGAACCTCAAAGCCATTTTACATAGTTGAGGGGTTTGCTTTTTAATATTACCCTTTTGAGAAGTATTAAACTTCTTCTTTTGAAAGAACTTTAAACTTTGCCTTTGCGTGGGCCTATATCTGAATATGGGGTCAGGTAGCAGTGGGAGGAAATCTCTTACTGAGCACCACTTGGCTTTCTTTCAATGCTGATGTCTTAATTTCTTGTGTAGCCAAAAGCAGTGCTTAAAGAAAAGAAAATGTGGTGGTTTGCATGCATGCTGCCGGTCAAGGACAAGTGATTGCTCTGGCCTGACATGACCTTAGAAGTCCTGGCATCATTGCGTGATGGGCATGACTGACCTTAGATGGGGAAAACCAGCCTTTCTCCATTTCTGTGTGAGCTCTGCTGCACCCCTGCAAGGTCAGGGGCTGGTAGGGACATGGAAGGACTAGGAAGAAGTTTAGTTAGGAGGAGTGGATGATACAGCTGGCAAACTGCCCCACGTGCAGGTGACTGTCAATGCCAAATGACACAGGCAGTCACTCTTACCCCTTAATTCAGATGCTACAGCAGCGCACCAGAGATCCAGAGGGATTAATACGTACATTTCCTAGCCCTGATGTGCTGTGTGTCTAAGCTCTGTTCTAGTCAGCTTCTGCTGAATTTACCACAGCAGCTCAGGTGTGAAACGTTGCAGTGAAGGTAAAATTTACTGGAAACTTTTCCTTACGGTTTGCATCCTGTTCTCTTTGGATTTCGTCATCCCCTCTTCAAGTGAATAGCAGCTTTCCTGGAGTGGTTGTCCCAGTCTAACCTAGAGTATCAAAATAATTAGCTTAAATGTGATGACAACAGTAATGAGCTACTCACTGATTTAGCAGTGATACCCTGCTCATACTTCCATATCTTTCTCCTTTTCTTTTCAGACTGCCTTATCACACCTTTCTCTTCTCTTTCTAGCTGAAAGGAAGCCTCCACTTTTCAACATGAATGCAATGAGTGCCTTATATCATATAGCCCAGAACGATTCCCCTACGTTACAGTCGAATGAATGGTAAGAGAGCTATTACCAGATATTCTTTGTTTTATTTCCCTGAAGAAGCTCTGTGACACTCTGCATGATTAAAGTCTGACAAGAAAAGTGTTTGTTGCAGGGTAGTGATTTGACTGCGTTCTCAGAAATGCTCCTGTGTAGGCAGGTTCAATTTTGACCTTCTGTCACTTTGGCTATGCTACAATCTAAATGTGTGGAGGTGTTAATTATGGGACTGTAGATGCTGGAGGAATTACAATCTTCTTGGATGCATTAAACCAGCTGTAGCTCAGCATCAGCGAAGTTCCCAGCTGCACAAGATCCCTGACAGAATTGTTAGCATTGTAGTGCAGCTGAAATGTGGAGAGAAGGGAAGAGGGATGCAGATTATAGAGGTAATTAGATTTCTTTCTTTTTTTTCAGTGAGTGACTTCCAAAGTCATCAGAGCTCTGTGGCCAGTAAATGCTCCCCATGCTACAGGCTTGGTCCAGAATGGTACAAGAATGCTTTGTTATTGTGTGGGAGCCAAGGGTTTCCCTGATTCCTGTTCTCTGTGCCCAAGAGGGGAATGTAACTATGGAGTGATGCTTGGCAGAGTCTGCACGTGGCTTGAAGCAATAGCTCCTGACGAGGTGTGGAGTTCCCCCAGTGACACTGCTAGGCAGTGAAGCAGCATAATTATTTCATTGCTAATCATTTTCTCAAACCCACTCTGCTTCAGTTTCCTTATTTCATCATCTGTTTTGTCCATTCTTCAAGAGTCAAACAGCTTGGTCTCACATCAGCACCCATGTTCTGTGCAGAATTTGCAATGCAGAGTAGAGGCATCTTGTGAATACAATGTGAGAATCATACTCTTGATTGCAAGCAGTTTGGTTAGAGTCACCTGTGCTCTCTGTGGCTTTGAGAACACAGGGAATAAGTAAGGTGCCTTTTATGCTCCTTCAGAGTTCAGCGGCACCTAGATCATCAGTTTTCTTTCTAGTTGGGATACTACCTTGTGTATAGTTTAAAGTCATGTTAAACTAGGCATTGTAGCAAGGTGCTGTAGTGAGTCAGGGTTACAAGCAGTGGGAAGCTTCTAGAGAATAGAGCGCTAAGGTAACAAACGTGTTTCTGGAGTTACCAACAACTTCAGTGCCATCTATTTTTAAGTAGTCAAAGTCAAATTGAAACCAGTGACTGGTACACACAGTTCCTGCTTGGTTTTCCGTTTATGGCTGGGGATAATTGGGCATCCATGGTTGTTTCAACAGTCTTTAACTGGTGAGAGAACTGGTGGCATCGACTTACTCAGAGTTTAGAGAAGTCCAGTCGATTTCTCTGCCCTAGAACTTAAGGACAAATCAGTCCAGGTTTTTCTTTGCACTGATAAGTTTGTGTCTGCTCCAGCTCCTGAGCTGCCCTTTCATTTAGAACTTTTATTTCCTTTATTTTTTTTTGTTTCTTTTTGATTTGCAGGTCAGACTCCTTTAGGGGATTTGTTGATTACTGCTTACAGAAAATACCTCAGGAAAGGCCATCATCCACAGATCTCTTACGGGTAACTTTTCATGTCTTTTCCAGAAAGTTGGAAAACAAACCTGTTTGTCTGCCAAAAGACTTGTACAGATGGGGAACAAATACTTCCAAATACCCCTTCCAAAAGAAAGATTGTTTGGTTTGCTTTCAATTGAATCAAGAGAGTTTTGGGGTCTTGTAAAGTGTATTTTGGGCTGAAGTAACTTTGTTTCCTGACTTTGCCTGTTAGGGCAATCACAATTGTCTTTATAACGTGATGCTTGAGTCAAACTACTGGGAAGAGTAGAGTAGAGGTAGGTTATGTGGTAGAACAGAGACACTCTGAGTAAGGAGTTACTCGGGGTAGCAGCCCAACACACTGCTCCTGTTACACCCCAGAGATCTGCAGAGCTTATACCTGTGTTAGAGAACTTGCAAGCCTCATGGGATACTAGTGTGAGTAACAGGAGGTGTTAGCTGAAGGAAGGACCTGTCAGCATGAGGGGATAGAAGGATTTAATCTTGGTTCTGATTTTTTAATGTGTTTTCTTCCAAGACAATCCTGTACATGCTTTACCTAAAAGTCTTATCAAGGACAAGCAGGTCCAGAGCTGTGTTAGTTCAGTCTGTCCTGCAGAAGTGAATTCCAACCAATAGCTCTCTGTGAAGGCAGGATTGAGGAGTGTGTTTCCTTGTGCTTTGATGAAGGAGGTTTGACCAGCCTCTCTGCTACGCTGAGCTGTCAGTAGGATGCCCTGAGTTGTGACTGTGCTGCACTATGTGGTCTCTGAAAAAGCAGACAGAAATAAGGGATGAAACAGCAGGTGACCCCATTTGCAGGGCAAGAGGGAGTGAGGAAACTAACTTGGTGCAGCCTGTGTGAAAGCCAAGACCCTTTGGGAGCAGTTACACACTTTGGTGTACAGTAATGTAACTACTAACTTGCTAATGTGCCTTTCTATTTATTCTTTAACCCTGCTTACCTTCTCCAGTAAGGAAGAATGTCACTTTTCTCTTGTGTAACAGGCAGTGCTTGCTACCAAGCTTATATGTAATTAAGCATTATTATAATTACATTATATATGTAATGTACTACAAGCTCTCTGTGTGGAAGTGATAGAAAACCTAAAAAGTCCTTTTAGTTGCTACTTAAAGTCTAGACTTAACCAGGCTTCGCAAGATGCCTGGGCAATAGCAGCTCTTCTGCAGAGCTGGTAGTACTTGGAGCACTGTGTTCCACATGAGCAGAGGATTGAGCTCTTAATAAGGATTTACAGATAGTGGCTGATTATTTAAAGGAACGTGGGTATTAGAAATGGGAAGAGACTGGATGAGTTAAGTTTATCTCCTGGCAATGCAGGATTGTGCTGTGGGGGGTGCTCTGAGCTGCCCTGTCCTGTCTTTTGGGGGCTTTCTATAGGGTTCTCTTTTGACAGACACAGGTGATGTTCAGGAAGGTTGTCTTGGCCCTTTTCTCTAGTAATGCTGATGTGAGCATGATGAATTCTTTATTCATACCTTTTGAGTATGTATCTTTTAATGATTCTCAGTTCAGCCCTTGGTTTTGCTCTGTTCTTGTAAATCATTCATTTGGGCCCTTCTGATGCATTTTTTGGTTTAGTAGGGGGGATTGTCTATAGTTCGTGTGGCTACATGGGTGCTTCTGGCACTACTGTGCAGACAGTGAGCTGGGACAGGCTGGCTCTGCTCTGTGGTATTACAGGAGGAGATTCTGATGCTGTGTTCTTTTGATTGCTGCCTGGTGCCCAAGCCCTGACTGATTGATTGGCTAGTGCCAACTGTAGCTCCCTCCTCATATTATTACTTACCAAGCATACTCTGCATCTATCTTTATGCATTGTGTGTTTGCAGGCATCACACTCTTTAAGCTTCTTTCTGGTCATCTAGCATTGTATTTCCATCTGTGTTTCTGGTCTCCATTTTCCAGTGATTTTTTTTTTTTTTTTGTCCTAGATGCATTTTGAGCAATTCCTCTTGATTCATTAACATCCTGTAACATGCTTGCTTCTGTTCTCTATTCATGTATCATATTTATCTGTTAAAAGTAGCACTAACAGTTTAGGTCTAGGTTAACATCTTCCCCTAATCAAACCACCATAACCAAAAGTTGTGTATATCCCATTAATAGGGTCTATACTGAACCAAATTAATTAGAATTTGGTTTGACAGTAGCTGTGTGGTTTCGGAAGGTGCCTTGTACAGGTTCATAAACAGGTTCATAGCCAAGAGCATGTAGGAGGGGGACCTGTGCTGGGAGTGCCAAAGCTTTGTCAGTGAATCATGAACAAGTTCCCGCTGAAGTCATTTGGTTTCAGTTTACCTGAGAATCGGAGAATGGCTTGGGTTGGAAAGGACCTTAAGATCATCCAGTTCCAACTCCCTGCCATGAAGTATAGGAACTGCTTATAACTCCAAGTGTTTTGTGTTAGGGGAATTGAGGAGCTGCCTTCCATGAGAAGGTGGGGATGTGTGAAATCCCATCCAGCCCCTTTTCCATCAGGTTTTAAGTATTTCCTTTCTTTAAAATGGATGAGTGGCCCTGCTATTCCTCTGCTTGCTGCATGGCATGCTGCTCTTCCACACCAGCTAAACAGGAGTCAGTTGCCTTAAACATTCAAGCAGGGGAATTGCTGCTTCCATCGGGCGTTTCGCTTCGTTTCCACAGTAGGTTAGATTGCTGCTCAGTGTCTACCTGACAGCCTTTTCATGCTGATTTCTTTTCTAAGGCTACCCTTCAGCCTTTGTTTTATGGCTTCTCTTGTTGCTCTTTCAGCTCAGTAAAATGCATTTTCATGGATGTTTCTGAGGCTCTTGAGGAGAGAACTCGAAGCCCTGCGCTCTTTACTGAACAGCTAGCTGTGCGCTCGCTTCTGTCCTTGCTTTAAGCCTGGACCACAGGGAATATTTAACACTCAGGCCTTCACTCTCCAGGTAAAGGCTGATGAACGAGCTCATTTGTTCTCTCTCTTCAGCTCCTGGTGTATTTCTTGTCCTGTGATGCATTTGTGCTGTGGCACAGCACCAGCGTTTTGTTCGCTGGTTCTGTTTGCGACACCCTGACAATCCTCTGACCAGCTAATAGGTTTGTGTTGTGGCTTTCAGGAATGATTCATTCGTGTGGATTGGCAGCCTCTCTGCTCTCTAGGAACAGTGTGAGTTCACTGAAGGATATGATTTCATGAGTACCTTAGGTTGGAGCCTGTACAAACAATTGGGGCCGAGATCTTAAATCATGTATATTCAGTCTTTTTAGTTGGTTTTAGGTTTTCAGAACAGTAGCCAAGATGTTCCCTCCTGCAGTAGCTCTCCCTAAAGCTTCTTAGATGAGAAGATTCATGATGGGTTTGTCCTCTGAGGGCTTTTCACTTGCATGCAGTAAATGGGGAAAAATCAATTTTTTTTTGGGGGGGGGACACCTTTTCTTAAAGGGAACTGAATTTGAAATGGTGTGTTTGAAAATTAATCCCATTTCAATTCCCTGTCCTGGATGGAAATAGTCAGATGGTTGTAGTGGGATTAAAATGCAGTTGACATTTAAAAATCACAACCAAAACCTCTCACTAATGGTTTTCACTTTTCAAATTAAAAGCAATTATAACACTTGCGTGAAGCACTTTTTTTTCCTCCTGTTTTTCTCGGCTTGCCTGACGTTCCCAAGAGATTTGTGTTAGTCATTCAGCCAACATAGAATCACAGAATGGTTTGGGTTGGAAAGAACCTGAAGATCATCCAGTTCCAACCCCCTGCCATGGGCAGGGGCACCTCACACTAAACCATCTCACCCAAGGCGCTGTCCAGCCTGGCCTTGAACACCACCAGGGATGGGGCATTCACCCATTTCCATGTGGTTCCTTCTAATACTTGAGTAGTGTTTGAATATGAAGCAAATCCTCTTTCCATTTAAATGAGTATTTACACTGTTAAAGAATACGCATAACCAAGTAGACACTGCACATATAGGATGGATTTAAGTACATGATTGTTGATCCAAATGCATTACTGCTTTCTAAATATTATCTATAGTGAGATAAAGGTGAATACCTTTCCTAATCATAAATAAGCTGCAGATTGTTGCTCTTTACAGAGAAATAAATGCTGATTTATCTGCACTGAGGACAGAAATGATTCATTTTGCTTCTGTGTGAACTGATGTTTAGAACTTTGAGCTACAATTCAAGCATCAACACCACCACTGCTAGCAAAAAGAAATGGCTAGAAAAGGGTAGCAGCCTTCCAGTATCTGAAGGAGGCGTATAAGGATGCTGGGGAGGGACCCTTCATTAGGGACTGTAGTGACAGGACAAGGGGTAACGGGTTCAAACTGAAACAGGGGAAGTTTAGATTGGATATAAGGAGGAAGTTCTTTACTGTCAGGGTGGTGAGGCACTGGAATGGGCTGCCCAGGGAGGTTGTGAGTGCTCCATCGCTGGCAGTGTTCAAGGCCAGGCTGGACACAGCCTTGGGTGCCATGGTTTAGTGTGAGGTGTCCCTGCCCATGGCAGGGGGGTTGGAACTGGATGATCTTAAGGTCCTTTCCAACCCAAACTATTCTGTGATTCTATAAGGGACGAGCTGTCCCCGTTAGCAGAACAGTCTGAATTCATTCAAAAGCAAGAAGTAAGCCTGTGACATGATACTTTCCATGTGTTTATTTACAAATCATTGCAAGATCATCCACTCATCCCTTTAGCTGCTTTGTACACCAGACTCCTGGTCTTGGGCTGGGCTCATGGAGTGGTTACTCCAGCTACTGTTGGATGTATCAGCTCCTCAACTGGAGGGATGGCCACACGTTGAGGGTAGAAATGCTTTTCCCTGTCCTGTGAGACCGTGAGCACACAGAAGAGCTGTGAGGCCAAGTGACCCTCCTGAGGTGTCCTCTGCACGTGGGGGTCCAGCTACTGAGGCTCTCTAACAAAAGGCCATTGGAGCATTTGCAGTCAAAGTAGAGAACAGCTTTTTTCCCCCATTTCTCTCTTTCATTGTTAATGTTTCTAGAAATGTTTCTAGAAGATGTTTCTAGAACATCTAATGTTTCTAGAAGATGTTTGTGCCTTAAGGCTGTCTCACATGGTAAACACTAGGCACCATACCCAACTCTACTGATACCATGTAGAAGATTGGCAAGTGTATGCTTGGGCTGTCTAATCAAGTCAGAGGTTAAATGGGAAAGCTGTGAGGCTTTCATACTCTGTTGCCAGTTGTACAGTGCAGGAGAATGTGTCTGATAGAGAACAGCTTTGAACTGTGTACTTTAATTCCATTGAAGAATTTATTGTTAAGTCTGCACCTAAAACCTGGTCTTAAAGTACATCCTTAGCAGTTCCATCCTTAGTACATCCTTAGCAGGATGTACTAAAAATCAGGTAAGAACCTGACTTTATTTTAACTCTGCCTACAAATTATGCTTCAAGTTATATATGTAACTAAACCTTGTAGTCTTCTTACTGGTTTTATGTATGCATTGGGATAGATGTAGGATAAATCTCTGCATGTAGCTTAGGCAGGTAGACTTGCATACTTAAGATTGATCCTTCTTTGTCCTTCACGTGTTTTGTTCTTTCTGAAGTCCTTTCTAAGGTTTGAAGCGGCACCATCTTGTACCTACTCTCATAAAATCATGGAATGGTTTGTTTTGGAAGGGATCTTAAAGCTCATCCGATTCCAAACCCCTGCCACGGGCAGGGACCCCTTCCACTGGAGCAGCTTGCTCCAAGCCCCTGTGTCCAACCTGGCCTTGAGCACTGCCAAGGATGGGGCAGCCACAGCTGCTCTGGGCACCCTGTGCCAGTGCCTCAGCACCCTCACAGGGAAGAGCTTCTGCCTAAGAGCTCATCTCAGTCTCCCCTCTGGCAGGTTAAAGCCATTCCCCCTGGGCCTATCAGTTGCTTCAAGTGAATGAACTCAGCAAGGGACAAATCAGCTGCATTGCCTGGAGAGCTCAGAAAACCTGACCCTGCTCCAAACTGTTCCACTTGAGACAGAAAAGTGAACTGGGGAGTCAGGAGTAGAGAGAGCTTGCGAAGGGTCAGCCAGGTCTCTGCCTCTCCATCCAGTACCCAGCTTCTCTGTGTTCTCCTCTATACACACATGGGTTTCAAGTAGCAAAGGGATTTTGCCTTCATTTCTCTGTACTCTGCCTTTGGCTTCAGTTCTGTGCTTAAGAGCCCTTCTGAACCAAGTATTTTGCAGCCTACACTTCAAAACTCAGTGTGTAGCGTGATCAGTTTGGTTATTTGCCATAGTGATGAGCCCAGTCAATGTACTCAGTGCTCAATGTGTTTGGGCTCTTTCTTTGTGAGTATTAGCAACAATTGAATATGAACAGGAGCTGTCATTTCAGGTGTCTCAAGTCACTATGTTCCTGTTTTGACATCAGACTTACCTGTGCCATGTCTGAAGTGATGCGTTTTCCTTTCATTCAGCACGATTTTGTCCGCCGGGACCGACCACCACGGGTGCTCATAGACCTCATCCAAAGGACAAAAGATGCAGTGCGTGAACTGGACAACCTGCAGTACCGGAAAATGAAGAAGATCCTTTTCCAGGAGACCCGGAATGGGCCCCTGACTGAGTCTCAGGAGGAGGAGGAGGTATTTTGAGTCTGTTACCCCATTTGCACTGTTAGAAATTACTTCCAGGCAAGCGAGATGTTCCTTAATGGGGCAGAACAAGCACAGCCTAGGAGAGGATGTAATCCATGTTGTGTTGGAGTATCACTTGGATCGGCAAAGAGACAGCATAACCTGAGTTAGTAGCCCTTTTACTCACTGTTAGCTGTACATTTAATGGCAGCTTTGAAACTCTGGATGTTTTTCAAGTGGTGGCCTTTCTTCTGAAAGCTTTAGGGAAGGAACTCATCTGGAGGGGGAAGAAAGTGGCTCACAGCCTCTGTGAAGGAGGGTCTGTGACAGCCCGAGCTTTCCTTGCTCATAAGCACAGGCAAGGGCACTTGGTTAATATTTTTTCACTTGCCATAACTTTACTGCAAGGTGATTGGTCTCTCAGGAGCTGAAAAGCAAATCACCAAAGTAGTAAGTAGTCTTTTTTTAAGTTCTTTAATGTTAAAGAAAAAGGTTAAAGATGTAAAATTTAGCTTCAGTTTAAATCTTGTAATAACCAACCCACTTAATCAGTGTATGAGAACTGCCACTAACCGTGGCTTAGAGAAGGAAACCAGTCATTTTACAGTGTCACTTCATGCAGGCACATTGGATAAATCTGTGCCTGCTTCTCCACAGACAGAATTGACAGGCAAATTAATGCTTGTATTTCTTTTTGCTCAATATGGCTAGATAATATACAGTGAGATGTACAAGCTCAGCATATATACAGGGACTTGGTTTTGAGGTTTGTGTATGGCAGTTGTTGCTTTAAACTGGAGCTCTGGTTTAAGAAATGGGTGAGCCTGGGTGTCAGATGCAGAAGGAGGGGACTGGCACTTGGCACTGTCCTTCACTTTGGAGGAGATGCCCAGAAGGAGTAAGAACAGCAACTGCTGTGCTTAAAGCTACAAAGGGCTTCTGTTCTAACCCTCCAGATAGCCAACTTCTAAACCTCAAGCTGAGTCGTGGGATGGGAGAGCAGGCAGACTTCTGCACTGAAACCTTCAAGCTTTCTCTACCCATGTGTGAAAAGCTGTTGGGGGGTGACAGGGTATAAAAGCACAAGGGAATGGATTTCCCACTTGGCTGTTGATCCAAGCTCAACAGCTAAGTGGGATACATGTGGTAGCAGTTGACTTCAAGATGTATTTTCTTCTGTTCTTCCTGTCCCTGCTCCTCAATAAGAGGAGAGGGGAAAAGATATTGTATCCCCAGGAATTAACACTAATGAAGCTCACACTACTCTGCATGTGCACAGCATGCTCTGCACTATGTTTCACCACCGAGCTTGTGTGCCATGAAAGGAAGTTGTATTGCTCATGTTTATCACTAACTTGGCAGTGAAAATGAAACATAGCAAGTGCTTCAGTTACTACTGAATGGGTTAACAGAAGCTGCTGAGCCGCAAATGCGACGAAACAGTGCCTTTTTCTACCTCAGGCTTTCTAAGGTGGGAAAGGAGCATTACAAATCTGTAACACTTAAAATATTACTAATGCTTTCCTCAGAGCTCTTGCAAGAAACTTAAGGTCATTTGGGAAGGATTCAAGTCAGGAAGCCAGTGTTAAGGTCGGACATGCAATGTCATCCCTGTCCTTTGCGCATATACACTCATCAGTTACAGAGCCATATCCTTGCCTTGGATGCTTGGTTATTTCTTCTGCAACTTCATGTAAGCATCCTGGAAATACTTTAATTCTCATGTGGCCACGTTCTCTATCAAACAGTGCTCTTGGATTTGAAGTACTGTCACACAGGCTCTGATGATCTGCTGATTGCTTCAAAAATAATCACACAATCAAATTCAGATCTGTCAGTTTGAGCTTTCTGTCAGTCCCCAGCAAAATGAGTTCCCTGTTAAGTGATTTGTAATGTGATTCTCCCCAAGCTCACCCTGGAGGCCAGGACAGTCTGGGTGCAGTAGCAGGCCATTCATTTTGGTGAATTGGAGCTATTTCGGGCCTGAAGGATGCTGAAGGATGGTTGGACTTCTTGGTCCTCACTGTGAATTCCTTGCAAGCCTCTTCAGTGCCACTAGTTAATCATAGAACTCCATAAATTCTCCTGAATCAGTCCAGATTAAGCGCATACTCTGGGATTACTGTGCTTGTATGAGTATGCAACAAGAAGAGAAGCTGCTAACTGCTGATGTTTGCCTGTAGAATCAAAGCTTACATATATTTACAACAGTTTCAGTGCAGGCTCTTCTGAGTCAGCTGCTTAAAGGTGGATGAAGAATTTATCTTGGCTGAAAACACAAGGCTAAAGGGGTTTTTAGCGTGACAAAATGTAATTGCTGACTGCTTGGGACATGGAGGTTAAAACCTCTACGCCTGTTAAGCACCATGTGCTATTTATCAAGTAAGAAACCAAATGGATTCATTGTCTTATGTGTTTTCTGATGCACAAGATGTGTTGTAGCTTATCCTGACTTAGAATATTGTTTTAATACAAACTTAAATCACTCCTTTTAATTATGAGACTCCTTCCACCAGTATTCCTGGATCTCTCCTCTTCAAGCCAAAAGCCATGCCCAGACTTACTGATAACGTGGAAAAAACTGGCTTGAAGCCTGATGCAGTAAGATTACAGGGGAAAAGGCAAGAGCTACCTGCCCCATGTGGAGTGTTTCATAACCCAAGCAGCACTGGAAATGTAGTTGCCAAAATAATGAGCAAAGCACTTGCAACTCTGCAGAGTCACCTGGAAAAGAAACTCTGGGCATTGCAGGCACGTGCTGGGCAGGTGATCTCCTGCAGTGTTTGTAACTGATGCCCCTTGTTTCATAGGACAGTGAGCATGGATCAAACCTGAGTAGGAAGATGGACAGTCTGGGCAGCAACCATTCCATCCCAAGTATGTCTGTGAGCACAGGCAGTCAGAGCAGCAGTGTGAGCAGCATGCAGGAGGTCCTGGATGAGAGCAGCCCTGAACTGGTCATGATGCATAGTGATGAGAGCACAATTAATTCCACTTCCTCCGTTGTTCATAAGAAGGTATGTTCTCTGGTGCTCTCTGTAGCTTCCTGCAGTCCCTGCTATTGCTTGTGTTGGCTCGCCTGCATAGGGCCCAAGCATCAGTGTGCTGTGGTCTTGTGCTGAGCCACCTGCTGGGAGCAGGAGCTGGTGTTGGGCTTGCCAGAATCAAGTTCTGTGGTTGTTTTTTTCCTGTTTAAAAGCTAAACTGCATTTAAATAACCTCTGAAAGTAAAACAGAGGTCACTAATGAAAGGTAGTGCTGTCAGTGTTTAGGCAGGGGTCACACAGACTTACTGCATGCCTCCTTACCCAGCCCTGCATGTGCACTACTTCACCTCTGCTTGTAACAACAGTCCTTGCTTCCTTGTGAATGTTTGTCCTGTATTATGTAGTACGGTGACAAGTGGTCGTAGCAGCTAACTGTTTACCAGTCACAATGTATGATTAAAATCTCCTTGCACTTGGATTCCCCTCATGAGAAGTGGAAGTGTGCAGAGCTTTGGACCCTTCCCACGAGGTATGTTTTGGTCACGTTCCACTCAGTGCCTTTCTGCTCGTTCGCTGCATGTTGTGATCTGTTGCCTTTCATTTCCTTAGTGCTAGATAGCAATCTGAAGTTGTCTAGTTGTAAGTTGGCATCTAATCTAAGGTCATTGGACTAAAATAGTTTTGGCTTGGCCTTAGCGGTGTCACTTGCTAGCGGGCAGTAGAATTTAAGTCGTTTGTGTGATTGCATATGCAAAGAGTTTCGGAGTGTACATGTGCTTTTTTGCCACAGGAATTAAAACATTCCAGCAGCAGGAAAAGTATGAATTTCTCATTTGTGAGGTTACAGTAAAGCCTGGCTTTAACTAACAAGATATTTGTAAGCAGTTTTTCCTCCTGAAACAGTGTTTGTGTAATTGAATATTGAAATGCTTATAGAAGGGATTACCTTTTTTACCAAAAGCTTCCCTTTCATATTTAAAGATACTGGCAGATCAGCTGCATAGTTCTCAGGGCTTTGCATCTTTCTGAGATACACTTGCAATAGCATTTTCAGAGGAGGCTTTATTTCCACCTTTCTGAAGAGCGGTGTTGAGTCCAAACTTGCCAGCCCAACACCATCCTAAATGAAGAGCAGTGCAACTGATTTGATGTTCCGGGTGATGGTACCTGGAGCTCCTTCTCATTCTGTGTAGGCTTCAGAAACCCACATTAACTTTGATTTTACGTTGTTAAGTAGTCATATGCATTAAAATAGAAGCTTGAGGGACTGATTTACACAGGAGTCCTACATTGTGCTTACTGAGTGCTCAGTATAGCACTGGTCAGTGTCATGACAGTTGATGAAAACAAAATATGAGCCACTCCCATCAGACATAAATTGTATTTGGGAAAGAAGTAGAGTTCCTGCTTGGTTTAAGGATAGTATTTTGTTCTGTAGTGGTTGTATGATACTTCTGCAGTACAAACACAGGGAGATTTCTGAGGCTACAAACTTGGGCCCCTTTGGCTTCTGCGTAACTGCTGTTTTCTTGAGGTTAAGGCGTTCAGTTGAGGAGGATGCATCAACATGTCACCACATGGAAGCTTTTGTCAGCTGGTGTAAAAAAAATAGGGTCTCCTGCCCACTCCAAATAGAAGTATTGTAAAAGAAATCACCTGTAGATCTCTTAACACAGGTTTCTTAGGGTAATTCTGGGAGCACAAACCCCAGTTCTGCACTGATGGCCTTTACAAAACAGTTAACAGCTGGCTGTGATTACCAGTTCCTGCAGGGGAGCAGGTACCTTCTCAATTGGCAAATGTTACCTTCCAGTGTATGGATGTGTAAGGCCAATTTGGACTATGAGGAGCATGACATGTTCCAGTCTGTAAATGCATTGTTTTAATTTAGTATGTGCTTTTTGTATTTTATTTTATTCTCTGTTACTTTGGGAAATGCCATTTTAAATGGAAAATTGCTTGTGTATATATTAACACACACGAAAAGCCTAAAATTGGAGCAGGATGCTTGAGGGGGGGGTTAAAAACACATACATCCCACTCTGGTTTTAAGGTGAAGTTTCTTATTCTGAAGACATTTCAGTTTGTGCTTGGTTTAATTGTGGTGGAGCTGCTCCACACAACTTGATTTTGTTCTAGCAGGTGAGGAGTAGGGAGATTGGTAGCACTCTGGAGCCTAATCTCAAACCAGATGGAAAGAACCTGAGGTTCAGGTTTAAGTTAAGCTTTTGATTTGTATTTAATCAGCCTTTAAAGGCTAAAAGGAAAACACTGATGCACATACTTAGTCAACTGTTTGCATTATGTGGGCGTATTGGTGATGATGCTTTGATTTTTGCCTGATGGAGAATAGCATTTGTGATAAATCCTCCATGAAAAGCAGGTACAGCCTCACCCGTTCCACAATACAGGGGCTTTGGGGCAGCAGTAATGCTCTATGTTTCTAAACTTGTACTTAGAATAAAGGTGATGTCCACCTATCAGCAGAGTAGAACTTGTAGATTGGAAGAAAAATCACTGGACGGAAAGAAAATACTCATAAGGCATAAGTGAACGTGTAGCTTTTTGTATAACCTAGTTTATAGCCATGTCCTAAACTCCTGGGAGGAAAAAAGTGCTATAATGTCTGCTGCTGTGGCATGAAGCCTGCATCTTCCCATTCTGGAATCCCAGTCCATCCTTAGGATGTTTCTTCAGGAGGATGCCTTAATCACTAGCAAGTTCTTTGCAGGAAATTCAGGTGCCCAGCTTGGATGAGCTGTCCTCCTATCCTGCTCAAAGCTTTTCCTTGCCCCTTTGCAGGTTTCACACTGGTGACCTCCTCCATGTAAGTCCCAGCATGATCAGTGTAAGAGCTCTGGTTTTCTAACATTTGTCTTCTGAAGACAGTTAACTGTGCTCCTCCATCCAGGGATCATCTTTCCTATGGATAGACGAGATCATATCCATCTCCTGTTGAGAGCTAATTCAGCTGTTCAGCTACACAGGTTGAGAACTGAAGAGTAGATTGAGGAGTAGATGACAGCTCTAATGCAAACCCAATTGTATCAGAGAGCAAAAAGAACAAAGACAAAACAGGGCAGGGACTTAACCTCCAAATACACTGTGCTTCAAAGACACATAACCCAGCTTTAAAAACTAGATAGGTATCAGTTAATTCATCTTAAAGTGAGGATGAAGATTTTGGCTCCCTAGGAGTATAGGTATCAGTTGATGAGTCACAGGTAGTTTGCCATCTGCTTTGTTCAACTGCTGGTACATGTCAGTGGGTGTACAGGTGGCTTCCCAGAACTCCTGTTTTGTTGTCCTAAACGAATATGCCAAGTGGTAAGATTGAGAATGCTCCCCCATTGTGTCCTTTTATGTCCATAAAACTTTATACTAGTAAAAAGGTCATTCTCTTTTACTCTAAACAGAAAGCCACTGTGGTATGGCTTTGTTCAACTGCAATACAGACTTGTTGGAGTTAATTCTATGAATTCGACCTTAAAATGATCGCTACTTAAGAGGATGAAATTTGGGCGATAAAAATGTCATAGAATCATAGAACGGTTCGGGTTGGAAAGGACCTTAAGATCATCCAGTTCCAACCCCCTGCCATCAGCAGGGACACCTCACACTAAATCATGGCACCCAAGGCTCTGTCCAACCTGGCCTTGAACACTGCCAGGGATGGAGCATTCACAACCTCCCTGGGCAACCCATTCCAGTGCCTCACCACCCTAACAGTAAAGAATTTCTTCCTTATATCCAATCTAAACTTCCCCTGTGTAAGTTTTAACCCGTTACCCCTTGTCCTGTCACTGCAGTCCCTGATGAAGAGTCCCTCCCCAGCATCCCTACAGGCCCCCTTCAGGTACTGGAAGGCTGCTCTGAGGTCTCCCTGCAGCCTTCTCTTCTCCAGGCTGAACAGCCCCAACTTTCTCAGCCTGTCTTCATACAGGAGGTGCTCCAGTCCCCTGATCATCCTTATGGCCCCCTCTGGACTTGTTCCAGCAGTTCCATGTCCTTTTTATGTTGAGGACACCAGAACTGCAGATAATGCTCCAGGTGAGGTCTCACGAGAGCAGAGCAGAGGGGCAGGATCACCTCCTTCGCCCTGCTGGTCACGCTCCTTTTGATGTCAGGGAATCCTCTGATTAAAATCTAGTTTAGAACAAAAAGATGGAAAGAGGATTTTCACAGAATGGTCTGGGTTGGAAAGGACCTTAAGATCATTCAGTTCCAACCCCCTGCCATGGGCAGGGACACCTCAGACTAGATCATGCCACCAAGGCTCTGTCCAACCTGGCCCTGAACACTGCCAGGGATTACAGTTGATCATTGCAAATTCTTGCCCAGTGTCTGTCATGCAAACATCCTTCTGTAATAACTGTTGGATGCTGAATGACTTTCCAAACCCACTGAATTAACCTACATGTGTCACCTATCACTGCTGTAGTTAATGTGCAGCACTTGCGCTGAGCTGGAGAGGACTCTGGCACAGCAGCTCTGCACAAGTTACAGCTGAGGCAAAGCTGAGGGTGTTTTCCTCCATACCAACGCTTGTGATTCATACATGCAAAAGATGTTGTTTTTATGAGATGTAAAGGAGGTTTAGGTAACGACGTGGTGAGTTTTGGCTCACGTGTGCCAGCAATGATGATCCTTCATGGACCTTCTGGAATGATGTCAAGCAGGTTGGTGACATGAAGCCTTTTCTTGAAAGACCCCCAATACTTAGACCTCTCTGTAGATTATCCAGGCATTTAGTGCCATGTGTTAAAGTGAGCAATAGCACATTGTTGTTTCCCTTTGCTCTTTAAATGCTCAGAAGGAAGGGATTTGCTGCAGTTCCATTAAAGTCCTTACTATGGCTCAGAAATTGCCTTTCCTGTTTGTCTAGGAGACTGGCAACCCTTTCCTGTTAGGGAATCCTCTTGTGTAAACAGTGTTTGTGATGGTTTTTCTTTGGTGTGCGTAACAGAAACTGCAGTGTGCAAATGGATGTTGCCTTTGAGGTGGAAGATGAGATGTTTCAGCCTCGGGATAGTCCAGTGTGGTTGGAGCTTGAGGTTGAGGTCTCTAAGTCAGCTGCTGAAGATGATGGGACTCCTTCCTCTGCTTTGTTAACTTGTGTCTGATGCTCTGTCAGTGCAAGGAGTCGCTGCAGCCATATGACAATGTGATGTACTGAAAAAAATGTAAATACCAAATGCAGTTTATAGATCTGTCTGCCTGGTTCTGCTGTGATGAAAGAGCCAAAATCCTCATTGATTTTCCCATAGGAAAACAAGCAACTCCTATCTACCCAGAGATGTTTTCTGGTTGCTTCCATAGCTTGCTTGTTGCACTTGTCCTCTGAGCAGGTACTGTATTCACCTAGGAGGTTTCTTTGAAGCAATGTGTTTGTGTGGGGTGTTTTCCCCCTAAAATTCCTTGGAACAAGCTACATCTTGCTCTGAAAACAAGCTCCCAATTCCCTGCTCAGTGTAATTGTTGAGTGTTACCAGGAAGGAGTCTGGTCAGAATATCTTGAACATAAAATGAAAGTGCTGTTGGAACATGCTGTCAGCGTTGCTGTTACTAATGCACGGCAGTGGTGCTGAGCAGATCTTCCTCAAGTGCTGTGCTGAGGGCAGGACCTGGTGAAGCCTTTTTTCACTGAGGAGGATGGAAAGATGTGGGGTAGAACTGGCAGAGGACTCCAGGGAGGAAAGTCCAGGTTCTTACTCTGTAGACTGATGTTGGGGCAAGACTCACGGGTTTGAGCATCTTCCATGTGCATTGGAAGATGCTCCAACAACGCGCCAGCAGTAGCCATTTAGATATGTAGGTGGCAGCTTTTATATCCAGCTTTTAGATATCCAGGGATTAACTGCCACAGGAGCAGGTTTTAGTTATTTGTTTATTTTAGCTTCTTAATCCACGATCCATGCAGGGGCACTTGGGGGGGTTAACTGGTTTTGAGTGACTTGCTCTTTAGCATCACTTCAGTGACTGGAAGCTCCCCCAGTGCTCTGATCAGTGCGTAAAGGGACCTATGAAAAACCTGCAGAGGGGCTTTGGACAAGGGCCTGTAGGGACAGGCCAAGGGGAATGGCTTTAACCTGCCCGAGGGGAGGCTGAGCTGAGCTCTTAGGCAGAAGCTCTTCCCTGTGAGGGTGCCGAGGCGCTGGCACAGGGTGCCCAGAGAAGCTGTGGCTGCCCCATCCCTGGCAGTGCTCAAGGCCAGGTTGGACACAGGGGCTTGGAGCAAGTTGCTCCAGTGGAAGGGGTCCCTGCCCGTGGCAGGGGTTGGGGCTGGAGGAGCTTTAAGGTCCCTTCCAACACAAACCACTCTGTGGGTCTTTGAATGTGTGTGCCCAGGTGAGAAGCAGCTGGAAATTGAGGACAGTACAGAGGGGACCGAGTGCCTGTAGAGTGGGAAAGGATCATCAGTGTGACAGCAGTCATGGTAGGGATGCGCCTCCATATCAGCTGGTTTCTCACCATAGGGATTTCTGACCTTACTGGTGTCTGCACTGGCATGGCAGGGTGGCAAAGCTGCTTCTGCTCACCTGCAAAAACCCCCAGTGCACAGAGGCCACGAGGGTTGGGGACTCTGCCTTCAGACATAGGCACTTGCAGCCTTGATTGTGCGCCTCTGACAGCTGGAATCTTGGTTTCATTCAGGGAGGGTCTGGTTTTTGTCGTGTTGTTTTAGGAGCTTGAGGATGGGAGTCATGCAGCTGCATGTGGCAGATGTGCCACCACTGGGTACCATCACTGCTGCCCCATGGAGCCCACGCCGCTGGGCCGGCTGCGGGTGCCCAAAGGCTGCTCCATCCTCAGGGTGTAACCTGTGGATGCGCTGACTTTTGGCAGTCACCGTTTGAAGCAGGAAGCTGGTGGTGGTGGTTTTCAGTGCCCTTTGTGGTCGGGGTCTCTCCTTTCTGTGCCTGATGAGAGCTTTGTTCCATTGCAGAGCTGCTTTGGCAGATGCAGAGCCGCTCCTCGCGCTGCTGTGCAGCGAGCAGGAGGCAGGTTGTACCGGGATCCGTTCCTGCTAAAACCTGGGAGCTGTTGCTTTAAAAGGGGGGAAAAGAATTAAATCCTTTGTGGGCTGTGGAGAGAAAGTGCTAGAACTGTGCAGGATCATGACTGGAAAGCAGGATCCCTGAGTGGTCACGGAGGCTTTCCTGGTGCTCTCCAGCCTGCCATGCTTTTAGCCAGGATGCTCGTCCTCCACAGCAGATAGCAAACGAGAGACAAAGAAACCCTATTGAGGACGAAGCACTCGGCAAAGGGAATGAGGCAGAATGTTGCTCTGGTGTTAAAAGGGAACAGCACCTGCTTTGCTAGACATGGGAATCACGTTTGTGCTGGGATCGCTGGGTTGCAGTGCTTGAACCCGACCTCTCCGAGGACTCCGACCGCTCTGCATCGCTTCCCGCTTCTCGATCCTTTGGGGCTCTGCACCTATGTAACCCTGGAGGGGTAGAGCAGAGCCAGAGCCCCACGCCAGCCCCAGCGAGGGACTCGGAAGCCTCCCGATCAGCTGACGTGCCGAGCCTGCAATGTGTTGCTTATTCATTTCGTACGGTGGGAGCTGCCGGGGCTAGCAGAGAGCTGAACTATGCCTCTCCAACCGCCGCGCTTGTGCAGACAGAGGGGTGAGAGCGAGGCAGCCGCCGCGGGAAGAGCACAGCCGGACTTTCTCCTTGTTTTTATCCATTTCTGCAGGATCATGTATTTATAAGGGATGAGGTGGGCCACAGGGATCGCAGGCCTGAGGTGCGGCCTACCCAGTCAGTGCAGAATCAGGCCCTCCACTACCGGAACCGAGAGCGCTTTGCCACAATCAAATCAGCATCTTTGGTAAGCAGCCACCGCACCCCACCTCCCCTCATCCCCTCTCCCGCTGCAAACGGGTCAGCGATTCCCTGGCTTTCCTCTCCTAATATGTGCTCTTTCCCTGTTGTTGGCATAGCAACGAGATATTGCACTGAAAGATGCTTCAGCTCTGTGTGTGTGAGATGTAAAATGTGATCTCTCGTTTCTCTGTGTGTTTCCCCTACGCGTGAGAGAAGCCACCTTCCAGGGTGAAGTCGATATCCCCCATCCTCCACCCCCCCTTCCCACTTACCCCTTTTTGTTAACGTGTTTATCTGCATGTGCATAAAGTGTGTCTCTGTGCCCGGGTGGAACCTGCTTCAGTGCCGTGGGGATGCAGATGCCGGTGGGGTTTGAAACAATGAGCTTGCTGCTGCCGCCGCCTGGGTTTTCATTCATTCATTCCTTTCCGGCAGCTCTGGCTGTGTTTTTTCAGCCGGATCCCTAGGAAGGATCCCTGGGTTGGGATGAGGGAGCGGGGCTGTGGGCTTACGAAGGGGGAGGAGGGGGATGGGGTGAATCCATCAGGATTTGTACTATTGCAAATGCGATTGCTGTGGATGCCTTTGTAGTAGGGAAAGGGGTGTGTGCCGGAAGAGTTAGTTGCCGTGCCGCCTCCCCCTCGGCACGGGCTGCGGTGGGCAGCCGCCTTTCGGCAGGGGAAGGAGTGGAAAATGGGGATTTAAAGCAAAAAGAGCTGTCACGGTCGATACTTGGGGGAGCTGGGATTAGAGGTCAGATGGACGGGGAGCGGCAGAAAGTACCCACGGCTCGGCCATGGCACTCGCTCACTGCTATGACATCATCCCAGACCAACCCCGAAACTCCACCAGCAAGCCCTCCCCTTCTTGTCTCACCCTGCCTCGGCGCTGGGGTGTTTCCTCCTCTACCACCATTTCTCCAGCCCCCAAAGCGCTTCCCGTTCCTCCGTGCACCGGGCACGGTGTGTGCGTGGCTGGGAGTGCAGGGGCAAAGGCAGCAGCGGTGCCAGAAGCCCAGATTTCCCCTGTGTGGTTTTGCCGCTGATGCTGTGGCATTCGGGGGTCTGGGCAGAGGCTTCCATTTGAGTCCCATCTTTTACTGCAGGTGTACCCTGAGTGCTCCTCGGGCTGCTGTCCTCTGCTCCCCCTTCCCTCCCCAGCTTAAGGAGTGACCTAGAAACGTGTGCATTAGAGGGCTTGGTGCAGCAGACCTGACACGGGCAGGATCCCTGGGCTCCTGGAGACCCTCTGCCTTGTGTGTGTGTGTGTGTGCATGCACCCAGCGCAGTGCCCACACTGCTGCCTGCACTGAGCAAAGAAGTGTCAGATCCAGTTAGGTTGACTGGAGGGAAGAAATGATGAATGACTCAAGTGTTGTACTCCAAATAGATGTACAATGGGATTGATAAGTAGATATGCGCGTTGAATGTATTCATGTTCTCTTATTCCATGTGGAAAGCTGCTGCACCTTCTTCCCTGCCTTCAGCAGCAGAGTCTATAGCTCCTGTTTTCCTTGAACATGTCTGCTTGGGTGGCTTGAAGGTGTTGCATGGCAAAGGCCCCCGGGGAGCTGATGGGAGGTGTTGCTATGAAGGTACGGACTGTGAGGTCTTCCTGCACCTCTGAGCTCTGGGGAAGGCAGCTGATGGCCCAAGGTCACTCCTGAATCCCATGGCAGCCTCCTGTGGGGCTGGGACTGGGATTTAATTCCCTGCACACTTGGATTTGCTAAATCTCTCTGCTTCAGTGACCCAATACTGCTAAAGAGAACACTAATACAGGGTTATCCCTGTGTTGTCCTCAGCCTGTGCTCACACATCCTCTTCCCAGTGTAGAGGGAAGGTCCAAAGCGTCACCTTGGTGTGCTCCAGGAGGTGTTACCACATCCGTAGGCTCTGAGGTTATGTGCTGGGGGAGAAGCTTTCCCTGTGTTTAGAACAGAAATGTTCTGTTTGATTTCAGTGAGCCTTGTGATGGGCCTTCCCTTCAACAACCTTCCATTCCCACCTCTTCGTGTTCCAAAATGGAAATCTGGGAGGTGGGGGGAAGCTGACTTGAAACCTATTGCCCAGGAGATGAACAGCACCAGGGTCCGTGCTGGGATTGAGTGCTGGTGTGGCTGGCTCACGCTTTACCACCGTGCATTCAATACTGGATGATGCTGGTGGGCTTCTCCCATGCCTGCCCCCTTAGCACCCATGGGGAGGTAAGGGCAGCCGTGACACAGGGACCCAAATGTGTCTGGAATTTGTAGTGTGAGACCAGAAACTCAGGCTTTATTTACCTCTCTGTGTTAATTTACTCTTTCAGCAGCATCTTGAAAAGAGTAACCCTGTAGGAATGTGAGCTCCAGAGCCCACAGTGTTCAAAGCTAAGCAAACCAGCATGTTCTGATGTTCCCAATGTTGTTGCTGCTGACCATCAGCTGGTTCCTCAGCAGCTGGGTGCTGCTTCCTGGCCACAGATAGGGCATGCGGTTGAGAGCATCCAGTGATTTGTATTGTGGAGAATCAGAAAGTGGGAGTTCTGGCCCCAAATTCACTAGTATGGAGTAATATTTGGGTGGAAAAGCTTGTGTCTGTGGGATTTGCTGAACACCACCCCTCAACATGAGAGCAGGGCAAAGCACTGAGGTTCTGGGCCGGGGCTGTGCATGTCGCTGTTCTTACTGGTGGAGTCCAGAGTCTTGGGTCCTTAAATCCTTGTTATTCCCCCTTAGATCAGGATACTGCAGAGGGGCTGCATTGCTGGAAGGATGCTCTCAGCTCTGAAGCCGAGTCTCTTTCCAAAACCAAGCTTGAGTAGTTTCAGTGAGTGCAGGGGTCACAGGAGAACTCCATCAGAAGCTCTGCGCTGCACATGCCCCAGTGATTTTTAAGTGTGATTCCACTGCCCTGTTGCTCTGCAAAAGCATCATGTGAAGAGTAAGGGAACCGGACAGAATTCCAGATGAAATAATGCAATAAGGTGGGAATGTTCTTGTCTTTCAGTGATGCTTTGGGGTTACTCAGGTTAAAACCAATGATAGTGGCAAAATGAGCACATGTGGCTAAGAAAGCTGAAGGAGCTTGCCTCTGGTCTTCATTCAGGCAACAGTTTTAATAGCCACTCTTTTCTGGATCACCTTTCTCTGCTCTTTGTGCAGACCAGCGTCCCTCCCCTCTTACTCCTCCTTGTTTTATGGCACTCCCCTGGCACTGGTGATCATCACTCCCTTGGAACAGTGGTGGAAAACCTGCTGCATGTTCCTGCAGTCACAGGGGAAGTTGCTGTCTGAAATGGAGATCAGGTACCTGCTACATCTCCATGTTGTTTTGCAGACTCACACTGATCCACCCATTGTAAGCTAGAAACTAGAAATCTAAGCCTTGGAGCTTAAAGAGTTGTTGAGAAAGAAAGGTGCAGGTTCTTCTGCGTGGCAAGACTGCATCTCTCAATGTCTTTAAGTGGAAGGTGTGTTGCAAATACGTGCAGTTTCTGGTTGTCTTTCACGCTTTGACCCCTTCACTCCCCACCACCTCATGCGTTTCCTCAGTAGCTGCTTTGACAGTTCTCAAATGAAATGGTCTCACAGTTAACATGTCACAGAAAGATCAGACAGGGGGGACTCTACCAAAGGCCTTGGCATCCTCTTTGACATCCACATGCCAGCAAGGGAATTATGGGATCTCCTCCGGGATCCACAAAGCCACATGTCTAGGTTGGTGTGAGCAGGTCCCTGAAGAGGTCTGACTCCATAACCAGGTACATCCACATGATGGCTGTGCTCTTGCACGCTCTCCTGCTGAAGCAGTGGCAGTTTATTCCAGATGGTTGAGTTTCTCCCGGTGGACTCCCCTGGCTGCTGCCTTTATGGTGCTCTAAAGGTACTGAACTTGTTCTTTCTCATCTCAAAGTTCTTCTCTTGCTGTGAGAGGCTGCTGGAGGCTTCTCACTCAGTGCTCTGCTGCATCCAGCAAAGAGGAGCTCAGTGTTTCGTTTGGTTATGGAGAGGTGAGAACAACCATCCTATAGGAAAGAGGTCAGTATCCTGGTTAAACAGTGTAGGGAAGGGAGCTCTGAGGAGCTGCTGGTTTGGAGAAGCTAAACCCAACTTCCTTACGTAAAGCAAAACTCTTGGAGAGGTGGAAAGGAGGAAGTTTGGATTTCATGGCAAGTGAACTGCCTGTGGGAGTTGATTGGAAAAGACATCTCTCTTCTCAGCTCTGTGTGTGCCAAAGACAGAGAGGTAAGAAGCTGAGAAGACGTCATAGCTCAATAAAACCCCTTCTGTTTGGTACAGATATTTTGGGTCTGCTGATAACCTGATGGATTATTGCATGCTGCACATAGAGCTGCAGGAAACCGCAGGGTTCTGCTTCAAAGCATCCCAACATTTTCCTGGTGATGTGGACAGCAAATGTGCAGTGAGCAATTCCATTGTTCTCTTTCTTTTCCATGATAACCGCTGGGATTATGTTTGTGAAAGACTTCATGAAGTTCCAAGTACCTTTGTCCAAGAACAAATGGGATCACTGGAACTTACCCACATGCTTTCTAACATGGTTGCTCAAGCTGTTCAGTCATTAGGGGCTTAACCTTTACCCCCATAGTCCTTCCTCCATTCATGTGCTGCCATGCTCAGTCTCGAGTACTTCTCTGGCACTGAAGTGCTCATATTCAGTCACTAAAGTTAATTTCTCCCTGTTTCCTCCATGCCCTGAGATCATCATTTGGAGACCTTGTCCCAAGAGATGGAGTTCTGAACAGTCTTGGTCTTCATTGGAGATTATGGTGATAAATGAGGTCCGTAGCTGACTGCAGACATTACATCTACACCATGCCCACTGAGTCTCCTGTTCTCCTTCTCGCCTCTCTTTGGGAATGGAATGCTGCTTTTGGTTTTCCTTTGGCTTTTTCATGTCCCATCTTCTTCTGTGACTGCCAAGTTTTACCAGCCAGTGTTACAAAGAGTAATTGCCTCCTATTGTTGGAGATAAATATCCCAGACCAAGTGTGAAGCCTTTCAAAGGTGGAATTCTTGTCATGGTAGGGATGAGCAAAACTGGAAGCAAGGTACGTGCTTTGGAGCAGCCAAGGCCAGCAAGGGTAAAAGTTGAATGATGTAAACGAGAAGTGCACATTCTAACTCTCATCAGAGGCGAGACCAAAGGGGAGAATGGCAGAGTTGCTGGTGGGTTCTTACATTGCTTTTCATATGCTCTCCCTGTTTGCTTTGTTCTGCCAATGTCTTGGGATGGAGCGTGCCCTGGCTCGCAGAATGGCTGCAAACCTGCACATCCCAGGAGATCTCGTCCTGCTGCATGGTGCTTACCGCATCTCCATGTCCCCGACCAAGGCTGTTCTCTCCAAGTCGTGTCTCATTTAATACAGGAAACAGCATCTGGAAATGCTGGGGGTTTGCCTTGTCCTGGGTGGCTTCTCAGAGGAGCTCTCATCGCCTGGAAGCTGCTGGCAAAGATCTTACTCTTGCCGAACTTGACTGAAATGTGTGAGTGACACCCAGGACGGGTGTCACTGGTTGAGCTACAGCAATACACAGGGCTAATGCTGGGTGTACGTTCTGCAGTCACTTCTACAACCTGACTTACCATGGTATCTGTCTTAGATCTGTCATTACCTTGTCTTAAGCCTTTGAAGGCTGCTCTGTCACCAGTTGCTGAGGTGTAGGTATGTATTTAACCCAGCTGCCTTCAAAATAGCATCCCAGCATTCCTTGTACAGGGAGGATGTGATCAGTCCATGTTTGCCTTTGCTGATGTGGTGAACCCACCATCATCCTTCCTGGTGCTAGAGTCAGACACAGCACTGGAGTCAGGCTTTGCAGCCAGATGTTCCCTTTGCTCTCTGGGGTTGTGTTTGGAAGGGGCAGAGGGAAGACAGAGCCTGTCCACTTCAGTACCTTCATCCTTTCACGTCTTGTTTCTGTTCTGGACTCTGGCTATAATCTTGGTAACCATTTACTGTAAATTGCTGTTAACCAGTTTCAAGGGGAAGGCTTTGGAAGGCTCTTCCTCACCTCCCTTCACGCTGCTCCCAGGTGCTGGTAGGCATCTGAGCTGAGGCAGGAGGCAGCATCTCAGCATGCTGCCTGCCTTGGGTGAGCTTGGCTGTTGGAGCTCTTGATCGCTGCTTCCCATCAGACACTGGTCCCGAAGCACAGGGCTGCTGGTGAGTGTGGAACTTGAGGTCTGTGGGTCCATCCCGTCCCACACCTGAACCTCGAAGAGCTCTGATAAACAGCCTTGAATGCCTGTGGTAGGTGTCAGTTCCTTCTCTGGGCTCTCATGGAAGGCTTTGGCAGGTCTGCTGGTTCATAAAGCTTCAGTGATCACCCTCAAAGGGCTGAGCTCTTCGCTTCACACTTAAGTGGGAAGGGAGAGACCCACACAGAGTCAGGCACTGCAGCTCCGCACGTGTTCTATGGCTCCAGCTTTTGGCTCCCAGGCCTCTCACACAGGAGATCAGATCTGCATACGTGAAGTTCCTGGCACTGCGTGAAAAAGAAAACCCCGTTTTGGCCCCTTTCCTTCTGGAATGGGAGCGTTCCCACTCAAGAGTCTGACCATTCTTGGCACAACTTCACTGGATTATTTTTTTCCCTTCCTTTCACAAGGCCGCACTTGGGCATGGAAATGAACATGGAAACTTGGGAGCTTGTTTCAGCTGAGCAGGGTTTAAACCATCTGATCAGTCCTGTTCAGAGCACACAGCTCCAGGACGGTGTTCCCGTGTTAGGAGTCTTCCAGTTCTGGTAGGGCATGAGCTCTGCTGCCATCTTCTTGGATTTTAAGGAGCCATTTTTTAGGAGGAATGCAGGGGATGGGTATTGAGGGAGTGACTTGGAACTGCAGGAGGGGTCTTAGAATGGATGCAGACTTTAAGTCCATGTCACCCTCAGGATGTGAGTCTGGGTCCACAGAAGGTTGTCCAGCAGCCACCTCTGTTTCCAGATCTCCTCTGGTGTCTCCAGCAGCGCTCAGTAACCTGCTGCTTCCTTTAGCTGCGCCGTGGCACTGAAAACACACATGGAATCCATGGGGACAAGACAGGGGTAAAAGATCAGGAGAGGGAAACTGCATTGGCCTCATGGGTGATGTTGAACAGCAGCACCCTCTGCCACCTGGAGCAGCTGGTTCCTGGGGTCTGGTTTGCAGGTAAGCAGCGATGGAGACCCCGTGTCCATGACGAAGGCCGCGTAGCACTTGTCCCCCTTTCCTCACCATCAGGTTACAAGGCAGATCCATGAGCATGAGCAGGAGAACGAGTTGCGGGAACAGATGTCAGGATATAAGCGGATGCGGCGCCAGCACCAGAAGCAGCTGATCGCCCTGGAGAACAAGTTGAAGGCCGAGATGGACGAGCACCGCCTCAAGCTGCAGAAGGAGGTGGAGACCCATGCCAACAACTCGTCCATCGAGCTGGAGAAGCTGGCCAAGAAGCAAGTGGCTGTGATGGAGAAAGAGGTGAGGAGGCTTCTCAAGTGTACATCTCTTCATCAGGGACTGCAGTGACAGGACAAGGGGTAACGGGTTCAAACTGAAACAGGGGAAGTTTAGATTGGATCTAAGGAGGAAATTCTTTCCTGTTAGGGTGCTGAGGCACTGGAATCGGCTGCCCAGGGAGGTTGTGAGTGCTCCATCCCTGGCAGTGCTCAAGGCCAGGTTGGATGAAGCCTTGTGTTGGATGGTTTAGTGAGAGGAGTCCCTGTCCATGGCAGGGGGGTTGGAACTGGATGATCTTGAGGTCCTTTCCAACCCAAACCATTCTATGATTCTATGAAGGCAGGGGGAGAGGGGTGAACCAGGGCTCTCAGAGAAGGCAGTGGACGTACTGCTTAAAGCTCCCTGCATGGTCACTGCGTGGAGCTGCCTTGGCCACTTTCATGCAGGAGCTTCCCAGCTCCAAGCCTCGTGGCTCCGTGGGCATTGACTGATGCCGCAGCCAAGCGATGGCTCAGAGAGGCTGACGGGCCCTGTGGGGACCTTGGAGGGAGCTGCTGCCTCCTGGCTGAGGACAGGTCAAAGCTTGCTGCTGTCAGTGGGCCCATTTAAAACTCAACGTGTGAATCCATATGGTAAAAGCAGCGGGGTTTCACCCTCTGGGCTGGTGTTGGTGCAGAGAGGTAAGAAGCATGAGGGAACTCTTCAAGGTATGTGGGCATGAGGGGGGGTTTGTGCAAGCAGCTTTCATGTGGCTGAATCCTCATATGGCTTTGTCTAGCACAGTGCTGAGAGAATGGCAGCCCATAAAGCACCACAGAGCACTGATTTGGGCTGGATTCCTGACCTGCTTCCTCACCCTTTGTGGTTTCTTCCTCTTTCCCCCCCTCTCTCTGTGCCTTGCAGGCAAAGGCAGCTGCAGCAGATGAAAAGAAATTCCAGCAACAGATTTTGGCTCAGCAGAAGAAAGACCTGGCGACCTTTTTAGAAAGTCAGAAGAAACAATACAAGCTTTGCAAGGAGAAGATTAAAGAGGCAAGAAACCCTCATTTCCAGGGCTGACGGGGTGTGGAATGAACATGAAGCAGCCTTTCCTTCAGATAAACCTGGGCCAGCCCAGGGGTTTAAGGGACACTGTCAGGCTTGGAAGCAGATTTAGGTTCCTGAACCAGTCCATGAGTGTGTGCTGGAGGTGCCTTCACACCCTGCTGTAGAGCAGGAGCTTTGGAACCAAGGGGAACTTGATTTCAGTATCAAGGGGAACTTGATTTCAGTAAGGCATTTGATACTGTCTCCCACAGCATCCTCATAGATAAGCTAAGGAAGTGTGGGCTTGGTGATGAGGTAGTGAGGTGGATCGAGAACTGGTTGAAAGGAAGAAGGCAGAGAGTTGTGGTCAATGGCGCAGATTCTAGCTGGAGGTCTGTGACTAGTGGAGTCCCTCAGGGGTCGGTGCTGGGACCGGTGCTGTTTAATATTTTCATCAATGACCTGGATGAGGGAACTGAGTGCACCCTCAGCAAGTTTGCTGATGACACAAAGCTGGGAGGAGTGGCTGACACACCAGAGGACTGTGCTGCCATTCAGCGAGACCTGGACAGGCTGGAGAGTTGGGCGGGGAGAAACTTGATGAAATTTAACAAGGGCAAGTGTAGAGTCTTGCATCTGGGGAAGAACAACCCCATGTACCAGTACAGGTTGGGGGTTGACCTGCTGGAAAGTAGTGAAGGGGAAAGGGACCTGGGGGTCCTGGTGGATAGGAGGATGACCATGAGCCAGCAATGTGCTCTTGCGGCCAAGAAGGCAAATGGCATCTTAGGGTGCATTAGAAAGGGAGTGGTTAGTAGGTCAAGAGAGGTTCTCCTCCCCCTCTACTCAGCCTTGGTGAGGCCGCATCTGGAATATTGCGTCCAGTTCTGGGCCCCTCTGTTCAAGAAGGACAGGGAATTGCTTGAAGGAGTCCAGCGCAGAGCCACAAAGATGATGAAGGGAGTGGAACATCTCCCTTATGAGGAGAGGCTGAGGGAGCTGGGTCTCTTTAGCTTGGAGAGGAGGAGACTGAGGGGGGGGGGACCTCATCAGTGTTTACAAATATGTAAAGGGTAGGTGTCAGGATGATGGAGCTGGGTTTTTTCAGTGATGCCCAGTGACAGGACAAGGGGCAATGGGTGTAAACTGGAGCACAGGAGGTTCCATGTGAGCATCAGGAAGAACTTCTTTACTGTAAGAGTGACAGAGCACTGGAACAGGTTGCCCAGGGGGGTTGTGGAGTCTCCTACACTGGAGATATTCAAGGCCCGCCTGGACAAGTTCCTGTGTGATGTACTGTAGGTTACCCTGCTCTTGCAGGGGGTTGGACTGGATGATCTTTTGAGGTCCCTTCCAACCCTTGGGATTCTGTGATTCTGTGAAATGGGACTTCACGGAATTCTTCCTCCTCTTTTTCCTCATCTGTTTTGGGGGGGGTTGAGGCTTTTCTGCTCAAGCTGTACGTGAAGAGCACCCATTCGGGTGCCATTTGTTTAATGGTCACTTACAGGAGTCAGACAAAGTAGTAACTAAGCTCATAGCTTATCTGTCCAAACCTGCATCACTGAAGCCCAGCATCCCAGCACACACGCAAATCACTTGCTGTTCAGAGCATAAAGGTGAGCAAATGAACAGGAAGGAGCCCCACTGGGTACCTGCCTCAACAGAGAACTGAGCACGAGTCCTGCTGAAATAAAGCTGAAGCCCAGCTGGGCTCCTGTGTGGAACAGGGGCAGAGAAGGGAGGGGAGCCCTGGGGTCTGACCCAGTCTCTTTCCCGGACAGCCAGAGGGTGCTGATGGTTTGGTGCTGCCCCTGGGATGTTGAATGGGCGCTTCCTCCTCCTCCTCTTGGTGCATTCGAGCCCAGCTCTGGAGGCAGCGGGGCTGGGCATGGTCAGGGATGAGTCTGGTTCTGGTGGCGTGGTTGGGGTTTTGGTGTCCTTTCACGACCAGAGGAGAGGCAGTGAGCGAAGGTCTCAGTCCTGTGTCACTGACCCTAAGGGAAGTGGTTTCTTTGCGGCAGGAAATGAATGAGGACCACAGCACGCCGAAGAAAGAGAAGCAGGAAAGGATATCCAAACACAAGGAGAACCTGCAGCACACGCAGGCTGAAGAGGAGGCCCATCTTCTCAGCCAGCAGAGACTCTACTACGACAAAAACTGCCGTTTCTTCAAGAGAAAAACCATGATCAAGAGGCACGAGATGGAGCAGCAGAACATTCGGGAAGTAAGGCATTCCTCCCTCCCTTCCCCAGGCACTGCGGCGAGGGGCTTAGCTTCATGGCTGCAAAGCATGGGCATTAGGTTTTGGGGGGGGTCCTTCTGTCACAGCCCAGGGCACTTTGTGCCGTGGTGGGTGCCACCCTTGGGAGAATGGCTGGAAAGGAACCATGGGGGGGGTTCTGCTTGGTGGCTGAAGAGGACTAAGGCGGGTGAAACGTGTGCTGAACCAGGGACGGTGTTAAGGGCGCAGGGGGAAGTGCTGCGAGTGTCAGAAATACCAGTTCAGCCCTGTGTGTCTGCAGCCGTCACCCTCAGGTGATGAGGTCTTCCCTTTCCACTGGGCTCTGCTCAAGCGGGTGCACAGAATGGGGATAGCTTTTAATGGGAAGCTGCTCTCCATCCCGCTTGGATTGCCCCTTGCCTCAGAGGCTGCCTGCAGTCAAAGCCCACCGTGGAGAAGGAACTGTCACTTGTGGTGACATGACGATAGTGTCTCAGTTCTTCATTAATGTTAGGTTTGGATAAAGACAGTTCTGTGAAGGCTGAGAATGAACGAGTGGTCACAGACCTCTCATGATCGTGTTCTTGGTCTGCCACCATCCCATTTGCCTGCGTACCCCTAACAGTGCCCTGCATTGTACCTGCTTGGAGCCATCCCATCCCGACATCAGCTCAGACACCCTGAGAATGAAGGACTATGAAAAGTCAGACTTGGGCACCCTCATCGCAGTGTGTAAGCCCTGTGGCAGGGATGAGAACAGAATGCAGGTACCTGCCATGTGTTTTAACCAGGAAACGCTCCCCTGAGCTCCTGCGTTGAAGCTCCTCAAAGAGACCCGATGTTCACAGTGATCCAAGCGTTTATTTCCTGGAAGTAGCACCCCTACTGACCCGTTCCAGCTGGATCAGACACCTGAAGTAAATCACAGCATCCCAGCCTGGGTTGGGTTGGAAGGGACCCCAAAGCTCCTCCAGCTCCAACCCCTGCCACGGGCAGGGACCCCTTCCACTGGAGCAGCTTGCTCCAAGCCCCTGTGTCCAACCTGGCCTTGAGCACTGCCAGGGATGGGGCAGCCACAGCTTCTCTGGGCACCCTGTGCCAGCGCCTCAGCACCCTCACAGGGAAGAGCTTCTGCCTAAGAGCTCAGCTCAGCCTCCCCTCGGGCAGGTTCACGCCGTTCCCCTTGGCCTGGCCCTACAGGCCCTGATAAACCCCAGACCATTTTAAAAGCCTTTTTTGTTCTTGCTATTTGAAGGAATCCCAGAGATCCTTTCAGTGGAAAAGTGTTCTGAGGGCAGTGCCCCTGTTTGTTCCCACTGTGTGGGCTGACAGGGTGTTCCATAGGGATTGGCACATGAGAGGAACCTGCCCTGCCTTAGGTGAGGGCACACAAGCCATCTCTCTGCCCATGGGCTGCCTGTCCCTTGTGCCTCTGTGTGAGTGAGGATCCATCCCAGCACACCTGCAGGTCTGATTTATGGCCCAAGGTGGTGTTTTGCTTAAACGAAACGTGTGCAACATCCTCATAGCTGAGACCAGGGACAAGACCCGGCCCCGTCTCCTTCCCTGCCCTCCTCCCGGAGCCTCTCACAGTCACAACAGCCACACGGGCTGAAGAGCCTGCTTGCAGGTGCTGTTGATGCTGAGGGTTGCACCAGGGTGACAGCGTGCAAGCAGCAACTCCGATAATTAGAGATTCAGAGCGGCCCTGTGGAGGCCTTGGGGGTGCTGGTCGATGAGAAAATGAACATGAGCCGGCTGCAGTGTGCGCTCGCAGCCCAGAAACCAACCGTATCCTGGGCTGCATCAAAAGGAGCGTGACCAGCAGGTTGAAGGAGGTGATCCTGCCCCTCTGCTCTGCTCTTGTGAGGCCTCACCTGGAGCATTGTGTGCAGTTCTGGTGTCCTCAGCATAAAAAGGACATGGAACTGCTGGAACAAGTCCAGAGGCCACGAGGATGATCAGGGGACTGGAGCACCTCCTGTATGAAGACAGGCTGAGGAAGTTGGGGCTGTTCAGCCTGGAGAAGAGAAGGCTACGTGGAGACCTCAGAGCAGCCTTCCAGTGTCTGAAAGGGGCTTATAGGGATGCTGGGGAGGGACTCTTCATCAGGGACTGCAGTGACAGGACAAGGGGTAACGGGTTAAAACTTAAACAGGGGAAGTTTAGATTGGATCTAAGGAGGAAATTCTCTACTGTGAGGGTGGTGAGGCACTGGAATGGGTTGCCCAGGGAGGCTGTGAGTGCTCCATCCCTGGCAGTGTTCAAGGCCAGGTTGGAACTGGATGATCTTGAGGTCCTTTCCAACCCAAACCATTCTATGATTCTAATTACACCCTTATTGGCTTCCACTCATTAGACTGAGCCAGCACGGGGCCTTCCCTGTGCTGGGCACTGTGCGTGTGCGAGGCCTGTCCTGTGCCACTCTATGAATACGTGGTTTGTGAACACTTCCAGGGATGCCGATTCCAGCACTGCCCTCGTCCTTGGCTTGCAAGGAAGGGTTTCCTTACCCCATGTGGTGAGCTGGGGCTCTTCACCTCTGCTTTGGCCATTCCAGTGCTAGTGGTAGGAGGGAAGCCTCATCTCGCAGTGCCTCCCAGGGGCTTGGGGTGATTTACAGCAGGCAACCGGGAGGCTGGAGACTCCCTGGAGCAGGCAGGAGCTGGTTGCAGGGTGGAGGGATGGATGGATGGAGGGGAGGGAGGGAGGAATGGATGGATGGATGGATCATGGAATCAGCCAGGTTGGAAAAGCCCTTTAAGCTCATCCAGTCCAACCCTTACCCCAGCACTGCCAAGGCCACCACTGCCCCATGGCACTGAGGGCCTCGTCTCCACGGTGTGTGAACACTTGCAGGGCCGGTGGTGCCTGCAGCCCTGCCCTGGGCAGCCTGTTCCAATGCCTGAGCACCCTCTGGGGCAGGAATTGTTCCTCAGCTCCATCTGAACCTGCCCTGGGGCAGCTTGAGGCTGGTTCCTCTTGTCCTACCGGATGGATGGATGGATGGATGGATGGATGGATGGATGGATGGATGGATGGTTGGTGCTCACTTTACCATTCCCATCGTGCTGCTGCGTTTGTTTCCCTGTGGCACATGGAAGCCCTTGGCGTTCTCTGTAGACACCAGCTCCACAAACCCCAGCACTGCTGAGCTCTCTCCCCGTGTTCTGCTCTGTGCAGGAGCTGAACAAGAAGCGGACGCAGAAGGAGATGGAGCACGCCATGCTGATCCGGCACGACGAGTCCACGCGCGAGCTGGAGTACCGGCAGCTGCACACGCTGCAGAAGCTGCGCATGGACCTCATCCGGCTGCAGCACCAGACTGAGCTCGAGAACCAGCTGGAATACAACAAGCGGCGGGAGCGGGAGCTGCACAGGAAGCATTTCATGGAGCTCCGGCAGCAACCAAAGAACCTGAAGGTGCCGGAAGCTTTCCCCCCTCCTCTGGCAGTCCCTGGGCCTGCTGCCTCCTGCCTGGCATCCCTCTCCTTTGCACGGGGCCTCTGTGGTGCGAGGAAGTTGTGAGCTGTTAGAGCAAAGAGCTCGCTGAGCGCTTCTAAGTGCTGTGCTGATTGAGGCTGCTGGGCAGAACTAGGCTCATCCCCAGCAGATGGTTCAGTGTTTGCTTCCGATGAGCGGTGTGTTCCTCAGGCCCTGCTGGTATCAGCCTATAAACCTTGATAGGGAATGGGGTTGGGGGATGCTTCCTGCTTTCAAAGGGGGAGAGAGCATGGGTGTGCTGAGCGCTGTGCTCGGTCCCAGCCTGGCTCCAGGTGGATTAGAGCCCTGTGAGCTGCTTGGTGCGGGGATGTCCGTTCCTCCTGTGAACAGCCCAAAGGCGCGTTGCTTCTGTCCACTTGTCTCCTCTGTCAGCTCCACAGCCTCTGCGTAGCCCAGGGCTGAGGTGGGGAGACAGCAAAACGGGAGGCTCTGGGGAAGCGAATCCTTTTGGAGGGCAGGAGGCAGGGTGATGGGCTGGGCCCCAACCCACCCATTGGGATCTCCGTTCCCAAAGCTCTTCACAGCATTCCTTCCTCGGCAGGCTATGGAAATGCAGATCAAAAAGCAGTTCCAGGACACATGCAAAGTGCAGACGAAGCAGTACAAAGCACTGAAGAATCACCAGCTGGAAGTAACTCCAAAGAGTGAGCACAAGACAATTCTGAAGAGTCTGAAGGACGAGCAGACGAGGAAGCTCGCCATCCTGGCCGAGCAGTACGAGCAGAGCATCAACGAGATGATGGCCTCACAGGCGGTAGGTGCAGCATCCTGGGCAGGGCGGGCGTGATGGAGGTGGGTACAGTCAGCCCATGCATCCCTGCAGCATGCGGTGTGGTGGGTTGGTAACAACTGCTTTATAGTGCACCAGGACACACTTTCCCCCTTGTAACAAGCACCTCACAGAACACACAGCTGGGGATTCAGGATTGGATCTGCTCTGAGGCTCCTGCCTCTGTGTGTGCGGTAGCTGCTGTTAGGAAGCCCTTGCTGCCTTCCTCTACCGCCACCAGCACCAGAGGCTGTGGTGCTGAGAGCAAGGGGCACTCTGAGGAGGCAGAGCTGTGTGTCCCTGCTGTCGGAGCGGGGCAGTTCCGCGTGGAGATTCCAACGTTGTTTTCCCAACGCTCCCACAGCTGCGGCTGGATGAGGCCCAAGAAGCGGAATGCCAAGCCCTGAGACTGCAACTCCAGCAGGAGATGGAGCTGCTCAACGCGTATCAGAGCAAAATCAAGATGCAGACAGAAGCACAGCACGAAAGAGAGCTCCAGAAGCTGGAGCAGCGGGTGTCGCTGCGCAGGGCGCATCTCGAGCAGAAGGTACGGTCTGGGGGTGCCTGGCTGCGGCCGCGGGCTCGGGGTGCTGGTGCTGTGCTAAGGGGCTGCTGCCTCTGCTCCCTGCAGATCGAGGAGGAGCTGGCAGCCCTGCAGAAGGAACGCAGCGAGAGGATCAAGTTTCTCTTGGAAAGGCAGGAGCGAGAGATTGAGACGTTTGACATGGAGAGCTTGCGGATGGGCTTTGGGAATTTGGTCACGTTAGAATATCCCAAGGAGGACTATAGATGAGATTAGATTGCTTGATGCCATTGAAAACACACACACACAAAAAAGACAACAAAACAAAGAGGTAAAACCAAGTAAGGAGCAAACTTGCAAACCCAACATTCCCCACGTCACCGGGAGTGCTCTCTCTCTTTCTGTCTCTCTTCCTGACATCGTGTCGGACTTAGTGCCTGTATCTCCTTCCGCCACCGGGGCCCGTGTCCCAGCCCGGTGCAGGACAGCTCCTGGTGGTTCTTCTCCATAGTATGTCCCAGTATTGATGTCTCTGTGCAATGATTCAAAATGTGACAATTTTAATGGCAAAAAAAAAGCAAAAAACCCACAAAAAAAAGGCTCTAACCCCCCCACCCCCCCCCCCCCCCAAGTGGATGTCTGTTGCTTTTGAGCAATCACTCATTTTACCACCAATCGATGAAAGTACAAGCAAAAAAGCACCCACCTCGATTCTGATGGCAAGCTCCAAGCCCAGGGGGAGAGAGACAAATCCGCAGCCTTACCTGAACCAGCTGCTGCATAATTTAATTTTAGTCTTTATTTTTTTGGTATTTATTCATCAGGAATAATTAAATAATAAAAATTTTATTAAAGATTGAAAAAAAAAAACAAAAAAAAAACACAAAAAAAAAAAAGATTTGATACATTTTACAGGACAAGGAAACCACACAAAACCTTAACTCCTGCTGTACATATCAGTGGTGACATTGAGACTTTGGGGACGGGGCGGGGAGGGGGCAGACGTGGTGATTTTTAGCAGCGCCGAGGCGGGGACGGGGCCTCGCTCCTCGGCATCAGCTCTTTGATTGTATCATAAATCCTTTTCTGCTGTCGCAGAGAATGGGAATTGACACTTCACAAAGGAGCCCACAGGATTCCCGGTAGCACAAATTGGGCTTTGTCAAATCGTGTATTTTGTGTATAGAAGGAAAAATTTAAGGAGAGCTTTTACTTATTTTCATATTGTATTTTAACTGGTTCTCTGATCAGAACTTTTTTTACTTCTTTCCCCCTTTCCCCTCTTCCCCTCCCAGCGCTCGGGGCCCGGCCCCGTCCTCTCGGCTCATCCCCAGCCCCTTTTTCTGTTCTCTGCTTTACTTTTGGCTTTCTTTGCTTTAGTTCTTGGGTTTTCTTTCTTTGTCCCTGCCCCCAGCCCACCCCCCACCCACCCCCCCCGATCTTGGTCACGAATCTTGCATTCTCCACACTTTCAAACTGTGTATTTTCTTACAATAAAAAGAGAAAAAACCAAGGCTTTACTTCTTTTGCATGCACTTTAAGAATAAAAGAGAAGAAAATGAAACAAAAAAACACACCCCCCCCCCCCCCAACGCCCCCATTTTTCAGGTTCCGAGGAAGAGCATGAATTAACTGTCAGAGCTTTTACTTATATTTGTAAATAAAAGTGTTCATCACAACGCGTGCCTGTGTCATTGTGGGGCCCGGCCCGGCGCAGCGCCGGGGGTGGATGGATGGGGGGAGCACAGGGAGGACACCCCCCCACCACGTGGGTGTTACCCCAATCCTGCTGTTCCAGGCAGGGAAGGGGTTGAGGGTGGGTTTAGTCCCAGGGGGGATGAGCTGATGGGCCCCTGCTGCCTGATCCGCTTGGTCATGGGGCTGTTTCCCACCTGGATTGCCTGGTTTAATGGCTGGGTTGACCAGCTGCCTTGGGGTAGAACACAAGCCCCTTCCTCAGTTCCAGACTCGCTTCCTTTGAGGAAGGGGCCAGTTTAAAGCTTTGAGTTCCATGAAGTACAATTAGCACAGCATCCCAGCCTGGTTTGGATTGGAAGGGACCTTAAAGCTCCTCCAGCTCTAACCCCTGCCACGGGCAGGGACCCCTTCCACTGGAGCAGCTTGCTCCAAGCCCCTGTGTCCAACCTGGCCTTGAGCACTGCCAGGGATGGGGCAGCCGCAGCTCCTCTGGGACTTACACTGCCCTCATCTTTCAACCCTGTCAAGATGCCAGACTGGACCGAAGGCTCGTTTTCCACTTTAAGCACTCAGGAGGCCCCACCGGGCCTCGCTGCTGGAGCATCAGGACAACCAGGATGCTGGAGCCTGGCTGCAGCTCAGGTAACGCTGGTGGAGCCTCTTGCGGTGGTGCTGTGGGCTCCTGTGGGGTGATGAGGCTTCCAGTTCTGCACCCATGTGGGGCAGCCCAGGGGTCACCGCTGCAGGAGGGGCTCTGCTGCAGAGGTTCAAGGTTGGTGACAGAAGGGTCTCAGGGGATCAATCACCCTGCTGATGCGTTAGGGCAGCGTCAGTAGCACGCTGAGAAGTGTCCTCTCTGCAGCTGTAAAGCCAGCCTGGCAGCACCGTGTGCTGTGACGGCAAGCTGAGCCTCGAGGTGAGTGGATATAGACTAACTGGATCTAACCAGGGTTAACTTGTTGGATAGGACGTGGCTGCTTGGAGCTGCGCTCCTCCGGCACCTCCAGTTCTAGGGCGGGCTGCCGGGAGGGTGCATCACCACTCTGCACCAGGAGGAAAGGAACGGTGACCCCAAGCTGCCCCCCTCCAGCCCCCCAAGGCAACAACCACACCGTCCACCGTGGTACGTTTTTAATTGCACTGTGAGCAAACAGCACACGGACATGGGGTCACAACACAACTCCAACAAAGGAAGTGGGCTCTCGGCTTCGAGTGGCAACAGAACAGAAGGCAGTGCTATAAATCAGCTTAGCTGCACCTTCACTACTCTAGTGGTTCATTGCAGTGGAGGCACTGGCCAAAGGCTTGAGGGTAAAAGGAATACAAGCCAGAAATGAGGGTTTCCCTTCGCCTGCCCCCTCCTCTCCTGGCAAAGGGAGCCTACGCAGCCAGCACCACCCCAGAAGTGGTTCTGTACCCACACCACCTTCAGTACAGCAGGGACAATAACACAGGTCTGGCTTCCCTTGAGCAGGTCAGCCTGGGGGTGGTGGCCCTTACAGTGATCACCTGGATGTGCGGGAGCCAGCAGAAGCACAGCACGGGGCTGGAGCACACGGACACGGCGCAGGCTCGGGCAGGGCAGGGGCAGGGGCAGGTTACAGCTCCAGGAACGGGAGCAGTCAGGTTTGATTCACTAATGAAACAGAACTACAGCCACGCGCTCCGAGCAGCCCGGTCCCCGGGGTGCTGCACAGGGCTTCCTCACCGCCCCGCGCCCTACTTGCCCGAGAGCTGCTCGTACAGCTTGGGCACGTAGTCATCCCACTCGGCCTGGTAGCACGTGCCAGCCACCGGCACCCCCAGCTCGTACTTGCTGCGGAAAGAGGCCACCTTGAACTTGCCTCGCTTGTCCCCGGAGCGGTTGGAGAGGATGGGCTCGTTGCAGGACAGCGGCTTGGGCTGCTCGTACACCAGCCACACGTAGCGGTGCAGCCCTGCGGGGAGCAACACAGCGTTACCAGGGCCGCGCACCTGCAATTCCCGGGGCCAGGTCTGCTCTGAAGTGACCCCGGGAGTGCTGGGGAATGGATGCCTGCATTCCCCAGGCCTGGAATGCAGCCTGAGTATGTTGTGTGTAACTGTGATGGCCTTGAAGCAGGCAGCTATTCCTAGCGCCCATGAGCAGCCACAAGCTGTGCTGTGTGGGCCATTCCTGCAGCATGGCATGTGCCAAGCAGGCAGCCAGTTTCCTGCAGAGCTCCCACCCTCCTCTCTGCATCTGATCCACGCAGCACCACTGTGCCTAGAGCATGCGAACTGCCACGTGGAAGTACCAACCTGTCCCTTTGGGAGGTCCGGAGCCGACGTAATCGGACAGCACAGTCCCGCTGCTCACGTTGTTGCCTTTCATGTTGGTCACCAGGAAGTGATGCCATTCCCTGGAAGGAGAATGGCAAAAAGCAGTGAGGCTGCACCACAGCCCCAGCAAGACCCTTCACTGCCCCAGGCTGCTGCTTTGCTGCAGTCGGCGCAGGGTAACTGCAGCTGAAGAGCTGCCACTCCTTGTTTGCCAATCCCAGAGATACCAGTCCTAGAGCAAAGTCTGCCCTCCTGCCCTGTGGCTCTGTGATACCCAAAGCCTGGCTTGAGACGGGTGAGCTGGCCCCAGGTTTAAGCCTGCACTGCCAGCACAGACAGCCCTAATTCTAACTCGCACACACGCCATATTAAAGCAAGCAGATGATGTGCTTCTCTAAGCTACAACAGACCTTCAACCACCCCTGGCAAAAGCAGCTGCTCCTCCCCATGCTGTCCCTGTCTCAAGGAGAGATGCAAGGGCACAGACTCTGCTGCACCTTAGGTGGAGCACGCTCCTGACCCCCTGCTCAGAGCAAGAGGGATGCTCCGCTTTCCCCAGTCAACCCAGGGAGCTGCCCCATCCCCATTACCTGAACTTTGGGTCCTTCCTACTGGGCGCGTCTGGGTCTGTGAGAACCAGGGTATAAAGCTTCTGGGGATCACAGCCATCCCATTCAATGCTGGTGGGGCGATTCTGCACCTGGAGGGACGGCAGCGTTAGCGGGAGCAGCCAGCTCCACGCCAGCCGTACCGCACACACGCCCGCCCACCGCAGGCATCAGCAACCGCCCAGTTCAAGGCCGTTCGTACCAGCTCACGCCCAGCTTATCGGAGCCGCCGGGATTCCTCCCGCAGCACGGAGCGGGGCCGGACCGCACCGCGCAGCCCCCCTACAAGAGCCAACAGCAAAGCCCAGGGAGGCTTTGCACCCGGTGAGGCTCCCATCGGAGCTGCCAGAACGGAGGCCCAAGAGGCCCGGCCGGCCCCCGCCATTCTGCAGCGCCCTCCTGCGCCACAGGCCGGGCCCTCACTCACCTGAGTGGGCGTGAGCACCTTGCCCAGCTCGTCTATCTCCACGGAGCCATACTTGACCCGCAAAGGCTGCGCCGGCTTCTGCTCCACCTCGGTGAGGCTCAGCGGCCCGCTCCACAGCGCCAGGTCCACGGGCATGGCTCCGGCTGCACCGCGCTGCGCTCCGCGGCCTCTGCCCCCGCCCCCTGCTCCCATTGGTGGAGACGCGCCGAGAGCCGCGCACCAGCTCCAGCTGTTAGGGCGCCCCCAAGCGGTGCCGCCCGGTGTTGGCGCAGGGCGGGGGGGGCGAGCTCTGCCGCCCCTGTGTTAATTCGGTTAATTAGGTTAATTAGGTTAATTAGGTTAATTAGGTGAGGCGCGGAGCTGGGCGTGTTGTGCCCTCCCCAGGCGGTCCTGGAGGAACCTGAGGCCCTTGTTGTGGCGCTCAGAGGAATAACCTGCGTATTGCCGCCTAGAAGCTGCAGTGGTAACACCAGGCAGCGCCATTGGGGTCACTTGGCCCCGCTTAGCACGGACACCTACACTGGGACCATTTCTCCTCACGCACCCACCGCTTTCACTCAGCTGGCTGTGCTGTGGTACCTTCACATCCAGGGGACACCTTTGATAACAGCGTTAATAAATGTACAAAGGGAAAACACAGGGGATTGTATAAGAGAGTTAGAAGAATCCCTTGCTTAAACAAAAGTATTGTCTGCTGTAAACACCGATCATGCTTACTACACAGAACAAGGCACAAACTACCGATAAGGGGAGGAGACAGAGGCCTGATTCTACTGATAAGCAACTATTGACAAGGAAATGCGAATGTCTGGGTCTATTGATAAGGGGGAGAAGCTGATGATTTATGGATGAGGTCCCGACTAAACCCTAAAGCCATGCGCGAAGATTAAAAGGTGAGAAGTTTAAGAGGAAGACTCATCTACTTCATCTTGAGACCCCTGCCCATGACCACAGCAGGCACTGCGCAGGCGCAAAGGACCTTCTAGCTCATTATAATACGAGGCGGGGACAGATACTAAATATGTATGGCTGTATCAGTAATCTAATGCATATGTATGCCTTAAGGGAATAAATGTAAAGGAGAAACGACCCTGGGTGTGCATACTTTGGAGGAGCGATCCCCATGCACCTGGGCGCTGAATAAAGCATTTCTGCTTTACAACTTTAACGAGCTGTGGAGTCAATCCGCGTATCGCCTTCAAACGTGAAAGCATTCGTATCTTTCCTGGTCGCCGGTGGCCTTGGGGTCCCTCCAGCTGCAGAGCAGCTCATCCTCTGCCCCTTCCACCTGCTTCCTCCTCCTCCCCATCCTCCTCCGTGCTCTGCTTCTGCCCAGTTTTGCCTTCACCTGTTGCCTGTTTTTTAACGCCATCGCCAAGCACCACACCGCTTGTGGCGAAGCTCGCAGCCATTTACCGCTGCGCTTCCCGCTCCCGTTGCTCTTGGGGTGTCTCTAAGCCGTTGAATTACGGCCGATCCTCTGGGTGGGGGGTTTCGCTTACTACCTCTGCTTCGGTTTGCTGTGGAAGCACCATCCTCGTCCTGCTAACCATCCCCGACCCCGGGGCTGCGCCCGCGGCCATAGCCCGGCTCCCCGGGCAGCACAACCGGCCCTGAGGGGGGTACCCAAGATGGCGGGCGCGGCCGGGGGGGCGCCCAAGATGGCGGCCTCCAAGATGGCGGGGTCCGACCCAGGGACCCCCGGCCCCGGCCGGCGCAGCGGCAGGCGGGCGGGCCCGGCCGGAGCTGCCCGCCTTCTTCCCCTGCCCGCTGGCCGGGGCGGGGGCCGGGAGGCTCGTTGCGGCGGCGATGCGGCTCCCCAGCAGGACGCCGCCAGCGCGGTTCTTCCTCGCCCTGTGTGTGTGGAGGCTGGTGCCGCGCCGGGACGCCGCAGGTAGCGGGGGGCTGAGGGCAGGAGAGCGGCGAGCGCCGGGCGGTGGCCATGACAGCCCTCACCTCAGCCCGGCGCGCACCTGAGCGCAGCTCGGCGGCCGGCCCCGGTGCGGGTTTCTCGGGTTAAAAAGTACTTTTTTGTGTGCATAAAATAACGCGGTTCCCGTTGGAAGCAAGCGGGGCGGATGCTGAGGGGGGGTGGAAGGGGGGACTGCTGCAGAGCCCTGTGGGATGCCATTGGCAGTGAAGGCAGGGGAGGGGGGTCTCGGCCGTTCCTGAGTTTTCCATCAGTTTTCCATCAGTTTTCCATCAGTTTTCCATCAGTTTTCCATCTTCCTCATCACCAACACTGGGGTGGCTTTCGTCTCCTTTTCGGAGCCTGAGCTCCCCAGGGATGCGGCTACGTGGACAAGTGGTCCCCGGAACGTGGCCAAGCGTGGCCGTTGCTGTTCGCTGTATGGGTGCTCAAACACTGCTCGCCTTCGGGTCTCTGTTGGCCTCCTCTGTGGCAGAAGTGCTTTGTGCTTGCTTTCCTGTTGGGTCTCTTAAGCTGCGTCCCTCCTCTTGATCGTGTCTACAGCGAACATTTGTAGTGCCAAATGGGTACTGGGGATAGTTTGGCTGCAGGGCCCTTAACAAGCACCTCCGATGGCTGGTGTATATCACAGAGACCTGAACAGATACCGTGTCTTTGTGTGTGTATATCTATATTTCATATATGTATATATACAGGTCTTTGTGTATAATATATACCATATATATATATATATATAGGTCTTTGCATATGTATCATCTATATATACAGGTCGTTGTGTGTAATATATATGCATATGTACAGGTCATTGTGTGTAATATATATACATGTGTACAGGTCATTGTGTGTAATGTATATATATGTATACAGGCCTTGCGTGTAATATGTATCATATATATATAAACAGGTCTTTGCATATAATATATATCATCTATATATACAGGTCTTTGTGTATGATATATATCGTATATATATGTACAGCTCTTTGTGTATAATATATATGTATACAGGTCTTTCTTATATACCATATATAGATACAGGTCATTGTGTGTAATATATATCATATATATATATGTGAGATAGATATATAGATATAGAGAGAGAGATATATAGGTCTTTGCTGGCAGAAGAGGGCTTTGCCAGTTCCCTACATCCCTAACGCTGTCCCTTCCGTTTTGCAGGAACAGAGGAAGTGGTCTTCGGGAAGGTTGGAGGAAGCATCCTCCTTTTGTGCCGCAATGTCTCCAAAGAAGCCACCGAGGTGCTGTGGTTCCAAGGGGATCCACGCTCTTTCCCCCCGCTCTTCTCCTCAAGGGTCGCCTTCCCCCCGGATGTCCGCTTCTCCCTGGTTGACAACAGCTCTCTGAGCATCACAGAGCTGCGTGCGCAGGATGAAGGCAACTACACCTGCAAGGAGGTGCTGAACAAGACGGACCATGAGCACAGGGTCCAGCTCCTGGTAGCCAGTAAGTTTGTCCTGCGTCTCGAATTCCCTCCCCTCAGTCCCACAGGAGCCCGCATTCATTTGCAGTGCTGGAAAAGCAATGTCAAATAGGGCAAGGTGGCCACATCGAGCAAAACCTGTGGGCAGGCTGGTGCTGCTCAGTTACAGGTTCACTCACAAGCACCAGGCTGTGTATCTATAAGGTCTGTCAAGGATCAGTTGTGTGTGATGCTGAGGATGAAGCGCCAGCAGTGAAGTCTTCACTCTGTCTCTTCAGTTCCTTCCTCGTTGGTGAAGATGAACTAGTTTTTGGACAGATCTTTCATATCCTGTGCTTGGTCCTGTGCCTCAGAACGTGGCTGACTTGATATATGTTAGGATGGGGGCTGCTGCTTACTGCCTTACAGACTGTTTGAAATCGATGTGCTGTGCTGCTCCTTTCAGTGGGAGAATGGAGGGACCTCAGCTCAGAAGTTGTCTGTGCCAGGTCTGGCAGTGCAGCCTTCCGAATTTGATGGAAACACCCCATTCCTTAAATTTACTGCTGGGAGCGTGCCAGCGCAGGCCATTCTTTCAGCTTTTTGTCCTGTTGTGTGTTTTGGTGCTCTCTCCCATCTGTGTTTCGTTCATTCTTCCCCTTCGAACCCTTCACAAGCACAGGCTGGAGAGCTCTCAAGTCACATTGCACACTGCTGGTGCAGGACCATTATCCTCCCTGGATGCCTCATCTCTTCTGTGCAACAGCCTCGTCCACATTAGGAGGTCCTGTGGCTGGTGCCATTCTTGGACCCTTCCCTAAGTCAAATCAGCTGTGAGCTGGGCTCTGAGCTGCTGGCCTCTGTGCCAGCTGAGTCCATGTTACAGGGTTGAGGAGAGGGAAGGGCTGTTGTCAGTCTGCGTGTTTTGGTGACACTCTGTGCTCTGTCGGCCCCTTCCTTTCATGCTGGGCTTTCTGTCAACGCCTGCTGTATGTGAGAGGTGTTTTCTGTTTGCATTCAGGGTGTTGCTTCCTCCTCGGTGTTTGTAAAAGTTGTGCCTGTTCTGTACAGATTCAAGCTCGGAAAGGTCACATTCATTCCTGTGTCAAGGCACTTGCAGATGAGCTTTGCAGGGTCACAGAGAGCTGGAGTGAGGGACTCAAAGCCCAGCCTGCTTCAGAGAATATATACATGCAGGCACAGCACTGAGGAGGGGGAGCCCTCAATCTGGAGCACTGGTGCCAAACCCACAAGAGCAAAAGATACCTATGGCATGCTGAGTGTTGGTGCTGCCTCTGAGCTTCATTGATTAGCCTGGGATTAACGTGTAAATTAATTTCCAGAGGTGACCTGGGACAGTGGTGTGCCCTGAAATAGGCAAGAGAGGTGTTTCTGGTGGTGCTTTAGGTCAGCAGAAGCAGCATCAGCAAACACTAGAGGTTGAAGCTTCTCAGCTGTCTCATGGGTTGCAGTAAAAGTTCTCTGTTTGCTCAACACTGCATTTAAAACACCCACAAGCAGTAGAGCTGCTGGCAACACAACAAAGGTGCAGCCCTGCCTTGAGCTGCTGGTCTGTGTTTGTTCTGGATGGGAAGCATAAGGTGTGCATTGCACATCTCCGAGGGATTCCTGGATATGGTTGCATCCAATGTGATACAAGCTGCTGTGGGCTTTTCTGTGGGCATGAGATCCTTTTTGCTGGTGTTTTGGTTGAGGGAGATTGGAGGTTTTTAGGTCTTTATGGTTTGTTAACGCGTTGGGAACAGATCTCTGTTGGCATTTAGGCACTGGAGTTGTACTGGGAGAGCCTGGGAGTCCAGAATGTGAAGCACATTCCTCCTGTGCTGGGTCTGCCTCTCGAAGTGGGGCAGTTTGTGGTGGTTGAGGCTGACAGGTTGCTGTTGTTATCCACAGCCAGGGTTTGGGGTCAGTTGTGATCCTCCCCAGAGCTGAGGCAGAGGAAGTGGTGTCAAGAAATTCCTTGCCAAAGCTGGATGGTTTCAAAGATTATACGAGCTGTGTGTCTATAGTTCCTGGAAAGCCAAGCCCCAGGAAGGTATGAGTGGAGCTCACAGGGGTTTTGCCATGATGGTGGCTTGTTTCCTTTGTCATTTGAAAGTCACTTGAATAAACACTCCACAGAATAAATCCCAGGCATCCCTCTGACACCTCCTGTGTGGGGCTGAGCTCTCAGTGGTGTCTGGTTGGGTCAGGTAAGCCAGCCACAGGGGCACAGTGTGCTAATGCTGCCTGGATCAGAGTCCAGAATCCCTGTGGCTGTTAAACGGACACTGTGTCTGTCTAAGCATGGGTGTGTGCCTGAGGAACCATCCCATGGGAGACACTCGGGAACTCTTGCTGCATAAAGCCCTGCTCTGCCTGAGGGCTTGCTCTTGGGTTTCTATTGGCTTCTGCCCTGCTCCTGACACCATGTTCCTGTGGTTCCTGTATTTAAATAACAAACACAGTCGTTGGGGTGATGAGGTGGCCCAGGCACAAGGCCAGCAGTGACTTACCCTGCTGCTGGAGTTTGTCCCCGCTGCTGCAGCGTGGTGTGGACACAGAGTGTGCTGTGCACATGAGCAATACCATGTGGCAGTGACAGTGGTGCTGGGCAGGAGCAGAGCACGCTTGCTTTGGCTTCAGTGGCACGTATCTGTGGCTCTGCAAGCTGGAGTCACCCTGTGGGCAGAGCACCTTGTACATTAGGAACAGCCTCTTCCTTCACCATGCACTGCGTGTGCTGGGGGAGTGCTCCAGCTTGGAGCTGGTGGCTCTGAGGAGCTGGTGGCTTGTCCCTGGGCAAGAGCCCTGATGCTTTCCATGTTCCCTTGAGAAATCTCAATGCTTGTCTCAGTGATGGGGACAGGTAGAGCCTTGTTGTCAAGTAGCGTGAATCGGTGTCACCCCTTCGTAGCTGTGGCATGAGGACCAAGGGCAGGGTGGAGATTTGGTTCCCCCACTGTGTTTTTAGGTGCTTATCTTATGCTTTAGGTGCTCCATTGGATAAAGCTGTGACAATGATCTTTTTCCTCCCTGTGCAATAGTCCCCCAAGGCTTGGCTGTGGCTGCTGTGACAGCCCCTGCTTGGTCTCTGTTGGCTGTCCTTCAGAGCTGTGCTCCCCTGGGGCTGTGGGACACAGGTCAGGGAGGAGATAAAGCAGGGAAACCAGGAAGGTTTCAAGGGGAATGATGTCAAACCCTGGGGGAGTTCCAGCCCCTGGGGCACCAAGAGCTGTGACCTGAAAGTGTCTCTAACCACGTGATGTCCTTTCTGATAGATCCACCCCAGTCAACCCCAAAGTGCTGGGCTGAGACCTCCGCATCGGGGCTGATGCTGCAGCTGGTTTGCAGCTGGCCTGGGGGGTATCCCCACCCCACCCTGCACTGGAGAGAAGAGGGCCAGGACCTGGAGAACTCGAGCTGGGTGCTCAGCTCCACGAGCTCCTCGGACACCCACGTGGAAACGCTCAACAGCTCCCACCTCTCCCACCGCAAAGTGTTCAAGTGTGTGGGGAGCCACGTGGTCAGGCAGGAGGAGCCCACGTGCACTGTGGAGATAAGTGAGTTCTCTTGCCCACCTTAATGGCCAGTCATGAGCCTGCTGATGGCGGGGCAGGCAGCAGCTCTGGTCATCCTCTGCCCTCCAGAGCACTAAAGCAGGGCTCAGGCAAGACAGGCTTGCAGGCACTTGCTGCTTTCAAGCACTTGCCTGCTGCAGGGGGAGATGCTAGGAGGAGCAGGGCTGGGCTTGTGCAGAGGTGACTGCCCAAGGCATGGAAGTCCTGCAGTTGAGATCCATCAGGGCACAGCTGCAGGCGAGTTGTGTTTCGGGTACATCTTCTGGGGCTGAATCTCCCCACACGAAGCTTTTCACCTGTGCAAGCACTGTGTGAAAGTGGGAGGTGGTTTTAGTGCCTTGCTCAGCTTGACATTAAGTTTGGTAGGGCTGGGCTTAGGGGAGGAAGGTCATGGATGTCCCCAGACCCCCATCAGGCAGCTGAGGGATCTGACTAAAGCTGCTTTGGGAAACCTGAGCTGTATTTATCCTCCTTTGTCAGAGCTACACAAGAGCTCTGCTGATCCCAAGGAACAATCCTGGGCTGCCTTTCCCCTCTCTGCCGTCTTCCCACTGGCAAATATAAATCTGTCTGTCCCACTGGGGATACAAAGATGGGTGCCAGGAAAGCAGTGTGAAATTGCTCAGATTGTCCTTGGGAGGCTGCTGCAGTCCTGCGAGTGAGCTGAATGCCAAACCCTCAGTGCTCAAGCCCAGACTCCTGCCTGACCTCCTCCTGTTAATGATTATTGATCAGCCAGGTGCTGATTGCTCCTTCTGTTAAACTCCTCCATTCCCTCCCCGACTCTTTCCTTGTTCCTCTTGCCCTGGGGCTGCTCAGAAATCCCTTCACTGGAATCAGATCCCCCAAAGACCTGCTTTGTGGGTGACAGCGTGACCCTGACGTGCCGAGTGACCGAGAGCACCCCATCAGCGAGGCTTACGTGGCTGCGGGGCATCACCCAGCCAGGGGCAGAGATCCAGCCTGGAGGCAGGTACCTCATCGCCCAGGAGGGCAACGTGTCCCGGCTCACCATCCAGAACTGCTCCCAGGCCACCGATGGGGGCTGCTACGTCTGCAAGGCTCAGAACCCCGTGGGGCTGAGGGAGCTCTTCGTCTGCCTCACAGTGAAGCGTGAGTGGGGACTGTGGGGACACAGCTCACTGGGGCCATTTGCCACTAGAGTCTTCTTTGCCTTCCATACATCCTTTGATGTATGGAGCTGTCTTTTGATGCTTCCCATGCTCTTGTGGCAAGCGTTGATGCAGGACTGGCTCCCTTCAGCCCAGGGTGAAAAGGACCAATTCCCCTCCCCTCAGAGCAGTGGGCCTGAGAGGGACATCCTTAATCCCTCATGGGGATTGTGAGCTCAGAGGAGCACCTCCAAGAGCCAAGCTGCTCGACGTGCAGTGGGCAGGGGTTGATTTACTGTCACTAAATGTATGTGGGCACAAACCCAGTGGCTGCGCTGGTCACTTCTTTCTAAGTCAATGAAGCTTGAGTGGCTGAAACCCTCACCCTTTGTGCTGGTGAGACTGTTTCTGGGATGGGAAATGGGAGCTGAGACAGCACCAGGACCTGCTCTGGTACTTGCGCTGAAAATTCCTCATCCACCCGTGTCCCTGACAAGCTGACCTCCTGTGTCTCCTCTCCACAGAGCCAGTGAACATTGTTGGGGTCGTGGGTGCTGTGGTGGTCCTGTCCCTGCTGGCTGTCCTCACCGTCACTGGGGTTGTCTTGTACTACAGTCCCCTGCTGTGCCTCAGAGGTAGGAGCTCTGCTCTGTACGGGGAGGGGGTCGGTCTGGTTTTATCCCCAACCTGCTTGTCCTTCCGGATGTGCTGGAGTCAGGCACTGATGATCACCCCAGCCCTTGGGCCTCACCCTGCTCCTGGTCATAAACCCTGTCATGTGGGTTTGAAACAGAAGCTGTGCTCTTCCCCTCACCTTCTCCAGGGAGCTGTCCTGTGATGGGCCTTCTCCCCTTTCCTTGTGACCCCTCTGATGCTGCCGTTGCATACATGGGCAGATCACCTTCCTGGCTGAGCCTCCATGTGTGGCTGCCAGAGACCATCCTCTTCCAGGCAGGGTAGACATGGCTTGTGCAGTAAAACCAGGACTGCTCTGGGGCTGGTTTCTAATGCTCTTTCCCTTGCCTTCTCTCCCATTCAGGTGCTGCATTCAGGTAAGTGCTGATGTTCCTCAGCCCAGTCCCATGAGGCCTCACTAGTGAGGCTTGTGTCAGAGGAGAGGGACCCACCTCTGAGGCAGGAGCCATTCCCAGAGCAAAGCTGTCCTTACCTGGGAGCTGTGCCTGTGGAAGCGGGTGGTGGGGCTGGCATGGGTGCAGGAGCCAGAGGTTGAAGGGGAGAGAGGGGGACACATGGCATCAGAGCAGGAGCAGGATCCCGGTCACTTTGGGGTTGCACAGGGACAGTGCAGTCGAAGAGGAGTAACGGGTTTGCACCGTGTCCTTATCCCCTCAGGAAGGATGCACATGAACAAGTGCCGCCTTGGGGTTTGGGTGGGTGCACCTGGTTTCTTCCCCACTTCCAGCTTGCGCTCCTCCTGGCCCTGCTCCTTCCCTTGCCCCTCTTCCCACAGCTGTGGAGCTGCGGCATGGTGCCAGCATTTCCCCACCGGTACAGGAGGGGGGACGGCTCCTCTCTGGAGGGGCTGGTGCAGTTTAGTACATGAATGGTTGTGAAGTGGTTGGAGGACTTGGGAAGTGAATGGGAAGCAGTGCAGAATGCGGTGGTGGTCTGAAACCAGCTGGGTTTGCGCGTGGTTAGTGCAGGGTTGGAGGAGTCCATCAACGTTGGTCATTTTGGGGTAGAGGCTGATCAAAGCCCAGGGGCACAGGCTGGAGGGCGTCAGGACAGGCTGTCCTCAGCCTTTTAGCGTCTGCGTGCTCTGCTCCTCGCAGGAATCAAGACTCGGGTGATGTCCTAGTGCTGGTGGACTCAGATGATGACGATGGGGATGGGGAAGAAGAGGCCATGAGCAGTTCCGCCAAGCAGGAGGTGCTGGCGCTGGTCAACGGGAGCAGCGTTCGGGCTCCTTATCTCAACTGCCTTATGGAAGGTGAGCCCTGGTGCCTTCTGCAGCCTCTGCCTGCCGGCAGGAAGGAATTCCTGTTCTCTGGCTCCTTGGCTCCTGCTGAGATGCTGCTGCTCTGTGCCCTGCGCAGGTGATGATGGTGAGCAGCACGGCAGGGGCTCTGCAGAGGAAATGAGGGGAGAGGAGACACAAGGCTCGTAGTTCCATGAAGCAGAAGCACACAGAGCTCCAGCTGGATGCCCAGGGCCGGGCACATCCTTGCTGTGTGGCTGAGCACAGGCTGTCCTCAGCGGGCTGGATCGGTCAGAGCATCCCCACTGCCTTCTCCACTCGCCCCTTCGCCAGCTTTCCCTCTGTCCTTCCCCAGCCACGTGTCTCCATTTCCCCCCTTTCACCTTCCTCTTCCTCTCAGATGCCTTTTGAACAAGGTGGCACCCGGTGCAGGCAGAGCTCACAAGTGGGTGTCTGTAGCCTGCTCCCCTTGATGGACCCAGGTATCAGTATGGGGCTGTGCCTTGGTCCCCATGACCAGTGCTGGGGTTGCAGGAGTGCGATGGAGAAAGTCACTGCGGGGCCACGATGGTCCTGGGATGGCAGAAGAAAGAAGTGATGCGTGGGCAGGACATGGGTGCTGCTGACCATAGGGGGCTTTATTGGTTTTATTATAAACATTTTTCCCTTAATCCTTCTGGAATGCTGCTCCATGCCTAAGTTGGGGGTTACCTGGCAGTGGTTTTGAGGGGGGTGCCCGGCTGTGGTGGGAAGCACGGAGGGAACTTAGGGAGGGGATGAGGGGAGCAGGATCCGCATGGAGAGGAGCAGAGGGCTCTCTGCAGGAGGGGACCAGCAGTAATCAACTGTGTGGAGTGGGAGTGATGGAGAAGGGAGTGCACAGAGGGGACCTGAGGGCATGTGAAGGGTAACGGGGGATGAGGGGGGTCTGATGGCGCGTGGGGTGGAAAGGGGAGGCATTCCTGGGCATGCAGAGAGGGGGTGAAGTGTGCTGAGAGAGCAGTGAGAGAGGGAGGAGGGATGGGGACACCCCTGAGCGCCCGGTGGGGCAGTGCTTGGGACCTGGTGGTGTGCGGCGCGCTCTGAAGGGGCGATGGAGCCTGGAGCAGGGGCTGCGGGCTGGGGCGCTGCAGTGCGGGGTGGGCTTAGAGGGCTGCAAGCGTCCCCAGGAGCCCCAGTGCAGTCCCTGTGCTTGGAGCCGGCCGGGAAAAGCCCAGGGAGCAGCCGGAGCCTGCGGCTGCCCCTGGCAACGGTGTTGTGCTGTCGCCGTCCCGGCTGCCCGTCCTCCGCGCTGGGGAGGCGCCGGCAGGGATGGCCCTGGACCTGGAGGAGCATCTGAGCAGGGCTTTCCGGGACAAGCTGCGGCTGCCGTGAGTGAGATCCATCCCCGGGGACGGGCAGAGGCGCTGCCCGACACGCTCCCGCGTGCCTTTCACACCATTCCCCCTGCTCCAGGAGCAGAGCTCCCGCTGCCGCCCTTGGAAGGAGGCATCTGCAGAGGTGCTGCCCCGCTGTGGGCTGTGGGGAGGTAGAGGGGGATGCCCCAGGGTCTAATCGGTTGTGCCAAGATGCCCATCCCATTCCTTGGAACGCTGCTCCAAGTGGGGGTGAGGCTGAAGTGGGGAGGGAGGGTGGGTGATGCCCGGGAAGGCAGGGATAACGCCACCACCACCAACTCCCGCATGGAGAAGCAGGCCCTGCTCCCGGTGCTGAGCCCAGCCCGGCAGCCGTGGCCCCTGCGGGTCCTGCTCGTGCCATGGAGCCGGGTTCCCCGCTCCTGGGCACGGTGAGCTCCACGCGGCCCGTGGCAGGATGGTGCCGGTGCCGGGCGGTGTCGCGCCGCGGCCCTCCATGCGCTTGCTGCTGAAGAGACGGGAGGTGGCGGAGGTGCAGCGGGCGCTGCAGGGGCAGCGGGAGGTAAGGGCTGACCCCAGCCCCGCCGGGGGTCCCCAGCCCAGGTGCTGCGCCCCTGGCACAGCGCGGGCTGTCCATGGGATGCTGCCATCCCCCGTGTTCCTGCAGGAGGTCCGGCACAGGATGGAGCGCCTGGCACAGCGCCGGCAGCGGCTGGACCAGAGGGAACAGCGGCTCCGGGACGTTGTCCTCGAATTCACTGCCTTCCTCAAGGTGCTGTGCAGGGGTTGGGGCTGGGGCGGCCGTGGGGGTCCTGCTGACCCCGTCCCCACACCACAGGCTTCAGCAGCGAGGCAGGAGCAGGCGCTGCAGCGAGCAGCAGAGGCGCGGGCACAGGCAGCGGAGCAGGATGCTGAGGCCACCCACCTGCACCAGCAGCTTGCAGGGCTGCAGGGGCGCAGGGACCGCCTAGCCCAGCGCCTCCGGAGCCTCCAACGCTTCCACAGCTACCTGCAGGACGTGCTGGCCAGGACGGGGCAGGTGAGCACATCCCCAAGCTCCTTGTGTGGGGCCAGCCCCATGGGGCGCAGCGGCCCCCATTCCCCTGCGGGCTCTGAGCCCCCTCTCACTACCCAGTTCCAGGACGCCCCGTCCATGCTGGCCCATTTCGAGGCACTGCTGGCCCTGCGGGCAGCCCTGGCGCAGGAGGCAGAAGCGGGGCAGGAGCAGCTGGCACGGGGCTGGGCACAGCTCCGGGGGTACCGCGAGGAGACCCTCGGGGAGCTCCTGTGCATCGCCACCGAGCGGGCCCAGCTCCGCGCGTGCCTGGAGGCTGCCCACCGTGAGGTGCTGCAGGGGGTAAGGAGGGACGTGGGGTGCATAAGGACCAGGAGAGGGGCAGCAGAAGCACCCCAAAACCTGACGAAGAGGGGGATCCCCAGTGTGGTGGTGGGGGGGAAGCTGGCGCACATCCCCTGGGCTGAGCCGGGGTTCCCCATGCGCCCATAAAGCAGCATCAGCCGTGCTTGGGGGAGACACAGCCAGGACCCCGCGGTGTCCCTGTCCCATCAGGGGAGGGGTTGCAGGGGTCGTGGCTGGAAGTGGGGCAAGGGCTCTCTGTTGTTCTGTGCCCAGGAGTCCTGCTGGGCCCATGCCCAAAGCATGGCCACCGAGAAGACCCTGCTGCTGGCGCAGATCAAGCTGGCAGCGCTCAACCTCTTCCACCTCGCCACTGCGCCGCTCAGGGTCCGCACCGACGTGGCCCTGGAGGACACCGAGGCGCAGCTGGACACGGTCAGTGCAGCCTCTCCCCCGGGCAGGGGCACACGGGGCTGTTCCTGTCCTCGGGTGGCTGTGGCATGAGGCTCCCGTCCGCAGGTGCTGCTCTGCATGCAGGACCTGGCTGCCATCTGTGCTGAGCTGCGCCCCAGGCAGCCGGGGCCGTGTCCTGCAGCCACCAGCGTGCACCACAGGGGTGCCGGCGTGCCACCGAGCCACGAGTAACCCCCTGGGACCACCGCTGCCATGGCCGGCACGGAGCCACAGCACTGGGAACGGAGGTCACTGCCTGACACGGCTGGGACCCCCACAAGAGGCACAGTGGGGTGGCACTGCACTGGGGCAGGGCATGGGACACCCCAAGGCAGAGCCTGACCCTACGGGGTACCCTCCTGCAAGCGGGACCTGGGCACCACAGAGGATGGGGGAGCTGCTGCTCATGTTCGGGCTTCATGTTCTGAAGGCATCTCCCATCAAAGCACAAATAAATACTCCCCATCCCTGGCAGTGCTCAAGGCCAGGTTGGACACAGGGGCTTGGAGCAAGCTGCTCCAGTGGAAGGGGTCCCTGCCCGTGGCAGGGGTTGGGGCTGGAGGAGCTTTAAGGTCCCTTCCACCCAAACCATTCCATGGTTATAACCCAGCCGTGCACCCGCAGCATTTGCTTGGTGGTGGCCCAATGCAGGAATCACCCCAGGCACAGCGCTTCCAGCGGGCGCAGAGAGGAGCCCGAGTGCTCCAACCCGGCCATGTATTTAATGCCCCTTTCCCCGGAGCCCAGCCCAGGCGAGGGGGGAGCCGCCGGGGCTCAGCCCCCATCCTTACACCCTCTTCCTCATCTTGCCCTTCTTGGTGCCCCGCACCCTGCGCCCGAAGGCCATCTGCCGCAGCTCCTGCACGCGCTGCCGGTTGCGGGCCTTGAGGCGCTTCAGGCCCCCGCTCTGCAGGAACCGCTGCTTGGCCGCTCTCTTGCGCTGCTTCAGGATCTGCTGCTTGTTCTTCAGCTCCGAGCGCACCCGCGCCGGGGCCTGCGCGGGCCCTGCAGGGGGGACACGGCCAGGCTTGGGGTGAGGCAATGGGGAGGATGATGGCGGAGGGGGGGGGCTTCACCCCTTTCTCCAGGTACTCACCGTGCCCGCGCCGGTGCCTCCCGCGGAGCTGCTCCCGGCTGCGTCCCTCTTCCTCGTCCTCATCCCGCTCGTCAACCTTGTACTTCTGCTTCCACTTCTCATAGCTGCGGCGGGGCGTTAAGGGGACGTGCGGTGGCTCCCCATTGCCCGACCCACTGCGGTGTCTGACCGGCCTCCCCCCCACCCCTGCCCCGCCGTGGGTAGGGGATGGCTCCCCAGGAGCAGGGCGCAGTCACGGGCAGGATACAGGTTGTTCTTGTAGGAGCTGCTGATGTAGCGCCCGCTTTCCGTCTTCACCTTCTTCTTGTCCTCCTGGCCCGTCTGCCCCACGAAACGCTTCTTCTTGCGGTCCCTGTGACAGAGCGGAGGGTGAAGGGACCCCCCGCCCCCAGCCCTGATCCCACCCCCCCAGCCCACAGCCAGTCCCCACTCACCACTTGAGCAGCTGCCTGCTCTTGTTCAGGTTGTGGTTTTCATCGCCCATGAGATCCAGCACGGCTCCGGCTGCCTGCTGCTCGAAGGGGCTGCCCTCGCCACCAACGCTCAGCCTGCAAAGGGCGGGCAGTGAGAGCAGCCCCGCTGGGGCAGGGCAGCAGCAGGAGACCCCCCCCAGCCCCAGACTCACCCCCTCTCGCTCTCGAAGTCCTTGGGCCTGTATGGGATGTAGAAGTCCTTGTCCTGCTGTGCCGACTGCTGCAGCTTCTTCCTGGGGCCGCCTTCTGCCCCTCGGCCCTGCTTTCGCTTCCGACCCGAGACGTTGGAGAACACGTCCTGGAAGGGATCAAGGAAGGCCCCTGCAAACCACGGCATCAGCCCCCGGCACAGCCTGGAGCTCCCGGTCCGTGTGTCCAGGGCCAGTCCCCATCCCTGCCCCATTACCTGGAGGTCTTCCTCCTTGTCGCCTTCTCCCTGCTCAGGGGCAGGGGGGGCCGGGCACAGCCCCTGCCCTTTGAGAGCTGCCGCCCGCTTCTCCTGCTGCCCGCGCTGGTACTTCTCAATGAGGGCACGGTCGTGGCGCCGCTTGGAGCGCATCACGGTGCTGGCCAGCGTCCGGGATGTGGCGTTGATCTCAAAGATGGTCTGATCCCAGAGTGGGAATGGGATGAGCGGCACGGACCTGCCCTCCCACCCAACTCGGACAGAGACCGGGTCTCAACTCACCGCCTTGGACTTGTAGCTTTTAATGCTGTCCACAAACTTCAGCCTCTCCAGCTCCGTGTCTTCAAAGCGAGCGCCTGAGGAACACAGGGAGGGAGAGAGGGCACGGATCAGCTCCTGGTGATGGGAATGGCGGTCCCCTCCCTCGGTGTCCCCAAAGCAACTCACTGAAGAGAGGGTGGATGCCAAGCTGGGACACGTCCATGTCTTTTGCCCTCTTGATGGACTCTGGCGAGGGGCCGGGCCGGGACCTCAGGTACTGCTTGTGGGCATTGTCAGCCACACGGCGCAGGCTCCGCAGCTCGAGGGAGCCCTCGTGGTCCGTGAGCAGCAGGCACTCCTCATCGTCCACCAGGCTCTGGGGGACACGGCCCAGGACCCCACCAGCATCTGCGGTGCCAGGAGACACCACATCAGCGCGCTGGCATGGCAGCAGTATAGGATTTAATAGAGCAAATGGCCATGGGGAGCTCAGTGGTGTTAAATCAGCAGCCCCAACATGTCTGGGGAAACATATCCCTCCATGCAATGGAAAAAACCAGTGTCCCAGGTTGGACCTTACCAGCAGGCATCTCCTGGGTACCAGCGAGGACAAGCGGGTGCCCCAGGAAGAGATGGAGATCAAAGACATAGGGCATCTCATCGGGAGCCACCAGTGAGTAGGCAGTGCCGCTTCGGCCGGCTCGGGCCACACGACCTGGGAAGGGATGGAGGAGAGCGGGAACCCAGAGCCCAAGCCTGATGGAAACCCAGCAGGGCCTTACTGGTGCCATTGGGAGCACATGCATGTGACATTTACCAGGTGGGCATGGGTGGCAAGGGGATGTGGGTTGTTGGGAAGGGGGAAAAGGGGAGCTCATCCTGGTGCCATCGTAAAGGGAAGGCACCAGCCCTGCCCCAAAAGTCGAGGGGGGAGATCGGGGATGTTTCTGACACTGCTTTGTGCTCTGATGTCAGCTCCTGTCCCAGAGATATCCCCATCAAGGCAGGATCAGCAGTGCCAGCCTAACAGGCACCGGGGACAAGGGGTAATGGATTAAAACTGAAACAGGGGAAGTTTAGATTGGATATAAGGAGGAAGTTCTTTACTGTGAGGGTGGTGAGGCACTGGAATGGGTTGCCCAGGGAGATTGTGAGTGCTCCATCCCTGGCAGTGTTCAAGGCCAGGCTGGATGAAGCCTTGTGCGGGATGGTTTAGTGTGAGGTGTCCCTGCCCATGGCAGGGGGGTTGGAACTGGATGGTATTAAGGTCCTTTCCAACCCGAACCATTCTATGATTCTATGAAACAGGGGACAAGGGACTCGCACCCTCCTTGTCACCACGAGGGACCCCCTGGTTGCAATGCACCCTGCGCAGGGCACCGGCACCCACCGACACGGTGCAGGAAGAGCTTGGCCTTGGCGGGGAAGCTGTAGTTGATGACGTTGTCCAGCATGGGGATGTCGAGCCCACGGGCGGCCACGTCGGTGACCAGCAGCACCGGGCACTTGCCCTGGGAGAACTTGGCGATGTTGATCTTGCGGGCGGTCTGGTCCAGCGAGCTGTAGATGTGTGTGCAGCGGATGCCCTGCGCCGTCAGCAGCTGGGGAGTGGGCAACGGGGATCAGATCCCACCAGGGAACGCACCCACAGGCAAAAACCAGGGCCCCGAGAGCCCAGCGTGCCCACCCAGACCCCACATCCCGCTCTCTGCAAGGGGTAAGTGGATGCAGCACCTCCATGGGATCGCATCCTGGGATTTCTCCTGCAACCCAGCAAAACAGGCAGAGACTCCAGCAGAGACGTGCCCAGGGAGGTTGTGAGTGCTCCATCCCTGGCAGAGTTCAAGGCCAGGCTGGACACAGCCTTGGGTGGGATGGTTTAGTGTGAGGTGTCCCTGCCCATGGCAGGGGGTTGGAACTGGGTGATCTTTAAGGTCCTTTCCAACCCAAACCATTCTGTGATTCTATTCCCACCAATGCACACCCCACATGGGCCTGGGAAGGGGTCCCAGTCCCTCCCAGCCCCCTGCCCTTTCACAGGGGTACAGGCTGGGCACCCCCAAATGCCACTTGCCTCCTTGAGATACTCCGTGTGGTGCTTGGTGGCCACGAAGACGACCGTCTGGTCCTGGGGCTTCACCACAGTGCGGAGCAGATGGAGCAGCACGGCCGGCTTGTCGTCCCCGCGCACGTGGAAGAAAGCCAGCTGCAAAGGGGGGCACAGCTCAGCCCCACTGCGTCCCCACACCACACGCTGCCACCCTCTGCCCCCTCCTCAAGCACCACAGGGTGCTTGCAGGGGTTGGGGGCACAAAGCCCATCTCAAACCACCCCCCCCCACCAACCCATCTCACCTTGAGCTGCTCGCTGAGCTTGGACTCCACATCCAGCCGGATCAGCATGGGCTCGGTGAGGCCTGCGGGGCGCGGTGACACACAGCACACGTGTCACACGTGGGTTCGCTACCAGGACCAGCCCCACCGCGCGGCTCCGGGACGCCCGCTCGGCCCAGCGCTATCCCAGCTCCGTTTGGGCAGGCCTGGCCCCAGCCCAGCTGCGGGATCATGCCGGGTCCCTGCCCCGTGCTCTCACCAGCCCGGGCGAACTCCACGAGCAGCTTGGGCAGCGTGGCGGAGAAGAGCACGGTCTGGTGGCAGTCCGGGAGCCGGGCGATGATCTCCTGGAGCTGCTCGGCAAAGCCCATCTCAAAGAGCCTGCAGGGAGGGGACACGGGACATGGCAGCGCCTCTTCGGTCCCTCTGTGCCCAGCCCACCCCATGTGTGGGGCCCCCCCCACCGCGGACCTGTCGGCCTCGTCGAACACCACGTACTCCACCGTGTGCAGCTTCAGCTTCATCTCCACCGCCACGTGCACCAGGCGCCCAGGAGTGGCAATGATTCTGCAGGGACAGAGCTGGTGATGGGACCAGGGTCGGGGGGGGGCACAGTGTCCCCACTCCATTGCTGGCGCAGGTCCCAAATCCAACCCAATACAGCCTCCACTGTTCCCCATGGGGAGCAAAGGAAGATGCTCCAAGGGAAAACCAGGAAGCATCCATCAGGCGTCCTGGCTGCAAGCACCACCGATGTCCCCAGAGGGCTCTCGGGGCCACTTCCCCACTGTGCCCCCTCCCCATGGCCCCACTCACATGTCGGGGTTCTCATGCAGGGCAGCGAACTGGTCCTCCATCCTGCGGGAGCGGGGAGAGGCTGGGACATACCAAGCGGTACAGAGCAGCTCAGCCCCTCGCCAGGCTCCGGGGAGGCTTTAGTGGGCACATGGGGACAACTCACTTGTCTCCTCCCAGGATCAGGGCTGTCTTCAGGCCTGTGAACCTGCCCAGCTGCGGGGTGAGAAACAAACGTGTTGGGGGGGGGGGGGGAAAACCAAACCCCTTCCCCTCACTGTCCCCATTCACCCCACTGACCCCGCTGTTGTCCCCATTCACCCCGTTGTTGACCCCATTCACCCCATTGTGGTCCCCATTCACCCCGTTGTTTTCCCCATTCACCCCACTGTTTTCCCCATTCACCCCGTTGTTGTCCCCATTCACCCCGTTGTTGACCCCACTGTTGTCCCCATTCACCCCACTGTTGTCCCCATTCACCCCGTTGTTGTCCCCATTCACCCCATTGTTGTCCCCATTGACCCCGCTGTTGTCCCCATTCACCCCGTTGTTGTCCCCACTGACCCCGTTGTTGACCCCATTCATCCCGTTGTTGACCCCATTGACCCCGTCGTTGACCCCACTGACCCTGCTGTTGTCCCCATTCACCCTGTTGTTGACCCCACTGACCCCGTTGTTGACCCCATTCATCCCGTTGTTGACCCCATTCACCCCATTGTTGACCCCACTGACCCTGCTGTTGTCCCCATTCACCCCATTGTTGACCCCATTGACCCCGTTGTTGACCCCATACCTCCTTGGTGAACTTGAGGGTCTGCAGGGCCAGCTCTCGGGTGGGTGACAGGACGAGGGCGCGCGCCCCGGCCTGGCTGGGCGCCTTGAGCCGCTCGAACATGGGGATGAGGAAGCACGCCGTCTTCCCGCTGCCCGTCCGCGCCATCGCCACCACGTCCCGGCCGCGCAGGATGGCGGGGATGCTCTGCGGGACACGGCACCGTCACCGGCACCGTCACCGGCCCACCGCCCCACGGCAGGGACCCACCGCGCTCACCTTCCTCTGGATGGGGGTGGGCACCTTGTAGCCCTTCTTCATGATGCCCTTGAAGACGGGGTAGCTGAGGCCTGCGGGGATGGGTGAAGGGGTGCAGGTGAGGGATGGTCCCCACTCGGGTACCGCTGCCCCGGGCCCCACACGCACCCATGGACTGGAAGCCACCGGATTTCTTCTTCTTCTGGTTCTGGGCCCGCACCAGGGCCCGCGTGTCCAGCTCGGCATCCTCCTCCTCCTTGGTGCTGGGGAAGGCGGGCAGTGGGGACACAGGGACCTGGGGACAGCGGGGACACGGCTGCGGCCACAGTGGTGCCAGGGATGGCAGCTCTGCATTGCCAGCATGGAGGGCATGGACACTGGTACTGGGGACACTGATACTGGGACAGCAATACTGGGGATACTGGCACTGGGACAGCAGGGCTGGGGACGTCAGTACTGGGACTGGTTACTTACACTGGTAATGGGGATATCGGTACTGAGACACCAGTATGGGGGATATCAGTACTGGGACATTGGCACTGGGACACTGGCACTGGGACACCAGTATGGGGAACATCAGTACTGGGACATTGGCACTGGGACACTGGCACTGGGACACCACTATGGGGGACATCAGTACTGGGACACTGGCACTGGGACACCAGTATGGGGGATATAAATACTGGGACACTGGCACTGGGACACCAGTATGGGGGACATCAATACAGGGACATTGGTACTGGGACACCAGTACAAGGGACAGCAATACTGGGACACTGGCGCTGGGACACCAGTATGGGGGATATCAGTACTGAGACATTGGCACTGGGACACTGGCACTGGGACACCACTATGGGGGACATCAGTACTGGGACACTGGCACTGGGACACCAGTATGTGGGATATAAATACTGGGACACTGGCACTGGGACACCAGTATGTGGGATATAAATACTGGGACACTGGCACTGGGACACCAGTATGGGGGATATCAGTACTGAGACACTGGCACTGGGACACTGGCACTGGGACACCAGTATGTGGGATATAAATACTGGGGCACTGGCACTGGGACACCAGTATGGGGGACATCAATACAGGGACATTGGTACTGGGACACCAGTACAAGGGACAGCAATACTGGGACACTGGCACTGGGACACCAGTATGGGGGACATCAGTACTGGGACATTGGCACTGAGACACCAGTATGGGGGACATCAGTACTGGGACATTGGCACTGGGACACCAGTATGTGGGACATCAGTACTGTGACATTGGCACTGGGACACCAGCATGGGGGACATCAGTCCTGGGACACTGGCACTGGCACACCAGTATGGGGGACATCAGTATTGGGATATTGGCACTGGCACGCCAGTATGGGGGACATCAGTACTCGGACACTGGCACTGGGACACCAGTATGGGGGACATAAGTACTGGGACACCAGTATGGGGGCATCAGTACTGGGACACTGGCACTGGGACACTGGAACTGGGACACCAGTATGGGGGACATCAGTACTGGGACATTGGCACTGGGACACTGGAACTGGGACACCACTATGGGGGACATCAGTACTGGGACACCAGTATGGGAGATATCAGTACTGGGACATTGGTACTGGGACACCACTATGGGGGACATCAGTACTGGGACACTGGCACTGGGACACCAGCATGGGGGACATCAGTACTGGGACACTGGCACTGGCACACCAGTATGTGGGCCACCACCACTGGCGACTCCGGTACTGGCACACCAGTATGGGGGACACCCGTACCAGGCCCAGCAGCACGCGGTGGCCGCGGGGCCACGTGCACAGGGACACACGTGGCGCGTTGCCACGGGCGCAGGGGACGCGGGGACGCGCGTGCAGGGGACGCGGGGACGCGCGCGCCGGGCCCCCCCCTCCCTCCCCCTCCGGTACCGGCGCGTCCCGGGTCTGGCGGCGGGCGCGCGCCGGCGCCATGTCGGTAACGGCGGCGGAAACGGAACTGCTCCACGCATGGTCCGGCTCCTTCCGGGGCGGAGCGGAGCGGAGCCGGACCATGCGTGGAGGAACCCAGCGTGGCCGCCGTCGTTACCCTCGGGCATCGTTCGTGGACGAGTCCCTGTTCGGGAGCCCCGCGGCCGCCCGCACCCCGCCGCCCGCATTCGCCCCTCCATGGGCCGATGCTCCGGGTCTCGGAGCCAGACCGGGCAGCCAGCGCAGGTGAGCGGGGCCCCCGGTGTCGCTCTATGGGTACGGTTGTACCCGTACCCCCCCCCCCCCCCACCCCGTGCTGCGGTACCGGGGATCGCTCCGAGACGGCTCACGGGTGATGGATGTTCATTGTAGACATAGGTGTTATAACGCCGTGGAGCGCCCGTCCGCTCCCGTTCTTCCGTCAGTCGGGTGAATAAGGGCTGTGAGTTTGAGGAATGGTCTCGGGGCGGGGGGGGGGGGGGCGTTTGGGAAGAAATATCCCGGTGCTTTCATGGAATTCCGTTAGTGAACGGCATCGGGATGTGTGTTTGGGTACAGTCGCAGCCTGGTTTGGGTTGCAAGGGACCTTCAAGCTCATCCAGTTCCCTGCCACGGGCAGGGACCCCTTCCACTGGAGCAGCTTGCTCCAAGCCCCTGTGTCCATCCTGGCCTTGAGCACTGCCAGGGATGGGGCAGCCACAGCTTCTCTGGGCACCCTGTGCCAGCGCCTCAGCACCCTCACAGGGAAGAGCTTCCTTGTCTCCAACCTGAACTTCCCCTGTTTCAGTCTGAACCCATCACCCTTTGTCCTGTTGCTGATGAACTCAGGCCAGAGTAACTGCGTGTCCTTGTGTGGGCTGATTTGACAGGCTCCTGGAGCTGTTTCTTTCACTGCCATTTACCTGTTTCTAAGGCTCATCAACAGGAGGGCTCTACACTGGTTTGAGAGAAGACACCTGGTCCCGGTGTTGCAGCTCCTGCGCTCTGTGTGCTCTATACACAGTAAAACCCTAGCTCAGGAATCCCTGAATCCCTGCCTGAGTCTCTCTATTCAGTACCCAGGGGTGGGAGGGTGGCCCTCAGGAGGGCCCTGGGTGACCCTGATGTTCTCTGGTGTGTGGAGGCCGGTCCTGGTGCATGGTTCCTGTGTCCCGCAGGCTGAGAGGCCGCGTTCCATCCTTCTGCGATGAGTCCCTGTTCGGCCCGGCCCGCGCCGCTCCTCGCATGACCAAGGAAGATGTAGCCAAGCTGCAGGTGCTGCTCTGGAGCCCTCCGCCTGCCCCCCGAGCCCAGCCTGGCCTCTCCCGCTGCTGCAGGGGCACCCCGGTAAGAGCTGCCCACCCGCCAGCCGCAGAGGGCTCAGAGGGGTCGGAACGGGACACATCCTGTGTGTGGAAGCGTCCTGAGAGCGAGCCTCGCTCCAAAGGCAGAGCACGACCCCAGTCTCTGGGCTGGCCAAGCACCCCCTCGGATGGGCCCTGCCAGGCTTTGGACAACCCCAAGCCAGGAAGGTGTAAAACCGGGGGTCCCTTGACAGCCCCCGCGGCCCCCCGAGGCTCTCCAGGGCTGGGTCGGTCACAGCGTGTGTCCGGACCTCCTTTGGCCAGGAGCAGCACGGCAGCGGGTACCTGCAGGGCCAGGCCTCCCTGGAAGTGAAGGTGGACGTCCCTCTGGATGCCTACCCAAGACCTCCTGATGGGCAAGTCCATGGGGACCCTGCGCCTTTCCATGGCTGGAAATGAAGGCTGGGGCTGCTCTGTGCTGGCAGCCGCACGTGCCCGCAGTGCCAAGCGGGCAGTGACCTCCCTGCGCAGGGCATACTCCTGCAGCACCAGAGCGGGACAGCCCTGGTGGTGACAGCAGCTCCCATTGACTGCCCAGTGGTCATCAGAGGTGCGGTAATGGGTCAGGTTCCTTCTGACCGGGAAGTCCAGCTGGGAAGTTGGAGCAGCAGGAGACAGGACTGCCTGCAGCGTGGAGTCCAGGAGAAGGACCAGGCACAGGTACTGCTATAGCGGAGCGTGGTGGGGACAGGCAGGGATGGAGCTGGGTGCAGTGGGTGCCACAGGGGCAGGTAAGGTCTGAGGGCCCTGATGGGGACCTCCACTGACCAGCTCCATGAGAGGAGTCCTGCTTCATCCTCCCTCTTGTGTACAGTCACAGCATCGCCCGTGCTCGACAGGCCTGCAGGAGATCTCTAGTCCAACCTGCTCAAGCAGGTGACTGGGCTTGGGCTGCTCTCCTGTCAGTGAGGTGTGGAAAGGCTCGAGGACAGAGGGGCAGGCACAGCCTCTGACCCTACTTGATTGTCCTTGGGGTGAAAAGTTTCCCTTTATGTCCAGGCAGAGCCTTTCTTGATCTGGTTTGTGTCTGTTCTCATTCTGCTCTGCACAGAGCTTGGCTCAGTCCTCATGGTCACCTCCTCTTCACAGGTACAGGCTGCTCTGAAGCCCCCTAAAACCATCCCTGCTCCAGGCTGAACGAGCCCCAATCCCTCAGCCCCTGTGCACAGGACGTGCTCCAGCCCTGGCCATCCTGATGGCTCTCTGCTGGCCTTTCATCAGCGCTTTAATGGTCTCCTCTGGCAAGGAAGGAGAAGGTGAGGACTCGCATCACCCTGCGTCCTGCTGCTGGTGGGATGCCCCTGGACTGGATGGGGAAGGATCTGCCCCAGGGATTTCAGCAGCTTCTGGTGATGAGGACGTGCTGAGTGAATGCCTGATCCTGCGGTTTGTACTGCGGGTCACGAGGTGCTCTCACAGCGACACCACGCTCATCACCAAATAAATGGGCCAAGGCAAACCTGCTGGGCCTCATGTTTGGTCCACGGGCTGCTGCTGTGTGATCTGCACACCGGTAGTGTGTCCAAAGGCTGCCCGAGCAGAGCAGCTCCTCCGGTTCCATTCCTCAGGTGGGAAAGTGCAGCTCGGTCTGAGGGAGTGCAGGTAGGGAGGCACATAAAGGACGCGGGCTGGGTGACCTGGGGTCTGCTCCCCTGGGCAGGGAGGCTGCAGGGAAGTCACTGGGAGCTTGGTAACTCCCACACAAAGGGACCCCTTCCCTCAAATTCATCCAGGGACAAACCCAGCCAGGTTAAGGGCATCACTGCCCCCCGGAATGCCTTTATTGCCACCTCGAGCAGCAGCAGGACTGGGGTTAGACCCACCTGAGCACACAAAGGGCACTGGAGCTTAGGCAGCCAGCCAGGAGCCTGTGTTTCTGGTCCAGCTTATCGGCAAGAAAGGTTATTCTTGCTCTTGAAAGGCAAGATTGCTCAATGTCAGTGAGTCGTGTTGTCATGCTCTGGTGTCCTCCCAGCCAGCCCTGGCAGGCTCTGCCTTAGTGCAAGTGCTGTGCAGCCGGGTAAAGACTGCAGGGACACGAAGGCAATTGGGGCATCAGGGGATGCTGATGGGGCTGAGGCTGGTCAGCTTCATGGGGATGTCAGCACGGTGCCAAACAAGCCTGCAGGTGTCCCAAGTGGGCTGGGAGAGAAACCAAAGTGTGGTTTGGACACTAGATGGAGACAAGAGGGTTAAGGATTGACACAAGAGCCAGAGCCCTGTTCCCTAGCAGCGGGTGGATGAGTGGGATCCACTCGGGAGCCAGCAGCAATCAGGGCTAACTGCCCCGAAATCTAAGCCGTGGATAACTTACTCTTTCCACCACAAGGACCGTATTGCTTACAATATAAATGGCTTGTATGGATTTTGTCCTGTGGTTCTCACATTTGACTCTTTACTGCTGCCCTGTCCTCTTCTACCGGAGCTGTGCATCCATCACATGAGCCAAAGCTGCTCGGTTAGTGCTGTGGACTGCCCTGCCTGCAGGAGGCTGATGCATGTGTGCAGCCAACACCAAATGTGCATGAAATGAGGCTGGGGTTGGAACTAGGTGATCTCAAGGTGCTTTCCAACCCTATCTATTCTATGATCCTGTGGCAGTGTTCAAGGCCAGGTTGGATGAAGCCTTGGGTGGGATGGTTTAGTGTGAGCTGTCCCTGCCCATGGCAGGGGGGTTGGAACTGGATGATCTTGAGGTCCTTTCCAACCCGAACTGTGATTCAGATTCACCCTATCCAGTGCCACTGCTGCTCAGTCACAGCTGCGGTCCTGCCTGCTGCTGCTCCGAGTTCTCATTCCCCATGTGCTCCGCACGCTCTCCACCACTGACTCAACCCCGACTCCTTGCCTTTGTGTCTGCCAGCAAAGGACCACTCATCCTGAGGACTGCTGAGCTCCCCAGGCCGGCTGTGCCCAGCCCCGGATGGCTTTATGTGTGCTCAGTGTTACCTGTGCTCCCGTGTCCCTCAGCACACACCTCACCTCATCCGCAGCAGCCTCCCTGCTCTGTGTCCTGGGCACCGCGCGGCCTCTCCATGCTGGCAGAGGGGATGCTGTGAGGAAACTGCCTGCCCGGTGGTTGCGGTTGTGTCGGTGGCGGCTGCTTTCCGCTGAAGCCAGCTGTAGCAGTCCGCATGTGCAGCCCGCAGGAGCCTTTAGGGCGAGCAGCGGCTGACGAGAGCATGGCGACCGGCGCCATCTCCTCCTCTGTGGGCCCGGCGCCGCGCCTCACCGTTGCTAGGCGACCGCTCCTCGGGGTCCTCAGCAGAGCCAATGGCAGCCAGCCCCCCCCATCTCCCCGAGAGCCCGCCCCTTCCTCCCACCGCCTCAGCCTGAAGCCAATCAGCATCCCCGCCTGGCTGGAGTGACAGCTCCGCTACCCAATGGCGAGGCCAAACGCGCGTGTGGATGGGGAGGAGGCGGGAATAATTCAGCGCCTCTCGACGGGGCGGAGGGCCGGCGGTGGGCGGGGCGAAGCGTGCGCGGAGCGTGGATTGGCTGGAGCGAGAGGCCCGCGCAGCCCGCGGCCAATGAGAGGCGGCGGGGCGGGGCTGCGCGCGAGGGGCGCTGAGGAGAGCTGTCGCAGCGGGCGCCGGTTCGGCGGGGCCGGGGTGCGGGTACCGGGGGTCGGGGCCGGCGGCGGGGGGCGCTGCCCGGGGTGGGCTCCGCAGGAACGGGGCGGGGGGGAAAGGAGGGGATGGAGCCGGTTTGTGCGGGCCGGGGGCGGCGGGGCCTCGGAGGGGAGTGGGGCCCTCACAGCGCGGTGCCAGCCCGGTCCCGGTGTCCGTGTCTCCCGCAGGCCGCGGTCCCGGCAGCTCCGGGGGTTGTCCGCCGCGAAGCCGCATGTCCGGTGCCCCGGGGGGGGCTCGGCCTGTTGCTGAAGGGATGCGGCCTCCGCAGACGGGAGAGTGACGGCAGCGCGGCGGCACCGGTCGTAGGAGCGTCCCGTGGCGTTGTCCAGGCCCTGCTTGAGTTTTCTCTTCCTCCGGCTCCTAAAGAGACCCGAGAGCTTGTGCCGGTGGCATCCCCCAGTAGGAAAGCCCCCGGGAACTTCATGTGTGCGGCCTCGACCCGGCCTCCTTCCCCTCCGCACCTGGAGCTGAGGCGCTTTGGCATGGCACGGGACAGAGCCATGTGTGATGGTGACACTTAGCATCATGCTGGCTCTGGCTGCGTCACTCCCGCTCGCTTCTTGCGCCGAGTGCTCGGGAGTTTGTCAAGAAGCACTTTCTTTTGCTTCCGTGCCGCGCTGCGAGCTGTGCGCTCGCAGGAACAGCCTGGACCCGGCTTTCTGCGTTTAGCTTTGGTGTAAATCCTGCCGTTGGTATCCTGTGCTGCGTTTTGAAGGCAAATCACTAGATCCTTTTTGAGCTGTGGTCTCGAGGAATGGCTCCGCGTACCTTTGTATTCTTACGTATAGAAGACACCCCTGATGGAGGAATCCCCGGGGAGAGCTTTTGACATCAGGGTTACAAGTGGAACTGAAACAGGCATCGTTTAAAGCGCTTGGAGCAGGAGCCTCTGAAGGGAGAGGATGGCTGTGAGCATGGATGATGACGTTCCCCTTATCCTCACCCTGGATGACAGTGGAAGCAGCGCCTCAGCCCCCCTCGATGATGTGGACCGGGAGGAGCTGCCCAATGAAAGTAAGATCGCTTTGTCGTTGTTTCCTGCCTGCCGTGCTGGCCTCGCTGCTTTCCCTCTTTGTGGTGGCTGCTCTTTGTAGTGCTTGCCAGGCCCTGAACCTCTGGGAGCTGTCACTCAGCGTCCCGGCCGCCTGCCTGGGAAAACCAGATCAGGAAGTTGCTTATTGTGTTGCTTGTTTGCTCCCAGCACCGAGGGGAAGGACACTGGTTAGACAGGTCCTTCACTGCTGTTTCTAACACACATTTTTGTGGTTTCCATGTAGTAAGCTCGGACCCCACTGTCCTTAAGCTCAGATCTCCTTTCCTGCACATTGGCATCTCCTTTCCTCAGCAGTGGCCACTGTGCTGTACCTGTGGCCTGAGCTGGCAGATACAGCTGCTCTGATTTTCCTGTTCCTTTGCAACTCTTGTTTTGCCTGTTTCTAGTTTACATTCTGATTTTTGCAGTCAGGAAAGTGATATGTGGTGCTAAATCCCTTTAACATCTTTAGCGTGTTCTTATCAAAGAAGCTGGAGTACTTTTAGACAATACACTTGTGTTCGCCCCAAAGTATTCAGTGGGACAGCGCCAGGCTGTGCATGTCAGGAGGGGGGGAAACACAAGCCCATCTCTTGACAGCATTGGTTTTTCCTCAGTGTATCTTTGTCAAAGCCATGGCCCTGCTTTGGGAGAGATGGGAACAGCAGATGTGGTTGTGCACATTCAGTGAGTTTCTGGTTTATGTTATACCTCACCGAGTGTATTTGAGCAGTTTGGCTCAACACATCCTCTAACTTCCAATCTGCATTACAGGTGTATGCGCAGGTCTTGTGAGCCTATTCAAGCCCTTGCTGCCACAAGCTTAACGTTTGGAACAAATAAATAATTTCCTGGCCTGGCATCCTTTTTCCCTCCATTATACCTCTATTCCACACCGCCTCTGTGATCCTGTGCTGTGATTTCTCTATCACAATCATGTGGCTTCCCTCGGTTTCCTCCTGCAACTTCCTGAGCCAGGGGCTGGCTCCTGACAGTGGAGATTCCTTCTCCCCTCTCCTCCTCTTCCTCCTCCTCTCCCACCTCTGCAATACACATCCCTGGCTAAATTGCCCAGTTGACTTTCTCTTAGCTCTGCTGCATCATTGCTCCATTACATCTCTTTGTCTTTTAAAGTTTAGCTGTCTAATTTAAAGTTAAATGGAAGAGAGAATGCTTCCTCACCCCACTGGTGTATTTATAGGCTTTCTTGTGAGTAATTTTCATCCCTCTTCACTCATTTTTTTCTTCCACCCACCTCCCATCTCTTTAACCCAGTGATAAACCTCACACAACTTCTTTAAAGCCACCATGTTAAAGCACAAGTGTGAGAATGAGCATATTAATAAATAAAACTGTTCCAGTCTGCTTCACTTGAAATACAGGGAAACTGTTTAGGGACCAATTTTGTGCTGCTTGAAAGATTGCTCTGTGGTTTTTGAGAACTCATTTCCTGGGATTCTTTGCATAAAGGGTCTTTTGGCATTGAAGAAGTTTTGCTGTGTTTTACTCACTGTTCAAGTTGAATTTGCTGAGAAATTACAAAGCTTATTCTGTGCAAGGGATACTGGGTGATACAGAGCCCTGTGAAGTCAGGGAGTACTGGGAGAGGGGGATAAAAGATTAGAAGGGGAAAGCTGGAGAAACAACTTGAAAGGCACATTTATTTATCTCTGAGAAGCGGGAAGCTTGAATTAGTGAGTGAACAGGCTGATGCCATTGCTTGCAAAGTAAGCTTGTTTAGGAAGCAGAATGTGTGGTCCAGCTTTCCTCTTTGCCTGCAAAGGAAATCCACTGTGAAATGCACAATGTCCCATGGAGGCTGTGAGCAATTCAAACGTTTCCCTTCTGTTCTGCCTCCACTCCTCTGCTGAGGACTGAAATGGCATTAACAGAACTGTGTGATTTCACGTTTTTATTCAGCTTGTCTTTTTCAGGGATGTGAGAAGCCCTTTTCAGGAGAGGGATTGCTGCCAGGGTGATGATGAAGGCATGGGACAGGGCAGCTCAGAAGGCTGTTTCCTTCTGGTTCTGTGTTCCTTGTGCCTAAACTCTCATGGTTCAGCCAGCATGTGGAGGAGTAGCTCACTTGTTACTGTGCCCAGCCATCAGCTCTTGGGGATATGGTGGCAGGTGAAACACACAGCTATTATTTAAGTCCCTTCCCAGATACCAGCTGGGACTGTTTGCAGTGAAGGACCCACCAGCCTCCTCCCAGGTGACACAGAGGGAAGGACAAAGTGGGTGTAAAGGTGTGAAGTTGTGTTAAATCACACAGATAAGAACCAAGCTGGTTTGCGTTGCTGTGTCAATGAACCTCTCTAAATATTGATCCATATTCCATCCTGAGCACTGTGTATCTGTGTGATTTCAGTGTCTCAGCTCTCATGGCTTTTAAGGAACTTCTTTTGCTTTAGAAGTCAAACAAACAACTTGATCCATAGTGTGGCTTTGTTACAATCGGGTCCTTGGATAAATTAATTTATAGTTTTGGACTCTTGGTGTTGATTGTCAATGCAGACAACTTGAAATAACAGGGCTTTTTGAAAACAAGTCTGTTGTTGATGTCGAGAGAAAGGACTGAAGTGCAGGAGTGAACCTTGCAGAAGAGTCCTCTTCTGGGTTGAGCGTCTTGGGTTAGAATAAATGAAAGCTAAAGGAGAAAACTGTGTGGAAAATTATATTCTTAAATAAAATGTCCAGCTGCAAAAAATATTCTCCCTAATCACACTTAGCAGGAGAAAATCTTTGCATGGAGAGAAATAGTAATGCTCTGCCTTAGTTTGTGCTGGAGACACCTACCTCTTCCAGGGAGCTCCCATTTACAGCCACAGCAGAAGGTCAGAATCCTTCAAAGGTGATGGGAATTCAGACCACATCCAGAAAACCATGGTCCTTGTGGTGCTGATGGTTTTCTGACTACAACACATAGGACTGTGGTGCTGGGTAGTTTTCCTTTCAAGCTCCAGCAGCTGAAGGAGACATAGGGAAGTGCTTTCATCACTTGAATCCATGCGAATGATGCTGCCCTTCCCTAATCCATCTTACCTGAAAATCTCCAAGCTCTGCACACTCTCTAATTAAGCTTCCCAGCACCTCTGAGAGTGAATGACTAACAGGAACTGCATTTCTGTAGAAGGCAGACCCAAGGGATGCAATCCTGTGTGACTTTTCCCAAAATGATGTGCTGAAACCAGTGAGAAGCAGCCAGGGTTTAGTGACTCCCATCCCTCACCCACACTCCTGGGAAGCATTCAGATGGGGTTCTCAACAGATCTCCGATGTTTTTCCTAGACAAAGGCAGCATGGATAGCCTTGAAACTCTAGGACAGTGTCTCTCCTTGAGCTGATGGGAACTAGAAGCAATAAATGAGTGCACATTGATTTAGCCTGTATTAGATCAGATACAAGATCCTCCTTTGCCTCCCGCATGGAAATTGCTGTAGCCTCAAGTGGAGTTTCAGTGTGTTCAGAGCAGAAAGTACAGCTCAAAGTGTCATACAGGGAACAATACAATATTGTCTGTTTCTCCCCCACAATGGATTATGGCAAGTGGAAGAAGTCATCTTTAAACTCTGGGTTTTTACAAGAAAGCAGCTGCATCTGCTGTTGAGGTAAAAATGAATTATTGGACATGGGGAGGGGAGGGAGCAACTGCAACAGCCAGGTGAGATGCTTTCTAGAAGGATTGTTGGAACATGAGAAGTTAAAACCTGGAAGGTTGAAGTTTCAGCTGAGCCTTTGTGATCTCAGGGTCTGCTGCCTGAGGAGTGAATTGTCAGGAGGACTGGAGCCAGCCTGGCCTTTTGGGTAGAAGGAACGTTGTTAATGTGCATTGCTGCGGAAGAGCAAGAGGCCCAAAGTCCTTGGTGAGGAATGTGGCTGTGGGTAAGGAAAGCAGTGACTGCCCCAGAGGCTGTGGGCTGTGTCTGTGGAGCAGTGTGTGGTGTGTGCTGTGCTGTTGGAGCTGCTGAAGGAGGCCTCCCCCTCGCCTTCCTTCTACGCCTCGGCGCCATGCTGTGATGGGATGTGTGAAGAGGCTTTCAGCAAAGCTGTTCTTTGTGGAGTTGGCTGATGGAAAATCATGTTTCTGGACACAGAGTCTAATTACAGCATTAATGGATGCTCAATACAACAGACAATTCATTTCCCAATCCACAGGTAGACATTTGATTGAGGGCAGTTAATGTTGTTCTTTTGAGACATGGATATTTTGACACGTGCAGTGACCAGTGCATCACCTGAAGTGATGTAATTCTCTTCTGTGTTGGATCAGGGTCCAGAACATTTTTGTATCGGCAGGGAGAGAAAGTGAGTCTGTCCTGGTAACTCACAGCTCATCTGGGAAATGAGTCCCTGCTCCACAACCATCTCTGTTACCTTATTCCTCCCACTGGTTCCTATAGTGCCATCCGAGGATGAAAGAGCTCGCCAGGTGTAAACCAAGTGTGTTTTCTGATGGACTGGGGGAACAGAGCATAAATACCTGACCTCTGGGGAGATGCTGCAACCACACAAACTCAGTCGCTGTGCTTGCGGAACCGCTTTAGTTGCTGTGAAAGCATTTTGGCTTTGCTACCTGTGAAGGAAAACAGGCATTTTAAATGTCAGCCATCTAATAGATTTAATGAATCCTTCAGGATCTTGTGGGAAAGTGAGGATTTCAAAGCTTATGTGGACTTGGGCTCTGGTTGTGAAATGCTGCAGCTAATTGGTGTGAAGAAATAAGGATGAGGGAACAAGTGAAGGCTTGCAATGGAGCTGGCAGATCCTGGGATCTCTCACAGCCGGGCTCTCCAGCAGCCTCTTTGCTTATCTGGCTTTCTTGGACACTGGGCAGGATATTTTCCCACCTCATGGCTCCTAGGCTCGACTGATTTGCCTTTAATTAGTTCCAGTAGCAGTGCTTCCATTGCTGCCTGAAGGGGTGAAGCATGGCCAGAGCACAGGATGGGGATCTCAGTTTTGGAAGCAGTCTAGTTCTGCTGTTGAAGCTGCTCCTCCTCATACCTAGGTACGTCAGTTAACGTCGGTGTGGTCAGCGTGTCTCATCTGTAAAGCACAGATGACACCTCCCTGGAAGTGGGCAGGAAGCCTGGAAGTGGGCAGGAAGCCTGGAAGTGGGCAGGAAGCCTTCATGACCTGGTTCTGACAAGGTGCTGCTTCGCATTGCTGTGCATGATTTGCTTTTCTTAATATATACCTGCTTAAAATGGAGAGAGAGAGGAATTTTCTACTGAAGCACAAGTGGTTGCTCAGTGCTGGATTGTTGTTTATGCTTCTGAAAGTCTCATTTCTCTCACCTAACAGCCTTGTTGCATTTTGCATCTTCTGCCAGTGCTTTTCTAATCCTTTCCTGGCCTCGATGACTTGTAATGAATGTTTTAAGCAAGCAAAGCGAAGCAGAACTGCCTCTGAGATGAGTGAGGGGTGAAGATGTTGGAAAGGGACGTGAACACCCAAAACATAAGGAGATTATTGTTTTCTCCTTCGGTACAATTTGTTTCCCCGGGTGATGAGCTCTGGGAACTCAGAGGAAGGAGGTAAATGCTGCTTTTTAGATGTTGGGTATCTTTCAAACAATGTTAGAAATAGTGGAAAATGTGTTTCTGCTTTTAAGTTCCAAATGCATCACCCTCTGGAATGTCGTTTATCCTGAGAATTCAGGGGGTTTTAAGGCAGGACCAACCACCTCAGCTATGCTTTAAATACTTCTACAGAGAGGGTAGAGCTGGTACCTTTGATGCAAGAGAAACAACATGGGGGTTGTCCAGACCTCACAAAAGTATTTGTATTGAGACCTTCTCAACAGGACTCTGTAAATGCGGTACCTAGAGAAGGAGCAGAATAAAGTACCAGGAGGGACTGGGGGCTGCAGTCATCATGTGTGTGTTTTTTCCAAGCCTGCCTTGTTTTCCTTGCCCTGCAGGAGATAGGTTGGCACAATGCACACATTGTGTGTTTCACAGTAGGAAGCTTTGTCCAACAGAATCTCTGCACTGTTGACTCTTCGGTCCAGTAAAAAATACGAAGTCCAAGTGATTTGGTCTTGAATGCTCCATGCTGTTCAAATGTGAGTGAGTAAAAGAGGATGCAAGGTAAAGAAGACTTGGGTTAGTGTTCTGTTATCCTGCAGTCAAATGGTTCTTTCTCCTTTGTCATCTCCTGGAGCCCTAGCAATGGATATCATCCTTCAAACACACTCACTGTAAATTAGGGAGGATGCTGGGGAGTGGGGCAAGGAGTCTGGAAGCTGCTTCTGCTTTTGTGAACACAGGGGTAATGACCTTGATGCTTTGAGGTGGGCGCCCCTTGCTTTTGTGTGCCTCTTCTGTACTACACAGCTCACATCTTTTTGGTGTGAGAGCAGAACAGGCAAAGCCAAGTGTTTTCTCCCCAGGGTGATGGCTTTAGTTGGAAGATGCTGGGATAAGGGCATGTGCTGTGGCGTCGGAGGGCTCCGCTTTTGGAACAGGCAGACCTGGAACTATAAAAGATGTTAAAGAGCTTGAAAGTGTTCAAGCTGCAATTTAAAATCCACAACTTTCCAGCTCTAACCGGTCACTCCTCAGCCACCGCAGCTGACTTGGGAACATTTGGCTCGGGAAGCAGAACAACAGTTGGAAACAAATAGTGATGAGTTTTTTCATGGCTTCCCAGGGAACGCATCAGTTTGTTCATTTTGGTGATTCCTGTGGATTTTTAAGGCACTGTAGATGCAGGATGTTCAGTTTAGCCAAGCTTGCTTAGTGGCAGATTAAAATGAGCAAAGGCTGAGCACGCTGAGTTCACTCATCATAACCGATATGATGCTTCTCAGAACTTCCTTTGCCCTTGGTATCTTCAGCGAGGAATCCTGCCTGCTGCCGTCAGCCCCCCTGCGTTGAAATCCCATTTTACCCATTTGAATGCTGTAAGAAGTGCTGTATAAACTAAACAGGAGCATCTGTGAAGTGGTTAGAGTTGTTGTTGATTGCCTTTTCCTTATTGCCTTCGGGGGGATTTAAGCTTGAATTTGCTGGAAGTAGAATTTATGAGCCAGAACGCTGCATTTCTGATCCTTAAGCTGGGAAAAGTGCGGTGAATTTGATAGGTCTTTCTCTCGCCTCCGACGTCTCTGGCTTTTGATCTGGACCTTGCAGGGCTCTCCCTGTGTCTTTAGCATAATTGCTTTTTGCATGTGGAGAAGATGCCTGGTTTTTACATGGCTGCTTTCTTTACAGGGAGCTTTAGGAGTTCATCCATCTGCTGCCAGTGAGCGGTTCAGCCGAAAGCTCATGCACCGCCACTGCTGGTGTTTGCATCTGGGAGAGGGGGAGGCAGGAAAGGTGTGTTCGTGTTGATCCACCACTGTGCAGCTGACAAAAGATCCTGAGGGTGACAAGAGGAGCCCGATGTGATTTGGATCATAGTGGGGTGGGTTGGAGCTTGTATCCAGAGCTGCTTTTATAATAGAATCATAGAATCCCAGCCTGGTTTGGGTTGGAAGGGACCTTAAAGCTCCTCCAGCTCCAACCCCTGCCACGGGCAGGGACCCCTTCCACTGGAGCAGCTTGCTCCAAGCCCCTGTGTCCAACCTGGCCTTGAGCACTGCCAGGGATGGGGCAGCCACAGCTTCTCTGGGCACCCTGTGCCAGCGCCTCAGCACCCTCACAGGGAGGAGCTTCTGCCTAAGAGCTCATCTCAGTCTCCCCTCTGGCAGGTTAAAGCCATTCCCCTTGGCCTGTCCCTACAGGCCCTTGTCCAAAGCCCCTCTCCAGGTTTCCTGCAGCCCCTTTAGGCACTGGAGCTGTTCCAAGGTATCCCCTTCAGGAGCCTTCTCCTCTCCAGGCTGACCCAGCCCAGCTCTCCCAGCCTGGCTCCAGAGCCCTTGCAGCATCTCTGTGGCCTCCTCTGGCCTCCAAGAATATTATTGTGATCAGTATTCACAATCTGGTGGTGTCTGCTTGGAACAAAAGGCTTCTCCTTTCCCAGTTATATGGGGGAATAAAATTTAGGATGTATCTCTCTGCACAGCCTCGTTAAAGCCCCTCATTCTATGGGACTGGACTGTCTTGCATTTCGTATATGACTGCCTCACACACATGTGTGTGCATACATTGTCATCTGGGAATATCTCATCAACTGTATTTTGTTCCAACTATAACTGATTTTCTGAGAGCACTCTTGCTATCCTCAGTGGGTTTGGGAAAGTTCATTGTACAAAAGCAATGTAGCTGCTAAAGGCTTGCACTAGAATGCACAAATACATTCCTGCTTTTTGTTAAGTGAAGGAAGAAATGCCTGTAGAATTAAGCTGAAGTGATCAATCCTGCAAGTAGGAGCCCTGAGAACTCCCCAGGGTCAAACTGTACCGATTACCTGGCCATGCCATTACAAGGTAATCAGACATGGGAGGAGAAGGAAGGAACGCCATCCTCCAGAGTAAGTGCTTTGGGGCTGCTGGCTGGGGTTATGAGGCTCCAAAGGAAGTATTTTCATGTTCCATCCCCTTTTTCCTGTGGCACACTCAGCCTGGCTGGGGGCATCCGTGCCTGGTGAGAGGCACAAGTGCTGCTGTGTAATCCCCCTTGTCAATGCAGTGTGCCTGCACCACCTCCCAGTGATGGCCAGCTGGTTATTCACTTAGCTCATGGTGAGTCAGTGCAGAAATAGGAAAACACTGCTGGGTTTTGCCCATGTCTTTGTTTTCATGGTGCTGAGGGGAGCAGTGTTTTGCCAGGGTGCTGAGCAGAACACAAGTACCGGAAATGGGATTGAGGAGAGGAATTCTTGCTGACTGCTTTGCTCTGTGTCTCTGCCTTACTACCTGCAAGTAGTAGTAAATGTTGTCCTTTTTCTGACCTGCTGCAGGTGCTTTGGTCCTGCCAGTAAATGCTTCCAAGCAAGTTCCTAAGGAGGATTTTGGCCTCTGGGTCAGGAAGGGGGAAGTGAGCAAGACAAAGCCCCTTCCTTTCAAACACAAAGCTAGTGGCAGGACCTTATCTCTGGTGGCTGCAAAGGGGAAGACTTCAAAACATGGAAAATTATTCCTGTACTTCTTTAAGAGAGCACAACTAAATGCTCATGGAAGCTTTAAAGCTGTTGGAGAGGTAGCAAAACATGGTACAGACAAGCCTGTGGTGGCTGCTGTGGAAGCAGCTGCACTGTTGCAAGGAGCAAAGGAAGAAACAGGAACTGGTAGTGGAGGAAAATCATGGAGAGAAATGGGAAGTTCAGATTGGATGTAGGAGGGAAGCTCTTCCCTGTGAGGGTGCTGAGGCGCTGGCACAGGGTGCCCAGAGAAGCTGTGGCTGCCCCATTCCTGGCAGTGTTCAAGGCCAGGTTGGACACAGGGGCTTGGAGCAAGCTGCTCCAGTGGAAGGGGTCCCTGCCCATGGCAGGGGACTGGAGCTGGCTGACCTTAAGGTCCTTACCATCCCATTCTGTAATTCTGCGACTTGAGGGTGCTTTAAAGGACTTGAGAAACAAAAAGACATGTGAAGTGATACTGACCTGGTAGGAATTCAAGGTTGAACGCTGGTCTGTAACGCTATGGGGAAGCTCAAGAAATCCTCTGCGTAGTGTGTATTTGTTGAGAAACCAGATAACCTGATCATTGCGTCATCTGTTCTTCTGTTCCTGCAGTAAATAGAGGTTAAACAGCTGATTCTAGAGGTAGGCATTTAAAAGCAGCAGATTACTTGTTATTCTCCCTTAGGGCTGCAGTGTGAATGTTGCTGTGATAGGCTTCCTTCTAGCCCCCCGAGAGATTTTGCACCAGGCACCATTGCAGCCAAACAAGGTTTCCAGGCAAAATAATGGGAAACCAGCACCAGCTCTTCTAAGATCTGGACTTAAAGGGCAGTTTTCCATGTTGGCCAGTGTGGGTTTATGGAAAGGTGAGTGCCATATGGACCTGAACCCATGCTCTAACTTGGTGAGGTTACAAGAGATCTTGATGCTGTTTTGAGAAGATATTTACTTCGGCACCCACACAGCATTTGGATTGAGGAAGTGAACAGCACAAATCAACACTGTGTAGGAGGTGACTCTGCAAAGAGGCTGAGGGACAGGTCTCAAAATCCACCTGGTTTTTGGGACTGGGTAGTGAATAGGTATGTTATTAGTAGGGACTGTCACAGGGGTTACGTGTTGTCCCTGTGCCAACTGCAGCATTCCTTGCACTATCAACTGAGCTGAAAGTGAGCGTCTGGGACACTTCTCCAGTGTGTATATGGGGTGTGTATTCCTCAGACCTTACAATAAGAATCATGTTTAGGGTAGGTAGGTGATGGTGCCATTGTATTCATGCTTGGTGTGGTTCTAGTGCCCTTGTTCCTGCTCATCCAAGACCCATGAGGCTTAGAGGTAGCTTCAGTAACTGGGTAACAGTGGAATTGTGTCTGTTGGGATAAGCACGTATTTGACAGTGTTTGCAATCATTTCCTGAGAGTTAGAAAGGGTTCTGCAGTGTGGAGGACTTTAGACATCAAAATTACCCCTTTTCTGAAGATAGGGTTAAGTATAAGAACTGTAGGACTTGGAGTAAGGACCGGCTGAGGGAAAGCCCCCTGGCTGCTGGTTTGCAGATGTTTAACTCCTTCCTTCCTTCCTCACTAATGGTTTAACTCCTTCCTTCCTCTATAGCCGTGTAACCTCTTCAGTTCCTGCCACATGTGCAGAGATCTCTTACTGGAGAGCAGTTACGCAGAGACTGGGGGTTTCCCCATTCCTTTACATGCAGCTTCCTCTGAAGTTGGCAGCTTCTCCTTCCTGGCTGAGACACGATGGTGAGGCAGAGGAGATGTGGTTGTGTTATCATTCAGAACCAGTGTGGTGGAGTAGGTACTTCTCCCCACCATACCACAACAAATAACTGCCGTCAGTCTCAGCCTGTCATGGTAAGGCATTGGAGTTCCGCCATAATCTTGTTATTTAACTGAATTGATCTCATTTTCTTGCTATCCCTATCTCTTTAGGGTGGTATGGCACATGCCTTATTGCTGCCTACTCTGTTCTAGTCCTGCTCCAGCTCTGGCTGGTCATGCAAGAGGTTTTTGCCCAAATTAATACTGGTTTCCTCACATAAGGAAAGTCCTTCCCATTGCTAACTGTGACTTCCCTGGAGGGCTGGAGCTGGCAGTGGGACCTGGCAGCACACTGCTTGGGGTAAAAAGTCCAGATTGCAGCTTAATCAAGCATCTTTCCAAATGGCATCAGGCAAATCCAAAGGCTCTGCTTTGGAGAATTGAAATGAGGAACGTGCTTTTAAGATGCTGACATTGTGTTGTTACTGGTGCTAAGGCAGATCTTTTAATATCTTAAAACCATGAGGCATCAGTTTCCCTTTTTGGTACAAAAAGAGGAAATTCCTTCATGTAACAGGATATGTTAAAGAACTGCTCTATCTGAGAGATTTGGATATTGTCTCTTTCCCTTTCTGTTGCTTCCTCCAAAAGTATGCATTAGGAATTGTGTGTATTTCATGTCTGGCCTCTCATGAGCCATAGCCTTTGAGCTTGTCTCTTTATTTTGGGGAGTGGTAAGTAAAAACTTTATTACATCCAATTGGTTTTATTCCATTCTAAATCAGCTGTATCATAAAGCCCCTCAGTGGCTCGGGTATTTAATTCCAGTTACAGAAGAATTCTATTTCTGTGTCTGTAAAGCCTTTGTTGCTGTGATAGGATCAGTCTGACAAGATTACGGCGCATATAAAATGATCGGTGATGTAAGGCTGTAGATGATCCTCCTGTTGCGGTTTTTTACTTCTCCTTTTTGTGGTATGGAGGTTTGCTTGTGAAGATCAGAAATAAAGGATATGAAACAGGCAGCAGTTTGCTTTAACACACTAGCAAGATTCTTAATTGTATTTTCCTAACACAACCTTGTATGTAAGTATTACAGAATAAAACTGCTGTGGTTGGACTTTGCAGCTCTGTTAAGAAGCAGGTACTCTGGTGTTACACAGTCTTAGCTTGTGGGATGTCAGGTTCTGGCTCTCTTATGGTATTTCATGGACTCTCTCATGCAGGAGGATTTAGTCACACGTCTGGCAGAAAGCAGCTTTGTGGAAGAGGGCTTATGCATGCAGTGGTTTGTGTGAGCTGCTGGAAGAAGATGCAGCTGAGGAGCAAGAGCTGGTAAGGCAGGTAATGGTATTGCAGGATGCAGCTCTGGGAGGCAAGGAGGGATCCTCCTTTGAGGAGGCTTTTGAGCTGTGTGGTCTGGTGTGTATCAGTGAGCTATGAGAGGCTTAGAGGGGCCAGGGCTGGCCTCTCTAAGGGTGACAAAGCATCCGTTGGTTCATCTCCAGCCACTGAAGCCTCTTGCTAACCTGCGTGTGGATCCCAGACGTATCCCGAGTGGGAGGGATCTGTCCCTCTGCCTCTTGCTGCTGCATATTCAAGTGACGATTGGCCAGCAGTCAAGCATTTTCTGGTCAAAACTTGCAACATAGCAAGAGGAAAAAGAATCAAGCCCTGAGTGAGTCAGTGTTGAGATCAAAGGAGGGTGAGTGCCCTAAGAGACAAGGCAGTGAGCGGCACAGATGAGGGTCTCCAACTAGCTGATCCCTTATCCTTATTTTCTTAGAAGCCTTTTTCTTCTTCCTTACAAATGTCCCTTTTTTCCCAGTAGGGTGGTGCCGGAAGTAAATGTCCGAGTGAATTGTCACAGCTCATCCCCTGTTGAATGGTGAGCAAGCTGCAAAGCAAAGGGTTAACTAACTATTGGCTCTGACCCACTCGGAGCAATTGCTGGCTGGAGCCATGGCTTCTGCTGAGACAAAACAGTTTCCTCCCAAGCTTTAGCTGCTCTGTCCTTGTGTTCAGCTTGTGCATCAGAGTTGTTACATGTGTACAGTGCAGATGTTAGCAAGGATACAGCGGTCCTCTAATTAAACAATGCGGGGCTTAAGTTGTCTTCACTATAAGACGATAGGCAGCACAACTGATACGAGGCAATAATAGATAAGAAGTGGCTTACCATGCTGAGGGACATCTGCTCATCCTTCATGTGGATTCAGCTCCCTGGAGTGTGGTGGATGATAACATGAAGGGAGCTCGTGTTGATGCTGTAGGAACTGACTGGATTCTCAGGGGAAGGTGGGGTCAGTGCTTCGGTCGCCTCGTACCACTGACGGGAAGTGGCAACATCCATATTTTTACCAATAAACTTTTCTGTGTTAAATAGGAAGCAGAAGTGACTTTATTTGTTGAGCTTCACAGCAAGTGAGTGCTGTGAGGGTATAGTAAGACAAAGAGCCCTGAGGCCTTTGCATATGTTTCTGCTGTGCAGTCGTCTCTAAGCAAGTTCGTGACTCAGTTACACTGACTTGAAATACTCGCAAGTAAATGATTTCTCTCGCAGCAGAAGGGCTTGGCACTGTACTTTGGAGCTGCCCTGCTTTTCCTAGGCAACAAACGGCTAGTAAATTGCTCTGACTTCCCCATGGCTGTTCAATTCCTTCCCATAACATCTCCTGAAAGCAGGACAGGCACTGGGATGTGCTGAGCTGCAGAGCTCACTCCTGCGATGCTGAACTGGCAATCAGGCACTGAAGGCAGTGATTTCGCTGTCTGTATCTCTCACCTCTGAGATGGGTGGCCAAATGCCAAACCAGCTGCGCTTTCCAGGCAGCTTCCAGCTTTTGTTCCTCCTGGGTAGGTGAGTCTGGCCTTGAAGAAGCCAAATGCACACATGTTCATGCTTCAGCACTTGAAAAGGAGCAGTTTCTTATCAGCCGCAATGGAGCGGGGAGATAAATCCTCTGGAGGTGAAGCTACATGGCATGTAAGCACTTGGAAGGGAAAATGCCATGGTTGGTGCTGGTACAACTCCAGCAGACTTGACTAATATCTTGGCTTTGGGACTGCAGGCGCCTGTACAGCTTGTGTTGAGGAAGGGTAGGCATCTACTTCATTTCCATGGTTTTTCATGGATTCGCATCTTCTGTGTGGGCACTTCATGCAGTTCCTGGCTTTCCAGGAGAGAGGAGTGCTGCTGCTTGTCTTGACAGATAAATGCTGTCCTCTTCCTGCAGCCTTCTTCATCCTCACTGCAGCCTCAGAGAGCTGGCAGCTTGAGCCAGCATGGGGATCCTGCACTGGGGCAGGTCAGGAGGTCTGGGAAAGCATTGTTGATCCTGTTGGGATCTGCCTTCTTCCATGGCCTTCCAGCATTGCTGGGTGCCTGGTTGAGTTTCCTTTTAAATGAAAGCTTGAGCTCTGTGAGGTAGGGTAATTGGGTACAAATACAGTCAAGAGGGATGGTGTTAGGAGCAGAGGGGATATGATGAATGCAAAGGCTGAGGAGAAATGGCTCTGGTTCAGTGGTGCAGCAGTGATGGTGGTGAGGGACTGAAGCTGGGTCACTCTCAGCCTGCTTCATGCCCTTTCCCTGACTGCAGAGGGGTTGAAGCCTCCCGGTGAGACCTTAGTGCTGCTTACATGTCCATATGGACTCTTGCAGCAAACTTGGGGAGTGTTTGCTCGACTCCAGGGAGCCACATTTGCCTTCATTCACACATTTGCCTGCACTCTTGGAAGCGTGTCCAGCTCCTATAGGAAAAGACAGTGCTCCTGTGAAAAAACAGCTGGCAAGTGTGTTCCCTAACAGGGTTCATGAAGAAGAAATTATGACTGTAAGGGTAGGGGTAAATGCAAGACAGTTCTTGCAAACAAGGTTGAAAGAAAAGACAAAGTTGGCACCAGATTATATTTAATGAAGAAGGGCCACAGAGATGCTGCGAGGGCTGGAGCAGCTCTGCTCTGGAGCCAGGCTGAGAGAGCTGGGCTGGGGCAGCCTGGACAAGAGAAGGCTCCTGAAGGGGAGACCTTAGAGCAGCTCCAGTGCCTAAAGGGGCTGCAGGAAACCTGGAGAGGGGCTTTGGGCAAGGGCCTGTAGGGACAGGCCAAGGGGAATGGCTTTAACCTGCCCGAGGGGAGCCTGAGATGAGCTCTTAGGCAGAAGCTCTTCCCTGTGAGGATGCTGAGGCGCTGGCACAGGGTGCCCAGAGAAGCTGCTGATGTCAGTCTGAATGACAGATTGAACTATAAGGATATTTTTGCTGCATTATGTCACTTGCTCTGCCTTCCACACAGCTTGCAGAGTTCTGTTGTCACAGGTATATGTGCTAAAATAGCATTATCCTGGCAGGATGGCAACGAGCAGCTTCATCAAGACCTTCCTCAGCCTTGTAGGAGAAAGCGCTGGTGAGTCCAGTAAAGGCACATGGCTTTGGAGGCAGGCGAGGTAATTAGAAGCATCTCAGTCTGTTTCAGTGTAATGCCATAAAAAGCGTGTGCTATCTAGAAAGCAGAACATCTGGCAAACAGGCTAATGAGAGCCAGACTGGGAGAGCTCGGAGGCAAATGGGAGAGCTACCCTGTAGAGTTTGTTTATAACTCTTTGAATCTCTAGGAGGTTACTAGTTTGGATTAAAGAATACATATATATTATCGATTAAAACAAATGCAGACACCAAAGAGCAAACAATGAGAGTCTGAATTGACTTAGTTTGACACGTAATAGCCTGGCTGGGAGGGTGGTGTATTCCTGGGAATGTTTTCTGTCCCTTCTTCCCCTTCCAGCTCTGCTCTCGAGATCCCCCATGAGCATCTCCGAACCAGAGGAGTATATTTGCTCTCTGAGCCAAAGGAGACTTTTCCCTTCCCGTAAGCAGGGAATTTGTTTTGCAAAGGAGAAGTTTGGGCCCTGCAAAGTTTCTGCTCCTGCTCTTTTTCTTACTCTTTTCTTGTTGGTTTTTTGTGGTTTTGTTTTTTATTGTAATGATGACATATGGAAACTATTTACACAGGAGCATGCTCTGCTGCACTGAATGGGAATGTTGGAGTCCCGGCAGTATCGTTCCGGATGCCTTGTGTAAGCAGCCAGCTGGTTTTGCTTTTCCTTCCCTCCCCCCCCCCCACCTTCTTTCCCTCTCTCCCTTTTCAGGGAACGCCTGGGATAAGTTACACCAGTGTGGAAGGAAGCTTTGCCATCTGTGAGCAGCTCAGTTCGTTTACTTTGTCATGCCCCTTGTACTGTGAGCTCCACAAATATCTGTTTTCTGTGCTTGCTGGGGGCAGGGGAGAGGCTCCTCCCTGTGAGCAGTCAGCGCTTGGACTCCTTTCCCGTTAGCTGTTCACGTTCACTGGTGAGCAAGTTCTTGCTCTATTCCAAAAGAAGAGAGCACGGCACACGAAACCTGGCTTCCCCACCACAGTCATGCTTAAAAGCTCTTTGTCCCGCAGCTAAGCCTTCCAACAACTTGCACTTAGAAACATCCTGCTGCTTAGACAGCGATAGGGAAACGATTTAACTGAAGTCTGAGCCACCTTCCTCAGAGGGGAGGGGAGAAAACGTTTAGTTCTGCAGAGAGCAGAGGAAAACCTTCTGTGCTTTCTGTAGCTTCTTCAGGAGAAAGCTCTGCAGCTCTTCCCTTGAAGGAGCTGCGAACTGAGGATCGCCGTTCGGAGGGGAGGGAGGGAGGAACTTCACATCTGACTTGTCTCCCTGGCCCCATCCCTGAAGCCAAGCGTGCCTGCTTCCCGATGTGGGAGCTGCCATGCAGTGGAGAGAGCAGCCTGCCATCTACTTCGAGGATTACGGGAGTCCTGTGGAGAGATCCTCCTATCTCATTGAGCTCCATACTAATGGTAAATGCCGTCGGGGATGTTCTGCAGCACGAGCGGAGCGGAGTTGGAGGTTGCATTAGTCTGTGTCATTGTTATCATGGGAGCAGCTGAGGAAATTAGCTAGCTGGAGGGCTGCCAAACAAACAGGCAGAGGGTTGCTTTTCAAATGTATTATTATTTTTATTATTATTTATTATCCAGATGATGCTCTTGCCTCAGGGATGCTCGATCAACCTTCTGGTACCTGATGGGGAAGGAGCTGAGCCACAAAATGCAGCTCCCCACTTCAGCAGTACATTTTCTGTGCCTAGAAAGATGATGCCTGGTTGAGACAGGAGGAAAACATCTTGGTTTCTAGAGTTATTTTTTGTTGCTGATTTGCATCTCTGAGTGCTGTTTTGTATTCACAACCTTGATCTCATGGGACATCTCTTCTGTTTCAGCTGCGAGTCCTCTGTGTGAAATGCAGAGAGGGGGCCTGGGTTTTTGCTGGGGTGTCTCTTTTCCTAGTGTTAATCCTTTTCAAAGAGAGGTTGGTCTTTGTGAGAAAGGGTAAAGGTGGTTTTGGCATCTTTTGATTTAATGCTTAATTTGTTTAATGCTACAAACCTCCACTGATTTGACCACAGTATGCTTTGGTGTTCTACTCTAATGCTCCAATAACATGGTAATATTGTAAGGACCTGCTTAATAGGTCCCTCCTCCCCAGAATTGCTGGTGCAGCCAAGGTGTGGATTCTGTGCTATTTCAATGTCTCCTGAATGCCCCCCATGCGGTTCTGATCCAGCTCTGGGGCAACAGCATAAGAGGGACGTGGAGCTGTTGGAGCAAGGCCAGAGGAGGCCACAGAGATGCTGCGAGAGCTGGAGCAGCTCTGCTCTGGTGCCCAGAGAAGCTGTGGCTGCCCCATCCCTGGCAGTGCTCAAGGCCAGGTTGGACACAGGGGCTTGGAGCAAGCTGCTTCAGTGGAAGGGGTCCCTGCCCGTGGCAGGGGTTGGAGCTGGAGGAGCTTTAAGGTCCCTTCCAACCCAAACCAGTCTGGGGTTCTATGATTCTATGACAGAAGGAGCACTGAAAATGCAGAAGGGTTTTTGCTGTCAGGCTGCAGTCTGTCTCTTTGAAACGCACACGTGGTAAAAGCCTCATAAATACTAATATTGCAGAACTCTTTAGAGCTCACAATATAATGCATGTTGCTGTCGTCTTTGAGTTACAAAGCAAACAAACCCAGAAGATTCCAGTCCTGGACATAAATAAAAAGCTCCGTCATTCACCTTGTTCAAGCAATGTGATCATTCAAGGTGTGAAAGGGATGTGGGCGAGGAATCAGCCTCATTCAAACACTTGTCCAGATTTTGAGTGGTATTTTAAGGCTCTGGGGGAAGCAAGGAAGAGAAATAGGCTTCATGCTGCAGGATTCTCAGCAATCTGAGCATACAATCTGGAGAGGCTTCACAAATCCCAGAGAAATGTTTTCTTCCCTTGATTTGAGGGTGGAAAAGGCAGCTGGGGCTCCGCATTGGTGAAGGGGTTTCTGCTTGCTTCCCACTCCCTGCCTCTGTGCCAGGAGCACAGTGGTGCTGTTTCTGTTGGTGGGGGTAGATCTTTTTGGCATTGGCATTTTATCCACTCCGGAGGGTGTTCTAAAGAGACTGAATCACTGATTCAGTCAGGATTATTTTGTCCTAGCAAAGAGATGCAGCTATCTTCAGCGTGCTGTCACAAGAGAGGAAAAGAAGCTCATTGTCATTTTGCTCCCACCCTCAGATAACTTCTCATAACACAGAGAGAACAAGCTACCACATCACAGCTTCTGTGCTCGTGAAAAGCAGGAAATCAGCACTTCTGCACTGGCAAGATCCATTTTACATGGGCTGTCTTTGGGAACATGAGACACTGGAGGAGGGAAGTCTCTGCTGAGAGCAAGAACTGTGTGGTTTAGGTAGTGATTGAAACTCTGGAGCACTGAGTGCATGAGGAGCTCCACCACAGGCTTCATGCTTGATCCTAAGCTGGTCTCACTGGGGTATGTTCTTTGTCAAAGGTGCAACATCCAAATCCCAATCCCAGAAGCAGCAACCGGGTGACATTCCCTTTTTGAACAGCAATTGCCTTCATGCCTGGGTTTCACGTGTTTTCATTTCTTTAATGAAATCTTTAGTTACGAAATCTGGTGCTAGCGTTCAGTAAAGCAGTTTTTGGTAGGGTTTTCCTGGTGAGACTTGAAAGTTCCAACATCAATCTGTTGGGTATGGAGAGAAATAGGAAGAGAAATATGAAGAGAAACTCTTGCTGTTTGTTTCCATCAGAGGGGTATTGGTATTAAAGAAGATGCTGTCTCTTTTGCTGATCTTCTGGGAGCATTCTTGTGCTGAAATGCAGGGTTTGAGTGTGTCTCTTAAGCACCTACATGCAAAGAATCAGTTTGTCTGTGTACAAGCTGCCAGTGTCCTGGGTACTCCGCCACCTCTTGATGCTTGTCTCTGGTCCTGGTGCCTGCCTTGTTTCATGCCTCCTGATCAATCTCAGCTTGCTTAATTGTGAATCAGTGTGTCTCTTATTCCACTGCTGCAGATGGAGGTAGCTATGATGTTATTAATGACGCATCCAGCCCTGCTGCGGGGGACTGCTGCGCACAGCAAAGCTCTGCCCGACACAACTGGGAAATGAACTACCAAGAGGCAGCAATCTACCTCCAGGTGAGCCCTGCTGTTGGGGTGCTGTGTGAAAGATGGACTGCTCAAACTGTGGTAGTGCTTTGATAGAAGAAACAACAAGCTTCCATCTTGAGGTTAATAGATTGGCTCCTTGTGAAGGAATCCGCTTGGAGAAGCTGCATGGAGACCTCAGAGCAGCTTCCAGTATCTGAAGGGGGCTACAAGGGTGCTGGGGAGGGACTCTTCATCAGGGACTGTAGGGATAGGACAAGGGGTGATGGGTTCAAACTGAAACAGGAGAAGTTCAGGTTATATCTAAGGAAGAAGTTCTTTGCTGGGAGGGTGGTGAGGCACTGGCACAGGTTGCCCAAAGAAGTGGTAAATGCTCCTAGCCATGGCAGGGGATTGGAACTGGATGATCTTAAGGTTGTTTCCAACCCAAACCATTCTGTGATTCTATGATTCTAAGAATGGGGCAATGCTGGAAGTACCTTCACATGAGCTCTGGCAAGTCATTTGGGAGCAACTGAAGAAGCTGCCCATCCTCTCCCATCTCTTCTAGTGTCAAGGACTATAGTAGTTGAGGGATTCAATGTGTGTTCAGTTCTGCCACCTTGCCATGGAGATGTCTGTAACTTGTCACAGATTGTCGTGTCATCTCTCCAGTCATCCCAGTGTTAACGGTCAGTGCTCTCCTGGAGACATCTCCTGTTCTGGAAGTGCAGGTCCTATTCCTGCCTTGGCTGCAGGTTGGGTGGGTTGCTCTGGGGTGTTTGTTTAGCATCAGTCAAGCCCTGCAAGTCGTGTAAGAGACAAGAGCAACACTGACAATGCACTGGTAGCTGCAGGCTCTCCCAGGCTTTTGTTTAAACTGGTGATTATTGGAGCTGCTCTGCAAAGGGTCATTGAGCTGCTGCAGTAGCTGATGGTAATGTACGCAGCAGGCTTGGCCTTTCACATGCACATTATTCTTGCTGCTGCCTTGACCAGTGGTCATAATGACTATGTCCTTGAACTGAAGTAGGCAGAACTTAAAGAGCATGCAGCTTGCTTATTTGAACCAGTAGCTGCAGGCAAGAGTGTCTTATAAGAGGACTCTGCTGTCCAGCAATGTTTTGAATTGCTTGGCTACTGAGAGGCAGAATTGAGCCTGGGTTTCACCCTGCAAGTGTGTTTTGTCAAGCATGAATGAGGATGCCCTGCTGCTGGGAGCTGCAGCTCTCTTGGAGTGAGAGATATGGAGCTTGTTGCTGGGTTCTGTCCTGCTCACAAGCTGGCTGCCTGACCTGGCAGCGCTCCCTTGTTCTTCAGCAGAAAGCAAGATGAGTAAATGAGGAATGTTTGAAACCCTCTTCTGAATTAGTCTCGAGAATGCTTCACTTCTTAGAAGAGATCCTGTTTCCTGACCTTGTTACCCATTTGCAATCACAGTTACTTGCCTTTGATAGCAATAGCTTGCTGTCCTTACAGTAATTGCCTACCTGGAAAGATGTTAATTTAAAAACCCACAAACAAACCATTTCTTGTGTGTCTGAGTGTCCCAGCTGAGCAAAAATGGTCTCTTTTGATGGTTTCTGAGAGGCTGCAAGATTCCTGTGGGTAACAAAGGCTCCCTTGCTTAAACCACTGACTCAAGAAAGAAAAGAAGCTGTTGGGTGTTTCTGCATGAAAACTCCTCCAAATTCTCCCCAAGCAAAGTTTCATCCTAGGGGTAAAGATAGCACTGATGTAGCTGTGTAAAAATCAGTTGCAGGCAGATTGCTAAGATGGAGTACCTGACCTTTTCCTCTTAATTAAGCTTTCTAGTTAAGAGGGAGTGACAAATACGCATTGAGGCTTGTTGATTTTACATGGAGTCCGTCTTCCCACGTTCCTGAAGCAGAAAACGCTGTGTGTGCTCCAGTGTTTTCTCCCAGACATTTTGAAGGCCAAGATAAGGAGGAGCCACTGTCAGGCAGGTGCCCTGGAGCTTATCTTTGTGTTTTCCTGATCTGCCCTGGAGAAGTTAATCCAAGCAGTGTGTAAACATGTGGAAGTGATGGCAGGTGCGTGCTGTGTTTATGCTGGGGTGTTGGCTGAAGTTTCTTTGCCTACCTTTATAAACTCTTTCAGCACTCTTCATTTTAAGGCTTTCCAAAGCAGGAGTTTGTGGATGTTAAGGAGTTTCATTACTGAAACGTGCTTATGAACAGAAGGGAGTGTCCTATGTGTGTAGAGCTCATTCCTCAATAAGTAGATCAATGTTAGGCTGTAAAGTGGGGATAGTCTGATGGGAATTGTATCTCATCCTTCAAAAAGTCTGTGTTCTTCACATGGAAAGTTCTATTACAATACCAAGAGTTGCTCATGCTGTTCTCTTCTTTATTCCTGCTGCCCTAGGAAGGAGAAAATAATGACAAGTTCTTCACTCACCCCAAAAATGCCAAAGCACTTGCTGCCTACCTCTTTGCACACAATCACCTTTTCTACCTAATGGAGCTGAGCACAGCACTGCTGCTCCTGTTGCTGTCTCTCTGCGAAGCACCGGCTGTTCCCATGCTCCGTCTTGGCATCTTTGTAAGTACTTTTGGGCACAATGAAGAAGTCTGCCTGTTCTGCAGTGCTGGGTGCAAGGGAGAAGAAGGCTAAGCATAGAGGAAGAAGGGAGCAGTAGCAGGAAGAAAGCCACCTGGCTTGTTCTCTAGCTTGGTTGACAGCAGAAAAGCCAGCCAGCAAAACATCCTTTTTTCATCTGATGGGCAGAGACCACAATGAAAGTATCATTTATTTCATGTTCTCCATTTGTGCAGATGAGGAGTGTGTGGGTTTTCCTTTTTCTTGTGATAACTAAAGAATCTGTGTGCTGTTAAAGTAATTTTCAGGGTCAGTGCCCTTAGCTCAGCACCATCAATGGTTCCTAGAATGCAAACAGATCTCAGCCTGGGCCAGGTTGCTAAACCTCCTCCTGGCCTCTCCTCCCAGTGTTGTGAGCACTCTTTTTAACATGTGAGTGGCTTGAAGTTTTAGGTCTAACCTTCCCAAAATGCAGGCTGAGAGAAGGGACACACAAACTGGTGTGTGCTGTTGTCAGTCCACACCCGCTTCCTGAGGTACCACTGTCAGGTACAGTGCTAGGAGCTGCTGTTGCTGGTGGGAGAATCTGCATCTGCTTTTGGGGCTGTTAATGGTACTCTAGGACGTGCCAGGGGTGTAGAACAGCCGTGACAACCTGGGGTCAGAGTATTGCTCAAGATGAGGCATGGCTGCATAACTCACTTGGGTTTTGAGCTGTGACTAAAGCTGAAGTTGTAAGAATATTCTGTTGTCTTCTTTCTGCTGCATTTTGCATATTACAACAGAGACGGGGTCCTTCCGCACTGCCCAAAGCAGTGCTCTCCTCCAGAGCTTGATAGGACCCTGTCTGTGGTTGTCCGGAAGGTCTGGATCAAGAGAAAACCTTTCCCTATGGAAATCCTCTCTGCCCAGCAGCTCTTCTTCCTGCATTACACTAGACCCCTTTCAGTCTAAGTCTTCTGAAAGTGTTTCTGCTCATGTTACTGGGGTCTTGCCCTTTTGTTTCAAATGTATCAATGCATTTTTGGATGTGTTCTTCAAGTCCAAAAAGGATGTGGATTTCAGGAAATTCTGAGCTCATACTGATCAGAGGACAATAATAAAAGCACAAAGCAAACCAGTGCTGTGTTAGCCTTGGGTTTTCCTGCCTGTGTCAGAGCTGTGCTCAGACTATTGTCAAACCCATGTCCTTCTTGAGAAAGGAAGGGCAGAAGCTTGGCCTCTGCTGTGCTGCTGCTTTTAACCAGAAGCTTTGCTGCATTCTGACAGGTCCATGCAACCCTGGAGCTGTTTGCGTTAATCGTGGTGGTCTTTGAACTCTCCATGAAGATGAGGTGGCTGGGCTTCCAAACCTTTATCAGGCACAAAAGAACTATGGTAAAGGTAAGCTGTGTGTTTGAGTGTTAGTGTTTCTCCTTCAGCATCTCCAGGAGCCAAAGAACCAGGTTACATATTGGCCTGTGCTGTTGCAGAGATGACTTAGCCATGTGTCCCAGCTGCCAAGTGATTCATGTGAGGTCTCTTAAGCTCTCAGGGACAACTCCCATGCTTCAAGTGTCCAAAGAAATAGGTGGTCAGTAAGAGCTTTGCCTTTGCCAAAAGGAGACTGAGCTGTGCCTCTCATTAACCCTTTCTTTGCAGACTTGTGTGCTCTTTGTACAGTTCATCGAGGCCATTGTGGTGCTGGTGCGCCAAACCTCGCACGTGCGCATCACCAGAGCTCTGCGCTGCATCTTCCTGGTGGACTGCCGCTACTGTGGGGCTGTCAGAAGGTGAGTGGGCAGCTGGCTGGGCTTTTTGCTGTCATATCTGGGACTGAGGGAGCAGGAAAAGCACCCTGATCCTGCAGGCATCTCAGGATGTGTCTTTAAGGGGCATTTTGGATCTTGTATCAATCTTTTGTAATTGTGACTGAAGTGTACCTGGTGTCTTGTAGGGAAATTTCATAGTAGCTGTGGATGTGCTCATAGAATCATAGAATGGTTTGGGTTGAAAAGGACCTTAAGATCATTCACTTCCAGCCCCCTGCCGTGGGCAGGGACGCCTCACACTAGATCATGTCACCCAAGGCTCTGTCCATCCTAGCCTTGAACACTGCCAGGGATGGGGCAGCAACAGCTTCTCTGGGCACCCTGTTCCAGGGCCTCACCACCCTCACAGTAAAGAACTTCTTCCTTGTATCCAACTGGAACTTTCCCTGTTTAAGTTTAAATTACACCTTGTCCTGTTGCTTATGTGTGCTGTCCTCAGCTGTATAAACCACCTCAGAGAGCACACGTGGCTGTATTGTTTCTGGCTCCCGGGTTTGTCTGTAAACTGCACGATGAATCACAGAGCTTGTCTTTAGTCTGGAGCAGGAAGGTTGACAGGGTGACATCGGTATTGTTTGCAGCACCTGAGAGCTGCTTGCAAAGGACAGATAGGTAGCTTGGAAACAGTCTTAGCTTTCTACTTCTAATGCTTGGAGGGAGTGGGAAGGAAGTCCTCAAGTATGGTGTGTTGTCAGGGTTTTTTTTCCTTGCCAACCTGGAAGAGAAAACATGCAAGTTTTACTTCATTGCTGTTCTATCTTCCAGAAATCTGCGACAGATCTTCCAGTCCCTCCCACCATTTATCGACATTCTTCTCCTCCTGCTTTTCTTCATGGTGATTTTTGCCATCCTGGGTGAGTTGTATTTATGGAAGGTGAAGTCATGCTCTTAAACCAGACACACAGCCTGGATGAATATATAGCTGATCAGACTCAAAGTCCTGCCAAGTTCTTCCATTTATCTCATTTCATCTGCAGTCATCTGGAAGGCAGAATTAAAGATCCAAAAGATCTAGAAGCTGAGTATTTGATTTTGAGACAAAGGTCCTTTTGACCTCTGCTAGAGGATAGCCTGTGCTCTGTGTTTGTGGTTCCATCAACTATTCCTCAAGCCTTGTAAAATTAGTCTACATTCCCACAAATACATATATCTGTAGTGTACCTGTTACAAGTCCTATATTCAAACCATCCCCAGAAAGTTTGTTTTCCAAACAGGTTGATGCAATGCCAATGTCATGTATTGGCTGATCTGTATGGAGAAGGCCTTCCAGATACTCTCCTCTTCATAGTTTCAGAGAGGGCTCACTCTTAGTATGACCTTCTTTTTGGGAACAGAGATTCACTAATGTGTGACGTTAAACAGACTGGTTTTCTTTGTTCTTTCCCCCTTTCTTCTCTCCTCCTCTCCCTTCCCTGCTGCTTCTCCAGGTTTTTACTTGTTTTCTCCTAACCACTCGGATCCGGTGAGTATCCCTGATTCTTGTTGCAGCTGAAACTTCAGTCCCATTTTAACAGGCTGAAGAATCAAACATTGTTGTGTAGACATAGCCTGTTCCTGGCAGGCCAGATGCAAGCTGGTCAGAGGCTGCTTGGCAGTGTTACCCTGGTTTGCCCTCTGCTCGGAAGGAAGACAGTGCAGAGAACTTCCTTAAAGACACAATGTCCCAAAGGGAACACTCACAGAGCTGTTCCTTTTTCTTGGTGCTTTAATTCAGTCAAATGAGCTACCTACCAGGGAGGAAGGTGTCTGGGTGACAGCCTGTGGCTGTCAGGATCTAACAGCCACTACTTCCTGCTGCTGTGAGTCTGTAACTTGTTGGGAGTAACTAGTCCAAATGGATGAGCTTTTAATTGGTTTAACTCTTCACATGCCATCTGTTAGAGACCTTTAAAACAGATCAGTGCTGAAGTACCCTTTCCCTAGGGGAGGCATCAGGGAGTTGCGGAGCTGCCCTTGTTGAAGGGAGGGAGGGAGGGTTGTTTGTTTTGTGAATGAAATGTCACTGTGAAATTCTGCTTGCATTTTGTCATGAGAGTGTTTCCTTTCAGTACTTCAATACCTTAGAGAACAGCCTCGTGAATCTCTTCGTGCTTTTGACCACTTCAAAGTAAGTTCATGCTTTCCTAGCTCAGGATTCCACTTTGTCCTTAAGGAAACCTGGCAGAGCCATGAGTTTGTTTGCAGAAATGCTCCATCTCTTTTCCTCTACATGAGAGGGAGATTTCCTGGGTCAGCCTCATGGGAAGAGCTGGTATTTCATTTTGGCTTAGGCCACTGTGACCTCAGATGCAGAGTTATCTCTGAGCAGCTCAGCCCACTTCATCACTGTGAGGGCAGTAAGGGGGGAAACGCCTTTACTAGGCCTTGCACCAAGAAGGGGAGGTTTTTCTTTGTGCTGCCTTGTCAGCCAACAGTTTGCTGTTGGGAAGTAACTTCCTATTCCTCTGCTTCGGTTCACCTATCTACTAGGAAAGGGGGATAACAACAGTGGGTAAATATTGATCCACTGTGAAGGAGAGCTCTGAGGATTAGGAAATGAGCAAAGGATGGAATAAATCTCAGGTTGTAACCCCCTCACGCCGAGGGTGTGCTGCTGTTGTTGCTACATGTCAAAGCACAGCCCTTAGCCCCATCCCAAACTCCTTTTGCCCATTTGGTTTTTGGGATGTGCAAGGAATGTGCTTTTTGTACTGATGTTTTTCACCATGCTTCCACGTTCCTGCTGCTCGTTGCTAGGCACAAACCTGTGCCACAAGCAGCCCTGTTAGGCAGAAATGTGCAGCTTTTCAGCTGTGAGATTACACACACCCCTGTGCCTCTTGCCTTTGTAGTGGGATGCGTAGCATGAGCTATTCGGTGCTTAAAATCTATGTCTTTTTTGGATGCAGTTTCCCTGATGTGATGATGCCATCTTACGCCCGGAACCCCTGGTCCTGTGTCTTCTTCATAGTGTATCTCTCCATTGAGCTCTACTTCATCATGAACTTGGTGAGTCCCCTGTTGAAGCACTTGAATTCTCTCTGCCTGACTTCATTACCCAGCAGAGGCTTCCCCATTCCCAAAAGTTCTCTGTCATAACCTGAGACCCTTTGGCAGAATACTCCTAGAAATGGCAGCTTTGCTACAGACAGGACTCTCTTAATGTTTAACCACAAGGAATTGAACTAAATCACACAAAATCAAAATGATAACTTTCAGCTTCTCTCACATTAATATCATGCTTGGAGTGACATACTCGGTTGCATGAAATTTATTGTCCTTTTCTGGCTTAATTATTTATCATAAAATGGCATTTTATGATCTGGCCTTGCCTGAAATACTTTCTAAATCAGCTTGAAGGGGATGGAATTACTAAGGATGGCAGGACTTGAGTGCTGACAACTGCAGTGTGAGAGCATGGCAGCTGTGCTGGCTCTGCTTCTTGCAGCATCTAGGGCAGGGCCAGGACCAGCTAAGGGGAGGATGTGAGTGGTGGAAAAGGGCTTGCCAAAGGAGTTGAGGAATTCTGCAACCCAAGGTGAGTGATTCGATGCTTGGTTTTTGCTGCTGCTGTCCTAGATGGAGGGTTAGCTTTGACATGGGTTTGCCAAAGAAGGGTGAATCCAGAGAGAACCCTAAAAGCCTGCTTTCCAGGAAGAAATCACGACATTTTACCAAACCTTTTAATACTGTTCTGTTGGCATGTGTGAGGTTTACCCTTAGCTCCTAGAGCCACTAGCAAGTTTATGGGAGGCCTGAAACATCCGGATCTCTTCCAAAAAGTGGATCAGTGTGTGTGCAGCATGCTTGGTGATCCCTTTGTGGGATCCCTTATGGCCAACAGGCCCTCACTGACTCTACTTGCCTCAGTCAGTGCAGTAAATGCCTCCTGCAGGCAATGCCTCTCATTGCCTCTCTAGGCTGGATGCTGCCTCTTTGAAGAAGCAGTGCCTCAGGTAGCTGCAGAATATAAAGATCCAAACATGACCTTCTCTCTTGTCTTCTCTCTGCAGCTTCTGGCTGTTGTGTTTGACACCTTCAATGACATCGAGAAGAGGAAGTTCAAGTCCTTGCTGCTGCACAAGCGCACGGCCATCCAGCACGCGTACCGCTTGCTGATCACCAAGCAGGTACAGGGCTCCGCAGGCACTGGGGTGCAGCAGGAAGGGAGGTCAGCAGTGTTCTAACACCACCAGTGCTCTGGGGAGTTTAAGAAGCATGTTCCAAAAGAGATGCTTGAGGTCTGTTGCCTGTAATCGCACCATGGGCTACTGGGGTTTTTCATTCATGTAACTTGTGTGTATCTGTTTCTGGAGGAAAACCAAAGCAGTCTGAAATTCAGTGTGAGATCATGGAAGTCTCTTGATAAAATGAGTGAAATCTGTTCTGGAGTGCATGCAGGCATTGATTTCTCTCTGATTCAGTGTGGGTCACTTGACTTGCCTCTTAAGCACCAGTTCTGAGAGGAGGGGTGGGTCGTGTACAGGTGAAGGTCTGGTACAGTTGCTGGGTACTGCATGAGTAAGTGATTCAGAAACAGAGCTAACACACCTACAAACAGCTCTCTACGAGGACAGAGCACTTGGGGAGAGGGTTGATTTCTTGCTTAACTGTGGAGCAGCAAAAGAAATAAGACCCAAAAATAACTAACCCACTTCTAGTAGATTAGTTCATGTTTAGGGCACGTAGCTGATAGTCTTAAAGAAGTGCCAGTAATGGGATCTATTAGGCTGCCTACTAATTTCCCAAGAAGAGGGGTTGAACTCGGTTGCTTGAGGTGCCTGGTTGAACAATTTTTCCATGATAAGGCAACAGGGAAGAGTTCTGCATTTGCTGGGGAGAGCTGGTTGCCAGGAGAATTCCTGATCTCTGTGCTCTGGGATTAGCTCAGCACGTTGAAGTAATAGCTTAGGGTACTTCTGGGGCTTAGCTCTAATGGCATCTTACAGTGATGGGGAAATCCTGCCTAAACCAAATCCAGAGTGAGAATTCAATCTGTTAGCCTCTGTGTGCTTCTGCCTGATGTTGCTGCTTCTGACAACATTCCTTTGTTTCCAGAGGCCGTCTGGAATTTCCTTCAAGCACTTCGAAGGGCTGTTGCGGTTTTACAAGCCTCGGATGTGTGCCAGAGAGCGCTATCTCACTTTCAAAGCACTGAATCAAAGCAATACTCCTTTAGTCAGGTAGGATGGGGTCTTACTGCTGCACCCAGAGCAGGGAGGTTGCTCTACTCTCTGAAGCTATAGGCTGTATTTCGGAAAGGATGGCTGGGTTTAGGGAATGAACATTGAGATGTGGGAATAGAGTTAAGCGGTTGAAAGGCTTTGCCTGGAAAGCTGCTTGGAGGGGTGGGTACCCTGGGAGCTGAGGTTTTCCTTCAGAGGCGATGGAGTTCCTGCGTGCCCTCTTGTGGATACAGCGCTCTGCTGGCAGCCCACCTCCCCTGCCAGAGCAGAGCAAGACACTGAGGAGCGGCATCAGAGCCTGCAAGGAGCATTTCTGCACAGAGTGCAGCCTCGCAGCATAACAAGTTTCTGTGATTTACCAGCAGCTGGCTGCGTCCCCCAGGGCTTTGCTAATTAAGATCTGGTTCTGCTGCTGCTTTCAGGACTGTTATCCTCTGTGTTATGAGGCAGAGAATTACCATCCTGGTAGGTAGATGGGGGCAACCAACTCCAGCCAGCATGGAAGCAGAGGGAAATAGAGCAAGAGACCTTCTCTTCCCCTTCCTTTGTTCTGGCCACAGGTAGGCTCCAAGTGAGTCTCCCATGAAACTGGTGCTGATGCTTCTCCTTAAAATCAAGTGCCACCGAGAAGTATTGAAAAGGGCATAGGGAGAAAAACTGAGATTTTAAATGCAGGCAGCTAAGGACACCAGTACAAGTCTGCAAAGTTCAGCATCCTCACCTCCAGACAGCTAAAAGCTGTTACAGGCCTGACCCTGAGCACCTAGACAGGCATTCATGGTTTATGAGTTCCTTTGCTTTCATGTCCTTGTTCAAATACCACTGTTACCTTGAAAAGAAAATGTGCAAAGATGATAGAAAAGGACTGTACAAGGCATTAAGACAGTCCAAGGCTTCTTCATGAAGAGTAGTACAAACTCTATCTCAGTTTGCTGTCTAAGCCCCAGGACTTCCCTCTCAGTGGTAGAGTTCTGGAGATGAGCAGGGTCAGAGTTTCCTCTAAGAGCTGTAGCAGAAGAAGGTTGGCTTTGCCCCCTCTTGTGCCTGTTGTCAGTCAGTAACCCTTGGCCAGGCTGGGAAGAGCTCAGTGTTGAGTTCTATCAGCTGTGGTTCAGCTCTAATAAGGAGTTAATAACTTCCAGGGACTCTGTGCTGCTGCTGCCTGCCAAGGAGAGTTAAGGATGTAACCAGCTCCAAGGCTCTGATCAGATGCTTCTTTCTGTTTTGCAGTCTGAAGGATTTTTACAATTTCTATGAAGTTGTTGGCTTAAAATGGAAGGTGAGTACTTACTGGGTGGAAAAGAAGGGAAGTGTGTGGGGGAGGCCGGCGATTAAAGAGAAGGCGGGTAGGAAAGCAAGGCAATCTAAAAGCAGCAGATGATGGGGATAAGGTGGGTGTCCATCACTGCACGTTTCTGTATGGATGTAGCATCGACTACGTCTGATTGTGGCTGTTCTGCTTCCAGGCAAAACGAAATCGGGAGCACTGGTTTGATGACCTTCCAAGGACAGCATTCCTCATTTTTAAAGGTAACAGGCTGTGCTTTCATGGCAGCATATGTTCAGCTAACAGGAAGAGCGTTTCTTTACACTGACAAAGCCCTCTGAAGGGGTCTTCTCTTATGTCCCTGGTAAACCACTGAATGGAGGCCTGCTAACCTACTTTCTGTGTGTTCAGAGTCTCCAGGGAAGGTTTCTGTCATGTAAATATTCCCTGTGCTCTGGCCCTGGCTTCCTTAAAACAAGAGATTGTTTGGCAGAAGCAAAGCCTGAGGTCATGGTGGGCTGTGCTGCTTTTTGAGCACAGAAGTTAGGTGGGGATCTATGATGCCCAAATCCAGTACTTCATAGAGCTGCTCCATACCCCAGGCAGCAACTCACTGCAGTGACTGTGGAGTGGAACTTGTGTGTTCACAAACCTTGGGCTTCCTACTTCCAAGATGTGGCTGCAGCGCTCATACAAGTCAAGTTGGGGTTGGAATTCGATGAGCTTTAAGATGCCTTCCAACCCAGACCACTCTATGATTCTCTAAGTACAGCCGCTCAGGAAGGGGAAAGAGGTCTGAAATACCCATCAGTGTGATCTGCCTTGATAATGTAATTTATCTCTCATGTCCCAGGTTTCCTGATTGAATGTAGCCATTCACAAAGAAGAACTTATCTGCAGCTCTTTCTCAGTCTTGCATGCTAGTGGGAGACAGTTAACACCATCATGATCCAAACACACAGCTGCCCTGGGGGTCAGCTCAACCCTCCTTGACAGCATGTGTGTTGTTCCAAACACAGACAGTGCTTCAGCAGCTGCGTTTACCTCTGTCCACACCACAGAACTAGGATATAGAGGGGGTAAAAAAAGGCATCTCGGGGATTAAGGATAGTGAGTTCATTGCTGCTAAAATCCTAGAGGAAATTGGAACTTGGTCCCAGGAGGTACAAGTTAATAATCTGCTAATCTGTGTAGCTTCAGTGCTGAGGATTGGTATGAAAAATGTCTCCAAGAAGATGATAGAGGAATCTGTGTGAGGTCTGGAGGATCACATAAACATGTGTTTTGTCATACTTTCCTTCATGCAGGCATCAACATCCTTGTGAATTCCCGCGTGTTCCAATACACTATGTGTAAGTAGAAGTAACAAACTGTCTCTGCTTGGCTCGCTTGGGGCTGGTCTGCTGCATCTGCCAGCCCTTGCAAGGTCTTCAGTGCGGTGGGGCCTGGTTTTTGAGGGAACTTCATACTTGTACCAAGCACTACAGCAGCCTGGACTCAGCTCTCACTGCGTTGAGTCTTCTAGGGAGGCTCGTTGGTTCAGTGCTTCATAACACACTTGTGGGTCTGAGTCTGCAGGGGTCAGCTGCTTGTGCTGAGGTAGGTTGGTGGGATCTTTCACGAGCCTTGAGGGTTTTATCTTGCTGGGTAAGGAGCTGCCTTATCAGTCAAACACCTTCTTCTGTTTCTACTTGAGAAGGTGCAAGCATCCTTATTGCTGGAGGGATCCCTTGGCAACTGCAGGAGTGATTCTGTGCTCCTCTTCTCTAGAAGAACGTGGCTGTGTTCTGAAGGATCTGCTCCTGCTCAGTCATTTGGAGGTTTTGAATGTTGGAGGAGAAGGTTTTTTGTAAATTGGGGTACTAAACTGAAGAGGTTGGGTGGAGTGAGGAGATCTGAGTACAAAGGAGAGGTCCTGCACCTCCAGTTCTCAGTTCCTGCACCTCCGGTTCTCAGAATGTTGGAGAGCAGCAATAGATCAAATAAGGCTTTGTCCTGCACTGCTGGGGACTCAAAGGTCCTTGAGATCTTCTTCCAGATCTAGAAGGAAGCTGAAATACACAGGTAATAACACGGCAGAATGTAAGATAATTATTTGAGCCGATTCTCAGACCATTGGTTTCTTTTAGTTTTGTTTCCTTCTGTACATAAAGGTACCACATCTGTTAAAGACCTGGGAAAGCTCAGGATGGAAGAGTCTATGAGTGTGTTGGTTGGAAACAATGACCCTGCCACTTGTCCTCTATTGTGCTCCTGTTATTAGCCTAGGAAACGTATGACCTCTGCTCCAGCAGGGGTTTTGCTGTGAGTTTTTACTTTGTTTTCCAGATACTGTGGTGGCTGTGAATGGAATTTGGATTCTAGTTGAAACCTTCATGCTGCAAGGTAGGCAACCTCACAGCTTGTTTCTTGACTGTGGTGCTGGGGTTTAAAAAGCAGGGAAGGCCAGACAAAGCTCTTCTTGTGTCTTGCAGGAGGGAATTTCTTCTCCAGAAACGTCCCATGGAGCTACATAGTCTTCCTCACAAGTAAGCTGATGGGTCCAACAGAGGGATGCCATTTCATATGGAGTTGGGAAGGGAACAGACAGCTCTGTTCCTGTGTTCAGTTTGAAGTTAAAACTTAACCACACTTGTACAGATTCCATCTAGAGCAGTGCTGTGCCTGGCAGAGATTGTCAGCATCCACACAGACCCATATGAACTCTGCTGCAGCTCTGCAAAAGCTGCTTTCTCACTCCTCTGGCTTCAGCCCTGGGAGCAGATCAGCCTCATTTGTTAGGCACAGTATGCAGAGTGATGAGCTCCTCCAGAGCTAGGCTGGCTCTCTGCAGTTGCTCACATTGCTCTGTGCTGCACTGGCTATTCCAGGAGGCATTACCAGCTCTGGTCTGCTGCAGATCTGCCACACAAAGCAAGGCAGTGCTGTTGGAGTGCAAAGTGCAAGGGGCTGAGGAGAACACTGAAAGGACTGGGTGAACTAATTGATGAGTTTTCTGATTGAATGCCATTTACATTCTACAAGCAATTGCTTATCTTCATGTGCTGGCTCATTGCACTGCTGTAGAACTCTCCAGTGATGTGAATTCACTTCCCTTCTCCTGTCAGTGTCTCTTGCTTGAGGAGAAGCAAAGTATAGCTCCATTGAATGAAAATAGCATGAAAACTGCAAAAGGAGGTTCTTTGGAGACTCTAGGAGAGGTTGTTCTAAAGGATAGGTCTAGTTCCCTGCCATTAGGCTTCAAAACACTTGTTAGGGAAATTTGAAGGCAGAGGCACTCTGCAATGCTTCTTTTAACAAGGATGTTGTCATCCAGCTCTTCACTTCTCTCCAACACTCTCCTTGGAACCTGGAAAGAAGGATTTGGGAGTGACAAACAGGGTATCATCATGTAGTTATGGTGTTCTTTAACATAGAGGGCCACAGGGTGCTGCCAAGACAGAGGGTGAAAGTAGAACAGCTTCTCTTTGAAAGCATCTCTCCCTGCAGGTCATGGCTAGGCTATGGGATGTCAATATGTTCCAATGAGATAGAAGGAAATGAACAGGCAGGACTGAATTCCCTGCACCTCTTTCTGGCCTTTCCTACAGGAGCATGTGCCTCAATGTTTATAGCATGTCAGCCAGCTAAGTGGCTTGTAGACTGTTCTGGAGAGAAATCACCATGAATGCAGGGAAATGCGTTGATCTGGAGGGAAAATGTCTCTTTGGCATCACACAGAGAATAAGGAAGATGGGTGGGGGTCTGTTAAACCTATGTTCAGAAGTCCTGTACTTAAAGCACCACACACCTTTGAGGGCAAATCTTTGCATAAGCCCTCCTTGTGATGCTGCTCATTTCTGACCATGGCTGCCATCTTGTCTTACAGTCTATGGTGTGGAGCTGCTCCTGAAGACCACTGGGCTGGGGCCTGTCGAGTACCTGTCCTCAGGTTGGAATCTGTAAGTGTGCACTGATGTTGTTGAGAGAGAGGTGGTCAAAATGGTTGGGTTAGAAGGACTGACTTCTGAGATGAGTTTTCAAGCCTGTAGACGAGCAGGCCTTGTGTATCTTGTTAGGCTGGAGCAGCACCAAGTACCTCTTCTCTGCTGAAACACTAGTGCTAAATCATTGCTCTTATTTTATTGTGGTGTTTGTTTCATTTTCTCTCCAGCTTTGACTTCTCAGTCACCCTGTTTGCATTTTTGGGGCTCATGGCACTGGCGTTTAACATGGAACCCTTCTACTTCATTGTGGTCTTGCGACCCCTTCAGCTGCTGAGGTGAGATGGGAAGGCTGGAGTGGGGGATACAGAGGGGAGAAAACAGCCAGGCGTGTTTTCCATCAATCCAGTTGAGGACAGAGCTCCTTACCAGGAGAGGGCTAGGATTGCTCTGTGGGTACGTGACCATGGCAAGCAGGAATTGCGTGGGGTAATGAGATTAGCCAGAGTTATCAAAATGAATGATAACAAAAACTTGGGATGGCATATGAAACCCCATGCTTTGGAGCTTAAGCTGATCTCTAATAGAGATCAAGGGATTTACCAGGGGCAGATTATCCTGTGTCTGCCTTCGTGGGGTTCTTACACCTCCTCTAAATGGTCTGATGCTGTTCAGAGGAAAGCTGTTGTGTCAGGGTGAGACAGCCTGAGCCACTTTAATAATTTCCATTGAATTACCAGAAATTACAGTTCTCAAAGGATGCTGCTTTCTAGGGTGAAGTGCAGCCCTGCTCTCACTGCATCTCACACACTTGAAGCGAGACTGTGGCCTGTAACCTCCCTGGGGCTCCGTTATTTGGGTCTGATTAACCCTCTCATTTCGAGGCTGTTGGGATGTACCTCTGCAGAACAGTGCGAGGGCCACAGTGGGAAGGCATCGGAGGCAAAATGTTGTTCTGGTAAACACAAACTAATGTGATTTAGCTCTTGAGTGAGGATTTAAAGAACACTTTATGACACTCAAGGCGGGGGAAATACTGTTTTCTCTGTTGCTGCCCTGCCAAAGGCTGTGTTTGGCAGCTGCGTTTCTCTGTAGAGGCTGATGGAGTTGCCAACTCTTATATTAGCTCAATGTAGTTTTCTTTCATCAATTTTTATTGGGTCATGGGGGAAGCACAGAAAAGAATAATGAGTCCTGACCCTGTGCACGGGACTAGTTGAAGTTGTTACAATTTCTTGTTGGTTAAATCGCTATTTATGCATTGTGCTGTGTAAAAAAGACCTTGACTTTTCCTTGAGATTCCTTAATCCTGTGAACACTTGGTTGAATGTGCCCTAAACATTCAGATGGAACAGTAGGACACCGTTAGGTGAGCAGAAAGAGCGGATCCTGTGAGTTTGGTATCAGGAAACCTTGCTGTTCATTGACCTGGGAGGCAGAGAGAACTGTGGTACCACCACAGCAACGTTGCCATGTGTAGGTAGCTCCTCCTTTAAAAGCTTCTCCTTTAAAGACTTCTCCTTTCAGGCTATTTAAATTGAAGAAACGTTACAGAAACGTGCTGGACACTATGTTTGAGCTGTTCCCACGGATGGCCAGGTACTACCTTCTCCTTTGGTGACGGTGGGAAGAGGGGAGTGAGGGTTTAGTGTCTAGGGTTTGGGTTTTAGGATAGGGACCTGTCAAACCTGCTCAAGATTTGATCTGTCTGCTCTGATCTGTCAGGAGGTTGTTACTGATCCTTCAGTGTGCTGCAGTGGGGTCTTCATCTTCCAGTTTCTTGGAGCAGTGTGTGACAAGCAACACTCCAGCACCCTGGGCCTCCTCCTACTTTTGTGTTAGGAGGATAACTACAAGCCAATGCTTAATTTTTCTCCCCCTTCCCAGCTTTTGATGAGAAAGGAGGTTCATTTGGGGGGAACATTGACATGAATATACTGAGCCCCAGATGTTTAGTACAACCACTGAAGAGCATTATTGTGAAATGGTGGGGCAGAAGGAGCTTGGTGTTTGAGTGGGGCATCCTCAGACTTTATTCCCTTGAAGGAGGTCTGAGCAGAGTGCGTTAGAGAACCCTGTTCTTGGCACAGTCCCCGCATCCAAGGACATGGAGAGGGCAGAAACTGTGTGTGTTGTTCTTCAATAAAGAAACTGGAGAGGCTTTTGTTTACCAGAAAAAGACAGACTGGGAGGGGATCCAGGCTGCCCTTTACTTTCTTTTTTCAGTGAGTGCCAAGCTCCTTGTCCTAGGGCTTCTTGAGTGAGAGCAGGCAAAGAACTGCAGAGCCACAGCGGCAGGGAGGGTGGTCTGGGGTTCCCATCCATTGGAAATGCCTTCCAGAGCAACCAGCCTGTGACTGTTTCCCTGCCCTAGCAACTCTCCAGTAACACAGTGCTCTTTCTGTTTTTGCCTCCAGCCTGGGTTTAACCCTGCTGATCTTCTACTATTGCTTTGCCATTGTTGGCATGGAGTTCTTTGCTGGCGTGGTCTACCCGAACTGCTGCAAGTGAGTAGTGCAGATCTTCCCCTCTCTGCAGTGGTTCTGGGGCACGGGCAGTAGCAGTGAGCTTTGGCAGCTGTGAGAAGGGGCCAGAGAATGGCTCTGAATGGAGTTTTGCAGCTAAGGCTGTGAAAATCTAGGAGCCACTTCACTTCTCTGTGTATGTAAGATTGGATGAAATGGCTTTTGAAAGGATCTGGAAAGGGAGAGAGTTCTGTGGTAGGTTGGCTGGTTTTAATGAGCTCTAACTTGCTTCAGGGAGCTGTACTGGGAGGACTCCTTCACGCTGCTGTGACTGGAAACTCTGGTAACATCTGCTCTATCTTGGTGATGCCAGAGTTGCTTGTCCAGACATGTTACATAGTTAAGGCCTCACTTTGTACCAAGTTCAGTTCACCTGGTCTTGGAAGCTAAGCTGTCCTGTACCCTTTTTATCTTAAATGATTGCAGAGCACTTGGAAACACTGAGCTTTAAGGGTGTGAGCCCAGGAGTTCAACTCAAACACTCAGTTTCTCTGCTATAATATTTGCTGAATGATTAGAAAGTCTCACGTGCTCCCTGGGCTTGTGCTGAACTGTGAAGGAGAGAGGCTCTTGCTTTCAGAGGAAAAGGCAAGTGTTGGCCAAGAGGCAGAAACTGCTGCTCAGCACTTTCAAAGTGTTTTGGTATTTATAACCCTTGAGATTTGCCTTGCCTTTCCAGTCTCATTCTTTGCCCTGGTTTCTCCAACCAGCACAAGCACAGTTGCAGATGCCTACCGCTGGGTGAATCATACAGTTGGCAACAAGACGGTTGTGGAGGAAGGTTATTACTATCTCAACAACTTCGACAACATTTTGAACAGCTTTGGTAAGGGCAGTTTTGTCTGTAGCAAAGATTATTCCTTAGTGCATCTGTGTTCCTGCAGAGCTGGATGGCAGGACTGGAATGCTCATATAAGCCTGGGACTCTCCCAGAGTCCAACTAATGCAGCTCAAACACTCAGCATCCTGCTCTCTCTGTCTGGAGAACTCCAGCTGGCTAATTGTGCCATGGCTGTTTTGCAGGGTAAGCCATAGGGTCTCCTAAAAGCCAGCGTGAAGCCAGCAGATCTGTTCTGACTCAGAACAGACCAGACTTCCAGAGATGTTTAAGGAGGGTCTTTAAGTCACTACCCTTCTAAAGAACCAAGAGTGATGCTAAGGCATTTATTTAAAACCACTGATGAAGAATAATTTGAATGTGTTGGTTACTCTCCATGGTTTTGATTAGTGTATATGCAGAGATGGTTATCTGCTGGAGATTTCAGAGGTCTGTGCTCTCTGGTGGAAAGGGTCAGGTCTATTTCTGATTCTTTTAAGAAATACAGATTAAGCCGTGCTCCTGGTTCTATAGATCTAACGCTCTTTGTCTGAAGTAATAGCAGTGATGAGGGCTCTGCCTCTGGATTTGCTGGCTGAGTTTAAACTTTGGTGTCCTGCTTCAGTCTTCCCTGTCAAATGCTTTATCTAAGAATCACTGTAAAGTAGGTCAGGATGGATAAAGCAATTGTCTGTGTTTTTCTCCTACTTGTATACAGTGACGCTGTTTGAGCTGACGGTTGTCAATGACTGGTACATCATCATGGTAAGTAAACCTTGTGTGTATAGACAGCTCAGGCTCTTGGCCACTTGAGTTAGATCTTCCAGGCCACCACTGCTTTCTTCCCCTGGTGACTGGAGACAGGCCCAACATTGTCACTTGTTGCCAAACATCTTTTGGTCCTGATCACTGGCTGGCATTTGAGCTCTGGCATGCTGCTGGGCATGAGTCTGGAGCAGCCTTCAGGCCACCTTTCGTTCACAATCTGCACAAATGAAGTCACTCTGTATTCCAGTTTGTCACCCTGCTGTCCATGATGTGTTCTCATAGCAGCAATGTCTCCCGCAGCCTCAAGCTTTAAATGTTCTGTGTGTCACATACAGGAACCTCTCTTTCTAGAGGCAGATTAGCTGCAAGGACCAGTTGGGGCATTGAGCATTGTGAAGGCAGTTCCAGGGTTAGCTACAGAGCTGTGAATGAGAGAGTGTTTGTGCTGCTTTGTCTGTTGACAAGCAGTTAACAGCAGACTCTCCCTTCTTTTGTGCACTACTGACTTCTTCACTCTCCTCTTCAGGAAGGGGTGACATCCCAAACCACTCACTGGAGCCGTCTTTACTTCATGATCTTCTATATTGTGACCATGGTAGGTTTCTGGACATGCGTCCTGCATCTAATAGTGGGAATGAGGAAAGGAGACAGCTTTTACTGTGTTCTGAGGGAGCTTCCCTCCCTAAATGAAGGACAGCTGTGCTCTTCCATCCCTAAATGAGGACAGCTGTGCTCTTCTACCTAAATGTCTTCCAGAAACAAGTGTGAGTCCACATCACTTGCAGAAAGTTGAATTTATGGGCATTGGCAAAGCTGATGCTGCACAAATCTGGGCCTGGGGTAAGGACTAGGGCAGCATGTCCCTGTTGTAGTTGACTGTTAGTAGTTTACTCACAGGTAGATGTGTGATGTGCATCTCCTCTGCCATGAAGGAGCATAGAGTTGAAGCACTGACCAAATGCTCAGCTTCCTGTTGAATGAGACTGGAAGAACCACCCCCCCCTCCCAGCAGCAGCCTCCCAATCCCTTCTGTTCATGTCTTCTCCCAGGTGGTGATGACCATCATCGTGGCTTTTATTCTGGATGCTTTTGTCTTCCGCATGAACTACACTCGGAAGAACCAGGATTCAGAAGGTCAGAGCTGAAGACAGGTTGACCTACAGTGTTGTGTCTTCTCTCCCTGGCGTCTTATGTCTATAAAAGACAATAAGATTGGCCAGCAAAGATCAAATACTTGAGCCATTTCAAGCCAATTATTTGAAGGTAGAAGTCTGACACATTTCAGGAAAGGAATCTAGGAAACATTAGAGCAATGATGTAGCAGAGCTCAACAAGAGACCTTATAGGAGGAGAAGGGGATTCTTTATTCTCTTTAAACCAATTTTCTTCCTCACTAATACACCCACTGGCACCAGAACGTGTCTTCGAGCGGCTTGTCCAGCATTCAAGTACCAAAATGCTGTATCCAAGTGGTTTACCAGCACTCTGCTGTGACATGGAGAACAACGGACTCTGTCCTGTTCTTTCCACATGTCCCAGTTGTACTTAGGCTGGTAACTATGTGCTGGTTTTGGACATGCCTTCCTGTCCCTTTTAGAAACTGGCAGGGACTGGTCTCTGCATCCCCTCGCCCCTGTGAGTCATCAGTTTTACTCACTGTCCTTTGTCTCCTGAGCTGGCTGTCTGAAACCGCATGTAACTCCATGACCTGCTAATTTAGGTGCCATAAACACATTAATCTCTTACAGCCCTTCTCCTACTAGTCCTTTAGGTGAGCTACACCCAGACTTTTCTAGTCATTCTCCGTGCAAACTAATCCTTATAATTCTTGACACTTTTCTGCAAGAGGGAAATTCTGCACTTGTATGTTTAGTACCAGAGAATCTACCACAGCAAAGGGATGAAGGCCCCAGACACAGGAGTACCTTTGATCAGCCGCTCATCCTTAGGTGCCAGAAGATCAAATCTATAGGCACCAGGCATTGTTAGTTATAGCAACACTTCCCATCGTGATCCCTCCTGCACCCCATTTGAAGGGTGCAGTGAAAGACATGGATTAGCACTGAACTCCCAAGCTGGGTCAGGCAGCTGAAGGTCAAAAGGCAACAATTCCCCTGTGATTATTTGCTTTGCTACTTAATTTGCAGGTAAACAAATAACTACAAGACACCGAGGAGCATGATGTTTTATAAAGCTTAGATGCTTGCTGGCCCTGCACACTAGTTAACTTCTTCCCTGCCTTGTTGCAGGACAAGGACATTACATATTCTAGACACAGAAGCAGGTACAGGCTATGCCTGACGTCTGGCTTGGTCGTTGTATGCTGTTAAGCTTTGCCTTCCAGGGTTATAATAGTGGCTGATGAAGCAATGCTCATCTTGGAGACTTCTCTTTCTTCTTGCCTCTCCAGAAGACAATGGCATCGTGCTGGAGAAGGAGATCTCCAAGGAGGAAGTGGTTGGCATCATCGAGCTGTACAAACGGATTTCAGGTGCCAGTGAGACAACTCAGCTGCAGAAGATCGTTTTGCAGATGGACAAATACGGGGTAAGAGGAAACACTGAGTGCAAGCTCTCTGCTCCAAGGGAGCGTGCCAAGGCCACAAATGCTGTCTTGAGAGACACTGCATGTGTCTTTGTAGTGTTGAGAGCTGAGCTACTGAAGGGACTCTGCAGCATGAGCACAAAGTTTTGCTGCTCTAGAGAAGTAGCAGCTGAATTTCCCCAATGCTCTGAATAGCCTCAGTATAGACAAAGGCTCATTGCTGTTGTCTGCAGACTTTGCTTAGAGCTGTCCTGCCCAGTATTGACTGGAAAAAAGTAGGTTTGTTTTTCCCTAAGGAAGCCACTGTCTTGTAATTCTGCTTCCCTCTCTGTGCCATCGTACATTTAGGCTTGGGCAGTCCCAAAACACTGTGCAGCAATATGGTGGTATTGATTCCAAACACCATGGCACTGTTTTAGACCAGGATGGACAGTTTGGAAAATGAGCTGACCTCTTGCCTCAGAACTGTTGTCTCATGCATCTGCGAAGAGCTTAAGTGGTTGTTTTAATAGTAGCCATTATATTCTTGTATCACCGCTATAAAATGCAGGTGCTTCGGTCTCTTAAATGACCTTTATTTGCTTTGGTTGGCTTGGTAGTTAAAGGCTGAGCTCTTGTTCGGGCAGACAGAATTCAGAATAGCCATGCTGATACTGCTCAGAAGCAGTTTTCAAGACAATAAACCAAAGGAAGACACTGTCCTCAGCCTTGCAGTGGAGTACAGAATGATGATAACATCTTCTGCTTCTCAGTCCTGTGCATGTAACTTGTGTGATCAGAGAGTAATTCAAATTTCAGCTCTCTGTGCATACAATCTAAGTCCAGGCCTATGAAGTAATTAGTGTGGTCTAGGCAAGTGGGATCTGTGATTGGTCTTAGACAGGATCTTACTTGGAAGCTTGAGCTTGAGGCCTTGTTCCAGGCACTAAATGAAGCACCACTGACAGGCACATCTGTCTGAGCCCCATCTCCCTCTGCAGTCTTTGGGGATCTGCTCAGTGTGATTTGGCTCAGCCTGCAGTAGATGCCTGCAATTGTTTAGGTGACGTGCCCCCTGAAACGCCTTTTTCCCATGACAGCAGAAGGAGCCCAGGATAGCTTGAGCTCCTCAATGGATGATGGGTGTCAGCATGAAGGATGCCTTTCCAGGAGCTGACCAAGTGAGCTGCTCAGTGACTAATGAATGTCTTCTCCTTTGTTTGCTCCTCCTCCTTCCCCCAACATTTTAGCAAATGTCAACAGTGTTTCTGGGACGCAGATCAAGGACCAAGAGCGATTTGAGTATGAAGATGTATGAGGAGGAGATCCAGGTATGTGGGCCTCAGCTGGAAACACCAGCAAGTCTCTGGTGAAGCAAACATTACCTAGAGGAACAAACCATCCTTTTAAACACTAGAGGCCTCCTTCCTCCAAGATGCAGGCAGCCATGGAGGGTGGGCAGTAGATGAAGCGTGCTCCAGATTGACCAGTTCTTGTGCTCAGGGGCTTCTTTAACCCCCAGAGCATGTCAGAGCCTGCTCAGTGTGTCAAGGTGCTCAGTGTGGTGTGTGTCAGCCCAGCTCCATGCATTCGCAGGGTGTGTAGGCCCTGAGCTTGGACTCACCGAGGTGGATGTGTCTGCTGGGGCTATGAGTACATGTGTGCTGTGTTCCTAGGGCTCGGCTGCTGCAGGTGAATTTGTTAAGCCACTGGAATGTGGTTGTGTTTGAGCTTGGGTGTGTCTGGCTGACAGACACAGTGTTCTCTTGCCTGGTTTTCCTTTAGCAAGCTAACAAAGATGGGAAACACTTAAATCAGGTCATTCTCTAGATTGTTTAGGGGATTCTTGCTAGTGCCCATCGTGGTCAGGAGCTTTATGCCATGGCTTTGGTCGCTGTAGTTGTCTCAAGATATTCACCTCCAGGTTGAAGGTCATGGGCTAATGTAATGATTAGTGCTGAAAGAATTATTCTCATACCCGTTTAAACCTGTCCTTTGTCCCTGGGCAGCTTGCTTGGGGATGAGTCTTCAAACCCCTCCTAAAATTAAACATGTTATTTACCATGGAGCTGGATGGAAATCTGCAGAGAAGCTCCCCACCCATTCAGCTTGGTCTCTGATTCATAACATACTGCCCAGGATTGGGAGCAACTCCACAAATCCCAAACATCCCACAGACATCAAGGCTAGAGGCATTCGGGAGAGGCAGCCTGACAGAGGGATGTTTCCTTGCTCAGGTTTATCAGTTCAGCTGACTGTAGCTGGTGCTTCCCGCTTGGACTGTGGGTGGGAAGGTCTTGGTGCATCCATCACAGCCATGCTGCAGTTCACCAGGTTGTTCCAGGAGGCTGGGCTGCATCCAGGGCTGTGGAATGAGCCCCTGGAGCCTGAGGTGCTGTGCCCTCACAGGGCAGAGCAGCCAAGCACCCTGCCCTCAGGGTCCTTTGGAGGGCTGCAGGGCCAGCGTGGGGCAGAGCCTTATCTTGGTGTGTTTGATCTCCTGTTGCAGGAATGGTATGAGGAGCATTCCAGAAAAGAGGAAACTCAGACACCGTTGCAAGAGCCTGCATCTGCTTCTAACAGCTCTGTGAAGCCCTTGAGCCTCCGACAACGATCCCAGACTGTCATTTAGGCCTAGCTAATGCAAGCCACCTTCTATGCAATAACCTAGAGTATTACTTCACAGCGTATATATTGGGATGGTGTATATAGATCTGTCCAGTGTTTGGCTTTAGGGTTTCAAGCTCTTCCCCTAGGCAGTGAATTGCTGGAAACCAGAGGCCCAGGGGACTCTGTAAGGCTGCTACACACAGACTAAGCATGATGGCCATGCTCAGCACAGAGCAAACAGCTCGGACAGGACAGAGACCGAGACCTTCTCCCCCTGAGCCACTTCCCAGGCTCCAGCCTGCTGTTTGTCTTACCACTAACAGACCTTGGGGAAAGGGATGTGTAATCCATTAACAGCAGGAAATGCGCCGGAGCCACCTGCGTAGTGTTAAAACTTCAGCCCTTTTTGAGAGCTCTTTTGCTTAAAGGGTACCATTAACCTAGGAATAAGAGATCAGGGAGTGAGCTTTTCTTTCTTCTCTACCTTTCCTTATGCAAAAAAGGAGAGGTTGTGTGAAATTTCAGCACTTTTGGAAGAGCAGCCTGCCTTCCCCCTCCTTTTTTTGGCACAGTTAGATGCACCCCCTGTAGTAGATCCAGCTCTGATGATTGAATTTGGCTGTCCCTGAGCAGTTCTGTGGCAGAGGGCCAGCATCTTACTATGCTATGACCATGGGTTGGACAGGAGTTTGGGGAGACAAAGTCTGTCTCTGCTGCAGCTATCCAATATCTGCATTGCTGCTGGTCAGTTCAGTGGTACTGCCCAGGATTGGGATCACCCCTGGAAACCCCAGAGCTTCTCCCTCTTCAGAGGGGGGATCCTGCAGGGTGATGGTGGCTGTTGACCTCTGCCACTTAGTGGCAAGTCTCTGGCTGGTCCTTAGCTCACACAGATGACTCGGAGGAAGAAATGGAAGGGTTTGCACCTCCGAGTCTGACTTATTTCTGCTTGGCTCTGGCTTAGGGAGAGCTTATGAGCATCAGCTAACTGACAGGTCACTGCTTTGTTCATACAGTGCAGCAGTGCTGCTCCTCCCTTGCTCTCCCCTGTGCAGAGATGTTCCTCAGCCTGGCAGATGCTGACTGAGTCAGAGCTTAGGAAGATCCTCTGAAGAGCTTTCCTGTTCCTCTGAATGTTGGATGCAGGAGGAACACGGAAAACAGCGATTCTTTCCTGTGGCTGGCAAGGAGGCTGCCAGACCTCGTAGCTGAGGGTTGGGAAGGAAGAGGGAGAGGGATCCCTTCCCATCCTGCCACGTTTCTTCTGTGATCATGGCAGGTTGCATCACTGCGTGTGTTTCATTGCCCACAGCGTGGTGAGAGCCTGTCTCTTGTAAGTCCCTTTTTCTTCTTCCTGACAGCACAGAAAGTGAGGCTGTCCTTGCCTCTTGCTGTTTAATCTTTCCTCAGGCTCAAACTGAGAGTAGAGCTTGCAGGGGAGGCTTTCTCCTTCCTCCAGGCAGATCAGGCAGTGGGAGATCTGTGTGTCCCCATTCCCCTTGTTCCCACATACCTGTGTTTTTCTTGGTAGCCTCACAACATGGCACAAGGACAGTGGGAGACGACTGATCCTGCCCAGCAGCTCAGGAGCACTTCCTGAGTGGATGAGCCTTTCAGAAGTAGGGAAGAACAGAGCTGCTTCTGAAACTCTCCTAGCACAGAGCACAGAGGGGAGCATCTGGGCTCCGGGATGGAAAGAGCCGCTTTCCAGGCAGTGGCTGCTCTCAACCCTTGCCAGATTCCCTGGGTGCCTCAGGGCAACTCTTGTTTCCTTTCTGGGTACTGCAGGTATGAAACTACTCCTGAGCTGAACCGAGAAGGATCTCAAAGGGCTGTTTTCCAAACCATAAACTCGACCACAAATTAATGAGCAGTGCAGTTGTTGCTCTGCATGGAGCCACAGCCTGGGAGCCTTACCCAGGTTAGTCCTGGGGCTGGAGGAGGTGGTGTTCATTAAGCTGTGGGCAGAATGAATGAGCACTGTGAAGGTGAGGGGGGAAACCAAACGTGGCTGTGTTTAAGCACTGCACTCTCCTACAGCTTGTTTCTCCTTACAGGGCTGTCAGGGGTGGTTTTTGGGGCTGTTTTCTGGGTGTGAAAGAAGCTGCAGCTTTAGTGAGGGGGCACTAACCTGCTTGCCATGCAATAACAGGGCTGTCACGGAGGTGGGAATGCTTGGATGGGGTTCAGGGCTCAGGCGCTGCTTCCGTGGCTCCTGAGGTGTTGAGCTGGCCCCATGTACAGACTGTATATTTTTGTAAACCAAGAAGGGTCACAGTTTACTTCTTCCATATGGTTTTGGAAGGAAATAAAGTTCGAGTACGGGGCATCCCCTTCTATTTCTCCTCCTCTCCCCACCTGACACACAGACTGACGACAGAGACAATCATGCTGTAGGGAGCAAGGGAGGAAGCACTGCAGGGTTTTGTATGCTGGCGTTGTTTAGCACATGATTTTATGGACACAGCTGTAAAATGTTCTCTAGATTGGGTTTTTTTTTTCCAAGCGCACTAATAAAAAAAGCATCCTGGGCTTTGTAAAGGCAGCGGCTTCCGTTCCTCCTTCCCGTGGTATTCCACAAGTGGGGCTCGGCTGCAGCTGAAGCACTTGTAGAGGTGTCTGCTCTCTCCAGTGGCGACTGCTTACGTGGGCACATTCCACCTGCCTGCCTTGGATTCTTGCCCCTGGACAGTGCGAAGCTTCCCTTTTGCCCTCCCCCTGCCCTAATATTAAGGTAATCCCTTCAACCTCCTGCTTTTTACAGCTACCCCAGTGCAGTGTTTAAGGTGAGGAGGGCGTTCTGTGACCCCATGCCTCTGCACGGGTACGTTGGCTGTGGTTTGGATTGCTGTAACCCTGCTGTGTCTAAGGAAGTGGGGCTCATCTCCTGCGTAATTCCAGCAACTGCTTGTAACTTGTGAGCAGGTTCAGGGCCGAGCCAATGGCTGCAGGCACAGGGAGCGTTACTCCTTGTGAAAGGCTGTGTTAGGGAACGGAGGAAGGCTCCAGGAGCAGGAACCGGCTCTGGCCGTTGTGCCTCTTGCGAAACAGCCCCTCGTGGAGCACAGCTGCGGTTGTGTCTGTAACAGCCCTTTGCTTTCCAGCCCTGCCGTCCCCAGGCTCTGGGGCCACCCCAGCGCTGTCCCCATCCCAGGGAGCAGAGCAATGTCCCGTGTGGATCCGTGCCAGGACCAGCGTGACACTGCAGCTCCGCTTGGGAACGGCCGAGTCAGGCACATGTGACTGGTGTTGGGAAACCAACTGCTGGTGAACCGAGAGGAAACCACTGCTGCTGGCTCAGCTCCACAGGGTAAGGGCTGTGTGACGCTCCCCCGGAGCAGCAGAGAACACCCTCGACACAAACAGCACGAGTGCAGGCTGGGTTTGGGGGTTTTATTGCAGTTCGGTGTGGTTTACAGTGCTTAAAGGCCAACACTGTGTGTGGAAACCTCCCAGTCCCAGCTCTGCTCATCCCAGGAGGAGAGAATTAGGATCTGAAACTCAAGTTGAAAAACACAGCTTAAAAAGACAGGGGAACCCAGGCTCCTTGGGTTTGGTTTAGCTCCAGCTTTGCTTGCACTGCCCTGGAGCTTTGGCTGACCTTAACTCCATCTCTCTCTGCCTCAGCTATTTCAAACCTGGGGCATGAACACATCTCCTTTGCAGTGACAAAGTTGTTCTCAGACCTCCAGTGTTACCCTGTGGAGCAGACTGCCCTGGCCCAGAGCAGCCAGGATGGAGACGGGGAAAGTGAAGTAGTTGAAGAAGTAAAACCTCTCCTGTTGTGACCATGGGCTGGAGCTGGCTTCTCCTCTGCCACTGAGACCAGTGGAAGCCAAGGTCTTAACCTGCTCAGAGCCACCTTGAGTTAAACAAGCTCAAACGGAGCAGGGAGAAGATGTGGCTAATGACTTCACAGCTCCTCTTCCTTTCCCACAGCCTCCAAGGGCTGGCATGTGATGCCTCCAGCGGCACAGTTGGGATTGAGGGGCCCTTGTCCCCCTGGCAGGGATGGAGAGAGAGGGGACAGGATTCCCAGTGATCCGGCCAGGAAGCAGAGCTGGATGCGCATCTCCTGCCAGCAGTGGGGCTGCTCACACTGCGGAGAGCCGGATCACCTTGAACTCAGTGAGCAGGGCCACGCAGAGGAAGGCCAGGTAGTAGAGGATGAGGCAGATGCCATAGGCCTTGCCCAGCTGGAAGCACTGCGCGGGCACCCACACGAAGGAGAAGACCAAGCTCAGCCCCAGGGCCCCGGCCAGCACCCACACCAGGAGGCTGTCGGGCTCCAGCTGCCAGAGAGATGGGCAGTGATGTAGGGTGACACCAGCACCCTGCTGCCACCCCGACCCATGCCACTGTGTCCCTGCAGCCTTACCTTCACCACCAGCTGGCTGCTGGTCATCTGCAGCAGGCACCCCAGTCCCACACCAACCACGATGTCTGCAGCACGTTCAGGAGGAAGACAAGCAGAGCAGGAGACCTCGGGAGTGATGGAGCTGGCCCTGAGTGATGGATGCTCCTCCCTGGCTGCACCCCATGGCTGGTGCCCAGCCCAAAGCATTGCCAGCTTGTGGCACCTATAACCTGGAGCACTCTAGGAGGAGAGGCTTCAGCCTGGTCCAGGGACCACCCAACGCCTGCTGATCTGACCTTTGGCAGATCCCAAACCTGCCAGTTCCAGCCCTACTGGGGCTGGGACAGCAATGGGAATGCTGCTGGCTCCATCCTTGCAGCTCCTCTGTTCAAAGGTACCACACTGGGAAGGGCATAGGGAAGGCTGCCAGCATCCCAGGGTGGACCCTGCTCAGCTCCTTCCCAGGAGCCTCAAGTGCCACTACCACCTTCCCCTTACACCCAAAGGATACTGAAGATGATGCCCCCGAAGCAGGCAGAGAAGGCCATGCGGGGATAGCCCTGCCGTGCCATGGTGAGGTCCGAGAACGTGTCTGCAGGGGGACAAAGGGAAACCTTGGTGTTTGCCAGGAGGATGCGAGCTCATGCGGTGGCACCGGGGCACAGCAGAGCCCTCACCGCCGATGCTGTTGCCCCAGGCCAGCAGTGTCAGGCCCAGCACGGTGTTGCTCAGCTGGAAGATGATGCCCAGCGTCTGGAGGATGTTCACCAGCTCCGTGGCCGCAGCATTGATCCACATGGCGCTAGCCAGAAACCCAAGGAAGGCAAATACCTGCCCAGAAGAGGGGCAGGCTGGGCCCTGGGTGCATCCCTTGGGACCCTGCACGGCTCCAGCCAGCCATGTCCCACCTGGGGACTGGGAAGGAGGGCCTGGCTGGTCCCCAGTGCGCGCTCAGGGCTGGGGGACACCTTACGCAGTGGTACTTGGGTGGCTCCTCGTTGCTTGTGGTGACGAAGATGATGATGGCCAGGGCAGAGCCAACCAGTGTGACCAGTCCCCAGACTGGGAAGACGCCCTGGATCTGGTACAGCCCATCTGCACGTGGACGGGAGAAGGAGCATCAAAGTGGGCTGGGGCAGGATCCAACCAGGCTCATGGTACAAGGTAAATCCCTACCCCTTAAAGCAACCTCTGCCTTACGCTCTCATGGGGCTGCTCCCCTTTGTCCCCTTAGGACCTGGATGCCAGGGGCCCCAAATCCCCACCCCTATGGGGAGGACAGAGCCATCCCCTTGCAAAGCAGGGCCCCCAGCTCGGCTCTGCACTGTCCCACCCTCATCTCACAAGCACTCCAAAGGGCTCCTACAGTCCCCAGGGCTTCGGTGGCCATCCCAGCCCCATCCTATCCTCTTTTGGATGTCTGGGGCTGTTCAGGGCTCTTACATGTGCCCGACTTGAGGGTAAGGATGCAGAGCAAGGGGCTGGTGACGACGTGCAGGCAGTTGAGGGGTCTCTTCCAGTTCAGGTCATCCTTGTCAGGATCCACAACGGGAACGGTGAGCAGCAGCACCAGCTCCACTGGCACCTGGGAACGGTGCGCAGCCGTGAGCAGGGGACCCCAAGATGTTCCATCCCCATCACAAGCCCCCCCCCCCCCCTCCTTTGAGGGGCTCCTCCTGACTTCTGTCCCCATTTACTCACCTTGAGGACCTTAAAGAGCCGCCAGTACCAGGGCTTCCTCCTCCACTTGCGGCAGTCCAGGGGGCTGAGGGCAGTGGTGAGGATGCGTAGGGAGGGCTCCCGCGAGGGGAGCAGGGGCTGGTACTCCTCACCTGCAAGGGGATACGGCAGCTGAGCGGGATGGGGGCTCCCCAGGCCCCCCAACCCTTCTATACCATGGGGCTGTGGTCACCTGCGTGGCCCCTGCACCCGGCCATAGCTGCCCCATGGGCTCAAGTCATAGCCTCAGGACAGAGCAGGGCCCATTGGGAACCACATACCATAGTCCCCACTGTTTGTGCCCGAGGACTCCGGCTCTTCAGCATCCCTCGGCGCCTCTGTGGGGAAGAGAAGAGGAGCGGAGGGAGCAGTGGATGGAGACCCCAGCACAGCAGGGGTCCTGCTGGCACGAGCCTTACCTGGCTCCCAGGCTCCGGCGGCGCCCGGCCCATCGCCCCGCTGCCACCGGTGAATCCACGTGCACAGCACCACGGTGAGGACATAGAAGATGTACAGCCCCAGGTACCCTGGATGGGGACCCAGCGGGGGTTACAGCACCCCCAGGCTGCTCCCACCACCCCCCAGCCCCAGCAGCACTCACCCAGGGCCTCTCCCAGTGTGATCCTGCCGAAGTAGAGCACCAGGAAGGTGAGGAAGACGGCCAGCATGTAGAAGATGACATCCCTAAGGAAGGGCCTGGAAGCGGCTGTGAAGGGCTTGACCAGGGCGATGCCACCAGCCACCACCGTGGTCACGAACACACCAGCACCTACCAAAGCAGCACGTCCCTGTGAGGGGCAATGCCCCATGGCAATCCCACCCCCTGGTATGGGGGTCTCCTTACCAAAGACAGCGCCAATGGCCAGCCCTGCCGTCCTTGGGTTGGAGAAGGCCACCACGGCACTGAAGACATCGGGTGCCCCATTGCCAAAGGCCAGGAAGGTGACACCATGGAGAGGGGACGTCAAGGAAAAGACCCCTTCCCGTGGGGACACGGGCTGTCTGCCCGCTCTGTGCCACAGGACTCCATCCCAGAGCCAGCACCCAACCCCATGGCTGCATGGGTTTCCCCTGGCACGGTGCTGGGGGGACACAAAGTGACCCCATCACAGCATATCCCCCCCCACACCCCCAGCCATGACGTGCCAAGGATACTGCCACGTTGTGAGACAGCCTCAGGTTGGTGGAGATGGCCGACAAGTTGGGGCAGAAGCTGGAAAGGCAGAAGAGGTGGGGAAAGGTGATGGGGCAGCCCCGGGACACAGGGGTCCCCCTCACCCCATGGCCCATCCCCTCTATGGGGCTACTCACAACTTCTCTGCTGTCACTCCAAGGATGATGAACAGGTACAGGAGCCAGAGAGCCTGGGGGCCAGAGCGAGGGGTCAGTGCCACCGCGTGCCCCTAACGCAGAGCATCCCCCGTACCCATCCTTACGTAGAGGGTGACGGCGAGGGGCAGCAGCCGGGGGGGGAAGGTGCAGAACACCCCCTCCAGGTAGTTGAGGAAGCCGCCGTCCAGCCGGCAGTCGGGGTTGCTCCGGATGAAGCGGCACCACTCGGAGCTGTTGTGTTTCCGCACCTCCCAGCACTGTGGGGCAGAGCAGAGGGGGGGGGCTCAGCCGGGCCCCCAGGGTCCCATCCCCATTGCCCTCCACTAAGGGGCACCGCTGGGCACTGTCAGCCCTGCCTCAGTTTCCCCATCTGGGCCAGGGGGGTGCAAGCCCCTGTCCCCATCCCTGGGCCCGCAGAGCCCCCATCCCACCGGGAGGAAACGTTTGTGAGACCCCGGCTGCAGGGACAGGGCCCCGGCAGCACCCACGTCCCCCCCGCGCCCCCCAAACCCCGCCTCATCCCCCCCCCCCCGCCCCACACTCACTCACATCCACGTCCCGGCCGTGGCTCTGCGCTTCCCCCCCGGGCGGCACCGTGCGGCCCGGGTCCAGCAGCAGCGGGGGGGGCCCGGCCGGCTGCGCCCCGGCCAGCCCCAACACCCCGGCCAAGCCCAGCACCCCGGCCGGCCCCACAGCACCCTGCCCCATAGCGGCTTGGGGGGCACCTACCGCTGGTAGCGGCCCCCGGGGAGGAGGAACGGGGGCAGGTCCCGGGCCCCCATCCCGGTAACCCCGGGGGTGGGGGCGAAGAAAAGGTTAAAACAAATAATTAAAAATCAAACTATTATCAATAATAATTAATTAAAAGGAACGATGAAAGGCGGCGACACGTCCCCACCGGGGGGGGGGGGGTCAGCCCCGAGCGCAGCAAAGAGGGGGGGGGGCACCCCCGAAGGGAGGGGATGGGGGATGCCGGGGGATGCCGGGGGGATGCCGGTGGTACCCGGGGTCCCCTCCCGCCCCGCGCACCCACCGTGCAGCCGCGGCCCCGCTGCTGTGCGCGGGCAGCTGAGCCCCCCCCCACCGCCCCGCCCGCGTCTTAAAGGGGCCGGCACCCTCCGCTCTTAAAGCGACCGCGGCGCCGTGGGCTGGACACGGAGCTCCCTCCCCGTCCCGGTGCCCTGTGCGGGACACGCACCCCGCCTGATGCCCCCCTGGTTGTTTTTCTTTGGGGGGGGGCCCCCCTCTGGGGCCGGGCGGGCTCATCGCAGGCATGGTCTGAGGATGCTGCCCCGGAGGCCCGGCTGCACAGGGCGGCGCTGTGGCCGCACCGGGGAGCTCCGGCTGCGCGGCCCAGGTCCTGCTCACACCGTGGGTGCTCCGCGCTCCCCCGTTGTGGGTGCGGGTCTGGGCCGCTCGTACAGCCCCGAGCACAGGGGTTTGGGAGCCCTGGAACCGGGAACGGCTGCGCCTCCACCCCTGCGGTGCCTTTGGGTGCTGCCCAGCCCGGAATAGCCCGAAGCGTGTGGCACCTTCTCCAGTTGATCCAATAAAGGGCATTACTGGTGCTGCTGGGCACACGGACACGCTCCAGCCCGGCCGCTCCGGATGGACCCGCACTGGGTGCCCCCGTTTAACCTGGGCTCCGGAGCTGGGGGGTGCAGCCCCATCCCTGCCTGCCCGCGTTCCGTGGCACGGCACGAGTGCACCAGGCCTCGGGCAGGAGCCTGCGGACGTGCCGGGGGTGCCACGGCGGTGCAGGGATGCTGGAGGGGGGGGGGGCTCCGAGACCTCTGCGCCCCCCCCCACCGCGCCCCAGGGCGGCTTTGCCCGCAGTAAACACGGACTGCCCGAGGCCGGGCTGCGGCGCCGCGGGGCCCCGGCACCCCGCGCATCTCCCCAGTGGGGTCCCCACAGCCTGAGCCGCTCCCCACGGGAGACACATGGGGGGGGACACGGACCCACTTGTGCTCCCCAACGGCGGGGGGGGGGGGGAGCTGACCCTGCGCACACCGCCCGTAGGAGCGGGGCTGGGGGCAGCGGGGCCCCGACGGGGCGGGCAGCGGGGCCCCGACGGGGCGGTGCGGCCACGGCAAGCCCCGCCCCTGTCCCTGCCCCTGCGCTCGGTGCCCGTCATGGCGGTGTCCGCGCTGCTGCCGCTGCTGTGCGCGGTGTCCGCAGCCCTGCCCCGGGCCCCCCGCGCCGGGCCGAGCCCCGCTCCCCCCCCGCCGCAGCCCCGCAACGTCTCGGTGGTGCTGGAGCCGGGCTCGGGGCTCCGCGTCCTGCCCGGCCGCCGCCCCGCCGCTGTCGCCTGGGCCAGCCTCGACGACCGCATCCCCGCAGTGGGGTAGGGACCGGGAGAAGGGGGGGGGCTCGCAGGGAGCCGTCGGGGGCCCCGGTTCTAACCCGTGTCTGTGTGTGTGTGTGTGCCCCCCCCCTCCCCAGATGGGCCTTCCTGGAGGTGAGCACCAACGCCTCGTACAGCGATACCCTGCAGGCCTATGCTGCCGGGCTCGCCGAGGCGGCCGCGTCCGAGGAGGTAAGGGGGGACCCCTGTGGGATTGGGGTCTGTCGGGGTTCCCGAGCGCCCTCGCTGAGCACCGCCGCGCCCCGCAGCTGATGTACATGCACTGGATGAACACCATGGTGGGCTACTGCGGGCCCTTCAAGTACGAGAGCGAGTACTGCGAGAAGCTGCGGAGCTACCTGGAGGCCAACCTGGGCTGGATGGAGGAGCAGATGGGGAAGGGGGAGGACCCTGAGTACTGGCACCAGGTGAGGAGAGGGGACCCCGCACCCTGGGTGACCCCCTACATCCCCTGTGCCTACATAAGGCCAGGCTGGATGGGGCTTGGAGCAAGCTGCTCCGGTGGAAGGAGTCCCTGCCCATGGTAGGGGTTGGAGCTGGGTGAGCTTTAAGGCCCCTTCAACCCAGATCAGTTGGGGCTGTGATGGAGACAGAGGTGCCTGGGTCCTGGCTGTGCTCCATGCAGGATGACAGGGATGAGGATCCTCCTCCCCTGGATGAGCACATCCTACTCGTGACTTTCTCCCCCCACGTGCCCCTGTTGGGTGCCCATGGGGTGGCTCAGCACCGCCTTCCCCCCCCCCCCCCCCGGCCACCGGTGCTGAGTCACTGCCACCCTGATGGTCACGCTCCCCCTGCGCCTTGTCCTGCCTCTGCAGCAGCACCGGACCTGCCGTCTCCTCCAGCATCCCTCCGGGTGCCCCTGTGGTACCCAGCCCTGTCCCTGTCCCCATAGGTGCGCCTGGCCCTGCTGCAGCTGAAGGGGCTGGAGGACAGCTACAACGGGCGCCTGGACTTCCCCCGGGGCAGGGTCTCTCTGTCACCCTTCGGCTTCCTGTGAGCTCCTTCTGGGGGGGCGATGGAGGGGGGGATGAGGTCGGGGTGCTGAGGGATGCCCAGCCCTGTCCCACTCAAACCCCTCTGCTGCTGGGGCAGGATGGAGCCAAGGCTCCTCCCTACACCATGGGCTGGGTGGTGGGTACCCCTCCGAGCCTGCTTCACCGCCTGCCTCAGTTTCCTTCCCTCCCTGCTGAGCACTGGTGCCCGTGCTGGGGTGGGACGGAGCAGCACCCACGGCCTGGGTATTGATGCGCAGAGAGCTGCGGATGCGGCCCTGCTCCGGGGTTGCGGTGTCCCCCACCTCACACCCCGTGTCCCACTGCCCCCCCCCAGCCTGCTGCAGTTGGGAGGTGACCTGGAGGACCTGGAGTCAGCGCTGAACCGCTCCTCCCCACGGCGCGTCCTGGGCTCGGGCTCCTGCTCTGCGCTCCTGAAGCTGCTGCCGGGGCACCGGGATCTCCTGGTTGCCCACGACACGTGGACCTCCTACCAGTCCATGCTGCGCGTCATCAAGAAGTACACGCTGCCCTTCCGCACCTCGGGTGCTGGTGAGTGAGCTGGGGGGGGCTGCGCTTGACACCCCCGTCCTGATGCTCCTTTGCGCTCACATCCCCTTTCCCAGGCGATGCTCAGATCCCTGGCAGCATCCAAGTGTTCTCCTCCTACCCCGGCACCATCTTCTCTGGGGATGACTTCTACATCCTCAGCAGCGGGTTGGTGAGTGGGGTCTGGTCCTCGGGGACCCCCCCCCCCCCGGCCCCACCGCCTCCCCACATCCTCCCTTCCTCGCAGGTCGCGCTGGAAACCACCATTGGGAACAACAACCCGGCGCGGTGGAAGTACCTGGAGCCGCGGGGCAGCGTCCTGGAGTGGCTGCGGAACATCGTGGCCAACCGCCTGGCGCGCAGCGGGGCCGAGTGGGCCGCCGTGTTCCGGCGCTTCAACAGCGGCACGTGAGGATGCGCCGGGATCCGGAGGCTGGGACCGCGCGGAGGGATGCGGCTGGGTGCCACAGGGATGCTCCCTCCTCTCCCCGTGCCAGGTACAACAACCAGTGGATGGTGGTGGACTATAACGCCTTCACGCCGGGGAGAACAAGCCCGCCGCAGGGCGTGCTGACCGTGCTGGAGCAGATCCCGTGAGTAGCCCTGCACTGAGCCATCGGGGGAGCAGCCCCTCTCCCGTCCCCATGGGTGATGGGGATACAAATGCAGGCAGGAGCCGCCTGTGCGGCTTTGGGATGGGGTGGGAATCCCGCAGGGGCTGCTCCCCTTCCCAGTGTATCCCCATCCATCCCAACTCAGTGCTCTTCCTCCTCACCCAGGGGCCTGGTGGTGGTGGCCGATCGGACGGAGCTGCTGTACCAGCAGGGCTACTGGGCCAGCTACAACCTGCCGTGAGCTGCATCCAGCCCCCATCCCATGCCATTGAAGCGGGGCACTGCCGATGCTGGCCTTGCCCGCAGCCCTGGGGGTGCTGACTGCCCCCCCGAACCCCAGGTACTTCGAGGAGGTCTTCAATGCCAGTGGGACCCCGGAGCTGGTGGAGAAGTACGGGGACTGGTTCAGCTACGACAAGAACCCGCGCGCGCGCATCTTCCGCCGCAACCAGACGCTGGTCCATGACCTGGACTCCATGGTGCGCCTGATGAGGTGGGTGCTGCGGGCACCCCAAGGCCTCGGGGTGCCCCCCGCGGGGGGTTGCGGCCCGCAGGGGTGGTTGCTTTGTCCTGGGCTGCATCAAAAGGAGAAGGTTGGAGGAGGGGGTCCTGCCCCTCTGCTCTGCTCTGCTCTGCTCGGGGGAGACCCCCCCTGCAGCGCTGTGTGCGGTGCTGCTGTCCCCAGCACAAGGGGGACATGGAGCTGTTGGAGCAAGTGCAGGGGAGCCTGCGGGGATGCTCGGGGGCTGGAGCAGCTCCCGTATGGAGCCAGGCTGAGAACGCTGGGGCTGTTGAGCCTGGAGAAGAGAAGCTGCATGGAGACCTCAGAGCAGCTCCAGTGTCTGAAGGGGGCTACAAGGATGCAGAGAGGGGTTCTTCATCCGGGGCTGCAGCCACAGGACAAGGGGTGATGGGTTCAAACTGAAACAGAGGAAGTTCAAGTTGGACCTAAGGCAGAAGCTCTTCCCTGTGAGGGTGCTGAGGCGCTGGCACAGGGTGCCCAGAGAAGCTGTGGCTGCCCCATCCCTGGCAGTGCTCAAGGCCAGGTTGGACACCGGGGCTTGGAGCAAGCTGCTCGAGTGGAAGGGTGCAGGCGTTGGAGCTGGAGGAGCTTTAAGGCCCCTTCAACCCACCCCGCGCTGTGCCTCCGTGTCTCTACGATGCGCGTTCCCCTCCCTGCCGTCACCCACCCCTCACTTCGCAGGTCCAACAACTACCTGCAGGACCCCCTCTCGCGGTGCAGGGGCTGTGACCCCCCCCAGAACGCAGAGAACGCCATCTCCGCCCGCTCCGACCTCAACCCCCCCAACGGCACCTACCCCTTCCCTGCCCTGCGCCAGCGCTGCCACGGCGGCACCGACATGAAGGTGGGAGCCAGGGACCCCCTCTTTAGGGGTGCACCCCCTCCCACAGCCCTTTGCTGATGTGTGCCCCCCCCCTGTTTTCTCTCTCCCCCCCCCCCAGGTCACCTCCGCGGGCATGGTCCCCACCTTGGGGCTGGTGGCTGCCAGTGGTCCCGCCTGGGATGATGTGCCCCCGTTCCGCTGGAGCACGTCCCCGTGCAGCGCCCTGCTGCACATGGGCCACCCTGACCTATGGACCTTCCCCCCCATCAAGGTCCGCTGGGACTGAGCAGGCACCGGGATGAACCCGTCCGTCCATGGGCATCCCCGTGTGGGAGTCCCTCGTGGGGGCTGCAGCGTTGCCCCTGTGCCCACGGGACTGGTTTGGGTGCAAAGGGGGGGATCCCCTGCACCCCAGGTTCTTTCCGCTTCTGCCTCTCGCTGCCGTGTCCCCGTGGTGCTGAGCTGCAGTGGGGCCGTGTCCCCTCCCAGCCATGGGGCTCTGGGACCTTTCCCTGGATGCTGACACCGGGTTTTGGGGGGGGCTCTTCCCAGAAAAGGGGGACCCCCCCTGTTGGGAGGCTGGTGCCTGCCCGCAGGCAGAGAGCAGGGCAGTGAACTGGTTTGGCTGTGACAAATAAAGCGCTCTGCGTGCAGCACAGGGGGTGGCTGTGCTTTGCGCGCGCCTGAGATTCTCTGGTGTCTCGTATAAGGGTTGGGCTCACGCAGCGGCCTTCCCCGCCAGCCCCCAACATTAACAGGATGCTCCCTGCTTCTTGGTGGTCGGGTGCACAGCCCTCCAGGCTGGGCTCTTGTGGGGTGCTGAGCTTTCTCTGGGTACTTGGTGTGGGGCTGGAATGGGGGGGTCCCCACCACTCCCCCCCCCCCAGGATGGGGTGTCCATCCTCATCCCTTTTGCCTCCCCCTCCCTCTGACACCTGTGTTCCCCCATTGCAAAATCCTCTTAGGGCAGCTCCCTTGATCCCGCTGCTTCGTTAGGAATAACGAGGTCATTACCGGGGGATTAATGAGCTGCTGCGGCTCCGCTTTGATGGCTCCAGGTTCCCACCAGGCCTGGGGGGCCCTGCAGCTCCCTGGGGGCTGCACGGCGCCGGGATGCAGCAGGGCTGGTACCCCTCAAACTGCGATGGGAGCCCCGGACCCATCCCAAATCCCACTGGGATGGGTGCTGGGGGGGGTGGCAGAATCCGTGCCTATGTCCCTGGTGTGGGGGCTCCCTGTGCCTCAGTTTCCCGGAGCAGGAGGAGGGCAGTGAGGAGGGATGGGTGCATCCATGCTGAGGAGGGCTGAGCTTGGCTCCAGCATCCTCCCTATGAGCAGCGGGGTCTCCTTGCACCGCTTCCCCAGCGCTGCCTCCAATGGTCCCATCCCTAGGGAAGCATCTGCGGTCCCTGCAGCCACTGTGAGATGGGGGGGCTGGGGCTCGTGTGCCCCCGTTGAAGGAATCCTCACCACATCCCATATTGTGAGTCCCCATGTGCCCAAAGCAGCGTGGTGTAGCGCTGCCTGTGATGCCCTGCTTTGCTCTGCGCTGTTCACTCTGAAGCCTAATGATGGTAGGAGGAGCAGGGGGTTGTTCCATTGCTGGGGAAGATCAGCTCCAGTTCGGATCCTGGGGCTTCAATCCCATAGCATTCCAGGTCTGTTCCCCTGCTGCGACAGTGGGGCAGAGCCAGGGAGTGTGGGGGGGGGTCCCAATGCATCCCATTTGGCTGCATCATGCCTCTGCCAGCTCATGTGCAGTGAGTCCCCAGTTGGGACCTTCATACCCCCTGACCCCTCCTGCCACACAGGGCCTTGTTCTATGGGACATGAGGCTGGGATGGGGGGGGCTGCTGTGGGGCTTGGCAGGGCTGGCAAAGGGGTGCAATGGCTGCTTTGGGGGCAATGGGTTCAGGTCAAATGGGCAAAGTCCTCCAGCCTGATGGGACATGGACCCGAGGGCTTGTGCTCAGGTGCAGGGGACCCTTGGGGACCCCCGAAGTCGTTTGGGAGCTGCCTCTCCTCTCTCCCCCCCCCCCCGCCCCTCTCCAGGCCTCCCAATGTCCCATCTCCTTGGCACATGAAGGCTGCTGGGACTTGGCTGCTCCTGGGCCACCGGCACCGTGCCCGCACCATGGCCGGGCTGCTTTGGGCACGGATCCAGTGCTGTGGATGCCAAAGCCCATCCGGCTGTGAGCAAACAGCCAGGGCAATGTCTAACTGCTGCCGGCTCACGGGGGGGGCCTGGGGACACGGGCACGGCCCCCCCCGGCCTCACCTCCGCCATCCGCAGACACTGCTGTGGCTGCGGCGAGGAGCTGAGCACACGCACTGAGGACACGGGACACCGGGTAACGCCACCGTGGGGCGGACATGGGGGGCTTGGGGATGGGCGGTGGAGATGGGGTGGCCCCGCTTGCAATGGGGCTCTGGCAGGGAGGACCGATCGCTGCGGTGCTGGGGATGGAGCTGGGGACAGCCCTGTGGGCTCCTGCGGCCCCCATGGAACCTAAGGAGGGCTGTGGGGAACGGGGGGAGCCCATGGGGAGCAGCCGGTGCTCTCCACTGCAGAGCATCCATCACCACCGGGGCCATGGCAGCCCAGCCCAGCAGGGGCCAAAAGCCCTTCCACATCGTCTCACCCCTCCTGGAGAGCCTGCCCCTGTCCAGGGCCGCGGGTACCAAGGTGTACATGAAGCTGGAGAACGTTCAGCCCACCGGTTCCTTCAAGATCCGGGGCATCGGCCACCTCTGCCAGGAGGTGAGGGTTATACCGGGGCGCTGCTCCTGCCCTTATGGGGCACAACGAGGGGGTGAAACCCATCCCTTTCCCCCCTCCTCTCCTGCCTTTCAGGCTGCCAAGAAGGGCTGCAGCCGCTTCGTTTGTGCCTCAGGTGAGCGGGGCTGGAGCAGGGGGCACATTGTGAGGGCTACGGGGGTGGGGGGGGGATCCAGCCCTTCCTGACCCCCGCTTCCCGCAGGGGGCAGCGCGGGGCTGGCCGCGGCTTACGCGGCGCAGAAGCTGGGGGTGCCGGTGACCGTCGTGGTCCCCAGCAGCACCGGCCCCGGCACCGTGCGCAGGCTGCAGGAGATGGGGGCAGAGGTGGAGGTCTCGGGACAGGTACCGCAACGTGGGGGTGTGCGGGGAGCATCTCTGTGGTGCACCTGGCAAACGCCCTCCTGCATCACCTGCAGCCTGGCACTGCAACGTGGTCACCGTGGGGACCTCACACCTCAGCCCAGTGCCTCTGTGGGTTTATGGTGATGATGGACCCATTTGGGGGGCGGTGGGGGGTGTGAAGGCTGGATGTGGCCCCTCTGGGCCCCTATTGCTTCTCCAGGTATGGGATGATGCCAACAGGAGAGCGCTGGAGCTGGTGGAGACCAAGGGCTGGGTCAGCATCCACCCCTTCGACCACCCCTTGGTGTGGTGAGTGCTGCCGGTGCCCAGCTCCCCATCCCCATGGCCGGGATGCTCCGGGCTGCATCCTCCCCTCCTCACGCCGCAGGCAGGGCCACGCCAGCCTGGTCCAGGAGCTGAAGGACTCCCTGGACACCAAGCCGGACGCCATCGTGCTGGCGGTGGGTGGCGGGGGGCTGCTGGCCGGTGTCGTGGCTGGCTTGTGGCAGGTGGGCTGGCAGGACACCCCCATCATCGCCGTAGAGACATGGGGGGCTCACAGCCTGCACGCGGCGCTGGAGGCCGGCCGGCTCATCACCCTGCCCGACATCACCAGGTAAGGCTGCGCCATGCGTGCCGTGAGTCGCTGGGTCTCAGCCCAGCTCCATAAAGGCTCTCGGGACCCCCCCCTATCCACTTCTACCCCCTTCTATCTATCCCAAGCGTGGCCAAGTGCTTGGGAGCCAAGACCGTGGCGGCTCGGGCGCTGGAGTGCTCCCGGGAATGCCGGGTCATCTCCCAGGTGGTGGAGGACGCGGATGCGGTGCGGGCTGTGGAGCAGTTCCTGGGTGAGCCGGCTCGCTACGGGGCGGCCCGTGCTGTGCTGGCGGTGGCCGATGGGGACGGCGTGGCTCAGCGTGGCTCTTGTCCCCGCAGAGGACGAGAGGATGCTGGTGCAGCCGGCGTGCGGCGCTGCCCTCGCCCTGCTCTACACGGGGCGGCTGCAGCGGCTGCAGCGAGAGGAGCGGCTGCGGGCCCCGCTGGCCTCCGTGGTGGTGGTGGTGTGCGGCGGCAGCAGCATCCGGCCCGCACAGCTCCGTGCCCTCAAGGGCCAGCTGGGGCTGGAGTGATGTCCGTTGAGGAGGGGGGCACAGCAGAGCCCGTCCGGGGTCCTCTGCCCTTCCAGAGTCGTGGAACGGGTTGGGTTGGAAAGCACCTGAAGATCACCCAGCTCCAACCCCCTGCCGTGGGCAGGGATGCCTCGCACCAGGCCGTGTCACACAAGGCTGGCCTTTAAAATAACCCAAATAAAGCCTGTGCCTGGAGCGGCACCCCTCGCCTCCTCCTGCAGTCCCTGCCCAGCACACAGCACCTATAGAGGACGGGGAAACTGAGGCACGCGGGGTGGGTGAAGCCAGGGCTCACGCTGCAGGCAGGGATGGAGCCAGGGCCCTTCCTGCCTGCCCGAGGGCAGGACGGGGGGACGCACTCCCCTCTTTGCCCCTTGGATGTGCTCCTGCTCCGCACCCCCTGTTCCCTGTTGGATGCAGCTCCCCACCCCAATTAACAAGCACTCCCTCTCTGACTAATTACTTTGTAACTGCCTTTATGCATTATTATTCTAACGATTATTAATTATTACAATCTTCTCCCATTCCTTCCGCTCTGCCTGTGGTCAGAAAAGAATAACACACACGGACCTGCTTGTTGCAGTGGTTTATTGGTGGAGCTCCCTGGTTGTGTTTAACACCCATGGGCTCTGAGGTGCATTGATGGGGGTGTGTGTGTGTGTAGACCCCATCCCGGAGCCACAAGATCCCCCTTTCCCCCCACAGCACTCTTTTTCCTATTCCCTCTTTTCCTCTAGGCTTTCCTGCACTAGTGCTGCATTTCCTTTTGGCTTGTTACTAATGCACCTCCTGTGGGGTGTTGTGTCCCCCAGTGCATTTCTCCCTTGTCCTTCTTTCCATTCCTGGGTGATCATGGACTGATGGAATCCCAGCTGGATCAGACACCTGAAGTAAATCACAGCATCTCAGCCTTGTTTGGGTTGGAAGGGACCTTAAAGCTCATCCACTCCCAACCCTCTGCCACAGGCAGGGACCCCTTCCACTAGAGCAGCTTGCTCCAAGCCCCTGTGTCCAACCTGGCCTTGAGCACTGCCAGGGATGGGGCAGCCACAGCTTCTCTGGGCACCCTGTGCCAGCGCCTCAGCACCCTCACAGGGAAGAGCTTCTGCCTAAGAGCTCAGCTCAGCCTCCCCTCGGGCAGGTTCAAGCCATTCCCCTTGGCCCGTCCCTACAGGCCCTTGCCCAAAGCCCCTCTCCAGGTTTCCTGCAGCCCCTTTAGGCACTGGAGCTGCTCCAAGGTCTTGGCGGTGCCCCCCTTCTCCCCTTGGAGCAGAGGGGGCTCAGCCCCTGGGTCACCGGCAGCCCCATGAAGCGCTTTCTCCTGGCCAGGCCCCCCCAGCAGCACCCTCCCTGCCTCCCCCCATCTCTCCCAGTGTCCAGACCTGCTCCCCAGTTGCCTCTTGGAGGCCAAACCCCCATCAACCAAATCTCTGCCACTCCATCGTGAGCAATATCTTATGTAGAAAGGCGTTTCCAAGGAGCACCGAGGGCTGGAGAATCCTATTACAAGACACACTATTAATTATAAGGGGTCAGTCCAAGCTACTCCAGCTACTTCTTATCCTGGGTCCAAAACCTTTCCACCTTCTGCAGACCTTCCCCTTCCCTTTTCCCCCCAAAAAGGGGAAAAAGTCAGGATACAATATAAAATAGCCACGCTGCTTGTCCAAAGGCTGGAAATGGGAAAGGAATTCATCCCCAGGACTAAGGATGCTCTGCTGGGCCTGGGGGGAGCCAGGAGCTCACAGTGGTGTGTGCCCAGCATGGTCCTCTGGGGGGGTTATTGACACAGGCTTGACACTGGGTTTGGGGTGACCCCAACAGAGAGCTTTGTCCCTTTTCTTGCCTTGAGGGAGCATTTGGTCTTTGGATGCCAGCTGTGGAGGATTAGGCCAAGGCAGGGACATGGGGGTGCAGGTTATGTGGGGGATACCCCACTGAGGGTGGCGTGGCCACACTTGGCATCTCCATCTTGGCTGTGATGTTGCTGTGGGGGGATCCCTGTCCTGGCTGTGACATGGCTGTGGTGGGGACCCCCATTTTGGCTGTGATACTGGACCCTGACCCCAGCTGCAGCTGGGATCCTAGCTGTGATGGGGACCCAGCCCTGGCTGTGGCTCAGGGGCTGAACCCAGCTGCTCCCTGCTCCATGTCCTGGATCCAGCCCTTTCCATGATACCAAGCTTGCAGGGATGGGGTGGCAGCAGTAGCCGGTGGCCAGTGAAGCGGGGCAAGGCTTCGCTCCTGCACCCAGCTCTGAGCTGCGGGTCCCAACCAGAAACACTCCTCAGTGCCAGTGGGTCCCTGCTTGGATGGGTGCTGAGCCCCAGCCTCCTGCATGGGAGGAAGCAGCTTGGAGCATCCCAAATCCCTCCTGCAGGCTGCTCCCTGTGGCTCCCAGGGATGAGGTGCCCAGAAGCCTGCTGACAGCCTTCCAGTGTATGCCTCGGCTATAGTAACAACAGTGATCATCGTAACAGGCAGCGTGTTCACCCACTGAATGACCTTGTGCTTGCATTTATAACCCTCAAAACGATGCTGGGAGGGAGCTGTTTAACAAGGCCATGCCCCATCCTTACAACAAGCCCTGATAACCTCAACCTGGCAGGGATGGAGCAGGAAGGAGGGCCCAGCTTCAATCCGGCCTCAGTTTCCCCACCTTATAAAAGGGGGGCAGGTGCTTTGTGCACTGAGCTGTTGTGATGGGCTTGGGCTGAGGGATTCCTCAGGGCTCAGCCCGGCTCGTTTGCCACCCCGTTATTAATGCTGGTAATGGCATAGGAAGGATAAATTCCACCACTTGGCTGAACAGAGGGAAATATGCAGAGCAGTGGTTGGCTTTCCATAAATCACCGGTGCTCCGTGCTGCAACCCAGCCAGGACTTGAAATTCAGGTCAGGAGAGAGGGCCGCTGGTAAGCCAGGCAGAGAAGGTAATTCATTCTGGTTATATCGGGTTCCTGCAAGCCAAGGGAGGGGGGAAGCTCTGCCGTGATTGTGCACTTTAAATATTAGCTCAGAGCTGCAGCCGGCTGTGGGCTTTGTTTGGTTTGGGATCTTGGAAAACAAGAGAGGGGAAAAGCAGGAGAGATGGGGATGGACTGGGATGCTGGCGGGGAGGTACCCCTCTCCTGCCTGCCCTTGGTGCCTGCATGGTGCGGATGGGGTTCAGGGACACCCCTGTGGTGTGTGCCCCAGTATTCCTGTAGGGGTGCAGCATCCCGTGGTGATGCTCTGCCAGTGGGGCTGAGGGTGCCTCTGGGCTGCTTTGGAGGGGATTTTGGGGTGTCCATATAATTCCCTTCCCCAAGAGAAAGGAATCATGTCCCAGGCTCTCTGCTGTGAGGAAGGTGCTGAGATGGGGAATGTGCCCCGCAAAGTGATGGAGAGCTGGGGGGACGCGAGGGCTCTGGGGTCCCAGGTGGGTGATACAGCAGCACTGAGGTGCCCATGGTACCCATCCTATGCAGGGGGGGACTGGTGGCGGCTCCCCCCGACCCCACACAGTGCTGGTGGGGGGGGGACGGGGGGGACAATGGGGGAGCCCAACCAGCACCTCCCGTTGCTTTGCCTTTCTCTGGAGTGATCACAAAACGAAACGAAAGGGACCAGGTGACCGAGCAGTAGGTAACTAAAAGGTTCTTTATTCACATTGAACAACAAGAGCCATTCACACTAACAGCCTCCGCAAGAGGCAGCGGGGACAGGAAACCCACGGCGCTTTCAGCAAACAACTTTTCCCCTTTCCTTTTCCATTCTCCTTCCTCTTTATTGTGTCATTCCCACTCTATATATCCCCCCCCCCCCCCCCCCGCCTGCGGAATAGAAAACCCTGGGAGCCTCCCGTGACTAAAAGTACAATAAATAATCAGTAAACACAAAACCATACTTTATTTGTTTCTCCTTTATACAAAATAAAGAAACTAGAAGCAAAAACTATGATACATCCGGAAATCGGCGGAGCCGCGGGGCATCGCTGGGGTGCACCTCGGTGGGGAGGCCCAGGGTTTGATTTCTGCTGTGGTGGTGCTTGGGGTTTGTCCTGGGTTATTTTCCCGGTTATTGTGCGGGTTCGTTTCCTGTTATTGGGGTTTTTGCCTCTTTCTGTCTTTGCCACCGTGTGGGGAGCCCAATCTCGGCCAGTCGCTGGGGCAGCCCTGGACACCCCCCCCCTTCACACCCCCTCCAAACCAAAGGCCGGGTCCAAACCCACCTTCTCCTTGGGGATAAAATGCGAACAACGAAAAACCAGGGCAGGGAAGGGGCTGGGGGGGTGGGGGTGTTATTCCTGCTCGTCCCCGTTTCCCCCCTGCTGCGATGTGGTAGGGGATAATTAAAAAGGATGCTAATGAGCAGGGGGGAGCCCTGCCAAGAGCCCCCGTCCCCATCCCCAGGAGCCGCCGGGGCGGTGGGACCTGCGTCCAGGCAAGTTCAGCTTTGGTCCGAGAGGCGGGGGTCCCGCTGCCAACGGGGGTCTTCAGGGCTGGGCACCATTCCGTATCCCCCCCCAGTGCTGGGGGGCAAGGTGCCGGGAGGGGGAGGTAGTGGGGTGGCCCCAAGGTCCCGTATGGAGGGAGGGATCTGCAGTGATTGGAGGGGATACAGGGATGCGTTTTGGCATCGGACGGGGGTCTTTATCCGTGGGGTTGGGGGGGACACGCGTGGGGTGGGGGAACACGGGGGGTGTTTTCCCCCTCCCCACACACACACGTGCCCACACCAGGCCTACCACACCGCTGCCTCGCTGAGCTCCGGGTTGGGGTGCGAGAGGGCCCCGCTGTAGCCGCTATTGCTGGACATGGAGAAGGGTGGGCTGGGCCCCCCGCTGAAGACCTCCCCTGGGATGGGGTGCAGCGAGCCGGTCATCCCCGGCTCGGGGCTGGGGGTGTCGGGATGCGAGATCATATCCGTGTACCTTTGGTTTTCTGAGGAGTGGTGTCCGCTTAAGGGGGGCTCCAAGGGTCCCAGGGGTGTGGAGCCGGGTCCTGAGTTCTGAAGGTAGCTGGAGTCGGCCGGGGACTGGGCTTGGGAGGGCGGCCCGTGGGGGAAAAAGTCATAGTTGCCTCCCGGTCCGTAGTAGTCACCTTGGTAATCTGTGGGGAGGGAGGGAGAAGGATGGAGCTGGTCCCCCAGGGATGGAACCTCCACTGAGCCCCATTCCCAACCCTGTCCTCCCCGCGGGGCACGAATCTGGACCCGCGTTGCCACCCGTGCCGAAATATTCTGCTGGCTCCGGGGGTGTGGGGCTCAAGGACCCAACTGCGAATCTGGGCTCAACCTAAGGGAGAAATGAGCCGGTCCTCAGGGCTGCAGCGCTCACTGTCCTCTCCCTGCTGGCCTGGAGGGAGGAAGGGGATATAGGAGGGCAAGGAGCTGGGGCTGGGGCAGCTCAGGGGGAGGATGGGCTCAATTTAATGCTTAGTTAATGCATTAAATAATATATATGTATATAAAGGGAAGAGGGAAAAGATATATATAAGGGAATGGGGGGAGACATATATATGGGAATGGGGGAATGGATGTATAAAGGGAATGAGGAAAAGATATGTATAAGGGGATACGGCCCTCGGTGATATGGTTTAATGGACTTGGCAGTCCTGGGGTAATGGTTGGACTTGATGATCTTAAAGGTCTTTTCCAACCTAGCTGATTCTAGGATTGTAGGAATGGGGAAAACATGTATATATGTATATAAGGGAAGAGGGAAAAGTTATGTATAAGGAGAATGGCAAAACCCGTGTATGTGTAAAGCAACAGGGAAAAGATGTATAAAGTGAATGGGGGACAAACATATGAGGGGGAAAAGGAAGAGGTATGCATAAAGGAAATGGGGGAAAAAAGTGTTTAAAGGGCATGGTAAAAAACATATAAGAGAATGGGGAAAAGATATATGTATATAAAGGGTGTGGGGAAAAAATATGTAAGGGAATAGGGAAAAAACATATGATTAGGGAATGGGGAAAAAGATACGTATAAAGGGAATTGGGAAAAAAATATATAAACGGAATAAGGAAAAAAACCCAAACATACAGGGGAATAGGGAAAAATGTATACGATGTGGAAAAATCTATATAAAGAAAATGGGGTAAAATACATATAAATGGGGAAAAATATATATATATATATTTAGCAGCCTAGAAGGGATCTAGAAACTCACTGAGGGCAGCAAGGGGTGCGTGGAAAGCCCCTCGTAGGAGGGGAGGCTTTGAAAGTGCGGCTCCGGGGGGCTCTGCACGGAGGAGGGGGAGAGGGGAGGCGGCGGGGCCGCCCCGCTGCGCCCATCCCGTCCCGTCGGGGCAGCGGGGGGAGCCGGCCCGGCGGCAGTGACCTTCCATATGCTGCGGGCCCGGGAGGTAATTGGAACAAATGCGGCCTGAAAGGGGCACAAAAGCCCCGCAGCTGGGGCTTTGTTCGGGGAGAGGGGCCGCCGCAAGGCCCTGGGGATGGGCGTGGGTGCGAGCCTGCGTGGACGTGTGTGTGCATACGGCGGGGAGCGTGTGCATGGACGTGAGCACGGGGAGAGCAGGGATGCTGCGGTGGCAGAGCCGTGCCCCCCCCCACCTCGGAGAAGCGGGATATGGGAGGAACAAAGGGAAAGAGGGAGGGAAGGAGCGGGGGACACGGGGCAGCGGTCCCTCACCTCCGTAGTACGTGTAGGGCGTCGAGCCGAGCATCTCGGACTCGTCGAGGCGGCCGCCGAGGGGCCGCATCCTGCGCGGGCTGCGGAAGAAGGCATGCCGGCGGGCGCCCAGCGCGCTCAGCTGCTTCATCCGGCGCTCCTTGGACCGACGGTTCTGGAACCAGACCTGCGGCAGGGCCAGCGTCAGTATCCGAAGGGAATGGGGGTACCAGGGACACCCCCTCCCCGGGTTTGGTTGGGGATGGCTGGAGAAAGGGATGGAAATCTTGCACCCATCTGGGTTTTCCCGTGTTTCAATGACAACCCACCCCTCCTGCCGCTAGTAAGCCCCAAAACATGTATGGGGGTACACACATCCCCGCCCCCCCCCAAATAACCAAGCTGCATCCCCCTGTGAGCATCCTCAGCCTATTTGTGTCTACAAGGGAGAAAGCAGCCAGAAAATACAAGAGGGAGAATTTTCCTCCATGGGTAGGAAGAAAAAGGGAGGAAAAGCGGGGAGGAATTCTGGATGGCAGCAAAAAGCAGGTCGCAGGGAGATGAGACCTGCGGCGGCTGGCAGGGAGCGGGAGGAAAAGCCGACCGGTGAGGATGGAGATAACAGGGAAGGGGAAGATGCAGCCGACTCTCTACGGGGCATCGTCCCATCCACGGCCCAGGCCACCAGCCTGGTGCGGTGTCTGGATTACGGCTCCTTTCCCCTCTGTATCCCCCGGGATGGGGCAGCTCAAGGGAACGAGCGCATCGCGCTCCTCCGGGGCCGTTCTCCTGCTTCCCTCTGCTGGGAGCCGGGAATGGCAGCTCCGCTACCGGCAAAGCCGGAGAGTCCTCCCCTGTTAATGCCTTTATTAAAGCCCATTAATCCCTATATTTCCGCAGGGATTTTCTTCACTGGGGCAGTGCGGTAAGGAAGTGCCGGGCTGCCTGCAGAGAGCAATGGCTTCTCCTTGCTTTCCCAAGGCTGGAACATCCATCTCCTGGGCACGCTGGAGAGTCCTGACGGTGAGGCCTCAGACTGGCTTATGTTTCAGGGCTGATTTTCATCTCTCCCCATGGGATCAGTGCATTATAGCACAGAATGGGGGATCCCCGCTATCCCACTGGGGCGTGGGGTGGGAGCTGTCAGGGGATGGATGGGATTTGCCTGACCCCATTTCCAGAGCTCGTGGGATCAGCCTCAGTGTCCCAGCCCCTTCCCAGCCCCTGGGGGAGACTGTGACAGCCTTGAGCTATCAGGGCTCCTACAGCACCCCTTTTCCTTCCCTTCCTATGTGGGTTTTTTCCCCTGCCATGAGAGGAAACGGCCCCATGAAGCGCCGATGTTGTTCTATAGTGGGAAGGATGCCACATCACGCCATGGGGCCACGGGCTGGGGCTGCCCTACCTGGATGACTCTCATGTTGAGGCCGGTCTCCTGGGCCAGCTGCTCTCGGATGTGGCGGGTGGGTTTGGGGGTGGCGGCGAAGGCAGCTTTGAGGGTCTCCAGCTGCTTGGCTTTAATGGTGGTGCGGGGCCCCCTCCGCTTGGTGCCCGAGTTCTGCTCCTCGTTCTCGTTGTTGGTGGTCTCCTTGTCCGAGGAGGTCGAGTTGTCCGTCTCCTTCGTGTCGTCCTGCATGGGGTCCTGGAGATCCGGGGACAAACTCCTGTCTGTACATGAGGACACTGTAAAGGAGACCCAGAGAGGAATGGGGAGGGGGGGGGGGGGGGGGAGGGATGACTTAGGGGAGGCATCGACCCCCTTTTCCTCTGCCCTCAACAGCCCGGCTGCTTTCCAGGAGAGGGGTTGGAGAGCAGCGAGAGGTGCAGATCGCCTCTGCCCCCCTGGTACCCCGAAGCATCAGCCCCCACAACATCACACAGAGCTCCAGGTAAACTCTGCGCTACCGGGCCCTGCGCACCAGGTTGTGCTGTCCGGGGGCAGCTGGGGTGGGGGCGATCCCCCGAGCCCCCCGCGCTCCCCCTTTCTCCCCCCCCCCCCCCCCCGCCTGCTCCTTTCACACCGGGAAGCGCCGCTAGGAAAAATGCGGCCGGTCCCTGTCGGGGCTTGGGGAGGTGGGGGCCCCAGTCGCTGCCTTGAGCCTGGCTCACCCCCCCCACGCAGCCACCCCTCCTCCCGGGGCCCCTGATGCCAGCACCCCCCAAGGCCATGCTCTACTCGCCTCGCTCACAGCAGCGGCCCCACTGACTGACGTGGCAGGATCCGGCCCCGGGTGCTGGACGGAGAGAGAGCCCACGGAAGGGGGTGAGCACAGGCGCCCGGCATGGCTGGGACAGCGGGAGTGGGCCTGATCCTGCTGTCCTGACGCAGAGACAGCTTCCAAGGAAGTCAAATGGGAGCTTTGCCTCTGGGTTGAAAGGAGGCGAAGGATCAGGCCCGCGGCGCGGGGGGACCGGGCACACTCGCAGGGGGATGCTCCCGGGTTTGGAGGGGGGGCACCGGGCTAGGCCGGAGGGGGGGTACGGGGGCGGTCCTGGCTCCCCACCTCCGGGGGCAGGAGCACAGGGTAACGGGAGCGATGCTGCGGGGCTGCACCTCGGCCGCCGCTTGTCCCATGCGCATCCTTCAGGGGGTGCGATCGCAGAGGCTTCCACCCCGACTGAAAGCTTTCACCCCACATCCCTCCCTCTCCCCCCGGTTTAACGATGGGGGTCGGGCTGGCTGCGGGGTGCAGACCCTTACCCCCCGCCCCCAAATAAAAACCAAAGCCCCGGGGGGGGGGTCCCGGCCGGTCCTGCCGGTGGCCGGGCGGTGCGGCGGGCAGGGCCGCTCGTACCTGAGTTGAGGCTTCCTTCCTTCAAACTGGGAGAGTTCAAGTAATCCTCTTTGCAAACAAACTTGTTCTCGTCTATGATGTAGAGCTCCTCGCCCGTGGAGAGCTGCTTGTTGCAGACCATGCAGGTGAAACAGTTCAGGTGAAAGACTTTGTTCCGCGCTTTCCGGACGAGGTCGCTGGGGGAGATGCCCTGGGAGCAGCCGGCGCATTTGGTACCAAACCTCCTGCGGAGGGGGAAGAAAAGCGAGAGCTGGGAGCCCCGGCGGAGATGGGGCCCCTGTACCGAGCGCCCCTGCTCCAAATCCCACCGCGGGAGTCCGAGCCTGCAGCATCTCCCGCTGGGGGATTTGGGGGAACAGGAGATTCCCCCCTGCTGCCTCCTCGCTGTCCCTTTTGGGGGGAGGATGAGGAGGGAGCGTTCACCCCACAACGCGGAGGGTGCGGGTTTCGCTCTAACCGGTGACTCCGGGAAGGGAACGGGAGGTTTCAGGTGCCGGCCTGAAAATCCCGGCGGAGAAACGGGAATGGTGGCGGCCGGAGCGACGGGAAAAGGGAGCGGCGGGGTCGGGGGGCACCGCGCCCCCAGGACAGAACAACAACGGGAGGCGGCGGAGGCAGCTCCGCTCCCCGAAGTGCCCCCGGCGCCGTCCCGTTCTCCAGGGGGGGATTTCTCCTTGGTCGGGAATGGCGCTTTGGGAAAGCTCCGGTTTTCCTTCTCCGGGCTGGAGGCAGAGCCGGGTTTGTTGGCTTGGTTTGGGATTTTTTTGTTGTTTTATTCCATTTTTATTTTTTCCCCCAGGAGATGCTTTTTTAAAAATTAGAACCAATTCTAGGGAATTGGGACGGGCTGGAAACGGTTCCGCGAGGAAAAAAATCCCAAACCCCAGCAACATAACTGACAAAAAAAAAACCCCAAAAAAACCCCACAAAAAACCCACCCCAAACCCGACAGCCAAAAATAAAACACCACAAACAACCCCCCCCCCCCAAAACCCAACCCCCAAAAGCAAACAAAAACCAAAGCCAACAACAACCAACCAAAATGATCCCAACCAAAGAAAACAAATAAAAACAAAACAAAAAAAAAACCCCAAAATAATAAAAAAAAAAAAAAACAACAAACCCCCAAAACAAGCAAAAAAAGCAAAATAAAAACCGAAAATAAAACAAACCAACACAGCCCCAACCCCCAAAACAAACAATAAACCCCCCCAAACGGGGCGCGGGGCCGTCGCTGGCGGGTCCCCGGCTGTTGCCAGGCCCTATGGGGGGGGGGGGCCCATGCAGGGTCTCCCCCTTTTTCTCCTCGGGTCGTGGCACAACTTCTGCCTCCCTCGCTGCTCCCCGTGACGTTGATGTAGTGGGAGCATTAGGAGTCATAAGTCATGGCCCCCCCCTTCCCACCCCGGCCCCTAATTTCCTCAGGGGAACCTTATCGCAGTCATTAGGGGCGTTTAAGGACCGGTAAAAGGTGTGTGGGGGGGGAAGGTTTTGGCCACCGACTTCACCTGGGCCTGGTGGCCAGGGAACGGGGCGAGGAGCGATACCGGCGGAGCGGGGCCCGGTGCTGGTGGAGGCAAGGTCATGGGGAGACTTGGGGGGACACACACGGCCTCGCTGCCCCCCACCACCGGCTGCAGCAGCGGCCGAAGCGCAACCCCCCCCTGCGCTTCCCCCTCCGGAGCGGGCTCGGTGCGGGTCCCCGGTGGAGAGCGATGGGCTGGGATGCGGGGAGCCCCCCGCAAAGCTCCGGGAGGCCGCGCACGGTGAGCACCTCCGCACCCTTCGGTGAGGTGCAATGGTGGTGGTGGTGGTGGTGGGGGGGGATTCTCACCTGAAAAAGTCATTTTTGCAGTAGAGTTTGCCTTCCCTGGAGAAGCATTTCTCGGTGAGGTTGCACTTGCACTCGCAGCACTGGACGCATTTGATGTGCCATGCCCTGTCCAAGACGTTCAGCAGGAACCGGTCCAAAATCGGCCTCTCGCAGCCCGCACAATGCACCATCATAACCTCCGCCGGGGATGGAGACGCGCAAACGAGAAGGAAAAAGGAGGCAAAAAAAAAAACCAAAAAAACCCAAAACAACCCCTCGCCGGCACAGGGCGACGGCTCAAAAATGCAGGGAAAAAAAACCAAAAAACCACCGGATAATGGTCAAACCACAGAGAAATAGAAGAGGGGATAATGAAAAGATTTAGGGGACGGCAGCGAGGCGGCTGTCAAGTTCTTCCCCTTCTTCTCTTCGGAGCATCGGCGGCGGGAGGGGAAAAACGATGCGCCCCCCCTAAAAATAAAGCCAAAAAAAAAGCCAAAAAAAAAAAAAAAAGGGGGGGGGGAAATTTCCAAATCGCCCCCGAGAAATAATAATAAAATAATAATAATAACGATAATAATAATAATAATAATAATAATCAGAATAAACCCCCCAACCCAACCCCCCCCCTCGGTCCTTCCGGAGCGTCCCGGGAGCCGGCGGAGCGGCGGCCGCGCTGGTGGCGGGCTCTGCGGCAGCGGGCGCGGCGGGAGGGGTGCATGAACCCCCCCCCTGCAGCCGGCAGCCCCGGGGCCTCGCTGAGCTCCGCCGCCGCCACTCTCATGCTGTCCCCATCGCCAGCTTTGTCCCCCGCCTTAGTAATTCGCGCATCCTTATTCAGATTCGGTGACGTCGGGGTCCGCGTCGTCCCGGCAGCGGCCAATGGGAGCGCCGTCACCATGGCAACCTCTTAATTTATAGCATATCTAAATTGGCTCCAGCCTTGTGCTTGGCACAGAGGGGGAAAAAAACAACGCGCCTCTATTGTTGAGGGTGGTTGTACCTGGGCCGGCAAGTGAGTACGCACCTGGCTGGGCCGGGGGGGCCCCCCGCGAACCACGCTTCCCCCCAAAAAACCCCTTTTGCTTTGCTTGTTTTCCTTTAAAAGAGAGGTTTAGGGGGGTCCCGGGGCAGAGCAGCGCCAGGTTTGGGGCTTGATTTAGCCTTTGATTTAATTTTAGGGTTGGTTTTGCAAGAGCAACAAGCGGGGGAAAGGGGGAGGAGGGTGGATTTGGGAAGGGGTAGGGGGGGGAAGGCGTCTATTCCGCGCAGCGCAGCAGGATGAAAAGTTGCTCTGGCTGCGCCCTGCGCGGAGGTATGCGCACCCCCCCCCCCCCCCAACAACCGCCCCCTTCGGCCTTTGTCCCATGGGCTTTCCGCACACCGCGTAAGTCGCTGGGGACCCCCGGGGTGGGAGGGGGGGTGCAGCGCCTCCGACACCGTTGTTTTTCCTTAATTCCAGGTGCGGCGGAGCGGTGGTGTTGGAGGGGACGAATGGAAGGACTGGAGCCGGCACAGCGGTTCTGGGGGGGCTGAGGAAAGGGGTTATGGGGGTTCTCCCGGAGCGGCCGGTGTGCGGGGCAGCGCGGCCGCTTCTTCCTCCGGTTCCCCTGGGTTCGGGGAGGCAATGGGGCTGCCCTGGGGGTTGCGGGGAAGAGGAGGAGGAGGAGGAAGACGGCGGGGCAGGTGAAGGCCGGCTCTTCGCTCCCCTTCCCGTCCGTTCCTCTGCCGAAATGCCTAAATCTCTACTTGTCTGTGTTGTTTTCCCCCCTCGGAAACGTGTCCGGTAGAGCCAAAAAGAAGAAAAAAGAGGAGAAAGAAGAAAATCCACCCGCCGTGATGCGAGGAGATCGGAGGGGAAGTGGTGGAGGTTTTGTGTGTGCCCTCGGGTAGGGGGTGTGTGGAAAGAGCGAGAATCGAAATATGAAATTGCAGGGAGAAGAGGGTGAGGGTAAGGAATATAGAAAGGAAAGGGAAATAAGGAGAGAAAAATAGAGAAGGAAAGAGAGAAAACGTGTCCAAAAATATTAATGTAAAAATAAAAGAAAATGAGAAAGAAAAATAGAGAAAAGGAGAGAGTGAAGAAAAATAAACGAACAAAAACGAAAAAAAGAAAAGGAAGGAAAGAAGGAGAGACGGAAGGAAAAACGGATTGAAAACGAAGGAACATTAAGAGAAAGAAAAAGAAGGTAAGAAAAAAGAGATAAATGAACGAAAGAGTGAATAAATGGAAATGAAGAAAGAAGGCGGAAATTCAGAAAAAATAAAGGAAGAGGAAAAATGAACGGGGAAAGCGAGCAGAAGGAAATGATGGCGAGAACGGAAAAGAAAGGAAACGAAAAAATCAAAGCGCGAAGGAAGAGCGCCAGAGCGAGCGAGCGAGGAAGAGGAGGGAAAGGAAACGAAAGGAAACAAAGGCAGGAGGAAAAAGAAACGGAAGGGAAGAGAGAAGGAAAGAAATACAACAGGCGGCGAGCGCGTTAAAAGGGGAAGAAACGGGCAGGAACGGCGAAGGGAGGCAGAGGGACCGGACCGGCCGCCGATCGCGGCCGCGCTCAAGCCGCGGCTCTGCCCAAGTTTGCGGGGCAAATGTTGGGCGGATTCTGGGGCCTCGGAACGGGGCCGTGCTCGCTGCGGACCCCGGCTTTCGGGAAAGGCACGGAGGGGTCCAGTACCACGGGAGCGGGGAGCCCGGCCGGTCCGGCCCCGCTCGCAGCCGCTGCGGGTCTTTCATTCCTGCGGAGAACCGCAGCCCCGACGGCGGGGCAGGGAGCAGCGTGCGGGGCCGCGCCGTAACGGGCTCCTTGTGGGTAACGGCATGGACCATGTGCGGATGCGGTTCTTGTCCCCAAGCACACCCTCACGGCCCTTGCTACCTGCTGGTGCCTTCTCCATCGGTACCGACAGCTGCCCCCCCCCCCCTCACTGCTGTCCCCTGTGGTGCAGGATTGGGGAGGGGATGCCGGGGGGTCCCGATCCCCGCTGCCGCTCTCAGCGCTCTTTTTCGTTTGGAAGTAAAAGAATAAATAAAGCCGAGGAGAGGGAAAAACCCCAAAGCCCCAAATACTCCCCCCCGCCACCCCCAGCCCGTCAGCCACGTTCTCTGCGATACCAGCCTCATCATATCCGCCTCTACGTAACTAATAAACCTATTGTGTTTTAACAGGGTAACGCACGGAGAAGCAGCGTCGCTTATGCGAGATGTTGATGGAATTTATGTATTAAAAAAAAGAGAGAGAAAAGCCCCTTTTCAAGAATAAAGTGTATCAAGTTACAGCCCAGCAGACGGCAGAGGGATAAGTGAAACAGACAAAAGACAAACAAGATAATAATCTGTTTCCAATCAGTTAAGCCCTGTAGAATTTGTAATACGCGGTTTGCATATTCCCCCTGTGTTTTGTAATTAATTATCTATCTGCTAGGATGCTCCGCCGGCGACTCGGGTTGATATTTCCAACTCTTTTCGGTTGTAGGCCGGGAAGCGCGGAGGAACCGCGGAGCAGCGCGGAGCGGGGCCGAGCTCCGCGGCTTTGCCCGGCCTTCGGAAGCCGAGGGTGGGAGGCGGAGGTTCCGCACCGCTCCGCTCCGCTCTCCTCCGCGGGGCTGCTGCGGGCGGGCTGGAGCGCGTTTGGGGAAGGACGGGGCTTCTTCCCCCCCGCGTCCCCCTCCTTCCCCGTGGTAGGAGAGGGGGGACGGCGCAGGTTTTAACATTAAACAAACCCAGCAAGCATCTCCTCGCCGGGCCATAGGCGTTTCTGAGTGACTGCGTTACAAATTGTAAATTTAAATAGCTCACAGGATTCATTACCTCCCGCGTCTGATTTCACCCAGCCGTGAAAAATTGTCCTGGTGTACCACTGAGAAAGGGTTTGCTGCAAAGAGCCGCAGCCTAATCACCAGCTTTCTCTCGCCAACAAAAGTGTAATTATTTTGTTTTGGGTGTAAATATAACCCACGGTACAAAAAAAAAGAAAAAAAAAAAAAAAAAAGAGAGAAAAAGGAAAAAAAGAGATAAACCCCCAGCAGCGCCTGCATGCATTATAGGGGCGTTTAAAAAGATCCGTCCTAAATTAATACCAAGGTTAAAAGGGGAAGGCAGCTGGGACATGGAAATTTCCGTATTATTGGGGGGAAAAAAGGGGGGGGGGGCGAGGTGCGTGTAAATGTGTGCGGGTTCACCCGCGGCAAACAATGCGCGGAGCCCCACGCGGCCCCCCCCCCCCCCCCCCCGCACCTTCTCCCCTCCATCTCTCGCAATACGGGGCCCCGATGAAGGGGGTCTGGAGCACACCCCCCCCCCCCCCATCCCGGGTGCTGCGGAGTGGGGGTGCCCCGCGGCAGCTCTTTGCTCCCCGTGGGTGTTTCTGTAAACGCGGGTGGGTGAAAAAGAAAGCAACCAACAGCCCCCCCCCCCCCCCCCCGACCCCAAACGCAAACGAAGAGCACGGGGAACGCTGGTTCTATTTATCCCCCTTTTATTGCGTTGAACGAATTCGTGGTTTCCTGCGAGCTCCAGCGAGGGGGTTCGGGGGGAGAAACGGCACCAAACGAAAGGTGCTGCTGGTGCCGGCGGCGGGGGGAAGCCCCGGGAGAGGCAGCAGAAAGGGGAAAACCAAACCCGAAATACGGGGGAAAGAATCCCACAGACCAGACCGAATAAAGCCCCGGTTGCTGCCCTCGCCCTGCTCCCGGCCGGGCTTTCCCGACGGTTCCCTCACAGCCGTTTCAATCAGTTCCCTTTTTCCCTTGGACGGCGGTAATTGGCGAAGCTTTAATTGCCCCCCCCCCTCCCCAGCCCCTCCTCGCTTCAGCCCCATCCCGAGCTCCGTTCTCCTTGCCCCGAGGCTGACTTAGCCCCGTGCATCCCCATCCCATCCCGGCCAGAGGGCCCCGTGGCTGCCGCTCGCCGCGATGCCCAGTCGCGGGTGGGTGAAGCCTGGCTGCGAGCAGCGTGTGTTTGCGATAAGCGAACCGGAGGCAGCCAAACCCAAAGCTTCGGAACTTATTGACTGGAGATGGGTGGTGGTGGAGGGGGGGGATGCGCTGAAGAACTCGCTCCAAATTTCCTCGGGTGATCCCCGGCCCGCTCCAGCCTCCCTCCGAAGCGCCCGCCCCCCCGGAGGGGCTGCTCGAGCCGGTTCCCCCCCCGCTCCCCCCGCCGCCTTGCCGCTAATGAGCGTGTGTGTTGACACGGCGAGGCGATGCCCCCGTTTGCTTTTGTTTGGGAGGTGTGAAAGAGGGAATCTGCATGAGAAAAGCCGGCGGCAACCGCGGAGCTCCGCATAGCAGCGGCGGGACGGAGCGAGCCGGTGCGTGGGGAGTCCGCGCTGGAGGGGACGAAACCCTCTGAGCTGGGGGGGGGGGGGGGGGAAGGGACGGGAATGGTGGGGGTAAGGTCTGAAGCTTCAAAGGGAAAGGGAGCTCGTCCCGGTGCTCCCGTCGGGGGTCGGGGCTGAAGCGAACGCTGCCTGGGGTTTTACCCCCTGGGACCCCCAAACCTGGCGGGTCTCTGGGTGTCCCTACCGGGCTGTGCCCGTTGGATCCTTTCCCTGTCCCTTGGATTTATAGTGGGAAATAGGGAGGGGGGAATAGAGGGCCAGCACCTGCTGGCAGGATGAGGCGGCCGGGTTACAGCGCTCCTGCCTTCCCGTTAACGGGCACCGGGGGTGTCTCGGCGTGGGACACAGACAGGGATGGGCTGAGGGCACCCCAAAGCCACGCTTCCCGATGGGGACAGGAGGGGCTGAGGGGGCAGCTCCGGGGGGGGGGGGCGGTTTGCCGGAGCAGGGCCGCCGCTGTCCCGCTCCCGCACCCCGGCTGGGCTCGGAGCCCCGCTCCGGGAGGGGTCCCACTGGGCTCAGCCCCGGGATAGCGGCCCCGAGCCGCCCCGGGCCTCCCCGAGCCCTGCCTGGCCCTGGAAGCGGGGGTCCCTTCATGTCAGCCCCTGTCCCCCCCCCCGGGTCAGGCCCGGGCCCCAGCGCCCCGCGCCGCGGAGCTCTCCAGGGTTCTGAACCGTGCGGGCCCGTCCGCTCCCGCCTGGCCCCGCGGGCACCGGGCACGGCTGCCCTCCGCCCTCCCTTCCTTCTGTATCGCCTTCCTTCCCCTTCGCCCCCTCTTCCCCGCTCCGCTTTTCTCCTGTTATTTTCTTATTTTCTTTTAAATTTTAAATATTTTTTGTTTATCTCTTTTTTTCCCTTTTTTCTTTCTTTTTTTTTTTTTTTTTTTACTTTTCTAAAACCCTTTTTCTGTTTTCCCGTTTCTTCGGTTTTCTTGTTTTTTTTAACCGTTTTCCTCCTAATTTTTTTTATTCTGGTTTTCTTTTTTTTTCAATTTATTTTTTAGTGTTTTTTCAGTTTCTTTTTTCCCTGTTTCTCTCCTTTTAGTTTTTTTTCTCCTTTTTTTTTGTCTCTCAAATCTCTCCCCTTCTCTCGTTCTCCTTCTCTCTCCCCTCCCTCCTTCTTTCTCTCTTTCTCTCCCCTTATCCCGTTTTCCTCTCTCTGTCTCCCTCTCTTTCTCTCCCGCCCCTCCCCGCGCTGTTTTTCGTTTCCCCCTCTCATTTCACACACATCCAGCCCCGATCTCTCGGCCTCTCTCTGCTTTTCTCTCCTTTCCCGTTTCTCTCTTCCCGCAGGAAGCCACCTTTGCAGCGAGACCGGAATTTCACGAACAAGGCGTTACCGCAAGCAGAAGCTCACCGGATCCGCCCCCCCCCCGGTGCCGAACAGACGTGACCTGCTCAACCCCGATGGGAACAGCGGCTCTGCCGCGGGTCGGCACCGCCGGGGGCTCCGCGGGGTTTTCACTCTTACAGCGGCTGCGATTAGAACCGAGACCCCGAGTGCGCACCAGCCCCGAGCCGTGCAGGAGTGGGGGGGACCCAGGCGGCGAGGAAACGAAGTGGCAAAGCCCGAGCTCCCGGGAGGTGATGCTCGGACCCGTCGCTCCTGCACAAACACCCCCATGGCCCCCCCGGCACCGCCTGCCTGGAGCCTCGGGCAGGGTTCACCTGCCTACCCCAGCCCCGACACCGCGGGGAGGGCCGGGGTCTGCCCCTGCCCGCCTGTGCGGCTCTTTGTCTGCCTCGTCCTCTCCTGCACACACTCACGGCCCTCCCCTGAGCGCACCCTCCGACCCGCATGGTCCCTTCATGTGTGTCCATGTATGTGTATGTACCCCACTCATGTACACGCTTCCCCGCACACACCTAAACCTTCTTCCCCTCTGCCTCTCCGGCTCTCAAGCACACCCCTTGCGCAGGTTACATGCACACACACAAAACCAGCCCTCACAACACCCATCTCGGCAGCTCTGCCTTCTCTTATGTACCCAGGCTCTGAGGGAGCTGACACTGTCCTTCAGCCCCATCTTTTTCCACCAGGAGATGAGGTTTTCCTCTCTATGTAGGCAGGAGGAGAGAGCCCGTCCTGGGGTGGCCTTAGGGCTATGAGTGTGGCTGAGTGGGCTCCAATGCCCATTTCACAACCTGTGTGAGAAGCCAGGGGCACTTCATGCTGGGCAGGGGTGTGGAAACTTCTCCATTGCCTCAGGGAAGGGGGAGACTGTGCCTGGGACCTTCCTAACCTCATCAGCTGCCCAATGTGCAATGAGGCTCCTGGACTGCTACTGTCACCTGGGCACAAAGCCATGCTGCTTCCTATCTCCTGTCTCTCCTCCTCCATCCCCACTTGCTTCAGTTGTGAAGTCCTCACTAGGAATGCACAACCTGCCTCTAATCCACTCACAATCAGGACCACAAAAACAGCCCCACCTGCTTTGGTCAAGGGATCTCCTACTAGTACCTGGGTATCTGGGGCTTCCCAAGACGCAAAGAGAGAAAGAAGACCTGGCAGCAGGATGCTGTGTAGGACCATGAAGTAAGGTGGAGGGCTTAAACAGGAGCTGGGTCCCTGTGGGCTCTTGGTTTCTTTCTATTTTTCTTTAAATGCTTTTGCTGTTGTTGTTGCTGCTTTTGGAGCAGGGCAAAAACCATCATGGGGGAGCATAGGTTTAGCGTTGACATTGGAAGCCACTTCTCACAGCTGGAGGTGGGGATGGACAAGGGCCAGCCTCGGAAGTGCTCCTCACCTCAGCCGCCATGTGGGATCCAGCCTTGAAGATGCTGCTCCCAAGGAGACCTCCATCCACCCCGGCCTTGCTGCAGGTGAGTCCTGGAGCATCCTGTGTGTGAGGATAGTTTTAACCCTTGCAGTGCCTTGGTGGTGACAGAGCCCCCTTGTCCCCAGTACTGGGGCTGACTGGGCAGTGCTCAAGGCCAGGTTGGACGGGGCTTGGAGCATCCTGCTCCAGTGGAAGGTGCCCTGCCTGTGGCAGGGGTTGGAGCTGAATGAGCTTTAAGCTCCCTTCCAACCCAAACCATTCTGTGAGTCTGTGATTCCGTGTTTGGGCAGCTGCCTACGTGGGCTCATGTCAGTGAATCTGGCAGGGAATTCAGGCGAGGCTGATGCGGGCTTGCTTATTATGAAAAGACAAGGTGTCTGCATGCGTATATGGAAGTGTGAAGGCACTGCACGTGTACGCACACATATCCCCCTCTCCCCAAACCATGCAGGTCAAGCCTGGGGTGCAAACCTTCCCCTGACACCCCACGTCCTGCTCACACAGCCTGGAGTGCTTCTACCCACTTGCACACCCATGTGTGCTCACATGCGTGGCTGTGGGTGCAGAGGGAGCAGCGTGTCCCTCCTGTGCCCCCCTCAATCCCATCCCAGGGCAGCAATTAAAGAGGCCGTTTTCTCTCAGCCTGATTCTGCATTTGAAAGCCAGGGTGGGGATTAAATGGGGCAGCGGCAGCTTCAGGTCTTTGGCTCGCAAATGCTTTGTGCAACTTCCCTGGACTTCAGCAGCAGGGACCTCATGCACAGAGCTGGGAGCAGCCCCTGGCCCTGGCTGTTGGTTTCTTTGCACCGGTGCAGGAGAGGAGATGAACAGAGAGAGCGGGAGGCTGCACCTCTGAACTGTTCCATCACTCCTCATGCAGAATTGTTCTTTGTTTCCCCTCACATCCACACCTCTAACCCGCTGAAAACCAGGCTGCAACCTGCAGGCACCAGTCCTGTGGTGAGCCTGCTACGATTCCTTTCTTTCTTCCTCTTCTTTTCCTCTCCAGAAACACAAGGGATAAACACAATCATTTCAAAGAAGAGAAAGCTTCCCACCGGAGAAGCCAACAGGGACCTGCCGCGAAGTCCTGGTACGGTGTGTCACTGACACTGATTCAATCTGACACCCGGGTGTCTCCAAAGCCATCACATTGTATGCTGCAAATGTATATTAACATTAGTATGCATTGGCACAATATGGATCCATTATTCCAAATGCTTATGAGAACTAGGTGCTGCCTAGGAGCAGCTGCTGCTTTTTAAGCCTCAGAGCATCAATAGATTCATAGATTTTAGGGCCAGAAGGGACCCTGGTGATCATGGAGTCTGACCTCCCACGGAGCACGAGCCTGGTAATTTCTGCATCCAGCCCCATCACTCCTGGATAAGCAGCAGCTTCCCCTGTGAAAGGCACCAGCTCAGCAATGGAGAGGTTGATGTCTCCCCCTTTTAAATCTGTTCCCTCCTTTTATCACTCTCCTCATTGATCATAAAAGGGAAATCTTAAATTTCAAGGCTTGGCTTGTGTAGATCCAACTTCCCACCACTTGGTCCTCTCAGGTCCCATTTTCCCTCCCTTCTTCTGTACCAGAATGATGTTTTCCCCCTTTCCTTGATCTAGTGGTTACATAGGAGGAAAGAAACGTTCCAGTGTCCTGGAATGTTGGCTGCTGAAGGATCGGTCCTTCTTATAGAGAGAAATGGTACCTGGGAAATGTTCAAACATGGGGTCATCCTTTGACTGTGAGCATTTAGACTTTGTTTAAACAAGTGCCAAACTGTATAAATGCATTTTGCAGCAAGGGAGTGATGCTGGAGATGGGTTTTGGGTTAAATTGCTTCTCTTGCTCTCAGAAAATGAAAGAAGAGAAGAGAATGAAAATCCACTAAATCAATGAAATAAAAAAGAGCTGAAACTCCTATGTTATGGTCACAAAACCCCTTCACATCAACACCTCCTCGTTGATGGGGATGGGGCGTTATCATTCAAACCACCTCTGATCCCCATACCACCACCAAAATCTGGGATCAGACTCAGAGCCTGCCTTCCTGCAGGGGGTTGTTCCAGTGGTGTTCCCCCATTTCCCGTTCATTTTAGGGATAACAGCTCTGTCCCCCGTTGCCTTCCCATCCTGATGCCATCAGATGAGTGGCTGCATGCGCGGTGCTGGGCTGTCTGCACAAGCATCCTCTGAATGGTGGTTCCTCAGCCTTTCTGGAAACCACCTGATGGGACCATACATCCAGTCCCATGCTCAGCTTTTAAAGCAGAAACTAGTTGAAAGCGGCTTCTTTTTTCCAGCAACGTGACCCTGTGTTTGCTCCTGAGCACGTGGGATAGGAAGGATTAACAAATGCAAGGCATTATTTGACAGGGAAAAAGGTGTAATTTGATGATTCTCAGTTTGTCCCCCATAAGCTACCTTGGGCTGATGCAGCGCTATGAGCTGAAGTCACCAGGTAGGCATGGGAGAAGAGACAACCTCACCACGGGGGCTTTAGATATGGGGAGTGGAATGATACAGCGGTGGACACGGAGTCTGCAGGGATGAGACAACTTCCATGCGGCTGTATGGAGTGCGGGAGTGGGATTGAGGCTGCGATGGGGAGCTGAGGTGGGACAAGCCAATAGACCTCTCCTGTGCCCTTGTTTGGAGTACCTCCCAGTTCCTGCCCATGCTTCAAGATGGAAAGATGCACTTCAGCATTCCCAAGGGAATGTCTTGGCTGACCTCAGGAGATTTTTATCTCCTTGCTGAGATTACCTGATGCTTTTGATAGCATTTCCTACATGAAACAGCTAGTGGAAGACCAACATGAAACGAACCCCTTTTCATATCCTCAGGTGAAGGTAGTAGAGGCATGATTTAAAGCAATCTATACTTGTTATATACAGTTATCCATGGAACTCTTTGCTACACGAGCTCAATGGAAACTGGACAAGCTCATAAGAGAAATTCCTTGAAGGATGTTAGGAACGTTGAACCCACAGCTGGCTCCGGTCGTCCCAGAGAGCATCACTTTGTGCAGGCCTTCCTCCGATGTTCTTCCCCAGATGATGGCTCCTTGTCTCTCGTGGTAACAGCATTCGGAGTGAGGTCCTTTCCTTGGTTCCTTCCTCCTTTGCTCTTACAGGATGCTCCGTTTTCCTTCAGCTCAGTATTTTGTCAAGATCTGAGAAAATAGGGAACAATTGCATTCCTCAAAGGATGTCTCCAAGCAGGTCTCCTCCTACCCCATCTTGCACGAATAGTTTCTTTCTTGGCTGCTAAGCTGAATCCTGGTTTGCCTTTTCTGTTCCATTGCTCGGCTAATGTCGCAGCAGGCATATCCCTCACCTCTCATAATCTCTGACAATGATGAGAGGAAATGAGAAGAGATTATTTAGTATCATTTTTCCCCCTTCTACTGGACGTTTCATGTAGGAAACACTTTCAAAGAAGAGGGATGAATCGCACAACCACAGAAATTAGAGATGGAAAAGACCTTTCAGGTCAGCCAGTCCGTTTCCCTGTGAGTGCAGAAAAGCTTCTGAGTGCAGCTGGATTCTTTTCAAGGACTTTGTCCAGTCTGAACCAACTTTAGCAAGAAAGCTTCAACTGCAGTGCATCCCGGGGTGGCTGTAAGCTGGAAGAGGGGTGGTTTTCAGCCGAGTGGGATCTGAGTGATCCTAAACTTTGTCCCAGAGGAGATGTGGATCTCTGCTGAGGGATCCTGAGGAGATGCTGCAGAGCTGAGTGCATGCAGCAGCCGGGTGGTCTTTGCTGGAGCTGGTCCCTCTCCCACCCCAACAGCAAACCAAGGGTGATTGCATGGTGCAGATCCCAGGGATGTGCATGCTGCGGTAGCGTTGCTATGGGGTGATGGACAGCAGATCTGCTGTGGCTTGCTGGGTTGGAAGCCAAGGGCCCAAGCTGGGTGGCCATGGGGCCACCTTGAGCACCTTTCAGCAGCTCCATTCCTCAGTTTCCCCTTGCTTATTTGGCTGGCTGGGCTCTCTGCTGCTCGGGGCACTATGCATTGGGCCAGCACAAATCATCCTATGAATGCCGAAGAAACCATTCCCACCATTCCTAAGCTCGGAATTCAGTATCCTAGGCCACCTTCCCAGCTGTGGAAAACCTTCCTGGAGGTCAAGCTCCAATTAACTGACAAATGCAGGAAGAAATAAAAGGGAAAAGATATGCTCAGACATTTCATCTCCGCTTGGAGTCACTTCACACGCAGCCTCGGGGCTCTCAGCCCAGCTCCACATGCCTCCAAACCCCCACTGATGTGTGAGCAACTGGGGGACATGTGAACCCGAATAGCTGCTATTTGGGTAGCAAGTAGAAAACTACAGAAAACTGCGCCCCTTTTCCCAGGGAAGGAAAGTGGGGAACAGGAAAAGCCGGGAAGGGAAAGGGAAATAAAGTCTTAATGACGCTGATGCTCAAAGGAAGCTCCAGTGCTGGGATTTGCTGTTGAGCACAGAATTCGGGCTGTGTGAATTTCCCCTTTTCTTCCCCTTTGCAGAGTCGCAGCTTTACAGTGTGACTCTCTAAATCCTTATACTTACTTTTTTGGGGGTTGTTTTCACCAGACAGGATGTCACCGAGCACGGGATGCAGGCAAGAAGGGCCTCTCTAATTAACCCAGGAGGGAGAGCATCCTTCTCGCCTGCTCTGACCCCACACTGTCAGGGATGGAGCAGGATTGCCAGAGCTCACCTAGAAACGGTGCCTTAATCCCGCTCCCCAAAATCCCCGACCCGTGATCTGCACAGAGACAACCATTTTAAAGAGGCAGCGCCACAATGTGCCACCTCCTTCTCTTAAGTGGTCACCTGCCAGCTTCGACTGAAGGCGTAATTACCATCCTTGAGGCCTGATCCATCTTATTCCCCTTGAAGTCGATGAGGAAACCACCCCGACTCTGCTGGAAGCAGCGCTAAGATCCTCCCCCCTCCCAATCTCTTTTCCCAGGATTTATCTCCTTGCCAGGATGGAGGATCTACCCAGCGCTGCGGCCGGGGATGGAAGGGTCCGCAGGGAAGCATTGCCTTGGGGAGCTGGTGAGAGGGAGAGAGAGAGAAGAGCAAACACAGGTCCATTAATCCGCAGTTAGTCTGCCTTTTTTGTTAGGAAGATGAACTTGATGAGTTAATTAAGCCACAGCCTGTAAAACCAGTTTATTTGCATAGCAAACTCCTGGGCCAGTGCGCTGTGAGCGGGCATAGACGTGCAGACAATTCCAGGGAAATTACAGCCTCATTAATATGCTAATCTGGTTGCAGGCCTGGAACGAGTTTTGGGTTTGCGGTGCTTGATGGGGGGGGTCCGGGGGGGGTGTTGCTTAGCAACCCTTTCCTCCAGGTAACCCTTCTCTTCCTTGCCCTTGATATCCCCCAAGGATTGCCAGGGAAGGAGGGGGGGGGCTCTGCTGTCACGCAAGGGTGAGCCAAGTGAAAGGAGAAGATGGGAATGGGGGGCTGGAGCCTTTTATAGCACCCAGGCACACACCCCTGGGCAGTGGTTGGTGGCTGCACATCTCCCCCCCCCCCCCCAATTGGGGTATGGAGGAGATGGTTGCGGATGTCTGTGTGCGCACATGGAGGTGGGCATGGGGTTGGTGAGGAGCGTTGCAGCCCCCCCGGCATCCAAGATCCTGGCCATCAGTGGTCCCCAGCCGTGTGTCCTTATGGCTGCTTCCTCCTGAGGGTCCCAGCGACCTGCAGTGGTCACCCCTTGGTTTATGCTACCCAGCCCTTTGCTGAGCATCCCTCTCCATCAAGCTGTGCTTCTCCAGACTGCCCTTCCCGTGTCTCCTGCTAGTTGCCCTGTACCCCTGAGAGTCCTCCCAGAATGGTGCAAGCCCAGAGCTCCTTGCCTATCCCAGTTTCCTGCAGCACTGGTCAGGATGGGAGCACCAGGCATCAGATGCGGGCATGCAGCACCTCTGCCCCATCAGCCCCTGCAGCTCCTGGAGAGCTCCATAAGGCAGGAAGGGGACTGTGTCTCTGGCCCAGGTTGGCTGCACTGTTGAGATCTTCCTCGTGCAACTTAACCTGTAATGACACATCATGAGAGCAGAGCATGCCTCCTTCACCCATCCCATCATCGGCTACCAGGAGAAGGGACGTGCCCTGGGTGTCCTGGAGTCCCACAGTGCTAGTGTCCACCAGCCTCGGGCCACACAGAAATGCAGCACTACAGCTCCTGCCTTGCTGTGGAGTGGGAGGCTGGATTAGGAGATGTTCCTCATCCCTTCTAGACTGCTTCTCTGCTCTGCGGTGAGCTGGGGCTCTCTGGTGGAGCCTGACTGAATGCCAAAGCTTTGTGACTTTCTTGCCGAGCACTGTTGTCCCTGTTGTGGTGCTCTCATAATCCAGAGGTGATGGGCAAGGTCCAAGGCTTTTCACCCTGCTTTCCCAATAGCCCAGACTTTGCCGTGCTCAGCATCTGCAGACACCTCGAGGTGCCGTGTGGGTGCAGCCGGACGGACAGACACCAAAAGCCCTTTAAGTTAGACCCAGCGCCTGTAGAACAAGGCCAGACCTGGAGACTCAGGGCCGATGGAGATGTCTGGGTCGGATCCATCCGGTGCCTCTGTCTCTAGACCATTCTCCACCACTGAGCTCCTCAGTCCATATGAATTTAGGCCTAGCTGCAGTAGGAATTAGATGCCTGAACAGCTTTGAATCTGGGGGTCCTTTGCTGGCCAAACCTGGCTGGTTCAATGAGAGCTTGTGCTGGGATGGATGAGGCTCTTCTCTCTCCATAGCTTTGCCTTGTGATGCTTGGAAACATCCACTGTATTCAGTCGCCAAGCCAAAAGCCCTTATTTGAAGTGTGAACAAATATGCCAGGCAACAAGTTTCTGCATCAGCTCTTTTCCTGCCAAAAAGCACTCCTGACTTCTTCTTCGGAGGCCGATTCCCTGGATCGCTGCTGGAGACACCGACATGGGGAAGGGAACTGTTGCCTTCCTACCTCGGGAGTCCCAGTCTCCAGGGCTATCCATCCGTTAACCTTCATGAGCTCAAATATTTATTATTCATATTACCCTGAAATGTGCTAAAAAGATGAAAAAAGGAATTAATGTGCCAGATCTTGCATCCACCTTTTAGCTTATTACAGTGCTAAAGCAGTATTAACATTTACAGTATATGAGCTCTGCTTTGCTTGTGCCTGAGGCCAGGGGGTTTAAGCCAGTGCCGAAGTTAATAGCAAGCGCTGGTTAGAAAAAGCCCATTATATCATAAAGTTGGAATTTCGCTTGGGCAGTGGCCACTGGCTCTTTCCCATCGGGATGCAGTGCCATCCTCTCAATCCCTTTCTGCTCCGTTGCCGGCTACAGCTCGCTCTCCCTCTCATATTCAAACGAGAACAGAATGGGGTGGAAATGGTGGTTTTGTTCTCAGCGCTGGTGAATTGAAGGGCATCGCGTTTGCCAGAAGATAATTGGTTCAGACTCTGGCCAAGAGGCCTCGTTCCCTCCTGGATTGATCCTGGGAGGTGCCATGCGGTTGGAGGTATTTCTGGGTCCTGTTCCATCTGCTGCGCTGGACACGTCAGGCTCCTCCTTTACAGCTTGAACATATTGATTCATCTACCATACATGTGTTCCGCTTAAGGGTGGCTTGATGAGCATCTCCTGTCTCCTGCGAGGAAGGATCTGCCTATAGAAGCATGTGAGGAGCCCCGTGGTGCAGTGGCTGCGGCAGGGGCTGTTGGGGTGCATGGTGTTACATGGCAGTGGTGGTGGGGCAGATGTGTGCCTGGCTCAGAGGTACTCTCCCCATACACCTTGTCACCCTGCAAAGCCCTGGCTCTTGCAACCGGTTCTTATCCCCAAAGAGAGAGGGTCCTGTGGCTACCAAACCCCATCTGGCTCTGCCATGGACCGATTGTCAGGGCTTCAATCTAACCGGAAGGTTGAAGGTCCACTTGTCATACAGTACCTTTACACCTCTTAATTTCACCAGGATGCCAGGCAAACACCCACAGCCCAAGGAAGAACATTTCTGCCTTGGTGCACTCGTTCCATTGAGATAAGTCTCCCAGCCTTGAAGGCAATGGGTGTCTGGGGCCTGTGGACAATCATAGGCTTCAATAGCTCTGACCAGCCTCACCTGGGGTCTCCTTCCACACCCTCTGCCAATGGGCAGGAGGTCTATTTAAGCCCAGGTCTGGGCCTTTGCTCTCTTCCTGAGCTTTGCTTCAGCCTTGTCTGTGTCTGGCTACAGACCCTTTTGATGTGGACCCGTGGGCTGACTTCCCAGCTTGGACCTCTCTTGTCACCATGGACCTGTCTGGTGGTTGCTGGCTGGTGCTCCGGGATGTGACTTGTGTTTCCAGCCTGATGCCAAACCTCCCTCATTACCATGGACCTGCTGCTGGCATGGGCCCACCTTGCTTGGATGGGATGGGATGGAGCTTGCTGTGCCCAGGTAACGGGGTATCCTCAGCTCAGACACCAGGGTTTTGAGTTTGGCACTGATGAATTTGCCTTTGCTGTATTTGAGGCTCAGCTGGTTTTCTCTTGAGCACAAAGAGTGTTGAGGTTACTCCTGGTTCTGCTCCTCCTCTGTTCCTGTGCTTTGGGTATCTGTCCGAGTGATCTCATTGAGGAAGAGTTTGCATAGAGGAGAAGGTTTCACCTTTAGGAAACCAAATCCTACTTCTAGCTCTCCCTGTCCTCAGTGCATGCCACAAGCCGGGGGTACCAAGTGTCCAGCAGATGACTGGCACATTCAGAGCACTATGTCCTGAAGAACAAGGTTTCTGGAGGGTTTGCTCTCTCCTTTCATTTAGCAGACAGCTGGTTTTGAACATGGCATGTGTGGAGATGTGGGATGGTAGCGGGGTGATGCTGGGACAGTGAGTCCCATCAGCACAGGAGAGCTCGCACCAACCTGAGCACCCTTTCCATCTCCTAGCCTGGTGCCTGCTCGCCTTCTGTAGTTCCAGCTCTGGCGATGCTCCTGTGGAGCAGTCCCTAGTGCTGGTATCTAGCAGAGGACCTTGGTGCTTGCTGGGGACCTGAGGTTCCTTGCTTAAACCCATGTGCAAAGTGCCAGCACCACACTGAGCCCACTTGGTGGGATCCAGGAATTGCGCAGAGTCCTTGGATGTGGGGAGCAGCGAAGAAACCAGGTCTCAGCTTTTTGGGTTCTCTCCTCTCTGTTTTCTAGCAGAGCCACACAGACTCTCGAAGCAGAGCTGAGCCCTATTTGGCATTCAGAGGGCACCATCAGCCCATGTCATTGGCAGGGAATAAATAAATACCTCCTTTGAATGAGACAGGAGTGATGTGCTGCTAGGCTCATTCAAGGTCACATCCGTAAACACGGGATGGAGGCAGGAAGCAAATCCAAACTTGGGTCCAAGCTCAGCCCTTGCTATCCTGCAGGGCAAGCCCCCCCTGCTGCAGGTACTCACATGCGGGATAGGGCCTGGGGAGATGGCAGTGCTGGGTGCGTGCCTCTGCTCATGTCCTTGGTGTGTAGCTGAATGGGACTGTTTGGGAGTGTGTGCAATGGGTTTTGGAGGGCTCTGATGACACTTACCTGGTGTGTGACGTCTAGGCGTTATAGGAATGCCAGATCCTGGTCTGGAGGCTGCCTCAGCACCCTCGGTACCCAGCAGGTTTCAGTGCGGCTGGAGGGTTTTGGTTTATCTGTGTCCTTCCCAGGGAAGGATCCCTGTTCCTGGCGCATCCACAGGTCTGTGGATGTGTCCAACCATTTGCCAACACATGCACACCCATTCTATGCACTTTGCAGACTTCCTCCTGCACCATTCCTTCCCTCACCCTCTTGGGTGTAAAGCTCTTCCAGGGCTGTGCCCATAGTCCCCATGTTCCCTTTCTCCATCCCATGTGTTTAACCTATGGGAGAAGCAACCAAAGAGGCAGAAGCCAACAAACCCCCCTCACCCTTGCTCTGACAAGAGCCTTTTCCTCCCGTGCCAAGGCTCAGACCCCAAGTCCAAGGCTGCTCAGCAATGTCTCGGCGGCGCTCCTCACCCTTAGATGAATCCTGGCATTTGCGAAGTTATTATACCTCATTATGGATTGGATTTTAATCTAGTGTAAATAGTCCTACCATTATAGTGTCATAAGAAGCAATTAGCCCCCCTGCTTGCTTCTATGCATGAGGGGAAAGCTCTAATATCATGGAACTGTGAGGGCTTGATGGGGCTTCAGCCTATGCACATGGATGCAGGTGGAGGGGTCTCTCTCATGGCAATACCTGTTCTGTGCCTGCCGAAGAAGCCCCCTCTGTGTCCTTAGGGGGTCTCCAAAGTGAACATCACTGGGCTCTGGGGTGGATTTCATTGTGGCATCTTTGCCTTTCACTGTGTGTGCTCTGTGGCACAGCTGGAAACCTTCTTCCAGAGGATGGATGTGGTTCAAGCAGATGATAAATCGTGGTTCCCTTGCCTTGCCCTTACCCCAGTCACAAAGGGGATTATCATCCGCAGGGGTGAAAGGCATCTGGAGTCCAGTCCCTGCCTTGCCTCGGGGTGGTTATTTCCAATCTCTCCAAAGCTTTTCCTCCTTTGCCTCGTGGAGGAAATCCATTATCTGCAGCTCGTGCTTATAAACGAATCCCACCTTCCCGTGTCACCTGGAGCCAGGCTGTGGAGCTGGGAGAGCCTGGGCGCTCACGTCAGGGCTGTCCCCACTGGGTAATGTTGCATGATTAATAACAACCCCAGGTTAATGGGGTTTTAATGTTCCTCCAGCAGCGGGGAGGGGGGTGGTGTTCTCGGGCATAGAGCAGAGGCTTTGATCTTTGTTTTAGGGAGGGATCGAGGTGGCTTTGTGCTTGGCGCTGTCTGTGGGCATCACAGCATGCGTGGGTTGAGCATCACAGGCAGAGCTGGATGCGCCCCGGGGTTGGGAGCTGTTCTTGAGTGATCATGGTACAGCGTGTGATGGACATAAGCATTAAATGTTGTCCCCAGGGCTGGTATGGGCATCCCAGCACAGGGTGGGGGATCACACAAAGCAGGGGATGTGAGCACGGCTCAGCCCAAGGAGCAGTAAGATCCATTCTTACACCATTTCCAGCGAAAAGGGGCTCCCTGGATTTAGCAGGGAAAAGGCTTTTCTTTCCCCTCAAGGATGGGAAAGGACCCAGGTTGCACATGGAGGTGCAGCATGGCTGGGCATAGGGGACTGAGGTCCATCCCTCCTTGCCCCTGGGGTCCTGGTCACAGCCTGCACTGGGGTCCCTGCTCCTCTGAGCAGAAATCTACCAGGGGATGGGCCCAGAAAGATACCCCCCTCTCCTTTCTTTGCCACATGGAAGGAAAGCTGCCTGCCTGTTAATTACATGAACCCTCTCATGGGCAATTGAGCTGCCTGCATGTGTGTGCATTCGCGCTGTCTGCGAGTTCTTGTCTGACTCATGCTCTCGGGTGTCTGAAAGGGAGCCAGATTTAACAGCAGAGCAGGGTGCTGCTGGCTGTGTCCAGCTGCATCCAGGCCCTGTCCACCCCATGAAGCAGCATCTGTTTCTCCAGTGGCCACTTCCATCCCAACCAGACTCAGGTTTTGAGTCCTGTGATGGCTTGTCCCCATGGACAAGGTGTTACCTGAAGGGGTGAGCATCCCTCTGCCTGTTACCACTCCGAAGAGTGGTGCTTTGGGGAGGGGATGGATTGTAACGTAGAGAGAGGGTGCTTGGTGTGGTGATCAGTGCTGCTGGGTCTGCAAGTGGACCCCAGCATCGAGCCACTGTGCTGGCTGGGCACTGTCCTCTGGTGGCAATGCCACCCTGGGACTCGAGTCCCCATCACTATCTCTGTCCCGTGTGCACAGAGATGCTGGTCCCTGGCTCTGCATGGTGTGCATCTGAGATGCTCCCTAAGGACCCTTCCCTCCCACTGGAAATAACTGGGGCTGTGGGTGGTCCACAGAGCTCATAAAGCTCTTATCTATATTTCTAAAGGTATAGATAGGAGTGCTGAGCACCTCCATGCATGTATCCTGGCACAGGTTTGTTCCATACCAGCCAGCACCCTCCCAGTCAGTGTCTGGGAAGGAGCGATGGTCTGGGCACGGGACACATGAAGGAACATGCCATAGACCTCCCATGGCTCTGCAGCTCCTCTTCTTCCTGCCAAATTGACCCCAACCTCTTCCACACTGCGTTTCCTTTCCAGTACGCATTGCTATTCATCGGTGCATCTGAATATTGTAATCCTTGGGGATGGGGAGGCAGGAGAACAACACGGCCCCCCCTTTCCCAGCCACCTTCCCTGGCTTATCTGCTGAAGCCAGGGCCAAACTGTTCGCGGCCTCAGTGGGTGAGACAAATCATAGAAGAAGCTTAAAGCACAACCAGCATCTCCCACCTTGTGCTTGGAGGGGGAAGAAGAGGAGGAGGAGGAGGGTGATGGAGGCAGCTTGTAATTACAGAGTAAGAGGCAGCGATAAAATGATAATGGAAGAGTTCTGACCCGGCTGAGGCAGTTCTGCAGAGCTGTGAAATAAATATAGCAAAGGAAGGAGGGCACGGGGGCTGCCAGCCCGGGTTACACTGAAATGCTGGTTTCACCAACAGGATGTAAATTGGATTGCAAACATCTAATTAACCTCTCGCTTCGCTGTTGTTGGGAAAAGGCGACAGATTCCAGCCAAAGCCGGCACCGTGTCCCTGTGCAGGAGAGAGTCTGGAGCAGAGGAAGGAGATTTGGTGCTTTCGCCCGCTGGTTCCCTCCTTGTGGTCCAGACATCAGGGAGAGGAGGATTTCAAGCTCTTCTGGTCCTTCTGCCTTGTGCGGAAGCTGTGTGGGATGGGATGCCCTTGCTGTGGGATTAGGAGGTGCTGGTGGGGCTTCTCCCCGTGTTTCTTTGTTCTTCATCTCACTTGGAGTTCTCCACTTCCAGGGGGACAGGGATGAGGCTCTCCCCTGGTCAGGCTGGCTCCGCTTGGCTGCTGCATCCCCTTGGACCTCGGCTATTGGCTCTTCTTCTTCAGACCTCTTTGGAGAGCAGAGTAAGAGCAGGAGGACGACCCTCTGCTCCCTTGCCTGGGTTCCAAGGGTTGCCGTTTATCTTCCTGGAGGGCAACTGTTCCGCATGGATTTCAGAAGCGCCGTAGCTCTATGACCCCCCCCTCCCCTCCTTCCTCATCCCCTCATCGCCTCCCCCTCACCCCAACCTCTTCTCTTTTTCACCCCACCTTCCCCCAGGGGCATCCAGCCAGTGCAAATGGTCCCTTGGCAGCAATGATGAAGATGGATGTCTGATTGATTCTCTCTCCTCTGTGCAGCCCCCTCTCCAGCCCCCCGTCTTTCCCTCTCCCCCCCTTTCCATGCCCTTCTGGCAGAAAATTAAAAGGCTATTTGTTAAAGGGCGAAAGCCCTCAGGTGCAGCCCCCGGCTGGACAATTTGTCTCCATGAAAAGGATGCTATTATGAGAGCGGCTGGATCCAGGAGGAGGGGGAGACTTTGCCAGGGAGAGGTAGGGAGTGGGGGGAAGGAGGCATCTCCCGGGGACAATGAGGTTGGGTTGGGAAGGGGGGAGACAGGCTGGGCTGTGTGCAATGGGGAGCGTGGAGGGGAGGGAGCGCATGTGCTGCAGGAGGGAAGCCAAGCCCCTTGTTGTGAGGCCTGCGCCCAGCAGAAGTGATGCCCTGCCAAATCACCTGCTGCAGAGGGAACAGGCACCCCCCTACCCCGAGCCTTGCTCCTGCCTCATGCATGGCCCTGCTGGCTGCTGGGCTGAGCCTGGGGAGCCCTGTGTGACCCCGGAGCTGCCCATCCTCTCCTCTGCTCCAGGGAGGGGGGAATAACGCACTGATGTGCCTCTTGCCTATTGAATCCATCAGCCGAGTGCTTGCCTGCACAGCCAGCCCATGGTACCCTTCTTGTCCTCCCTCCCTCCATCCCTGTTTGCTGTTCCCTCCACCCAGCTCTTTATCCTTCTATTTATCTTCTCCCTGTCATCTTCCATCCTCTTGTCTATCGACTCATCCATTTGCCTCTGATTTTAGGGTTTAACATGAACACCTGGTTGTGTGGTCCCTGAGGACCTGCAGTGCTGCGCTTGGAGGAAGGTCCCCAAAGGAGCTCGTGGAGCCTCCAGCCCTTTCCCTCTCTGAGATACTGCAAAACCTCCTCAGGAATTAGGCTCTGTCAATAAGAAGTCCCTGCTGTGAGGAAACTACTGCAGGAGTGAGATCTCCTTATCCAGGTTTGAGGTTGCCTCTGAACTGGAAGAGGCTGAGCATCACTGAGGACCCCTGGGAGGAACCAGGGCAAGACTGAGACTGTTTGTTCACATTGATCCCTTGTAGCAGCTGAAGCTCTATGCAGCTCCTCGAGGTGACAGCAGTGGGGATGTGGCTGGGTGGAGGGTGCTGCAGAAGCCAGGGAGATGCATTGGTTGTGCTGCTGTGTCCAGTGGGATCCAGACATCCCAAGGGCGAAGCTGTTGGGAGATTCTGCCCTTTGCTGACCACAAGGAAAAGGACAAATCAGGGAAGAAATGGTCACTTCACTTGGGAACAAGCAGGAAAGCACCCATGGAGGGTAAGAAACAGCCTAGTCTGGGATAGAAGTGGCTCTGCTGGAGCAGCGTTTCCATGTGGGATGCTGCTTTCCAAAGGCTGGATGGGAAGTTGATGGTGCAGCTGGGGAGATGGTGACCCTGCAGTTAGCTCTGTGCTGGGCAGTTTGCTCTGGGGAGAAGGCATCTCTGTGATTGCGCTGGGATCTTTTGCCCAGCATCTAGAAACTCATTTCTCCATTTAGTAAAGAGGAGGCGAAAGGCAGCTTGTGAATGGTGAAGGAGCAGATGCTGTGTCCCAGTGCTGAGTTTTCCTTCTCACTTCCCACCTCCCCAGATACGATGCCAAGGCTGCTGTGCGCTGGTGGGATGGGGAGGATGAGTGCTTGCAGGAAGGTGCTGTGCCCAGGCCAGGCATCCCACCTACATCTCAGTGCTGGCAAAGTAGGATTACACTAAGTGGTGGCTCATGCGCAGACCTGCTAGACCCGAGCATGCAGCCAGGGCTCAGAATCTGCGTTATTCCCACCATATCCACATTATTCCCTGGCTTAGAAATCCCTCTTTTTAGTTTAAAATGTTTTTTTAGGTTTTTTAATGCTTTTTAGCTTTAACTCATGACAAATTCAGCCCTCACAGGAGAAAGGCTTTTTCCCCTTCATGCAAGAACTGAAATAGGGTCGAGCCACCTTGGCCACAACCAGAAAGAGCAGGGATTGCTCCTCTTTGGCTTGGGTGTTTTACTTTGGTTTTGCCTTTAAAGGCCATCGGCTGTATCCACAGCCCTGGATACACATGGATGGGCACACTAAGGTATGTGTGCTTCATGGGACATGCTTGCCAAGCAAGGCTGGTGTGGAGCTGGTTTTCTGTGTTGGGCAGGATGGGAAGGAATAAGGCAGTGGTGTAGCAGAGACGACAAAGCATGGGCAGCCCTCTCACTGCTCCACAGCCTCACCTCACTTCTCTGACTCAGGCAGCCCTGAAGCATAAGCACAAATACCCCTCCCAAATGAGATCCAAGCCACCTGGGTCAGGCAGGGACCTGTAGCCCTGTGGCACTACCAATTTTGTTTAGTTTGAACCTAAATCTAGCCAAAGCCTTCAAAAACGGGCAGAAGAAGGAGAGAAAAGGGTGTTTGGGTTCTGCAGAGACGCTGCCTTCCTTCCTCCTGTGAGCATCCCTGTTTCAATCCCTGTGTGCTTTCCCAGCCACTCACTTCCAAACCCAGCTAAAACAGATTACAGCAGAAGTTCTAATGATTCAGCACTTCTGTTGCCACTGATTTACTGACTGATGCTCAACTCTATCAGCAAAAGTACTGCTTGGCCATCAGGAGATGCAAAGGGGATGAAGAAATATCTTTCGGAGGTAGAAATGGACGGCCGGAATACCACAGCACCACTGTCCAGAGAGCAAGGGAGAGGTCAGGATAGGACCTAAAATACAAGGGAGGATTCTCCACGAGCTTCTGTTGCCTGACAACACCATCACAGACAAAACCCATGGATGTGCCCAGGTGTTTGCTTTCTATTTCTCTCTTTGCCAGAGGCGATGATTTGATGTGGGGATACAAAGTGATGCTTTGATTCTGTGTGAGGTTTGTGTGATGGGAAGCCAAAGCCCTGCCTGGCACCCGAGAGCCCCAGTGGCAGTGAACTGAGGAGGGCAGAGCCCCACATGTGTCTCCTCAGCCCCAGCCCGATCCTGGGATGCCTCACACCAGCTTTGCTGACTGGGGCTGAGTGGGAGACCCCCAAGCCCATCCAGGGGCATTCCCAGCTCAGTCTACCTGGTGGAGGGGGGGTCCTGGTACCCTAGGATGGGAAGGGGGGTCCCAACCATGTACCCAAAATCCCATCAACATGTTTCTTCTCCTAATTCCATTTTTTTTCCCTAAAATCAGAGATACCCAGGACACGAATCCGATCCAATCCCAAACCCATGCCACCTGCATTGTTCTGTTAGGCATAGGGGTTTTTATTGGCCAGAAATCAAAGAAACGGCTACCTCTCCAAACCCAGAGGCTGAAGGTTTCCCCCCCCCAAGCTCACGATGCTGAAGCAGTGTTAGAAATAACTAAACTTTATCCATTCTCCTTCCTGGCCTTGGGTCTCTTCTCCGGTCCCATTCCTACCAGGGCTGTCCCCTCAGCCCTGCTGCCTTAGATCTGAAGAGAGATGCTGGCACTGCCCAGAGCATCCCGTTTCTTCTGGCTAAACAGCAGGAGGACAAGGTGGAGCTGGAAGGGACCTTGCTGGTCCATGTGCCTGTGCCACCAGCCCTGTGCATGGGCAAGGAGGAGGCAAGGACCTGCTCCATGTGCTCTGCAGGGAAAATCCCTGTCCACAGGTGCAAGGATTGATGGATATGAGCAGGCTGAGGGAGAAATGGTTTGGACTAGGAGGAAATGTTGCTGGGGATGTGTGGCTTTGCCAGCTGGGAGGATGTGGATGCAGCTCTGGTGAGGTGGCAGCAGGGGATGCTCTGCAGAGAGGTTTTGGACCATCTGAGATCCCAGTAGTGGATGTACAATGGGTGCTGGTGGCCATCCTGAAGTACCTGGCCAGGGTTTGCTCTTTGAGGGGAGTGCTGATTGAATGAGCCTGAAGCTAAAGAACAGGGGAGAAAAAACAGGGGGGGAACAAATGGCCTGAATCCAAAGGCAAGAGCTCTCTGGAGACGGCACAGAGCTGTTGTGCAATGGTGTCTGGAAACCACAAGGAACGTGAAGCGGAAACCAATGAACCACAGTCAGCACGCTGGAAATGAGGGCTAATTGATGGACAAAAACAGGAGCAGATGGGCAACCCTGCCCACCACCCCTTTCCAGGGGTCTAATTTGCCACCGGAGCCAGGAGAACGGCCATCCCTGAATGAGTGATGCTGTGTGTGGATGCCTCGTCCTGGCACACTGCAGGAGGGGACCCTAAGGGGTCCGGCAGCACCCCACATCCACTGCCCCTATGGGGTGGTCAGGTATGTCCTTTCTGTTCTTTGCTCTCATAGCACATGGGAGTCAGGAGGATTGTTTAAACAACTCTGCCTTTGCAGTCAGAGACCTATTAATCTATTATTGCATCCTATGTATTGCATTAAGGCAAGCAGGTAAACCACAGCAATCCTACCCCAAGGGCCAGGTGATGCAGCCCTAACACCTCTTTAGGGATGCTGAGAGTGTGTGAGGTGCTCTTCCTTTGACCCCCGAAATACATGGTGCAGGTCCACCCACCAGATAACCCTCATCTCCATCCAGCTCAGCCTTGCTCCATGGAGGAAAAAGGGTAAGTTCCCCATGGCAGTGCTTGTGGGGCCATGGACCAAGTGATGCTCTGACACCAGCTGCAGCCTCAACCATCCCCGTTGTACAGGGCTGCTCTCCAAGCAGGCGCAGACCCCTTCCTCCTGCTGTGGCCATGGGGAAGCTTAATGAGTTAATGCTGATTAAGTACTTTCAGATAATCAGATAAAGGTGTCATAAAAGTGCTTTACAGTGATGATGATGTGTTTTATGGTGAGGAGAAACTGATGATCCCAAATAAAACTCCAAATTAAACCGGGGGGAAGTACGAAGGTGTCTTCAGATCTGGGGTGAACTTCACACTAAGGGCAAAAATCCATTCAAGCATTAGCAAAGTTCCCATCTCTCCTCACACCGTGCCTCATTTTGACCTCCCCCCTCCTCTCCAAGAGCCTTTCTGCTCGACACCAAGATTAATTACCTCCCTCGCCGTCCTTTGGGCTTCCCCCATCTGATAACGTGTGAATAAGGCTGACAGGACCTGCTAAGGGTCTCTCGGCTTTCTCTGCTCCTTGTCTTGCCTCTCAGAGCCAACCAAGCACCGGCAGCATGTCCACAGGGTCATCGCATCCCTGCGCCTTCTCGCTGGTCCCCAGCCTCCTACCATGGTCAACACTGGACTTGGCACTCAGTTGTCAGCATCCATAGGGGGAAGCCATAGGGATGGTGCTCCTGCTTGCTCTCCGTGCTGGGATAAGAGAGAAATCAGCCCCAAAGCCTGAATCTGTTCACACCAATTGGAGCATGCCAGGAAGACCCTAAATAAACCAGGTAACATTTCCCCCCCTTCAAAAGCTGGCTCCATCCAGGCTGTCGGACACACCGAAGTTGAGGGGCACATGTTAAGATCTACAGCAATTAAAAGGGGCTCCAGCCTTAATGTGCTCAGCTGAAAGCCCAGGTCCCCAGGTTGTATGCGGGGAAATTGGCTGGTAATTTAGTGGCTGATGCCAACTGGCTGCATCTGTCCAGCTCCGCGATAGCTTTTCCTTCCCTGCTCTTTTCCAACCTGGCAAGCGCGCAGCCTGGGGAGCAGGCAGGGATGGCTCACACAACCTGCTCGCTCGACACGCTGCCTGGGCTTTATGGCCGTGGATGGGGTGGCATGGATGGGGATGTCACCCCTGGACCTCTCCCTAGGGAGCAATGGCACCAGGCATGAGGGATTCCCAGATCCCAGCTCATTTTGAGTGGCTGAGGGAGGAGATTCGCGTTTTGCTTTTCCTCAAGAGGCTAAACCAGTTTTCTCCCCGCACCAACAATGGTTTTTTCTTTGTCTCTTGAGCCAGCTGAAATGTTTGGTTAGAAATAAGCCACTTTGTGCCGTTTGGTTTTGAACGTGGTTTTTAGCTCCTCCATCAAAGCAAATGAAAGAACCGAATCTGTTTCGCTTCCATTCAGACGAAATGATCCAACTTTTCCAGCGCGATATCTCTGTTAGAAACACATTTATTTGGGCAAGCTGGTTTGCCAAATTTGACAGGAATTTGTAGCTAGGAGCTGAATTTCCCAGTCCTCCTGAGACAGCGTTTTGAGGAATGATGGAGTTGTTTAACCGATTTTCCAGGCTGGAATCCATTGGATCTTCAATGCAAGGGGATTAAATTCCACCCTACAAACACAGTGTTGTCAAAGGAGGACCTGAAGGTAGGGGACCCACAGAGGTCTCTCCCATGCTCACCTCCCTGTGAGCTGATGATAAAATCATTCCCCCATTGTACCAACAAAGCCCAGCGCGTTCCCTTGACATTCCATGTTCCTGGCTGGGTATAGGGGTCAGCAAACTGCTCCAACCAGGAGGGCAGCAGCTCTGGCAGCACTGCCGAGCTGCCCCTGGGACACCCCAGCTTGGTGCAGGTCACAGGGAGGGACCTCAGGCTTGGAACAGGGAGAAAGGGATGCAGGTAATGGGAGAGCTCGAGAGCTCTTCACCACTGTCAGCCTTGGGCTGCTGTGTTGAGTCCCATCTCTACTTCAGTGTTAACACAAATCCATTTGGAATGAGGTAGGATTTGGGATCCTGGCACTAGCAGCATCTTGTTCTGTTTTGGTGATCCTTCGGGACCATCAGTGTGGGAGGCAGCAGGTTTGGGATGAGTCCTTGCTGCTCTCATTGCCGAAACGGGGAGACTCAGCGCAGAGAAACAGCACTGGGAAGTCGCCTGCCTTAAGCCGCAGTTGAGGTGCTCCATGGTGCCGGCAGGAGCATGGACAAAAGGAATTATTCTCCTCCTGCTGCCTTCCAAACGTCCTCGACCCCTTGGCAGCGGAGGCTGGTCCCTCATGTGCAGCGCTCGGGATGAGCACCGGGTGACGGCTGCCCATGCATCACCCCAGCAGTCACGCTGGACCCCTCGTGTCGTTCCAATTCGTCTTTCTCCGAGCGCTCCCTGTCACCGGCAGCGCTGCGGGGGGAGAATGGGAAGCAGAGTCGGATGGAGCCAGGGAGAGAGGCTGCTGGAGGGAAGGGGAGAGAGGCAGGGTGATGGAGGTAGGGCCATCCAGGTTCTATTATTGAGGGCTGCTGCTTCTTTGCCTTGGGAATTCCCACCAGCCCTGATGGGAGCTGCTGGCTGCAGTGGGATGGAGGGGCCCATCCTTCATCCCGAAGCAGGCACAGTGAGCAGAGAGCCTCGGGAATGTGTTTTGTGCTCTCTCAAAGCACCATAAGGCTTAGGATGTCTTTTGCTTTGAGGCAGTGGGGCAGGAAGGGTTATAGCCCCCTTAGGAGTGCAGCCCACCAGTACTGGCTCTGCTTGGTGTGTCAGGGAACTATGGCTCAGAGGGGAACCCAACTCTGCACCTTTCCGTATTGATTCCATTTGGGATTTAGGGCTTGATTTCAATGGGCAGGCACCCACCCAGGCACAGCACATGGGTGACAGCAGGGTGAGCCCACCATGGCATCCTGCCTGCCACGCTCTCTGGGGCTGCCTGTGGCATATCCAGGGAGGAACACCCAGCTTTGTCCTCTGCTCATCAGGAAGATGTGGGGCTGAGCCGTGGGATCCCTATAGCTCAGATAGGGACCACTTGTGCAACAAATACTCACTTGGCGCCAGCTTCAAGGAACTTGGAGGGAGGAACAAGGAACAAGGGGACTTGGCTGCCTTTGTGCCTGCGTTTCATCTCCCGCCTGCCTGCGCTGCCTATGTGGGCTGGGGGAGCGCTCCTCGGGGTCATGTTTGTTATGTTTCCAGGAAGCCCCTCCAGAAAAAACATCCTTGAAACACAGAGGTTTCCCTTCTGCCGGCATACAAATGAACCCCAAACAGAGCCCACTTCAAAGCGGACAGCTAATGAGCCGGTCTCTCCCCCTCTCCCAGCCCTGGTTTCAGGAGGGCCCTAACGATGCTGCGCTATTACAAAGGCACCAGCTTTGTGTTTTGAGCCTGCTCAGCAGAAAGAAATAGGGGAAAAATAGGAGGAGAGGGGGCAGGGAGCGGTGGGAATTATGCATGCCAGCACAGGCAACACTGGGATGCTTCCCAGTGCCCTGGTACCCGTGATGGGTGATGGGGCAGCATGGCACAGAGGGGCTGAGTGTGAAACGGGGCTGATGCTGCCCTTCAGTGCCACTTCACAGCAGTGCAGATCCCACTCTTGCACAGGGGAGTCTGCAGGGCACATTGCTGCGGGTTGCCCTGATGTTCTGGGTTTTCCAGGGATGCGAGGGTGATGGGGGTAGGGAAGCGGATTAGACGGAGGGAGTGGAGCATTGCTTGGACCATCCCCTTGCATTGCAGTGGGCTTTTATTCTCCTGAGCCGGTCTTTTCAACTTTGCTTGGAGCTGCTGGTGCTGGCTGTGGTGGGGGTCGGGGATTTGGCACTAACCCTGCATCGTTATCCCCATCCTTCCCTGCTCCTCCTCTCCCCCCACCTCGGGGTTCAAATCTCAGTTCGGACTAAAACCCACTTGGCTGTGCTGGGACCAGCATCACTCCCCAGGGTGGCTGCATCTCCTTCCCACATGGCCCTTGCCCTGGGTACCTGGTGTGGGTCTGGAACCCCCCCCAAACCCCGTGGAGCTGTAAATGCTTCCCTGAATCCCCAGCACGAATCCTGCAGTGAAAGCCGGTAGCAGGTGCTGGAATAGCTAAGAGAAAACAAGAACCACAGGGACCATCAGCTGCAGAGCCAGAGGGAAACCCTGGGTCGGGAAATGGGGTTTGCAGTTTCTCCTCCCAAAGTGTTTTGAAGAGGAAACAAATGCAGATGTTCTCTTTGTTCGAAAGTTCTCTTCGGTTTCTGACTGGTGAAAAGTAGCTTCTTTCCCCCCCCAAAAAACCCCATTTTGCTTACAAAAAAAGAGGGTTTCCTACTTTCATTTTATCCACAGTATTGTTTTTGCCTGGCTGAGAAAGCACTTTCTGCCACAGAAATGTGAAACAAAACTAACCCCTTTCTGCTCCTGAGCCGTAACTATTCACAGTGCTCTGCAGTGCCCCGTACCAGGTGGAAGCGTTTCCCATTCAACAAACAGAGAGGGTGTTTTCCTCAGGACCAGCTTTCCTGCATGCACCCAAGGTGAAAGGCTTTTGGTTCAGTGTCTTGGTCTTAGAGGGTTCCTATACCCAAGCAAAATCGTTTTTCAGAGGAGCATCCAGGTCTCTGGTGCTGAGCTGTTTTAGGGCTGCCCTACTCTTAGCAACTCGTACTAGCCAGAGAGAGCAAATACAATCCTATTTATGAGAGCATCCACGATTTCACATCCTCCACCCTGGAGCCTTTCAGCTACTTCCATAAGAGAGAATCGTGTGGATAATTTTGCCTTGGGAAGATGAGAGGTTCCTCTGGACCCTCTCTCTGGGAGTCCTGTATCTCGAGGGCCTTCCGTGCGTATGGGTGTACTCCTGCAACACCAACGGTGGCACAGGCTGATGGTGTTGAGTTTCCCCTGCAGATTTGCCAGTAGGCCTCCAAGTTCCTTTCTTCTCTTCAGATGCTCCAAACCCCAGGGCCTCGAGCTGCTGTAAATCAGTGCATCGCACTCAGGCAGCCCCAGAGCCTTCGGTCAAGGCAGTGTCATGCAGCAGCACATGCAGAGAGGAGGAAACTCCTCCCAGCATTCCCCGTCTCCCCAGTATAAATAAATAATCTGCAATCTCAACACATTTCCACCCCCGAGGGCAGGAGCAGTGATGAATATACCCAGCCAAGACATTGTTCCACTGCTGGGTAATAACAAATCTTCGATTCCTGGCTGGCTGTTAATGCCTTCGTGGATGCTCTGCTCTGTTTAGCGGGGCTGTGGGAGTCCCTCTGGCAGCCTCTTTGGGCACCGGGGCGATGGATGGAGCCGTCAGCCCCTTAGAGATGTTGTCGGTACCACTGACTGGCCCCAGCATTGATTTCCACCCTTTCCCTCCTTCTCTGTGCCCTCCCATCCTTTGCTCCTCATTCCTCTCTGTTTTTCTCTCTTGATCAAGAAGTAAGCCAATAGGAACAGCAGGTCTGATGTGCTTGGGCTTCTGCTGTGTGTTGGCTTGGGTGGTTGCTATGGCTCTCACACTGGGCCATCAGCTCCAGCGCTGGCCAGAGCTTGACCAAAACCATCACCTCTCCTACCAACCATGTCCAAGAGATGCGCATCACCCAGCCCTGCACCCAGCGTCATCCCTGGGGCAGGTACAATGATGTGAGGAGGGATCAGTGGGGCTGGACTGGGCTGGACCAGAGCAGGGAAGGCTTTCCTCTGGCTGAGTGCAGTCGTTGGGATGGGGCTTGACTTGAAGTGGGGCCCAAGAGTGTTTCCAGGCTTGGAGGGCGGCTGGGAAAGCATGTTTGGTGGCCCAGTAGCTGCTGCCTGCCCCAGATGGCAAACAATTGGAACTAGATGGTCCTTTCCAACCCAAACCATCCTATCATTCTATAAAATGAGGATCCAGGGCTGGAGACAAGCCCGTGTCTCCCATCACCTCATGGCAGCATCCCCCCTTGCCCACAATGGTTCCAGGATGGATATCCAGCAGCTATGAAGAGGAAAACACAAACACCCAGACCCCCCTCCTCATCCCCACTGCCAACGGAGGAACAAAACCCTGCAGCAAAGGGCCCTCAAGTGAGTAATCTCTCCTTCATATGTGTCCCAGCATCCCTCCGCCATGCGCCGTCCTGGTAGCCACCACTTGAATCAGCACCAAAGGATTATGGGAGGCAGAGTCATTAATCTAGGTGACAAACAGGACTCTGAAGGAATATTTGCACCCCGAAATTGAAAAGATTAGGCCATATTTGTCAAGGATTGGTAGGCTTTATCGCCTCCGGAGCAGATGCTGTTAAATATTCATGAGCCGCATAAGTGGGAGAAGACCTCGCTAGGCCTGATGACTTTCAGAGAGAGGAGAGAAGGGGGGGGGGACACGAGGGCGGGGGGGACACGGTGGCATCGACATGCAGTGGTGGTGTGAGTGGGGAAGGGGACATCGCTGGTACCCAAGGGGAGGTGGCTGGGATGAGAGAGGGGTGGTGGGACCCCATCCATCCCTCCGGACATGGGGCGTTGGGTGCAGCTCATCCGCGCCAGGGGCCCCTGGCCCTTGTGCAGGCTGGTTCTGCCTTTCCTGCTCTGCAATGGGGAGTGGAGCCGGGCAGGTGGGTTAAAAGCAGTTGCAAGATCAGGGTTGGGGTTGCTGTTGTGTGTCCCCCCTGCCCAAGCCTTACAGCCAGGGTGGGTAACGAAGGGTCCCTCAAAGGACTGGGTTATGAAGTGAGCTGGGCTTGGTGATGCTTGATTTTGGGCCACCGGGCTGGGACATTGGATGTCCCCATACGTGTCCCCTAACACACAAATGGGTTGTGAGATGGAGACATGCACGAAGCATGGGGAGAAAGGACTTCCGCAGTAATGGGAGCATGGAGAGGTAGGGAGAGGAGCTGGATGGGGAAATGAATGGAAGAATGGGGAGGAGGTAAAGGGTCCTGTGGAAGGGAATAAGTAGATAAAATGTGGACAGAGAGAGTCTTCTCCTTCCCCTCCTAACCCCTATTTCCCCTCAAGTTTAAAAATGACCTTTCCAGGAGCTCCTGTTGCAGACCCCAGATGGCTTTACCCTGACTGGTTGATGGAGGGCTGGGATTGACAGACATCCCTCTGCATGGACCTCCGCTGCATCCCTGAACTCCAGCTCGCTGGGATCAAACCCTCCCACGTCCCTTGGAGTTTTCCAAGATGCGAAATAGCTTCCTGGGGAAAATGTGGAGTTCCAGGTATTCCTGAAGAAGCTGGAGGCAGGGGAGCTGCTGTCTGCGTCTCTCCCACCCATCATTTGGCATGGAGGCAGGTAGGAACACCAGAGCCGTGTGGGAAGGCTGAGGGCTCCCCGAGCTTCTCTCTGTATCTTTCACACACACATGGATGGGTTGGATCCAATTTGAACCAAAACTCCCCAAAAACCAGGGAGAATTTCAGCCTGATTTTCAGCCAGCTGTTTCCCCTCGTGTCAGTCAACTGATAAAGGGAAAAGCCAGGGCTGGCATTAGGAAAAGCATCGAGTAAGCTGCAAAACCAGCAGAAAAAGCCTCCATCGCCAGGCTGGTGGGGCGACAGACACTTAATTTAGTGCAGCCCAGGGATTTTTATAATGTGAGTGGAAAATCCTGATTCATCAAAACCCCGGTTCTCTGGCAGAACAGGTCAGTCCCACCGACGGCTTTGTTCGATTTAAAGAAACCCCAAACCAATAACAGTGAATCGGGTGGAATTTTGTACCCAGCCTTCTCCGAAAGGGACAAATTGTGTGCTGATGGGTGGATTTAAATTGTTTGCTGCCCAGGAGGTGATGGGTGAGCATGGACTGGGTGCCTCCGAACCCTCCTGCGCTGCAGAACACCATTTCCCAGGATGCTGACAACAGGCAGGGGGGAATAAACCCCCCATTGAGAGCGCTTGAAGATGCCGCATAACCCACTCCCCACTGCCCCGAATCCTCGTTTCCATCTCAACCTTCAAGAGATCTTCGTCAAGTTCTGGCTTCAATCTGTGCGCAGGAGCCAGGCTCTCCTCCTCCCGCGCTCCCCAGGCCCCCGCCAGCCTTTGCACAATTTAATGTCTTCCAGCTCTGTCCCTATTTGACAAACAGGTGATTTTGCTAATGAGGAATAAATGAGATTCACAGGATGAGAGCAAGGGAACAGCAGCTGTCGTGAGCGCAGGATGTGCCGGCTTTATTAAAATAATATATGGCCACATGCTTAGTATTAGGGCTCGCGGTTTGAGAACTCCCATCTCATCCCTCCCGGCTCCCCCCCCCCTTCCCCTCTCCTGCTTCTCCATCCTCAGCCTCTTCCCTGGAACGTTTTCCAATCAGTGAATTACTGGCTGGAGAGCCTGGACCATCCCAGGCCATGCATATGAAATGCATCCTCCTGCACAGCAGCCCTGGGGTTGGGCTGGAAGGGAGGGAAGGGGGGGATGCACATGTGTGTGAGCGTGTGCATGTGTGTGCATGGGAATAGGGAAGGGAAAGGGAGGGAAGGGGGGGATGCACACGTGTGTGTGTGCACAAGTGTGCACGGGAATAGGGAAGGGAAAGGGGAGGAAGGAGGAAGGAGAAGGAGAAAAGGAAGGGGAAGAGAAGGTGCTCTGAAGGGGATTATGATGAATTCTGGTAGCTACTCCTGGAACAGTGGGTGATGCACAGACCATGACGGACAGAACAAAGTGCAAAGGCTCATTCAGGCATGGGGATGTAGCTGGTGGCCTCATCCAGGAGGGTGGTTGGGATACGGCTGGAGGATGACTCTAGGAGGATGTGGAGACCTGTTGGACTGGAGGGAGATGCTCTGGGCTAACTCTAGCACAGGGCAGGACTGTGGCATTCCCAGGGTGGTTACCCTGGGCAGGGCAGGATCAGCTCAATGCTGTGGAGCAGCACAGATGGTCAGTGGATTGAATTATTTTGGAGGAATGCTGCAAGGTGGCATTAGATTCCTGCAAAGATAAAGCAAGTGGCAATCCCTGGAAAGGGAGAGAGGGGCAGGGGAGAGGTTAAAGGAGAAATATAATATGTATAAGTAGATGGTGAAGGGACAGAAATCGCACGGCAAGACAGGAAAAGTGGGATACTTGGAGGGAGGAAGGCAGAGGAGAGGGATGAGGAGAGGGACCATGGGTCCCACGTGGATGGAGACGTTGGTATATAGAGCCCACTGCACCCGGTGACACCTCTCTGGTAACTGAAGAAGAAGGAGAAAAATCACTGCTGCTGCTGGACCCAGGGCACCATCATAAACCCACTGATCCCCCAGTTACCAGGGGATCAGGAAGTCCAAATTGTCAGCTGCAGTTTTAAACCGGTATTCCTATGCTCCCAGAGTCTAAGATAAGAAAGCAGAGATGCACCAGTGAAGAACCCGACCAGGCCAAACATCTTGCAACCTCCCCTGTACTTTAAAGCTTTTACAACGAAAACAGGAATGGATTTGTTTGTTGTAAGAATGATTTCTCAATTGTTCATTGAAAACAATCAGTTACTTTCAATGATTCCCCAACTTCCTGGGCAATATTTCAAGGTGATGTGTATGCTGTGTCCATGACTTTCTACTGTGTAGCTGGTTTGTGTAGCTGGTTGTCATCCCCTCCCAAAAAAGCAGCTTGCTTCAGCCCTGGAGCCCTCATCCAACTCATCTTCTCTTTCCAGGCTTGAAGGAAGAAGTGAAGGGATTGTGCTCTCACTGTTTCCACGAGCAGCATCACTTATCTCCAGCAGTATCCCTCAGCAGCATCACGTTGGTGTCTGCACCACAAGCCCTTCTCTACCGCAACATACACCAAACCCCCCATCCAGACATGCTTCCCAGCATCCCTAAGGAAGCACAGACCCCAGCTGGGTTCCAGGGGCTGGGGTAGATATGCATCCCCTTGGCTGTTTGCTCAGGTGCCCTCCTGCTCCCTCCTGCTCCTACGCAGCAGCTCCGGTAACAGGGAGCGCAGCCCCGGGTAAACAAGTGCTCAGTGAATAATTCACTCAATGAGTGACAGAAGAATTGCCTTTAACAATTTGCTGGGCAAATATTATTTGACCATTTCTAGAGCTGCTTGAAGAGGACAAATATAACCTGGGAATAATTCATTCGACAAAAGCAGGCTGAAACTCATCAGATAAATTATTGACAGGGGATAATGCAGCCCCGTGTAAGGGTGTCACAGCAGTCGCCAGAGTCCTCTTGTCATAGAAGCACAGGTCTATGCTTTGGTCCTGGCTACCCTGCTTGGCCCAGGGTCTCCAGAGGGTCTGGGTGGGATGGTGGCCACATCGCTGCCTTGGCAGCCCAGCTGCTCAGAGGGGAGCTGGGCCCCGTCTCTCCAGCTCCAGCTGGTAATCCCTGTGTCCCCGTGTTTCCGAAGGATTAAGCTCCCATATGAATGCTTCTGGGACCCCAGAGAATGAGAGGAAGCATCTCAGCTTCTGCATGAAGGGACACAGGGATGGAGGAGGGGACGCGCTCCAGCAGGGAGGTGGGAAACATCCCCCCTTCACCCCCAAGGCTCAGGTTTTGGAACAAAAAGCTGGAGTTACATGAAGAGCATCCCCTGCTGAGGCCCCGCGGCTGGCGCTCCTGCCTCTATTGAGGCGGCTGTGGCATGCATGGCTCCAGGTGTTCCCACTGCGCAGATGGAGCCCAAATCCTCTCCCTTGCATCCTTGCCTGGGGCACCTGAAGCTTAGCAAGGTACTGGGGAGCTCTTGGTGGGGTGGGAGGGGGTCGGGGAGGGGAATCACCCTCTCCAGCTGAATAAATGGCATGGGAAGGGGAGCACTGAGGGGTTCTTGGGACAAATCTGTGCTCTCTCACTCCTATGGGTAGGGCAAGGTGTATGGTGGGGCATGGGGGGGGGCTCAGCCTCATCCCACCACTGTCCCCAGCTGCTGTGTGGTGCTGAGCATCCCTAAGGAGGGTCCAGGCAGCCTTGATGTCCAGTGGCTGTGGTGGCAGTGGGCTCATGCAGTGCAAGTCTCTGCAGCAAATCTCTCCTTGGCCCAAAACATCTCAGTGTCCTCTCTAATGGGTGACCCCTGGGTTGTCCTTCCCTTGGGGCTGGCTTGATGAGGGCTGTGGGCTGAAGCCACTGGAAAGCTGCACTTTTGGCCAGTCTGTGCCTCAGTTTCCCCAGGGGTTTCCCAGTGCAATGCTACTTCTGGTGAACTCCTCCATACACCGCAGGTACCGGGAATGGGCGATGATCCAATGATCCAGAAGAAACCTCTCACTCTTCTGCGGGGATCAAGACATCCAAATTGTCAGGTATGGTAAAAACAAAGAAACGCAGAAACCAGAACGATTTCTAACTTCAAAAACACATTTAAAAGACCAGAAGTTGAGGAAACTTGGTGGCTGGAAGTTGGAACTCTTTGGGAAGTGGAATGAAAAGCAAGCTTTGCTTTCGACCAGCAGCACCAGAGGGGTCACCACACGTCTCCCTGCTGGCTCCATTCCATTCCCATTCCACTGAGCGATTAAACCTAGTATTATCTTATTTATTTTGGCTTGCCTCCTTGCCAGTCCCCTGCTGTAAATTAAATGATTGCTGAGTTAGATTAGCAGAAAGCATATGTGGAAATTACCTTTTAATTTCTTAATTACATTGCACTCACCTGCAGCTCAACCTGCCAGTGTAAGGGAAGTGTGAAGTTAATTTCCATTGATATATTATCTGCATTCTTATAAATTAGGATCCTATTAAAGAGGAAGCGTATCAAGAATTCCTTGCTCCTAATCACACTGTGGGACATGGATGGGGCCTGCCTTCAGGCTCCAGAGATGTCCTGCAGAAACCAGGCTGGTCCAGGTCTGTGGGAAGCTCTGAGGGATGTCACCACAGGGTGAGTGAGCTTTTCTGCAGTGTGTAATGTCAGCAAGGATGCAGGAACAGGAGCACAAAGCCCACTGCTTCCTCACCCCCACACTGCTGTTTCTTAGGGGTGTTTTAGCAGCAAGCTCGTATTGAGTTGCTTTAGTCACAGGTCAAGGCTCTGGGGTGTTTTAGGGGGCACCTTCTGATCCCTGTACCAAATGAATAAGAAATTCCTATTTCTCCCAAGATTTCTCTTCCTATGGGGCTGCCTGTCAAGGCAAGGATGAAGATGCCTAAGCCTGACTTTTTACAGTGACACCCAAGCCTCGTGGTCCCTCACACCACCCAAGGAAGCTCAGAAGGAGCACCAATTCCCAGCAGTGCCCAGGCAGCCCACAGGGACAGGCTGCAGGGGGTTCAGGGTGGAAGAAGTGGAGCTCTTCCAGACATGCCTCATGTCTAGGGACACACCATTGGGGGGCTACTTGGATACTCAGCTTGTACCAGTCCTGAGGAGCAACGAGAAGCACTCTTTGGTGACCTACGGTTCTGTGCTTCCAGTATCTGCTTTCTGCTTCCTGACACACCAGACTTGCTTCATTCACTCATCTGGAGGCTTGGTTTATTTCTTTAATCACATTCTGTAGTCTGCAATGTTTTTCATGTCCCCTGTGCAGCATGCATCAGAGGAAGGGGAGATAGCAAACTGATTTCCTATGGTGAACCCATTCCTACTGTGCAACAGCTTGGTGAGGGGACGCGGTCGTTCGTTGCTTGTAGAAACTATTTTGGCTTGATTTTGTGTCCCAACCTAAGCAAAGCCAGGCTGGCAAGGCAACTGATCCAGCTGACAACCTGCTGCTAAGGGATAACACAGCAAATCTCACAGTTTTGTTTACAAGATAAGTTCCTCTGAATAGGCTCAAATGTAGGAGCAAACCGGGCAATTCATTCAAAGGAATGATTGCCGGGGTCAATTCTTCTATTTCGTCTGCTTCTCCTGTTTCATGTGCTCATCCTGTGCAAATGTGACCTGGAGGATGAGGTGGGAAGCTCCTCATTAGGTTTCTGGGTGGCTCATCCTGCTGTGGGGCTCATCCTGCTGTAGGGCAGGGTGGCCTTCCACAGGGATCTAGAGGAACTGGCCGACAGGAAACGTGGAATGTTATGAGGACAAATTCAAACCCCTGTTCCTGGGGTAGACAAGGTAAATAAGAGAAAAAAGGTGTAGATAAATGAACATGAGTTCAGGGGAGGGATGCAAGATATTCAGGGGCTGGAGGGAGGAGAGGCTGAGTAAAATGGGGGTGTTGAGGCTCCTTGTCGAGGTGTATGATGGGGAGGAGGTGGGTATAAACTAATCCAGGGGAGAATCTGATGGGATATAAGGAAATACAATTCGCTGTGAGAATGAATGAGTGGTGAAACAGGGGCCAAAGGAAATCCTGGGATCCCCATCCTTGGAGGTCCAAACACCATCTGGACAAATCCCTGACAAACCTGGCCTAAATTCAGTGTTGGGTTTGCTTTGGTTGGAGTAGACAGCTCCTGAGTTCAGTCCCACCTGAAATGCCCTGCGATTCGGTGGTGTTGCTGTGTGCAAGGGGCTGAAATCGCCTCTTGTGCTCTGCCCAGCACATCAAACACTGACGCGTATTTCTGCTTCCAGCCTTGCCAACCGCACCTGAAAATCATCAAGAGGTGGCACAGTTCAGTTGCAAACCCAATAAATTCTCTTCAGAGAGAAAATGTCCAGTAAAACCCAAAGCTAAGACAGAAAATGCCTGATTTTTTCTTCTCTGCACAGTGCCTTACCTCACTTGACCACACTGCATTCATTTAAAACTCCTCATTCCCCACCCAGAGGTCACATCACCTATTAATCATGCTGAAGAGCTCCTCAATTATCTGAAACCATGATTACCCCAACCCATTCCACATCCCCCATGACATTTGGATAACTGAGGTTGTTCTGTATTATTATTATTTTTCAATTGTGGTAATTATTGTACATTAAACCATTAGCATTCATTACTCCTACAGTGTGTAATTAGAACAATGGTGGATGGATTGCTACCGACTCTAATGAAGTTTTTATAATTGTAATTTATGGTCGTCAAATTGCCTTTCTTAAAAATGAAGCCTAATATTAGCCTCTTAAGTTATGGGGAGGGGGTGGTAATTACTTCTAATTGATGCTTCTTGTTTGCTCTCTGTACAGTGCAACGCTGATCCAGCCCTACTCCAGGTCTCCACCTACCCAAGGCTGGGGGACTGCGTCACTGTAAAGTAAGTTTGGGGCTGTTCAGCCTGGAGAAGAGAAGCTGCATGAAGACAGCAGCTTCCAGCATCTGAAGGGGGCTACAAGGATGATGGAGAGGGACCCTTCATCAGGGACTGTAATGATAGGACAAGGGGTGATGGGTTCAAACTGACAGGGGAAGTTCAGGTTAAATATAAGGAAGAAGTTCATTACTGTGAGGGTGGTGAGGCACTGGCACAGGCTGCCCGGAGAAGTGGTAAATGCTCCATCCCTGGCAGTGTTCAAAGCCAGGTTGGAGAGAGCCTCGGGCAACGTGGTCTAATGTGAGGTGTCCCTGCCCATGGCAGGCGGTTGGAACTGGATGATCTTAAGGTCCTTTCCAACCCAAGCCATTTAATGATTTTATGATTCTATAAGTTCATCGTGGCCTTTCCAATGACAGCGATAAGGGGTGAAGCATCCAAGGGAGGACAGCAGGGCTGCTGCTGGTTCGGTGCAAAGAAGGAGGTGGCAGAAGCCCTTGGGCCAACAGCTCTGTTTGGGTCAACAGGCTGTAGGGCGGGCGTTATAAGCGGAGAGCGCTGGCCATGGTGCTGAACGGCCGCTCCGCCGAGGAGCCCGCGGGTGAGGATGGGCATTGTTCAAGCGCGGCTCTTAGTCTGAGTGTCGGGGAGGGGTGTAAGCTCTTATTTTTATGAGTTAAAAAGAAGATTCGCCGTTGCTTCCCGGTGGGGATCTGAGTTTTGCTTTAATTGCCTCCGTTTGAATCAATTTAGGCTCAATTATGCTCCTTCTTAGGTGTAATTGAGATGTTTGTGCTATCTGTCTGAGGTAGATGCAATCATCCCCCGAAGCGCTGCAGAACAGAGAGGGAGAGGACTGCGACTTGATCACCCTCCTAATGGTTGGCCCTAGGTGAGCTCAGGAGGAACATTCCCTCAATCAGCTCCTTTCCTCCTGGTTGGGGCTAAACTTGAGCAGAGAGGCCCCTAGGCAAGTTAGGAAGCTGCAGGCATTGGCACCTTTTTCGGGTTACAAAGCTCTGCAATAGGATAATGCTACCCTCCTCCTGGAGGAGACTGTCAGAAGAGCCCTCACCACCAGAAGGCTTGAAACTTTAAGCTTCGCACCATATAAACACTATCAGGAGCTGGTTTTTAAGCAGGTGATTTTGGACAGCGCTTCCCATATGGATGGGATGGGCAATGATGGCTAAGCTTCAAGCTGGAATGTCCGTCTCCCATCAGGATGTCCTCAAGGTGTAGCTACAGGTCTCCTGCTCGGCTGCAGGAGGGAAGTTTTGTTCCTACACAGGAGGAACAGGTGAATTTTCACTGCTTGAGGAAACTCCAGTAGCAGCTTTAAGTTTGTTTCTTTCTTAGAGCTATCAAGGGAAGAAAAGTTGGGGCGGCTTTTTGGGGGGGTTGGTGGTGGTGTTCATCTGGGTTGGGTTTTGGTTTTGGGATTTTTTTGCCCGCAAGAGGACATTTCACTGTCATTTTCCTCCATTGCTGGGCTTTAAGATCAGGCTCAGGAGAAAGCAAAAGGCTGATTCTAACACTTCTGCTTCAGTTATTTGGCTCTGTGGTCACAGTTAGGGAGCTGGGCAATGGATGGATTTTCCAGTGATTAGAAACAATAACTTAAACCTTTCTCTGTTTTTGACTGTTCTGCAGGAGGTTCACGTTTTCTCCCTTGAATGCAACATAAACCAAATACTTAAATCTAGCTCCTTTAATAAGGCACTAACAGTTCCTCATCCCCAGCTCTAGCAAATATGGGAAAATATGGAGTGGAGGAGGATTGCTGCAAAGTGTCACTGGTGAGTAGTGGGTCTTTCGTGAAGGATGGTTGATGCTTTTCTAACAACCCTATTTTTGACTTAGAAACAGCTTACAAGCTTATGTAGAAGTTATAAACCCAAGGAGTGTATTTGCAGGTCTCGGTGTGTAGTCCTTGGTATGAAACACCACAAGTGCCTTCCTCATCCAGAGAAGAGTGCTGGTGATGGGAGGTTGGGCCAGCCTTTCCCTCCTTCCTCCTGCAAGAATCATTCTCCCATCATCCAGTTTTGAAGTACATGAGGAAGCAGCGAGGGCTGATTAACCTCCCGTGAGCAGCAGCACTGAGAAGAGTCCAAGCACTTGGGTTTCCTTAGGCTGCAAGCTGCGAGCCTAAGGACCGTTTGGTCTATCCAGTTCTGCACAGTGCCCAACACAGAGTGGGCCTGACTATCTGAGGGCTCCAACACATCACCCTAGACACCTCTTGCAATAGCATCATGCTGCTGCTGCCCTCTGGCTTCAGCAGGGATGTGCAACTGTGGCACCAGCACTACTGGTCCAGGTCCGCACCTGACCAGAATTTCATAGAATCGAGAATGGTTTGGGTTGGAAGAGACATTTAAAGGTCACCTAGTACAAGCCCCTGGATGAGCAGGGTCATCTTCAATAGATGAGGTTGCTCAGAGCCGTGTCCATCCTGACCTTGAATGTTTCCGTGGATGGGGCATCGACCAGCTCTCTGGGCAACCTGTGTCAGCGCCTCACCACCCCCATTGTAAGCATTTTCTTCTTTACACTTAGTTTGAATCTACCCTCCTTTAGTTCAAAACCATAACACCTTGTCCTGTCCCTACAAGCCCTGCTAAAAGTCTGTCCCCTACAATAAGGTCTTCCCACAGCCTTCCCTTCTCCAGGCTGCCCCAGCCCAGCTCTCTCAGCCTGTCTCCAGAGCAGAGCTGCTCCAGCCCCCACAGCATCTCCATGGCCTCCTCTGGACTCGCTCCAGCAGCTCCATGTCTTATTTCTTATAGGCAGTGGTGGTCCCAGTTCATACCAGCAACAGCCACCAAGGTCTCCTCACCATGCCAGCGGAAGAACCTTCCTCGCCTTAAGAACCTGAAGCTGGTTGGTATGAAATAAACCCAGTTGGCTGTGCATGGAGCACCCACCGCATCCCTGATATAGGGCATAGATGAAAGCCCCCGTGTCCTTGCACCACCACAAAGGCTGTTGGCTTTGAGCTGCTGGCATTGCCTGGGCGCAGCTCTGATTAGATCGCTGTCACCAGGGAACAGGAAGGTTAATTGCCATTCTCTTTGTGTGCCACTCGGAGAGGAGACCAATTTCAGCTCAGTAGCAACAAAGTGTTGCCTTGCTTGCGTTGGATGGGGGCAGGGGGAAAGCAAACCAAAGGGGGGAGGCAGGGAGGGAGGGCAGCGGGGTGTTGGACAAGCCGGGTAGGATTGTGCGTGGACTTTGAGCAGAGCTGTGTCTTGTCTGGTCTAGCAAAAGAGAAGTGCTTAACAAGTATTAAGAGACACAAATAATTCTCCTTTTCTCCTCTGGCCCATTCTTTTCTCTCTTTCTCTTTGCTTGTAAATCCTGCTTATCGCATCTGAATAGCAGAATGGTTTCACACCGGACCTTTAATCTGGCCCAGAGCAGCCCCCAGAGGGGCAAAGTGGCTGAGGATTACCTTTTATTTGATTTGATTTTTTTAGCTTTCCTCCACTCCTCCCCTCCCTTCTGGGTTGTTTTTTCTTGTATCCCCCCCCCACCTCCTCCCTTTGCTCTGCGTTTGTTCTTGGAAGGAGTGAGGAGCAAAGGCTTAAGGGGGGGAAGGGGGTAAGAAAGAAGTGTGTAGGGGGTGTTACAAACTTAAGGGGATCTGGATCTATTCAGAGCGACTTGTCCATAGCCTTGCTGCTTTTGTTCGCCTGCCATTCTTTAGCTGATTTCTTCACTCTAGTAAAAGCGCTTTAATTCCCTTGTAGATACCGAGAATCCCTCCTTCTCCTGCTCTCCCCTCCTTCTCCTCCCGCAGCCCTGCGCACCCTCTTTCACTTTCTCAGACTCTTTATCCAGTGTCCTCCTAACCACCAACAAAGCCCAGAAATCATCAAGTTTTCTTTGAGTAGAATGAAAAGAGGGAGAAGGAGCAGGAGGAGCCAGAGGAGACGGGGAGCAGCATGTGCGTGTGTGTGTTCACACACGTACATCTCTACGTGCGTCCCACCTGCCCCATGCTGGAGGTGTTTTCGTCCCCTCCTGACTTTTCTGACGTGGTTTTTGATCCCGGGAAGCTTTATTCATGGTCTATTCAGCTCCAGATGTAAGACATATGGCAAAGCCCTTCAGGAGAGAAGGGCTGAGGAGTCAGCCAGCGTTGGAGGATGCAGAAGGACCTCATCGCACCCTGGCTAAGGGCTGCTGGAGCTGGTCCTAGCAAGTGTCAACAGGAGAGCAGCATGGGCTGCAGACCCCACCACGGACCTGGGGTGGGTGTAACAGGACCAGTAAGGTCAGCAAAGCAGCATCCCCACCAGCCTATGGACACAGAGGGAGAGGTTAGCCTTCTCCCACATTTCGAAAGGAGATTTGCCCATAGAGGGACCACCTCAGAGCACCAGATTGTGAACTGCCCTCTGCAAACATTCAAGGGAGATGCTGACAGTTTAGTGGTGGGAATACCTGCCCATGCTCTGTTGCCAGCATTCTGGGATGCACATAACTCCTTTGCCCATCCTTTTAATCCTGATGCTCAGGCAGGCCTTGTGCAGGACCACAGGGAGCCTGACCAGGAGATGCTCGGCTCCAAGTGACGATGCTGATGCTCAAGGCATTGTGAGGACAGCCTCACTGTATTTCAGCAATCAAGCATCATGAGTGAACATGCAGGATTTCAAAAGGCAATAGGGATTTTGGAGGCTGCCCTCGTTCTAGCCAAATGTTCAACCATGGGGGATCAAAACCCAGCCACCGGAATCAAGGTTCAGCCATGGGGAATCAGAATGAATCTTCTGGTGTTCAGCGGTCCCCCCAGCGGGGTTTGTCTTTAAGTGTGAACTCGCAACTGATCACAGTAACTGGTTCTCAGCCTTTGTGAACTGATAGGAGGAGTCAGCATGCTGAGCTCTCCACAGAAAGAACAATCTCCCATCTTGGCCAAGACAAGCTGGCCTAAAGCTCCAGTAAGGGATTGTGGATGCTCCTGCTGCCAGTTGTACTCCATACCCAGCTGGCACTCGTGAAGATAAGAAGCCTGATAAAGAGGAAGGGATTGGCACCATCCGCTGCTGGGGGGGAGTTGCTGCCTGTCTCACCGCAGGGAGAAAGAGGTTCTGTGCTGGCTTCCAGTGGCACGTGAACCCACTGCCAGGCTCCCCGCTGGTTTCTCTCTGGGATGTATTTGTGTGCGATGAAAACCAGCACTGTAAACTGGCACCAGGTCTGCAAACAGGCCACTCAACAAGAAACACTGCGACCAGCCCCGGTGATTGTGAAGTCTCTGAGCTCCAGCACAGCCTCTGCTGGGATGTCCCTTGTCCCCCTCTCAGGCACTGCTCCCTGCTTCCAGATCAGCACCGGGGAGGTGGGACTGTGTGATGGAGCCAACATACGGCATTGGGAAAGCCTGGAAAAGACACAGGAGAATAGCAGATTGACCCGTAAAGATGTTAGATAGGCTTCCATAACACGTTCCTGCTCTGGCCTTGTCTCTCTGGTACCAAAAAGGGAGATGTGCCTTTACATCCCATTGTGAACTGCAGCTGATGAAGTATAGGGAGTATTTCCCAGTGCTGCTTCTGCTGCAGGAGGTGGTAAATTCCTTCCTCTCCTCCTATCCCACCTTTTGACTTCAGTGTAAATCAGAGCCTTGGTCTCATGCTAAATACATTGTACTGAATCAAAGCCACCTTCACAGTGAGAAGATCCTCGGTGCTGTTTTAGCACTCACCACCATCAGGATACTTTGAGCTGAACAGGCTGTACCTAGCAAGTGTGTGAGCTAAAAGCACACACGTGCCTGTTGCCACAGCTCAGCTAAAGAGCTCTTGAAGAGGCTCCGGCATTGAAAGTGATTGGGTCATCACAGTTAATTACCACAGGTGGTAAACCCAAATCTATGAGGGCCAGAAGAAAACCAAAGCCAGCTGAAGGGGAGGGAATGGGGATACACAGATGAGCCTTACCGGGGTCTTGGTTGCTCTTGATTGCCCTTGATTGCCCTGAGGAGCCTCTACAAGACTACCCCCCCACCCTGCAAAGCCCAAGAGCTCTATTTAAGGGTGATCTTGTGCTTTTTCCCCTTTTCCATGGGCTATCTTGTAGGTGTGCCTGCCTCTGGCCATGTGTCCTGAATGGATCTCAGTGCTGATGGACCTACACTGTAAGTGCCTTGTCTCTTGCCCCTGACTGTATCCCCTGGACCTGGTTCATGCCTTTGTCTTGTCTGGGAGTGTGGTTGGGTGGTGTCATGAGCACCCTGCACTGGGGTCACCCTGGGCTCCCCTTGCTGCTATCTGAAGAGCCTCTTCCCCTGCCATGAGCAGGGATGGGATGCAGGGATGGGATCCAGCTGGAGGGAGCTGCAGACCGAGCACGCAAGCAGTTTAACAATGAATGATGCATGCATTGCCAGCAATGAGCGGTTCAGGCAGCAGTGTGTGTAGCACCTGGCCTTCAAAGGGTGAATGAGCATTAAGGTTATTCCGTAAAAGCAACTCCTGCTCTTGCAGGAAGGGATGTTTTATGGATGGAGGTGGCAACCTGAAGCTAGCATTTTTGCAGTAGCGGGCCAGTGGTGGGAGATGATTTGTGGTACAGTTCACTGAGGCGTTGGCTAAAGGCTGGAGCAGACAGAAGTGTGCTTGGTGAGGAGGTTTAGGAATGCCCAGGAGCAGAGGGATTGGGAGACATTTCAGGGTGGGAAGGCAGCCCACTTCCTCAGCCTGTTTCTAGAAGAGATGTATCTGGACTTGCTTAAAAGCCAGAAGGAGATGGGCACCACAGGTCCCACCCTCTCTCCTGTAAGCAGAACCCATCATGTTTGGTTACATGCACATAAGCAAGGAGATGGAGACTGTCAAACAGGGATGATTAAAGATCATGCCTGGTGTACAGGCACTCAAGACCAGGTGAGATGATGGGTATTCATCCTGGAGATGGGCGTCCTGATGGATGTTCAACCTGGAGAAGAGAAGGCTCTGGGGAGACCTTAGAGCAGCTCCAGTGCCTAAAGGGGCTACAAGAAACTTGTAGAGGGGCTTTGGACAAGGGCCTGTAGGGATGGGCCAAGGGGAATGGCTTTAACCTGCCCGAGGGGAGACTGAGATGAGCTCTTAGGCAGAAGCTCTTCCCTGTGAGGGTGCTGAGGTGCTGGCACAGGGTGCCCAGAGAAGCTGTGGCTGCCCCATCCCTGGCAGTGCTCAAGGCCAGGTTGGACACAGGGGCTTGGAGCAAGCTGCTCCAGTGGAAGGGGTCCCTGCCCATTGGGGTTGGAGCTGGAGGAGCTTTAAGGTCCCTTGCAGCACCTTCAGGTTAGGCTTGGTAACTTCCATACTGGACTGCAGCCAGGAGACGGGTCTGAGGTCAGCATCAGAACCCAAAGAGTCAAGTGAGGCCAAAACCCAAAACTACCTTGGCTTGCAAGAAGCCATTCTCTGCAGCAGCTGAATCCCAAGTCTTTCGGAGCACAAGCTTCTCTGTTGTGATACCCGAGTCTCGTGCTTTGCAGTGCCCTTGGTGTCCTCATCCAGAGTGCAGCCCTTGTGCGAGATGGCAAATAGAGCCCAAAGAAGGAATGCTGACTGGGTGCAGGTTTTCCTACACAAGCCACCACTGTGCTCCCGTCTGCTCTGGGAAAGGTGTTTTGGTGACAGGAAATGCTGCTCTCATGGGAATTTCACCCCTTTTCCTCTTGGGAGGCATCATCCAGCCTCTTTGGAGCCCAGGCTGGGGAAGGAGCAGGGAGGAACAGGGGAGGCAGAGGAGGAGCTGGAGATGTTTGCTAGCAAATAAAGGACTGTGTGCTTAAACACTCTTCCTCTGCCTATCCCTACCCGGCAGCGTTTGCTCAGCAAACACCGCTAATTCACCAGCTTCCCACCGTTTGATTCAGTCTGCAAATGCAAACCTCGTATCCCACATCCCCAGTGGCCCCTCTCCTTTCCCTTCCCCCCATAGATGTGCTGCTCAGCACCAGCCCTCTGCTCTTCCCAACATTGCCTGTTCTTCCCTTCACCTCCCAGAATGTTCAATTCAGGCTAAGGTGCACATGGTGCGCAGGGGATGCAGCAGCATTCTATGCAGCAAAGCTCTCTAAGCAGTGTTTTCCTGGGATGCCACCCATGCCCAGCACCAGGCTCAAGCCAGCTGATAAGAGGTAAGCACAACCCTCATATTGGGGTTTGGTCATAGAATCATAGAATCATAGAATAGTTCGGGTTGGAAAGGACCTTAAGATCATCCAGTTTCAACCCCCCTGCCATGGGCAGGGACACCTCTCACTAAACCATCCCAGCCAAGGCTTCATCCAACCTGGCCTTGAACACTGCCAGGGATGGAGCACTCACAGCCTCCCTGGGCAACCCATTCCAGTGCCTCACCACCCTAACAGGAAAGAATTTCCTCCTTATATCCAATCTAAACTTTCCCTGTATAAGTTTTAACCCGTTACCTCTTGTCCTGTCACTGCAGTCCCTAAGACATGAGAAGGGTCATAAGCTGGGTTAGGTGGAGGTGGAAGAGGGAAAGCTGGTGTGGGGTAGGGATGGTTGTTCTTCCCTTTGGAGAGAGGCGAGAGGTTTTGCAGTGGGGCTGGAGGAACTGCAGCACTGATTGCACAAGGGGGTCAGCATCTCTTTTGCTTTTGAGTGGTTATTTGTGACCTGTAACCCTCCCAAAGACAGGGCTTAGACCTGCATCTTCACTAGCCACAGCAGTGGGAAATGGTTTTCTTCCTTGCTTGGAGATGCCCAGTAAAGGAATTGTTGTTTTAAGCGATCAGACTACCAGACATTTGAAAACAACCTGAATCCACCATACTCATCCATCTTAGACGGGAGAGCCATTGGCTACTGGAGGTACTACAGGATATTATACTGTGGCTGTAGAGAGATCAATATGTCTAACAGGGAACAACCAGGTGCTAAAATGCTTTGATAACTCAGAAATGTTGAGTTTGAGCAAGAACATGTCATCCTTTTCATTTTGGGGTAACGCTGAGAATATTCTGCTGTGAAATTGTCATTAATCTGTGCTTGTGGCTTGGCCAGGAGTTTGAAAGGACTTTACTGCTGCGAATGTGTTTTATCAGCCATGCTGACCTGCAGGACTGAGGTACTGGGACTGCCTGGCTCCAGGTCTGCTTGGCCAAAAGACTTGAACCGTGGTGGTGTTGCCAGATAGCTCACACTGAGGTGCTGTCTTCACAGTGTTCCTCCTGATCACACTTGGAGCCAGTGCTGTAAATGGTGCATAGACATTTCCCTTCTGCTCAGCCTCTGATCTAACTTAGTACAGGGAAACACTGATTCAGAGCCAGGACCCAACCTGGGAAAGCTTGGCTTGCTTGGTTTGGGTCTGTTTTCCATTGTGGCTTTTGTTGTAGCTGTTAGGAAAGCTGCGGTTCTTGGCCATGCTCTGCTGGCCTTCATCCTGGCAAGACCTCATGCGATGGGTGTCCAGCCGTCCATCACCCACGCTTGAGTTGCAAGCATGTGGGTACTAAAGGCCACAGCAGGGAAAGGAGCTGGCCTTGGGAAAGCAATCCTATCTGCATGGGAAGCATCCCCCTGTCACTTCAAACCAACCCCGGAGCTCAGGCTGTGACATATGCTCCCTTCTCGCCTCCTCTCCTGCCCGCCTTTCATCACAGGTCCTCGCAGGAGGCCCATTAAACACTTAGCTGACCTTGGACCTCTGCCCGTGACAGCTGCCCATGAGCATGCTTCCACGCCGGAGCTGTCGCCGGTGATTTACCGCGCTGCCGTGCCGGAGCCGGCATCGCTTCCATGGGCAGGGAGGGAGGGATGCAGCCGGGATGGCGTGGCGATGCCACGGGGCAGCAGCAGGCTGCTCCCTGTATCTGCTGGCCAAGCTGCCCCTCTAATGCCCCTCCGGGTTCCACCCTGTGCCTCGATTTTCCGGCTGACTGCACTCATTCCTAGCGGGAGGGGAGATGCAGGTTGAAACAGTCCCAGCCTCTGGCGCTGGGGATAGAGAACGACTGGGGAGGGCTATTTTCTCCCCTCTCTATGTTATCCTGGTGGGACCAACCCTCCCATGGAGGCACTTCTGCTTGTGAAGGGGTGGTGTGTGGACACAGCTGGGCTGGTTTTACATCAGGAAGCAGAGCGGAGCCCCTCTGACCATCCCATACAGGCTGCTGTCCAGGGCAGCATCCTTTGGGCAGGGCATTAAGCCGTTGCCACTGTAGCATTTGATTTTGCACCCTGAACCCGAGCCATCACCCCACCGTACCCCGCTCTGCATTTCAGGTTACCTGGCCTTATCTCTAAAATGACATTTTCCATGGCAACCTATGAAGGATCTTCCATGGTCTTAGCAAAGCTTGATGACTCCCAAGCCCATTCTGCCCAGTCTCTGGGGTCCTCTCCACTACTGGACCAGAAAGCCCCAGAGCAGGTCCCAGGCTTACCTTCAGCATTCCTCAGGGCTGTCCTGAGATGTTCTGTTTGAGTTTGCAGTGTGAAACATTAGGGTTTGGGAATGGGATGGGAAGCAAGGAAAGAGCTGCCTCTGTCAGGCTCTTTGTAGGCAGCTGGAAGTGAAGAAGCCACAACAAAGAGTGGAAAGCCCTGTGAGGTGCTTCAGCCACATCACCAGCAGAGCAAGGCAATGGCGAGGTGCATCCCAGTTTTGTCTTAGCTACATCTGGGGAGAACCTTAGTGAAAAAGGGTGTTTAAAGGTCTACCACACCATTCACCACATCCAAAAGCAGAAATACAAGTTCTGCCATCACCAACCATGCTTCTTTCAGGTCATATATGGCAGTAATGAGGTTTTCCTGGGAGCCAGGCACCATACAGCGAGCTACCAAAAGGAGGAGACATTGCTGCTCTGTGTCCATGGGGAAATCGGTATGTATGTGGGAAAGGCTGGAAAACGTGAATCTTTCTGCTAACTGCAGGTTGGCTGCTCAGGGAACCTCTCCAAGAGCTGGGAATGGTTTCCCTACAGACAAGCTGTAGGGACCTGCTATATTAGAGCAACCTCCCCGCAGTGAACCTATTTGCCTACCCTGTCCTGGTCTGAAGCTTGGGTATCCCCTGTAATGAGCTGGCACCTTTTTACTCAACCCAGCATCTAGAAACACCCCAGGGAGTTCTTTATGATGATGCCAAGGGGGCAGGTCCCAAGACTCTGGTTTCTGTCACCCATCAGACCTGGGGGTCAGGGATGGATGCAGGGTGGTGTATTTGCAGCCTGGGATGTTTTTGCGCCCAGAAGAGAGCCAAGCTGTGATTTTCCAGACATATCCTTTGATTCTGAATGCGTTTCTGAGTGACGTGAGGCACTTCAAAGGCAGCTCGGCTGCAGCAGGCAGGCTTGTACCACTCCTACAGTATCTCTGTTGGACACAGCAGAACTTGGGGACATGAAACTGAGGATCTGAAACTCGGTGTGCCTTTGAAAAACCTTCGCTTGGAGACTTTGCTTGCCATAATGAGGAATGAAAGAGGATTTGGAGCTGTGTGGGGGCATGGAAGGAGCAAGATATGAAGGGGAAATGTTGCTCCTGATGCTGTCACTGCTGTCTTGGTGCCTTGACTCTGAAATGAATGCCTCAGTAGGTGTTGGGATGAGGCCTGCTGGTTTATTTCTCTGCTCAGCCATGAAACCCCATCACCTCCTGCTTTGCTTGGCTTGGAAAAGAAACCGCCTTCAAGGCTTTGGGGTTTTGTCTTCATTCCCACTGACCCAATTTGTCGTTGTGGGAAGCTCTTCAGAACCAGACCTGCTTAAGCTGTACATGGGAGATGCTGGTTGGAGTGATGGGATGGAGAGGTACAACCTGGTGTGGTCGTGGCCATGGATTCACCACTGCTGTTGCAGGCATGGAACACTCTGCTCTTGCTGGCTGGTGCTGGAGATGCATTGATGAAGCTATTCAGAGTCAGGGGGTCTCCTGGGGGAAGCAGGGTGAGGATGGAGCCTGTGTGTGAGCAGAGGAGAGATGGGCTGGTGCAATGGTGAATGCCCAATCCCTGGCACTGTTCAAGGCCAGCTTGGACACAGCCTTGGGTGGGATGGTTTAGTGTGAGGTGTCCCTGCCCATGGCAGGGGGGTTGGAACTGGATGATCTTAAGGTGCTCTCCAGCCCAAACCATTCTGTGATTCTATGGTGGTACCCACTGTCAGGAGCATCCTGGAGCAGGCTGAGATGATCTTTTCCCACTGGTTTTCACATGTGGCTGCTGAACATTGGTTGGAAGAGACCAGGAGAAAGGTGTTCTAGCCCTGGCTGTGCCTTTGAAGTGCGCTGCCCTGCAGAAGGACTCCTCACCCCTCCTTCGCGTTATGATTTCCCCCACTCTTTAAATTCATCTCCCTTTGCCATCCGGTGCTGTCCCTGCTGGAAAATTACTCTCACAAAAGCTCCCTCAGCAGTAATTACCTAAATGGGGGGAAGGGAGGGGAGATCCATTTAGAATCCACTTCATTGTGGGATTAGCTAATTAATTAACGGTTTCACTGACAACTCGAAGGGGAAGAGTGTGTTAAATAGGAAAGCTTCCGAGCTTGATTTATGTGATCTGACACCCGTGCTCTCTCTTTGCCAACTTGCCATCCTGCCTTCCCCCTGGCCATGGGGTCCCGGCTCACCGCCTCTCTGGGGATGCTGTGGGGATGGTCCCTTCCCTGGGGCTGCCAGAAGGCTGGGCACGTGTGCCTGTGTGTGAGGAGACAATGTGGAGGTGGATGGGAGCACCATGGGGTTATTCGCTGGCAGATGAAGCTGGGGGGGGGGGGGGGGGGCTGTGGCCACCGAGCTGGCAGGGCCACCCATCTGCCTGGCTCTGGCACAAAGGAGGAGGAGGACGGTCCTGCCCTGCATCCCCCTCTGTTGCTGGGGGAAGGAGGTTGTGTCAAGTTGGATCTGAGCTGCCTCCATCTCCAAGCTGCCTGTGGTGGTTGCAGTGGTCCATTAGTGCATGGTTGGGGATGGGATGTGGGGTAAGTGACCCCTGACTGTGGATGAAGGTGCTGAGTGGTCCCAGTCAGTGGATTAGTCCTTTCCTCTGCCAGAGGCTGGGCATGTCTCTCAGCCCTTCAGTGCATCCCTTCCCTTGCCCATCACCAAGTTGTGGTCCTTTGGCTTGGCTTTTGCAGACCTGGAAGTACCATGGAAAGTGTCCTGGGTACCAAACCTGCTCCTCACAGGGCTGGCATCAATGCTGGTCCCAACCCATTATCCCTTTGGGGACTCATCCTCATCACCCTGTGTCTGAGGAAGGCCCCAAACTGCACCAAGGATGGGGTTGGCCAGGATGGCTGTGCAGAATTGAGGACCAGCATGGCTCCATCCACATGTGGCCTTATGGGGAATGAGGAGCGTAGGGGATACAGGCTGTCCAGGAGAAAGCTGCCTGGCCCAGGATGCCCTATGCCACAGCTGGAATGAGTTTGCTTGGTCTCAGATAGGAGCAGCTGTGCTGAGCTAGGGGACAGTGACCTAACTCCCTCTCTCAAGCATCCCTTATCTTGTCTGTGCTCTGCCCCCCTTCCCCTCTGTTCTTCTGTGCAGTTGGGGGTTCTTGGAGCAGGTTGGGGTCCAGGGCTCGCTCTGCCCACCACCCAGATTCATTCCCCTCTGCCTGGTGCCTCTCCCCCACACCGGTATCCCGAGGGCCAGCCAGCTGTGTGTTTGGATGGGAAGAAAGCAAACTCCAGAGTTTCCAGCTGGATTTGTTAATTTGAGGCAAAGGTTAAAACGTGTATTGAGAAAACAGGCTTCTTCCCCACTCCCCCCCCCGGCTCAATTTGCATTTGTTTGTTTGTTTGCATTCTGCAGAGGCTGTAATTCCCCTCGGAGGGAGCAAAACTGCCAAGTTTCACACCTTCCGTGGAGGCGAAAATTTCTCACCTCGGTAGCAAGCCCACAGATTGCTTTGGGGAGAGGTAGGAGGTAGGGAAGAGCAGCGGCGCTGGGATTTCTTCCGCTTTCATCTGCTTCTGCGAGGATGAAGGGGAAAAATATGGAGTAACAGTTGCGTTGGGGCTGCCCCGTCCGCCCTGCAGAACCGGAGGGGATGCGGTGGGGACAAGGTGGGACATGCGGAGTGATGGAGAGCCTTGAGGGCAGGGAGCTGAGCTCATCCTGACCTCTCTGAGGGATGCTCCTGGCAGCACCCGGGGCTTGAGCTGCCCAAACCCTTCTGCCATTGACTTTGAATACAGTTTGAGCCACTTGAACACCGGAGGCAGGGAGCGGGTTAAATCTAAACCTAAATAAGTGCTAAATGCCAACTAACTCACTCAAGGCAGTTCTGGGGTGGTTTATGCCCATGTCTGGCAGGCCTGTGCTTTCCCCCCCACCCCATTCCCCGTGTGTTTCCCCCCCTCCCCTCCAAGCACTTTGATTGCTTTTTTTGATGGCTTCTAAATAGAGGCGCCCGCTCGCATCTGGGAGGAAAATGAAACAGATTTCATTTTTCACACGCGGCACAATGGCCGCGCTGACAAAAGAGGAAGGCGGCCCATTGTCCTGCTCTGCATCTTCACATCCTACCTCTGTCCCCCGAATTAACCCCTTTCACCTCCGCCTTTGTGGAGACACCACTTCGGAGCTGCCGCACAAAGGCGGCAGAAAGCCCTCACCGTGTACCCGGGGGGGCAGGCGGTGGTAGGGGAGCAGCGGGCTGGAGGCATGTTGGTGTCCCTCATCTCGCTCCGCAGGGTCGGCGATGCTGCCCCTGTCCCCGTCCCATCAGCCGCTCCATCAGGTCCTACCTGGTGGCAAAGGGTGAGGAGGGGGCACATCTTGCCCCCGCGCCTCCTCTTTCACCAGAGCATTGCAGCAGCAGGATCAGACCCAGAAAGCAGCTTCACCTGGAGGAGTAGGATGCCTTCAGCACCATCATAACCCTGGTTGTACTGCACCCAGCTCCCCTTTGGGTTACCCCATTGCCCTGTGCTCCTCCTCTGCTGCCCCATGGCTAGACCAAGACCCAGAGCTTTGGTGATGCCGTTAACCACATCCTCCTTTTGCCCATTAAGGGTTCACTGGGGCTTGTTTTGTTTCTTCCATAGCTTTTTATTACCAGCTCTATGATGGTTCGGCTTCTCACACTTAGATCCCAGCTGTGCAAAACCACAAAGCTATAGGGGGAAAAAGAGCAGAGTGCTTTTGAGCAAAGCTCAGAAGCATTTGGGGTTTGTTCAGGCCAGTTTTGAGCTGAGCCTTGTGCCCTCAAGAAGAGCACAGGAGGGCTGGCACGGCTGCTGATGCCAGGACCAAGTTCCACATCAGCACTGGGCTGCAGCACAGCCTGGACAGCAGAGATTTAAGTCCGTGGGAAAGTGATTTTGGAGATTTCAGCATTCCTTGGAGCCAGGGGGAATCTCAGGATAGTGTTGGTTTATCTCCTCGAGGTCTTATTTTGGGGAGGAATGCTGCATTTTGTGTCGCCTGAGCATCCTGACATCCCATGCTCACATCTATCTGACAAGCCGTTCTGTTCAGCGATGACACCGCTGCGATGAAGCCTGTGATAATTTCCTCTGTCCCTGCAATCAATGCCCTCTCTGCAAAGGCTGCCTTCAAGCTGCAGTGGTATTTTTAGATGATAAACCCCAAGAAATCGCACCTGGAGATGTGGTTTTTTCTCTTTCTGAGCTCAGTCTTTACAACAGGGCCAGGGTGTGCTGTGGTCAGCTGCTCGTCATGGGGTCCTGCACTGATTTGCTGCCTCTTCCCCAGCATCAAGGGATGTTGGCTTGCATCTGAAGAAAGATCACGTTAGGCAGGTATGTGGGGGGGTTGCTAGCAGTGGGATTTCCCTTTCCTAACCACAAGGTCACCATGTGCATTGCAGACAGGACAAGAACCCGGCCAGCCTTGTCCCTGGTGGTACCCAGGGCTGTGCAGTCCCTCTCTGCAGCTGCCTTGTGCAGCTCCCAGTTGCAGCATCCCTTTAATAGCAAGGGACTGTGCTCCCACCCGGGGCCTGCAGAAGGTTAGATAAGAGAATACAAACCACAATGCTTGCCCTTTTTTTTTTTTATCTTTTCCTTTTTTATTATCTTCTTATGGCTTTAGAATTATCTTCACAGACACTACATGAATTTAGTCAGGGCAGGTAAGGTCACACACAGACACAGTTGCTCATATTTATGTATATTCACCAGGCAAAAGAGATAAATGGAGAAACAGGCACAGAGGGGAGGGGAGAGAGGAGAAGGGGGGAGGCTGGGATGCATTGACCACAGGGTAGGATGAGGAGGGGCAGCAAGTGGGAATGGGCACTGGGGCTGTGGCTAAGGTGAGGTTGAGAAGGGTGTCATGGGTGTGATGGAGGGCAACAGCCAGGAGGAGGAAGAACAGCCCCTGGGGAATGGACAAGGCCGTTTCTTGTGCCTGCAAAGGGAAGGTGAGCAGGATTTTCCTGCAAGGCTGGTGGAAAACCACCCTGGGAAGTCTCGGGGTTTTGGTCCTGTTCTGTCTTCTGGGCTTGTTCATCCTGGAGAAGAGAACTCAGAGCAGCTCCAGTGCCTAAAGGGGCTGCAGGAAACTTGGAGAGGGGCTTTGGGCAAGGGCCTGTAGGGACAGGCCAAGGGGAATGGCTTGAACCTGCCTGAGGGGAGACTGAGCTGAGCTCTTAGGCAGAAGCTCCTCCCTGTGAGGGTGCTGAGGCGCTGGCACAGGGTGCCCAGAGGAGCTGTGGCTGCCCCATCCCTGGCAGTGCTCAAGGCCAGGTTGGACACAGGGGCTTGGAGCAAGCTGCTCCAGTGGAAGGGGTCCCTGCCCGTGGCAGGGGTTGGGGCTGGATGGGCTTTAAGGTCCCTTTTAACCCAAACCAGGCTGGGATTCTATGAATTTACATGTTTGTGACCATAGAAGCCAAGCCAAAGACCTCAACGCTGGGCTTATGCAGCAGGTCCCAGCTAGTTCAGCCTTTGATAGCTCACTTAATATACCAAAGAGATGAGGTGAGATGATTCTTACTCCTGGTCCTTAGCACAGAGGGCAGTGCTGTGTTGGGTGACGTGTCTGGACTCTGCCTTCCAGGTCAGGTAAGGATAGGGCAGTGACAGGGGGCAAAGGACCAGGGTTGGGCATCAGACCATTAATGGCAGTAGCCTTCCTGGGAAGCTGGGTACCCGAGTACAGTGTGATGCTATTTCAAGGGAAATATATAATGCACCTAAAGAAATTGTACAGAAACTGCAAACAAAGCATGCACAGGAGGATATATAGTACCGAGTACAAGGGCACCCACCGATTATAACTTGATTTAAACCCACTTAATTCACTAAATAATAAATGCAGATTTACCAGAGGTGTCAGGACTAAAAGCATGCCTAACAATGTGCTTATTCAATAACTGTTTGCTCTCAATGTCAGGGCAGTGTGTCTACAAAATACAGGCAGCAAAGCAAAGGATCTGAGGTTTTTTCTTCTTCCCAAGTCCTGGTGTATCTAAAGGAGGGGGGTGTGAATGAAGGAAGGAGAATCAGGGGTTGTAATGATCCAGCTGAGATGAGACCTGGCTTCCTTTTACTCAGGGAAATAGGAAATCCCAATGGGTTGGACTTGTCTTTGGGGCGTTCAGCTCCATCCCTGGAAGCCCCATGCTACCTGGTCCATTAAATGAGGATGCAAATTATCCCACATATTGCATAGAGTGGTGGGTGCTGAGTCCAGGTCCTTGGGGAAATGTACGGACAAGATTCCATCACATGCCACCCTGTCGGTTAGCCTGTAGACAGTAATAAAAGGCCAAGACGATCCTGTTCAGGAAGACCTTCTGCAAAGCTTGCTGAAAGGCATTTGATGGAGCCTGACATCAATGTGTGTTAGCAAAATCAAAGTAAACAGCTCCACCACCGCAACCATCACCAAGACAAGCTCATTTGAGCCATTACTTTCCTTGCAGTTACAACTGAGCATCCATGAATATATCGAAGCCTTTGAACCTGACCAGGAGGTGAACTGAAATGTTCAGCCCTGTTGATGGCCCCACATGTGGTCGTGTTCAGGAAAGGGGTGATTTCTCCCCAAAACCCATCTCCTGACCTCTCCCTGCTTGCCTTCATGTCCAGCCCTGCTCAATTTGTGTGGGAAGTTCAGGCTCAGGGTCTTGTATATCCTTCTTTTTTGGTCTTGCTATATCAACTCAGCCTCTATCACCACCGTTGCCATGCTGCTGAGCATGAGCTGTTCCTTACCCAAGTCTTCTTCCCCCAGGTCTAGCCTCATGGCTCTCTGAGGTTCACATAGGGCCGTTTTCAACAGCTCTCCAAGTTCCCCAAGCGCTTACTGTGTTGGCAAGAGCTTTGCAAATACAGCTCTATGGTGACATTGGTAGGTGATGCCCACTTCTGCAGGCGAAATACAAAGGACCTGGCAAGGCTACGATGGGACCAGCAAACCTGAGCCATGGGGTGACCCTGCTTTGCTCATGTGAATGGGGCTCAGCATTGAAGTAGACTATGCCAGGGTAAAAGAACATGTATTAATGGATTGCTCTGTTGCTTTTGAAAAGGCTGGCTTGGTGGATAGTGCATGAGATATTCCATGCGCAAGGCGTGCATCTCTAAAGGCCTCCTTTGACTCTCGCTTTGGGGGTGGAAGCTTTGTTCCTTGTAGCACCTTTCTGCTGAGTGTGATGTTGACACAAAACCTATGGGCTGGATACAAGGCTGCTGTGCATTTGCAGCACAGCTGAAGCTGGGGAACTGGTCCCTCAGGCAGCAGGGGAGATGGGGATGGTGGGATGCTCAGATGGGCGACATCCCGGTGATGCTGGAGGGATGCAGCATGACATGCTAAGCGGTGATACCTTGCTTTTAAGTGGTTGAAGCCAGGGAAAATGAAGCTCTGAAGTAAAATCCTAGCACGGCAATGCTCCCTGGTTTCTCCAAACCCACCCTTTTCCTTCTTACGGAAACACTGCTCCTATGGGGCTGGTGGTATTCACACCACTCCCAGCACACCCAAGCATTGCAAATCCAGTAGATGGGCAGGAGGGGTCCCACACATCCTTCTCTGTGCCCCCCTGCAGTGTGTCCATCACCAAGGGGAGCTCTGATGAGGACAGCCCCTGCCCTCCGTATTGGTACCAGCCCTCTCCACCCATAGCCACGGGGCTTGGGGAGGGGAAAGAGGAGCCCCTGTTTCTTTGTGCTCTTTCTTGGTGATGCTCATCCCTGAAAAGCCCGTTTATCTTCCCCAAATCCTGTGCCTGTCAGGGCAGCGATGCACAAAGAGCCCCCAACCCCTTCCAGTGCTGCAGCGGAGGTCTCTGCTGGGCTCCTCTTCCTTATCCCCCCCGCCTTCCTGCCTCCCCACCACTGTCTCCCAGCCTTATCTGCTGTTGTCTTCTCGTGGAAGAAGAGATAAAAGTAATTCTTATGGATGCTTCTCCAGCGAAAGCTTGCCTCCTTCCCCCCTCGCCTCCCCCAGCATCTCCCTGCTCCGTCCAGATAAAGGGTGAGGACCAAGCACATGTCATTTTCTTTGTGCAAAATCAATATTCAGCAAAGTTTATCTGTCCGACATAGCAGGAAGCGCTAATTTCATCCACGTCAATTACTTTGATGAACGCTTCCACTGTTCAGGGTGTGAGAACAAGATAAAAGCATTACTGAAATAAAACATACACCCACAAACGCGTGCCCTCCCCGCTGCCCCCACCCCAAATCACCCCTCCCATGGCCCTATGGAGCAGAGCAGGGATGCCAAAGCCGAGGTGCGAGGGTCTGGGATCCCAATGGAGGTGCATGCAGCTTGTCTTTACAGAAATGAGCCCAGTTTGGGTGGAAAAAGGCATGGTTTGGGATGGGTGAGAAACCAGAGCCGCTCAGCTCTGGGTACAGGGGCATTGCAGGTACATTGCTTGTGTGTTTGTGTGTGGGGTTTTGATGTGCAGAGAGGAGGGTATGGGCAGGGCCAAGGTTTTCCAATGTGCTGCTTGCTGCTGGTGATGGTCTCAAAGCAGAGAGCAGCGAGGTGCCTGTGTGCCCTGTCACAGTAGGCAGGACCTGAGTGTGACGACTTGAGCAGGTCTCAGGGCAGAGCATGGTTGGGATGGATGGAGGGATGGGTGGGTGGATGGATGGAAGGATGGAGGGACGGATGGATGGATGGAGGGATGGATGAATGAAGGGAGGGAGGGGTGGATGGGTGGGACGGATGGATGGAGGGATGGATGGATGAAGGGAGGGAGGGGTGGATGGAAGGAAGGAGGCATGCAGTCCAAATCAAAGCTTGGAGATCCACTTGCAGAGGGTGAAAGCTGTTGCTGAGATTACCCAGGACAAAACCTGGCTCTGATGCTGCTGCATGTGATGCGGGGGATAAGAGGACCCCGTTCTGCCCAAAGCTACTGGCTCCTCCAGCCACTGCCTCAGCCTCTGCGTGTGAAACGGTGCAGAGCAGCTTCGTACTGTTGCTACCACAGAACTGAATAAGCAGATCCCAGGGCCCAAGTCTTTCATTAACCAGCCAGGCTTGGTTTTCCAGGCAGGGCTGAACACACCGAGGATGTGGCCTGGACCTTGGAGACATCAGCTCTGCCCCTCCACTGCTAAACCTGCCTGCTCATGCTACTTGCATCCCCAAATCCAGGGCAGCAGGAGGGGTTCAGCCTTGGTACCCGCTGCTCTCACGGCTCATGGAGGATGAGGTGCTGGGTTTGGCTTTGTTTCTAGAAACTCATCCCGTTAGCTTGTTGGATCTCTGTGGCAAGCCCCTTTCTCCTCCTATCCCAAGCTCAGTGGAACGTCTCCTGAGTGAGCCGAGTGTGATCTCCCCATCTCCACGTGCTCAGCAGCCCTGGCAGGAGCTTGTGCAAACAGCTCTGACGCCATCCATCCCAGGCAATTTGTCAGCCTCGTGCTCCCCTCTCAGTCCTGGGGTGTGAGGAGGGATGGAGCAGCAGGAGCTCTCCCGTTGGAGTCCTGGGAGGGATGGGGGTTTTCCATGTGGATTCCTTGGGTATTTGTCTCGGGAAACAAAAGCTGGCGCAGCTCTGGGTAAAGTCTCATCCTCGGTTAAAACTGCCTGATTTTTGCCCCATTTTCTTCCGGGAGGCATCCAGGAGCAGAGCAGACCTTGCCCCATTGGGGTATCTGTCAGCAACGCCTTCCCCCCTGAAATACCTCACCTAAAGCAAACTGAAGCCAGGGTGGGGAGATGGCTTCTGCTCCAAAATCGCTGTGCTCCACTAAGCCTTGATGCATTTACTAAGTCGTTTGAGGCGTAAATAGATCCCAGATGACCGGGGTTGCATGTGGTTGGCCACTCGAGGGGCAAGCTGGACCCACCTCCCAGCAAGAGGATGAGGAGATGCTGGTGGTGGGGTCCCATGGGATGCAGCTCAGGTGCAGGGCCATGCTCCCACTGCCAGTCCCCAGCTCCCAAGGGAGATGCTGTTTGCTGGGCGATTGCATCCATGCCGTTTGCTGCATCCAGGTGACCCTTTGGGTGCATTGCGAGCGGCGGAGGAGAACGCGGCTTAAGCAGAGCCATGTGCAGGGGCTGCGAACGTGCACTGGAGCGATTTCCACAGCTCAGCTCGGCACCAGGTATTTGTTAAGTCGCGGCAATTCGCCAGCCCGTGGTGCTGTGATCAAGAGGCTGTCCCCATTCCCCAGCCAGCTGCGCGCATCCCTGCCATGCCAAGGCTCCCTCAGCATCCTCCTGGCACCTGCAGCAGTGGGATTGCCCCTCACCTGCCCTGCGAGGGGCATTTCTAACCCAGATCGGTGTTCAAGCAGAGCTGCTGGGCACAGGTATTGCCCCAGCCCATGTGTTAGTGGGTCCCCCCGTGTGCACCCCACACCCTCTGCTGGGTACCCACGCCATGGAGGATGCTCTGTGTTGATGGGGCTCCTGAAGGAGGCTTTTGGGGAGCAATCTGAATTGGTGGCATCTCAGAAGCAGGGGGAAAGGACTGGAAAGGGACAAGGAAGTCCTGGCTCTCCTGGCTGGCAGCAGGGCACCCCTTCGCTGGCGGGGGGTTCTGGGGGTGCTTCTCTCTGCATTGGCTATAGGGAGAGCCAAGGCATCAAGCTAAGCCAGGATGCGCGTGTTATCCATGGATGAAGGCAGGCAAAGCAGATGGTGATGATGTGCTTCCACAGGGACCTGCTGACGGGTTTGGGGACAGCTGGGGCAAAGCTGCCAAATCCAGAGGATTTCTGGTTTTGGGGGGGAAACTGGGAGTGCAGCATCTCAGCACGGCGGGGGATGTCCCCATTGGAGCAGGGAACCTGGCGCTCACCCATCCCACCTTTTGCCCCATGTCCTGAACCGAGGGCTTCCCCACCGTGGCAGGAGGATGTCCCTGTCCCCAGCTCTTGCTGTGTGTGGGTGTTCAGCAGAGGACCAGGATTGCTGGTGACAATGAGGGGTCCCAAAGAAGCAGGGCAGGATCCTGACCCTTTCCTCCTCCTCCAGCCCGATCCAGCAGGTCCTGCCTGTACTGAGCGCAGCAAAAAGAGACCCCAAAGGAGATGACTGAGCTGTGCAAATGACAAAGTCCTTAGGGCCAACACAGCTCCCGCAGGATGCTGCCCTCCCCGAAAGCAGAGCAGCAACCAGAGCAAACACACGAGCCAAAGCCTCGAGAAGCGCCTGCTGAAGAATGATTCCATTTTGGAGACCATTTCCACTCATGTAATTATTTGCTTGTTGGGTTGGGATGGGGTTTTTTGGTCTTTCTTCAATCAGACGTTGTCAACAGCGCTTCAAGGGTTTTACCATGGGTGCCAAATACAAAGTCTCTTTAATTTGTTTGGGAAGAATAATCCTGCCCTGTTATGATTTGGAATGAGCAGAGGCTGGCGTGTTTGTGTAAGTGTATGTGAAGGGGAGACACCAAGCCTCCAGCTGAATTATGCAACGGAAGATATCAAGGGGACCATCAGGGCACAAGGCTTTGATTTATGCGCATGAAGTCAGGCTTAGCTTTAACCGGGGCTGTCCAGCACTGGGAGCTGTAGAAGCTTGGTGCCGATGTGTCCCTAAAGCCTTCATCCTGCAATGGGGTGAGGAGGGATTGGCTCGGGATGAAGGATACACGGATCCATGCCCCGGCTCCGATGCTGTCCCATCCCCCCTGCTCCCCGCTCCCTCCCCTCTCTCTCCTGGAGGACACAAAGCTGAGACTTGGATTATCTTCATTTCCATATGGAGAGCGATGTAAGCCCGTTCAATGCATGGCCGGTCATTTTGTTCACAACTTTACAGCAAGCGGGAGCAAAACCCGCTGGGGAAATCACGTATTCAGCTCCTCTCACCTTGCGTGCGCAAGCACGGATCAGGAAAGGCAGGAGCACGGCTACAATGGAGCTGCAGCCCTGCGCTGGCTCCGACCACCCTGCACCTCTTGGTGCTGTTTGGGGTTGAATTCCACTTGGGTCCTGGAGGGGGGTGGGAAAGATGACGGGGCTGGGGACGCCGAGGGGTGGCATCACTGCCGCCGCATCCCGGGATGCTGCTGCCCTCCGTGCCCCTTGGCTGCATCCCGGGGCAGATCCAGGCCCCCTGTCCCCCCTTCTCCATGGCCTGGCAGCCCCGAGCTGCTCCGTGCCTGCTCCCACCGGGGTCCCCTGCGATGTCCCCGCTCCTCCTGACCTGCAGCCCCCTCTGCCGTTCGCTGCTCCCTCCTCGCTGCAGCCGCATCCCGCAGGATGCATCCCGCAGGATGCTGCGTCCCCTCCATCCCCACCGTGTCCTCTCCATCCCTGTTGTGTCCCCTCTGTGCCATGGAGCCTGGGCACACCCGGCACAGAGCTGCTCCTCTCTTGGGCCCACCGTGTGAAGAAGCAATCAAAAGAGCCAAATTCCAAAGGATTCAACCCAAAATGCCACTCCTTAATGTCCTCTCTGTGGGAAAGGGGCGAGCTCAGGCAGTAAGGACCAGCCGGGGCTTTGGGCTTTGAGGGGATGCTGAGGGCATAGATAGGGTTCTGTTGGGGGGCTGAGCCCCCCCATCTTCATGGCAGATCTCAGCCTGGCTCAGGATGTCATCTCTGGTCCCCAGCATGAAGCCTTGGAGCATCTTGGCCACAGAAGGTGTCGGGGTTCCAGCCCCCAGGCCACCCCTATGGACACCAGGAAGGGTGTTTGCTGTCTGGATGAGGATCCTCTGCCTCTCTGTGACATTCCTCTGCCACAACATTTAATATCAAGTCCTAAGGCCTCATTCAGAGCTGTGTGATAATTGTGTGTGCTCCAGAGGGCAGGCACATCCCCTGCAGCAGCACAGGGCCAGCCCCAGGACCACGCTGCTCTCCCCTTACCAGCCTTGACACCCTGCTCCACTGCCTGGATTATCCCAGGTTCACCCCAGACTGGAGCCTGAGCACGTTCCAGGCTGATTGCTGGGCCTGGTTTTGGAAGGGGTGAAGCTGGCAGAGGGGGCATCGCCCCTTCCGGCTCCATCTGCCAAGGAGGTGACAGGCTCAAAGGGAAGATGCTCTGGTGGGGCTGGTGGACGCTGGGACCAAGGCAGAGAGTGGGAAGAAGTGTGGTGCAGCACTGTACTAGCCACCAGAGAAGCCAAAGAGAGAGCCAGCAGCCTGGTCCTCCCAAAAGTTGGGATTCCCCCACCAGCAGCTTGGCCTGGATCCTATGGACAGCAGCCCCCCAGCATCATGGCAACCTTCTTGTTTTAATCCCTTTCCCTTTTTTCCCCCTTTTTAAATTGTTTTTATCCTTTTCTTCTCCCCCCCTTCTTTTTCTCACTCCTTCCTTCTTCTTCTTTTTCCTTCTTCTTTTCCCCCTTTTTCTTTCTTTTTTTATCTCCTTCATTTTTTCCCTCTGTTTTTCTCTCCTCCCTTTTTCTCTTATTTTCCCCTTCTTCCTTCTTTTTCCCCCTTATTTTTTCCTTCTTTTCCTTTCCTTCTTCTTCCCTTTTCTTCTTTTTTCTTTATTCCCCCCCTTTTCCTTCTTTTTATTATTCTTTTTAACCTTTTTTCATTCTTTTTCCTTGCTTCCCCCCCTTCTTTTTTCCTCCTTTTCCCTTCATTCCCCCCCTTTCTTCTCCTTCCTTTTTCTTCTTTTTCTCTTTCTCCTTTTCTTTTTCTTCTCTCCGCCCCCCCCCTTCCTTTTTCTCTCCCTTTCCCCACTCCCCTTTCCACGCTGCTCTCCCCCGGTGTCGATGAGGCACACGGGTGATAGGACACGGTGATAGATCTGCCTCGGCCACACTTTACAATAGCTCTCAGACAGTCTATTAGTCAGCAATTGTCTGGCAGCAGCCTGGCCCGGCCCGTGTGCCGCAGCTGATAATGGCCAAGAACAAAGATGGCAGCTGCTTTGGAGAGGAACAGATTTGTGGCAAATCGAGATAAAATAAAGACGAAGGAGAAAGGAGTGGAAGCGGGGATAAAACACAGAGAAAAAGGGGGAAAGGAGGGAAGAGGAGAAAGCGGCGGGGGCCGGCGAGGGAGGAGGAAGGATGCTGGGAGGCTGTGGGAGCATCGCGGTGCTGGGGTCTGGGAGGGGAGGATGGGAAAACACCACGGGAGCAGTGGAAAAGCTGGTGTGTGTGGGGCCAAAATCACTTCCAGGCTCCTGGTGTCAGAAGTGCAGATAAGCACTGGCACAGAGGCTATTAGGAGACAGGGCTGGGGGGTGATGCCTTTGGCTGTGTATCTCTGCCTGTATCTTGGCGATGGGTGTCCCCATGAGGAGCTGGACAATGCCCAGGCAGCAGGAACTCTGTTCTGGAGCGTTCCAGGGCTGCCTTCCCTTCCCAGTGCATGGATAGGGCAGTGGGGCAGCCCCAGCAGCACTAGGACCCTTTTGGGTATGGAGAGAAGGGGCTTAACTTGGCCGCAGTGGCACTGTCTCCTGCAGGATGGGATGCAGGAGGGTAAACCCAGTGAAAACAGGGATTGTGCTGAGACTCATATGGCTCCTTCCCTGGCTCCTAAGGGTTTGCACACAAGCAGGAATTGCAGCCAGGAAAGGTTTGCATGCAGGAATTGCATGGGATTTGCATGCAGGAATTGCAGCCAGGAAAGGTTTGCATGCAGGAATTGCATGGGATTTGCATGCAGGAATGACATGCAGGGATTTGCATGCATGCAGAGTTTACACACAGGCATCTGCCCACCCAACTTTGCTGAGACACTTGAGCTCCTGACAGCCAAGGGAACGGCTCTGAGCTCCTCCAGGACCTGGCAACTGCTGTTTTCCCTCTCCAGTTTAGGGACTAAGGGGACCACAGCAGCCAGTGGAGGTGATGGAGGGTGGCTTGATGCTGACCCCAGTGGCCACAGTCACCCCCGCGATGCTCAAGGCCTGTTGCTTGTCATTCAGAGCAAAGGGTGGATCCAAATCAATTACAGGAAAAAAAAGCAATTAGGAAAGGTGGCTGTTATAATGCAATTCCAATTTTTTCACTGAAGTTGGATTTTTTAATTTCAGTGAATTCCACTTGGCCTTAAAAATTTAATCAAATTAAAATTACATTTAACATTAGGGTAAACCTCAATTTGGTATAATCCATCCACACTCAAGTGAAATTTATATATGAAGTTTGGTAGACGTATGTGAAAAGATAAGTGCACGTATTTGCTGTTGGAGTTTTAAGGGAAGTTACGTCCCTGAGCCATTGAAAGGCAGCTGCTAAGTACTTTAAACCCTGAATTGCCAGAGTGGCTTTTGCTAACAGCATCCTCTGTGCAAAGCTGGTTCTCATCGCATGTTGGGGTCCTCAAGTGGCACAGGCTCAAAGAAGGGTTTGTCCAAGGCAGGAGGGTGATGAGAAGGTTGAAGGCAGGAAAACGTGGTTTTGTCTTCCCATTTCTGCTGGATGAACCCATGGGAGAGGGTTTGCTGGGTGAGGAATCAGTTCAGGCCTGGCTGCAGACGACACCTCCAAGAGGCTATTTAAAAGGGAAAACCAACGTTTGGGCAGTGCAAGACCCTTTTTGGTACATATTCAGCTTATTGACGCTTTTGTTAAGGTATATAAAAAAGATTCGTGGTGTCCTGTTTTTGCACATGTGAACTGAATTCCATTTCCCACCTAACCGGTGCTCGGCGTGATGGAGAATTAACAATCATCCACGTGATCCCTTCTGCTTCCGTGTTTGGGGAGCAAATCCTGGGTTTCCTCTATTGTCCCACACCCAGAGCCCCGTGGGACCCCAGGGGGGTGACGTGGGCCTGTGCATGGATACAACAACCACGCTGATCTATCCCAACGCTGGATTTCCCCATCCCGCTTGGCTTTCCCAGCATGGTGCCTCCATCACTTAGACACCATCCCCAGAGCATCCTGAGCTGCTGTTTTGGATGGAGCCTCCTTGTTCCCATGTCTCTGCTGCTGCGGATGCTGGCACCGGGCATGGACTGGGTGATGTGAAAGTCACGATGCCCATCACCTCCAAGTGCCCAGCGAATGGTAGCATCACTCCCACCCATCTTCCTCCCCGCTTTCCTCCTGCCTCGTCCTCCTCGCTTTGTCCCGGGAGCCTCCCCCAGGGCCCAGCTCTGGGTTAGTTCAAGTCTAGCCTATTTAGATAACCTTCTGGTGGGTCTATAGAGAGCCGAATATCCCTGCTGGAGGATCTCACTACAAATGAGCCAATCCGCCTAATCTCCTTATCGTTGTAGGCCTCAGCCTCAGGGCCTGGTTATCTATATGGATAAAAGAAAAGGGACACTGCACAGCACCTATCCCAGCAGAGACCCCTCCCCTTTAATCCTGCCAGGGTTGTTTCTCCCTTTATCCCCCTATTGCAAATCCCCAGCGAGAAGCCCCCGGTCCATCCCCCCCCCCCCATGCCTTGTTCCCCTCCCTTCACGCCTGAGCAAGGAGGCAGAAAGGATGCGGGAGGGCTGAGCATCGCCGGGATGCTCTTATCATCAACACCTGGAGTGGGAAAGCAGGGATGGGGGGCACAAATCCCCCCGGCCCCGGCCAGGAGGGAGGCTTAGAGGGGCTGGGGGCTGCTCCCCTGCCCCTCCGGAGCTCCCTGCCTCATAAGTACCTTAATCATTCAGGGCCAGGAGTCCCCCGGGGCGCAGGCTAAGCCCTGCGCATTCCTACCGCACACAATTAGGGCTCTTCCTCCCTCCCTCCTCACATTTTCCCCCTTGCTTTCATTCCTGCCCTCCACCCTTTCACCTTTGCATTAGCCCCCTCTCCCCTGCTTGGTCCCCAGCACATTCCCCCCAGTCCCCACCTCCATCCCCATCTATTTCTGTCCAACCCCCTTCCATCTTTATCCATTTTTCATCCTTTTTCCCCTGTCCTTCCCCCATCCCATCTTCTCCCTACCCTGTTCGCATCGCTCCTCCCTCCAAGCCCCTGCTTCGCTTTCCCCCTTTTCCCTCTCCGTTTCCTCTTTGTCAGTCTGTTCTCCATCCCTCTAATTTCTGATTAATATGTTCTTAGCCAAGGAAAAGGGGAGAGAAAAGAAGGAATCTTCTAAATAAATCATTGAGTCATGTGAGGAGCTAATCTCCAAGTGACGGCCTGTGTTTATCTAGTTTTTAGCAGTGCATGTTAAATAGTGATAGGGGACTAATTTTTTTTCCACTGGAGCTGCTGTGAAGGGATTTTTAACTTCATTTCCCAGGAAGAAAAATGGTGAAAGCAGAGATAAGGCCCCCGAGCTGCTCTTCCCCTGAACCGTTAGCCAGTGCAATTAAACACCATGCTGCAGGAAGGGCAAGCCCAGCCCAGGGGGGCAGTGATTGATGCTGAGCCCAGCTCCGCATCCCTGGGACCACCCCCCCTGGACCACCGCTCCCTCCCCTGATGTCCTCCGCCACCTGCCGGCTGCCTGGCCTTGGTCTTGTCACTTAGCCCGTGCTTCTGTAGGACTTGATGGCATCTCCACTAGGGTTTGGGGCTGGATGGGGCCAGGTGTGAATGGCGCTGGGTTTGGGTTGGGTTGGGTTTGAAGCCAGGGTGGGAAAGGAAACTTCTTGGTTTGCATGAAAAAGGGCAAATATTTCCCTTGAAAAAGGCCAAACCCAAACACTGTCACTTTTCTGGGGGAAAATACTGCTTTTTCCGTCTGCATGGGACCCTTTGGCAAAGCTGACCTGAATTTTGGGCTCTTTCTGGATCCTCCGCCTCCAGAGATGAGTATACCTGGTATTTTTTAGCATACATATTGCTCTCAGGACATATTTCACCTTTCCCCGTCCCTTTACCCAGGAGGAAACCTGCCCGCCAGCCCTCCATCCCTGCTGCAGGAGGATGAGCAGGGTTTGCTGTCCAAAGGGGTTTCACCTCTTCTCATTCCTTTGCCTCCAAACCTTCCCTCATCTTCCAGGGAGGCAGAATTGTTCTGGTTTGGTCCAGTCTCGCTCCTCCCATCAAGTGGCTCCACTCCCACCATCACCCTGATGCTCCACTGTCTTCCTGCTTCTTTTTGAGGGGAAACGATGGGATGCTTGGACAACTACTTCTCTCTTCTGTAGGCGACAGAGGGAGAAGGCAATGAACACCCCCAGGGTGGAGTGTGGGGATGGATAGGAAGATAAATGGTAGGGAAAGGAAGGTGGAAAACCTTGTGTGGGTCAACTTCTTGAAGGAGACCTCCCTGCAACAGCTTCTCCAGACATTCCCTGGAAACGCTTCCTGGGCAGCTGGAAGAAAACATTAAACCCCCCATAAATTAATAGCTTTTAATGCTCCAGGCAGCTCTCATCATAGGGGAGATGGGGAAAACCCCTGGGAGCCACCCGGACCTTCTCCCTGGACCACTTTGGAGCCTCCTGGGTTGGGTGGATAATGAGTGGGCAGGAGAGGCGGCTAATTTCCACTGAGAGCTTGGAAGGGGAAGCCCACAAGTGATTGCAATTAAGCCCTGAGCATTAAGAACATGGTAATAAGGGGCTACGTTGAGGGGAGGCAGAGCAGTAATTTAAATGATAGCCAGCTCAAATATGGAACGTCTAAATGTTCTCTCAGAGAGATTTATATGGGCACGGGCCTACCTTGCTCATTTATTTCCTTAACTAGCTCCTTATTGGTGTCTCTGCCCGCTCTGCGGCTGGGAAGAGGGATGCTGGGGGGAAGATGGGCATAAGGAGGGATGCTGGTGCAGGGTGGGGGCTTCCTTCTGGATGGGAAGCATCCCTGTGTGAGCATCCTTCTGAGCCCGCAATGTCAGAGCACCCCACTAAGGCTTGGGCAATGCTTTCCACATGGGGAAACTGAGGAAGGGGGATGCTGAGCAATTTGCCCTACCTCAATGCCTCTGCAGCTCATTGATGCAGCTGGAAATACTGGAGTGGTGATGGAGGGGTTTGGGTCTGGGGGGGTCCTGGCACGACGAAGGTTTGCGGGCAGCTGCCCTTCCATGTGGTTGTGCTGGTGAGATGGGCTGCCCTGCTGTTATCTGCAGCCAACAGCTGGGCATGGGGGATCACGTTGAAACCCCCTGGATTTGTCCAAGAGGAAGGAAAATGGGGAAGGTTTGTGATGCACCGGAGTGAGGGGGGGAGTGGGGCTGCTTGCTGGGAGGAGGCAGATGGGACCAAACCAGAACAATTTTGCTTCCCTGGAAAATGAAACCAGAGGATGAGGGGTTTGCAGGAAGATGCTGGGATCCTGGGAAGGTTCAGAGGCAAAGGAATGAGAAGAGGTGAAACCCCTTTGGACAGCAAAGGGGTCCTCATCCTCCTGCAGCAGGGATGGAGGGCTGGCAGGAAGGATAGACCCCCAAAACGCTGGAAGGGGAGTATTTAGGGTGCCAAAATCCTCCTTCCCTCCCTGGTTCATCACCCCTGGGGAAGGCGGTGGCATGGGGACCCCTTCCCTCCTGGCCCCCCCTGCCGCCCCCCAGGCTGCTCTCCCTATGGAGCATCCCTCGGCTGGGAACAGCTGTCGGAGAGCTGAGAGCTAATGGCTGCCTGGAGAGCAGTTAGTGGATAATTAATATTTGCAGCACAGAGCTGTGATTGCTCTACATCTTCCTGCTGACAGCGGCGCGGGGAGGGAGCCCAAGCCTGCGGCTCAGTGCCCAGAGAGCATTAGGGAGCTCAACTGGACCCATCACCCTGAACACTTGATCCTTAGCCATGCATGGGAGAGGGGTTATGGCACCTATGGGTGCATGTAAAGGGTGGCAAGGGTGGTGTTGGTGAGGCAACCGCTCTTGGGCCTTCCATCCCATGGCAGCACCCAAGTAACCTGCCCCTTGGTGAGCTTCATGGGGGTGAAAGTGCTCTTCTGCTTTATTCACTTGTGTTTTGCCTTTGCAAGTATCACAGCATCCCAGCCTGGTTTGGGTTGGAAGGGACCTTAAAGCTCCTCCAGCTCCAACCCCTGCCACGGGCAGGGACCCCTTCCCCTGGAGCAGCTTGCTCCGAGCCCCTGTGTCCAACCTGGCCTTGAGCACTGCCAGGGATGGGGCAGCCACAGCTTCTCTGGGCACCCTGTGCCAGCGCCTCAGCACCCTCACAGGGAAGAATATGCAAGTATAAAAGTGCCTCTGAGCTCCTTTGCAAACCAAAATCAGCTCCTTCCCTTCCCTGCCCTGCGGGGAGGCAGGATGGGGATGCTCTGTGCACCCAAACCCCCCTGTCTCTGGGCGGTCCCATCCCACCCCCATAGGGATGAGAGGACCACTGAGCCCTCAGACCTGGGAAAATAAGGCAGAAAGGCAACAGAAGGGATAAAAGCCTCGGAGCGGCGGGCAGGGGCTCTGTTATCCTGCTTTATTAGCCTTGTTTTCCTAAGGTTTCTTTGGCGAGGAGCAAATCCGGGCGTCCCTGGCTGCGAGCGGGTTTGCTGCAGCTCGCGGCATGCAGTTAATTCCCTGAACTGTTTAATTTAACAGCCTCTGAGCGTGCAGACATAACACTGGCACTTGGCTCTTCCGAGAGCGGCCTCGGGACCCAGCCAATAAAGGGAAAGTGCAAACACAGTACTTGGGAGAGGCTCAAATCCCGCTCCGTTCCCTCTCCATCCACTGGCAGCGGCTCCCGGGGCTGTAAAACCCCAACCCGGGGTGGTGAAGCGAGATGAAGGGAGCCTTGGAGGGTGCTTGGTGAGGAGCATCCCTTTCGGATGGGCCTCCTGCTGGCTCTTTACAGCGGTTGGAGGGGGAAGGCAGCCGGTGCTCCATCCGCACCCTGTGTCTGCATCCCTTCTGAAATCATGGAATCGCAGAATATCCCCAGTTGGACCCATAAAGACTATGGAATGGCACTGGATTTGACGCTCTGAGATCACCATCAGCAGCTTTGCACGGGTGTCTCCGTGCCTCAGTTTCCCATTGCCATAGCACTATAGCGTTACTTCTCAGATGGATAAAACTCAATATTCAGAGCTGAGCACCAAGGAGAAGCCTGTCCTTGCAGGGTATGGGTCGCTTTTTCCATAGGGATAATGTTGCTGCCCAGGGACTGCCCAAGGCGGGGGGGGGGCACAGTGGTAGTTAATGGTGGCTAATTACAGCCTCATGGGCTCTCTGCAGTGTCAGTGGTGGGAAGCAAAGCCACTGAGGCAGAGGGTGTGATGTGCTGAGGAAGAGGAGCTGGAGAGCCCAGAGTAAGGAGCCTTATTCTCTCCTCTGCCACCGCCTGCCATGTCCCTTCATCCAGTCCCTCCTGGATGAAGGGTACAGGATACAGGGATACTCTGGATGCTACAGGCTCCATGCATTGCTGCTGCTTTAGGAGTTAATAGGAAAATATCACACCCCCCCATCCCTCCCTCCCACTTTGTTATTGCTTCCTGGACACCCCATGTCACCCACTGCCTCCATCACCACTTGGGAAGAAAAGGACCATTTTCCAAAGGATTGTTTCCCAGAAAAATCCCCAAAGGCTGGAAATTTCCTGCCAGCATTCCCTGTCGGTAAAACAACACCCCCAAAGCCAGCAATTTGGAAAGGAAAATCCCTGGTTTTAGTGCAAGCACTGAAATACCCCCCTCTGGAGTTGGCACGGCCACACAGGGGCTGTCCCAAAGGGCATGTGGGGCTGTGTTCTCAAGGACAAACAGCAGAACCTCAGTGAATGCTCCACCACTGATTTATTGGCTGGAGGGGGGGGCATTGCTGGGCAGGGGGTGAGGGGGGGATGTCCAAGCAGAGGGATGCTGCTGTCTGTCCCTGTGCCCCTCCACTTGCTGGCTTTTGGGGCTGGGGATGGCAGAGCTGGCATGAGCTGGGCAGGTCTCAGCATCACCCAGAAGCTGCTTCACCATTAGGTAGGAGAATGAGTTAGAACAGGCAAAGGATGAACCTGGAGGGGATGGAGGGGAGAGCGAAGCAGCTCCTCAGTTGAGTATTCCCCTACTTTGCATGAAGAACCTTGTTGGACCCAGGCACAAAGAGCTGCAGTGGCTCCTGTGGCTGGAAAGATGCAGGGGGAATGTGGGAAGCCTTTTAAACCCTGGTTTCAGCCCTGGAAGAGGGAAAGAAAACCCTTGCAGTGGTGCCTGTGGTTAGGGCAGCACCCTCCATTATGCTACTGATGAGCTGGGATGCATAGGGTCATAGAATGGTTTGGGTTGGAAGGGACCTCACAGATCAATCAGTTCCAATCAGTTCCAACGAGCAGGGACACCTTCCGCTAGAGCAGGCTGCAGCAGGACAATGTGATGCTGCAGGACAACATCCGACCCGGTCTCACCTCCGGACCCATCCCCAGCCTTCCCTTTAGGAAGCAGAACACAAACAGGGGTCTCTGGGTGCCCCCAGCCCCTCACCCAGCCCCTCCTGAGCCTTCCCATGGCCCGTACTGGGGCAGAACAAGTGGGACGTGAGGGAGGCTGCTGGTGCCGTCGCTCCCCGGATTAAAGCAGCCTATAAATAGCGGGGTGGCTGCGAGGGGCCGCTCCGCTCCCACTTGATCCCCCCCGCCTCTGGTATTATCCATCCAATTTCCAGCGCAAACCCCGCAGTGCCTGGGCTTGCACACGCGGGAGTTCACACCTAGAGAACAGAGCCTTATCTCAGCGCTGTGTGCAGGACAAGGCTGTTTTACTCCTCCCTCCATAACCCTCTTAGACTTAATCCCGTCTTTAATGCCGCTTGGAAGGGGGCTTTGAACGGCTGTGCAGCCTAACTGGCTCTGACCTCTCCGGCTGCTCTCTCATGCCCATTTGGAGAACTCCGACTTTCAAAGAGATAACAGAAGCCCGGCAAATCCTCGCTGGGAAGCTAAAGCGATTGTCACACTTTAGGGGAAGTTTACTCGGAAAGCAAACTTAGAACAGCTTCCTGGCCCCAGCCGGGGGGGGTCCCTGTGCTGGGAGGGCATGGGGGGACACACCGAGCGGCTTTGGGTGATGCCTCGGGATGAAGCGGGTGAGGGATGCTATCGCCTTCACCAGGGTGGGATGCTCCTGGCTCTCTGGACCCATCTGTGATGCCCCCAAAGCAGCACCCATCCCCAGTATAACACAGCAGTGAGCTCCGAAACACCCCACTATCCCCTCCATTGCTAAGAGCACCCCATCCTTGGCTGCTCTCCTCCAAACCGCAGGAGCAGCATCCCAGGGTAAACCCTCCTCCCTGCAGCCCCATGAGGTCCCCGGCAGCCCCGGGAATCGACACCTCTCTGTTCCGCTTTAAATTAATCAAATCCAGAGTCCCTCTATTAATACTGCGGTGGGAATTAAAATCATGCAACGCATTAAAGATGTAATTTAAAATTAATAACTCATAATTATTTATCATGGCGTATCAGCGGGGCTATGAATTTTCCCTTCTCACCCGGCATTCATTTCCTTCCCTTCCCTCCTTCTTGAGCCTCTAATAGCTGCCGGACCATTATGAATATCTGCGAGTGATTTTTTGGGAGATGCTTAAGATATAACATGCTTAATTCTTTATTTCCCTCACCATATGCGTGTCTTGGGGAGGAAAAAGCCTTCTCTGTGCTGAAAACAAGGTGGATGCTGAGCCTGGGGTGCCGCTAAGGGCTGAAATGAGGGTGCGGGTATTGCCATGTGCTGATGGCGTTGGAGGAGCCTTTGCACCCAGCCGTGCTCAGCCCCAGCGGCTGTGGAAAGCCTGGGGAAGGCCTCAGGAATGAGGGTTTTCCATCTCCACCCTGCTTTGGATGAGTGGGGGATCGCCGGGAGCTCGCTGCTGCCCTTCCCCACCAATGCTTTGGGGGGAAGCATAATGAAGTGCAAGATGGATTCATCCCTGCTGGCCGTTCTCCACCGTGCCAAAGGGGGAAACTCGACCATTTTATAGGGAAAACATGGAGAAAGCAGCAGCAAAATTGAGGTGGGAGGAAGAGAGGGAAGCCCAGTGTCCCTGCCAGCACCGCGCCGGTCCCGCACTCCCCTGCCTCCATCAGCGAGGAGGCACCACATCCCAACACGTCCTCCATCACATCCCAAACAGCGGCCGGTGGGAGCTCATAGGAAGGGGAAGGAAAAGAGAGGCAGGAGCAGCTCTGTCCCTTTAAATATAAATAAATAGATAAAGAGTGAAGAAATGCAATAAGTGTATGCAAATGTGCGGAGCTGAACATCGCTGTCTGTGAAACAGATGAGGGAGAAAGCGCTTGAAGCTAGAGAGGAACGAGGCAGCCAGAGCTGACCCCGGGGTTAATAATTTTTACTTCTCCATCTCATTCCCTCCATAAAAAAAAACACGCAAGGAGAGGAGAGAGGAAAGAGGCGGCGCAGGAGGGAAAGGCTGGGATTGGGGAGCCGCAGCCAGGGGGGTCAGCACCCATGGATGGAGCTGATGTGGTGCAGGGCTGAGCCCTGGTGCTGAGCAGGAGGCATCGCACCAGGAGGTGCAAACGCCGGCAGGGATGCAGGTTCCAGCTCTCCTCTGGGTGAGGGTGGCCATTGGGAATGAAACATCCCATTAAATACTCCAGATGCGGTGGCTGTAGCAAAGCTGCCGCATCCCATGTGGCCTGGTTTGGCAGATGCGGGTGGTGATGGAGGGGAAAGGCTGCAGCATCCCCTCAGTGCAGTGCCAAAAGCTCTGCTGGGAAAGGTTTCTTTCCCCTCCAATCAACAGTTCCTCATGGAAACCCCAAATTCCCACCAGCTTCAGCATCCTGCATCCCGCGGCGCCCGCATGTGCTGCACCCAAAGGTGCCCTCAAAAGTGGATGCACCGAAGACGATAAAGCCCTGATGTATTTATGGATGGAAATATTCCTTAGCCCCCATCAGTATTCCCCAACCAACCAGTCTGGCTGCTGTCTAAATGAAGCCTTAACCTTTGCTGTGGTGCCTGGAAAGCCCAAGAGGGTGCTGCCATGTTTGCTGACCTGCAGCTGGCTTTGCCCATTAACCAAACCAACACCCCTCGTTTCTTTCCAACCCAGGCTCGGTTTTAGCTCCAAACCCCCTAAAACTCCTCCCTGGGTGCAGGTGGATTTCCCCATATGACTATTTCTAAGCTCGGCTGTATCCAGCAACCATCACATCTCCAAGTGTTTGGAAGTACCCGCTCAGTGCCTTTTCCACATTACACAGGACCCTACTCACATAATGAACTAAAGGAAATGCCCTTTCAGACCCCAGATAAAGCCAAAACCTCACCTGCTGCTGCAGATGGGGGTGGAAGTCTCAGCAAACGAGATCCCAAACACATCTCCCCCTTTCACATCCTGAGACAGACCCTGTGGGGAGGCTGTGGGGTGCTCTGGGTCTTGCTGCCTTCTGCGGGTGCTCCCAAGGCTCCCGTCATTGGGTGAAGCCCACACATCATCAGCAGGGGCAGAGCCTCCAGATGATGCTTGGCTCTCACTTGGCTGTCCCCTGTCTCTGCGGCCCCTCAAAGGCCTTGTCACCACCAGCCCTCCTCACCTGCCTGCTGAAGGCAGCATCCTTGCTTGCATAAGCCTGAATCCTGCCCTGCATCCATCACATGTAAGCCTGCATCCCACTCTGCATGCCTCACATGTAAGCCTGTGTCCCACACTGCATCCCTCACATGGAAGCCTGCATCCTACCCTGCATCCCTCCTTGCATCCCTCCCATGCATGCCTATATACCACCCTGCATCCCTCCCATACAAGTCTGCATCCTACCTTGCACCCCTCATATGGAAGCCCGTGTCCTACCCTGCATCCCTCCTTGTATCCCTCCCATGCAAGCCTGCATTCTACCCTGCATCCCACCCTACATCCCTCCCGTGCAAGTCTGCATCCTACCCTGCATCCCTCACATGGAAGCCTGCATCCTACCCTGCATCCCTCCTTGTATCCCTCCCATGCAAGCCTGCATCCTACCCTACATCCCTCCCATGCATGCTTATATACCACCCTGCATCCCTCCCATGCAAGCCTGCATTCCTCAACCCTTCACCACATCCCTCCCTGCATCCCCTCCCCAGGCATCCTCCCCTCACCATTCTGCACCCCCCTCAACCTCACCCCGACCCAGCCCAAACCCCTCACAGCCCCACTCCCCCTATGCCCCACTCCCGTCCCGCTTGGCTGCTCCTGTGACCCAGCGACCATCACCGCGGTGTCGCGCCGGCGATGCTCGGGGCCGCGCCGAGGAAGCGCCTCCTCTCCCCCCCCATGCTCAGGCGCTAAATGGAAGCGGCAGATCGATCCCGAGTGTGCCAAACTGACACGGAGGCTCATTAGGGGTTAGTTTTCATCCTCCTGCTCCCTGGCAGCCTTCACATTATCCCATAAAATTTATTTACTATTCCATGAATACATAAGCAGCAGGCAAACGCCGGCTTTTTATATATTTACACTGTATATATTTCACGGGAGAGTTATGTATGTCTCTGAGGCAGAGTGGAGGGAGCGAGAGGGGAAGCAGGAGCAGAAGGAGAAAGCAGCTGTGAGGGAAGGAGGAAAGGAAACCATGGGGGGAAGGATGGGGATGGAGCACGCTCCGCTGCTGGTGCGGGGCAGGAGAGGTGGCAGGAAGAAGGAAGCAGCTCGGAGCATCCCTCACCGCAGCCCATGGAGCTGCCCGGAAACCCCGCTGGAGCTGGGGAGACCAGGATGTGGGGCGCAGGGAGGGTGAGCCGAGAGCACGGTGAGGGCTGTGCTGGGGCTGTGTGATGCCGCTGGACACTTGGGTACCCCCCCAGCCCCAAAACCCCATTTCCCCCAGCGATGGAGTGGGACTGTGCTGGTGTCTGTTGTGCAATGGGGCTGGAGCATCACCCCGCAGTGATTCCCAAACTGACCTGGAGGCCACGGTGAGGGGCTCATGCCTGCACCAGGATCCATCGCATGAAAGGATCATCAAGCCTGAGCTGCAGTGAGGCTGCGCTGGATGGATGGGGTGGAATTCACTTCAACAGCTGGCTCCTGCTCGCTCCTAAACACACTCCATATTCAGAAATCACTTCATTTTGAGCATATCAAAGTCCGGTGCCTGTGGAGATGAGCATGGTTTGGGTTTTGGGGTGAGGGGGAGAAGGGAGAAACAGGACACAGAGAACTTCATCCCTAAGGCTTTGCCTTGTAAGACCACGTATTCCCTTAAAACCTAGCTGTGGCGTTGCTGTTGACCCCACAAAGCACAATTGGAGTGATCTCAATCTCATATGGTTTCTCCCTCATTTGCTCCCCAACCGAGCTGATGCTATGATTCTATGCTCGGCCTGGCCAGAGGAGGAAGATCTGACTGCCTCCCCACGTGGGTTGGCTCCATGACACTCGGCTATTGGGATGCTCCCGATGTCAGTGCTGCCAAACCCCAGTTCAGAGAGGGGGAAATAACCTCTGGTTCTAGCTGAAATTGGTCAATTTAACTTCTGAGGAATACACTTGGAGGATCCTGGCTCCATTCATCGCTCTTCCTAAGCCAGCTGCAATACGTGGGTTCCCATCCTGCACAGGACCAGGGGACCACAGCTTCCTGCAGAAGGCAGGAGCACGACTCAGCCGCCTCCATTCCAGCAGGATGGGATGTGGCGGATTGAAAGCCAAAGCGAGGGGAGCACCAGGAGCACAACGCAATAGGTGGCATCCGCACAAATCTGTTCCTGGGGCTCAATCCCAGCCTGGTTTGGGTTGGAAGGGACCTTAAAGCCCAACCAGCCCCAACCCCTGCCACGGGCAGGGACCCCTTCCACTGGAGCAGCTTGCTCCAAGCCCCTGTGTCCAACCTGGCCTTGAGCACTGCCAGGGATGGGGCAGCCACAGCTTCTCTGGGCACCCTGTGCCAGCGCCTCAGCACCCTCACAGGGAGGAGCTTCTGCCTAAGAGCTCAGCTCAGTCTCCCCTCAGGCAGGTTCAAGCCATTCCCCTTGGCCTGTCCCTACAGGCCCTTGTCCCAAGCCCCTCTCCAGGTTTCCTGCAGCCCCTTTAGGCACTGGAGCTGCTCTCAGGTCTCCCCTTCAGGAGCCTTCTCTTCTCCAGGCTGCCCCAGCCCAGCTCTCTCAGCCTGGCTCCAGAGCAGAGCTGCTCCAGCCCTCGCAGCATCCCCATGGCCTCCTCTGGACCACATTCAGTTTAATTCCCCTTTTAGCATGAGCAGAAGAGCCAGGTCCCCCATCACCTGGAGCGGTGCCCACCCATCCGCACCAGAACTGAGCCTGTATCTTTGCCTACAGTTGTATCTGGTGAAGCCATCAAAGGATCTTCTCCCCCCACATAGCTACCTGCCACCCTCAAAGCTACAGAAGCACCTTTTAAGGCCTTTCCACATCCACCGGATTTGGCTGATGGTTGGTCAATGGGCTCAGAAGAGGATGTTGGGAAGGGGACAGACCCATCCCTTGGGAAGCCAGCTAGAGAAGAGCAAAGATCCTCATTTCCAGAGTGAATGTAAGGGGAAAAAAAAAGACCAGGAAAGAAGCAAGCAGCTTGATGGTGTTCATTTTAACTGTTCAGCCACTTGTAGCCTGATGCCATTAGAGAAAATAAACAGACAAGAGCCACTCGAATGGTACGTGCAAAGAGGAGATGGGAACAGAGACAAAACAAGTGCTGGAAGACAGAAGGAGGCACTATGGCTTGGAAGGAAAGCAAAGAACCAGGGTGATGCTGCTGCTGCCTCAGCTCCTTGCCAGCCCCAAGCTCCCATAAAACCCCCTTTAAAAGGCTGGGTGGGCTGAAGCCATTCACGCTCTGCCCAACTTCCATCCATTGCATGGCCATGTCACCCCTGTCACCTCCAGGTAGAGCGGGAGGGATCAGGGCTCGATCCTGCTGCTGTCAAAGCATCCCTGAGCTCCTGGCACTTGATGCTGGTGCCAGCGATGGATGAGGGGGTTTGACACGGCCGGCACCATCCCTGCAAACACCGCTTGATACCTCCCAGAGCGCAGCCATTTATACACTGTGATAGATGCTGCTATCAAAGGGGGGGGGGGGCTGCAGCTCCTGCACCCCCTCCCTGTGCTGGGAACTGGTGTAAATGCGGCTAAACAGCTTCACTAACCTCTGCTTTATGATGCCCAGGCTTCCCTGAGCCCCGTGCCGTGCCGTGACCTCAGTCTCTGTGCGCAGGGAAAACCAGGGGGGAGATGCTAAGCGATATTCCTCACCTGGGGATCGTGAAGCAGTAGCAAAGTGCAGTTATCCCAACACACCTTGCATGGATGGGGTGGGTTTTGGAGGCTTCCCGTTCCCCTTGGCACAACCAAGCAGCCAACCCCCCCCTCTGTGCCACCCCTCAGCATCCCATTGCCTGCAGCAGCATCAGTGCCTGGTGATCCTCCTGCTTATGAAACCACTGGTCCCAGCTCCTGATGCCAATTACGAGGGATGGGGCTTCACACCCCTCAGTATTACACCTTCCTCACGCACACAGCAGGACCCAGCAGCTCTGCTGCAGAGGCAGCAGCAGCAGCACGGAGCCATCTCCTGGTTTCCTATGGAGAAATGAAGGTATTTCTTGTCTCAAGCTGCGAGACGACGGCACAAATGGGTTTCTTCTTTGCAAGACACCCACTTTCTCCCCTCCTCCCCACCCTGCATCTCCCTCCCACCCAGCGACAGCAGCCCTGGGTCAATCCCCATCACACTGTGATGCTGCGCAATGCTCTTCAAGCACCACCTAGCCCAAACCTGGGCTCCCGCGCTGCATATTCATGAGTGAGGGGGAGATTGGAGCAAAAGGCCTGGACCAGCAGCTGTGTGGGAAGGGGATGACAGAACAGGAGAGAAGGGAAGGGATGGAGAGGAATTGCAGGGGGGATGCTAGCAGCAGAGGGTCAGAGCAAGCAGCACAAGGTGAGGGTGGAGAAAGCCCCATCTGAATGGCGAAGCACTGAGGCTGCTGGCAAGGGGTGACTGGAAGAGGACTTGGTCCCATCTGGTCCCCTCGTGTCACACTGTCCCTCCTCCGGTGCTCTCTGGCTGCCATGTGCTCCTGACAGGCTGCAGCACTATTGATGCCATTTGCTTTCTGCCCTGGAGGCTTTTTTGGTGATGGAAGATGCCTCTGTTAATACAAGGGAAAGCAGCAAATGTCTGGAGATCTAAAAAAGAGAGGGCTCAAGAGATTGATTTGGCCACTGTCGCTTTTGCTGCTGGGGGTGCGGAAAAGGGTTAAAGCACAGGTTTCCTTTCTGGGAAAACCGGCATCCACATGGCAGCAGAAGTGGATCAGCTGGTGTGAAGCCACTCCGCTTGGTCCCCGCATTGCCTCCCTCCTGCCATCCCTCCTCTCTGCACTGCCCATGGCTGTGAGGGAGGGAACAAAGGGGGAACAGGGTTGGTTCCTCCTCCCAGAGGGGGGTGAGAAGGAGCAAAGCCTGGGCAGGGGGGTCACAGGGCCTGGGGATGCAATCCCAGGCAGAGATGGTCCAGCCTCTGCCAGCCACTGGCTCCAGCAGCAGCAATCAGCTCCTGGACCTTGATCACAGCCCCTTCGGGACCCTTCATGTCAAGCAAACCCTCTCCTGGAACATCCCCATTGGCCTCCAATGGCATTGCTCTTGGGTCCTGTCCCAGCACTTGGACTGGATTTGGCTCAGTGTTGAACCAGAGGGGCTCAAGATACAAGCTCCCAGAAAGCCGTGATGCCAGGAGAAGTGACACCAGGCATCATCCCTCAGCCCTCCCGGACAGCCTTAGCAAACACCCCAACCATCAGCTGCAAAGGCAGCTTTTCCCCTCACCATGCCCGTGCTGGAGAAGAAGGAGCAGAGGGAGGTGATGGGGCTGCCTCTCCCCAGCCTGAGGTGGCCTTTCCCATGGAGGGATGCACCAGACATGGGTGGGCATCTGAAACACCAAACTTGAAAGGAAAGGGAAAAGGAAAGGAAAAGGAAAGGGAAAGGAAAAGGAAAGGAAAAGGAAAGGAAAAGGAAGGAAAAGGAAAGGAAAAGGAAAGGAAAAGGAAAGGAAAAGGAAAGGAAAAGGAAAGGAAAAGGAAAGGAAAAGGAAAGGAAAAGGAAAGGAAAAGGAAAGGAAAAGGAAAGGAAAAGGAAAGGAAAAGGAAAGGAAAAGGAAAGGAAAAGGAAAGGAAAAGGAAAGGAAAAGGAAAGGAAAAGGAAAGGAAAAGGAAAGGAAAAGGAAAGGAAAGGAAAGGAAAAGGAAAGAAAAGGAAAGGAAACCAATGCTCCCAGGAATGCTGAAGAGGCTCCTGTGACACTGCTGCTGGAACTAGAAACGTTTGCCAGGAATACCTTGTCTTTCATCAGACACAGCAATGTATTCACTTTCATGCCCCTTCTGTACCTATCTTTATTACCCTGGGCCACTTCAGCTCAGGAGCCTGCTCCTCAGTGCCTTGCCAGGGGGGTCCAGAGGGATCAGGGGCTGGTGCAGGGACAGGGTGAGCCCTGAAACCAAAGTGGTGCATGAGAACAGCATCACGGAGCTGTGCTTCAAGTGCCTCAAAGCTTGGTGGTGGGCCCACTGGAGGAGAAGTTTAATTCTCTTCCAATCCAAACCAAACCCAGTTCCTTTTTCCTCCTGGCCCCTTCTAAATGGTGAATCCATTTCTGCCAAGGGCATTCCCAGGGAGAGCTGGTGGCTTGCACGGTGAGCAACAGGGACCAGGGAGAACACCCTCCCGAGGGATTCTGTCATCACTTCTTATAGGCACATAGCTGCATTTTGGGCAATGCACAACCAAGAGCTCCCCCCTTCAGCTATCAAAGCCACTCCTGACACTTGCCATGCTATCCCTTGGGACATGGGCTGAAGTCTTCCCCATCAGGGCATGGACCTGGGCTCCACCAGCACAGCGAGGCACTGACCATCAGCCTTCCTCTCCCCACTGAGAGGTATCACGGCCTGTGGGGAGGACAGGAAGGGTATCCCAAGGCCCATGAGCTCCTGCCCATCACATCCTCACCACGAGAGACAGAGGAGCTCTGGCCACGCTGTTTGTGATGTGCTACTGCAGCTCCAATGGAACTGGAGGCTGGAAATCCTGCACTTCAAGTGTGCTCATGAAGGAGGCTGATGCCGCAGGAGGAACCAGCTAAAGCAGCCTGGAGATGCTGCACCAGGGCTCATGACCTCATGCGTGTCAGCGACTCACTTGTCACTCCTCTCTCACAACACAGGATGGGATGGAGAGCAGGAGATGTGCTTGAAAACAGGGAGACACCACTGGCAGGGGGCACAGCCCTGCTCCAGCAAACCACAGCTTCAGGAGCCGGAGGGCACAGAAGAGCATCCCTGTGTCTGTGCCGGCCACCGCATCCAGCACCAGGGCAGGAGATCCTGGTCCTGTCCTCCTGCCCAGCCCGGCTCCAGGGGCAAGGCAAAGCAAAAGCCTCCTGCGATACCTGGGAATGGCTGGGGCCAAAGCAACTGCATCAGCACTGACTGAAGGGGCAGGAGGAGTCACCATCACGAGGAGCTCCTGCGGTGTGAGTGAAATCCTCCCATTAACCGAGCCCCATCCAGCTGCAGGGCAAACTGTCTGTGATTACCCCTATTCACTGTGGCTTGATTTGGAGGGAGGGAAGAGAGGAGAGACGTTTCCAAACACCATCGAGGGGGAATCTCAAGATCTAAGTGTCAGGTTGGTTCTCTGCAGGGATTGATGGGTGGCTCTTGACCCTGCATGGAGGAGGGAACAGCTCCTCTCCTGGGCGCCTTGTGCCTGCTTCTGCTCCTGGTGAGGGGATACCCAGGTTGCCCATCGGGCAGCACATGGCCAACTACAGCAGGGGAAGAGGGATGCACAAGGCATTCCTGAGCCTGCAGAGCACTGGGATAGTCGCCATTGGAGAGGCAGGGCCTGAGCATCCCCCACCACCACCATCATGGACCCAAACCCTTGGACTGGAGCCAGAGGTTTCCCTGCCTGTCCCACTGCTCCTGCTCTGGATGGAGGCACTGACTGCCAAGTGAGCATCAGGACCCCCACTTTGCAACCAGCCCCTATTATAACACACACAGAGCACATCCCCAAGCCCCACAAGCCTCCCAGGGCTGGACATCAGCAAAGGCCATCCCAGAGCCCTGCACATCTCCACTGGGGCAATGCAAAAGGATGACCAGCCTGCTGGGTGCCCACTGCCAGTCAGAGCTACCCCATCACTTGGATTAATCCCAGTCAATCCCAGCACTGATTTAAAAGCACCACATTGGTCTCCATCCTCAGCATCCTCACATCAGCTCATTGAAGCCAGCAAAGCCCCAGCAAGCCAAAGGTTGGTATTGGGCTCCCCAGACCCACTTTGCTGCTGCCCAACCACCTCCAGGCTGGGTTTGGAGCCCTGCAGCAGCTCAAAGCAGTGTGCACAGGGTGACACCTTCCCCAGACGTGCCCCTGACAAGCCCATTCCTGCAGCGTGTTTGCACTTCCAGCATGTGCCAATTAAAGGGGTGTCACTGCCAGCACCCAGCTGGGGCGCAGAGCCGGCTCCAACCCAGTGAGGAACAGCATCGCTCTGCCCTTGGGTACTCAGGGCAGCAAACAGGGATCTGGTTGCAGCTTCCAAACCCCATTCCATTTGCAGATGTAGAGCTATGGAAGGTGGGGAGGACTCTCCAGCTGAGCAGGGTTCCTGTGGTCCCCATCCATCCCAGGCTCTGTAGCTGTACACGAGCACAGGACCAGTGATTTCGCTGTTTGTTTAAGGAGTACCTCAACATCACTCTGTAACAGTCACCAAATAAACCAGGGAAGCCAGCAATGAGCAATGCCACAGACACAGCAGATGTTCAGCAGTGATGGTACCTACCAAAACCACCCAGAGTGTCAAGGAGCATCTTCCAGCCACCAAGCTGAGCCCTGAGCATCCCTCACCCCAGCTACCACCACCAAGGGACCTGCAGATCCCAAACCGGATTCACTCTGCAACACTTCTCTTCCTACCCAGCTCATCCTGTAGTCATTCAGAGCCCAGCGGGAGGAGATGGAAAACCTACACCAAAGCTTGCTCATTACATGCAAGACCCATGACCCCTTTGGTTGAAATCTTCACCCAAACCAATGGGCAACCCTGGTTTGATTTACAAGGGTGATGACAACCATGAAACAGAACCTGGAGTTAGAATATTCATGACCAAGCCACACACTGAGTGGTCAGGAAAGGTTTGTTGAATACATTCAAAGAATTAATACATAGGAGAACATTGCAATTCCCTCTTTGCTCGTCCACAAACAGAGAGAAGATAAATTCATTAGATTAATATTTGTTGAGACTTATTAGTTTAGCTCTAATTTCGGGATCAGATGGCATGTTCTGGAAGCTGAGAAGCAAGCTCTAAAGATTCATTGAGCCTAAAGCATGGCATTAAAGAGCAATTGAAATCCTTGCCAAGAACAGAGCCCGTGCTAGCTGCTGCTCTTAACACCATTCTCCCACCGCCTGGGACATCAGCCCCTTTCCTTCCTCACTCAGGGCTCAGGCTTGGTGATACTGAAGCAAAGAAGCGGCTCCTTCAGCTGACCCATTGGAAGGATGCTCAGCAGAGCAATGAGTACTGGATCCCTCCCCAAGCACATGGCAAAGCACCTCCATGCTCAGCTGGTGAAGCCATTCCCCAGCTTCTGCCACCCTGCAGCACTTGAACTAGCAGATGGCAATCAAGTCCCCACCAGTGCAACCAAGCCATGTCCTGTGGGCAAACAGCAATAGCAAAGCAGCACAATTGCCTTCTCCAAGGAGTCAGCCTCCCTGAGCAGGGCTGCCTCCCAGTTTTGATGGTGGCCTCTCTGTGCATCACTCGTTAAGACCTCAAGAACAAGGTCCAGATGCTTTTACATCATCACCTGATGGAATTGGATGAGCAAGACTGGGCTCATCTGAGAGCCAGTGTGAACCGCAACCCCTTTGCAGCAGAAGGCTGCAGCAAAGCAAGGATCTTGCACCCGAGTTGAGACTTCCCTGCATTTCATTACCACCACTCATCCAATGAGCCCAGGAACTGCAGCTTTGGCATGACAGGAACACGAACCATGTGGCTGACCCCATCGCAATCTCCACTGCTCCATGCGTGAAGTCCTCCATGCCCCCGGAGCCAGGCACACACACTCCATCACAGGGAAGACTTTGTGCAGCAAAGACGACTTCACTGCATGCACCAAGGAGCTGGGAAGAGCAAGAAACACCCAGTGTAGAGTTGTCCATCAAGATCCAAACAGCTTCTCTAAATGGGCCTGGATGGTGGAGAGCTTACCTGCGCCACGGTGGGGAGACCCTGGACCCATCCCTGAAGCCAACCTGGGATGACACCCCACTTGGAGCTAGTAACACGCTTCATTCCCTGCTCCGTAAGGAAACTTTCCGGGGAGGCACAATTGATTCTCAAGTGCTATTATCTCAATTAGAGCACTGGAAAAGCCGAGGGCCACATTCTCAGCTGGTGGAAGCCATGGGAAGACCTCAGCGTCCCCACACCAGCTCAGGGGCAAAGAAAACCCATTCAGGTGATGCTGTTAAGATACCAGCTCCCTCCCTAGGGCTCGCACGAGGCATCTTCCTCTCCCTGGCCGTGTTTGGCCTCAAGCTCCCTCTTCTCCCGGCTGGGCAGGTCAGAGCCCTCTGCAGCGGGGAGGGCAGGAGCATCACCCCAAGGGGTGACCCCCTCATCCCATGCCCGCGCTGCTCAGGGCTGATGTGGGCCCAGGCAGCTGGCGGGGGGTGACCCCCGCAGGTCCCCGCGCTGACAAAAGGCCTCTCTGCTCTCCGCCTAAATGATTTAAATTCTAATCAAACATCATTTATAGCACATCTCGGAGCCGTCTCCCGGGAGCTGGTCCCACGTGAGCCGTTGCCAGGGCAACCGGGGGGTCTCATTTCAGAAATGTCAGATTGCATTATTGTCTTCACACTTCTCTGATAACCCGGTGTCTCTCCTGCCACCGCCACCACCACCACCAACCCCCCCTTCCCAGGCATTCCCCTCCCTTCCTGCCTCACCATCCCGCTCCCGGGAGGAAATCGCTGGCTCCGGTTCATTCCCGTCCTTCCCGTTGGGCTCCATTGCCTGGTCTGTGTTGGGTTATTTGGGATGGAGAGGAAAAGGAGGGTTTGGTTTGTGTTGACTGTGGTGGGGTGGAAGGGGAGATGCTGTCATCATCTTCTCTTCTGCATCCTCTGGTGGTACCCGGCATTCCAGGTTGCCACGGGGATGTAGAGTGTTGTCATCCCCCATAAGGGGACAAGGGTGGACACAGTTCAGAGCAAGCTTGGCTGTCTACCCAGGTGAGCCCCACTCACCATGGCAAGGGTGAGCACTGCAGCCCATGGACACCTTCTGGAGATGTGCTCCACAGTGTTCCCCTTGGAGATCATTACCTTGATGGTGGCAACTCAAAGCCATCATCCTGTGCTGCAAGAGCTGCCCTTGGGTCAGTTGGTAAAGAAGCAGCACATGGAAGAAGAGCACAGGAAAACTGCTGGTCTAAGGTAGCTTCCAGCTTCCTCAGATCCACACTACACGATGATCCTGGACAAGTTCTTCCAACCAACCTTGCTTCCAGCAGAGCTATGGAGCCCAGGCCAACACTCGCTTCATTACTGCCTTGTAACATAACATACAGCAACCACTTGACCATGACCTACAAACCACCCAGGGCAGACCCCTCCTGCCCCTTGCATAGCACCATGTGGGAGCAGGCTGAAGCAGTTGGATGTCATCAAATCATCTAAGGTCACAACCACATTGAGCCAAGTGCCTGTATGACAGTCAGGTAAAGCAACCACCAACAGGCAAGGAGAAGCACGGACACCCCGTCCAGCATGAGCCATCCCTCCCCAACTCAGTACCTTCTCCTTGACATGGTGGTCCATCCTCATCCTCATCCTCATCCTCATCCTCATCCTCATCCTCATCCTCATCCTCATCCTCATCCTCATCCTCATCCTCATCCTCATCCTCATCGCTGCCATCACAACCAGCACATACTGCTTCTCCTTGGAACAACTCGATTCAATCCCAGGAGCCTATATAAGTCCCCTCATTCCCTCATCTCCTGAAGGCATCTCCAACTCATTGCAGTCAGCTGTGCTGCTTTGGTCCTCCTCCAAGTTGTGTCTACCCTTAAGGCCCACCTCCACCTGCCCTGAGGTCCTTCCCTCCAGCTCCCAAAGGACGGTGCATTGACACCATGGTTGGCTGATGAATCTTGCATGGATCCTGCACAGCTACAGCTGCCATATGCCAGCAAGGACTGCACACGGAGCTGCTGGGAATAATGTCCTGGGGGAAACCAGTCCTGTTTCCAGGGCTGGGAAACAGGAGCCAGTGATGGTCCATGACCCTGGGCCATAAGTGGGGTGCTTTATGATTCCCCTGCTGTGATTTAGGGGGCACTGGGGGGGGATAAGCTGTGCCCAGGGTTGGATTTCAGGCTGTTTCCTGATGTGAGGGCACAAACAGCGCCTGCCTGTCTCACACCATCCCAACACCCCCAATTCCCTCCTAACCCCATTTTCCTGCATCCCACCCGAAGGTGATGGAGGTGGCCCCCAAGAGCCGGTGCCATCCCAGCCGCCGGCATGAGCCCTCTGTGCTGTCCCACATCCCTTCCTCCATCCCTCCCTCCATCCATCTGGAGGGCTCCTCGGCTGTCTGATAAACCCCCTAATGAACCTCCCAACACCGCCTCTTCCCAAAGAACAAACCAGCCCTGGCCCAGGCGGTTAATATTGAACTGAATAAGGGCCATAAATATGGAAAATGGGACTTTTAATTAAATAAGCAGCTTTTAAAAGGGCCCTTGGGCCAAGGAGACTTTTGTTTAAATATGATTGATTTGACATGTCCTTTCCCTCCCGCTTTCCCTCGTGCTCTCCCTCTCCTGTTCAGTGCAGGGATGGGAAGCAGGTTGGTGCAGTGTGGTCCTGCTGTGGGACCCACTGCCCCAAACTCTGGCTGTAGCCTCCAGGACACAGGTTTGGGAGTGCTTGGGGGGACACCCAGGGCAGGGTCAGCCCTTCAGCTCATTGCAACTCATCCGATTTGAAGCTCCAAATCAGAGTGGGTTTCCCCCGGCTGCCTTTACCCATCACAGCAGGATGCGGCCTCTCCCATCCACAGAACTATGTGGTTTTCCCTATGTAGCATCCCTTATAGAGGTGATGGAAGGGAAACTGAGGCAGAGAGCAGGGGAAAGGAATCACCCAGTGCTTCAGTGCTGCATCCCCCCTCATTTCAGCACAGAGGCTTCAGCTGCAAACATGCACTAAACCACATCTTAATGGCTTTGCTGTTCTTTGGCATTCAGGGGTTACTCGCTGTAGCAAGTGGCACTAATTACTTCTTACTTACCCATGCGTTGCAGTGTGATGGGAGCAAGGGGTTTATGGAATGCTATGGGCTGCCGGTGGCACTAGGACCTTTCCAGGCCTGGGAAGACCCTGGGGATGTGTTGGGATGCAGGTGGCCCTGCCTGGACCCATTCCCCCACCCAGAGCATCTCCAGGCCATCAGACTCTACAAGGAACAGGAGTGGGGTGAAGTAACGGGAGGCTGATGGTCAGAAATTATTGGGAAAAGATGGAAGACTGGGAAAAAGACCAAGCAGGATCATCGCTACATCACCAGGACTGTGCCCACATCTGCAGAACAGGATGCAGCATCCATTCCCTGCTTGGACAGGGTGCAGAGAAGCTGGAAAAGGTCCTGAGAGCAAGAAGAGATGTCCCCAGAGTGAATGGCTTTGGGCTGAAGGACAGCTACAGACCAGAACAGGCAGCCCAGAAGGGCTGGAGGCTGGTCCCAACCTGGGGAATACTGCAGCAAGGGCTGCTCTCAGCTGCTTCCTTTTCTCTATTTCCCACCCATCCATCCCCTGCTGATGCTACAGGCCTCGAGCTCCCTTTGCTCAGTGCAGCCATGGCAGGTTTCAGCTGAGAGCACACAGGTCATTATCACAACCAGCTTGCAAGAAGCAAAGCGTTCCCTAGACCTGGACCTGTTGCTTTGATGGGATTTCATGAGTGAAGATGTGGAGATGGCAGGGAAAAAACGGGAACACTGACTTGGAAAAGAGCAGGTTGGGCTCTGCATCACACCTCTGTGTCCTCAGGCATCAAAATGCCCAGAAGGATGGTGTCCTCAGTGTGGAATCAGATTGTGCTGCTGGTGGGGCATCACTAGACCAGGTTGCTCCAAGCCCCAAAGGACATCACTCCTCCGAGTCCTGCTGATCCCTGTGGATGCTGATGCCGAGGGGTCCCAAGAAATCCCCCACCAAACCCCAGCCCGGCCCAAGTGAAGTCCTCACCCCCACCAGCCTCAGCAGCATTTTTGTGCATCCAGGCTCAAATTCAGCTCCCATGGGCAAAACAAGTGGCACAGAAGCGGGCGATGCATCACCTCGGGCGGTCTGACACCACAACGGGGCTGCTCTTGGGGCCAGGAGGCAGAAGGCAGCGCTGGCCATGGCAGTGCAGAGATAGAGATTCCTTTTCTTTTAAAGGGATGTGATTCTCCAAAAGAGAAAAAAAAAGGGGGGAAAAAAGGGCCAGTGTTTGCAGCCAACACGTGTAATCTGTTGCAGCCCTTGTCAGACAAAACAGTTTTGCCGCAAGACAGCGATTCCCAGAGGGGAAAGGGGCGAAGTGAAAATACTTTATCAGCTCTGTACATATGTAAAGCGGTACCCTGGTTGCAAAGCAAAGCCTCTTTCCCTTTGAAAAGCTGGGAAGGGAGAGCCGGGAGGCGACTGCCTGAGAGCAGGGACAGGAATGACAGAGGCACAAAGCGGAATGCGGCAAAGCCCAGGCCTCCCTCCTAAAGCAGGCTTATCTCCCCATCAGAGCAAAGAAACTGCCTCGCCGTGGGGACTGGCTCTTAAACAAACGGATCCAAACAAACCTGGGATGTGGCTCCGGTTGGGAAACTTCAAATACACCCGAGGTTTTTAATGTACAGAAATATCACGTTAAGAGCAGGTTGTGCCAGAGCCCCTGGGGTCAGCGGGGGAAGCATCCACTGCCCCACGTAGGGTGGTTTCTGAGATGAGGGGAATTCACATCCCTGCCTTGATTTAAGCAGTGATCCTCAGGCAGGAGCCGCCAGCAGCAAGGGCTCTTCCTCCTGCTCTGAATTCAAGGTCTGTTTAAAAGGCTGGGAATACCACGACCTGGATGCATAGCGTAAATCATCCCTTGGGTCCATTGGAGTGGACGCTGGTGGCAACAAGTGTGCTGGCTGCTGGGTCTGCAGTGGAGGCTTCTCCATCCATCCATCAGCGAGAGGCCTAGGAAGATGGAAGCATAAAATGAGTGTCATGTTAGCAGCTCCCTGTCCCCATTAGTGAGACACAGAGTGGGACCTGAGCTGCTGCTGCCAGGCTTGGGGGGGACACAAAGTGCCTGGCTCCATCCCGGGCACAGCCGGTAGGATGGAGAGCACAGGGAAGGGATGAGATGCCATGAATACGGACACACAGGGGTAGGAGGGAGGTAAGAAACAGGATGGGGGCAGGAATGGGAGAAAGGAAAGGAGAAGAAAGGGAAGTAGCAGAGGCGATGTGGGGGGAGAGGGAAGGAGCAGGCATGCGTGTGCCCATCTGGGCGATGCATCACATTGAAATTGTCCTGCATTAAAAATTCACCAGCCAGTGAATTTCCAAGGGATTTGTAGTAATTAGATGACAAAATGCTGGCAAATCTCAGGCTTGCCAAAGATGTTACTCAGGGGTCAAAGACTCGACACTTTTGGCTGGGTAATTTGTAAGTGTCAATCACACTCAGCCATCAGAGAGAAAGGAGAGATCTAAGGGCTGAATCCTAACGAAGTCCAAGGCTCCTGCCTGCGTTGCCCCTGTCACCCTCCCTGTGGCCACGCTCAGCTCCAGGCACGCTGGCCAAAGCACAGAGTGGGGTGGGGGGGTTGTTGGTTGTTGTAATCTTAATAATCTTACTATTATTATTAATAATAATAATAATGATGATGATGCACACACCACACTCCCCCCCCAGTTTCCATTTTTCAGCTTCAGTTTCTGGTGAGAGGGGTGCCTGCTCTGGTTTGCAGCTGCCTGGGGATGATGTACTTGTCTCATTTATCATGGAACAGATTGGGATGGAAGAGACCTTAAAGCTCCTCCAGCTCCAACCTCATGCCACGGGCAGGGGCATATCCCAGGGATGGGGTCTATGTTCCTGCTGCGGGTGTAGGACAGTGAGCTCTGTGTTACTTCCTCTGACTCCTGGTTAAAGCTGCTCCTTGGACAATCCATCCCCCTGTTTCCCAGGGCTTGCTTAGCCCGGGCTCACACATGGAGCTGGGTTTGTCTGAAAATGAAACTAAACCAGCTCCTGCCTGCAATCGGCCTCTTTCTGCCTCTCCATCAGCTGTTACGGAGCCTTTGGAGCCGGCAGCATCACCGCATGGGTTGTTTGTGCCTGTCACCAAGTCTCCAGCATGGGGCTTACTTTGGCTGCAGGGATAAGGCTGAGGCTTTGCCTGGGCTTTGCTGCCAAGGGACCCCGCAGAGGCAGGGTATGGCTCCATGGGGATGGCAGCTTGGAGACCCAGTGTATGGCTGGGACCGAGGTCTCTCATGGTGCTTTGGGGGAAGCTTATTTTGCATTTCGTGGGCTGATGAAGTAGAAAACCTTTGGACCGATCAGGAGGCAGCGACCAAGCACTTCCCCAGCCCCATCAGCAGGAGAGCCGCTAGCATTGGCTACACCTGCGTCCGGAAAGATTTTACACCACCAAACGTGGGAGAGGCAGGAGCATGACTTCCTCTCCATCTCTCATCCTCATTACACCTGCTAAATCCCACCCCCAGTGAGGATCCCATTCCTCCAGTGAGGAATGGTTTAAGCTGTAGGGAAGGGATGGAGTGACGTAGGGGTACTCCAGCCACCAGCTCTGCAGTGCTGCAGCTGCTGGGGCATCAACAGCATCCCTCATACCCCAAGATAAAACACTCCGCAAGCCCAAACCCACATCCCAACCCCACATCCCAATACACTTAAATAAGCCAAGTCACAGGGGAGGGGAAAAGAAGCCACGTTTGTTTGCTCCATGCTACCCAGTGTGCTACATTTTGTGAGCATCCTCAATCCTCTGTCCAGGGGAGAGGTGGGGAAGGGAAGCAGAAGGAAAATCGCCTTTGGCCAGCATTGCTGTGGTTGATTTCGGATCCACTGCAATCCTTTGCTATAGGACAAGTACCTCAGCCAAGCAGCAGCACGATGCTCTCCAGCCACTGTGCTGCCCTATATAAAGGAGCAGAGGGGACTGTAGAAGTGGCTGTAGGTTTCTCCTCAATTTAAAAGTCATTTAGCAGCTGCAGAACACTGCTGAAGGAGCATCCTTCCTTCAGCTCCTCGTCACCTGCACTCTGAGCTTCTATTCTATGTATTTAAATAGCCCAAGACCTGCAGGGGTGCTTTGCCATTGTTCTCTTAATCTTAACTTTATCTAACATGACCTTAAAACGCTGTTAGAGGAACATGTGTCTGATGTCTGGCACCTGGGAGAAGCTCCCTGTGAGTAAGGATGCTCCACGGGCAGCACCTCATCCCAGTCAGAGCCTGCTGCTGGTGGATGAAGACCAACAGCTCACCTCACACTCACAGGCAGGGCATGCTCATGCCCATCAGCATGGTCCCAGGGCTGGAACAGAGCTTAGTGTTCAAGGCTGGGTTGGACAGGGCTTGGAGCAAGCTGCTCTAGTGGAAGGTGTCCCTGCCCATGGCAGGGGTTGGAGCTGGGTGAGTTTTAAGGTCCCTTCCAACACAAACCAGGCTGGGATCCTATGGTTCTAATTACAGGCTGTGGGAGGTAGCATCCATGCTCCTGCAGGTCCAAGCCCGGCGACTGCTGCCCCACAGTGGGATGCTGTCCCTTCCCTGGGTCCCCCCCATTGCTGCTCTCTCCTGGCATCACTTTCCATATCCCACTGGTTCAGGTCACACCATGCACACAGCCAAAGCCTGTTCATATTCTCTCTGCCTCTCTTCCCAGCTCCAGTATGGGGTGAAAGCCTCCCTTATTAGCCAATTTGGATACTTATTTACTGTGAATTACTCAGCCTGATTATTATTCATGAATGGCTAAGTCTGAAATCTCAAGCCCTGCCATGCGATTTCTCTCCCTTTCCAATGCATATATTTAGGGAAAGCAGGAGGCAGCATCTCAGTCACACGCAGCCACGCTCCAAAGGAAGGGAAGCTGCACGCTGCCTCCTCACTCTCCTGGTTTATTTGCCAGGGAGGAAGGTGGTGGTGGAAGCTGGAATGCAGTGACGGTGCCTAACGCTATTCATGGTGCGACTTGGGGTACGGTATCAGACACATTGTGCTATTAAGGAGAAGCTCATGCTTCCCAAGTCTCCATCCAGCATCCCAGCCAAGCATCCCTGGGAGAGGCTGCAGCCTGGGATGTTGCCAGTTTGCTGCTGTCCCCTTCCATGCTGGGATTATCCAGCTCAAGAGGCACCTTGGCTGTGATGGAGCCTGGTTCATCCATGGCCATTGGATGGCAACTCATCCAACCCCTTCACACAGTGAGGCTATTTTAATGCTGGCTGCAGGGAAGGGAAAGGAGGTTTCTGTGTGAGACAGGGAGCAGCAGCATCCCTTGGCTAATCCTCCAGCAAGGGAATTGCAAAGGGCTGGTGGAAGGAAGGAGGGAGACAATTGGGAGCTGAAGGAAAGCAAAGCCCGAGTGTTAAAACAGGAGTTTGCTCAGTAGGGAGCCTGGCAGCTCTGGAAGGGATGTGGGAATGGGCATGGGACACGGCTGCTTCCCCTGTGCTGCGCTGATGGGGAAACTGAGGCAGCAAGGGAAGGTCTTTGCCTTCACACTGCTTCTTCCATCTCCAGGCAGCAGCCACCAAGGCCCTGGGCTATTGTTTCAAGCTGAAACCCTTCCTGTGTGTTTCCTGCTGCAGCTTGCTCAGGAAAACAACTTCCAGGATACACGGACACTGCAATTCCCACCTCTGTGAGACGACAAGCAAAGCTGGTAGAGATGCTGCGGAGAAGGCAATGGCTGCCAACGCCAAAGGCAGACAGAAAGGCTTCATATCCCAGAGCTCCCGCATGGAGCCGGGCTGGAAAGCTGCAGGCATCATGCAGGGCGATGCGAGCTCTTCCTGCAGCCCTTGCCAAGGGCTGGTGAGTGGCATCTACAGTGCTTGCTGTGAAGAGACAGGCTCGGCCCTTCAGTGCTTCCCAGAGCCCCACTCCATAGGGCACACCTGGGAGGAAGACTGCAATGGCACAATGGGAATAAAGGGAAAAGAAGAGCTGAAAATCAAGATCCAGTGCTGTAGGCAGGACCAGTGCAATGGTGATGAAAGGAAACCAGCCACAGCGGGGCAGAGGGATGTTGTGAGCAGCAGCAATCCAAGCCCACAGCTCACAGTGCACGATGCGACCTGCCTGTCCATGCCTGCACTGAGCCCCAGGCTGAGTCCCATGGGACAGTGAGAAAAACCAGCACAGATCCTGGCCGAGGGTTTTCCAAAGGCCATGAGTCACTTTGAGCAAGCAAAGAGGGCATCGTAGCACAGCCTGGCTCTGGGAGCAGCAGGAAGCATCACTCGTCCATGGGATATCCTCTCCGCATGGACTGGCTCGCTGTCCCCTTAAGTAGATAACAGCCCACACAGGCCTCTGGCAACAGGCAGCAATGAAGTAAAGCTAGTTTTACATTAAAACCCGTTAACCCTCTAATTCAGTAAAAAGGCTGCATTTGAATAATATCCTAATCCAATTCCAGAGCTGGCCCCGGGGAGGGGGATGCGGTGGGTGCCTGGGGAACAGTCACAGCCGCTGCAGCTCCCATCACCATCCAGCTCAGTGAATGAAGCCATCACAACCCTCTGGGGCTGGGGGCTGCAGACCCTGTGCGGACCTCAGCCAGACCCCAGGGGTTGCAGGGACAGGACCAAGTGTGAACCATTGGTTTCGGCTCTCCGATGGGGACAGCATGTGCAGAGAGACACCCCTGAGCCCATCCAGTGGAGCCTGAAATAACCCGTCCAGCCCCCAGGATGGCCAGAGCTCCAGCTCGTGAGCTGGGTGATGACCAGGCTTGGAGCGGTCTGCTCATCCCCTCTGCCATCAGCACAGCTGGGATACAATGCACCCACCCCAAAAAGGACACCAGAGCAGACGAGCATCGCACCCTACAAGTGCCTAGGGCACACCAGGGTGCGTGAGGGGTGACACCAGCCCTGTGGTGGGAGAGCCAGCAAAAAGGGGAGCAGGGCTCACAGCTCATCATTGCCCAATCACAACCATTAAGTGTGCAATCAGTTGTTACAGACACAGCCTCTCTGATCTAAAAGAAACTATTCTCACCCCTGAACACAACTGAGCTCACTGTAACGGTGTTCAGCTGCAGAAGCACTGCCAAGGTTAAGGACCAGTGGGAGGCTATTTCCCGGGTTTAACTACGTGGACAGTTTAGAGTCTGCATTATCTTATCATTAGGATTGTTTGAGAGAAGGGAAGGGGGGAAAGAAAGAAAGAAAAGAAAGAAGGAAAGAAGGAAAGGAAAGAAAGAAAGAAAAAGAAGGAAAGGAAGAAAGGAAGGAAGGAAGGAAGGAAGGAAGGAAGGAAGGAGGGAAGGAAGGAAGGAAGAAAGAAGGAAAGAAGGAAAGAAGGAAAGGAAAGGAAAGGAAAGGAAAGGAAAGGAAAGGAAAGGAAAGGAAAGGAAAGGAAAGGAAAGGAAAGGAAAGGAAAGGAAAGGAAAGGAAAGGAAAGGAAAGGAAAGGAAGAAAGAGAGAAAGAGAGAAAGAGAGAAAGAGAGAAAGAGAGAAAGAGAGAAAGAAAGAAAGAAAGAAAGAAAGAAAGAAAGAGAAAGAAAGAAAAAGAAAGAAAGAAAGAAAGAAAGAAAGAAAGAGAGAAAGAAAAAGAAAAAGAAAAAGAGAGAGAAAGAGAGAAAGAGAAAGAAAGAAAGAAAGAAAGAGAAAGAAAGAAAGAAAGAAAAGGCAGTGGGGAGTGATGGATTTCCTGCAGGCCTACTTAGGCCTCCATTTGAATGCAGGGTAATTAGCAGGTATTACGCTCATTTGCAGAAGATTCCCCTTAAACCCACTGCAATTTTAGGGGTGCATGTGTGCGATTCTCAATCCATAACAAAGAAATGGAGTCTTTGCTTGTGGAGCAAGGAATTAACTCCAACTGTTCTCCAGAGCTGCGATCAGTGCTTCCATAATTAATGTATGGGCATCCCTCTCTATGTATCTGTATACACAGCTCCCCCCACACACACACATCAAACAGATTTCCTTGATACCACATTGCCTGAGATCTTCACCAATGTCAAACTGCTCCACAAGATAAGTATCATTAAGGGGAAAGGAAAACCTTCATTACGTTTGAAGGTAAAAGGGGGAGGAAAAGACCCCCTCACGGATGCGCTCCAGCCTGGGAAATAAACTGGTTGAAGACGTATCAAAGGGTTAAATTAATTTTCATTAAAATTTAGATTTGAGAAGGCTCCCTCTCTTCTTTGCTCCCTCCCCCCCCCCTTTGAACGTTTGACTGGCAACCATTTCATATTTCAATCTCGGCAGAACAAATTGAATTAGCTGTTGAAACCAAACTCTGCTCTGTTCTCTAAAGCCTACATGCTCTGCTTGCGCTAATCCTTTTCGGCGCCGCTGCAGACCTCAGAGACACTCAGCAAGAAACCTGCCCCGCCACAAAAGACAATGGAGAGGGGGGGGGAAAAGCCCACAACAGGAAAAAACCCCCAGGAAAACCCAAGCCCAACCTGCAACGCTGCAAAGCTTCGCTTCGACTGGGTAACGGATGGGCCTGAAGGGTCCTCCCCAGCTCCTCCATCCTCTGTGAGGGCCATCGGCTGCATCGATCCTTGGTTCTTTACCTATGGGATGCTCAAGCCCTGTTTCCCAGTGGTGACCCCCCTACAGGACCATGGCACTGCTGCCCTGCACTGGTACAGGTGGCAAAGGGAGTGGGGAGCTGCAGAGCGGATGGGAATGCACTCACCAACACAGAGCATAGAGAAACCCAAACCTGTCACTGTTCCAGCTGGCTCAGACACCCCCTTTGACAGCGATACCCCTGCCTCAGTTTACCCACCCGCTGCAGAGCAGGGCGATGTGCTGGACCTGCCACAAGGGATGAGTGTTGAACACCACAGAGGGGGCACCCCTCAGCTGTGTGGGTCTGGCCCCAGAGGCAGCAGCCCCTGGTCCCAGCAGCAGGAATGTCTGGTGGTGGGGACTGGGAAGCTGCTCAGAGGCTGCAGCGTGGTTTGGGGAACTGGCACAGGCTGCTGGAGCTCTGGGTGCTGAGCACAAAGAGCTGGGGAGCCTTGAGCCCACCAGCGCTGAGTCCCAGGCCCTGTGGGAGGACTGGCTATGGGAGGCTTGCAGAAGAGCTGAGACAAGGACACAGCCGTAAGGACAGGGCTTGCCTGGGCTCTGAGCAATACTGTGTGTCCTGCCCCTGCCGCACTGCTTCATCCCTCCCCAGCTCCATCTCCATCCCTCCCCAGCTCCATCTCTATCCCTCCTCAGCTCCATCTCTATCCCTCCTCAGCTCCATCTCTATCCCTTCTCAGCTCCAGCTCCATCCCTCTGCAGCTCCAGCTCCATCCCTCCCCAGCTCCATCTCTATCCCTCCTCAGCTCCATCCCTATCCCTTCTCAGCTCCATCCCTCCGCAGCTCCAGCTCCATCCCTCCCCAGCTCCATCTCTATCCCTCCTCAGCTCCATCCCTATCCCTCCTCAGCTCCAGCTCCATCCCTCCCCAGCTCCAGCTCCATCCCTCCTTTGCTGCATCTCCATCCCTCCCCAGATGCACCTCTATCCCTCCCCAGCTCCACCAGCTGCCTGTTGGAGAAGGTGTTAACAGCACATCCACCTCGAGGCATCCTTAAAATCAGAGCTGCTCCAAGGGAACAAATGTTATCTGGAAGCCCCGGCACTTACTGCAGACACACTGCATGAAGCAGGCAGTTATTTAATCCAACTTGGATTATTCCTGTGGTCACGTAAGCACCTTCCCTTTCATCAGGAGGGCCCTGGCGCTGTGCTCGTGCCCCGTGCTTGTGGCAGCCCAGGAAGGCAGATGTATTAGCAGGGTTATTGGTGGGCTCCGGGCCCAGATGCGCTCGCTATTGAGGCAGCCAGCAGTGTTGCGGGTTGAACAGAAGTCTGGTAATAAGTAAGGTTATGAGCATCCCACTGGTAGGTGTATTGAGAACCGCCTCGCAGCAATAGGCAGATATTGCCGAGAGGAAAACAGCCTCGCCAGCAGTAATGTGCATCACACACACAAACACACGCCAGCCAGCGCAGGGCAGCTTCCCAGGGCTGGGGGAGAGAACACCCCCAACACCACGGGCTCAGCACCCCGAAAACCAGGTCCTGGCACTTGGGTGAGATTTAGGAACTGGTGTCATTGCTGGGGCTGTCATGAGCCAGAACGTGGCAAATCATTCCCTGAGAATCCCAGTTTGGGTTGGAAAGGACCTTAAGATGATCCAGTTCCAACCTCCTGCCATGGGCAGGGGCACCGCACACTAAACCATGGCACCCGTGGCTCTGTCATTTACCACTTCTCTGGGCACCCTGTGCCAGCGCCTCAGCACCCTCACAGGGAAGGGCTTCTGCCTTATCTCTAACCTGAACCTCTCCTGTTCCAGTTCAAACCCATCACCCCTTGTCCTATCGCTGCAGTCCCTGGTGAAGAGGTTGTGCTGAGCAAACACACGCTGCTGGAGGAAGCACCGCAGGAATTGTCACCCAGCACCCCCAGCCACCTCCCTGGGGCAGCACACCAGCGCGATGCACTTGTCTCTCTCAGCTCTGCATGTGTTTCTCAGCACAGGATGGGGTTTCATCACTGTGGAGGTGGGTGGCGAGTCCTCCAGTGGATAGGAAAAGCGGGGCAGAGTGCGGTTCAAAGGGATCCAGGAGCATCCCTGGTATTTTTATTGCACTCTTCCAGCTGCAGGGGCTGGGGAACACGTTTCCTACCAGCAACATGGCCACAAACACACAAAGGAGATCTGTGACTCCCCCACCGCTCCTGAACCACACAGAGGGTCTCAAAAGCAAGCTGGCTGAGCTGCACGGTGTTTGACCACAGGCAGCTATTTCACCCTGGCTCCCCTCCTGCTATCCTCTGCCATCCCACACTCTCCAGCCCTGAAGATGCTATTCCATGAGGACACAAGCCAAGGAGGAACAATGCCAGCCAGGACTCGAGATGGCACGAACAGAGCCCGGGGTGCTGTGGATGGAGTGAAGCTGTGCAGAGGCTGCTGCTGCAAGCAGGGGAAAGGCCTTTGGCCAAACCACGTCCTTCATGGTGGCAGCCGCAGGTAGGTTTCCAAACAGGAGCTTGGTATTTTTGGCTTCCCAAGCACAGCGAGGGCCAGTTTGTGACTTGACAGCGATTTCTGCTGCAGCAGCAGTTCTGCTGGCTTCCCCTGCAGCACAGCAAACACTGGGCAGCACACACACACACAGGCAGTACGGGCACTCACCTCCACACAGAGCCCAAACTCAGCCCGCATCCAGGCTGTACCCCCCAAGGCCATGACTATGAGCCCGCAGGGTGAGAGGGAGCAGAGGCAGGATGGGACCCTGAGCCTTTGCAATGCCGCCTTCTCCTCCAGGCACTGCTGACCCTGCAGCGGCCCATTCTGACCTTTAGGGCCGGCTTTAGCTGCCCCTGCCCTGGTACCCACCTCACCAGATGCCAGGCAGCTGCTACATGGCCTCGTCCTTGTTGCTCTCCTCCTCTTCCAGATGCTCCAGGATTTCATTCAAAACCTCCGACTTTTTTCTCTTCTTTGGGGATTCTGTCCAGGCGCAGGGGGTGGCGAAGGGGACAGAGGAGAAGAAGAAAAGCAAAGATTAAAACCTGGGCTACCTCAAGTCCCCTTCATCCCCCTCTCTGGTAAAGCCACTCCACTGTCATTTACTTCTCTTCACCAGGCAGGGCACCACGGCTGGAGGCGTGACTCTGTACCTACCACCCATGCTCTGCAGGAAGCATCCAAACAGGCTCTTCGGTGATGCCAACCCTTCCTGTTGACCCCAATTCACCCATTCCCTGCCCAAAACCAACCGCTCTTGGTGGTCAGCACCAAACCTAGATACCAGCCTTGGTTCAACAATGTTCTTAGCAGCACACAGACCTACCACCATCCTTGCTGAGACATCTGATTGCTGCCTGGCCCTGCAGCCCACCTTGTCTGGCAATGGATGAAGGTGAGAGGCCAGCTCATGCCCAACAACAGCGATGTCCTTTCTCTGCTTCTCCTGCCCCACACCAACAGCACTGTCCTGTGACCCTCCCAGCATCATGCGGGCCTCTCACTACAAGAGAGACACTGAGGGGCTGGAGTGGGGTCAGAGAAGGGAATGGAGCTGGTGCAGGGCCTGGAGCCCAAGTGTGATGGGGAATGGCCGAGGGACCTGGGGGTGTCAGATGGAGAAGAGAAGGCTCAGGGGGCACCTGATGGCTCCCTACAAGTGCCTGTCAGGAGGATGGAGCCAGGAGGGGCTGGGCTCTGCTCCCAAGGAACAAGGGATGGGACAAGAGGAACCAGCCTCAAGCTGCACCAGGGCAGGTTTAGATGGAGCTGAGGAACAATTCCTGCCCCAGAGGGTGCTCAGGCATTGGAACAGGCTGCCCAGGGCAGGGCTGCAGGCACCGGCCCTGCAAGTGTTCACACAGCGTGGAGACGAGGCCTCAGTGCCATGGGTCAGTGGTGGCCTTGGCAGTGCTGGGGTAAAGAGTGCACTTGATGACCCCAAAGGTCTCTTCCAACCTAAATGATTCCATGATTCTATGGTCACACCCCTGAAACCACTGTGTACACATCCCTCCCTACGGATGCTCTGCCTGCACCCAAGGGAGCATCCCAACAGCACCAGGGGGGACACCAGCGTTTGGTCCCTGTGCCTGAGGCTGAAGTCAGCTCTGCCTCCTCTTCCTCTCCACAGGGAAGCAGTGCTCTCCCCCTTCTTCCCCCCCAAGCCAGCGGCTCTGGCTTGCAAGCAGCACATGGAGAACAGCTGTTTAAATCCTGCTTTCAGACATCAAAAGCCTCGCTGGGTTTCTCAAACAAACAAACATACCATAGGACTAAAGAAAAGGTGTAAAATAAATAAACGGAACAAGCTGTGCATTTTCTTTTAGTATTACAGCTGCTGCGGGAGATAAACAACAAGTAAATGTCACAAAACATCAATACAGAAGAAATTAACCTGACAAAAGCTCACATCCCCCCCCCCCCCAACAATTCCCAACAATTTTGCATTTCTGGAGTTCCCATCTAATGATTTTAGTTTCCAATTAATTCCTTGTCAGAGAGCCAGAACCTGCCTCCATCCCCTGGGGGCTGCAGGGATGCGGGTGCTGAGCTCAGGGGAGATGAGGCAGACCACAAGGTGCTACCCCGAGTACCTCCGGTGCCTCTTCCCAGTTCAATCATCCACAGGCACAAGGGACAACCCACCGCCAGCACAGCAATTCTCCCTCCCCTTCCCTCTGCCCTCCCAGCTCCGTGTCAAGCCTCATGCTCAGGGCTTGGAAATGGCATCAGATGTGGTCCCAGCTCCCAGATCCATAGCAGGGAAGAGACTGTCCCCTAGTTGATACTCCTTCAGGTCCTGACAGCCTGCATGGAGATGATGATGGGGTTGCACAGTGGAGAGGGTGCTGGATGAGGGATGCTGGATGGATGCTAAGGGAGCATCCCTAAGCAGTGCGGTGCATCCATGGGACTGGCCCTGCATGGAGATGATGATGGGGTTGCACAGTGGAGAGGGTGCTGGATGGGGGATGCTGGATGGATGCTAAGGGAGCATCCCTAAGCAGTGCGGTGCATTCATGGGACTGACCCTGCATGGAGATGATGATGGGGTTGCACAGTGGAAGGGGTGATGGATGGAGGATGCCTGGTGCTAAGGGAGCATCCCTAAGCAGTGTGGTGCACCCACGGGACCCTGGCAAGAGGCTGGCAGGGCAAAAGGCCCCCACCACACACTCCAGATTGACCAGCTCAGCTGCAGCACTGCCAGGGAGCACTGGGAGCATCCCCCCCATCTTCCTAATAAAGAGGAAAAGGGGGAAAAACCCCAGCGCAGGAGGGTGGGGAAGTGAATTGCTTCGACTTCCGTTGTGCTGCTCCAAGCTGGTTAAGGTTTGCCCGCTAAGGATCCCATTTGCTTCCTTTAAACAAAAGGCAAAGCCGGTGGGGGTGGGCCGGGAGGGGGATTACCACGGGATTAGAACATGGCAGGGTTGTGGATGCCACGCTAATCCTGCGGGGTTTGACTCTCCGGCTACAGCATGTGTTTGCATTAGTTACAGATGCTCTCTGAGAGAAAAAGAAAGCTGTAATAAAAGAAGAAAGGCGAGAAAAGGAAGCCCAAAATGCTGGGAGGTGAGGCCGTAATGCAGCCCAGAGGCAAAAGGAGCAGTTGGGGGTCTGCGGCTCAAAGGAGGAACAACCTGGATAAGGGGACGGGGATGAGGAAGACTCTTCGCACCCCACCAGGGAGTGCACGATTGGAGCCTGCCCTCCCCTGCAAACCCTCTGCTTCCAGCAAACTGAGTAACCAGGGGTGAGCTGCAGTGGGGCTCTCCGAAATGCTCTCACCGCCGAAATACAAGTGCCCCCTTCTCACACATCCCTCTCATCCACCCCCCCCGCAGCCTCCGCATCCCCTCTTTCCACCCCATCCTTCCTATTAGGAAAACCAAACCAAACCCACAAGTCATCCCTTCCCCTTCCCGCGTCTCGCGCCGAATTCCCCATCTGTCAATTTAATTCTTTGATCGATGGGAAAGAGCAGGAAAAAATGGCCCGGCACAGCTGGTTTCCCAAGTTAGGCCTGGCAGGATCCCGCCAGCCCCGCTGCTGACGCCCGAGTGCAATGTTTGTGAAGCGCAGAGAACACAAGTCAATAGTAATTTAGCTGGATTGGGAGCAAGTACCTTCCCTGCACGGACTGCGGGCTCCCGGGAGACAGGGAGTGCGCACACGCCGAGGGCATGGCTGCTCTGCTCACACATCTTAGACAATCATAGAATCCCAGCCTGGGTTTGGGTTGAAGGGACCTTAAAGCTCCTCCAGCTCCAACCCCTGCCACGGGCAGGGACCCCTTCCACTGGAGCAGCTTGCTCCAAGCCCCTGTGTCCAACCTGGCCTTGAGCACTGCCAGGGATGGGGCAGCCACAGCTTCTCTGGGCACCCTGTGCCAGCGCCTCAGCACCCTCACAGGGAAGAGCTTCTGCCTTAAATCCAACCTCAACTTCCCCTGTTTCAGTCTGAACCCATCACCCCTTGTCCTGTCGCTACAGCCCCTGATGAAGAGCCCCTCTCCAGCATCCTTGTACCCCCTTTCAGACACTGGAAGCTGCTCTGAGGTCTCCACACAGCCTTTCTTCCTGTAGCAAGGCTTGCCAGGATGGAGCTGCACCTGGAAACCATCACCCTGTGCTGGGAAAGAGGGGGAAGAAAAGGGGGATCAAGCTGTTCGCACACCCTTCATGGGCCACTCAGCCCAGGGCCGGCACATTCAGCTGCAGGGCACTGGGATCCCTTCACCACTGCTGGTTTCAAAGATGGCAGTGTGATCCCTGTTTTCCAAAGGGAGGATCCTCCTCCTCAAATGAGGACCAAGATGCTGCTGGTGACAGGGTTCGTGCATCTCTTGCTGCCCTGATGTTTGCCATCACCCTGCTCTACATGAGAGGCTGGATTAAAGGCCAGTCACTGGTCAACCTCTCCATGGCTTCTCTTACCTAACCCAATAGTAGATAAGTCTCTTTATCCACAGCAGCCTCCAAACTTCCCCCGTCTTGGGCTCTCCAGCCACCTTAGAATCACAGAGTGGTTTGGGTTAGAAAGGACCTTAAGATCACCCAGTTCCAGCCTCCTGCTCCAGGCAGGGACACCTTCTACTATACGAGGCTGCTCCAAGCCCTGTCCAACCCAGCCTAAAGCAGGACAAAGGACTGAGACGCTGCAGCAGCAGGTCCCATAACTAACAACCCATGGTGGGGTGCAATTAGAACTTCAAGAAAGAGTTGTTTCTTTGTTCTAATAAGACCCTCCTGCCTCTGGATGAACAAAAGGTCCACTCAGAAAAGAGCAAAAAGCCTTAAATCTCTTACAGACTGTGCTTGGAGGCAGGAGGTGTAGGGCTGCAGCCCCAGCATCAGTGCTGGGCTGTGCCTCCCTCCTGACAGCATCACTGAAAGCATTATCTGGCAGCCAGTGGCCAGTTCTGGGGTCCTCACCATCTCCTGGAACATTACAAAGACTCAGAACAAGCCACAAAGAATGACCTGCAAACAACACGAAATGGGAAGGATGCCCATTCTGGTTTATTGCATCTATTAGATCTATTGACAAGATAGCTCAGAAGTGGCTTGATTGCCATGATGAACACCTGCACAGAGAAAAGATTTCGGAGCCCAGACCTCTCTTTAACCTAACAAATAAAGCAGGGTGAGACCTGGGAGCTGGAAGCCAGATCTCTATAAATGATGCTGAGAAAATAGGTGCATGGTTGTAGTTGGGAGTAGTCAGTGGTAGGACACACCTAAGCCAAAAATGATGGGGGTGACACTGAGCTGCTGGGTGAGGGGTTCTGGGTGCTGCTCCTCAAGACACCAGCCTGAAAGACCAAGGTGACTCTTTCAAAGCTGCTGTGATCCACTGAGATGGAGCAGGATGAGCTCATGGCTCAAGTCAACCTCGCCATCAAACCCAGGTCACTCCACTGTCCCACCGGACCCAAGTGATAACAACCCCCAGGCTTTACACTCCTGGTATCGCTCTGCAGCCTCTCCTACACATAGAGCCACCATGTGCTAACCACGGCAACATCTGTGCATCGCTGTTGTGCCTGCAGCTAACCAAAAACTTCAGGGAAAAGAGGAAACGGAAGCAGAAAAAGAAGGAACTTTTCAACATACCCCAATTCCAACTGCATAGAACTTGGGGGAAATGTGTCTGAAAGCCCTGTGAGATGGGCAGGCTCAGTCCTTTATCCTGCTTTAACTCTTTCATCACCCCTTCTGCTATGTGCAAAGTCCTTGGTATTAAGTCTCTGGTTGCTTTCATTCCTGTGGAATAACCAGGAAAAGGGCCAGGAGCAGCAGAAGCCAAGCATTAGTTACTCTGTACCGATAGCACAGCACTGCCAACATGGCTTGATACAGATGACAATGCCGCTACAGCAAGACCAGCCTCTCCAAACAGGAGCTTGTGGTGTTGGTCTCCAGTCCTAAAGGATCACAGAAGACTTTGAGAGAAAGGAAACACAGAAAAAGCCTCCCATGGGATGGCAATGCTCAACGCTGTGAAGAAAGGGCAGGAAACAAGGAATAGGCTGATTTGGATGGTGGGATAAGACCCACCCCATCCACCACACTATACCTTCCTGAAGGTATCTGCCTCCACATCCTGCTTCTCAGATGCTGAGCTTGGCTTGGGGAGCGACAAGAGGACAGGAGCAGCAGGTTTTGGTGGCAAAGAACAGTTGAAGACACCAGGGACCTTGCTCTTGACTCTGTTCCCTAAGCCTCAAAGATCCCAAATTATCTTTTCTCTCCCATTCCCACCTTGGTCCTTCTGACCTGAGATAAGAGACCTTTGCAACCTGCAAAGTGGTGGGAAGACCCTCACAAGTCTCCCACTGAGGTGCGAGAGATAACTTATTGGGACATCCATGAACAGTATGGGGATGTCTGAGCTGCTCCTGTGCCTTATGGGCAGAGGAGGATAGTGCGGGGTGGAAACGGGTATTAGGAAAAAGCGAGCTTGGTTCCTGCTTGACAGAAGCCATTCTGCATCCCCAGTGAAATGAGATGTGAGGTCTCAGCCCAGCTCCTCAGTAGGCTGCAGGGGCAGGGAGGACTCAAGGCAGGGTGACAGTGGTGCACGTTCCATCCTCTCCAACCCAGCTCCAGGTGGGAGAATCAACCTCTGGCTACAATGGGGAGGAAACACAAAGGAGCATCCCCAGAGGGGCTGAAGGCACAGCGGTAGCTGCAGCTTTCCCCTCTTTATCACTATCACAATTGCTTTTTTGCACACCCACAGCAAAAGGGACAGGGTGCAGCTCCCTTCCCTCCTCAGGCTGCTGCGCATCCCTGCCAAAAACCCCTTGAAATCAGGAGAGGGCACTTCCCAAAGAAACAAAATCCCACCGTGGAACTCCAGCCTGCCAGTGCAGTGTGGCGCTGCCAAGACCCCATCCCAGTGCCCACCAGTGTGCCCCAGACAGGCTTTGTTATGGAGATGTGCTCCTGGCAGGTCTCCTGCTGCTGCAGGATTAGCTACCAGCAGTTCTGCAGCAGAGGATGTGTGTGTGCACCACACAGGGCTCAACTCATTGGATGGTATTTCTCTCCCCTTGAGATGGGCTGGAGCACAGTGATGACTGCTGCCTTCAAGCACATTCTCAGTCCCTAAAGATGGGGAGTGATAACCTTGCTCCTGGCGTCCCTGCAGCTCCAAGGCCGCATTCCTCCTGGGATGTGCAAATGCTCTCCCAGATGCTCCACCTTGGTGAAGAAGACCCCAGACAACAGGGCTGGAGCAAATGCAGACTGCAATCGGGAGCAAGCTGAGCCCGGGGAAGGTGGGAGGTGACAGAGCTCACAGACAGCATCTGCTGTGAGTCTGCAGCTACCAGAAAGCCTGGTTTTGTTCCTCCTGGATTAAGCAGAGTAGAAAGGGGGAAAGGAGATCCTGAGTATAAAATGGGGTACATGAGACATCACATCTGCTGCCTTCTGCACCCAGGTGGAGATCCTCACCGCTGTGATCAAGCACTGGGCTCTGGGTGGGCACATCCATCCCCAAGCTGTGCCCATCCTCCTGCTGCCTCACACATGCCCTCAGCAGCACAGCTCTGCACCCACACTATTACCCATGCCTGGACACTGCTGTGCTCCTTTTTGGCACCACACTGGAGATCAGCCCATGGATTCCAGCATATCCCACTTTGCCCCACACCTCTCCAGCTGTGCCCACTCTCCACCCTTCCACCACCAAAGTGCAGCTTCCTAGCCTGTAACAACCAGCACTGAGCACACCATTTCACAACCAGGAGGCTGGGTCCCTCTGGAGTCAGGCTCAGTAAATAAGCGAGACTTGCTGCTCTTCCATTCGCAGCCCCACATCCGCTTATGCCAACCCCCGAGATGATGGGCATGTGTGTGCTGGAGAAGGGAGGCTATGAGGGGATGGAGGAGGAAGAGCATTGATCCCGAGCTTAGTCCTCCAGCCCAGGGGAGCCCTTCCTACATAAATATTTGCCAAGCAATGCATTTGTGCCTGTCGATGGTTGTCAATAGGAGCCTGCAGTGCTGTTATCTGCCGAGCTGTCATTCTCAGGAACCTGATCCAAACAGCCCTGTCCGTGTCTCAACTGATGGCCAAGTTATTCGTCCCTTTGCATCGGCCAGAGCCTGGTCCCCAACTACAGAGCACCCCAGGGTGCACGTGGATGGAGTGAAAGCATCGTGGCTGGCAGGAGGCATCGAAGTGCCTCTGCGCTACCAGCACACAAAGAGTCAATGGGCTTACATCCACACAGAGAGCTGTCAGACAAAGCCATGGCCTGGATGCCTCCTGCTTCCCCCTGCATCCTCAGGCTCCAGCATCTCCCTGCCAGCTCTGGCAAGCTGGTAGTGGCAGGGAAAGGGCTTGCGTGGACCAGCAGTATGTGCCAGATGGGATTGTGCCAGGCAGGGATGTAGTGACAGGCCAGAAGGATGCTGCTGCCTTACCATGGAAATGGTCTGCTGTTTTCCGTCTCAGGGCTTCCACTGTCTCCTCTGTGTCTGCCCACTCCAAGACCAGCCTCCGGCCGTACAAGTGTGTGCTGTGGCACAGGGCGTTGAATGCTTTCTGAGGAGTTAATAGGGAAAAAGAAGATCAGAAGGGAGAAAATAAAAGCAAGCTCATATGAGACAAAGCAAAGATGTCCCTCCCCCTGCCCTGAATCTAAAAGGCCAGCAGAGAACATCCTGCTTTGCTCTGATGGGGCAAGAATTCATCTCCATCAGTGGCTTTGACTCAGTCATTTATCTTCTCCATACTTGCAGCAGAGCAAACACCCACCACCATTCCTGCAGGCTGCTGCTGCTCACCAGGGAGCAGGCTCAAATCCAGCCTAGCAAGCAGCTCAAGGCTGGCTGCAGCCCTGCATCACCCTGGGACCACACCTGAGCTGGGCTGAGGACACTTGGGGCAGCATAAGTGGGACAGCTTCAAACCAGGGCTGGGATTAAGTCAGGTCATGAGCTCTGCAAACTCGCATCTCTGGAACAAATATGGCAGCTGTAGGACCACAGGAACACATCCCGCTGTCCATCAGGGATGGGTCCTCCCATCCTGAGCACCACAGGAACACATCCCGCTGTCCATCAGGGATGGGTCCTCCCATCCTGAGCACCACAGGAACACATCTCACTGTCCATCAGGGATGTGTCCTCCCATCCAGAGCTCCAAAGCTGTCCTGGACAAGCCCAGACCACAGGAACATATCCCGCTGTCCATCAGGGATGTGTCCTCCAATCCTGAGCTCCAAAGCTGTCTTGGAAAAGCCTGTTTGTTAAACAGCAATTCTGAACCACTTCTGTGTCCCCAGATAACACATCTCTGGGCAGAGGGGCCCTTCCTGCAAGAAGCTTTGGTTGCCCAAACCATTCCTCTGCAGGCAGGACCCTGCCTGAGCTCCCTGGTTACAAACCTCAACCAAACCTCCCCCATTTCCAGGGCCAGCATTCAGGAACCTCCATTTCCCCCTGTTTCTGCCTCCCTTCCACTCATAGAATTCCAATTGACTATAAAGAAGAGAAACATGGAGCACCAGCTCCTCACTGTGTCCACCATCACCAGCTCCTTGGTGCTGGTGCACCAGCAGGGTGCTGTGTCTCATTTTTGGGGGGCACATTCCTGTCCTAAGGGCTGCAAGCCTGGCTGGCGCTTTTGCACCTACAGCTGGGTTTATTTGCCACTGCTGGTGTTTTTAAAGCCCATCTTCCAATTAGCAGAGCAATGCGTTGGCTTAAATAAGCACTCAAGGGGAGGCAGCAGTGGGCAGCTGTGCTGGCACAAAGAGTCATTGCCAAAGCCTGGCAAACAACTGCAGCTCCAATCACTGGGTCTCATTTGTTAATTTATACTCCTTAAGCGCTCACTTCCCGTAGCACAAAGGAAGAGGAAGGCTGGAAGACAAGCAGAGCCCCAGCAACCTCACTGCACTCCACAGCAGGTCATGGAGGAGGGCAATCCGTGCTGAGCGTGTCTATAATCACCGTGTAACGTATGGTGCGTGGTGGGCTCTTATCCTCCAAGCCACTTGCTCTGCCATGTCCTCATCTGCTCAGCTCGGTTTGGGATAAGGCATCCTCTGGTTTTGCTGACGGCAACGGGAAAGGTCACGGAGCAAGAAGGAAGCCGGATGTTGCCATTAAGTGGTACTGCATAGAATAATCCCGCTGGGAGAGATGCATCTGCCAGCAGCCTGGGGACATGGGCACTTCCCAGCCAAACGCACTCCCAAAATGAGCTGGTGCGCACCCAGGAGAAAGCAAAGCTCAGGATGCCAGGGTGAGATCACAGGAGACCCTTTCAGCCCAGTCCTGCTCCAGCCCATGCAGGAAAGGAGGAGAAGCTACGTAGTTCAGGTGAAAAACCTGCAGAGTCCTGCATCCAGCTCTGGGGCAGCAGCACAAGAGGGATGTGGAGCCGTTGGAGTGAGTCCGGAGGAGGCCATGGGGATGCTGCGAGGGCTGGAGCGGCTCTGCTCTGGAGCCAGGCTGAGAGAGCTGGGCTGGGGCAGCCTGGACAAGAGAAGGCTCCTGAAGGGGAGACCTGAGAGCAGCTCCAGTGCCTAAAGGGGCTGCAGGAACCCTGGAGAGGGGCTTGGGACAAGGGCCTGTAGGGACAGGCCAAGGGGAATGGCTTGAACCTGCCCGAGGGGAGCCTGAGCTGAGCTCTCAGGCAGAAGCTCTTCCCTGTGAGGGTGGTAGAGGCTTTAAGGGCCTTTTCAACCCCAACCAATCTGTGATTCTACAATTAATCATGTGAATGTCACTTCCTTTAGAAGCAAGCTGAACCACAAAACTTAGCTCTGCATTGCTCTGAGAGGAATAAAGACTTCTTCAGGACTCAAAACCAGAGAAACCTCCCATGATTTAAAAGACAAAAGGATGAATGGGACAAATGCCACCTCCATACATCCACACTGCTGGAAATCGGAGGAAATTTGCCACTGCTGCTATTCCAAATGAAAGGATAGGTAGGGAAACAATACATTCTAATCACACGAGCAATACAACATAAGGACAAACAGGTTGGCTTCCAAAGACAACACTGAATGGCCAGAGGGTTGTTTAGCTGTACCTGAATTAGGGATGAAGAGAGGTGTACACCCACTGCCAGGTAACACCATAAGCTTAAGAACCCTGGCAAACCTCCTCACAGGTCTCTTTTGCTTTCCAAATGCTTCAGGGGTTGCAGGAAAACCCTACAGCCTTCCACCCTTAGGATGCTTAAAACATGTTGGCTGGTTCAAGCTTAATGTTGCATCTCAGTGCAGTGGGGTTTTGTCGCTAGCTCTGAGTACAGCTTGGGCAGCGATAGAGCCCAGCCAGGGAAAAGAGCAGAGAAAAGAGGAGAGAGGCTGGAACAGCAGCTTAAAAATGCTTGTGGGATTCAGAAAAGGGCTTTCAAAGTGATGGGGTGGCTGATAAACTCACATGAAGGCACTGGGACACGACAGATGCTGCTCTGGAGCAGAGCCTGCTGCGCCGGGGCAGTGGAGAGGCAGAGATCAAGAGACCGGACCATTGCGCCTGTCACCCCCGAGTGCTACAGCTCCATCCCTAAATGCCATGTTAATTTGGAGGACAGTGCTGCTCTGCCTAGAGATTCCCCCTTGCCCTATTAAATACTCAAGCTGAAGGGCCTCCGGGCTGGAGTCATTAGAGGGACAAAGGGTCAACAACATTAGGAGCTTGATAAATTTCCCTTCCTCACAAAAGCCAGTCCCAACTGAGGATGCTCTCTGCGATGCCAGCTGCACACAAGGATTTTTGCCTTCCATGTGCACGCATTTTTAAAGGCTTGACTGTCTTTCCCGAATGGGCAATTTCTGTTTGGAGACCAGATGCATTTTTATATCAACAGGGGAGAAAAGCAGAAACTTGGCTTCCAGTTAATAGTTCACAAACAAAACCAATCCCCCAGTAATTCTGCCCAGGGAACATGGCAAATGGGTAATGCTGCCTTAACGGGATTCATTTGCTATTGCCAGCAGATCAAAGTTCCCCTTCTCATCCCCTAACTTCCATGTACTCCCAGCTAGTGGTCAGCAGGCAGTGGGGATTTAAAACCAAAGGCCAGGTTGGATGGGGCTTGGAGCAAGCTGCTCCAGTGGAAGGTGTCCCTGCCCGTGGCAGGGGTTGGGACTGGATGAGCTTTAAGGTCCCTTCCAACCCAACCATTCTATGATCAGCAGGCACACAAACCCTCTTTGTGAGTGGTACTTTGTCCCTCCCACTGCCATCTTTGACATGAGCTCTTCCCCACTGCCTGGCTTCGCATGCGTGTGTGCTGTGGTCTGTTAAATGCTCACACCACAGAAGACAGAGGGCTGCTGATTTCACCTGATGCTGGTGTAGGGCTCCCAGTTGAGTCCATTCATCACCCTGGGAGCTGTCAAATGACCCAAGGGACAGCCCTGGCTGCAGACATCACTGTGAGAAAGCCAGGCTTGAGAATGGGGCTTTGAAGGATGAGCAGATGATGGGATGGGGAGAAGATGCTTCCACCAGCAGCGTCCTGTGTCTGGCCTGAACATCACCTTCCCTATAAGCAAGGCGACCCCACTGCTCTCCTTGGGCAGAGCATCTGGGGAGGCTGAGAGAACCCAACAGGGCAGCTGGGAGCAGGAGCCCCACATCCCTACCCTGGCTTTGGAAAATCTCCATATACAGTCCCACAGCAGTTGAGATTGCTCAGAGAAAAAGACAAACACGAGAGGTCACAGGCTTTAAATGCTCAACAAAGCCCCCTTAACTATTCCATTACAAATCCATCATGTTTTATAAGACGCTTAGAAGTGATTTCCACATTACCACTCTGAGCAACAACATCACTGACAGTCACAAGCTATTCAGCTCCGAGGTCTCCAGCCCCACTCCCCTCCTCTCTCATTTCACTAAGCAATAAACTCGGAGCCAATTATAGCCCTGTTTACAATATTCAGGATCCTATTCATCAATACCCAGCGCATCCTCTTGCAGACGGCCAATGGAGTGTACTTGATGTGACACTTGTGAGACAATTAAATCCCTCAAAGAGATGAGTGAGATAAAAAGAAAAGGAAGAAGAGCTGGTTTGCTGGAGAAGAACAACGTCCCCCACAGATGCTCTTCCACAGGGCAGCTTGCTCCCTGCACGCTCACCTCCTGTGGCTTTCATGAGCTTTGGGAACGCTGCCCCAGGCTAGCGACCTCCCAGTGCTCTTCACGATGGATGGGCTTCCTACCACTGAGATCTCTATTTGTCCAGCACGGCTGGAATCAGCCACTGGGTCCTCAAGGGGCTGAAGAGGTACGGGAGGGAGACACTGAGCCTCTGCCCTGTTTCCTTCTGAAAGCAAGCAGAAAAGCGGGTGCTGTCCCATGCACCCTCAAACTGATCAGCAATAAGGACACACAAGAGGGACATGGAGCTGTTAGAGTGAGTCCAGAGGAGACCACGGAGATGCTGCGAGGGCTGGAGCAGCTCTGCTCTGGAGCCAGGCTGAGAGAGCTGGGCTGGGGCAGCCTGGAGAAGGGAAAGCTCCTGAAGGGGAGACCTTAGAGCAGCTCCAGTGCCTAAAGGGGCTGCAGGAAACCTGGAGAGGGGCTTGGGACAAGGGATGCAGGGACAGGCCAAGGGGAATGGCTTGAACCTGCCCGAGGGGAGGCTGAGCTGAGCTCTTAGGCAGAAGCTCTTCCCTGTGAGGGTGCTGAGGCGCTGGCACAGGGTGCCCAGAGAAGCTGTGGCTGCCCCATCCCTGGCAGTGCTCAAGGCCAGGTTGGACACAGGGGCTTGGAGCAAGCTGCTCCAGTGGAAGGGGTCCCTGCCCGTGGCAGGGGTTGGAGCTGGAGGAACTTTAAGGTCCCTTTTAACCCAAACCGGTCTGTGATTCTATGGTTCGATGATAACCAGCCAGGTCCCTGTATGCATCTTTCTATTTCCTTTGGGAAAAGACTAATTCAAACACCAGGAAGAAATCCTGAGTGACTCTGGCGTGAAGCGGAGGTTAAAGCAAAGCAGCCCCCAGCCGGTGTTCGAGCAGAGCCATGGGCACAGGGAGAGGAACCAGTTCCCAGGGGACTCTCTGCACCCCACGCTGCCCAGTGAGCAAGGAGAGGACAAATGCTGAGCAGAAGGAAGTTTGAATCAGGATCAATACAGGACTAACAAAGAAACTCTATGTACTGTGTTATATGGGAGGTCAGACTGGAAGGGATGATCTAATAGTCCCTGGTGATCCTGGATCAATGAATCCTGTCTAAGAACATAAACACAGGCGCTGCTTGCTCCCCCTCCTCTGTCCTTCAGCTCTGGTCTCGTAAATTCAGAGTCTTAGGGAGTCAGTGGAGCCATGTGGCCCCTTCCCTTCAGCCATAACATCCCTTGCCTTGTGCCCACAGCCATTCCCCTTCAAGATACTGTGCAAACTGCCACGAGCCAGCAGTGGGGATCAAACCTGCCCTGCTCTGGTGCTGGGAGTACCCACACAGCAGCTTCCAGCAGGGCTGAGGACCCTTCTCCTATCCAGGGCATGAGAGACCATGCCTGCTCCCAAACCACTGGCAAAGAGAGAACATCACTATCAGACAGGCTACAACTCCCTTGTTTCTTCTGCGAATATGGAATTTAACCATACAGGAAAGCTCCAAAGTACTAACAGACAAGAGCACTTTGAACAGGAATCTATCCCAGCTGAAATGCTATGGAATATTTAGCAACAGAAAGTGCATTTGATTGTGAAGACACCAAGATACTGGAACAATTTGTGGGTTTTGGTTAAAACATGCTTTCAACCTTCAGGAGCTCAGTTCTTGGTGTTGAGAAAGCATCCTTGGCCAACCTGTGACCCCTCTTCAGACCAAGACAAATGGCTGCATTACAGAACTTGATCTTTGGGTTTGTGTTCTCTCTGCTTGCCCATCCTTTTGGCCAATTCACAGCCACTGCTTTACTGCACTATCTGAAAAGCACCAGGGGAAGGCTGCTCACAGGGGCTCTCAAAGCACACAGAGGAACTGATGAATACCGGCCTTGCACAGTTTACAACAGTGAACAGCCACAATATGCAAAACTCCCCTAAACCCAAGGCAGTAGAGGAGGTGGGACATGCACTCAGGTTTCCTAATGTGTTAAATGTTGGTCAAACCCACCCCTTTTCACCTGGCTTCTGATAAACCTCAAAAATAAGCCCCTGCCCTTCTACAGTACGAGAAGTTTTGGCCATTTGATCAGTTACACCAAACCTGTGCCCATTATGGCTTAGGTTTGGTTTCTGCATTGTAACCTGGAGGCTACCAGCTTTGCTGCTGAATGGTAACAGCCTGCCCCAACTCTGGGCTAAGCCTCAGTGGGACAGAGCCTCCAGGCTCCCTCCATCACCTTCTGCTCTGAGACCAAGCTGGGAGAGCACTGAAGAGGAAGATTACATCTTACCTTGGCATCCTGCTTGGTGAGGAAATCCACAAAGCCAAAGCCCCGGTGGGATCCTGTTCCTGCCATTTTCTTGGGCAGCCGGACAGTCTTCAGCTCTCCAAAGGTGCTGGGAATTAGAGAGGGAAAAGCAAAGACACTGTGAAATCGAGGGAAGAGCCATCAGTTTATCACAAGCCACAGTGCTACTGGTTGCAGGCCTCGTTCAGAGCAGCCAAAGAGCATCTTCAGGTCACTGCTGCTCCAATCCACCACCAAACCAGATGGATTTGCACCTCTGAAGAGTGCACAGGGTACAGGCATGAGCCAGAGCATGGCCCCATGGGGACCTGTTCTCTTTCCAGAGTACCTTCTCCATCCCCAGAGCCTGTTGTAGCCCCATCCCTCTGCTCCACAGACGCTGGGCATCACTTTTAAGACTGCATTTCTTCACTTTAACACTTGGGTACCTGCATTTCAACCACCCAGCCTCTTTCATGGGCTGGAATAAACCGCTTTCACTTAAGCTTGCTGAATGTAGAAAGAGGTGAACTCCGCAGACCCAAGTCCTGCACAACAACCCTCAGATCCAGCAGCATTTCAGCCAAGTTTTTGAGTGCCAACAGGGTGGAAAGGCAAGGAATGGGGAAATAAGGGGGTTTCTGTTTAGCTGGAGGATGTGGGGTAGGGCTCAGCCACGACCCAAGTGGACACCTTGTCATGGTATGCCTGTCCTTAGAGAAGGAGCTTGTCACTTGAGCACCAAGGGACCCAACCATCCCGCTAGCCTGGACCTTGTCCAAAAAGCCTGAAAACAGACCCAAAAGAGCCCTCTCCAGTGCCATCCCCTGGAGGAATTCCAGGACAAAGCCGATGCTTTCTCCGCATCCGAGCTCCCGCTTCCCCTTCTCCTCCCCTCCCCTTCCAGCCATTTATCAAACACATATGCACAAACTGCAGGCAATAAATATTTAATGTGGACCAGGTCTGACTAGATGTGTTATTTCATTTGAAAATCTCCACACACACACACACACGTGCATACACAAAAGGAACCCGGGATGCAGCAGTGCCAAAGAGCACCTGGGAATAAACACAGTAAAGGCCATAAATGCTCTCGTGAAATGATATAAGCTAAATCCTAGGAGTTAACCTGGTGCACTGGCAGCATGACCAGGCATTCATCTCCCCAATTTCCTTAGGCAACGTGGTGTGTAAATGTACCATTATGAAGCTGCAAAATGAATCTGCACGTCTCCTCCTCAGTGCTTTCCCTCCCTCCTGCCCCCTTCGTGCTGGTGTTACACAAACAAACAAACCCAAGCGGAGGGGAGGGAGCAGCCTCGCCTGTGGGGATGCTCAGCCCCCGGGAGCAGCAGAAGGGGCCTCCCGCATGGGGGTGTGGGCGATGGAGGCCCCAGGAGCAATGCGGGTGGCTCCTATAGCTTGCAGCATCCCTACCGTAGCTGGCTTAAGGGAGAGGTAATGAGAGAGCTCCTGGCCCAAGGAGGTGAGCACCTAGAGAGACAGCCCGTGGTGGCATGGGCAGGGGGGTGCTTGCTTCAGACTATGGAAAACATCACAGGCACTGCCTATGGGGAGCAGAATGTCTGCTAAAAGGGAGGAGGTCTCAGACAACACTTACTCTGTGCACTACAACACCACGTGTCTCCCTTTGACACCGAGAACCAACAGGCAGATGGGTGAGGATGGGTAAGAAGGTGCTCATGGGGTCCCAGGGGCCATGGTGACCCACTTTAACCCTGGGCAGAGACAGGAGAAGATGCTTCTTTCCTTCATTCCCAGCTCAGAGACACCCATGCTGGGAGACGTTTGGAGGCAGTGGGGACCTGATCCAGAGCAGGTCTGGCCACGAGCATCTCCCTGGGCAGGCAGCTGCGGGGAGGAAGGACAGTGGTACCCAGCAGCTGCTCCCAAAGGGATGGATCCATCAGGAAGCGGGGGGGTGAGGGAAGCCGAGGGGCACTGCAGAGACAGGGCTGACCCCACCAGGGCTGCCAGTAAAACACCTACCCCCAACTGTGGTGCTAATTAGAAACCACAACACAGCAATTACCAGCCCAGGAGCTGCGAATGAAGTGGAGAGCTCGGGCCTTTAATGTTCCCCTCCCCAGTGCCAGGCAGAGGCTCACACCTCTCTATTCCAATTATTTCCTCTGGATTTTGGGAGGGGGGGAGAAAGGCAGAGGAGGAGGGAACCCAATTACCCCCCGCAGCGCCAAGCTCCTGGTACCCAAGGAAGGCAGATGCTGCATGTCTGCTCCCGCATCGATGCTGCAGCCTTCCAGCTCCGGGATGGCTGTGCATGGATTGTGCCAGGGGCAAAGCCACAGAAGGCAGGATGGCAGAAGGAAAAGGGACACAGGCAAAACCCAAGCAAAATGACAGGGGAGGGAAGAAAGCAGCTTTAATACAGGCTGCTGAACTGCAGCTCGACTGTAAGATCCCACTGAGCTGCTTTAAACCACGCTCTTCCTGGGGTGGGGATGGCAGAGGGACTCACAGCAACTTGGGCCTGGGGTCACTGCCACCTCTTTCCCCTTCCACAACATGGTCCCAATGGGCATAATCAGCATGAGAATGCAGCAGGGATGGGGATTCTTGAAGCTGACCAGGGATGGGGGTTCCTGAAGCCAGCATCTCTCTCCTTGTCAAACTGGACAGAGATCCGAAAGCGCTGGCTCCAAATCCCTTTGCCAACCCCATGCCAGGCTCCTGGCCCCAAGCACAGTGGTTCACAGGAAAGACCTTGGATTTAGCATGAATGTGAAACCCAAGTGGTTTCTGCACTGTACTCACCAGCATCCAGGCCTTCCCCAAGTGCTCCTGAGCTCCTGCACCAGTGCCAGGGCTCAGCTCCAGCACAAGCATTGAAGGACTGGGCGGTTGCAGGAGCAATGCCCTCTCCTTCTTGAGACAGTGACTTGTTTGTGGAAGACTCCAAGCTCCTTCCTGGTGAGTCCTGTACCCACCAGACCCACACGCTTGGCATGGGGCTGGATTTCTGGCCAGGCACCCCTGCAGCTCCTGGTGGCACCGCGCCAGGCTGAGATTTCATCTGTAACAAGTTTGGCAAAGCCAAATGTCCTGTACAACCTCCCCATGGAGCTGCTCACAATGATCACAGAATCCCAGCCTGGGATGGGTTCAAAGGGACCTTAAAGCTCATCCAGTTCCAAGTCTCTGCCACCTTCCACTATTGCAGCTTGCCCCAAGCCCCTGTGTCCAACCTGGCCTTGAGCACTGCCCCGGATGGGGCAGCCACAGCTTCTCTGGGCACCCTGTGCCAGCGCCTCAGCACCCTCACAGGGAAGAGCTTCTGCCTAAGAGCTCACCTCAGCCTATTTCCTGAAGGGATGTAAACCAGAGACAGAGGTTTCCTTTACAGGACTTGGCAACCCAAGAGTGCTCGATGAGCTCATAGCTGAGGGCACACCAAGGTGAACACGTCTTTGTGTTTGGGACTTCAAAATAATAACCAGGGCTGGACAGGTCTTGGCTGGCCCCAAGGAGCTTGCAGCTCACCCTCGTTTGGAGGTCCCTGTCTCATGAATGAGCACGTGCAATTCACTGCCATGGCTGCCTGGGGCAGTGATGGGGCCACACTTGGACACTGAGTCAGATATGGAAGCAGGGGGCAGAAATGCAAACACAACCTGGTGGGAGAAAAGGAGCACTGAAAAGAGGTGCTGGAGTCAGCAGGAGATGGTGCTGGCACTCAGGTGATACTGGGGTGGATGCACAACGGGCTTGGTAGCAGGAGAGCAGTGATGGAAAGGTGAGAACTTGTGGGTGATGCTGGCAGAGGAGGGAAGAAAGCTTCTGGAGACTGCCTGTATCCCTGTCCTCACCTGGCTGCTTGGCCATGCTGATGAAGGATGGGCAAGCACCTTCCAAGTGAGCAGTGTGTTGTCCACCAAGCTAGAGTGCGCTCTGGTTAAGAGCAATATAATGTCCTAGAATTAGCAGGCAAGGGACTTGCCTCCCGGCTGGCCTGTGCCAAAAGGATGTAATTACAATCCCAAGGAGCGATGTTCTTCTGACCCGCAGCCAGCTTGTAGTGTGGAGGAGAAATCTCCTTCTCTTCCCTCTGTTCAGCCAGGGAAGCGAAGGGATGGCTGCAGCACCACTGGAAGAGCAGCACAAGAGCACCTGATAGCTGGCAATGCCATATAGAAGGGCTGGATCCCTTGTGGCTGGCAGGAAGGGGACGGCCCTACTGGCATCTCTGGGAATACTGCATGTTTCTGCGGACCTTGGGATGTGTGACTCGTCGAGGGAAAGGTCCTCCAAATCCATCCCACACCCCTCCAAGCCCTGGTCCCACTTGGGATTTCAGAGGACACTGCTTCTTGTTACTGTATGGGGAAGGAAGGCAGGAGGTGATGGAGCAGTGTACGCATGGCGGGTTGTTGGGGGGGTTTGCAAACCTGCTGCCTCCTTGGCAAAGTTCTTGCTCTTTGCTTTTGTCCCCCACCAAAACTGCCTCTATTAATAGCAGTTCTGGCAATTAGCACAATTAATATAACTAACCAATAAACAGTGACAAAGGGGAATGGCTTCAAGCTGGAAGAGGGTAGATTTAGAATAGATACCATGGGACCACCCCATGCCATTCACTTTTGGATTCTGTGCGACCGTGTTCTCCTGCACCCCAGGTGCCTCCTCGCAGCCTGGCTTAGTGCAAGGGATTTACTTACCCTTGTGTGCTCCCGTGCCCAGATTGCAAGTGCTTGGGAGCAATGACAAGGGGGAATGGCTTCAAGATGAAAGAGGGGAGATTTAGATTAGATATTAGTGAAAAGGTGCTCATGGAAACCTCTAGCAAGCTTGCCAACCTTCCTATGGGTTGCCACCTACTGCCACCACCTCCTTCTCTGCTCTCGCTGCCTTCTCATAGAGGTTTGTGTTGGAAAGGACCTTAAGATCATCCAGTTCCAACCCTCTGCCATGGGCAGGGATGCCTCGCACACCATGTGCTGCTGACTCCATCCTCCCTGATGACTGCTGGCAGCCCTAGGCCAGAGCTCAAGTGAATGAGCCAGGCAGCGTGACCGCTCATCAGACATGGCTCTGGGCAGGGAACACGAGCCCAGGAGACACAAATCCTTCCCTTCCCTTGCTGCACCACCTCTTTCTATCCCAGCAGCAGGCTGCAGCCACTCATCATCCCAGCAGAATTCACCCAATCACTTTGCAATGGTCATCTTAGCTGTACGATTTCCACCCTGTCTTTGCCCCCAAATAGGACCTTCCTTTCCCCAGCAAATTACATCCCTAACCAGCCTCTGCTTCTGCACTGATTTGCTGATTATAAGGGAATGGGGAGGGAAATAATGGTCCTTTTTCTTTCTTCTTCCTTTAGGAAGGAGCCTGGCAAATAGTTTTGCCCCTGGGCTGAGCCATGGCCAGTTCCACCCCCTGCATGAGAGAGTTAATGAAATAGGCAGCGGAAGGGCCCTCCCGCCTCCCGCTCCAGGACTTCACTGACTCCAGTACAGCTAATCCCATTACAAGAAAATAACGTGGATAATTCAAGCTAATGAAATCGTTACAAGAATGTGGACAGCCAGGGGTGGACATTCAGAGCCAATTTAACACCCCTTGGTGGTGTTATCCCCAGCACAGGAAATACCTGAAAAGAGGAAGGGAAAGGAAAGAGGGAGGGAAAAAAAAAGAACCAAGCCCTCCTCTCTTGTTAGCTTAAATCCTGTTAGAGTTGGAGGAATTAATCTGCCACCTATCTCCCCTATTACTGCTATCATCATCATCAGGAACATCCTGGTAACCTCTGAACATACAGGAGGGCAAAGTGAAGGCTCCAGACACCCTCATCAAACCGCAAACTGCTGCTGCCACCATCTCCGGTGGAGTGGGACAGAAGGTGATGGCTGGAAGGACGTTACAGCACACTGGGTGTCCTGGTGCACCCCCAGCCCATGGCTGCACGGACGAAGCGATGCTGGGCAGCAGGTCCCCACCTCAAAGCTGATCCCTCATTCCTGCGGTGGCTCCTTACCTGCACTAGGCAATCCTGCTGGATAATCAAATCCCCTTCAAAACCCCCATGAAAAGGCAGCGGTTCACAGGGGGAGGACAGCCACGTCTGCACCTTGCTCCTTCCTACATGGATCATCAGTTTTTCCAGCTTCCCCTCCTCTCTGCCCAGGAGCATCATCTTTGTTTGGAGGCCTCTCGATCTGCTGCCGCAGCAAAACTGAGTTTCACTTGATGCGATTCCTCAGTGCCAGCCTTGTGCTGCTGGGAGAAGTGCTGCTGTATTCTCCAGTCCTCCCAATGGACCCCTTCCTGAGGCCAGTTTTAGGGGACAGACCCGGCCACCCTGCTCAGAGCTTCCCATCCAAAGCCAGGCTCCCCTCTTGGCCACCCTTACCGAGGGAAGCTGAGCAATTCCATCGTGGAATCATTCTTTTTGGCACTGAGCATTTCCAGGCAGGAGCTGCCAGTCGTGCTGCGCTTGTGGATGCGGTGGGGAACCTCCTCCACTCCTAAAGGAAGTGCAGCCCTGTCTGCCTGGGGAGCCTCACCACAGTGAGATTTCAGAGCTATTCAAGCCTGCATCCTCAGCTCACGTGGGATCATGAGTGTCCAAAGGCCTCCTGTGTATTCAGCTGGACACAGGTGATTCCCACTTGTCCTTCTATTGCGCTGCTGGGTGATGGCAGGACAGTGAAGTGGAGAGACTCTCCTGTCTAACAGAACTTCCAGGTCTCCCCAGGAGACAGGGATCTCTCTGAAACAAAGGCTTCCGGAATAGAAAAGTGCCATTTACCACACTTCTACATAAAGGGCCCACGAAAATTGGGAACAGCATTTTCAAACCTGGAGGTTCTCCAGGACCAGGCATGACCATTGGATCCTGATGCGGGAGGAGCTATCAGTAAGAGATGTTGCAGCCCTTGTGCTGCTGCTAAAGAGCTGTGGAATGAAGCAGGGACCCCCGGCTCCTCTTCAGCTCTGCTTCCCCATAAAGGTGACCTCAGGATTCCACACCTCTCCCGTTATCCCAGCTCACTGCCCACTGCTGTCTACCAATCTCACACAGACACACAACGCTTTGATCCATCCATGAAGGTAGAAGAGGGACTCGTGATTTAACCTGTGCAACGTGAATGTGAGCATCCTTGGTATGAGAGAGAAAGGAAAAACACGGCAGCAAAAGCAGCAGAAAAGCTGGAAGTCATAAAGAGACTGGGAAGGAAGCCTGGAAAGCCCAGGGATTTCTCTTTGATGGGAGAACTGGGGCCAGAGAAAGGCACACAGGCAGCACATCGGCTGTGGTGATGGGACTCTTGGTGTCCAGCCTGGGTGCTCATCCCATGCGGAGGGTCTCTGATGTGTCACCGAGAGCAGTTTTCCACCTTTCTGTCCCTGCAGCACAAGTAACACCTCTCCCTATCCTCAGGCTTTATTTCTGCCAGACACGTTGGAAACTCACAGCCTGATTCCCACTCTGCATCCCCCAAATGAGGCTGGAAGCAACCAAAGCTTTCCACAAGCAACCCCGCACGGGAGTGGGACAAGCCCCCTAGGATGTGCCCGGCAGGAACGGCCCCATTCCCTGTCTCTGGAATGCTCTCTCACAAACACATCTAATTGCATCCAGACGGCGCTTTCGGCACACCTGCCACAGCAACTGCTTATCTTACTGAGGACTTCAAGAGCATCATCTGCAAAGTTTGCAAGGAAGGGAAGGCAATTAGCATTCCCTGGCTGGGCACAAAGATCCTCCTGCTTTATCTCCATCCTGGCTGCTTGGCAGAGGATCCTTCGGTGCTAATTCCCTCCCGCTGCTCCCTGCACATCAGCTCCTCCAGTTGGAAACACACAATGGTGTTTGCACCCAGAAAAGCCCCAAAAGCAAAGCAGGGTGGTTGTGAAGGGAGGGAGCAGTGGTGGCCAAAGCTGCCTGCACCAAGAGATGCATCAGTTCTTACTACCAGAGAGACACTGAGGTGCTGGAGTGGGGTCAGAGAAGCAAATGGAGCTGGTGCAGGGCCTGGAGCAGAGCAGTGATGGGGAATGGCCAAGGGACCTGGGGGGGTCAGATGGAGAAGAGAAGGCTCAGGGGGGACCTGATCACTCCCTACAAGTGCCTGACAGGAGGATGGAGCCAGGAGGGGCTGGGCTCTGCTCTCAGGGAACAAGGGATGGGACAAGAGGAACCGGCCTCAAGCTGCCCCAGGGCAGGTTCAGATGGAGCTGAGGAACAATTCCTACCCCAGAGGGTGCTCAGGCATTGGAACAGGCTGCCCAGGGCAGGGCTGCAGGCACCGGCCCTGCAAGGGTTCACACTCCGTGGAGACGATGCCCTCAGTGCCATGGGGCAGGGGTGGCCTTGGCAGTGCTGGGGTAAAGAGTGCACTTGATGAGCTTAAAGGTCTTTTCCAACCTAGCTGACTCTATGATTCTATGTCAAAAGACAGCAGGACAGAGCTGTGCTTGAAGGAGGAGAGCCTGAGGTCCAGGGCGAGGGGGACCACTGCGATACACATGATGGAGGACCTTACAAAGTGCATGTTTTACCCCTTTTCTTTAAAGCAGTCAATGTGGGGAAGAGGCATTGTGCCCATGGCAGAATAAAGTGATGCTTTGCCACAGATACATGCCAAGAAAAGAAAATCATCCTGGTAGAGACACAGTGGCCAGGGCAAGATGGTTTGGGAGCACAGCGGAGCCTGCAAAGCTCCCATGTCCCTATCCCTATACCACCTTTCCAGATTCCCCTCCCCAGTGGCCACACCAGCCTGGCACATCTGCCCTAGCCCCTTCCTGCATCCCTGCTCAGCCTTGGCACCGGGCAGTCCTCATCAAGGAATCCTGCATCCCCTGGTCCAGGGTCCCCTTGGCCCAGTTAAAGGCTTCACTGGGACTCTCCTGTCTCCTACCTGCACATCTGCGCATCTCCTACCCCTCCGTGTCAGCTCAGTGCCTACCTCTCACCAGGGACCATCAGCTCACTCCTGTATCCATGCTGTAGGTTTAAACCTCACTGTGGTATCTCCACGATGTACCCCGCATGCTCCCCAGAATAACAGTGCTGATCCCAGCTCCAACACACAGAATGGTTTGGGTTGGAAAAGACCTTAAGATCATCCAGTGCCAACCCCTGCCATGAACAGGGATGCCTCACATCAGACGGTGTTGCCCAAGGCTCTGTCCAACCTGGCCTTGAACACTGCCGGGGATGGAGCATTCACCACTTCTCTGGGCACCCTGTGCCAGTGCCTCACCACCCTCACAGTAAAGAACTTCTTCCTTATAACCAACCTGAACTTCCCCTGTTTAGGTTTAAACCCATTCCCCCTTGCACATGGAGGAAGCCCATGAGATCCACCCAGAACCCAACCGTGGGGAAGCTGGTCCAGCTTTTTGGATTGTCCCTGATCCCTCTGTCTTCTGCCTGCAGACAGCTAAACAAAGTTCAGCTCCTTTTGGATTTATCAAGTTTTGGCACAGATCTTCCTAAGTTATTTAATGCTTAATATATGCACAAACAGTGCCACTGACTCTGTGGACATCCATGTGCTTCTCCTAAGGAGCTCTGAATTCACCTACAAGGCTCCTGTTAACATTAAGCCCTGTTCCTTGTGGATGTCCCAGCCAGCAACAGCCTCTCTTGGAGCTCATGGTGAAGCAGGATCAGCAACACGACAGCTCTGGCCCTAGACCTACAGGCAGCCACAAGACCTTCCCTCTCCTCACGATCCAAGACCAGAAGCCAGCGACTGCTTCCCATCGCTTAAACGGCTGCTTTAAAAACATAGCAAAACGTTTTACCCCTTTCTCCATTTCTTTTCCTTAAGAGTTGCTTCTGAGAGACCTTATCAAAAGCTTCCTGGAATTCCAAGTAAATTAGTCATTAGGCAGGTTTTCAGAACAGTAATTAGGCCACTCCATGCCCCTGATGCATTATTTACCTGAGCAGATATACATAATTAGGCCTCTTCTTTATAACTGGTATTACACAGACTAAATTCTACTCCAGTCTATCGTCTAATTACACAATTAGGCTGCATGCTAAACAGAACGAAAGCGATTCTGAGAACCGAGCAGAAAGAAAGGGGAAAAACCACAACAGTCATTATTAGGTTTTAAATCCTCCATCACCAGCACAGCGGCAGGTCTTCACATCTTAATATCCCTCCACTTCAGTCCCTTCTAGACTGGTGCTGCAGCCAGGTTTGCTTGCTTTATTTTGCTGCATTTAATGCCGCTCTGCAAGGTTTTAATACTGGGGGAGAGATTCAGTTCCTTACTGAGATTTGGTTTTAACAAGTAATGTTAAAAGGGGCTTTTCTCTTCCCTGGTCGGCACTGATTTGCTGTGCGGTGGAACCAGCATCACATTGTCTTACAGCCTCCCTTTGCTCCTCCTCCCAGATGATGACTATTGTTCAACAGCTTCCCACTGGCAGAGGCAGACAGGAACAGTGTGACCATCACAGGAATTTAGCCTGACAGAGCTGGCTCCACACCAAACTGAATGGGGCAAAATGAAAGGCAGGATGAGATGCCAGCACACCAAAAAGCACCCAGCAGCCTCCACGGGCCTTTCAGCCAAGCAGGGTGGACTTGGGTCATCCCCTGATCTAATCACTGAGGTTGGAAAATACCTTGAAGATCACGGAGTCCAACTGTAAAGCTAACACTGGCAGGTCCATCACTAAACCATGTCCCTAAGTGTCATCCTTGTGTACTTCGAAGAGGGAAAAGGGGTAAGAACAAAATAGTCTCTAAAAAAAATTGTAGATTAAGAAGCTTTTGAGTAAAAAGCTACATTTTGACTAGAGAAGAAAGAAGCCTTCACAGAAAAATCTCCCAGTTCCTTAACCACCTTTTAAACAAAGAAGCTTCTATATCAACAAAGTTTTTTCATCTATTGTTTTCCCATCTTGCATTTTTAATTGAGCTGGAAAGTGATGCACATCACCAGAGATCACAGAATTCCCAAGATCATAGCATGGTTTGGGTTGAAAAGGACCTTAAGATTATCTAGTTCCAGCCCCCCTGAATCTGAAAATCAATGCCAGTCACAAAGCCAACTTTCTCCTTCTCCAACTGCAAAGCAAGGTCTCAGCCCTCCCTTAGGTCCCTTCCTACTGTGCCAGCCCATAGGGCATTGCAAGAGCAGAGTCGTGCCTGTCCTGCCCTTGTTTCCTGGTCCCTGCCGATGGAGCAGTGTGATTTCACCTAACCAGGGGCTTTTCTTCTTGATGCTACTGTAATTACTGACCATTTTCTGGGGGACAAAAGACATTCAAGTATAGAGGAGAAAGGTCCAGCTCTTCCCCATCACACCCCACGCCCCCCAAGGACCACGCCAGGACCAAACCACCCTCCTCTGGTGGCTCTCACTGAGATGTACAGTGAGACACAGTCATGACCCTTATATCCCAAACCTCACGAAATCTCAGTCCTTGCACAGACTTCAATGAGAGCTTCCAATGCTCCCAAAGCCTTTCACAGAGCTTGTGCTCATAAGCCACAATTCTCCCTGTGCGCAGCACCTTGCAGGACCAGGGCTTAGAAGCCACCAAGTCACTGCAGTAATCACCAGCAGGTCAGGATTTCAAAGGAACCCACAGCTCCAACAGAGCTCAGATTTAGGGATTTATCTCCTCCGGGCTCTTTTGAAAACCCTGATCAGAGTGCAGCTCTGGTCAAAAATAAGTTATGCTAAAAATAGTGCTCACAAGAGGGCCTGGTACCAATCTCTGCTCCTCCAGGATTCTTATGAGTCAGCTCGTTTCAAAGACAAGAGGAAATCTGTACAACCAGCAAAGCAGTAAACACGGAAGGGAGATTTAGCCGTACCTCACAGGCCCCCAAAGGCATCCTAGGACATCCTTTGGAGAAAGCAGCCTTGCAGTTAAGATACCAGCCACATCAGACTATTGAATCTCAGATTCAACTGTAGAGCCTCCTGCACTGAGCTGGTGGTAGAGAGTAAATATAGAAGCAATGAGATATTTATAGGCAGCCAGCTATTTTAACACAGCTCTGCTTTAAAGAGAAGCCTTATTTAAGTCTTGTCCCTGTAAAGCTGCAGGATGACTTAGAGAAATAACCAGCTTAATTATTTTCATCAGGAGAACAGAGAAACACGTAGGGAAGATCAAATGCATGCAAAAGCATGGAGGAGCTCGAATGAAGTGCTTCTGTCCTGGTGACTCAAATGCAATGAGGATGGTGAGATCTCCCGACTGCAGGTTTGTCTCCAAAGAGCCCAGCCCCACCACAGCTGAAGTCTGCCAGGGAGCACAAGAGAAAGCAGCAAGAACAGGAGCGCATCGGCTTGCTGGGAGCCACCACGTCATCCTGCTGCCCTGATCAGCGCAGTCTTCTCCAGAGATACAACCAACATAAAACGTCAGGCTGCCCCATTGTACTCTGAGAGCAAGGAGAGCAGAGCAGCATTTCTAGATGTACTTATTTATCACAGAATCCCAGCCTGGGCTGGGTTCAAAGGGACCTTAAAGCTCATCCAGTTCTAGTCCCCACCTTCCACTGGAGCAGCTTGCTCCAAGCCCCTGTGTCCAACCTGGCCTTGAGCACTGCCAGGGATGGGGCAGCCACAGCGCCTCAGCACCCTCACAGGGAAGAGCTTCTGCCTAAGAGCTCAGCTCAGTCTCCCCTCTGGCAGGTTAAAGCCATTAATTTACCCCAATAAGGCTCCAATTCGCACATCCCCAAAACTGGAGCTGTGCGTGTTACCCAAGCTATGATGGGGGGTAACATCTCTTCTTGCTCCTGGTGTACCCTGTCCTTGGGACACCCTTTTCCTATCCACAGTTCCACCACTTGCTGAAGCTCAGAGGCTATTTTATGCAGCGGGACACATCTTCACATGTCACTGCAAAGGGACAGGCAGCAAATGCATGGTGCAATTATTACCTGAGCCACCATGGGACTGAGCAAATTCCTCACAGCAGGAAGCTTGTTGCTCTCCACAGCACAGCCTTCCCATCACTGCAGCCAAGACAGATCCTCCCCACGGACACAGAATGAGCCACCACCAGGCACACACCACCTCCTCCATGGAGAGTGATGTCCCAGAGGTGGGGACATGCATCCCTGCACCTTCCTTGCCCAGCATCTCGCGGCATCAGTGTGCAGCCATGGACCCTGCTGATGCAGCCTTCCTAACTCAATAAATGGAATTTGATTAGGCCAAGTGTCTGCTTCAGTGCTCCCCATCCCCTGCCCCAGCCTTCCCAACTTAAAGCCTCTCCAATAAACTAAATTAACCCCCCCAACACTGCCGCACAGACAGAGCATTCCACAGCCCCGCTCTCCACGGTGAGAATAACGCAATAGAGTTCAAAAGAGGGCAGAACAGTTCTAAAGCAGCACCCAACACCAAGCAGGGTATCTGTGCAATGGGGTGCAAGCTCTCCCCATCATCACCCCCTTCTGCTGTTCCCCTCAGACCCTCAGGAAGGCTCCTCATGATGTTGTGGGTGCTCACAGCCTGGGGTGAATGTGAGGGAGAAACAGGGGCTACAGTAGGAGAGGAAGAGAAGCCATGTTCTGCTGCAGCTACCAGCAGTGCCTACACGAGCTGACCTGAACAAGCTGGAATGCATGCATGGATGCCAGCAGGAAAGAAGAAAGGCAATGACACACCTGAAAACAACGTCAGCTGGGGGCCAAAAGGGACAGAGTTTGCCCCTTTTGGGTAACTGGCTGCCCATCAGGGATACCCAGGGAGCAGGGACCTCATTTCTCCTTGCTGAAAGGCCAGGGGCTTTCAACACATCCTCATTTTCAGAGGCAAAGCAGCTAGGTCCATTTCTCCAGGCTGGTACACAAGCTGCCATGCTCATATTGAGGGATTAAATGAGGTGGGAGCAGGTAGTGACTCCCCAAGAAGAGATGCTTTGCTTGAATAGAGGCATTTGCCAAGGTACAAGTTTTCCTCTGAGTCTTGCACCAACGTCAAGGAACAGGGCTCAGGAAACCACATCCCACCATCCCCTGTCTGCCTCTGAACACCCACAATGTGCCATGTACCCCCCAGAAGCAACATCTCTGCTTCAAGTGGAAGATCCCCATATGGGAAAGAGTAAAAACCGATGGTAAGAAGCATCACTGTAGGCTGGTCCCATGCAGCGTGCCCGATGACAGCCAGCTTCAGTGCGGTACTCTAGCCCTGCAAAAGGAGGTTCAAAGACCTTTCCTGCCAGCATTTGCTGCTTGTAAGGTCAGGGCAAAGGTGGGGGAACAGCACCAGGGAGATGCTAATGTTCCCGAGAGATGTGTCTGTGCGAGTTCACACATCAGAGGATGGCCTTTTTGAGGAAGAGGGGACCTCAGAAAGGAATCAGAGCCACAAAAGCATGAGCAAAGCTGATTAAAGAGATGGAGTAATGCCTGGATTCATACATTCTCTAATGTTTCATCAGCATTAGAAGGCTCTGGGGGTACCAGAGGCTGGTGCTGCTGATGGCATAGGATTTGGGTCTAGAGCTCTGTGAGCATGAGAGCCACAGGTCCCTTGGCACTCCCCTCCCAAGGCCGACTGCAAACTTTCCAGTTTCAAATGGCATGGGCCACAGGCTCCCTGCTGTCAGGGGGGAGAGCTGTGCCTCTTAATGTGCTCCCTCCTTCTCAGCTCTGCAAACACAGGGAGACCCGAGCTGCTGCTGCTGTATTTTACCAAGCACTGCAAGAAGCGTGGCCGTAGGGCACACGATGAGAGAAAAGGGGAGGAGAGGATCCCTTCAGCTCCAACCCCCACCAAAACACAGGAGCACACGTGGAACAAAAAGCTGAGACACCTTCTAGGGATAAGGATAATAAAAGCTGCTGGGGACAGAGCAGAATCCGTGCTGCTGGTGAGCCTTACCGCAGGAGCGAGCTGCAGCCGGGGTGGGCTCGGGAGCGCTGAGCCTGTGTGGGAGCTGTCAGAGCCCCAGCCCTACCTCATGTGATGGCAAGAAGTCCCTGCAGAGGTGACAGCTCTGGCAGCTGCAGTGAGCAAACAGCTGAAAAGGGGGAGAAATGAGAGAGGAGGCAAAGGCAGAGATCATCGCGGGCAGCGCTCCTTGCATTGAAACTGGAAAGGGAGGCAACCGGTTAAAGACCAACTTTAAGCAGCATCCTCGCTGCCCACAGGTAGGGCAGGGCAGGTTGGCAGCTCTCCCCCCACCTCCTTCCCTCCCTCCCTGCTGCTGCAGACCTAATTTCATGGGGTTTTTGCAGAAGCAGCGGGGTGGAAAATGATCATCGGGAGGCAGCGCGTGGCGAAGGGCCCCCCATTCCCCAGGTCCCCCTGCAAGGTGAGCAGCCCCAGGTTGGGACCACAGCAAGGAATGAGGCTACCAATGAGCTTTCCAAATCACAGCCGTGGTAAAGTGAGGGGGGGAACCTGTTTCCCCCCCCCCATCCCCGTCACCCTCTTGGATGCTGACGAGAGAGACAGCGCAGTCCTGCGTGACAGCGTGAAATTAATATGATGTGGGGGGAAGCTGGCAGTGAGTAATGAGCATCTGAAATACCTCATCTCCACCTCCTCACCCCCCCCCCCCGAGCTCTTTTAACCCTTTGGCTTCTAGTAGGGACCAAAGGGTGGGAGGAGTGTGAAAGAGAACCAAAGAGGGGTGATGCAGCCCATGGGACAAGTGAATTGGCAGGGCACAAATCCATTGCCAGCAGGCCCAGGCTGCCAAGGTGCCAAGCTCCTGGACTTGGAAAAATCATCACTGCTGCTTTGCCACATGAAGCTCAACAGGGAGATGCTTCCCTAAAGGCTAATGGGAGGATAAAGTAGGACCAAGCCTCCTGTCCTGCAAACATCCTCGGGCAAGGATGACCCATAAGGGGCCAGCTTGACGCACGCAGACCACTGATGGGCAGCCCCTCTGTTATCAAGCAGGTCTGTAAGAAGCAGAACAAAGGAGGTGGTTTTCCTAGGGTCAGTTTCCCTGGTATCCAATCTCATCTAATGAGAACTCGGTCAGAAAACACACCCCATCTTCAAGGGTGGCTTCTGTGAACTCCTGGAGGTCTCTTACTGGTCAATCCCATAACACCACCTTCATAAGGCAAGCCTCAGGAGCTTCTTCATATACTTAGCTGCACCAAGCTCTCGATTGAAGATCTCTTCTCCTTTGCCAGAGGCCTGGAAGTGGTCAGGATGGTACTGGGGATAAGGAAAGGGAGGTGAGCAGACAGATGGTCAGCCTGATCCTTTCCTTAGCTTGATTTCTTCAGGAAAAGCAACACATGGGCAGAAGCACAGACAGAAATGCTCATGGTATCACCAGCTGCAGAAGCCAACATGGTTCAAATGCCTTTGGCAGGAGGTCTGCCCCCAGGGGAGGTAAGAGACTGTGCAATGAAAGGTCCTTAATTGCATCCATATCCCAGGGCTTAAAATCCACTGGATGAGAAGAGGTAGAAAGGCTTGAGGTTAAAACAAAATAGGAATGCAAACAGAGATGCAAATAAAGGACACAATGTCATCCCGAGGAGAAAACTGTGATTCATTAGAGGCTTGCTCAGGACCTTCTCATCAAGTGAGGCTGAGAAATACCCACATATATATGGTAGTGAAAGAGAACAATGTCACTGCAAGAGGAATGAAACAGAGAGAAGAATTTTAAGATGAAGGAAATTGCAATCTTGGTTCCTCCTTGGCTTAAAGACACAAGCTCAAAAGTTCACCCAGTGTCATTTCAACGTAGTGAATTCTGCCAGCCCCCAAAGGAGTCTCAGTGACCAAGGGACAATTCTGAAAAACAGCAAAAAGTGGCTACAACGTAAGGCAAAAAACCTCCACCTTTTCCCTTCCTTATGTAGACAATTATAGAATGGTTTGGGCTGGAAAGGACCTTAAGACCATCCAGTTCCAACCCCCTGCCATGGGCAGGGACACCTCACACCATGTCACCCAAGGCTCTGTCCAACCTGGCCTTGAACACTGCCAGGGATGGAGCATTCACAACCTCTCTGGGCAGCCCATTCCAGTGCCTCAGCACCCTAACAGGGAGGAACTTCTTCCTTATATCTAACCTGAACTTCTCCTGTTTCAGTTTAATCCCATCACCCTTTGTCCTATCACTACAGTCCCTGATGAAGAGTCCCTCTCCAGCACCCTTGTAGCCCCCTTCAGACGCTGCTATAGATGCACACATTCTTCTCTTAGCTATTCAGATAAAAGGAGACCTTGTAATACTAATAGCTACTAAGTACAAGGGTTAGATTGGATATAAGATTGGTTATAGATAATTGGATATGGATTGGTTAGTTTAGATTGGATATAAGGAGGAAATTCTTTCCTGTTAGGGTGCTGAGGCACTGGAATGGGTTGCCCAGGGAGGTTGTGAGTGCTCCATCCCTGGCAGTGTTCAAGGCCAGATTGGATGAAGCCTTGGGTGGGATGGTTTAGTATGAGGTGCCCCTGCCTATGGCAGGGGGGTTGGAACTGGATGATCTTAAGGTCCTTTCCAACCCTAACTATTCTATGATTCTATGATCCTATTTACAGGAGACAGCAACTCCTGTAGGCTTTGGGTTTTGCTTCCTATGGAGGAGGCAAAGGCCCACATGTATGCACACTTAACAGCACAGAAAGGGTCAAAAACCCCAAAGCAAAAGCCGAGTCACAGCTGAATAAGACATTTCAAGAGCAGCCCCTTCGCCATCTCCTTCCATCTCCCCAAGCCCCTCTATGCTGATGAGCATCAGTGTCTATGTGTAAAACTAATGAAGTTCCATCAGGAGGTCGGGGTTGGTGCCCTGGTGAGAGATGCTTCAGCAGGAGTTTCAGCCTAGAAACTCCTTTCACATGCACTGGACGAGTGGACTAAGCAAAAAGCAGGCAGCCAAAAACTCCTCAGCAGAGGTTTTGGGTGAGCAGAAAAGGGGACCTGTGGGTATGGAGTATGGGGAGTGCAGAAGAGGGGGGAAAATTGAACAAAATCAAGTATTTCAATGAATATTCAAGCCAGGGAAAGAGATGGACTGAAAAAGTCTTCCTGCTCTTGGGAAGATCCACCTTTTAAAGCAATTCTGTCAAGATAAGACAGAGTTAAACACTTCCTTATCTATGTTAAACACCTTTATGATTCAAACTGGAAAACCAGCACAGAAAACCTATTTCACTCTCCCCCACCCCATGGCTCATTTTGGACCAGCAAATTAAAGTGGCCAGTTACATTTCTGGTCTCTGAATATCAACCTAGCATTGCTGTGTTTGGGTTTCCAGTACAGAAGGAAAAGGGCTAAAAAACCCAATAGTTTAATTTATGCTTTCTGAGATTGTAAGAGAAATAAAGCAGCAGATCCCTGTATTGTCACCTGCAGCTCTCTGCTCACGAGGCTGGTGCACATACCTGCTGCTCACAAAAGCACCCACACTACACAGAGCCCCAGCCTGGTTTGGGCTGAAGACACCTTAAAGCTCATCCAGTTCCCTGCCATGGGCAGGGACCCCTTCCACTGGAGCAGCTTGCTCCAAGCCCCTGTGTCCAACCTGGCCTTGAGCACTGCCAGGGATGGGGCAGCCACAGCTTCTCTGGGCACCCTGTGCCAGCGCCTCAGCACCCTCACAGGGAAGAGCTTCTGCCTAAGAGCTCATCTCAGCCTCCCCTTTTTCATCTTGAAGCCATTCCCCCTTGTCATTGCTTCCGAGCACCTGCGATCTGGGCACGGGAGCACACAAGGATTAGTAAATCCCTTGCACCAAGCCAGGCTGTGAGGAGGCACCTGGGGTGCAGGAGGACAAGGTCACACACAATCCAAAGGCATGGGGTTGGTGGTCCAGGGATCCAGCCTAAGGGGAGAGACTTAAATCTTCCAACAGCCCTCAGCAAAAGACAGAAATAGGGTGATAAAAGAGAACAAGGGCAGGAGGAGAGCCAGGTTATGCGATGGGGAAACCACAGCAGCCCAACACAATGCACAGGACTTGCTGCAAAGACCAGCCCTGAGTCTGCTGGAAGGCTGCAGGGAGGACACCTTGGGTGCCATGGGCTAGCGTGAGGTGTCTCTGCCCATCGTAGGGGGTTGGAACTGGATGATCTTAAGGTGCTTTCCAACCCAAACCATTCTATGATTCTATGCCACACTGCCAGGGGTGCTGGAGGGAAGTGGAACTGTGACAGTAAGGAATCCCCATCTTCAAATCAGGTGGGCAGGCGGGTGAGAGGGGCAGAGCTGCATCAGGTTAAAGCTTCACTCCAGAGCAGCACCCCGTAGCCTCCCATGCCAGACACGCTCCTCCTCAGACGCTCAGCAGCCCAAAGCACAGCCCTGGCATTCCAATTAGAAAGCTGAAATCCAGCAGTGACACAAAGCTCCACATCACCTGCTGGCATCGTCGGAACCTGCTCGCATTTACATCTCCTGAGGATGTGGCCTTGAATCAGCACACTGATGCTTCTACCAGTGCATGCAGCCCTGCAGGGCTCTGGGCATGGGTTTGCACCATGAAGTCAGCTTTAAAATGGGAACCAGACATTGTCATCCCTAGGGATAAACCAAAATAGGGCAAAAGTGCTGTCAGCATAGGAATCCAGCCATAAGCTGAAGACACCAGAGCCCATACACGCACCTATGTGACCAATGCAAACCAGCAGCACCATTAAGTGCCTGTGAGCTCAGGGCTCTCAGTAGCCTGGAGCAGGAGCTGGGAATGGCTTTGGAGATCTCGAAGAAGGACTGTTTGAAACCATCCATCTGTTTCCTGGAGAACACACTATGGGGACCCCACTCAACACCAAACTAAACTCACAGGCACCGTTAGTACTGTCCATGCTCAAATGTGTAACAAGATGTGTTCCAGTTCTTGCTCCTACAACTGTTTTTGACAGGCTTCCACCTGAAAGCATGCCTCAGCAAGGCACACACTCCACACTCCTTCCATGTGTTGCCACCAACATCTCAATTCACAGGGAAGCCAGAAAGCTGGGATCCAACACTGACCCAGCGCTGGGTACAGAGCACCCACCGATGCTAGCTGCTTCCCTGGGATCCTTCTGCTTGTACAACACTCATTTTTGGGCTCCCTCTTCAAGCCCAGGCTTGCAAGCAGATTACTTTGGGATGAGTGATCAATACCTGCCTGGGTAACAGGAGCAAAGACCTCATCAAGGTATCCAGACTGGATCAGCCTTTCTCCTCTTGGCTGCAGATGCTCCACTACAGGATTTGGTTCATTTGACTCCACACCAACCAACAACTCAGTTTGCTAGACCACAGGCACCACACTGTGAAAGACCAAAAGGCTTTTCCCTCAGGAGAAGCAGCCTCCTGGAGACAAGCAGTGATATATTGCCCTGGGGAACATCTCTGTATTCACTGATAAAGGAGCTGAAACTATTAGCTTTAAACCAGTAACTACACACAGTTAGGAGAAGAGACATTTAGCTGGTGGGCTCTGCTCGTCACTTAAACAGCCACCTCCTTGTCCGAGTCCTTCAGACTGGATCTAGCTGCAGACTCACAGTGGGACCATCATGATAAACTGACTCAAAAATGCAGTTTAATCTGTTCAGGGACCTAACCCAGATGAACCCAACAGTGGTTTCTCCCATGAGGAAGGGTTGATGATCTGTTCCACATCTTCCCATCAGTACTATAGCCCAGTGTGCCCAATACATCTACAACCCTGCCCTGTCTGCCCCTGCCCCTCAAACAATATTCTCAGTATTTTATGGATGTCAATTAAATTTTGGTTTGGTTGTAAAGGGCTGGGAGCGTAATAAATAGGAAGTTTTACAGTCCTATGAATCAATACAGTCCTATGATCCTATGAATCGTGTTTGCAATGCACATGCCCTTGTGCTGGGTGCTGGGGGAGCTTCCAGTTGTTGAACAGAGGAGAAAGAGCTGCACTTCGGCTTTTCACAGCAGCGTGCAGGACACACGGGGGGACATCACTACCAGCAAGGAGCTAAGCAAGTGATTCAACCAGGAGGAGACATCTGACCCAGGACAGAGCTGCCGATGCAGTAGGATGGCAGCAGGACGGGGCAATAGGGAATCAGTAAGCCTGTCCCACCATCTCCAGCTGGGCTCAACAGCTCCTGAGGCTTCTCCCCAGCAACTCCATCTCTTCCAGCCACAGTTGCGCGGCCCCAGCAGACCCTTACCCCAGGAAGAGATGCTCACTGGGATTTCTGCAGCATTCACAGGCCATCTAACTGCAGGGGGACAGTATGGAGAGGAAAACTTTCAGGAGCTAAAGGGGAAGCAGCAATGGATTCTGAAACACTTCTAGCACAACATCTAGGGGCTTAGAAGCAAAAGCATCACTTGGATGACATCAGACTGCTCAGCACTGCGCATCCTAGGGCTGTTTGCACTGGATATTCTAATTAATACTGCCCAGCACTTGCTTAGCTCACATGTTTATGAAGGCACTGAGTTTCCCCCCCCCCTCCTCTTGCCTTTCTGTAGCAAAGATTTCCACAGCTTCAACACGGCAACACTACTCTGGGAAGGAGAAATTGTCTTCAGTCATGTAGACTCCATTACTGGGAGAAAGGTGTGAACAGCAAGCAAGCCTGGCAGACGGATTCATTATACCACCGTGTCCTTTATAATGGGAAATGAAAAGCCCATTCTGATAACTCCACTTTATTATAATAGGTCAGAAGAAGTGAAAGGCATCATCTTATAAAATTAACTTCATAAAGACTGCCTTTAAAAGAAATAGAGCTCTGCCAGTTTATCCACTGTCTCTTCAGAGATTTTTCTTCTTCTAGAAGAGACATGACTCCAAAGTCTTGTCCCACAGCCTGTCTTCACACTTTTACCCTCTATCAGAGGGAACAGATCTGTTTTCTCCTAATCAGTGCCTGGCACTTGTTTTGCCAGATATAATAAATGCCATGTCTTTGTCAAGAGGGAGAAAACAGTCAGCAAAGGAGTTAAAATTAAAAGAGACACCCACCCCTGAAGGTCTTGGCAAGAAGCAGCATTACTTTCTTTATAGGAAAGTCAGAATACGGAGATACATGCACCCGATAATCAGTTCTGTGCTCTGGCATAGCTTTCTGTTCCTTTTTCTGCCAGCTTCTGGAGTCAAACTGAAGTCCAGTCTCTCAAGTGATACCAATTTGTGTGATTTAACAGCTTAATGCAAAGTGCTTGGTTGCAGTTCTTCTAGGTGAGAGGCAAGGGATGGCCAGATGGACAGCAAATCACCTTCCACACTCACGGTGCTGGCTCCTGATGTCGCTCTGAACTTTCATAGACATATATAATGGTTTGGGTTGGAAAGGACCTTAAGATCAACCAGTTCCAACCCCCTGCCATGGGCAGGGACACCGCACACTAAACCATGGCACCCAAGGCTCTGTCCAACCTGGCCTTGAACACTGCAAGGGATGGAGCAGGGAAGAGCTTTTGCCTTAAATCCAACCTCAGCTTCCCCTGTCTCAGTTTGAACCCATCACCCCTTGTCCTATCGCTACAGTCCCTGATGAAAAGCCCCTCTTCAGCATCCTTGTAGGCCCCTTCAGATACTGGAAGGCTGCTCTGAGGTCAGCACACAGATGGGTTAGTGTCTACTGCAGTATCTCAGCAGGGGAGGGCTGGAAGTGCTGGGTATTGCAATATTGGGATAATTTATAGATACAGCCCCAACAAGGAGTTTTAAAATACATTTTGCAAAGCAAAGAGGCAACAATGTCAGCCCTACAACATGCTACTTGAGATGCAACTCTAACAACCACATCCTTAGGTGGTACAAGCATCAGTTATGTCAAACTCCAGGCAGACTCTCACAAGTATCTATCCTTAGGTTGTATTAGATTGGGTAAGGATCATAGAATCATAGAATAGTTAGGGTTGGAAAGGACCTTTTATGAAGTCTCTTTCTACACCTAATCATTCCCCCTTTGGGGACAGGAAAACCTACACCTCCTGCAAACATTCTATGCCAACTGGAACACAACCTTATTTGTAATATTCATGGTGTAGATGGGAGAAGGAGGATGCAAGAGGATGCTCTGAAACAAACAGTTAATTGGAACTTCCTGCATGGATCTAATGGGATAGATTTTAAAGGAGCCTCATTTTCAGCAATTGCCAGAGCTCCAATCTGTGAAAATGTGGCCTTTCAGAAAGCTCCAATTCAGCTTGCCACGTCTGGAGTTCCTTTTGAGAGAAAGTCCTGCCATAAAAGCCCCCCAATTTGGGAGCAAGAATTAGCAGCCGTCATGGGATATCAGTCCCTTTGTCTCTCCTCCCCTTCCTACGGCTCTCTGGGAAAGAACTAAGGACCATTTATCTTTTGTAATATTTCCAGGTAGTAAAAGAGAGGAGAATGGAATAAAGAATAAAAATTGGGGGGGGGGGGGGTGTGTGTGTGTGTGTGAAGAAAAAAAGAACACACCCACAAAAGCTAAATCTTCACACCTGGATATTACAGGCAGCCCCTATAATTGAAAAGCATTTCTCCCTCTAAAGAAAATAACACTTGCTGGGGCTCAAAAGGATGAAATTAAAAATGCCTTGATGGTGCCAGAGAGGCCAAAAACCCCAGAGAGCACAGGACACGCTCAGAACCACACACCCCAGCAAAGCCCTTGGGTCAGCTGTGGAACGTGGGCAGCACCTAAGGCTCATGGAACCCTGCAACAAGATGTTTGGTTTGCAGGCAGAAGACTTCAGCTGTTAAGCAGAGCATCCATGACTCCCATACAGAGACAGGGAAGCACCACATTTGTCCAGCCCAAGAATTAAACTAGATATGGCCCCGCTCCAGAATTTAAAAGGATCATGGGATGGTTGGGTTTGAGAGGACTGTAAAGCTCCTCCAGCTCCAACCCCTGCCATGAGCAGGGGCACCTTCCACTAGGGCAGCTTGCTCCAAGCCCCTGTGTCCAACCTGGCCTTGAGCACTGCCAGGGATGGGGCAGCCACAGCTTCTCTGGGCACCCTGTGCCAGTGCCTCAGCACCCTCACAGGGAAGAGGAATGTGAAGAATCACATTTGCTTTGAACCTCCTGCTAACTATGACCTGGGGGGAAATCAGTTTGAGTTTTACACCTACCCATAGATCTTTCCCAAGGGATTGCCTGGCCTCCTTCCTCCCAGGAATCCACCCCACTGCTGGGCATGGACAGGAGGAAACTGCTGGGGAACGCAGCTCATGGTGCTCATGATGCAGAGGATGGTGAAGAGCCCTTCCCATTCTTTACATGGATTGCCCAAAGCGACTGGGGAAGGCAAAGAGCAAAGAAGGACATACACAAGGCAGCCATGGTCAACCTTCACCTGCGCTAAGAACACAAATGATGGTGCAGGGCAAGTCTGAGCACTGAGTGATGGATCCATACACAGTGATACTAAACAACATAATGATACTAAAAAGCATAAAGCCAGGGCAGGATTTCCTGTACTGCCAGTGCTGATTTTGAAGGCTGAACAACCTTTAAAACCCACTGCTCCAAGCACCCAGCTCCCTTGTTTTGCTGTCCCAGTGCCATTAACATCTTCAGTGGGTCCAAAGGAAGACAGCTCCTTTACAAAGCTCAAAACATGGAAACACTTGTCTTGGGACAAGTGTTTTGCTGTCCCAGTGCCCTTGTTTTGCTGTCCCAGTGCCATTAACACCTTCAGTGGGTCCAAAGGAAGACAGCTCCTTTACAAAGCTCAAAACATGGAAACACTTGTCTTGGGAAATAGATCTATATATATCTATATATATCTATATCTATCTATCTATCTAGATATGTAGATAAATATATATAGATCTATATATAAGGGGGGGTTGAAACTGGATGATCTTAAGGTCCTTTCCAACCCAAACCATTTTATGAGATATATACACATATATATATATACACACACAAGTAAACATATATTTGCATAACAGATGTATTTGTCTGGGTATTATATACACACATAGAGAGACAGTGTGTGTATATATATTTATTCATTAATCTTTCTCTTACCCAAGCAATTGAGAAAAGCAAAAGCAAGCACAGAAGGAGGCAGGCTTAGAGACAACATCAGCTGCAGGGCTGGAAAGTGGGTTTTGAGCATGTGAAACAATACAGGAGAGATGCTCACCCTGCAGAGCCTCTCACCTCCATGGGCTGGGGCTGTCACCCTGCATGGCAATGCCCAACAGTGTGGCCTGGTGGCCCTCAGGCTGGCTGTCCCTTGCTGTCCCTATTGCTGTGGCTCCAGCCAGCCTTTCCTGGGCAGGCTAAGAGTGCCCCCTGCAGCCCTGCTGCCAACTGTGAACTTGTTCACAATTCCAACTACACGACCAAATAGAAACAAGACAGGTTCCTAAATGCAGGAAGAGCTCCAGAGCAAGGGCAACCGATTTAAAACCACCCCAAAAAAGCAATCCAGGAGGATGAAGTGTTTCATAGCGCTCCGTCATGTGTGGTTTTAGCTGCTCCGAAGGGGAAGAGGGATGGCAGGGGTAGAGAGGACGGATGTGTGTGTGTGTCCGTGTCCCTACCAAGCTGATGGCTTTTGTTTTGAGGATAAAACCTCCCATCTCTGAATACACCAGGTAAATGAAAGGGATGCTCACACGTCACTCTGGGAGCGCTGTCAACAGCACCCGTGGCTTGAAGCTGCATGTTCCTTGCAATAGTCATCAGACTGCTCCTCTCCCCCTCCTCTCCACTGCACCGAGGTGCTAGACAAGCCAGGAGAGAAAAAAACATACCAAACCCCCCCAAGTCTGCTGAGCTTGTCTGTCCTCATGCTATACACAAGCCTCTCAGCTCCTTGAACCTAACCCAGGGACCCAGAAGACAAATAGATCCCCCTGGGTTTGCTTGCTCCAGCTTCATGAAGGTCATGTCTGTAGCCACACTGTTGAGTTTTGAATTAGCAGTGCCCCACTGCTAAGAAACTCGGCACAGTGACTTGGAAGTCCAGAGGTTTCACCCTGTTTCAGTAGGGCCTCACAGGGCTGCACAGCACAAGCAGAATCTTCTGTGTGCACAAACACATCTTCTACAGGGATCTTTACACTGTGCCTACCATCACCCTTTCAGCAACACAGGTCCAGGAGCCAAGCCACAGTCAGCATTCAGTTAAATGCCCAGAGCCTAACTCAAAACAGCATCACAACATACAGCATCCCTTGATGCATTATACCTTGGAAACAGCCTACCAGCCACACAGGAACCACTGTCCTTACCTGCGGTCAAGCCAGGAGAACATCACAGGTTAACAAAGTAGGCAGAACTGACTATATGTAGGGAAGTGCATAGCTTCCCTCACAATGAACAAATCACTGCCCTGCAGGTCCTCACAAAGTGGTTTTCACTGCATGGTCTGAGGCAGTTTCATAGGGATAAGCGATTCCACAGTGCATTCCCTTTGGAAAGAAATGCCACAGCCCTGACCAAACCAAAGCCCCTGCTTTCTGCTTAGACAGACCCACACAGAAAGCATAACCCAGTAGTTCACTGTGCCCTGCAGATGTGAGCTGTCATCCTTGTTTTCCAGATAGGAAAACTGACAAGTGGAGCTGGACATCAATTCCTCCAAATCCCTTGCACAAGCTAAGAGTGGAGCAGGGACCATGGCCCGGGTCAATGAGCAGAAGACTCTCATCCTGGGAGCAGAAAAGATGCTGTATATTACACAGTTCCACCTCTTTTCCAGGATGCATTACAAGGCTTAATGAATCAGTGCACACAAGGCTGAGGATGCAAAGAGAACAGCCATCAGCCAGCACACAGAGGGATGCAGGCTGGGATTCCAAAATCCCTATTCAATACTCAGCACTATCCCAGGCAGGTCTCACAGCTGACAAGATACTTCTTGCTGGTGAGGGCATTAGAGGCAGCACAGTCCCACCCCCTTACAGACACAGGGCTGGCAACCACAGGGCAACACCCCACAACTATGTGAGGCACAGGCAGTGGAACCCTCATGGAAAGGAAAGTGAGTGGCTCCAGCCCAAACACTGGCTTATGTGAGCTCTGTCTCATCAGCAGAGTTTCTATATGGTATAACCTGCCAGGCCATTGGCATTTACATTCAGTAACAGGCTCCTTTACTTCCACAAAGAAACCAAAACCTCATAACCTTTACAATCCAACAGCAAGATCCTGCATGAACACCACACCAGCTCCAGCCTGGAGCACACCACAGACCCAACAGAAAGCACTTTCCTACCTGAAGAGTTCCCTGATTTCCCTGACGGTGGCCTGGAACGGGATGTTTCGGACCAAGATCTTGGAAGTCTTCTGCTTCTTGACAGTTTGCTTCCTTCGGGAGGATTTCACAGCAGGCCTGGGAAGGCACCAGAAAGAGCAAGTGAGGACAATTGCACAGCACTGCATGCTGGCTCCTTCAACAGCAGGAATGCAGAACATGAGCTAGTACACATCAGCATCCTCAGTGGCATCTTACTGGTGACAACAGAAATGCCATACAGCACACCGAGAAGGAATGAACTGATTTAAATCCTACATCTGAAAATCAAAGCTTCCAGCTTGCTGATTGCGACCTTGGTTGAGATTAGAAAGCACTGTTGAGGTTAGCCTGGACTCCCATTTGCCACCCACTCTGACATCAAATCTTGTCCATTTAATTCTCAGGAGGATGCACTACCTGATACACATTTAATTAGCTCAATGTAAGCTCATTTTGTTTCTTTTTCTTTCTGCCTTAGAAAACAGCAAATGAAATATTTAACAATTATTAGTTTTTAACTCCAGAATTGTATCGCATATGGACAAGAATTTACCTACTACAAAACACAACGGCTCATTTCATTAAGCAAAGCATTCCACACTGCAGGCTGGGTACCCACTGAAGGGACTGGAGAAATCGAATTGGATGAAAACGGTTTATTACAGACTTGAATACGAAGGGCAGCCAGGGAGCTGTCAAGACTGCTTCTGGTCCCCAGGGATTTGACATTTAAGAGATACCTCCTCTAGTGCAGTCCCCAAAGTACTTACAGGACAGCTTTTAGGTGCCTACATTCACCTTCAAACATCTGGATTAGTTTTCAACTTTGCACTTTGAAAATGCCATCCTGAACACAAACTAGGAAAGGAAACCCTTCTCTAGTGCGGAACCCTTCCCATGTTGGAAGCAGGACTCAGTCTCCAAGTAAATCCATCCACAAGTAACCATCTCTCCTTTGCACCCAACTGCCCCAAGAAAAGAGGTTGAATACAGATGTCTTTTCAAGCAAGAAACCAACCTTATTTGTCTTGATTTGATCAGTCAGCAGCGGAACATTGTTCTTAAGCTCCTGTTCTCCCTGATGAACTAGGGTAAAAGATCTCATTACCCAGAGAATATTTGTCTTCAAGAGCTCTTTAAACCCACTGCAACTCAGGCTATCACTTCATTTTGCAATGCTGACTGAACTGTCAAAGCAGAGGCTTAAGAGGGCTCTTTTCCTTGAGCGTGGAAGAAAACTCCAGTGCCTGGTTCTCACTTTGGGCTCATTTTTGGGGTCCCTGCATTCTGCCTCATGGTTTTAACTGGACATACATTATTTAGTGAGTGAACACCTTCGCACCAGCTATTCATCATTTCTTTCTGCTTTTCAAGCAAGACTGACTAAAGTGAGTGAGTAAATCACAACAACGGCTGATGTGTTCAACAGTCAGAGCACTGCTGCTCCCATCCCTCGTGATGCAGAGATGCTAGGTAAGAAGGCAAGAACCTGTCAAGCATTACTGCAGCTGAAGTGTAACCACGTTACAGAGGTGAGACACGAGCTTTACCTGACAGCTCTCTCTGAGATTTTCACTTCCAGCTTATGGCCATCTACGGAGCAGCCCTAGAAGTTAAAACAAAGAACAGAAACATGAATAGATGAATTCAAGAAAATAAACTCAATAAATAAATTAAAATCAAAGTCACAACAGCTTCCAAGCTTCCAGCACAGTATTTCACATCCTGCTCTTCCCCATCTATCCCTCCCCTTCTCCCTGCTAAATAGTTCCCTGTTGAACACCACTCATGTGAGGCAAGGCTTTGATAGGAGGCTGGAGATAGCCTGAAGACTGGACAGGTTGGAGACTGAAGCAGCAGCCAACATCCCTGATCAAGCTGTCCACCAGCCTCAGCTCTGCTACCAAACTGACAAAGGTGAGTCACTTCAATGCTTTGGGCTGTGGTTTCCTCTGCCTCTGGATTGCAAACTCTTCAAGGCAAGGACTGTCTTATTTGTTGTGGAAAGAACCAAGGATGTCTTGTTGGCCAGCAGCAGCCAATACAGCAAGGAAGTCCTCTGTCTCCTGCTTCCTGCACTGAGAACAAGCAGCCTCTTACCTAATGGTGTCCTCAACATAAAAAGGACATGGGACTGTTGGAGCAAGCCCAGAGGAGGCCACGAGGATTATCAGGGGACTGGAGCACCTCCCGTATGAAGATGGGCTGAGAAAGTTGGGGCTGTTCAGCCTGGAGAAGAGAAGGCTGCATGGAGACCTCATAGCAGCCTTCCAGTATGCGAAAGGGGCTTTATAGGATGCTGGGGATGGACTGTTCATTAGGGACTGTAGTGACAGGACAAGGGGTAACGGGTTAAAACTTAAACAGGGGAAGTTTAGATTGCATATAAGGAGGAAATTCTCTACTGTGAGGGTGGTGAGGCACTGGAATGGGTTGCCCAGGGAGGTTGTGAATGCTCCATCCCTGGCAGTGTTCAAGGCCAGGCTGGACAGAGCCTTGTGCGGGATGGTTTAGTGTGAGGTGTCCCTGCCCATGGCAGGGGGGTTGGAACTGGATGATCTTAAGGTCCTTTCCAGCCCTAACTGTTCTATGATTCTACGATTCTAATCATCCCCTGACAGAGCCCTGCTGCCCACCCCATCCACAAAACACCCATTTTCCTTGCTTTCTCTCTTCTCCAGGATTCTGCCGGTCAAAAGGATGGGGAACACACATCTACCCCAAGACTAGTTAGACTATGGAATGCAAAATGACCACCTGCTGAAGGTGGACCTCATGGGTTGTGCTCACTGAACATACGCAGTTTACACAGGGTAATTCCTTCACATCTATCTAGAAAGGCATCACTCCAGCTGTCCCACCTGCACCACCCAAAAACCCAAAAAGGGTTTGGTGGACCAAACCCTTGGATGTTTCTCTAGCAGGAAAGAGAATGATTTACTCCTCAGAGTGCAGCCAAGCCCTGTGATGGGTGCGATGGAGAAGGCAGGAGGCTAGAAGACCCTAAACTGTCCTTTACATACTCCCTTCCCCCACAAGCCCCTGTTAGAGACTTCCCCATCTGCACAATGTAACCCCTAGCACAGACATCCTCAGCTGCATTTTGAACTTCCGAGCTCATCCAAGCCTTTGCCTACCATCTCTGGAAAGAAATCCAGACCTGACAATGCTTAAGCTTACCTGGAGCCGGCGCAGGGCTTTCTGGGCGCTCTCTGGCTTCTTGTACTCCACAAATCCAAAGCCCATTGAAAGCAAAGTGCCTGCCAGAAGAGAAAAGGTACTCATGAAGCTAGCATGAAATAGCGATATTAAGCAGAAGATTTCAAAGCAAATCAGGAGCAAGCACTGATGGCCAAAACTGGAGGGGGATAAAAACTAACACCCTATGCAAAAGGCCAGCCTGCCCATGCCCTAACTCCGATGCTCCTTATGAGCATCTCTTTCTTACTGACTTGTCCTGAGACTTGTTCCTCGTGACTGAAATGAGACCCTCACTTGGAAAACTTGCCAACGACCCAGAAACGGGTGTGACTTTCTGTACTTCCCATCATCACAAAGTGCAAGCTCTGCATTTCACTTAAGGGACAAAGAGCCTTTGAGGTCCAAGGCACAAAGGACCAAGCACTTCTAGAAACTGGGTGGGCAGCTGCTAGTTCCATGCCAAAGGAGGAGACCTTTATTCTATCTCTCTGCACAGCAAAGGTGTGCAGCACCTATGGTCACAGCACGCTTCTGAGGAGCACACAGGCTAGTACAAGAGCCCTAAGGCTGAGGGTGAGGAAAGATCCCCATGCAAATACGTAACACCCAGTTTCCAACTTCAAAACCTCAGTTGTAGCAGGCTGTAGAGATGGCCCCACAATAAGAGGGGGATTGCTTTGTATCCCACGCAGGGTATCCCATGCAAGCGGAGCCCTGTTAGGGCAAAAATCCTGTAAAGCCATGCAACTTCCTAGCCTAAAAAGAAGGAAGACACAGTCCACCTAGCCAGTGCTTGCTTGCAGCAAACTCTTATCCCATCCAACAGCCCAGAAAGCAAGCGCAGCCAATGCAGCAGGCACAACCAGTCGTCAGCACAGCCTGCTGGCAGGCAGAAGGCAAAGGAAGCCTACTCAGCACAGTACTCAGCCAGGCATCCTTGAAGATTCCACTGTTATTTGAGGTTAAAGCATCCTGTGCAGGTTTCATCGCTGTGGGGCACTGGCTCCTTTCAACTTGCATCCTGCTTTCTTGTGTGATCCTGAAGGAGCTGGCTTCTTTGTCTCAAGATCTCAAGAGAAGGCCATGTCTCCACGAGTCCCACAATTCAGCTTCACCTCCTAGGCCAGACCCCAGGGTATTTGAAATGGCTGAAAGCAGCAACCGCAACAGCCACACTTGTAGAAACACTAAGGATTTCACCAAGGAGAACACAAATGCTCAGCCAGCTGAATGCCAAAGCAACGCCACACCTGAGCCCCTCAGCAACCAGCCGAGGGAAGGAACTGAACAGCAGCATCTAGAGTACCTGCTTTGTCTTTCTTCTTGGATATCGTGCAGCTCTTCACAGCTCCCACTTTGGAGAACGTCTGCAAGGAATTGGGACACGTGATTCAGTTCCCTTTGTCACAGGCTTGCGACTCGAGTGACAACGTGGCCCTCTTCCAGAGCCAGGCCCACCTCCCCCCTGTGCACACACCTGATAAGCAGTCAGTGCAGCTGGGTCCTTTCTTATACCATTATTTCTGCACAAATACATCCCCACACACAGACTTGTAAAGAAATCAATAGACACATTCCCAGGAATCTTCCACCACTCCTCTGAAACAGCACAGAGCTCTGGGATGGTGCTGGAGGGATGTTACCGGTTACAAGAAGCCCTCAGCCTGGTTGGGACCTTAGGGGTGGGTGACTCCTGTGATGTCCCTAGAACACAGCTCTTTCCAAAGACATGCAGGAGGGGATGGAGAGTAACAGGGGCTGCAAAACCACAGCCAGAGGCAGAAGAAGAAGAGGGACAAGTCCCAGTCCTTCTCTGAACACTTACATTTGGCCCTGGACCCAACTGGACCAGACCCAGTATCACAGCCCCAATGTATAGGAGCATGGGTCCAGGCTGACATTGCATCAGCATTCTTGGGGCATGAAATGTGGCATTTCAGATAGCCACAGGAAGTGGCAGAGACAAGAATTCCCAGTTGCTTTTCCCTATTTTCCTATTACCATCCCACATGGCTTTTGGAATGCCACCTCTCCCCGACAAGGTAAAGCAGCACAGATGGCTCACTGTTGGCAGAAGCTTCGATGGAAAGCACATCTCACTGAAAGCATCATCTCTATTTATTGCCTCCACACACAGAGCAGTATCACAGCTGCTAAAGTGCTTGTCCCAAGGATAAGCATTACAGAAAGCATGGGAAATAAGGAGTCTTAAAAGATTTCCACTGCCTTCACCTGTCCTGAGGTGGAATTAAATCCCGGCAAAAAGGGTTCAGCCTTAACTGGCACCTGAAATCCCAAATCAGAGGGTCCCAGTCCCAGTATAATCCAGTGCTCCCTCATCTCCCATTAGATCATACTGGCTGCAATTTAACTCCTCCAAACACATTATCCTCAGCACACCAGGTGAAGAACAGCTTGCCCCTTGCCTTCTGCAGCAGAGTAGAGCTCTTTCTTCTAGCCCATGTCGGGGGTAAAGGCTTTACTTCATCAGGCATCTCAGCCTGGCTCCCAACCACACACTCAACCCCTTCCACTCCATCGAGCGGACTATGCTAAGCAAAACCCAGCCTGTTCTCCTTGCTTATGGCTCACCTCCTTCAGTGTATCTTCTGTGGTGGCAAAGTTCAGGTTTTTGATGAACAAGGTACATCCAGGAATGCTTTCTTCTTCCTCCTCCTCTTCTTCTTCATCTTCCTGCGCTGCTGTTTCCTCTGTGCCCTTCATAGCTTCATCTGAAACACAAAGAACAAACCCAACTTTATAAGATGCAATAAAGCTTGCCCACTGCCCCAGCTAATAGTCACTACTCCAGCAGGAACAGGCCACTGCTCTTTTGGCTCTTTGCAGGTGGACATAGACTGAAGCAAGCTCAACACACAGAGGGGCTGGGGCAGCTCTGCTCTGGAGCCAGGCTGAGAGAGCTGGGCTGGGTCAGCCTGGAGAAGAGAAGGCTCCTGAAGGGGAGACCTGAGAGCAGCTCCAGTGCCTAAAGGGGCTGCAGGAAACCTGGAGAGGGGCTTTGGACAAGGGCCTGTAGGGGCAGGCCAAGGGGAACGGCTTTAACCTGCCCGAGGGGAGACTGAGATGAGCTCTTAGGCAGAAGCTCTTCCCTGTGAGCGTGCTGAGAGGTCTGTTTGACCCCATGCTCAAGTAGAGGCTGCAGAGGAATGAAGCCCTTACTAGACATCATAGTATACACTCATCCACTGACTCACCAACTCCTTTCCTTGATACACCACTTGTCTTTTAGAGCAGCTTCATCACCTACAGCACAGGTGATGGATGCTGTCTGCGCTCAGAAGGGCTAAACTATGGGCACAGGAGACCCTGCGCTGGGCCAGGGGGACACAGGAACCCCCCAGCTCCATCCCAGTGCATCCCCAGCTGACTTTCCCTTGCTGCTCCATCTGGTTGCCCAGCACCACGCAGCCCAAGCCTTTCTGGTGGGTGGTCCAACCGTCCATGCTCCAGCTGGTGGGGTATTTGCCAATAAGGCTCAGGAAAAAATCCACTGCCTCTGAAGGAGGCTGGTTTGAGGAAAGCAAAGGGAACAGTTCAGTGAGACAGAAGCAGGATGAAGATCTGCCTCCATCTGTGACTGCCACAATCCCTTCCCAGATGCAGAAGTTGGCAGCAAAGGCCATTATCAGCCCCAAGCAGCCTTCCAGGAGCTCCTGCACTTCAAACCTTTCATCTCCAGATGAAGGTCTCAGTTACAGGGAGATAAAGTGACCCCCCCCACCTCTCCCTGGCTTCAGCCTTGCCCTGTGCAGCTGGCTCCATCCCCAAAGGGTCAGGAATATCAGCATTGCTGCTTTACATGAAAACCAACCAGAGATACCTCTGTTCCACAGCCAGATTTCTTACCAGTCACCAGCTTTGCCTTGCTCTCCTTTTCTGGAACCTCAAGGGGTTTTTTCGGAGGGTCTGGGCTGAAGAAGACACCCATCGGAGCCCATTCCAGGTACAACGGCACAGAATGAAACTGCGAAGAGAACACAGGAGAGAAATGAAGAGCTGGAGGGCAAGACCTGAAGAAAAAGCTCTGCTCTCATTCTCCTCTCCCTCTGTAATGCAATACGGCAGTGGAAGAGCTCAACAACTTCTTCAGCTGGTTAAACTCTCTTTTATCACAGGAGAATCTACACCCAGCCTCACACAGGACCTCAGCCTACTGTGTACCATACTCTTGTATTGTGAAAGGTAAGTTAAACCCCTGTCAGGCCACCAAGCCTTTTCCAGATGTCACAGCCCACTCCTCCAACCATCTTTTGAAGGTTGAGAACCCTGCTCAGCCATGGCTGCATAAGGATGCACTGGGCATCTCCCTAAATCCAAGGGATAGATGGTAACAGCAGTAGCACTGGGGTAACTCCTCTCGAAAGTCCTCTGTCCCTCACATTTGCAAGCACTCCTTTCTGCAGCTTCACAACCAGCCAAGATCCCTGCTGTCTCCTGCCCCTCACCACGCTCACCTTGGAGTAGGCCAGTTTGGTGAATGCCTGCTTGGCCTCAGTGGGCTCAAGGAACTCCACAATGGCTGTGATTCCTCCTTCTGGCAGCAGCACCCGGCCCAGGCTGCCGTGTTTGCCAAAGACATCCTCCAGCTCCACCACACTCGTGCCGGCTGGGAGGTTCTTCACCAAGATCACCCTCTTACTGCGCTCACCAGCGGCCTGCCACGGTCATGGGGGAAGAGAGGGGAGATGGGATTTAAAGCAGCAAACCCCAGTATCTTGCTAACTGAAGAGTTCAGATCCAACACATCAGGCTCACTCCACATCATCCACTTCCAGGGCCCAAGAGCCATTTATAACACTTCCTGTAAGATCCACACCTCAGTACCACCTCCCTGATCCACAAATGCTCATGTTTGGAGGGTTCAGCTCCAGATAAACCCCGGTACGGACATGAGCTTCTCCTCTGCCTAAACAAGCTGACCATCATACTATAAGCCATCATACTATGTATTTCAATCATCCTGAGGGCAGCTGGATTTTCAAATGGACAGAGAATAAAGGTTGGACCAGATGAGCCTTGAGGTCACTTCCAACCTGGCATTCTATGACTCAATGACCATTTCCCAACCCATGTAAGAGTTCAATCCTCTGAGATACTGAGGATTTAATGCCTAATTTCAAAGAGAGCTGAGGACACCAGGATTAGACCACTAAGAGGTAGGTCCACATCAGTGCCTCCGGCTGAGCATCTCACCTGGCTGAAGGAATCCAGGCTGACTCCATTTTCAATGAGGAACCGGCGAATCTCCTGGACCAGCTCCGTTTCTCCCAGAGCTACCCTCACTGCCACGCTGTCTTTGCCCTCCTGCAGGGAAGAATGTCACATCATCTGCTGCTCCTGCTGCTCTCACAAGCACAAGCAAAGGGAATTTTGCAGAGAGCTTGAAGGTAAAGCGCTCCAGCTCCTCTGAAGCTGCTGGGAGCTTTGCTGTTAGGGGTCAGAATGCTTCCCAGGGTAAAATCAAGTTTCCAAGAAGGATCTGAGCTTTAGGGTGTAAATTCCCATCAGCTTCTAGTTATGTAGAAATGCAAAACCCAGCCACAGAAAAGCAGAGTGGGAAGGAGGGCTGGGAGTGTCACACTGTCTTCCAGTGACAAAGGGATTTTCAGGCTCAGATCCCACACAGAAGCTACGGCATCACAGATCTCTTAGCCTACATGGTGCTTGTTGATGCACATAGGCTTTTGCTGCATAAAAAGACCAGGAAGGCCCTGGGCATGAGGAAACAGATGGGAAAGTGATCTCCCATCAATAACTCAACTTACATGGTCCAGCACTTGGCTTTTGGAAGCATTGTACTTCTGAGCGATGGCATCAGCCACAGCGTTTGTCCCCACAAACAAAGTGTTCCAGTTGTGAGAGCTGGAAAGAGAAAGAAGAGTGAGATTCAGCCCCTTCTTCCACTCTGTTCAATGCTCCTGGAATAAAACAGTTTTGAGTGCTACCATTAGCAGCCAGGTTGAAGAGTTAGAGGGAAAGAAAGTAGTTAGAAAGTATCAGCCACTTCTTTCAATGTCATTTGACGTACAGAAAGACAAAGCTCCTATCTAGTTTTAGAAATAGAGGTGGTTCAATACAGGGGAAAACCCCAACTGATCTGAAACCACTACCCTAAAGAATTACAGCATCAGACCAACCTTTATGAGACACCACAGAAATAACCTCATACCCAAAGCCATTCAAAACCACATTTCTCTCAATGTCTGAGCTACTAGGACAGAGGAATTAAGTAGGTAAGAGATAAAGCAAAATGCTTTATTGACTTGGGTAATCTACATAGCTCCCGCAAAGACCCCACATGCATTCCTGCCACTTGGGAATCTGGCAGGCTGTGTTGTCTTGTCCATGACAAGACTCCTCTGGTACCTGGCACTGTTGGCTTTGTTCTTTGCGTCTTTCTGCTTTTTGTAGGAGGAAGACTCTTCTGCATCTTCATCTTCGAGTTTTTCCTTTCTGATGGTAGATGGTAAAAGATGCATCATTCTGCCCTAGAAGGAAGGAAGAAGAGGTCCAGCAGCTCTGAAGTAACCCACAGAAGCTCATGAACAAAGCAGAACAGAGGCAATTTTCTAGCACCTTTCCTAGTTATGCAACCTAGGTGGAAGGAGGGAACCTTCCTTCCCAAATGAGACACTACTGCAAGTCAGAGTAGCCACACAATGTGAGAGACTGAGACTCAGATCTCCTTCACCTCTAGTTCAGATTCTGGCACCTTTAAGGCTGTTCAAACCCATCTACTGCACCAAAAGCAACCATGTTCCTATACAGAAAGGCAGAAGAGACTCAGTCTGTTCAGCAAAGCACAGAAGGAAACACTTGGCCACGTTACTAACACACATTCCCACCATCAAAACCATTAGTACCTGGAACACTTGCCCATCCATTTCTGCATAGGCCTTCACGGCGTGCTCAGGAATCATATAGGTGACGAAAGCGAAGCCTTTGGGTTTCTTGGTCAGTCTGTCTATAGGGAAATGGATTTCTGAGAGGGGTCCTGCAAAAATAAAGGCTTTACTGTGACACATAGAATCATAGAATAGTTCGGGATGGAAAGAACCTTAAGATCATTCAGTTCCAACCCCCCTGCCACGGGAAGGGACACCTCACACTAAACCATGTCACACGTCCTTGCACAGTCACTACATGCTCTGAACTGGCACCTCCTGGCCAAAGCTGGGGAGGAGAGGAGCAGGGAGAGCAGAGCAGCTTTGGAAGGTGTGCAGCAAGCCACCAGCTTGGATGAGGAGCTGCTGGCTGCACACTAACAAGGCAGGTCCTGCAAAAGGAGCCCAAAATCCAGTTTGTGCACCACTGGGAGACAGACTGAGGAAGCTGGGGTTGTTCAGCGTGGAGAAGAGAAGCTGCATGAAGACCTCTGAGCAGCTTCCAGTGTCTGAAGGGGGCTACAAGGATGCTGGAGAGGTACCCTGCATCAGGGACTGTAGTGACAGGGCAAGGGGTGATGGGTTCAGACTGAAACAGGGGAAATTATAAAGAAGAAGTTCTTTACCGTGAGAGTGCTGAGGCGCTGGCACAGGGTGCCCAGAGAAGCTGCGGCTGCCCCATCCCTGACAGTGCTCAAGGCCAGGTTGGACACGGGCTTGGAGCAACCTGCTCTAGTGGAAGGTGTCCCTGCCCGTGGCAGGGGTTGGAGCTGGATGATCCTTTCCTTTCTTCTTCTCCCCATCCCACCAGGGCTCAGAGCCTACCCTGACTGGCAGGAGCTTTTACTGTTATACCAGTGATCAGATGAGAGGGGTGAGGGCAGACACAGCAGTATATGCTTTGAAGAAGGAAGAATGGAGCCAGCATCAGTTTCCAAGCCAAGCAGCCACACACTACCAGCCCAGGCAATAAAGATGATGGGACTGGCCCATATTCAAGAGGTGCTGGACACAACTTTGTCCATCACACCCAGCAAGAAAACCTCTATGTACATGAAGGAAAGATGTAGCCCTGCAAGTCCCAGTCCTGCAGCAACCACTTACCATACTTGGAAAAGATCTTCTCCAAATCCTCCTCAGTGCAAGTAAAGGGAAGATTCCTGACAAAGAGTCTCCCTGATTCAGACAAGTCCTCTTCTTCCTCATCGTCTCTCTTCCTTCTTTGCCATGGCTGGTTATCAGGTTTTGTTGTAACAGTTTCTTTTGGGGTATTCCTGCATCGGAGCACCTCAATGCATCGCCCACCTGATCCACAAACACACACAGAGGCACATTAGCTGCTTCACAAGGCCATGGGCAATCAGTATCAATGTGCAAAACGCCCCTGCTTACAGCAGTGACACACGCAATACCACAAGCTTTGAGCAGAATGCTGCCTGATTTAGGGTGGTGAGGCACAGGAGGAGGTTACCCAAAGAAGTGGTAAATGCCCCATCCCTGGGAGTGTTAAAGGCCAGACTAGATGGAGCCTGGAGCAACCTTGTCTAGTGTGAGGTGTCCCTGCCTATTTCCTTTACTATTTAATTCATTCCACTATGAGCTAAGCCAAGGGCAGGTTGCAATCACAGGCTTACAGAATTGCTTGTACAACTCCCCTGCACTATCCCAACCAGATTTAAACAGCATCATTATTGCACCAAGATACACTTCAAGCACATGACAAAAACCAAGGGCCAAAGAGCAACACGCAAAGCTCAGTCGCTTGCCAATTCTACACTGCTCCTGACACAGCACTTGGTTTACCTCATGTCAGCTGAGCAGAGGAAACCACCCCCACCATCTGCCTGGAGTACAACAAGAGGAGATGTTTCTGCAGTGAACACTTCAGCAGCTGAGCACCCTGCTATCAACATCAGCCACAACAAGAAGGAACAAACAGCCCTTACCTATGTATTCTTTTCGCTTCAAGGCCCTTCGCACTTCTGCTTCACTCTTCAAGTCAACAAAGATGTAACCTTGGAGGAAGGAAAGGTTCAACTGAGCATCATGTGGGGAACAAACAACCACTAATTGGCCAATTAAGGGTGAATTGGGCTTTCTTTAATATAGGTTCCTACAGATAAAGCAGCCAGCTTCCATTAAAGTTTCAAGCCAGCCTGCAAATAGCCATGTCAGGCTGGAATGCTGCCTTTTCAAAGCCTACTCTCTCCATGCAAACCAAAGAAGCCTGATTTAACAGCTAAAGTAGGCTTTTACAGGTATCTCCAAGAACAGCTAAAAGGCACATCCACTGTTAGGCTATGAAAGGAAAGCAGCATATATAGCAAAGTCCCCTGCAGCTCTGAGGACTGGCTCCACACTCTTTCTGGTGGGTACTTCCAGTAGCCACAACCTGTCTGGAGACCCACCTTGGCTAAAGACTGCTCTGCAATTGATACAGCAGCTATCCCAGAAGAAGAGGCCTTTCCTTGGCATGGTTTGGGATGTTTAAGAAAGTTCCAGAGACAGATCAAAGGAAAAGGCTCCTGCTGCTACTCCTAAGGATGCACAGCCAACATTACTCTGTCTACGGCATCCTATGGACAGCAACTAGGCCAGGAGAGCTGCAAAGTCATAGAAAGGTCTGTAAGAATCAGGGCAGGAATCAGCCATTTGGAATTGCACATGAGAAGAGCAGAGTTGTGATTGAGAGGTCCTTTAACTCACAGATCCATTTTCCCCTTCCACATATAGACATTACCTGCATTCTTGCCCTGCGTGGGCTTTCCTATCCGGATTGCCACTGGCTTCAGAGGCAAGAAGAAGTCACGAATCTTTTGCTGCAAGAAGAATTGGAATTGTTTAAGTTCTCAGATACAGGAAGCAGCAGGTTTCAGACTTCGTTTTTATATACATACCATAAAAACCACCACATGCAACACACAATTCTGTGCACAAAGCTTCCCCAACCACACTTCCAACCCTTAAAACAGCTCCATAAATGAAGACATTGGAGCTGTTCTGCAGAGAAGCCTCTGCAAAGATTGTGCTGAGGAACACCCTGAGAACACCCCTGAGCCTCCATCCCCAGCTCAGTAACAAAGCTTGCCTCACTGATGTTCAAGGGAGCACCACGCAGCTTCACTGTGTATGGCGTGCTGGCTTCTGTTGAGCTGCCTTGGTTCTGCACAGAAGGATGGGGCAGAGAAGAAGAAAAGCCGAGTGAATACCAACAAAGATCACAGCACAACAAGCTGGGCTTGTCCAACAAGCAGGAAAGAGTGGGAGAGAACACCAAGAGATTCTTGCAAGTGCGTCAGCCTGGCCAGCAAGTGCCAGGTGAGGGTGCAAAGTCTGCCTGAAATAGTCAAACCCAGTCACTACAAACTGAGCTCTGCAGAACAGTGCTTCCTGCAGACAGAGAGGACACTGGAAAAACAAAGAAGCATCTGGAAATGGCACTAGAAGCACGTGTTTGGAAGCTCTGTCTTCAGGAATTCAATCAGCACTGAAGAGGAGATCCAGCAAACTCTTTTACTGGCTCCCACCCAGTGAGGCAAAAAACCTGGTACCGATGGTGGTCCCACAGCCTTCAAGCTTTCAGTGCACCCCTGGAATGACTACCAGCCACATACTACCCCACAAAGCTCCTGCTTTAGATAAACAAAGGTCTAATTCAGCTGTACCTCTAGTGTGGATCCTTTCTTCTTCTTCTTCACTGGTGTCTCTTGCTGTGTCTGTTGGGCTTTTGGCTTCCCCTTTTTATCTATGTGGGTGCTGATGGTTTCCTCAATGCCCGAATCCTCCTCATTCTCACTTTCCTCTTCCACCTCCTCTTCACTCTCTGTTTCTTCCTCTGTACTGGATGAGGAGGAATCCTTCACCACTTTAGATTTCAGGTAATCCATATCTGAGAGGCCTTTGCTGGCAGCTGCCTTCTTGCCTCCTTTCTTTGCTGTCAGAGGAGAGACCAGAGAAGTTTTGCATGCAGATGCTGCTGCTCTCTCCCCCCAGTCAGGTAAAAGCCAAGAAGCAACACAACCATGAGAACCACCTTCCTCTGCTCTACCTGTTCCATGGGAAGGAAAGGCTCGAGAACAGCAGAGCAATCTTACATCAGCACTTCCCAGCTAACAATTGTCTTTTCAAAGCAACACAAAGGAGCTGGAGGAACTCCACAGCAAAGTGTTTTGTTTCAATATTAACTAAATACTTCAAGCGGATCCCAGAGAAGCTTTTCAATTGTTCAATTTAGGTTTTGCAGGGAAAAGGATGGAGGAAGCTGTTGCTCCAAAAAACACCCCTCCAGCAAAGATCAACTCATCACACTTACATTTGAGTTACCCAAAGAGAGATGAGGAGCAGCAGGGAAAATGCCATTCACTCCAACAGAGCAGTGTAAGAAAATACCATGTAGGGAGGAAGAAAGGCTCCAAAACCACATTCATCACTGGTGCAGGGACACTGCACTCTAAGAAGACATACACCAGAATGCAGCCTAGATTCCTCAGTCTTTTAAGTTAACTGACTACTCCGTTAAGTACAGTTTTCCTTTCAGGATCCAAAGTACTGAACTCTGTCCCTTCCAATCAACTCTGAGAGGGCCCATTTCCAGAAATACGTATCAAAAGCAGAGCAGACAAGCTCACAGACATCAGCTAAAGGTTACTAAATAAACAGAAACCACATCCAGCTCTGGAAATCCTGGAGATGAAAGTGGCTGCAGGCTAGAAGAGCAGCTAAGGGAAAGATGCATATGTCTGTTATTCATACCTAGACATTGCCTTAAGGCCCCAGGGGAAAGCACAAATGCCATCCCCATAGCATCAGAAACTGCACTTCCCACATTTCCCTGAATTCGGGAAAACAAGCAAACACCCACATCACACAGAATCAGTCCCATGCTTGGGAAATGACCCTCCTGATTACGCTGTCGCCATGTGGAGGCAAGACCCTGAGCCAGGTCCTTGTCAGCATCCTGCTTTCACATTCACCATGGTAAAGACAAGCAAAGGCTGATAGTTCCTTTCGGTACCTTTAGTTTCCTCTTCATCTTTGGAGGGCTCATTCCCAGCCTCACTCAGCTCCTCAGACTCATCTGAATCAAAGTTGAGATAATCAGCTGCTGACTTTGCTTTTCCCTTCTTGGGCTCCTCTGCCAAAGTGTCATTAGCCCAAGTGGCCACCTGGGACCGCTTCTGGTGAACCACCAAGAACTCTTGGAATCTTTTATCTTCTTCCAGCTGTGGAAAAAGAAACCAAGCAGACAAGCTGTGAAGACAGGCACGGGAGAGCTTGTAGTGAGTTAGAATTCAAAGATATCATCTCATTTCCAGCAGTGGAACAAAACAAATCCCTTAAGGGAGGTTCACTTCACACAGACACGGTGAGCACTTGAAGTGACTCAAGTCTCCTCAACATCATGGAGTCAAGGAATCTCTCGGTCCTACTCTTTCTTTTCTGTATTTGAAGTTTAGAAAGCAAAGAAGAAGCCAAAACATTAAAAAGAGAAAAAAATGCACAAGTCAAATGTGACAAAACTCAGATATGGTTAAACCCTAGCATTTCCGAAACAGGACTGTTCTGGATGCAATGCACGGGCACACAGGAGGAGCTAACAGGTAAAAACTGGTCCCCAGCATCGGGATTGTTACAATAATGGTTTGTTACAGTAGAATTGGACTGACATGGAGTTGCTTAAATCACACACCTTGCCTGAATTTACAGCATGGGAAGCAGGGCACAGAAAGGAGCTGCTCAGCTCTTGCTCTTACTACAACAAGCTAGCAAGAAGGTAGAGATTGGAGTTCAACCTCAACTCACCTCCTTTAAGTTTTCTGTTGGATCTTTCTTCTTTTTACCCTAGGAAAAGACAAACAAAATCAAAACCACCTTTGGAAAGGCTTATTAGAAACACAGTCAAGATAATGTCAGGTAACCTAATGGTACAGGGAACACAGATCCTAAGGCAAGAAAATACCAGAACTAGGACTCCAACACCATCCCCTTCTCCATACACCAGGCTACCCTTCTCTTACCCAAATCACTGACACCCAGCAGAGCCTCAAGGAAACAAACAAGACTCACTTTCTTTGTGCCTGCAGGAGCTGCATTTACCACAGGTTTCTCAGTCTGTTTTTCAGAGGCAGGGACCTTCTGAGAGTGCTTACTCCATGCTTTGGGTTTTGAGGGGTCACCAAAAGACTTGCATAACTCAACCTGAAAAGAGTAAGATCTTTGGTTAAATGTATGCTCAACACACTGTAACTGCTGACTAAGCCTCACCCAGGAACCTTTCTTATAACCCTGACAGGATGGAAGGGTGGGGGGGTGTGCAGGAGAACAGGTAACAGAGCTACACGTTTCCTCAGCATGGGGAACAGTTTGGTGCTCATTTAGGCACAAATAAGCTGTCCTGGTTATTGTGAATCATTCTCTGTCCAGAACGGCAGATGAATGACCTGAGAAAAGGGGTTAGGTTCTAAAGCTCAGATTATGCCAGCTCAATATCTGACACTGCTGTTCCAACCAGCACTGAAATCACTGCTAGCGCTTGAACACAGGTCATCTGAATCAAGCAACTGCTTCAGACTCCAGCCATGAGGTCTAGCATCAGGCTTTGCTCTCTTGCTACAGAGGACTTAATCTTCCAGCGTTCCTGGGCACCAAAACCTCCAATAACAAACTTCCTTAAGAATGAAAGGAAGATATTTCTAAAGACCCACTCACTGTGATTCTGGATGTGTCTATGAAACTTCTGTTGAAGTGCTTCAGTGCTGTCTGAGCTTCCTCTTCAGACTTGTACCCAATGAAGCCAAACTTCCTGAACTTGCCCTCCTTGGTGAACTTCAAGCAGCAATCGGTCAGCGTGCCAAAGGCAGCAAACAGCTTCCGAAAGCGATCTTCTTTCATCTGGGAAATGCGGGACAACAGGAAAGAAAATCAACAATGCAATACATCAACTTGTACTGGGCACTGGTGAGGCCACATCTCGAATCCTGTGTTCAGTTCTGGGCCCCTCACTACAAGAGAGACACTGAGGGGCTGGAGCAGGGCCAGAGAAGGGAATGGAGCTGGTACAGGGCCTGGAGCCCAATTGTGATGGGGAATGGCCGAGGGACCTGGGGGGTTCAGATGAAAAAGAGAAGGCTCAGGGGGGACCCGATGGCTCCCTACAAGTGCCTGACAGGAGGATGGAGCCAGGAGGGGCTGGGCTCTGCTCCCAAGGAACAAGGGATGGGACAAGAGGAACCGGCCTCAAGCTGCCCCAGGGCAGGTTTAGATGGAGCTGAGGAACAATTCCTGCCCCAGAGGGTGCTCAGGCATTGGAACAGGCTGCCCAGGGCAGGGCTGCAGGCACCGGCCCTGCAAGTGTTCACACACCGTGGAGACGATGCCCTCAGTGCCATGGGGCAGTGGTGGCCTTGGCAGTGCTGGGGTAAAGAGTGGACTTGATGACCTCAAAGGTCTTTTCTAACCTGCTTGATTCTATGTTTCCAGCCAAACACTTTGCCGACAAGCCCAAAGCATTTCCTATCCAAGGGCTTCCAATGTGCTGTAGGAACCACACTGTATTGTGTCATACTGATTAAACCACTCCATCAACCACCCTTCACTTCCCCCCTAAACCCACTCCATGTACAGTCTCTGCCTGCAACACTCCTGCACCTAACGGCCGCACCCCCAGCCCAAGGTCCAACAGCGCTGCCTTCTCAGTTATCCCCTAGTTCAACCACAGGCGCAGTGGGACCCCGAGGGGCCTGAGCACATCCCCACAATCCCTCATCCCTTTACAGCGCCTTCCCCAGGATCTCTCCCTCCCCGTTCCCCCCGCCCTGTCCCCCCAGACCCATCTCTACACATGGAAGGGCCCCTCCTCCCCGCAGCCACGGCAGGCTCACCCCATTGGGGAGGTTCTTCACGATAAGTCGCGACATGGCAGCGACAGGAACCGGTCGCCACAACGGAAAACCCCTCCGCGCTCAGGGCCGCACACGCCACCCTCCGGGCGCCGCCATCTTCCCACTGAGTCACGTGGGAGAGGGAATGCAGCGCGCAGGCGCCGGAGGCGGGACCCGGATGTTGGCAGCCGGTCCTTGGCAACGGACCCTAGCAACAGCCTTGGCAACGGGCGCCTAGCAACGGAGGAGCCGGGGGGATAAAGGGGAGCATCTGGGAGCACAGAAGGGACAGGAGCCGGCCGGGCATGGGGGAACGGGGAAGGGGAGGCAGAGGGGAAGCAGCTAAATATCAGCACAGCCAGTGGGGGCTGTACTGCAGAAGCTCCCATGGACAAGAGAGGCTGAAACCATGGAAGAAACACCCACTGCGGGTTATTAAACACTGAGGGTCCTCTCCTACCTGAGCATCCGGTGCTGGAGGGTGAGAGAGTGTTGGGGAAGTGGAACCATTCTCCTTCAAGCATCTCCTCTTTACAGCCCTTCAGTCCAGCTCTGCTTGTCTTGAATAAGGGGCAGTGAGCTGAGCCCAAAATCCGATTACACTGCCAATCCTATGGGAAGAGACTCATACAACGCTCAGCCTCGGCAAAGCACTCAATAGTTTTTCACCCACCAGCTTGGCTCCACACCTGATTTACCACAAGGATGGAGGCTGCCTTTGTCCAGAGCAAGCCACCCCGGCACAGGGGTCTTCCAACCCACAAATACCGTCTCCTAATGCTGCTTTTGATGCAAGTCCAGCTGGCTGTGCCCTTCCTAAAGGGTCAAAGCAGCAGGGAGCATATCCTAGACTGGTTTGGGTTGGAAGGGACCCTGAAGCTCATCCAGTTCCAACTCCCTTGCCACGGGCAGGGACACCTTCCCCTAGAGCAGCTTGCTCCAAGCCCATCTCAGTCTTCCCCAGTGTTTTCAGCTAATTTGGGGTGAACAGGAAACCCAGCCACACCACGGCTACATCCCAGTGTCCTGGCAGGACTGGGATGCAGGCTTATTGACAGGAGAGCCCAGCCTGAGTCCATGCTCCTGCCACCCATCAGGTGATCAGCAAGGGAAGGAGATCTTTGACAATGGCCAGGCTCCGTGCACAGGAAACAGGGGATGGGGGGAATGCTGCTGGGACTGCTCAAAGGGAAAACATCCAGCACAAAGCCCTCACCCCGCAGCCCCAGCTGGGGTACCCAGGAGGTGATGCTCCTGTCGTCCTTCAAAGAGGTATCCAGGAGGTGTCACAGTACCAGGGACCCATCTCCCTCCCCTCCTTGCCCTCTGCTCCTGCCTTGTCCTTGTCCAGGCTGTCAGGATGTCAGTCGGGATGAAGGCTGGCGCTGACAGGGCTGTGCTTGCACCGTCACTAACACATCCAGCCCTTGTCACTCCCATCCTCTCTCCTTCCCCATCTCCTCCTCACCTTCTGCTCACAGCCAGCAGCAGCTCCCTCTCCTGCCCACACTGGTTGGACAGCACTGTCCTTGCCTGCTCCTGCCTCCTAACCCAGCACTGCTGGGACAGACATACCCTGGACTTAGCCAGATGTCCTGCTCTCAACAGGTCCCCACCTCCAGCCACACCTGGGATTGCAATTCCCCCACTACCAACTTCTCCTGCCATTGGGGTTGATCTTCCCCAGCTGAGGATGTGTCCTCTGAGGGTGCCTGGGACCAGAAAGAGCCAACTCTCCAACAAAGCTTAGGAGAAAGTGGTTTAACTGAGCCAGGTGCCCAAGCAAAGAAGCCCCAGTGTCCATGTGGGGATGTGGGTTTTGCAATGCTCAGCTTTTCTAATCCCCCTTCTTTGAAAACAACAGGTTTTAGCCCTCCCCTGATGCAAAGATTCAATACAAGCACAAGCTTTACAAATGCTGACTTTAGATTTGATTTCCTTTGTGGTTTTTGCTCCCCAGGATGAGGCAAAGTTTACAGAGGTAAGAGCTGGATTAACATCCTTTTTTTTTTTTTCTGGAAAACTGGAGATTTTGGGGGTATCATGGGGACAAGAGAGCTGCTCCTTCAGCAGGTGGTTCTGCTGCACTGTGGAAGGTCGTTTCTGATCAGAGATCCCAGCCCTGGGTAGACAAGAGGGAAACTGAAGCCGTGTCTTGAGAAGGCTCAAATGAGGTCTTGGAAAGCAGTTCCCAGCACTTGAATATCTGCCCTGAATGTCATCCCTAACCCTTCTGCTGCTGGCACACAGCATGGGGAGGGGATAGACTGGGAACTGTGCAGCCAGCTTGGGTGCAGGTTGGACAGCCCATGCCCCAGAGCAGAGACTGGTAAAGCGGCTGGATAAACCGGGGTTTGTTGGGTTTGCCCTCTCCCCATGGAAACTGTTGTCTCTGACGATGCCAGTGTGAATACTCCTATCCCTGTGCCACCAACTGTCCCTGCGGCAGTGCCAGACCCTCTCCTGGTGAGGTGTCCGCAGCCGAGGATGGGATGGATGCAGCAGCCGTGCCAGGAGCTGGGTGAGGAAGGGAAAGGAAAAGCAATTGTTTGCAGGTTTTAAACTGGTGAAGAGCAGCGAGGGGAAGAAGGTAACTGGGAGGTGATGTGCCCAGCAAAGGTGACACAGCCCCAACCCACAGCCATCACAGACAGCACCAGATCTGCCCTCCTGTCCCCCCAGTTGGCTCCACATTGGTCTGGTGGCAGGGTCAGGATGATGACTTCAGGGTCAGGGTGATGTTCCTTCACCTTTATCCTCTAAATCCCCCTATTGCTTGGCAGAAGGGGGACCCAAGTCTCTGTCATCCCCTGCACAGAGAGGAGGGGGAAGACGTGGTCCCTCCACAAGCTCCATCCAGTCAACCTGTCACAACACATTAGGTGGCCAGCTCAACAGCCAGCTGGACAGGGGCTTGCACAGCATCAAAGAGCAGGGGTCACCTTGCTGTAAAAGGGTATTATGGACTGCCTGCAGCCAAGCAGCTGAACTTTGCAAAGCAGGGCTAGGGCAAGGGACTACGGTGTAAGGGGCATCGCTCTATGGGGAGAGGCAGGTAGAGGTGAGGGGCAAAGGGTGCCTGACATTGTGCTTTGGGAGGTGGATGCACCAAGGGTGAAGTGCTATGGAGAAGGAGAGAAGGAAAGGAGCTGCCATAGATCCTGTGTATCCCTCGGGATGATAAGGGAGAGGCCAGATGCAAAGTCTTTCTGCTGTCTTTGCAGAGATGCTTCTTGGCCTGTAGCCCCTACAGTGTCCAAAGGGACAGCGGAGGTTTCTCCCTGATTTCCCCACGTGCACAGCCTGTCATTCCTGCCATCCCTGCCATCCCAAGAAGAGCTGTGACTCCAAGTGAGGATGCTTGCTGCGACTGCTCTGGGCTGGGGGCAGGCACTGTCAGTCCTGCCTGAGAAGGACAAGGACAGCCCCGAGGAGCCCTTCATGCCTGTCTGATCAGGAGTGCCTTGGTCACCGCTGGACACTGAAGGTGAACAGGAAAGGTAAGATCTATCTGAACCAAGGTCACCCTTGCTTGCATCCCCCATGCCAGGCAGCCATTCAGGTGCTTCCAGGTTGATGCTGAGCAGGGTTGAAGGTTATAGGAGGTCCTGAGCACACCCATCACAGAGCAGAGCAGAGGGGGAGAATCCCCTCCCTTGACCTGTTCGTCTTTTACATGTGGATAATGAACACTATTCACCCTCAGGGATTACCACAGAGGCTGTAGCCTGGCTGAGGTCCTCCTTCTGCTGATTAAATTAACCCACAGATACCAGCAGGGACAGGGATGAATGTGACCCAGCACCATTGGGAATGTTGCCTGAACCTCCTGGGTTTTGCTGCTGGAGATGTTAGTTTTTGGGAGCAGAGATGCCTGGATCCATCTCCCATGAGCAAATTGTCCTGCCCAGCCCTGGAGAAAGGAAATGAAAGGCTGCCTTTAATGATAGAGTTGATGCTTGGAAATGCAGTGACTGATTCACCTGCCTTGTACCCAAGATGGGGCCCAGGGAGGAGCAGGACAAAGCATCCTTCTGAAGGGCTCCATCCCTGGGAAGCTGGGTCTGCTTTCATCCTTGCCTTGGGGATGCAATGGCTGCAGTGTGTCTATGGGCAGCAGAATAGGGCTTTCAACCAGCTAAACCCTCCCCTGAACCTGCTGCCTCAGCTGGGGAACCAGCCTGCAAGCGTGTCTATGGCTCTGCTCTCTGTGTGTCTGCAGTTTTGGGGTGGAGATCATGTCCTTTCAAAGCCTTACAGCTAAACTGCAATGCTGAGTAACGAGAGGTAGGTCTGAGGATGGAAAAGGGGAGGGGAGCTTTTCCGCATCATATCCTCATATACCAGCACCAGGTAGGCTTGCCACAGAGAAGCATTCAGAAAGGACTTGGGAACCCAGATAGCCCACGTCCTTTGCATCACAGGAGGTGAGGAGCAGAGGTAAATCGCGCACAAACAGTGAAGCATCCTCTAAGACACAGTTGAGGGGACCACACTCATCCTGCAGAGGAGCCACCACCAGAGCAGGTCTCAGACCTCCCTCCTCTTCCTTTGAAGCAGCTGATGCTGGCAGAGCTGGAGGAGATGGTCCTGAGTCAACCCCTCTGCCCATGGGCTGGTGAGGAACATCACTGCTAACCCACACTTCCAGCAACATCTCTCCCTAGCAGACATATCCATGGGCTCCAGAGGGGACTTTGTGGGCCTTGGTCCTGAGCACACACCAGGTGCTGACATGGGAGTGAGTTTAAAGGAAGCCTAAAGCCCACCTAAAGCCATGGGAGATGTTGGTTGTGCTCTGACTGCTGCTGAGCCTTGCCTGTCCATCCATCCATCCTTCCATCATCCATCCATCCATCTATCCATCCATCTGCTCATCCATCCATCCGCTCATCCATCCATCCATCTGCTCATCCATCCATCCATCCATCCGCTCATCCATCTGCTCATCCATCCATCCGCTCATCCATCCATCCATCTGCTCATCCATCCATCCATCTGCTCATCCATCCATCCATCCATCCATCCGCTCATCCATCCATCTGCACATCCATCCATCCATCTCCACTTCCACCACTTCAGTTTCCTCAGCCTTTCTGTGCTTTTGGGTGTGTGTAAATGGACTCAGGGGAGGATCCAGGCAACAGCTGCCTTTGATCAGTGCAACATGGGGGAGATGGAGCACTTCAGGAATGCCACCTCCTGATTGAAGGTGGGAACACAGGGACAGCCAGGACTTGGTAAAGCCCATCCCTGCTGATATCTGCTGGGGAGCTGGATCAGAGACCCACAGAGGCAGGCTGGCCCTTGGCACATTGATGGAATCAGTTCAAGCCCTGACACAGGGTGAGGGGCAGGAGGGTAGCTCGCATCTGCTCCACAGGGCTCTGTCCTGATCCAGGTGTTATCCTCTCTGCAAGAAGGCAAGCCATAGGATTTCCACCCCTGCTCCTACATGCCAAGAAACCCTGCTTGCCCCTGCCAGCATCTCCAACAGCTCAGCACACACCAAACCCTGCAGCTCCCTTGGAGAGGATGCCCAAAGGGAAGCAAGTCAGTGATGCCTTAATGCTTTTGCCCCCTCCATAAAAATGAAGTGAGGTTTGAAAGGTCCCTTGGTCTAAAAAGAGCTGGGAGGAAAAGGGACCACAAATTATCCCCCCTCCTGATACACACCCAGGGTTTGCGGACAGCAAGGACACAGTCTGCAGCCTCCCCTCCATCCCCAGTGCATGGATGGCAGCATGGACAACCCCAGTTGTGGGATGGATCCCAACACCCAGCCTGTCCAATCTCACCCTCCCCTCCATGGATGCTCTTATCTGCCAGTGGGCTTTCTCCTGATAACCCCGGTGGGAAGCTGGGAAGCCCATCCATATGGAGCAGGTGGACTGAGGCAAAGCATTGTGTGAGCCAAGCTCAGCCCCTCTGATGTGCAACCAGCTCTGCCCCACCACGGTGCTCAGCTCTTCCATTGGGAACCACGCTGATGTTTCACCCCAGCAGTTTCAACCCCCATGTTCTGCCAGCAAAAATGATCCCACCCCATGTGCTCGATGCTTTCTGCATCCCCTTGTCCTCACCCCCCACACCTTCCTCCGCCCCATCACTGTTTCGGTATCGCTTGGCCAAGGCTCCTCTATCATGTTAAAAAGGGAAGCTTTTAAGAAGGGCCGATAAGGGCTCCTCCTGCAGGGTCACCCCATCTCCCCAGGCAGGTCACAGGTCGCTTCCTCACCACACATCCCCTGATAGCGAGCCGGTCCAGGCTGGGGCTATGGAGACAGGATTTATCAGCAAAGCCTGGGAAAATCAAGACATGGAAGCGTCCGCTCACACACGAGGGTCTGGCAGGGATGAGCCTTGTTTGTGTGTGGATGGAGAGCTTAAGAGCTGATGGGGCCGGCACAGAGGAAGGGAGGGGGGGGGACGGACTTGGGACCAAACAGAGGTCGGAGCAGAGCAGCAGCTCAAGGGTTGGGCTCCCAGCTTACTCCCGAGGGGTGATGCTCTGTGCTCCATAGCAACACAAAGGGGCTGCCACACCAAGTGGGAACGGCTGAGATGCCCCATTCTAGGCCAGTCTCAAAAGGGAAGCCCCAGTTCTGCACTGGTGGGACAAGGTGATGCCATCCCCTGTGCCTGTGTGTTTATTCTCCCTGTTGGTGCAGGCACAACATGGGGTTGGGGGGTGCCGGGTCTCCCTGGGGAATGAGTGAAGCTTCAGACCCCTAAGAAAGACTTGGAAGAAGAATGAGCTCCCAGTAAGGCAGGATGGCTGTCCTGATCAGCACTGCCACGTCCCCATAGACATAGTCATCCCATACAAATCCCAGCCCAAGGGTTTACCCATCCCATAGGCCACAAAGTGCTTTTCCACACACACACCTGGTAACAAACCAGCCTCCATCCGCAGCTATGCCTACAGAGTCCTACATCTCAGCACTCAGAAGCTGAGCATGAAAATCAAAGAGCAGAAAGGGAAACTGAGGCACAGGGAAGGGAGAGCCTGGGACACAACCGCAGCCTCCCCTTGCCATACCCAGCCTATTTTCACTCCAGCACTAGGAGCAACCCAATGGTCACACCAAGACGCTCACTTTTAGTGGGTTATAGAGGTGGCTGGAGGCATCCTGAGCTGCAGAAACAGCCCTTGGTGCGGGGATGCAGCTGCTGCATCCTATCCTGGGTGGGCAAACCAAAGCCAGTGCCTGGGCATGAAAGGAGGGAAGATTTAGGAGAGCAGAGAGGCAACAGCAAGGGAAGGGAAAGCATCGGCACCACTCACGCTGCTCTGAGGCAGTTTGGGTGACACCTCAGGAGAGCCACACAGGGCAAACACATGGACAGGCAGCATGGGGAGGACAAGATGCGACAAGGGACAGCAGTGACAACAGGCCATGGGGCATCCCCAGCCAAGGACCTGCTACCTACCCAGGCTGACCTCCTTCCCCAGCCCCTCTCACCACTACATGCAGCGTGCAATCACTTTTCCTTATCAGAGAGGCTTAGCAGGGTGAGTATTGAAAGCACCTGCATCCCTTGGCCAGGAATCAAAGGCCCCAGTGCTGGGATCCTCCACAATCATTCCAGACCAAATGCTGCTTCCAAGGATGTAAGGCACCCTCTTCTCCTCATCAAGCTCCATCAGAGCGCAGTGCAATTAGAATCAGCGATGCCAGATAGTTTATTAGCCACGGAGCTGGGAGCTGACACTTGGTTTCTCGTTCCAGTGTGAAGGCATCAGGAGTGGGTCTATCACAGACATGTTTTCCCTGCCGGAACACTGGAACAGGGCAGGAGAGGTTGGATTTACTTGGGAACATGGCACAAGGATGAGTTCAGCGCATGGAGAGGTGGGATTAGATTAGGTTGTGGCAGATAAGGGAGAAATCAGAGCTGCCACCTGGTTTAATAGCTCTTTGTAGCATGAAAGGCCAAACAAGGTGCAGTGCCATGGACCAAGCCCTACCACCCACCCTCCTCAACCAGCAGAGCACCGGAGTGTGATGCAAAGACCGTAAGTGATGCCAGCTCCACTGCATCCCAGGGTTGCTTCTTCCTCCCACCCCTCCTGTAGGATACATTCCCTCCCTAGGGAGCCAGCTTCAGTCCAGCATCCTGGCATCATGCTCCAAACCTGGCTTCTCAATGGGCTTATGGCAAAGCCCAAAGTGCATTCAGGTCCCTCACACTCTTTTGTAAGCCAAATCAGCAATAGGTGGGCTCTACCTTCTTTGACCAAGCCAGTGTGGTCAGGCACTGCGTTGCATCTCACTTAGGATGGGTTTAGGTGGCCTTCAAGAGCAGATGTTCCAGTAAAGGAGGAGCCCACACCTGAACCAGGCCAATCTGAAGCATTAAACATGGGAATCCTATGAGATTTTCACACTGAGCATAAAACCGATTTGGGGCTTTTTGCACACTTGAAGCCATTCGCTTGTCTCCCCATCCCTGCGCCAGCTCCTCTGCTGCAGCATCAGACGTGCTGGTCTGAACCATCTCTTTATAGAGATGCGCGATCTCTTTTTGACAGGGATTTCACTCCTGTAAGTGGCTTTTGTACAGCTCCAAATGCTCACATCATGGGCATCCATCCCCTCATTCCTTACGAACAGGAGAGTTTGTGCCAAGCCTTGGATGACAAGAACACCAGAAACCCCAGCTTTCATATCAGGGGGTCACAGGCTGGTGGTGAACCAGTCCGGCTCCTTAGAGGGGTTCACCAGGCCCCCATCTGGAAGCGGATTTGAGTTCACTGCAGCTATTCTCCTGTTCCTCTCATATCAATAGGGACAGTGCCTTTGGACTTGACTGGGATGCTGTGGTCCCAGACAGAGCCACCCCCAGCTCCACACTGGAGAGTACAACAGGGTGCAGATGACTCACAAACTTCAGCCCATCTCCCATCTGCTCACAACAGAGGCCATAACTCTTCTTAGGAGAGCCTGTTGCATCTCCCGAGTGCAGCAACGTGCAGGAGCAGCTGCATCCAATGCTTCCGTCTGCTTTACTGAGCACACCTACAGGGGTATTTTGGTTGCAAGGAGCAGCTTCCTCCTGACTGGGGGATGTAAATACCCTCAGAGCAGAGCAAAACCGCTCAGCTCCCTCCTTTCCCTGCTGCATGGTCTTCAGCATCGCCACCCATGTGCCAAAGCATCCATCTGAGCTGCTGCAGCCCAAGGGCACTTCATCCTCCCTGGTGTTTACACCCCCTAAGCCACCACATGAACCCCTCACCAGACACCTCCAGCAGTTTATACACGGTGCTGGGCTTCCCCAGCCATGGGAGGGGGGATTTCAGTGCCCTTTTAAGTGGGGGGAAGCATTGCAGCAGAGCAAGCTGGGCAGAGGATGGGAACAAGCTATTCCCATGGGGTTGAGCACTGGAGCCCTCCTCCAGCACCCAGGTGCTGACAAGTGGTACCCAGCTTCACACCAAGGACAGAGAGGGCTGCAGGGGAAAGCAGAGGCTCTCCAAACCTCACACAACCGTGGGCACAACCAGATATCTGTTTAATGGGGGTCAGTGCAAGAGGTTTGAGCTGAGCTGGAAAGGATGCTCCACACAAGTGCCTCAGCACTGTGTGCAGGGAGAGGCCCTGTGCTCCCCAGCATCCTGCCTGGAAGGGGTTAGGGGTCCCCCAAAGCAGACCTGTTGAATCACAGCTCATTCAGTGCCCTCATGCTTTTTCCTTAAGCTAATTCAGTCATTTCAGCAGCCAGTGCGGTCTGGCAACATGCTGCATCTCACTTAGCATCAGTTAGGCAGGAGCAAACAGGCCTTCTCCTGTACCAGTGGAGGGGGAGCCTTGGTTGGAGCAACCTGGGAACACGCAGAGATGCTAAAGCTCACTTTGATTTCGCAGGGCGATGCTGCAACTGCCGCTTTGTCTGCTGCAAACACAGCTTGTGCAGTTTATTTTCCTGCTTCCAAGGCTGGGTGTTGGAAGCTGCCAGGCACAGGGCTCTTTGAGGGAGGAACTACAAAGCGGGCTGACACCTCTAATGAATTACAGTAATACCAGCCCGGGGTGAACTCTAAAGTGCCTGTTTACACAATCACTGACCTCCCTTCACCCGCTCTCTGGTGTGAGTCCCCTCCCCTGCCTTGATGGATCACAGCTGAATGGAGGCAGACCCCAGTGTTTATCATCTCCCAGCGTTGGGAAGGGAGGGAGTAACAGTTTCCTGGCATGCTGGCCACCACCAGCGATAACATGCCCAAACATCACTTTATGTGGGAAATACACTCTGCATCTTCTTTGGAGTAACTCTCTCTTTGGGGGAAGGCCCCATGCAAGGGAGGTGGCTTTCAACAGCATCAGGCAGTGGTACCCACAGTGAGCCTCGCATAGGGGCAGGGATGGGAGCAAAGATGGCCCCTGTGCTTACAAGGGCCTATAGGGACAGGACAAAGGGGAATGGCTTTAACCTGCCCAAAGGGAGACTGAGCTGAGCTCTTAGGCAGAAGCTCCTCCCTGGGAGGGTGCTGAGGCGCTGGCACAGGGTGCCCAGAGAAGCTGTGGCTGCCCCATCCCTGGCAGTGCTCAAGGCCAGGTTGGACACAGGGGCTTGGAGCAAGCTGCTCCAGTGGAAGGGGTCCCTGCCCGTGGCAGGGGTTGGAGCTGGATGGGCTTTAAGGTCCCTTCCAACCCAAACCAGGCTGGGATTCCATGAGTCTGTGCTCGAGGGCTGTGCCAGCTCCTGGCTCTCCCAGCTTGGGGATCGCTGGCAGAGCTGCTCCCTCTGACAGGCTCAGCATCAGCCTGGAGGGAGCAGCTTCTCCATGAAGCCCTGAGCTTGGTGCAAGGTGGGAAGCTGGTGTTTAGATCAAGTTAGGGGGAGAAAGCAAAGCCATCAGGGCAGCAAGTTCCTCCTTCCACCACATCTCCAGGCAGAGCTCCCTCAAGGCCAGCAGAGATGTGGGACCGGCGCCTCACACTGCCTGAACCGAGACAAGTAAAGAGGAGCTGGACATCCCCAGCTAAGGGGATGCTGGGTGTCCTCACACCTCAGCTTGGCTCATGCCCAGCAGACGCCAGTTCTTCCTCTCTGTAGATCTCCCATCTGGTGCAGGCAGAGCCTGGTTAAACACCACCGTTTCCACCCTCTGGGCAATCCCATCCTGTCCCACCTTCATCCCCAAGGAGGACATCCCTGTGCCTGGGCTCAGACCATCACACCTGTGGGTACGGGACCAGTAGCGTCCTTAGCTCCCCTCTCCTGCCCCATGGCACAGTCACACGAGTCCTGGGATTGGGAAGCATCTACAGCATCACCCTGTAAAAGCCAGAGACCTAGGCAATGAGAGCTCCCACCAGCAGAGGTGTTAGACCACAATGTCCCTGCCATCCCGTCTGGCCATGTCCCAGCTCTGGACACTGAGGAGAAAAACTGGGTTAGAGAAAGGGCTGGGGGATGCTCAGCTGCTAACAGGGAGGAAGCGCAGGAGGATGCTTTGTGCCACAGCCACCCGGCTGCTCCCTTTGTGCCATGGCTTGGTTTAGCTCCAGCAGCGAGGGACGGTCTTTAATACAGCCAAGCTTTCCCTCCCCCTGTACTCAGTGGATGCGAGCACCAGTGCTGGCCCCTGGGGAAGATGTTTCTCTGTTTCCCTGTTCACCCTCCGACCCTTTCATTTTGTTCCAGAGTTATTTTTGGAAGTAAAAGCTTTTTCCCCCCACCTTTGCCCTGGCCCCCATCTCTCTGCCAGCCAAAGTGGCATTTTAAGCCTCCTGCCCACCCACCCAGAAAAATGGAGGCTGAGGCAGGGTAGAGTTAAGCCTTTCCACCCACCCAGCAAGCAGGAGGCCTTTGGGAGGCCTTTTCAACTCATTAACCCTCTGCCAACTCAGCTGCCCAAAGAGGTGCTCTCAAACATCGCTATGGGAAGTACCTGCCCTCCACATAGGTCTGTGTTGTAGAGGAGGTCTGCGACCCCCAAAATAGGGGTTTATCCTATGTCTTCTTCCCTACAGCACTAGAAAACCTACGTGATTCATTACAGCATTGAAGTACCTACAGCCCCCCATCATAGACAAACTCCCAACTGCACTCCAAGTCCTGCTTCCACTCAGCTGTATGAACCAAGAAGGTCCCACCCCAAAAAGCTATGGGGACTTGTAACAGGAACCTTATGCCATCAAAAACACACACACAGAGCAGGAGATGAACCCTGCTTCATGCTGCTGACAGTCAGAGGAGCGATGTCCAAGCCAAAGAGCAGGTACCAAACCCACAGGTCACTTCATTCATCCCCTCCTTGCTCCAAGCTGCTCTGCAGTGCTGGCTGCCTGGAGGCATGGATGCTGGGCATTGCTGGCTGCAAAGGAAGAGGGGGAGGCAGGGCCCTGCCACTCATGGGGATGTGGATGGTGATGGGAGGATGCTGGGAACCCAGGGACAAACCACACTCGAGGGGAATGAGAAACCCCTGAGCTGCTCTGCAGTAACACAGTCCCAGCCATCCCCATGCCACAGGGGAACCTTTTCCTCCCCAGGATAAGCAGTGAGAGCAAAGCCCTACAGAGCCAGACACTTGTAAACCCTCCCCATCTCCCAGGATAAGAGTGTGCTTGCCCCTTCTCTGCACGCAGAGCACAAAAGCCACGCACTGGCTGCAGTTTGGGGTGTGATGCGTTTCCAGAGCTCTGCCCTGATGTCCTATCTCAACCCAGATTCCCAAAAGACAGGGTCCATAAAGACCAGAAACAAGGGCCCAGTGCAGACACCCGGATGGGCTCAGCATCCTCCTCCTCACACCAGCCAGCATTGGGCACTCACGCAAGGAAGCAATATACACATGAAGTTACTCCTGTTTGTGGTCTGGGCACATCCCAAGGGATCTCCGAACCACAGTGTTTAACATACCTGGATACACACCTTCTGCTTCTTTTCAGCCCCTTTGGAACCTACTGATATTTCTGGCTTCCACAGCAGCGAGTTCCCATTGACCACAGACCCTCCACTAGGCTTTATGTCCAACGGCGTGCTGCAGAGCATCAGAACGGACTAAACCGAGCACCCCGTGTCCCCGCAGCAATCCCGATCTCGGCAATGCCCTGCTCGGAGGAGCATCCCCTATCCCAGGCTCCGGGATCCGACGGATCCCGGAGCCTGGGATAGGGGATGCTCCTCCGAGCCGGGCAGGCGCTGCCCCTGCAGCCCAGCACCGCATAGCCCCGGCGAGGAGCCGTCGCCACAAGATGTCACCAGTGCCCTTCGACCAGAGACCCCCGAAAGCCCCCCGCGGGGCTTGGGGGTTCCTGCTTGGGCATCCCCCGGCTCCTCGGGGTGCTCCGGCCCGTCCCCGCTGCGACATCGAGGGGGACCAAAGTTTATCTCGGACTGAGCATCTTCCCGTTTCCATGGAAACGCCTTGTCTGCAGCATCCCCTCAGTGGCCGGTGCTGGACCACGGGATGCTCAGCACAGCACCCTGTCCCCTGAACCCCTTCATGGGCTGGAATCATTTGTCCTTCAGGTTTGTATCCATCCCAACGACCTGCAACCCAGGCAGTTTAGGTCAAAATTGGGTAGAATAAGTGAATTTCAAACTCAGAATCATCAGCTTTCGGCTCGGGGGTGCAATAGGAGGTATCTGCACAAGAAAACAAAAGCAAGTAGTGCCAACTTCAGTGTTAACCTCGAGTGCTCTTCAATGACCCCTCTTCCTCCCCAAGCCCTGGCTGGGAGCAGAAGACCTGCCAACAGGTAACAGCCTCAAGCTCAAAGTGGAATACTAAAAGCACTCAGGGAAGGATGGGCAGGCACAGGTCTTTCCTCATTGCCCACAGCCTCCACAGCCAGCACAAAGCTCTACTCGAACCACAGCAAGTGATGATAGTGGAGGACTAAGGGCATCCATTGCAGAGAAAAGACACCTCCGGGGTTCAATCAGGCCACGTTTAATGTCAAAATTACCGGTTTGCTTCTTATTTCCGTTCCCCACTTTAAGTCCACTGTGAGGTCTGGGTGATCTCTGAGCACCATTCTGCTTTCTCCAAGGGGAAGGGCTGGAATTGAGGAAAGAATTTAAGTGCTCTGGATGGCTTTTTCCTTTAGAACACACTAGCAGACTCAAAGGCAATAAGACTGAGTTCACACGCAGGCAGGGCAACTGGGGACTGGCTTCTCCTGGCTGCCCTGAAAAACAAGTGCTTAATCCCATCTTCTCCCCTTTGCCCACAGGAGAACCAGGTGGACAAGGGAAAACAGATGGGGCAGGGATGCTGGGTGGGTATTTCCCTCCTCACAGCCCATTGAGCCTGGTTTTGCAGCTCAGCATCCAAATGGGTAACGCAATCCCTCTTTATGTCTCCAGGCTTCAGGGTGCCCAGTGATGGTGTGGGCAGCGAGAACAGACAGCACTCATCCTTTCCCACAGCACAAGAAAAGGACCTAGAGCCACCTAGACCAGGTGGCAGGGTTGGAACAGGAGTGATTCTTCCCTTTAAACCTGTAATCCGGTTGGAGAACAGCCTGCCACAAGGCATGGGGACCAACAGGGAATGCCCAGAAGTTAAAAGGACCGGCTGCTCTCCCCAGCTTGGGACATCCTCAGCCAATGTCCCCGAGCATGTGCCACCAGGACTGCAGAGACTGGCCACAGAGACCTCTTATACTGCTGGTACTGTCCCTGCTCAGACCGCAACCATATCCCCTTCTATGACCCCAAGGAAACTGGTTTCCCTTCCTCATCCCTGATCCCTTCCAAAACCCACTTCCCCCTGGGCCCCACAGAGCTTCAGCTTTCCTACAGCAGCCACTGCTCTTCCAAAGGGAAGAGCCAGGGAACAAGACCCACACAATGTCTGGAAGGGCTGCACTCAGGACCATCGCTGCCCACAGCACCAGGGGCTGAGCTCAGTAGTGCCAATTACAAGTGAGACATGAAACATTGTCCCTGCCCCTTTCCCCATCTGCTCAGGGCCCACTGACTGCTACAACATCCGAACAGAAGCAAGCTTTGGGGCTTCTCAGTCTCTTTGGTCCAAAGGAGACCATGGAGACTTTTGGCTTGGGTATTGGAGAGAACTGTTGTTTTCATCCAAGATATGCAGCTTTGCTGTGCTAACTCCTGTTCTTACCCATGCTCTTAGGATGAGCATCAGAAACCTGCCCTGTGCCAGCAGAGATCCTGATGGTCGCTGCTCCTAACCCAACCTTGATGCCAGAGCTCCTGTGCCACCACTGCATGCAGCCAGTGCGGAGCAGTGTGAGTGCTGCACTCAGTGCTGGAAGGCAACAGGCTCTCCCCTCACAGCCCAAGAGGTAAGTAACTGATCATCACGCTGGCTCTGTCTGAGGCTGCTCCCAGGAATAATGCTTCCATCTCTATATGGCAGCCGGATAAGTTGTAATGCAGCTCCCTCGAGTGCCCAGAGCCACCACAGCCACATCATGCCCTGTGAGATGGGAACATGAAGCTACAGCGAGTAACCCACAGCCCCTGGTAGATTGGGGACCATTGCCCAGCATCGTGTGGGTATCACTGCACACCAACATGATACCCACAAGATCCCACCAACTCTTGGTGTGAGAAGCCTCAACAAGGCTCCAAAATCCCAAACCCAGGGCTCAAAGCACCCCCAGCAATAAAACCACACGGACCAGCAGCATTTTGCCCAGCTGATCTTATAGCAACAACCAAACCCTATGGAAAAAACCCTGCATCTTTTCACACTTGACCTTCTCTGCAGCAATACATTAGCCTCTGTGTCCAGGCTCTTTGCTGCTGGAGCCGTAAGTGGGATGCTGCTGTGTTTATTACAGAAGCAGAGGGCTCGGCTCCATCCCTGGAGGCTCCGTCCCCCACTGCTCTTTAGCTCAGGTTGTGGTGTTTAATGGACTGCTTTACAAAACTCAGTCTGTTGTAAGCCCCTGCAGTGTCTTATAAAAGTCAGCCCCAACAATAAGCCGCAAGCTTGGCTCTGGGGCTTCGCTGCTCTGCTTCACAAACAGGTTATTACTTGTAAAAGCCCCTTGCTGGAAGGAGCAGCACTCTACGAGGGCCAGTCAATGATGTCTTTTGATATGTACAATAAAAAGGCCCCCACACTCGAGTTCTTTCCCAAGGAACAGTTGATATTCGTTGCTCTGGGGTGTCTAGAAAGGAAGAAAATGACTGGCCCATTAACAACTGCCCCTTGGCCTGGGGTTTTTTTCCAGCTTACAAACAGTGTGCTCGGAATTGGCAGCCAAGTCAAGCTTCAACATTTGTTTTGCCTCAGATTATTTGCAACACCCCGTAAACTCGGTGGCTTTTCACTCCCTTGCTAAGGGGATTTCTCTGCATTATTCCATGTGGCTCCAACATATGGAGCCATAAAGCAATCTAGCTCGTAGCCGGTGTCATGGAATATCTTGGGGGTAAGGGGGGGAGCCTTGGGGAGGAGGTGTGGGACCCTGCTCAGTGCGACCTGGCAGAGACCTGGGCCTGAAGGAAGCTCAGGTTTTTATGAGCCAGGAAATTGCAGGCTCAGCTTAGGCCGTGCCAGTTGTCCCCGTGTGCTCAGGTTTCACATCATAACGTGGGTCTCGGTGGAGTTGTGGAGGGAGATATGCATGGGGACAGACGGCAGCTGCATGCGAGGGTCGTTGCCATCAAGAGGTGGGCATCAAGAGATGGCTCAGCAGGATGGCCATCAGTCCGTGCTTGGGGAAAACACCTAAGAGCCAGTCAAGGGAGAAAAGGAATTCATCCCATTTCCATTGCCCACCCCACAACTGCCAGGAAGCTGATGAGTTGGGAACAAGCTGCTGAGAATCCCCAGTTACCAGGGGCATGAATGAGCCTGGAGCACTTCCCCAGGCCATAGAGGAGCAGAGACAAGCATCCTTCTGCAAGGTACCAGCTGTCCACAAACCCAGTCTACCCAGGACATAAGGGTAGGGAGAAGAGATGTTCTGTAGGGGAAGAGGTATAGAAGCACACATAAAGGTGGGACCAAAGGATGGAGAGCAGCATAGTCAAGCAAGAGAAGAAAACCAACACTCAGTAATCTGTAGATGAGAGTGGCCAAGGAGGTACCTGAGGAGCACTTCAAGCATTGTCCTCTATACCTCAGCAGAAGATTCCACCTATGCCAGAGTTTTCCAAATACACTTTCTCTGCCTGAAATTTGACCAAGCTCAGGGACTTCTGGCTGCCCCAATGTCTCTAATGCTAACGTGGGCACTGCTTGTGAACCACGGCACTGCTGGCAGCAGAGACCCAAACACACTGATGCGAGACACATGAAGCTGAACCACGCTGGGCACGGGCAGCAAAGCTGGTGTTTCCTGAAGCCCAGCATTCACAACGGATTCGCTGTGTTGCCCACATCCACACGCCGCTCACCCCATTCCTAAGGAATGGGTGCATTTAGCCTCCTAGTTGAATCAAATGCAGAAAGTGAATCAAATCACCCAAATTCTGGTGTTTCCCAGCTTCATTTGTCCCTTCAATGATGTTGTTTCAATGCAGTTTAGTGGTGACTTGTACAGCCCAGCGATGATCCAGAGCAACCCTGCTCTGGCTTAAAGCAGGAGGTGAATTCTCTTCTACCTCTGCTCAGCCGCGTGGTCACCAGGAGCCTCAGCCCTGCCTCTTCCTCTTGCCCACGCTGCCCCAGCTCTTCAGCACAGAGCCTGAAGCAACCCCATCACATCAGACAAGTCCCTTTGGGCACTAGCGCAAGGTCTCTCCAGAGCAAAGCACGTATTTAGGCACAGATTTTGAGCCAAGCACTGGCACAAAGAGTCCAGGAGGCTCAGCCAAAAACCCTCCTGCCTAGTGAGGAGATGACTGGTTCCTCTGCCTGGCTTCACTTCTTGCACTGGGGTCTGCCAGTGGGTGACAAAACCTCACTGTCCTTTTGGGACAAAACTTATCTACGGGCTCATTGCCCTCAGCTGCCCTGTTTGGCGATGCTCCATCCACAGTGCTGCCGGTGGGTCCTGGGGAGGAACATCCCACATCCAAGGTCCAAACAGACCTCACCCCGTGGCTGTGGGCTCAGAGAGAGCACCGAGTACAAACACCACAAGGCAAAGGGGAACTCGGCTCTCCTCCCTTTGCCTCTCCTGGGGCGGGCGAGCAGAAGGCTGGAGTTTGTAAAGCGGCATCCCGCTGTCATCACTGGCATTTGTCAAATGAAGTGACCACTCTCGGGACAGGTACTATTTCAAAAGTGGACATCACTTGCAGAAAGTGCTAATGTACAGGGCTGTCAGGTCCCAGCCTCCGCAGCAAGATGAGTTCTCTGATGTTTGGGGGAGAGATAAGGCGACGGCAGGGGCGGCAGCCTGGGCTATTTCTGCCAGTCACTCAAAGCACACGCAGACCTGGTCCCCCAGCAATGTTTGATCAATGGCCTCCTCCTCATCTTGTAGCTGCTACGAGCAAGTCACCCTGTGCTGGGAGATGAGCTCCAGCCTGCTCAGATGGTCCCCAACATCTCCCAAATCTTTCACCCTCCATCTGCACGCCGCACACACAGCTGGGCAGCAAAGGATGGAGTAGGCAAAATTAGAGGAAACAGGCCTTTGGATTCAAAACAGAGTTGAAGCACAGAGCAAAACCTTTACACAGTTAAAGCTTCATGTCTTTTGAGTCACTCCCCAAGAAATCTACAATCAAGGACTTATAGAGCTACTACTTATAGTAGCTTCCACTCCTGCTCCTCGCTCCAACTGCTCTCCTCCATCTAAAGCATATGAAAGACTTCCCCCAAGCCAATACCCCTCTGGAGTTCAGGATGGGAGGTACAAGTCTTTACCCTTGTGTCCCTCACCTCCTCTTCCCAGCTAGGGTGCAAGGCAGCCAGTGACCAGAGCATGACCCACACCAGGTTCATTTAAGCCTCACCTCTCCTTATTTAACACCACTTCAGCAGAGAAAGTGCCTCACCTCTCACCTCTACAGTAAGGCTGCCTAAAAAGCTGTCTATCCATCTCATTTTAGGAGAGAAACAAAATGCAAAGAAAACAAATCCAGAACTCAACACATCCAGCCAAATCCCAGGCTGGAGGCTCTTCATATTTGTAGACATTATCCACCTGATTTACTCTGTTAGCTCCAAAACTGCTCCAGCTGGAACAGGAGCTCTTCCCTTTGAAGAGCATAGAAGAGCTTCTCTCTGATGAAGATACCCAATACAATCACCTCTAGAAGACAGGGAATGACTTAACCCTGTCACTTGGTCACTGAGGGCTCCCCACCAGACCATTCACCTGCAGCCGTTGTATCTACAATGGGACATCTCCTCCAAACACTGCTCCACGAACCCCAACAGCACCCAGGACAGAACGTATCTAACCCCAGAATAACACAAACAGGCAAGAAAACATCTTCCCACTGTACATCCCCTTCTCCCCAGCTCAGAAACCCCACATACCTTGCTGAAAACACACCTTGCTGCTACCCAAACACCACCAGCATCACAGCAGCTACACCGATACTAGGGCTTCTAGAGGATTTACCATCCCAAGGAGGGAAAGTCCCCCCCTTCCTGTAACTAGCAGCAGGTTGTTCAGCTGATTAACCTGATTTCCTTCACTCCTTTACCAGCTGTGCTGGTCAGAGCTCATCCCATTCTGTACTCAAATCAGAGCGGAGGTCGTCTTAGTTGTGTCTTTGCTGTGTGGAGGCACTGATCTGCAGTGCATGGCTGGAAACAAAATGACACTTTTAATGTATTTTCCTTATATGATACCGTATTTAGATATATTTATATCTATTATAGTATTTAGCATCCATAGTATGGCATTTTATACTTAAATAGCATATTACACTTAAATAGCGTATCACATTTAAATAGCATAAGCAGATGAAACACAAAGAACCAAAAAGATGTTGTAGGAACACACAAAGCACCTTATTTATTGTACAGCCTTTTGATTGGGTTTTTTTTTTCAGCAAGTGATAGTTTTAGGGAAATATAATAGCGAAAAAAAAATCCATCTTCAGTCAGAACAGGGGTTTCTATGTAAAAAATTCTACCTGTGGATAAGGGCTTATTTATTTATAATGGAAAAAAAATCATTTATTCGTTGTTAATATAAGGAGATCACGATGGGAGGACAGAGCTCGGTATTGAGCTATAGACATAAAGGGAATTAATACAGCACCCCAGAGAAACGGAGTCCTTCACCAGGGCGCTGAGCCGTGCACTGGCCATGGAGGGCTCTGAGCCTCGGCAAGGCCAAGCAAAAGCCAGCTCAAAAGCTGAAGCCCTGCAAATTCCAGTGGGAAGCGAGGCACGCATATTTAAGTGAGGGTGATTAACAGCTGGCACAGCCCACCATGGGAAGTGATGGATTCACCATCTCTGGATGTCTTCAAACAGCAGCTGGATGCTCCCCGGGAGCCCTGTCCTGAAACCCAGCCCAGGGGCTGGATGTGGTGCTCACTGCACTGGGATCGCTACCGTTCACCTTTCAACCCTCCCAAAAAACCCCACTTCTTGCATGCGTGTGAGCTTCTGATTGTCCAATGTATAACTATCAGGGGCAGGTTTTCCTCCTTCCTGTGAGTCTTCAGTGCAGGAACGCCTTCCATAAAGGGCTGTATCATGCTCAGTGTGGTGAGTGAGTGTTATTTCAGGGCTTTAAGACACCATTTGTATGTGAATTTTCAAGGGTTACGTACCTTTTGGTGAGGATAAGAGATCTGGAGGTATTTCATTGCCAAGAGGCTCCATGAACATATTGACTGTCCAAAAGCTCTTCAAATTCTTCCGTGCAAAAGCTTATTTTCATCTGGAACAAACAGGGAATTACAATAAAGGACTTTGGAGAAGGAACTCAATCCATAAACAGGCTATGGGAGAAACCAGACCTTTCTATCAGTGTACAAACACTTCAAACACATATCACCAAGGGTAGAGCATGCATTTTTAAGCTAACCTCTAGGAGAAGGATGAGTTCAGTCAGGGACAAGAAGCCCAAGGGCAAAAGTTGCCATTACTGAGGCATCTCCAGAAGGTGGAAAATCAGGAATGACCAATCAGAACAGGCACAATGAAATAGAGAGGGGGGGAAATATCTGACCAAGGAGCTGGGTTGGATCTGTGGGCATGAATCCAACAGGAAAGTCACAAATTTCACAGTGATTTTTATGGAAATTATTAATATTAAATATCAAGGAGAAGCAGGAATGGGGCAGTGGAGCTGGAAGGGATGTGTCTGGGGAGGGTGTTACACAGCATCTTGCTTGTGTCTTCTTCCAGCTTGAGCTACAGCACTTTGTAGACTTCATAGTGGTCTACAAAAGGCCTGTGGTATGGTTTGAATGGATTTTCATGGTACTAAGCATGGAGAAGCAAAAAAGAAGAGGTTTTCTAACCTCTTCAGGCACTGAAACAGAAGTGCCCCGAAGGGCTGCTCTTTGCCATGACTTGCGGCCCTTTCTAGGACCCACGTTTCAGAGCTGACCTGAGCATAAGCTGCAGGGAAGCAACCTTTTGGTCCTCTTCCTCTCTCCTCTCCTCGCCAAGGGTCAGCCCAGTGGCTCTGCAAGCCCCAAAGAGGAGGAACCCCACCACCTCCCATCACAGCATCCTATTCATCCCCAGCAGGCTGATGCCCCGTCCCATCTCGGACCACTTCCACTCCGCTCTGCTCTCTTTCCAAAACCCCATCTTTTTCATGTTCTGTTGGCAATGCTGCAGGGAAATATCAGAGGCACCCATGTGGCCTCCCCTGGCTCAGAAAGGAGGTACCGCCTGGGGAAGAAACACCCAATTATTTAGCGGCTGTCAAGGTTAAGCTAAATAACCCCACGATGGGGAAGGTTGGGCTTTGTGTGTATGAGCAGGAGAGGCCGAAAAGCATCTTCCCTGAGGCAGCTGAGGAAAGCACAACCCGTGAAGCAAATATATTGCACCAGGCTGCCCGGCGGGACGCCGGGTTTCCAGGAATGAAAAGAAGCTGGGGATGTCCTGGCAGACGCCGGGGCAGGGCTATGGGCAGACGAGCACTGCCCATTCATCAGCACCCGTCAGGCTTCCCGAGCCGGCAGTGGGATAAATCAAACCGCAAGAGGGGAAGGGAGGCGGGGGGAAGAGAAGAGTCCGATGGGGAAGGTTTGAGGGGGGAGCTGCGAGAGGGGGGAGAAGAGGGACCGAAAAGGCAGCGCGAGGGAGAGGAAAAACCAGATCAAAGGCAGAAATTCATCAGAGATAACGGAATTATTTATTTTTCCTGCTGCTAGCGGGGATTTTTTTCTCTCTTTCCCCCCCTTTGAGGCCCCCCAGGCCTTCTGGGCTCCTACGTCTCCAGCCAGTCTGTTATTCTCAGGCGTCCCATCACCCCCACCCCAGCCACAAAGCAACATGTTCACTTCATCACACGGCTCTGCTCTGCACAGCGAGACCTTTTGATCTCCGTCTCTCCAGTGTTTATATGTGACAGTGCAAGAAATGTATTTACAGTATACGGGGCTCTGTTAGACACTGCCTGCCTTCATTTGAACATTAATACGGGGAGCAGGGGAAGGGGAAGGGGGGGAGCAGCTCTCCTTTAATTCACCCATCATTTATTAAAATGTTTATTTGGAAATCCACAGGCCCATTTATCTGGTTATTACTCAGAGCAGGATCAAATAATAACTCAGGTTCCCTGTGTCACACAAGACAAACCAAATATACTCTGGATGAGGTCTTTCAATGGCCCGCATATCCATCCTCGCGCCTGGCACTCGGCCGGCTGTAGGGCCCTGGGTGGGCTCCCTGGACCTGTAATGCAGCTTTTCATCTCTCAGTTCACAGGCTCAGATCCAGCCTGAGCCTGTTGCTACCGCTGGTGGTGCCCCTCAAAAGCACCCCTGATAGTGGTGGGTGTCTGCATGGTCAAGGGGGACCCGCTAGAGCTTATCCCAAGCTCTGCCTGACTCATACTCTGCTTTTAAAGCTGTCTCCTTCCATCTCCATCACCTCTGGCAGCAGCAGATGGGTGTCCGCGGGAGGACCAAGCCATAGAGGACCACGTCAGCGCAGCCAGTTCGCTATCGCATGTCAGTAGCAGCTGGAGAGCTTGGAGTCACCACAGAGCTCCTGTTCTCAGACCCTCACACCATGGGAACAACTCTCAATCTGGGGGTTTCTTGGATGAATCTTATCTTTCTGGAGATGAAGATGGTCCGTGGCCACCCAGCGCCGATGATCCCCTCCTTCCACCGTTCACTTCCCTGCCTCATACTTTCTTCTTTGTTTTGGGTTGCCCAGCACAACCACGTGGTGAAAGATGAGGTTTTGAGACATGCTGATTTTAAGCTCTCAGCTGCTCCAAGCTGACCTGTAAGGCCTCATCCAGATGGTGTAAGAGCCCCTGGCACGCATTTCTTGGTCTTCAGAGGCTAAGAAAATATTGAAGCCACTTTTAAGTGGAATTTGGTGCTAAATAAGTTTTGACCAAACAGCCTTTGGCAATGAAACAGCAAAGGGAAGATGAATGTGGCCCATTTCACATGGTAATGGTGGGCTGCAGACCCAGCAGAGTTGGCCGGGTAGCACTTCTTATAGAGGTCCAGAAGAGAGGCTGGAAGGTGTCAGTATGCAAAATGCTTTGGGGAACATCAGTGTTTGAGGAAAGGAATGATTACGCTGTCTGGTGCAAGGCAAAGTAAACTCAGTAGATGATACTGGACACGCATAGGCTCTGTGCTTCATGCACCTACCTCCATGCACTTCACATCCCTCCTATGCTGCTGCATTACTCTTGACTACAAAGGCTGAAACAACCATCAAATCCCAGTTTCCTCTTCAGTGCTTGCCATGGTGATGTGCTTTCCGTCAGCAGCTGCTTACAAATTTAGTTTGAAAACTGTGCTGTGCTCCAGAGGATGTAACAGGCATTATCCCAAACCCAGCTTCTTGGGATCACCAAGTAAGTGCTGAGATTAGCACCCACCTTCCGACAACACAGCTCCAGCATGACCCTGCTGCCACACACAGCATTGCAGGGGACCCCAGTGGTGTTCTACAATGGTATCTAACTGCAAGATCACTCTGCCATGCGCTCCCAGCACCTGCCTATCCCAACAGGAGCTTCAGCACATACTGGGTGAGCAGACATCCATGGAACACACTGAACGCACCAGCAACATCACCCCATCTCTAAACCCAACAGGGCAAAGCCTGCAGAGAGAGTTGGGCTTGCCCCATCCTAGAGTGTGATGTGTTAAAATGAGTGAGGCTGGAAGCTGGCACCATCACATACAGCATGGCAATGAGCTGGGCCCGCCCTTGGGGAACACCCCATCCACTGGTAGCATCCTGCGGCTGACCCAGAGACAGCACCGGTGCTCATCAGCCAGTTACAAATGTTCATGTTTAATGCCTGCTTTCTTTACATGTGGATTTAAGGTGCACACGATAAGGTGTCATAAAAATATCTGACAACAGAGGAAACACTGAGCTGCTGCATGCGTATTCTTTTGACACTATTTGTAGAGTTGTCTTGATTAAAGCCTGGGGTTCTGTAACAGAAGCCACCAGCAGCAGGAACCCCATCACCCCCCAGGGGACATGATGCTCCATAGCCCTGGTCCACCTTGACCTGGGGATACAGACTGGTTCCCATTTGGGTGGAATGCTGGGCTTCAATCACACTGATAAAAATAGCATTTTGGAGAAAAGAGCTTTTGGGTAAAATCATATTAATTGGGGGAAAATCTTGCTGGAAAGAAAAAGCATATTAATGTTTTCAGAGGAAAGGGATTTTCTGGTTATCTGCTCAATATTTTCTTCTGAAAATGGATTTGTTTTAGCTATATATATGCATGTGCATGGAGAGAAAAAGCCATTTCAGCTTCAAGCATTTGCTGCATAATCATATATACACATTACATGTAAGTGCAGCTTTTTGACTAGATATCAGATGATTCCAGTGCCTTCCCCCTTTCCTGCCTTATGCTTTGTATATGAAAAGTTTGCATTTTGGCTTCACAACTTCATTTACAATCCCTTTATTCCTCCCAACCTACTCTTTTCCAAGGAGCAACCATTCATTTTGTACTCCTTACTACTGAAACCCTGGAGCACTTTGAATCCTTCCTGTGCACACAGATGTAAAACTCCCCGATAGCCCCTACAGACCTCACAAAATACAAACTTTGTAATTAAGTGCTTGGAAAAGGTTTGGTTTATTTTTGATATATTTTAATTATTATTTTACCTTCCCTTTTAGTCTCAACTCTGCAGGAACGGGTGAGTCACAGCTTTGAAATCTGCACTGGATGCCAGCTGAAAACAGAGGCTTTACACGATCAAATTGACAGATGAGTCAAAGGCAGCCCTGCTACGCGCAGACCCATCCATATTCCTAGTTAAAAGAAATATTGCATTTTTAAGGGTAAAGAAACATATTTAAGAGATAAAGGAAAAGAAAAGTTTGCTGGTCATCAATTATCGTAATAAAAGAGGGAGGGGAGGGAGAAATTCACTTTAAAGACATGTTAAAGCCCCCTAATCTTCAAAGAGATAAAGGAGAGCGGCTGCCCTTGAGTGAACCACGTCGCCAGGAGGCAGCTGTGGTCCTGGCGCTCCAGAGAGGTTGGTCCAGCCACAAAATAAGCCCAGGATAAACTTGAACTGAGTGTGGTTGGGTGATAGGGAAGGAGGGAAAAAGGGATCCAGTGGTGGGTGATGGCTTGCAGGGCTGTTGGGAGAGCCCTGTACATGGGGTGGCACAAGGGACATGAAGGAAGCCTCGTTGTGCTCTTCTCTCCAAGCCCTTCTTCCCCTGCCAGGCAAGCATGTGCAGTTTGAGCTCAAAACTGCTTAGAAGACAAAAAGTCATAAGTGCCAACTGGCTGTGGACCTACAGGAACAGACCTCATCCACAGCCTTCTGCAGTCAATGGTCTCCAGCTGAGTTCAGATTAAGCTCTTGGTGCATTTCATTGTCTGGGAATAGCAAAGGATGGATGAGAGGTGAACTGCGATGGCACATACCTTATGCTTCTGAGCCCAACATGGGCATACAAAGATCATTTTGGTCAGGAGAGAACCACCACATCTTTAGATCTTGTGGTTGCTGTTGTGAAAGTCCAAGCCTGGACTCTTTGCACAGGGTTACCCATAGAAGATGCAGCACAATGGAAACCTGTACACAGATTTCATCCCTTTACAAATTCTGTAGCTTGAATTCAGACAGGGGATGCATCAGAATCCCTGCTCTAAGCAGCCCTCCACAAAGCCTTCAGCCTGCCTGTCCAAGCAACGCGGAATGCTCCATCTACAAATGTGATTTCATAGCCGAACTTCTGTTCCACTCTAATTTCCCCATGACAAAACCACGCACTTTCTTTTCAACCTGAGACAGCAAAGTTCAAAACTCCAGGGAAACCAACACAATGAATGGTGACAAGGCCAGGTGGGCTGGGTTCTTCTACTGGAAAGGTGATGTGCATTACAGCCCTTGGAAAGAAGTCCATCAGCTGTTGAACCAAAAACGAGACCATGAGCACTGCCAAGTTTGGACCACTGGTAAAACTGTGGAAGCAGAGAGATACGAGTCTGTCTGCTTAGTGTTTGCTGGATGGAGTAGAAGGGTTGCAACAGAAGGGTCCTAAACCTTGGTGGAAGGAGTCTACCACTCAAAGCCAAGGAGCAAGAGACACCAGAGGTGGGGGGAAAGGGACCACAGGAGATGAAAACCTAGGTTCAACAAAGGGAGGTGATGCCAGCTATTTGGAGAGCCCTGCTGAGTGGTGGCATGGAAGGAGCTCAGCACATCAAAGTACTTGCTCCTCCCAGTACCCTCAAAGGGGCTGCCTGGACACAGTGCTCAAGAAAATGGGAATTTGCTGCAGCATGCCTGGATTATGGATAATGCACTGTAACTGCATTACTGGATTATTAATACTAACACAGAAGTGCTCCCCACCCATCCATCAAGCTGGACTGTGTCCACCTCATCAGGTTTTCCAGAGTATCTTCCCTCAGTCAGAGGAAAACTGGACCAACTCCACCACGAGCCATCCAGGTCCACATTAAGGCTTAGGGAAAACCACAAAGTTCACTCCGGTTTCTGTAGCTCTGGCAGATTCAGGGCATGCAGCCCATATTATATAGATGAGCTCAACTAAGGATATTAGAGCAAAGCTGGAGAGAAACCTGCCAAGGACAGATGATGGGCGACCCACCCCAAGGTGTGGAGGAATCCCGAAGCATCCAGACGAGGTATAAGCAAGTTAGAGCATGGAAATAACTGGATACTTGCAGGTTTGGCTGACTCACTTTGCTCCTTGAGTACACGATGTGGAGACCAACCCCAAGGAGCAGAAGGTTGTGGGTGTCCAAGCTTTGGAGAGCCATTCCAGCAACGAAGTCTTATCCTGTTTTTGCACCAAAACATGCCTCTTATCTAAGCCTTAGTGTTCATTCAGCTTGTGATGTGCCAGTCTCTCACCCTCGTGGGCCCTCGAGGCTTTCCAAAGTTATTCCCAACCTCAGAGTCCACTGGTGGTGGGGAGAGTTTATCATGAAGTTCAACACCAGGATTTTTCTTCAGCTTGCAAGCCAAAACTAACATAAACAGCCGGCTCCTCATTCGTTATTCTAATTCCACCATAAACCATGCCAAAGCCAGTCCTGACTGAGGTTTGAGGTGATTTACTGCCTTTTCAACAGGCAGTGTCTAATGAATTGGGTAAGCTCAAGGCTCAGATTTATGCTGGCGGAGCAGCTGGAAGGAGCTCACCATCAGCACAGCCTCTGCCGGCTGGCGTCGCTGTGCCCGGAGCAGCAGAAACACGGCTCTGCTGCCAAAAAGGGACGTGTCCAAGAATTCCCTATTTCCCACCACACGGAAGAGGCTGCCTCCAAAGTGTTTGCGTTAGCACTGAGAAGAGAAAGGGGAAGGACCGTGCCCTGGCTCAGGCTGAAGAGTTGGTTTCGAGGTGGGGATTGGAAGGAGCATTGCCCACTGACAGCTCATCCAAGAGACGCAGAGCAAGAGGGTCTGACATCACACTGCTAAGAACACACCATCAAGCAGCACATGGTGGGCCCCAGCACCACATCAGGGGTCTTGCAAGGCTGGATGGGCAAAGAGGTCCAATGCCCCGGCATCAATGGCAGTCATGCCTTGTGTTTCGTCCCTGCCCATGGCAGAGGGGTTGGAACTGGATGATCTTAAGGTCCTTTCCAACCCAAACCAGTCTGGGATTCTATGATTCCACTGCAGAGAGCTGAAGCCAACACTGAGCCTGGATGCACTTGCACAAAGCCATTGCTTCTCCTGAATCCACTTCCCTTCTCCCCTACTGCTGGATGAAACCATTCCCAACTTCAGCTTTGGCAGGCACCATGCGTAGCTAATGAAAAGTTTCATCTGACCAAGAAACTCCAACACATGTTTTATCAAAACAATCCCCAGCCAGGTTCACTTCCACTTGCTCAAAATCCCTTTGCAAGACCTGCTCCAGCAAGCAGGATAGCCATGCCATCTGTAGTACGTATCACAGCCCCGTTTGCCTCCAGCTCTCCCCACCAGAATCCCTCTGAGAAATGGTGTGGGCTTTGGATGCTCCCAGCTAATCCCACTCAATATAAAACGCATGCCAATTTGAATGTTTCTAGAACAGGTTAAAAACCTGTTTCCCAGGAGGGCTGCTGTATGGAATGCTCAAACATGAACCCTTTGGCATCCCACCGCAGGTATTGTGTAGCTCCTCAAGGAATCCTGGTTTTACTTGAGATGTTTCTATTTTAACCACAGCCAAGGTCATATGTAAAGACTCCAGAGCAGCATTTTCCAAGTAACATATCATCATTAGTGAATCCAGCAGTTTTCCAAGGGTACCAAGCAGCTATTCCGCTTCCTAGGCTGCAACAGGATAGGACGAAATAGCCAAAAAGCCCCAATTCCAGTTACAAACACCATTTTCTCCCTAGACAGAGCAGAACAAATGAGAGCAGCCGTTAATCTCACGAAGTTAGCAGTAACATGCATTGTGCAGAGACACCCAAATGGCTCCAGGTGATGCGAGATCTTCCACTCAGGCTCTTGGTCATGCTCTCCAGTGCCAGGGCTTCACTAACGCTGGGAGTGAACACAGACATCCATCTAGTGTATCCGTTCTCTGGGAGCCCTGGGAGAGAGGAATGCTGCTCCTCACCTTTACGCTGATGCACATTCCTGATCCTGGGCTGCAGGGAGGTCTTGGTCTGATGCCTCGCTCTGTAGCTCACTCCTGTCTCTGAAGGTGCCCGGTTGGGCATCTTCAAACCTGTCATGGGCAAGATGCAAAGGGGAAGGAGCCAGGCCAGGCCAGGGCGGTCCATGGCTTCTCATCACTCCCATCACCAGATCCTGAAGGACTCCCTTTGATCCCCTTTCCTTGCCCAGCAGCAGTGGCTTGAGGATTTCTTGGGAGCACAGTCCAAGAGCAGGCAGTCAGTGAATCCATGCGGTTCCAGATCCAGCAGAGCACGGTTCCATGCACAGTACAGTGGTTCCTCATTGCTCTATCAGCCCCTGACACCAGCCAGACGCTTTTCCTTCCTCAAGCTGAGTGATCCATGGCCTTGGGAAACTTGGGGATCTGATAAGCTCAAGCTGCCAAGGTATTCAAGCAGGAGAAGGTGACTCTCATCCACAGCATCCCCCATAGACTTTCAAGCCATGGTGTGCGCCACATCCTGCCTTCCTCACCTGAGAAGCACTTGAAGCCTTTGTACCATGCTGTGCTGGAGACCATCTGGTTTGTTCCTGCCTTGTTTTCTCCCGAAGGCACCAGAAGGAACAGCGCTACAGATGTGTGCAAGGAAGCAACCTGGATTTCACATCAGGGTTGTGAGATGAGGGATTTCGGTCCTTCAGTTTACTTTGGCCCAAGTGAAAACACATTTTGCCTTGCTCCATGGGCTGGATGCTGTAACAGCACAGACACTTTCATGTTTCAGTTGGCTTTCTCTTATTCCTTCTGCCCAGAAGGCTACATAGCATTTAGGCCTGGAATTTGGGTCCTTTTCACCTCACCAGAGTACTAGAAGATGCTGCTGCCTCCAAGGGTCTCCAGGCTGCTTGGCAGGAGATGCAAATAGAAGGAACACAGAGCCTTATCTAGATACCAGTGCTGCTCTGGCTTGGCTAAAATCAGATACAAACCAGTTCAAAGCTTGAAGAGAGTTGCTGCTGTGGCTTTAGCTGTGTAAGTTAAAGAGGTGGCCACCCTGTCCCTTTCTTGCAGGGACCACATGTCTGCACAGTGGCTCTCTAGGGCTCTCCAGCTGCCCTTTTGCACATCAGTCAACAGCAGCAGGAATAAAGCCTGTGAATCCCTTTCCTTCACCCTTCAGTGCCAAGTATCACTGCATTCCTGCAATTCATCTGGTTGTTGTGCACCTCAAATCATACCCAGCTCTTCCCCTATCCTCAAACAGCTTTAGGGTTCCTTGCCGTGCTGATCTGCCCAGATAACCATCCTTTTCACAACTAAAGATGTCAGGGGATGTCCGTAGCATGAGACTAGCATTTGAATTACCTACACTTAGATAGGAGGTCACATCTCTCTGCCAGGAGGGGACTGCTCTTCTGCATCACTTGCACCACACAAAGCCAGTCGCTTGCCCTCAGCCCTTCCGGGACAGGGATGTGCCCTGGGTTTTCGCTGCCTTCTTCCTTATCTGAGATGAGAGTTGCCAGCAGAGCAGCACCGTGCTCCCCCAGGAGCTTGGGGAATGCTGCAAGCCCTGTCTGCTAACCTCATCCCGGCACACCAGCTCTGCCTTATACCAACCACAGCAGCTTTGCCAGAGGAATGAACTTCTTCAGCCAGCAGAGCTGATCAAAACCCCCTCCATCCCCTGCCTTGTGTTGCAGATAGAGGGGGGAAAAGGCATCACAGCACGTTCATTAACCAGGTGACATTCAAACCCAGCAACCTCCCCCCCTTCCTCTAGGCACAACCGCTGCGATTTCAATTACATGGAGGGGTAGGATTTAGTGGGCTGCTGGGAGTGGACTTGGCGCACAGATTCCCATATCTGGAAGAGGCCTGTCCTTTGTGTATTGTGTTATGAGACAAAAGCGGAAGAAAACACCTGGAATATTGAGGCCGGGGTGGGGGGAAGAGATGCTGCCACGGCTGCTTGCGGGGTTTGGGGCAGATTTGTAAAGCTCCTTGGAGATGGGACCACGTCTTGGAGCAGTAATGTGATGGCCACAGAGCTGGGTCAGGGCTTGCTCTGAATACCCAGAAACACTGGACCAACCTCCCCTGAACACATGCGGAGCAGCTCCGTGTTATGTTTGCCTTGGGGCTGCTGCATCCCGGAGGCACCGACCTGCTCCATATGTCAAGCAGAGTCAGTCTCTGAGATGTGCTGGATTTGCTGCATACACACAGACAGGACCACCTCCTTTCCCATGTGTTGACAGGGCTGTACTCAAGCACCTAAAGCTATATAAAAATGAGCCTGCTGGGATGGAGCGCGGGGCCGAGCTGCTGACTCCTACTGAACTCACAGGCTTGCACCTTGCAGACCTGCTTCCTCCACATCTCAGCCAGTACTTCATCCTCCCAAAACCATGGCACCCTGTTTGGCCAGGATAGGAAACTCTATCAGTGAGCTAACTAACAAGCCTTCAGCTCCGCTCCACCCGCGGGACACAGCGCAAATACCTTTTGCAGCCAAGAAGATGGATGTAACAGCCGAGGGAAGAGAGGAAACGCAGATAAACCCTATCCTCTAGCTCTTCATGAGAAATCCCCCATTGCAGGCGTGAAGAGAGGGCTGAGAGGTTCGTTAGACACCCATAATGGTCTCCCCACCCTCCTGAGTGCTGCATTGCTAATGTGAAAGCAGAAACTTGGAAAAGGGGTCGGAGTTACAATGCAAAGATACTGAGCATCAGGGCAGGGTCCCTCCTAGTGCTTCCTGCAGCCGTTTCCCCCTTGCCCCATGCAGCATCACTGCTGGGTACCCTGGGGTTGCCGGTGATTTGGGGGACTCCAAACAACAATCTGCAGAGCACACGCTTCGCTGTGTGAGACACAGCACCTCCCTTCCTACTGGGAGGAAGGGAAAGCCCCATAAATAAATGGCAATAGGAAAGATATTACAGGTCCTCCCAGAAAGTGCTTGGAAGCCGCGTCAGAGGTGAGGCAGGGGGGAGGAAGGGAGGCTGACTGACAGCCTGATTTAAGACCTGCCTGAAAAGCAAACAAAAGCAATTGAAAACTGCATCATCTAGGAAAACTTAGTAGGTTGTATTTTCACAAGTGAGGACTGATGGTAAGACCAGCTTAATCCCCCAGTGGACTTTCCACACCTCCGCAGGCCGGCTGACGGGGCCAGCTGGTTTGTCTTGCAGCTGATTGCTGCAATAACATTGTCGGGCTGGCGCGATTGAAACAGGATGGGCTGGGAGGGAGCTTGGTTTCCAAGCCTTCCCCCCTTCTCCAGCCAGCCCTCGGTCCCCTGCACCTCTTGGCCTTCGCAGTGATGCACCAAGTGCTCAAGCCTGGGTAGAGTCTCTGCTCATAGGCAACTGGAGAAGAGTCATAGAAGGGTATGGGTCAGAAGGGACCTTAAAGCTCATCCAGTTCCAACCCCCTGCCACGGACAGGGACACCTTCCATTGGAGCAGGTTGCTCCAAGCCTCATCTCAGTCTTCCCCAGTGTTTTCAGCTAATTTGGGGTGAACAGGAAACGCAGCCAAGAGGTAGGAACATAACTCATGGCTTTATCTTTCCTACCTGGGGACTGACCTGGGAACCTGCCGAGCGGAACATGAGCTGCAGCAGAGGGGGCTGCCCGTGCGGTGCTTTACACAAACAAGTTTTGCAAGGTTACATCATGTACACGCAGACAAAAAAAGAGCCCAAGACATTCTGGAGCTTTCTAACGATAACAGTTCTGTTTGCTGTGAGATGGGACAAAACCACAGAGTTCCCTCCTGCTGATTACAGAATCCCAATGAATTCCAGAAAAGGAGAGTGAAATACATCACCTTGCTTACACCAAGTGATGTTCATGGCCCCTGACTCCTTCTTATCCCCTTCCCAAAGCTTTCACTGAAATTAGGATCCAGAATGATGTTTCCTTTCTCAGCATCAAACTTGTTAACAGAGGAAAAATAACCCTTTTTAACCAGCTCCACGCATCTCCTGTACAAATCAGGCATGAACCCTTGTTACTGAACCCTAAAACTTTCTGTCTGCATGTGGTTTAAAATCTATGTCTGGTGGTTGAAGAATGAAAGGCAAAATAAACATGCTCTTACATCCATTCCTTTCAAAGCCATCTATTATAACCTACAAGCTGCTAGACCATATATATATATATATACGTATGAGTACAGATATATAATTAAATGAGTATGGGAGGTGGTTCACCTAGGATAGTTGAACATTCAGGGCTGACAGCCTAACAAGTTCCTGCAGGGTAATAAGCCTGAGTCTGGCATCTGGGAGCTCAGGGGATGTCCCTATGATTAAAAGCAGCTGAGGCATCTTTTGGGAGCTGAGCCTTAAGGACCAGACTGTGAAGTTGAAGTTAACTCCACCAGCTTAAGTCATTTGGTCAGAGAAAGCATTTAACTGATACTTTACGTATGCAATAGGTAAGGAGCATGTGTGCAGCCAGTGATGTCCGATAGTCCCAGGGCTGATAGGATAGGACTGATCCCTTCTATGCTACATGATGCTCCAGAGGGAGCATGCGGCTGCCTGTGCACACCTACGTGCTGCTGCTGGCTCCTGTTAGCAGGAGCACCCAGCACTCTCCAGATCTGAGGACTCTGATCAGACACCACCATCTCTGCATCCCAGGTACTGCCACAACATCTGGAATCCAGACCAGAGAGAGTTTGCTCCTTTCCTTCTCCGAGAGAGAAGATGAATGAACCTGCCTGGCCAACCCTGTTCAAAGGGATAGATGATGTATATATATCACCCTCTCCCCCTGCATCAAGGTAATGTATGGAGGACCTGGTCTCAAGGGAACCTGTCCTCTGCTCAAGTGGCTGCACCATCAGGAGAGCATCCTCTGCTTCTGCTCTCTATGAAAACCGCCTTTGCTTTCCACTGGGGCAGGAGGAGGCTGCTGCTCCCGTGGTGACACCGATGACCAGCAAGAACAGCAGATTTGCACAAGTCACAATATTTTGCCCAAATGCAGTGAAATTTTCACCAGGAGAAATTTGCTCAACAGCAAAATGCTTTCATTTCCACAGACAAGCAGCCTTCCTCTTTGCCCCTGCTCTTTCTTTTCCCTTCATGATGACTTCTTAAGGCTGAATTACTGCTTTTGCTGACAACTGGGTTAACAAAGTCGCTATTTAGGAGCTAACATTTTGACTTAGGTGGTTTTTACTTCACGAAAACATGACGTTAAAGCCCAGACCACCAAATATTCTGATGTTTTCAAAGCAGAAAGCTTTTGGAAATACAGTTCCATGGTGACGTTCAATCTCTTAAATTCATCTCTGTTTTTCCATAGAACAGAGCAGTTTGGCCCTCCTTGAGCAAGCCAATGCATTCTCTTCCTCATGTGCTAAGGTCTCTGTGCAACCAACAGGAGGAAGGGTTGAGCAGTTCTGAGCTCCTGGGGTTAAGTGAGGAGCAAGGCTCCCAAACCCATAAACCACCAAGGTTGACAAGTGACAAAGAGGATGCTGCAACCACAACAGTCAAAGGTTTAGTCTCAAAGCCAACCCCTCCAAGTTGGGTCAACCTTTGTTAACCTGAAGGTCTAGTTCCAAAAGCCAGGTCTGCTCCCAGATGCACACAGCCCTGCTGAATCCATCAGGGCTGATCCATCAAACACCTTGTTTTTCCTATTCTGACAAGGAAATAAAAATTATATGGAAATATTTAATCTACATCCATGGACTGGGTTGTATTTCTATCATTGAAGGCCCCACTCTGGAACAGCACCTCCAACTCCTCCTTGACCCTGTTTATTAAACTAACCCATCACTATTGCAACAAGTTACAATTCCTCAGGACTTCTGTAAAGTCATAAGGAACAGGTCAGGGAAGTGTAAGGAGCAAAGCAGGACTTTAAATACCTGTTTTCCATCATTATGGATTCCTCCAGGACACAAGCAGATGCTCTCCAGGGGTGATGAACTCAGGGTTTCTGTAACTGCCTGCAAAAGAAAGGTGAACTATTTCAGACAAATCATGCTAACTGTAAAATCTCTATTCATATACTTCTGAGCAAAATCCGATAGGAAATTTCAGGGATGAGGAAGAATCCCAGTTTCCCCCAGCCCACATCCCATGGGTTTGGGTGGCTCTCGCTGCACCAGACAGGGCACCACGAGTAGTCTGGGTGGATGCTGTAAATGCAGGAAGGAAACCACAGTGTTGGCTGGGAGGGCAAACATGAGGTGAGCAGGGGAGAAGGGCTGAGTATGGTGGTGGGTTATAGCATCACTGCTAAAGTGCAGATGCATCACCATTGCCTGGGAGCTGAGGTCCTGAAGCCCCTGGCAGAGCCATGGCTGCAAACAGCGGGAGGTAGGAGGTGAGGAAAAGCCTTGGGGAAGCTGTGTGCTGCCCAGGGACAGGCAGAAACCTGCATCTCCCCAGTCATCGGCACATCTGACCTGAACCACTCGCTCTGTCTCCTGTTGCCAAAGACCTTGAGCTGCTCATTCACCTCCAGCACATCCCTAGGACCAGCAGGTAACCCTGCTGCTTCACCCTGCCCAGAGAGGGATTTAACTTCCATTTCAGTCCCTCCTCATCTCTGAGCAAGCTCAAAAGTCAAACACAAAGCAAATGCATCCCAGCTCACACTCCCAAACCCTCCTCTCCTTCATCGCGAGCCTGAAAATCCCTAACACCTCACGCTGGGTCTTGCTGGCTGGGCCTGGCTCCAAGGCTGATGCATCTCCTCCAGGCTACAAGCATCTCAAACGTGTGACCCCAGCAACCTCCCCAGCTCCGGCTTCTCTCCCTGCAGCTTCCCAGTGGATGTGGGGGGGACGATGAAGAAGCACAAAGCCCCAGAGAGATGGGCTTCGCTGCACTTTAGCTGTGAATGGAGGGAACAGAAAAGCAACTGCCTCGAGAAGCAATTGCTTCCACAAGCCTCACCTTAGACATCTGCCTGAAAAATGGAAAAGAGGAGGGGAAGAGAGGGAGAAAAGAAGGGAAGGGGGAGAAATACAACCCAAAGGCCCCACGTCTAATTGATTTCCTGATGGAAACGGCTGTTTTATCACTTGCTATTTATTGAGCAGGTTTCTGCTCCCCAGGGGTTGTTCCCCTGCTCCCCCCTTCCAGCCTTCAGCAAGGATGAAGGCTCCATCCGCTTCCACTTGTGCTGTTGGCAGCCCCCAGCCCTGATGGAGATGAACGAGCAGGTTCAGGTTGTTAATAGCGCTCACGCGTGGTCCTGCCCTTGCTCCAGAGCCAAGCGCCAAAACAAGCTGATTTCTCCCTTAAAGTATCAGCTTTCCCTAAGCTGTGTCACACACCCATGGAAAACTGAACAGTTCTCATGCAGAAACCTAGAAATGCATTCATTCTTTTTCAGTAAGAGGAAGAAAATGCAGACATTTTCCTCTGGGGTGGAAATAGGGGAAAAGGGATTTCCCCCCCACCCCCAGCATCCTTAGCTATGAGACATCAGTTCTTGTTTTCCTGCTGCTGTAAATGCCCTGAAGCTGTTATTTGCTGCCCCTCAGCCCCCAGTGCCACCAAGGGGACAGCAATAACCATCAGGTCCCCAGCAACAGCATCTCTGACCCAGCTCTTTGGGAAAGGGAATACCCACACAGCCCCTGACTGCTCTCTCCCATCTGCTTCCAGCAAACATCCTGCCTCCGCAGATGGATTTGTGCTGGTAAACCCAAAGCATGACTTGTAGGCTGGGATGCTCCCCAAGGAGGGCACCATCCCGTGTGATAGAGTGGGACTGAGGGTGAATTCATCCTGTATCAGCTACTGAAGTCATTCAGACACATCCAAGGCTGATGAGCCACAGCAGAGGAGTGCAAAAAGCATCCTCTATACAATCTGTACATGAGGAGTTATTTTCCCTCCCCATCCCTTTCATGGGGCAGCTACAAGCTGTTCCAGCACACAAAAATAACGCCAAGGAAGTTCATTGTAATCACTGCTATCAGCCTGTTCAATCCATCTTCACACCCTGGGGTCAGCGCTATGTGGCTCAGTGTCTGCTCCCCACCACCCCTCTCCTCCTCCAGAGCACCACCATTTCCCTGGCATTCCCGTAAATGGATTTGCTTCAAAAGAGAAGTTCACACATGGATAAAGGTCCTTTAAAATGGGATTAAAAATGCACGTTTTCCTCCCAGATTTTGTTACGCTTTTAAGCAAACTTATCATGAGACAGATACAGGAATGGGTTTTGCTTGCTGCTTTTCAGTGATGAGACCATCAGATATGGGGAGGTTTTGGTGGGTATTTCTAATACGTGTTTTCTTTAAATTCCTAAAAAACCCCAAACCTTATCTGAAACACTTATCTAAAGTCAAAAGGTTTCATTAAATACACATTTTATATATATATAATATATATATATATTCTCTCCATAACACTTCTGTTGCTGCATTTCCAACCAGCTTTCTCTGAATGCCAACATTTCTCCCCTCCACCAAAGCCTTAACTCAAAACCTGGACACGTGTAGCACTCCAAAAAACCCACATTAGCAGATCCAGCTCTGAGACCCAGAAGCTCAATGAGGTTACAGAATCATAGAATCATAGAATAGTTTGGGTTGGAAAGGACCTTAAGAGCATCCAGTTCCAACCCCCCTGCCATGGGCAGGGACACCTCACACTAAACCATCCCACCCAAAGCTCTGTCCAGCCTGGCCCTGAACACTGCCAGGGATGGAGCACTCACAACCTCCCTGGGCAACCCATTCCAGTGCCTCACCACCCTCACAGGAAAGAATTTCCTCCTTATATCCAATCTAAACTTCCCCTGTTTCAGTTTTAACCCATTACCCCTTGTCCTGTCACTACAGTCCCTAATGAAGAGTCCCTCCCCAGCATCCTTATAGGCCCCCTTCATCTTTGCCTTCTTGCCCCATCTTCCCCAGGGAATCAAAGCCCTGTGTTACGCTGCCCTTTAAAGCATGGATAGGACCACTGGAGCACGGGATCCCAACGGATTTTGTGCTCAGCAGCAGGTAGGTGGCCTTTGATCCCACACAGTGCCCGGGACAGAAGGGCTGGTGGATAAGACTCAGTGGAGACAGGCTCCGCAGCCATCCCTCCTTTTCTAATTCCCTTCTGAAGTGCTGGAGCCACTGTCACCTCTCATTAAAAGCAGCGAATGCCTTTGGTTCCATTTCCAACCAGAGCAAACTGGATAAGGATATTCCTCCCGGTGGGGGGTGGCAAAAGAAGGCACCTCCTCACTTCAAATGTTTGGACAAAAGATTTGCTCTCATTAGGGCAGACATCCAGGAGATGTTGCCTTTGTCAAGCTGGCAACGGGGCTTTGTTGTGTCTGAAGTGATGCTCATCTCCTCCAGGAGCATCCAGGCTGTAACTGGGGCTGGGCAATGGCTGCTGGAGGAGAGGGAGAGACAAAAAGAGGAAAGAAACCTTCAGCTCTCCCACAGGCAGATCTCTAAATCTGTATTCTGCTGCAGAATATACCACAGGCCATCTGGCCTCCCAAAAACCAGGAGCAGCGTGCTGAGCATCATGCCATGGACCTCCTTAGTGGTAGAAGCAGCGGCAAATCCTGCTTAATGCTCAGGCTGAGGGCTGGTACCCACTGCTCCAGAAGTGCTTGAGGTCACACCAGGAAAGCCCAGTATTGAGGGCAAAGAGACTAATTCAGCTAAAAGGATCTGAGCTGGACAGGGAAACTCAGAGGTGTCCATGAGTCCTTTATGCCAATAAACTGGGAGAAAAAGGGAAAGGAAGGGGGGCTGACCACACTATGTTCCTATTTTTCCTTGGAATCATATTCATTTTTCCCATAATTTTCAAAGCTTTTCCCAAAATTGGCTATTTCTGCTTGCTGTCTCCCTGGTATGCAGGTGACAAAGATGCTGCAAAACCAGCCAGGAGCACGGCTCTGCTGCTTGGAGATTCCCAGTGTCAGGGACACTAAGAAGTAAGAAAAAGCTCATTTTTCCATAGCAGAAGGTACTGTTCTGTAGCTGGCCCCATCTCCTAGGGAAAGGAGTTTAACTTGCAAATTACCTGCTACCAAGTTCAAGGATCACAGCATCTCTCTGAAGTCATTCAAGGTGCAGACCAGGAGATGAAAGAAGGGATGTGATGGAAGAAATGGGAAAGCCAGCACTCCTAAATCAGGGCTTCTGTTGTCTAGAGTCTCCAGGTATTGCATAGGGTACAGAAAACTGATAAGACGATAACACTGATTGATTAAACATTGTTGCTACCATGAATGGACCACCAACTGCAGGACCTAAACCTTCCTCCTAGCTCTATCATACATAGAAAAGGAGCACCAAGAAGCAAGAGCTGGTGTGAAAGGAGCAAAGAACTGACAAAGAACTCTCCAAATCAAGCAGGAAGTGATGGAAACACCAATCCACAGAGAAAAATAATCACTGCAAGCCTTACCTTCACCAGTAAGAACATTGTCAGCTAAAAGATGCAAGTTTGGGTCAGCTCCAGGTAAGGGGGGGAAATTAAAGGAAAGTGTTCAATTAATTCCTCATTTATGGCCAAGAACCCAATATGTTGCTTCCGTTGTTCCCCAACTCACCCGCTGTCAGTATGTTTAGAAACAGGTTGGAAATGAATGTTCTTCCTGTGGGTGACTGTCGGAAAAGATAAGGGATTTCTTTGGAGGGTCACTTTTCCATTACTGTGTTATCATTACTGCTCTGTGAAAACACAAAGCTACCCTGGATCTACACATCCCTAGAAGCTGTTGGGTCAGATGTACCTATGCATGTCATTGGCCTAATGAAGGTTTGGGAATGGACAGGTTGCCACCCACTGCTGCAATGACAGCACAGCTCAGAACTGAAAAACTGGCAGTGGGACTGGTGCTTGGTGCATTGGAATAGGACAAAAACCAGAAACGATACACAAATTCACCTCACCTCATGGAGACTTCCATGTGTTAGCTCCTCCAAGCAGGGAAACAGGCACTTCCAGAAGGTGGGACACATTGTCCTGATCCAGGCACCTAAACCCTTGGAGAGCTCATTTCACCAAGGTCTTAGGTCAAAGGACCTTATGTACCAAGGCTAAAGCTGCTGTGGCTGACTGTGTGAATGGTGTAGACTGGGAGAGGTGACTGCAGTCAGACACTGGTGAGGATCATGGCTGTTACCAGTTTCAAGCTCAAGCTGGCTCATCAGAGGCACACATTTCTTTAGCAAATGGTTTTTGCATAGAACTAATACATCAATACTTTGGTTCTTAAAAGCTTCTTTTCTAAGTAAAGAAATATTGCATTGCCATTCTGTAAGGATATTTATCTTTTTTCAATAGGAATTTGGGGGGGGGGGGGGGAGAAAGAAAGGGAACAATCACGTTCCCAGTGTTCCCTTTCAGCTTAAACACCTTTTTACCACTTCTGTGTTCAAAAAGAGAGATTATTCAGTCACTCTTCAGCTTTCCCAAGCACTACAGAGATTCCCCCCCAGGTAAAACCAGACACTTTAAAAGAGAAACACATGCTTCAGCTCTCAGAAATCTGGTTAACAACCAACCCACTGCGCATCTCTTGAGGATAACTTGATGGGACAAAGCTTGACTGTGATGGGGCAAACGACAATTGTCATGTTATTTCAGAAAGCTTCTTCTAACATCAAGATCAAGCAGAGCCTCGGGAAACAGGACACATGGGGCACAACCTTCATTCAACCCTGAGCTCTCTCCAAGTGTGCACCCTCACCCATCCCTGCTTCCAGTTTTACATCCCCAAACCAGCAAATTGAGCATTGGCAAACACAGAGCACAACCCTGGTGATGCAGCATCTTGCAGGGTATTTAGACTGGGCAATCACAACACGTTGAAGTAACAGGCCAAGATACAAACAGGTACCAGCTGCAGCACATAAACACCCCAGTTTACTTAGGATACAGCACAGTACCATACACCAGAGCAGGTCTAATACGGAGAGGCTGACTTCCTAGATCCATCCCAGCTAGAGCAGACCACATGCTCTGTTTGGTCCTGGAGGAGCTGGGTACGATCCACACCAGGGAAGCACTGAGTTGGCCCCTAACTCTTGGCTTCCACTTCATCTCTCCCTCCTCCCTGGCCAATCTCCCTTGGCTTTCTTGTCAGTGAAATGAAGACACACGAAGGATTTTGCCTTCCTTCTGATGGGCTGAGATAATTCCGTTTCAGAAAATGACAAGAAAAAGAACATTTTGGAGTACCAAGTGAGGCAAAAATCAAAGGCGCTTGGTCAAAAAGTTCTTGATGGAGGCCTGCCTTCCAATAACGAAATTTTGATCAAAATCAGACCTTTTTGCAAGAACTTGTCTATTTCTATGAAGCTCTTGAAGAGGGTCTGAGCATTTGCCTCAGCTTTCCGCAGGCAGTGCTGGAATGTTTCATTTCGTTTTGGACGTTATTTTGTGGGAGCATTTTGTTTGAAACATATTGAACTATTTCATGACAGATTATTACGTATTAAATGTCAAAGGTATTTCATGCTGGTAAACTTAAAATATGTAGACAAAAGTCCAAACCAAATATTTTCACAAAATAAAGAGGCAGATTTTTATTGAAACAAATGGAGCTTTAAAGAAAACCAACCACGGTCAAGAAGCATTTGAGACTTCCAAGAAATTTGTTTGCTTTTGTCCAGTTTTACTGCATGAAAAATGCTGGTTTCCAATTGCTTTACGGAAGGAAAACAACAAAATGAAGTTTTCACAAACTAAAAAGTGCAATCCTCAACCAGCTCTCTGGTTATTGTACTGGAAATTCTCAGGCTCAGACAGGAGAGGAGGAAGAGAAGATGCTCATGTCCATCAGCATATTGAGGCTATTGGTTAAGCAAAAACTTGGGGCAGTTGATAGAAAAGACTGTTTGTGGTAAGCCAAGAAAATGGAATTGGTGATTAAAACTTCCCTTCGAAAGCTAGAAACTTGCAAATGCGCCCTGGATTCTATAGAACATCAAAGACATTTTACCTTGACGAAGAGAGGGACTCTTTGTCAGGGACTGTAGTGACAGGACAAGGGGTAATGGGTTCAAACTTAAACAGGGGAAGTTTAGATTGGATATAAGGAGGAAATTCTTTCCTGTTAGGGTGCTGAGGCACTGGAATGGGTTGCCCAGGGAGGTTGTGAGTGCTCCATCCCTGGCAGTGTTCAGGGCCAGGCTGGACAGAGCTTTGGGTGAGATGGTTTAGTGTGAGGTGTCCCTGCCCATGGCAGGGGGGTTGGAACTGGATGATCTTAAGGTCCTTTCCAACCCTAACTATTCTATGATTCTATGATTCTACCTTTCTGCTGTGGTAGACAGAACATCCTGGTCATCAACTGGCAACATCTTCACTTGGCAATTCCAAGTCATTATCTGTGGGAAGCGAAAAGGATAAATCCTCTTTGCTGGTTATTTTTCTTATGCTTTGGAAAAAGAATAAGAGAAAGAAGATAAAGAAATGCCCTTGTGCTACAGCTTCTCAGCATCTTCTGTTGAAGACTCTTTCTGTGGGAGCTAAGGGGCAGAAGGCAGGTGGCAGTCCTCAGTTTATAACAGACGGTTGTGAACTATGCGCAAGCTTGGTGGCTTGGCAAGTGTGGGTTTACAGCTTGCACATGGGGGAAAATGTGTATTAATGCACATGGGGGAAGCCCTCCCACGAACCTCTGGCTGCAAGGTCACAGTGCTGGTCTCATTCCCTTATCTCATGCAAATGGAGCTGAGAGATTAAAAAGGAAGAGTAACAACTATTCCTTTGTACTAACATGAGTAGCCTGCTTGTGGATTTGACTTCATGGAAATGAAAGGCAAACTTTGCTCCATAACACCCCCAAGATACACGGTATTCTATTTAGAATAACATTTCAATATTGAGAATCGCAAAACATCCCTGTTCAGAAGGAACCTTGGTCTCTATCCCAACCTCCTGCTCAAACCAAGGTCCACACTGAGTTCAGACTGAGTCGCTCTGGGCTTTGTCCAGTCGGTCCTTGAACATCTCCAAGGATGAAGATCCTATGACCTTCCCAGGCCCTTTGTCCACCAAAAAGCCACAATCTCTTTCCCAATGTGGTCATATTAGCACAAGGTTTTCCTTCATGACTATTATCACCCTTTTCTGGTGTGTTCTTTGGTCTGGTTGGGATTGTCAGATCCCAAGACTACAAAGTACTACATGACACCATGCTCTACATCTCTTTGTTGGGATGGAGAACTGGTCCGACCATAGCACTATACTTTCACCCAGTCTAGACAGCTTCAGTTTTTCCCAGCTGCTGATACAGCTACCAAGCAAAACAAAGGACATGATGTGGTCACCCCTCACCTTCTGCCAACATCCCTATGAAGTCAGTTCATATGATGTGCCTCATCCAGAGCACACAGCTAAGTTTTTATTGGCATGAACCTGGTCTGCCTGCATTTCTCACCCACTAGCAAAGCTACAAGGCATTCCCTGATGGAATCACAGCATGCAAGTGAACTTCTGACTCTGTTATTGGCTGTTGGGTTTATGGCACCACCATAAACATTACTCTGACTTTACAGCAGTCAGGACCATGCTGGGATGACCAATGCTGTGATAGAGCAATTCCCACCCTCCCTTCTCTCAGCTCCTCAGCTGGAGTCCTGACCTTCCTTCCCTTTTCCACAACCAGACTTGTGATGTTGTTTGAGGACTCCAAGCCTTGGCTGTGGAAATCCCAGCCCTCTCCCACTGAGGAGCTGACTAATGTTGGCATCACCACTGCTGCTTCTGTTCCCCATCACACACCTCTTGTCCTCTGGGACAGACCTATTGCTGTGTGGTCATCAGCACTGAGAACCTCTAGGAACTGTTATATCCTAACATTATTGTTTATATATATACATATTCATATCTCTGCGCTTTCAGGCAACTCCCTTAGTTGTTCCCAATCTTGGTCTAGTGTGAGGTACCCCTGCTCACGGCAGGGGGTTGGAACTACATGAACCTTTCCAACCCAAACCATCCTGTGATTCTATGATCTTCTCTGGAAACAAAACTTGCTACTACCTGGAAAAGGAGACTAAGCACCGAATGCTGTGAGTGAAGGCCAGGAGAAGCGGGAGCTTCACTAAAGTGCTGGAGCCCAGAACCAAAGAAAACCCAAGTTGACATCTTCCCAGTGACTCTATCCTCAGATATCGCTTGTCTTAGGCTCCACCAAAAGCTGCTGCCTTGAGCCTAATTAAAACAAAGGAGAGATTATTAACCCAACTAGAAGTGGTAAATGCTCCATCCCTGGCAGTTTTCAAGGCCAGGTTGGACAGAGCCTTGGGTGACATGGTCTAGGGTGAATTGTCCCTGCCCATGACATGGGGGTTGGAACTGGACGATCTTAAGGTCTTATCCAACCCAAACCATTCTATGATTCTATGAGTTCTTCATCTTAACTGCAAAGGGAAAAAGAAACATGAAGCTTTCTATTGAATGAGTTTGGATTGGAGATCTCTTTACTGTTTCCAAGGCTTGGAAATGAAGACAGTAGCCCCAGGTGATGAGCTCTCGGCGAGCAGAGTGCAGGGGAACCCCTCAAGCTACCAAGGAAAGCTGCTTCTCTCAGGATGCTGGTTGCAGGAATAACAGCAATCCAGGGCCAGGCTGTCAGGAACACATGTGGAATGGGTGTTTAGACTGGATATAAATGATCCTTACAGCTCAGGCTGGAGGTTTGATTGCCCTGACAGTTCCACCATAGCTATGGCTCAAAGTGCAACAAATTCTTCAATGTTTTCATTATTTTTTCATTTGGAATTTTATTTCCTAATAGTAACAGGACACCCCTGGGCAATGTGTTTCCAGGGGATTATTGCCTCCAGCTTTCTGCTTTATGACACATGCCATAATCGCCAAGAAATGTATAACCTGTCATATCTCATTAAAAGCGGGTCATACATCCATGGATTAGGTGCAATAGATAGAGCAGAGCCACAAAATTATGTGGCCATTTGGTGGCAAAAGTTTGTGCAAGCAGCTCCCTTGCAGCTGGGTTAGCTCAGCTTGGACCCATCCTCAACCTCAGAGCTCATACAGGTTGGTTTTGCTCTTACTCTGCCCACAGAACCATTGCAGAAGGTGCATGAGCTAACTCTGTGGCCTCATGTTCCACTGCTGCCCCCCTTAGCTTGGCAAGGTTCACCCCACCACTAAGAAACACTCTCCAGGCAAGCTCAGCCCTGGGGTGACTCAAAAGTCCCCTGAGGACTTGCAAAGAAGCAAGTCCCAAGCCAGGCTTCTTCTACCTTTTACTGCCCACAGCCTATAAATAACCATTCACAAGACAGCCTGGAGCATGGACGAGGAAAAAGGAGAGAACAGAGAACTTGGGGCATGAGCTGCTTTCTTCCAAGGAATGGTGTCATTCTGGATTAGTTTCACAGTTTCAACCAGACTGGGCACGTGGCACAGGAAGCCAAATGTCTGAAAACAGAGGTTTGACCCGTGTCAACATCATGGCTTTTGGTCAGCTACCAAGAGGTAGGTAGTCAGTAGGTGACCTGCAGGTAACGTTGTCCTTGGCCAACAAGGCTGGCTGAGATGGGCAGGACCTGCATTCAGAGTGGCCTCACAAAAAGCCCTCAGTGCTCCAGGATGCTCTAACCAGAGCTGTTGCACCATGGCCAGGAAAGGCTGGTGGTTATGGGCTCTTCTCTGGTGCTTGCAGGGACTCAAAGAGGATGCCAGTCACGGGGATCCAGTCATTCCCAGCAGCCTGCTGCCCTTGGAGCAGTGGGAATTTAAGTTACTCCCAAGGGCTGAATCAATGGACAGACTCTGATGCCTTTTCTCAGCAGCACACAAGGCTGAGGTTAGTGCTGCCTGAAGTAAGCAGTTGGGAGAGCATCAGCACCCAGCTGAGCACAGGATGAAGCTCAAGCAGATGAAGAGTACTTTTAGAGTCATAGAATCAGCTGGGTTGTAAAAGAGCTTTCAGATCATCAAGTCCAACACCTTTTGTGCAACCCCAACACAAAAATGCTTTTCAGATCAGAGGTTCCTGACCTACCACCTTGCCAAAGAATCAACATCAAGATGAAGACCAGCCATGCAGAGACAGCAAGATATAGGGGACCTCCCCAGAAGGCTATGGGGTAGATCGCCTTTCATTACGAGGGGCCCAAATCCCTTCTTGGTTGGACTTGATGACCTGAAAGCTCTTTTACAACCCAGCTGATTCTATGATTCTTGAGATGCTGGTGGATCTAAGGGACAATATAAGCAAGGAGAAATCCCTCATGCATCTGACTGTAAATGGTGGCTGTGAGGTGCTGTAGAAGACACTCCTAAGCCTTTACCATACAACTGCAAGTGCTTCTCTCAGGCTGGCAACACTCATAAGAAGACTTTGAGAGCTGAACCACCAGGAAGAGCATTACGCAGAGCTAAACTGAGATTCATGGCCTGGCTGGCTGGCTCTGTTGCAGTACAAGCCCTGCCCTCAGCTCTGAATTTCACCTCTGTGCTATGGGTGGCTTGCACCACTGCAGGCTGCTCTTCCAGCCCAGTCCAGGATCACAGCAAGGCTCAGCCCTGCTTAGTTGGTTCAGGATGGAGATTTTCCTGCTTGTTTGGCTGGAGAGAGCCTGCACTGACCCACAAAGCCTGGAAGAACCCAGGACCTCGCTCCTGAGGAATATAAGAGGGGAATAAACTCTCTGCAAGGCTTTCCATCTCCAGGGAATTTCATCTCACCTGAGCCCTGGAACAGCATCGCAGGGACAGAGCCTTCCTGTCCCTAGGAAGCACTGGCAATGGGGCTCACAGCAGGTTTTCCATGTGCTGTGCCTTTAAGCTCGTTGTATTTCTCCCTCCCTTTCCAAACAGCAGCCTTTTTGTTCTCCAGGCTGCTGCACGCTACAGATGTGTGCACCATGCCCCCTTATGCACAGAGTTTGGAGGCTTTTTTAATCTTCCTCTTTTCTCCATAACCTAACACGTTCAGGTTAAAAATACACGGCTGAAGTGGGGCTTTTCCAGACAACCTCATCCTCCTCTCTCGGAAACCAAAGGTACTTTCTCAGCTGGGCAGGACCAGCCTCCCCCAGACAACAAAGGCAACTTATTAAGACATAAAGTACAATTATGCACAATCAAACACATTGATACACAGAGACCAATCCTCTTTGCTGCTATCCTTAGATAACAAATGAAGCGCCCACATCACTGCTGCCTTACCTGCTCACACTCAAGTTTCCCTTTGTTCTCTTCTCAAGAGCAGCTAAACATAAGTAACTGTCTTCCCAGTAGCTTCCAAAGGCTTTTCCTCCTTGCCAAGTTTCCTCCCAGCTCCCAGAGGGCAAACAGCAGCCACACAGCCCCTTTTGTGCTGCAGGGCTCAGCTAACAGGCCCCACCTGGCCCTGTAGGCAGAAGGGATGCCCTAAGCCATGCTGGCATGCCATCAAAGTGGGCTTTGGGAGGGAGCTGCCGCTGCTGGGTCTCTGGTGGCAAAGGCTCCTCACTGAGCCCCAGTGCTGGGAAGGAGGAAGGGGTCTGCAAGGCAGAGGGGCTGGGGCAGCCCATGGGTACCGAGGCTTGGGATGCTGGGGAGGATGCTGGGGAGGATGCTGCTTGCAGGTGAGAGCAGGGCATAAAAGAGCCCCAGAGGGGAAAGGGGGGTTCTCAGTATTTCTCTTCGAAAAGCACAAAATACAGACCTGAATCTCACCAAGTTCATTTCCTGAGGGGTGAAAACCAGACTCCACAATTCCTCAGCCCTTTACTCTCTGGGAAGTAAAAGTTGAGATGCAAGCAAAGGGTGTGGACAGGACCCAGCTCCTCATCGCATCACCAAAACCTCCCCATTCTCCCTGCTCTGCCTGTGGAAAGGGATTGCTGCTGGATTGCAAAACCCACTGGAGCATCCAGGGTACTGCTGACAGCAATCAAAATCAGCCTTAAGGGATGCTCCTGTGCCCTATTGTGCTCTTAAGGGGCAGCACCTGATAGGGAAGGAATGGAAACACCATCCAGGCCCCTGTGGTGCACCCTGAAGCCCCAACAGCTCTTGCTCTGCAGCCTGGAGGTCTCAAAAAGGGCTCAGTGGGGTGAAAACAGGTCCCATGTCCTGGCTGCTGGGCCAGGGGCTCTGGATGGTGGCAGCCACAGGGACCTGTGCTGAGCCATTAAACTCTTCTGGGGGTCACACAACCGGATAATGAAACCCTGAGGTCACCTGGGGACAGGTTTAGGTGATGGAGAAAGAAAAAGCCAAATCAGAACAGCTGGGAACACCAAATCCTTTGCAATGGCTTCTTTTCCTCTTCCTTTCTCACAGATTCCCCCATTGTTGCACTGGTTCTTTGGGGTTTTTTCTGTTAGTCTCTGACTTTGCTGCATCACTTCCTTTTCCTAGGCTTCATTCCTCCTTTTTCTGCACTTGTGGTTTCTGCTGTGCAAACCATGGCCCACATTTCATTTCCCTCTTACCTGGCTTATGTGTCTGCTGTCTGTGCATGGTGTCACGGTCTAAGCTGCGGTTTGTGTGCGTTGATGTGCTCCCATTTCATCTCCCATATTCTGTTTTTCTGAGGGATAAAGAAAAAATACAGTTTCCCTTAGTGCTGCTTTCATATTAAAAATCCCCCACACTTCAAAGTCTTATGTGATGCCCTCTCTCCTCCAACATCAGGCATCACAAAGGGATGTGCAGGGACCACAATCCAGGGTGGCACCGCTGCCCATTCCTGTCCTAAGTAGACCAGTGCTGGAGGAAGAGCCCAAGATCTCAAACACCTCCAGACAGGCCTGCAGAGGATGTGATGACAACATATCCCTGCCCATGGCGGAGGGTTGGAACTGGATGATCTTAGGGTTCTTTCCAACCCAAACCATTCTATGATTCTGTTTCATCCTCCTGCAGCATCTTCTCCCCCTGCCTGGAGCTTTGGGACCACTGTAGCAAACAGAACACACCAAGGACATGGTGTTTCAGGCTGTCAGCAGGCTCAGGAAGCCTTCACTTATGCTTCCATCATGTTTCCAGTCGTGGCAGGAATGTATTTATCCATAACTGAGAAATGAGACTGTGATCTCATGTCTGCGATGAAGCAGGTCCTGACAAGTCACACAGACAGTTCCTGTTACCGCAGGGACCAGAATAGCAACATCCAGCCCAGGGCTCTGGTGGATGGATTAACTTCAGAAAGACATTTCGGGAGCACACACTGGGAAAAGCGGGATATTTTTGGTTTCCAAAAGGTCCTTATGTATTCAGATAAAGGGGGACAGGCGAGGAAGGTGGGTAAAGGTGCTGTGTACAGTTCTTCCAGCACCCTGGGAAACACATGGTGATTCAAACCAGGTTGGAACGGACTTGCAGCAAGCTGCTCCAGTGGAAGGTGTCCCTGCCCGTGGCAGGGGCTGGAACTGGATGAGCTTTAAGGTCCTTTCCAACCCAAACCAGGCTGGGATTCTGTGGTTCTCCAGCCCCTCTCTTTCTTCTGCATTCCACAAGGTCCTCTATGGCCCTCGATCCATCCTGGGAGCTCCACAAAATCCATTCCTGTTACAAATATCCCTCCATTCCCTGAGCTTGCCTCTCAGTTTCCTCTGTTCCATGTGCTGGGGGAATGCTCACACAATGATGCCACAGCTCCCGTGCAGCCTCACTACCTCTCTTTTGGACACGCTGTCACAAGCAGCACCAGGTTTCTTGGATGTGGGATGAGCGCCATCAAAACACAGCGCTTCTCATCTTGAATGGGTTAAAATGTTGGTCCCTTCTCCCAAGTGACAAGTGATAGGACAAGGAAACGGCCTCAAGTTGCACCAGGGGAGGTTCAGACCGGAGATTAGGAAACATTTCTTCACCAAAACGGTTGACAAGCACTGGAACAGGCTGAGCAGAGCAGTGGTGGAGTCACCATCCCTGGAGGTATTCAACAGACTTGCAGATGTGGTGCTCAGGGACATGGGTTAGTGGTGGCCTTGGCAGTGCTGGATTAATGGTTGGACTCAATGATCTTAAAGGTCTTTTCCAACCCAAATCATTCTGTGAACACGCATTGACAGCAAAGCTTGGGAATATCCCAGACCAAACTCCCCATCCCAATTATTCTCCAAAATCTCAAATCTGCTTGGGGAAAAACATCTCCCAGACTGCGAAACAACCCAGGGGAGGTGTCAGCACACGTCACCCGTGCCCGGGGGCTGTGACCCACTGTTATTTCACCCCAAAACATGGGAAAATCAACCCAAAACACCCCAAACGCCGCTGTTCGCCACCCACCCGACCTACAGGGTACCACGGACACGGGGCTGCCGAGCGGGTGAGCTGCTCGCGGGGAGGGGAACACGGACCGAAGGGGAGTGGACCAGAGCTACAAGGATGCTGGAAGAGGGGAGCAGCCCCTTCCCGGCCCGGGGGCCGCTAGAGGGCAATGGAGGAGTGTCCCACGCCGGGAGCGGCTGCAGCAGGATGCTGCGAGGGATATTGCCGGGAGGGAGGGATGCTGCTCAAGGAGGGGGGAACCACAGAGGCATCTCAGGGCAGCTTTCTTTCCTGAATATATATATATATACAGAGAGAGAGTCTCTTTGAACTTTTCTGCTCTGTTTAAGCACTGCAAGTGGGGAAAAAGGATGAAGGCACCTTTAGCATCCATGCAGCATTCAGGACAAGAGACACTCCCAGGCTCTTCCATCTCAGAGTTATAGCTCCAGCACAGAGCAGAGAGCACAACTCCATGTAAGCTGCCTTTTATCCTCTGCTCATTAGGCTGATATAGGGAAAACCGGCCCAAGGTGCAGGTGTCAGCAGCTGGGTTCCACTTTGCTTGGAAACACTGGAGCCACCCTCTCTGGTGTGCCTCTGATTTCCATGGGGCTGCATTTCCCTGTTCCCACAATGTACCCTGTCAGCCTTCCATGCGATGTTCCTTTTGTCCAGGCCTGGAAACTGCTTGCTCCCAAGTACAACCCTTTGCTTGCAGCGTTCCTTTGGGAAGAGCTCTGCTTTACTGCTTCCCCTCCGCCACATCCTCATCACCACAAAGGGGGGGGGGGGTCACAGGAGGAGCACCCCAGCCCTGCTGGCTTTGTGCCTGGCCAGTCCCCAGCTCCATCCCTTGCTCTGGGTGCTTCCCCTGGGTGCCACCAGCCCCTCCGTTTATCAGCCCGGGGCGGTGGGAGATAGGGGAGGAGGCTGATAAGGCTTCAAGTGGCAGCGTGCTGTAAACATTCCCACTGGTGCTGTTAGATTAGAGCGCTGGGAAAATGCCTCCAGCCCCTCGGCCCACCAGCGCAGTGGGCTGGGGCTGGGGGGGGCCGCAGAGCTGTTGAAAAGCCCCGAAGGAGGAGCCGTGTAGGAGCTGAAGTGCTTCTCCAACAGGCTGCGGGGCTGCTCCTGGGTCTGACCAGCAGCTCTAGCAAGGCTGGTTTGGCATCCGACCCTGCAATCAGTCTCCATCTGCATCCATGTTCACTGCCGCCTTTCCCCAGCTGGTATATAAACCCACGTCTTCCTCTCTCTATCTCCACAGTGTTGGTGGCCAGAGGTCCCGTAGCTGGAAGAGCACTGCTTGTGTGCTTTAGCTCTTTTGCAGGAGCTCTGCTTTCCATACAAGCCTCTCTTTGCACGTACCTGGAGGACTGGCACAGAGGGAAAGGCTGTGATTCTCCTTTCCTAATGATCTGTACCCATTTAAATCCCATTTTCCACCAGTATAAGCAATGAAGTTTAGCAGATTGTGCCCCAATTCCTGCAACTTGATGTGGAGCAGGGAGTGAAACCCTTCAAGCAACTTGAAGGGGCTCTTAAATAGAATTTCAGCCTGGTTTGGATTGGAAGGGATCTATCTACATTCAGGTTTGGGAATGCTGATGGTTGTCAGGGTTCCTCATATTGGCGCTGCAAAATAAGGCTTATCAGCAGTGCCACTGCTGGAGTGCCCAAATGAAACACCCCTCCAACCTGCACCCTGAGACCGTGCAGCTTGTGGGTTTCAAAGAAGCCTTGCTGGGTATCAAAGAGCATTACCTGGCACCACAACAGCCCTGTCCTCTCCCAGACATCCAGTGCATGAAGACTGGTCCACATGTAGGAGGGATCCTGCCCTGAGGTCTTTTCCCATTCAAACTGAAGCATTTTGAATGCCACACACTTTCTTCCTCCTTGTCAGGGCTTGAATCCAGGTCCCCACAGGACAGTGCTGGGATGGATGGTCTTGTTCCGAAGTGATGCTGCAGTAAAAGGGGACTGGACTAGATCCAGTCATTGCAGGCAAGGACAAGGGTACAGCAGCACATAGGATGTGCAGGATGGCATGTGTCAGACAGAGCTGGGGTTAAGAAACAGCTTCAGATGGAGCTGGCAGGACAAAAACCCACAGGAATATCTATCCCTGCAGTTGGTACCACAAAAGCCAGAAGAAATGGGTGCACTGGAAGGAGAAGGGGGTGTACCCCTGCAGAGCCTATGGTACCTGAAGCCTCTGTGGGGCTCCCACACTGCAGCCTGAGTTATATACAAGATTATAACTGCTCAGGCACTGGGGCTGACACATCTGTGCTGAGATGGGGAACAGTCTCTTGTTCTTCCTCCCATTCTGATGCACCTTTCCAGGCACCAGGGACTGGTCCAGACATGGTGGCACCTTCTTCCTGTGCAGCAAACCAGCGTGAGGAGGTGGCACCATGGCCAGGAGATAACTGTGAGGCACAGGAGCAGCACTGGCTCTGCTGCCGGAATCACTTGGAAGGAGATGACATGATCTCAGCATCCCCACAAGAACCGGACACTCCTTGCCTTGTCCAGCATCAAGCAGCATCCTTCTGTGTGTCCCTCCTGTGAGCATCACCCTGGACCTTCATCTCCAAGATGTGAACAAAGAGCAGATCTGCTTGACAAAAGCTCTCTGTCCACCTATTCCCTTTCTCTTTAGCCCTAGAAGGACCCTGCCGCACTCCTAAGCTCAGGCATATCCAGCAGTGGAAGATCAGTGCTCAGCACTGCCTTTCCATGCCGCTCGGAGGCAACCTTACCTCCTGCTCAGCATCTCCTTGGCCTTCAGGCAGCTTTCAAAGCTCACAGCTAGGCAACACTGAGCCAGGGGAACCTCCCACTCCCACTTTCTCCCTTAATATTTCCACAGCGAGTCACTCTCCATCCTTTTAGGGCTCTCAAATCGATTATTTCTACATTTGCAGTGGATTCCCTGGCCTTGTTATTAATGAAAACCTCCAGGAAGGCTCCTCAAACACAGCTTTGACTTTCTGCCCAGGACCTGTGGACAAGGGGAAAAATAATAAATAAGGCAACATTAATAAAGCAGGAGGTTTCTATTAAGTCTGAGGGACTGGATGCTCTGGCTTTCTTGGATGCTGAAATCCTCTAGTGCAGGATAAATCTTATACACTTCATTTTCCCAATCTCTCCTTCGATATATTTCAAGAGAACCTTGCTGGTATCAGAGTAAATAATGTCCTAACTGCAAACGGGGGGTCTGCGGCGGTGTGGGGTCAGCCTGGGGGCTGTGGCATCCTCCACTGTGGTCTGCTCATGGGCTCAGCCCTCTCCTTGTAATCAGGGGGTTGAGCTCAGCGTTTAATTAGCCTCAGATACAAGCAACATACAAGCCAATGCAAGTAACAAGCAATCCCTCAGAGGCTGGGGAAGGAAGTGCCTGAGCTAATGCTATGGAGACGTGCACTAGGTCCCAAGCTATGCAAATCAGTGAGCTCCATAACCAACCCCACCTCGGTGGAAGCAAACCTCCCCCAGCCCTCTTTGCCTTCTAGCAGGATGCATTTCCCATCTGCCAGCAAAGGGAACTCTCCTTCTGTGGGCTCTGCTGCCTCCTTTGCACAGCACCTGCTTTATTCTACCTCTCTGCTCCTCCTGAGGGTTCCAGAGTTCCCTGGTAAAAGCTGTTATCCTGAAGCGTGCATGCCAGCGCTTGCCTCACAAAGAAAAGGGGGCAAGTCCATGGGGTCCTGCGAGCCCAAGGTCAGGCTGGGAGATGGCTTCCCTTTGCTTTTATGCCTCTCCCTGCTTCACAGAGCTTGTTGAACGTGAGCTAAATGCAGCACCATCAGTGCAGGTGGGTAAGGAGGGGTGTTTGTGTCTTGTTTCGGCTCCAACAGCTTGCACGCAGGCACCAAGCTGCGATGGATGCTACAAGCATGGATGCCAAGGTCATCTTTTGTCTGTATCTTGGCACCTCTTTCACCTTGGATTGCTGGGCATTGCTAGAGATGGGGCTACTGTGGTTGCAGAAGACATGAGGAACTGCTCATTGCCTTGGGCCGCTTTGGGAAGTAAATACTTTGCTGGATGCAGACATAACCTTCCTAAGGAGCAGGAGCTTGCATGTTCTTCACAGTCACTCAAGCCGGTGGTTTTAACCCAGCAGGACTCTGAGGTGTTGCTATGACACAAATGCTGATGCTTTCTGATAGCACCAGAGGTACCTTTCTCCTGCCTGAAAAGTGCCAGGCCAGTCCCAGTCTGCAGAGGCAGCAGAGTTCAGCCAGCATCAGGCAGGAGCTCACAGCATCCCAATGCTGACACGCACATAACCCAAGCTCCCTGCAGTAAGTGCTAAAGGAGAGAAGGGGATGGCACTGATTCAAATTAATAAGGTCCAGTGTAGCTTATAAGGCAGTTGAGGGGCTTGAGAAGCCAACAGTGAAGGGCTCTGGCCCAAAGCTGGGAATGTAGGGCTGGAAAGCGCCATTTGGATGTGAGGCACCAATCCACTGGCAGCTCTGAGTAGCCAAAAGAGGGATATTTTTGACTCTTCATCCAGCTCAGAGGCCACTTTGTCTGCAAACACATCCCAACCCTCGCTATAAGATCGAGGTACATGAGTCACAGAACAGATTCATATCTCACTTTGAAAGCCACAGTGGCCCTGGTTGGAATGTGCTATGTTTGTCCTATGCTACACCCAGAACCCAAGGTGTAGCTGTTGGATACAAAGGTTAGAAAGGCCATCATCTCCAGCTGCAGTTTGCTCTGGCAGAAAGCTGCATCCAGGAACAGCGCTGGGGGGGGCGGCCGTGGCTTTTGGATGGAGATTCTAGTCCTGGAGCAGCATGGATCTGAACCATTCCTAGGGCTGCCAAAATTGCAATAGGTTCTTGCTGTCCTTTGCCTGTCCAGAACTGGGAGGGCCAAGAACTGAGTCCGGAAGCAGTGTTGTGCACAAAGCGCTTGGCTTTGGGGATGGATTGATAGCTGCTGTGATTGAAGATGCTGTGTGGCTTCACACGTATAGTTGGCAAAGCTCCAAACATAAATCATGTACAGAACCCTATTCCAGCCACCCTTACACATCAGCAACCTATCCTACTGCTAATGAAGTGCAAAGGTAACAGCATCTTCCTAAGGCTCATCTTCTGCGCCCTCCACCTTACTTGATCCATCACAGGTCAAACTCAATGTTACCTGGACGAAATACACAGCCTGCTCCTCTTGGAGATAAGGGTCCAGGGATGATGCTGTGAACAATTCACATCCTTGCTGTCTCCATCTGGCTCATGAAACAGGTCCTTGAGCAGGTGATGCAGCTTTGGTGCTGGGAAAGCATCACACCACATCCATGCAGTGGTTCACCCAGTAGGGCAAACAGCATTGAAAGATGTTTTCTACCTGCAGGATGTGCTGCTGGAAGCCCTGCGAGGAGCTGGGTATAGGATCACTCCAGCCCCATCCCCCTAAAGCAGTTTAATAGGCCCCGGCAGGACTCATATTCATGTATAAGTGTGTGAATGTAGGGGAAGGGGCAGAGAGAGGATAACTCCCTGCGAGTGGCCAGATGCAATAAACGCAGTCACTAACCACTTTTCAGAATACACACATAATAAGATGTGGGATTTGTATTTTTACCACCCCAGTGGGATTTTGGCAAGTCAATCGGATTTTCCCACCCTAACCCAAATAAATGTTCAGGGGTGGAAATAACAGATTGCCTTTGCCTGAAATAACCATGTGCTCGGTCCAGGGGGATCTCAGCTGAGCGATCCTTGCTTCTCTGGACCACTTAAATCTCGCAAAGCTTTCCCCTTTTGTCCCCCTCGATAAGGACCCACTCACATTGGGTCTGCTCCAAATTCCATCAAAGTGGGTGGGAAGTCTCCATCTGGCTCATGTTAGCAATCCCTCAGCCATTAAAATACCCCAAAGACGGGATGGTAGAACCTGAACTATTCTGGCCTCCTCGGAAAACTCTTTGCCCACGTTTCAGACCCGATCCCTGGAATGTCCCTCCATTAGGAATGGACACAGGAGAGTGATCCATGGGAAGGGCACCCTCAGTCACTCTTCCTCCCATAGCAGGACACCTTTAAGGTCACAGGCCCCCCAGCTGCCATAACAGTCATATACAGTTATTTGTATGGCCATTACAGTGGCCTCCTGATGTCATGAGCTACATTCATCTCCTTCTGTTCCTTCCTTTCCATATACTGACAACAACCCACTCTCCTCCTCCCTAAGCCCTTCACATGAAGCAAAGGTTGATAATGAAAGCAAAATTAGGATTCTTACATACCAAAGGATATAAGGTTATATTTGCTTTAGGATTAGAAGGATCTATTTGCTTTACAATTAAAAAGATATAAGAATCCTACTCATAAAACCATCCTCTGTTTAGGATTAAATGATATAAGGATATATTTGCTTTAGAATTAAAGTAAAATTAGGATTTTTATATCCTCAACCACTCTCCTCCTCCTTCAGCTGCTCCATCAGGAGCAAAGGTTGGGAATTAAAGTGACATTAGGGAACACCAGGATTTTCTGTCTTCCAAAGGCACTTTGAATGGGATGAGCACAGCGTGCAGTGGTCTGGCCTGAAGCTTCCATGTCCCGACGTATAGCACATACCTGCATATTCATTAGGACTTTTCCTCTTGCTGCTTCTCACATTATATGAAGCCACCAAACACCAAAATAGTAGAACTGGTGTTGTCCTATTACTTGTCCTATTACTACAACCAAGTTCCTCCCTGGTGCTTCTGGAGGAGGTATTTCTCTGCTCCAAGCATGATGTGCCCTAAGGATATGGGCTTCCTAGGATGACCAATGGCTTTTTGAAAACTAAGGTGGTTGGGCTGTGTGGTCTCATGGTAAAAAGTTGCCTTTGGTTGTTACCTCTTAAACCTGTGCTGTACCTGGGCTCATTGAGCACTAAAACCTTCAGGAGCTCTGTGGGCTTCAAAGCCCTTGGTGTGGTCAAGATTAAAGAACAGAAATGGTCGTGTCTGCAGCGTGTGGAGACCTCAGCTGGTTCATCTCAGGCTGGTGGTCCCCTGCCACCCCCAGCTGCTGCTGAAGGATCATCATCTCAGTTCAGGTTCCATAACCCTGACACCAGAACAGCTGTCTGCCCCTTTCTCGCCCTGGATCGATGGTGTCCCAGCCTCTGTGTTCGATGGCATAAATTATGTATCTCTAATTGGATCGGATGCTTCCTTGGGCCCAGTGAATCAATTAATGAGTATTTGCCATCACAGCTCTTGGTGCCCTCCAGAGAGACTTGTCACAGCAGCACCAGTGGAAACCGGCGCTGGAAAGGTTGGGAGGAGGAGAAAGAACTCTTGGGGGTTCTTTCTTTGGAGGGCAGGCTTAGTTGCAATGGATGTCGGGCATCTGATCTGGAAGGAATGGCATAAAACCTTTGTTCTTACTGCAAGGCTTTTCCTTGAAAGCCAAAGCTCCTCGAGATCCATGTGAAACATGGAGAAGTCTTAAGTAAGCATCATTCACTCTACCTCTCCATCACCTTCCTCTTCTGCTGCTTATAAACAGTTACCCTGCTATTATAACCTCAAGCTGCTTTTCATCTGTCCTGTAACTCTCTTAATATGCTTGGGGTGGATGAGCAGGACAAAGATACCCTTGCGCTGGTACAAGCTTGGGTAGCAGTGGTCCACCGCATGCCAGAAGCTGCCTTCAACAGTGAAGGATCTCTGAGGACTTAAATGTTCTCAAGTCCTGACAATATTTAAGCATGTGTTAATGGTTTAAAGGAGCAACCCACTAGAGAAGGTCTCATTTGTCAGGAGCAGTTCCTCTAAATTTCATCATAACCGAATTAAGGCAACCCAGAAAGGAGCAAGTTAGAGCGTAGACAGGAGCACTGATGGATGGTTTGCACTGGCTGCTAAAATGGCCCTTTGAAAGCTCCTTGAGCTGAGGTTCTGCAGATCAGCGTCAGTGATTCCTGAGGAGAAGCAGGGCAGCCTGAAGAAGGCTGAACTGGATTTCTGACCTATTGTGCAGAGCCACACATCAACACAATGCCTGGCAATAACGCTCCTCATCCCCCAGATCATCCATATGCCGTAGGAAATCAAACCATGGGCTGCCACGGCCTGTGATGAATGGCAAGGCTCAGATATCACCTTCAGAAGCGCAGCACAGCGTCTGGAACTGCATACTTCAGATAGAAGAAAATCCACCACCACTGCAGGTCCAGGTCTTCATAATTCAGAGCCTTTGCTGCATTTTTAGCTACAAGACCACAGAATACCCTCGCAGCCCCAGGCTTCACTATTCCTGCATCCTGGATAACTTAAATGGCCTGTAAAAATCAAAGTAACCCTTCTAACAAACTGCTGCAACTGCTCAACATGAGAATCAGCAAATATAATACAAAGAGATGCTCCTCCTAGCTACAAGCAAGGAGGGCCATGGAGATGAGGTACTAACCAGGCCAGGCAGGGAACCAAGTCAGTGAGTCACTCCTAAAGTTATCCACAAGTTTTGTTCATTATTCCTCAGGAAACTGAGGAAGTTGAGGCTCTTTCAGGGCAGAGCAGGTTCCAGTGCAAGGCAGGATAAAGGGCAGAAAGTTCCTACCCCAGTCCGGGTTGCTTATATATCCAAGTATTTTGGTATCAATGTGTTAAGACTAGCCAGCTTGGGAATATTTTAATATAGGAAATGGGGTCTTTGTCCTGCATCGTGGCAAGCACAGCAGTGACATGCATCAAACTTGGTGTGCCATGCAAGGAGCAGTGCCCACAATCATAGAATGTTTGGGTTGAAAAAGGACCTTAAGATCATCCAGTTCCAAACCCCATCATAGGCAGGGATGCCTCACACTAGACCATGCCACCCAAGGCTCTGTCCAACCTGGTCTTGAACACTTGAACAGGCAGCCACAGCTTCTCTGGGCACTCTGTGCGAGTGCCTCAGCACCCTCACAGGGGAGAGCTTCTGCCTTAAATCCAACCTAAATCTCTCCTGTTTCAGTCTGAACCCATCACTCCTTGTCCTATCGCTACAGTCCCTGATGAAGAGTCCCTCCCCAGCATCCCTGTAAACCCCCCTTCAGACACTGGAGGCTGCTCTGAGGTCTCCACACAGCTTCTCTTCTAGAGGCTGAGCAGCCCCAACTTTCTCAGCCTGTCTTCATATGCAAAATACTTGGAATAGGCAAGAAAAAGGGAAGAAACTGACCCCAGACCACATGGCTGGACAGATCTGGGACCTGCTGATATCAGTGACTGATGTCCTCATCAACTTGAGGCAAGTGGCTGCATCTCATGTTTCTGGCTCCTACAGAGCATCAGCACAGAGCACCACCCAGAAGGGCCAAGGTATTATTCTCCCCATGGGAGAGTATTTTCTCTGTTCCACCATAAAGCTTTTTAGCCCCTACACCAGCCTTCTCCGTGCTGATTTCCAGCAGATGTTGTGCTAATCAAGAACAAGGTAATCTCAGTGCCTTAATATAGTGCTGGGGTGCGATAAGTCTGAAATTGCTGTCATCATTAGTGTGAGGACGATCTGGTCATTGTTCAGAACTGTCCTCCTCTGGTGATTACGTGAAGGGGAATGTATTCTCTTCTATCTACTCCCACTCTGCTTCCAAATTTAAAACTATTCAGGCATTAGATGCTTCTATTTTTCTAAGGGCTTAATAAGAGGCCAGGATGCAGATGTTCCGATAGGGCCATGACAAATTACAAGTGGAGAAGCAATATTAAACTCTACCGAGGATGCCAAACTCAGCTTTGTCTGTAGAAGTGGAGTAACAGTCAGAAAAGGGCTGCAGTACTTCTTCTAAACTAGCTGCTACCACCATGTGCCATGTGATGGTGAGGGCAGAGTAGATGCTCTGATACAGCTCAAGCAAATATTGCAACTTAAAGCTGAAAGCCCAAGATTGGACACAGGACTTGTGGAGGGAGCAAATGGGTGAAGGGGTGGCTTGGTTTCTACATTGGCATAACCAAACTGAGATCAGAGAATGATCCTGGTATGGGTCAAAACAGACATGAAGATCATCCTGTTCCAACCCCCTGCCACAGGCAGGGACACCTTCCACTGGAGCAGCTTGCTCCAAGCCCCTGTGTCCAACCTGGCCTTGAGCACTGCCAGGGATGGGGCAGCCACAGCTTCTCTGGGCACCCTGTGCCAGCACCTCCCCATCCTCACAGTAAAGAACTTCTGCCTTATATCTAACCTAAACTTCCCCCGTTTCAGTTTAAACCCATCACCCCTTGTCCTATCGCTGCAGTCCCTGGTGAAGCTCAACAGTTCCTCACTCAGCGGGGACAGGTCCATGCCTACCAGCAGTCACCAGCTTCAATCTTTAGAAGGTAAGAAGCCATTAAAACACGTACACAACTACTGATGCCCCATTTCATCCTCCCAGAGCACCTCAGGAGGAGGGATATCCACCTGCAAGTAGCTCTTGGGTACATTGCCCTTCTGCATCTTCCTGTGTACATCACCACATGAAATCCTTATTAGTTCTCATTCCAAACTCCAGAGCTTTCCAGAACAATATACCTGTTATTCTGGAAACCAGCTATTAAAATCTCACTGTTCAGGCTTGCTTCTGCACTTCCAGCTTTGCCAGCAGCCATTCTGCACTGGTAAAGCTGGCAAGGATGAGGGAGGAGCCAGCAAACACAGCTTAGAAATGCCTCTATTATCCAGGGACAAAAAGAAAGTGGAGATTCATCTAAGTTACACAGTCCTGGGGACTGGGGAAATGGTAGCTGTGCTCCTTTTCTTCCAGACTCCCCTGGACAGCTAAATCCCACTCTAAGCTTATGAAATATTGCCTGCTCTTTATTTATACACTTGATATATTTGCTGATGGCCAGAACCGACATCTCCGTGGCTCCCTTTTTCCACCCCTGCAGCCTTCGGATCTGGATGCAGCCCTGATAGAGCAGATGAGAACACAATGGTAACTCAATCTGGCTTGTTCGGTGTAAAACGTAATAAAAAGGGGGCCCAGGGCCTGAGCCTGTGAATTTTCCTCTAGCACCGTGCCTGCTGCCCTGCTCAGACCTCTCTCCTGCATCTCCTGCCTGCTCTGCCTGTCCAGCCACTGCTGCCACTTTGCCTTGCTGATGTAGGCATTTCGAAGGAGCTGATAAAATGGGCTTTAATTCAATGGCAACGGGAAGGTGACTTAGGGGAAAGGTAGAAAATAGGATAGACTTTAGGTGAGTAAAGGGAAGTATGTCTGATACAGACAACAGGCTCTGCTGTGCTGCATGCAGACAGAAGAGCCTGACAGCACTCATCCCCAGCTTGTGTGCAGCACATGGACCACCACCATAAGAAGCTAATTACAACTTAACTAATGGCTTCCTTATTGACTGGAGCATAAAACCCCATATGCATTACGTACTGTCCCCACTCCCCAGGCTCACCTGGGTCTACTTCTGACCAGCTTGTAAATAAAAGGACGTGAAGAGCAAACCTTACCTGCTGCCAGCTCCACGTCCTTCATGCTCATACTTTGCTATCCATTTTCATCCTCCTTGTCTAGAAACAAATCGATACCACATCAGTTCACACCTTGTCCTGACCGTGTGTTGTCATCTGAAGTAGCTAGTGGCCAGCGGGGAGGAAGCACGGGCTGGAGGCTGGCATGCTCAGCTGGGATGTGGAATATCGTGGCTCAATTCCCTAGGCTGCCACAAGCAACTGCTGTGACCTTCTGCAGGCTGGGAGGTTGCAAGTGGCTTTTGTAGTGCAACACCCCAGCTCCTTGGATAGGACTCAGTACCACCCCACAACCTAAGACGGGAGAAGAAGGGTCCTATGAGGGCTTAGCAGATAGGGATAGAGGCTGGAGTTCCAAGTGGGATGTGGGCTTTGCAGAAAGCTCTCCCAACATGAGTTTCTGTAGCAAAGACTTCCATCTCTAACTGGAAAAATACAACTAAATCCAGTGGAAACCCCCACAACTTTCATCTAGAACAGATGGGTTTGTTAGTTTGAAGTTTTCCTGGCAGATCAACACAAGGGAAGAGGGATGACGCTGCTTATTTCAGTCATTTGAGTTACACAGCAGGAGAACTGAGGGCCCTAAATAGACACCAGGGCAGAAATAGAGACTCCACATCACAGCTCCACTGTAAGCACCCCCCACTCAGCTCCCTGATACCATCCTTGTGCTGCCTGAAATCCCTCAGGCAGAGCATCCCAGCCTCCATAGGGAGAGACACAGACCCCATCCTTCACCCATGGGAGCTAGTGGAGACAGACCCAACACCAGCCTTGCAGGGATGGAGGATACCTCTCCTTCCCCTCCATCCCCACCAGCCAGGACTCCTGCATTGGGGTACCCAAATCCTCCAGGCCTCCTTTGCAAATCACTGGCTGCAAACAGCGCTCAGAGGCAGGAGCTGCTGCATCTCCAACCAGCAATGAGGAAAGAGAGAAAACACAGCCCTACTCATCATCCCTTCCCTTTATAAGACTCCTCCTGCAGCCGTGGCAGGGATCCAGGGCTGGGATGCACTGCACCTGCAGCAGAGCCGTTATCTGTGCCCAGGCACAGCTGTAATGAGGGAGGGAGGGAGACTGAATGTCCCCAATCACATCATCTCTATTGCTTTGTATTCAACCACCCCATGACGCATGTTGCAATAAATAGGCAGACAAATAGCTGTTTCGAAACGTGATCTCCACAAGCTGTCTTGAAAAGAAGTTATCTCAGCGGAACGTTAGCTGGAATTACCTCTGTTCCTCACTCCTCTGCTGTTTCCCTCGCTGGAAAAGCCCTGAGCCAGCACCTTCTGATTTATGGTGCTCAAAAAGCACGGCTCAGAGGCATGAGGGGAGCTGGTTTGAAAATGCTTTGTTTATAGAGACATGGATGTCAAAGCGGGTTCAGCCCCAGATTTTACCTCCAGCATCAGGAAAATTATACTACTGGGTACGTGCCTTCCAGAGTCTAAATATCTGTTATCACCCAAAGAAGCCAGGCTGTACATGACAATAGTTGGGACCCCCTCCATCCCTCTTGGCCATTCCCATCTTGCAAAGAGTGGGACAATACCTGGGTCTTGTGAGACCTCACCTGGAGCATTGTGTGCAGTTCTGGTGTCCTCAACATGAAAAGGACATGGAACTGCTGGAACAAGCCCAGAGGTGGCCACGAGGATGATCAGGGGACTGGAGCACCTCCTGTATGAAGACAGGCTGAGGAAGTTGGGGCTATTCAGCCTGGAGGAGAGAAGGGTGCGTGGAGACCTCATAGCATCCTTCCAGTACCTGAAGGGGGCCTATAGGGATGATAGGGAGGGACTCTTCATCAGGGACTGTAGTGACAGGACAAGGGGTAACGGGTTAAAACTGAAACAGGGGAAGTTTAGATTGGCTATAAGGAAGAAGTTCTTTATTCTAAGGGTGGTGAGGCACTGGAATGGGTTGCCCAAAGAAGTGATAAATGCTCTTATCCCTGGCAGTGTTCAAGGCCAGCTTGGACAGAGCCTTGGGTGGGATGGTTTAGTGTGAGGTGTCCCAGCCCATGGCAGGGGGGTTGAAACTGGATGATCTTAAGGTCCTTTCCAACCCTACCTATTCTATGATTCTATGACTCCCTCCATCCCTCTTAGCCCTCCCCATCTTGCGAAGAGCGGTGCAGAGCACACCAGCGTGCCTCTGGAAGCCCATTACTGTTTTATGGAGGTCACCCTCACCTAATTATGCCACTGTTCCTCCCAGCCCCAGCCTGACCCTGCCTGATCCTGAAACGGATTAACATGTCTTGGTCACTTGAGCGTGTGGTGTGTGTCTGCTCCGGGAGGGCAGCGGCTGAAGGGCTGCCCGTATCTCAATGTTATTTTGACCTCGGCCGTTTCTTTCCGTGGCGAGTCCTTCGCAGACCTGTTGAATGGGGCTTTCATTTCGCTGACCCCCGGGGTCATCTGTTTTCGGAGCATGAAATATGGCTGCCGGTGGACAGGAGGGAAGAGATAAACTTCACTGAGGAGCCTTAACAGGCCAATGAGCCGTGACTAATGATGATTGTGGTTTGTCTTTCCAGGGCATAATTTATTGGGCTGCTGACCACTTAGTGCACTGGTTGGGGAATTAACTCCTTCGGGTGCAGGCTCACAGGGCTCTTGCCCAGGAGGGGTTTGTCTCTCATTGCTCATCCTTCTCTCCTATTATTGCAGGCGGAATGAGCATTTCTTCCCTCATCTTTCCCCCTGTGATTCTTCCTGGTTGTTTTCATAGAATGGTTTGGATTGGAAAGGACCTTAAGGTCATCCAGTTCCAACCCCCTACAACTGGCAGGGACACCTCACACTAGACCGTGTCACCCATGGCTCTGTCCAGCCTGGCCTTGAACACTGCCAAGGATGGGATATTCACTGCTTCTCTGAGCAGCCCATTCCAGTGCCTCACCACCTTCATAGTAAAGAACTTCTTCCTTATATCTAACCTGAGCCTCCCCTGTTTCAGTTCATGACTTTGTCCTCCCCGACTAAAATGGTTCTTACAGCTTGTCCCCAAGCATATCTCCTATTGCAATGTGTGTTCCCCTAACCGCTTCTTGCGGCCAGGAAAGGAGCCCTGAAGCACAGCGACCCTCTTAGGTGGGGGACCTGGCTGGCAGACGGCTGACGCGAGCCACAACTGCCCCAACAAGGGAGCTCCGTGTCAAACACTGCTCTTACATCTTCATCACGGGGCTCTCTCAAAGGCTTGCAGCTTTCTCCTGGGAGGAAAGCCCGAGCCCGACAGCACGTTCCTGGTCACGCTGCCATCCGTCTCTGTCAGCCCATGGAGAGGTGGGGAGGGACGGACCAGGATGCTCACCCTGGCTGCAGTGCGGGCAGCCTGGAGAAGCATGGCAGCAGCCCCATGGCCTATGTAAAAGCAAGGTCAGTGATAGGATATAAGCCCTGATTTCATCTGGTTTTTGGCTTTCTTTTAGCATTTGCCTGTGGAGGGATTAACTGCAAAAGGTTGGGTTTGTTACGGTAGGCAGTGTGGGGAGAGGCTGACACCACAAGGAGCTCATTGGAAATAACTCATTTCATGCACATCAGTGTTTGTGGTAGACCTGGGTCTTCCCCAGTGTCCTAAAAGGTTGATGAGGAAAAGAGCACAAGTTGTAAGAGTGTCCTATGGCCTTTCATTATTTTAATGGCCAAATTCTGCCTCTGTCTGCATTGCTTCACTGCCTACTGAGGCCAGCCCCATCACTCAGTTTGAAAGTGCCTCAGTTTCCCCACCTGAAAACACAGGGCAGGGGGAGGACATTAACGTTGACTGCCCATGCAGTGTGTTCGGAGATCAGTGGGGTGAAAAGGATCTGACACGTGCTGGGGAAGGGATCTGGTGCAGGGAAAGCAGCTCCCTGCACCCCATGCTTGTCTGGGTGCTGATGCAGAGCCATCCATCAGGGAGCAGTGCAGGGGCAGAGGGGACTGTGGAAATCGCAGGTTTGGCAAGAGTCCTGAAAGAGCTGTTTTCAAAGCAACCATAAAGTGAATCAATTGATTCAATTATCAGTCAAGTTGTATTTAAAACACTGATCCCATAACTTGGTATGAGAGTGGTCTCCTTTAGACAACCCCCCTTGAAAGCACAGGAAAGAAGATACCAGAAAGTCTTAAAAGATATCCGTCCCCCAAGGGCTCTCACAGGTCCAAATCTATTTTACTCTTTAAAAACCTGGAAGTATTTAGGTATTAAGAGCCACTCACAGCCAGAGAATCTCCCTGTCTTTGGAGGCAGGGAGCTATTTCTGCAAGAGCAGTGCCCACCAGTGGGTGTCCCTTAGGATGTGGGGACTTTAGGAGGGCCTAAAACCGCAGAGATGTAAGGCATGATGAGTCCACAGTGGCTGGCTGGGGGACAGAGGGGAGATGGATTGGTGGCACGACCACAGGTATCCCTCCATCCCTTAGCATTAGGCTTTCCTGCCCTTCGGGGCAAGGTTTGAGAAGGACTTTGGACATTTGGACTGGTTTTCTGCTGATTTACAAACCACAGGACAAGGCATCAGCCTCAGCCCCTTATGTTCAATGACAGCACTGGCGTAGCCCAGGTCCGAGATGCAATACTTGCACAACCATGTGCATTAACACACCACGCAGTGACCTGGCACTCTGCAAGCTCAATCACACTATAACTCATTACTAGCCCCTTAGAGGAGATATTCCCATCCTATCCAGGCACAGGAGGACTGCAGCTCCTCCAGTAGTCACCTAAAAGAAGATTTCACTGGAAACTGGGAGGCTTCAATACCCAAAACGCAGAGCAGATGCAGCGTGAGCTCCTGACTCAGGTGAGGGGTTTGTAGTGAGGGCTTGCTCTGTAGTTAGATGGGTTTGGCAGGAGTCCTAGGAAGAAAAGTGTTTTATATTGATGTTGCTGGGAGAAATAAATACTAAAAAGGAACTGCAGGTAGAGACTAGGAGCATCTGTGGGTGCATAGCTTCAGGTTTGCAGACTTATATTCACATAATTGCTTATCAAAACCTAAAAAGGTACCAGATTTATGTATTTCTCTCCGTATTTCCTGCAGAAAGAAAAGATATTTGGAAAGAAAGGAATAAAAAGCCTCCTTCCCTGCCCATGCAGCACACTGGCACCTCCCGGGCTGCCTTCCCAGCGCTGTCCAACCCGACATTCCACCTCCTGTTTGATCTCCCCTCGCAAGAGACCTTCCTCTGACTGTTATTGTTATCACTAAGTGGTGCCCAGACAGGAGAGACAAAGTCACACTGATGGGCTCTTTTCCTCCCAGGTGGAGGACCACACACGAGCACAGCAGCAGCGCAGAGCAACCTGCGCCCTGCGAGGCAGGAGATAGGGAAGATGCACAAGACCTGTGAGAGGTGGCAGGAGACGTGGAAATGAAGATGTGAGAAACGTGAGACTGAGGCAGCAGAGAGGAGAAAAGAAAGGGGGGATAAAGGGCTGGAAGCAAGGCAGGCTGAGAGAGTGAGCTCACCGCATCCCACGGTGGATGCAGACCTTTAGGGCTCTGCAGCCGCAGTGATTAGCCAAGACATGATCCAGCCTTCGCTGGCCTGATGCAGGGTAAGAGGTCAGCAGCAGGCTGATAAAGCAGAGTATCTTCAGCTCCTCTTGGGGGGTGAGGCAGCTAAAACGCGCCTGCAAAGGTCTCTGCGCAAACAGCCTTGCAGTGCCCAAAAAGCATCAGTAGCCACTGGGCTCAGCTCTGCCTTTGCACCCCAAAATGGGCCCATTGGGGTGTGGATGCAGATGAGTCTTGCAAAGAAAAAAGGCAGCTGTTTCTTCCTATGTTTTGCTCAGATGGTGTTGTCAGAGAGTTTAATTTGGGGAGGGGGGAAATGGTGCAACTCTGTCCTTTTGAAGTGATACTGTTACCTGCTGTCACGAAACCTTAATGGATGGGAAGATGGCTCTTGGCTGGGCTGAAATTCCCAAGCCCAGCCTTGTAAAAGAGGATCTGAATGTAAAAGAGAGGGGGAGATGTTTAACAGAGCCGAGACCTGGGGATCAAGAGGAGAGAGGAACATCCCAGCACATCAGGTTAACCCTTACAGTACCAATTTCTAAAGCTGATCTGGATAAATCACAGCTAAGAAACAGCATGGAATAAAGCAGGAAGAAACATGTTGAGGTCTTAACAAAAAGAAATACCCTTCAGAAACATCCTAGCTTCGTTTCTGGAAGAGGAAATGTAGTTTTTCTTACCCCAAAGCATCTCTTTTCCCCTCCCATGCTCTGGGGCAGCAGCACAGCTCCCAGCCCCATAGCCAGTGGGTAGGCGGAAAGCTACAAAATCATTAACTCCGCTGGAGATGCTCTCGCTGGTTTGGATAAACAGCCTGCTGTTGTTCTGCACATGTGAGTTACTGTACGAGTTGGTGAAAGGTTCTGGATTTATAGCCTTGGGAAATGATTTATTGTTTTAAGGCCACAGCTGATAAAGCTGGGGAAACGCCAGGGTGTGATTTCCCTGTCCCGCCTCTGGCTCAATCCCTGCATCCCGCAGCCGCCGGCCATACAGAAGGGGGAGAAATGCTCTAAAGAGAAACCACAAAATCCACTGGTGGTAAACGCTGTTTGTGCAGATCTGGGTCCATTTGGGCACAAACCCAGCCAATCTGCTCTGTTTCCAGTACTGAGCATCTTCAGAGAGGCTTGGATTAAAGAGAGTCATCAGTCACGGAGCAGTGCAGGGGGAGAAGGGATTGTGGAAATCACAGGTTTGGTAAGAGTCCTGAAAGAGCCGTTTTCAAAGCAACCATGAAGTGAATCAATTGAATATCAGTCAAGTTGTATTTAAAACACTGATCCCATAAATTGGAATGAGAGCGGTCTCCTTTAGATAATTCCCCTTGAATGCACAGGATAAAAAAAGGTACCAGAAAGCCTGGTGGTGGTTCCTCAGCAGACAACCTGCAGCCACCTTCCGGCACTCAAAGCTGTCCCACATACAATCATAGAATGGTTTGGGTTCGAAATGACCTTCAGGTCATCCAGTTCCATGCTTCAGGATAACTCTTTTGATCCTCTTTCACCAAGGCAAAGCTTGGTTTGGGGTCAGGCTGACTCTCCCCTCCCATGAGGAATGCAGACCATGTAGCACCCACCAGTGGGACCCAAGGGACCTCCAATGTCTTCTCACAATCCCTTATCTTGCCTTCTTCTGGCTCCAATACTGCTGTCAAGGAGCAGGATAGATGGTCTCAGAATGGTACTGGAGAAGCTGCCCACTGTCAGCATGAAAAGACAAGCCCTCAGACCTGACAGCAGCACACCACAGGGATGCTTTAACCACAGCCGTCTTTATAGCATCATTAGTGGGATCTTGAGCTGCTGGAACCAAAGTCCAACCTCCCCTAAATCCAGCCATACCTAGAGATACTTTTGCCACAGGCACCAGATTATGATCATTGGAGGCTACAGCTATGCAAAATGTTACTTGACACCAAAGTTGTCTTACCTGTGGTATTCCTCCTCTGCCCATTGGGAATGCTGGGAAGTTTCAGTCATTAGCACCAAGTAATTTCACACACCTCAGACCACAGCACTCATGTTCATGTGGGAAGTTGCTGTTACCTCTGTACTTACCCCTAACTCCAGTCTCCTGTGGGATTTGCTGCATTAAATGAGCACATGGGCTAAGATGCCTTGGATGTTGCTCTGTCCTGTCCAGCCATCTCCTGTACAGGAGAGAACCATGATCTGTAGGAAGGGCCTCCTCCCTCCACCCCTTCTCATGCATTAGGCATCCAGCAGAGAGAACAAGGAAAAAGGTGAAGAAAGTCTGTCCCTATCCATGATGTCCTTGAGGGAGGAATTTACACTCAGCAGGCTCTTGGTATGAAAAGGAGAGCGATGCTCCAGCATGCTTACCCCAGCTCCCTGAGAACTGGTGGGGCGAGAGCTGTCTCCCCAGGACAGACACATTGGAGATGGGTTATAGCCTGCAATCAGGCATCCTTGCCTGATGTAGTCATATGAGAGCATCTTCATGCCCCATGTCACTGCTGTGGCTACTTCTGATCCTGCTATCCAGCCTACATCCCTCTGAACGAGGTTATCCTTATGTTAAAGGCTGAAACTCAGGTTTCCAAAGTCCTCATTAAACAAACTAGGGTTGGCTTTCCAGAGGATGGGTAGAAAGGCAAATGTTTCCCTTTACAAGTGCAGTGTCTAGAAAAAAAGACTAATCCTGGCCTGTTCTAGATAAGGGAAAGAGTAGGTATGTCTTAAATATTTCTATTACTTCAAAGTTCATAAATCTATTGGTTTAAAACTGTCAACAAGAAAGAGGAAATATGAGCTAGAGACATGGTTATCACCAGGAAAGGAATTTCCTCCAAAGGGAGAGCAAGACAGTAAGTCCAGGAAAGAGGGACAGATAGGGAAATACCTCTAGGAGATGTTAGGAATCTGGACAAGCCTGATCTATGAATATCTTTTCATTGACTCCAGCAGACTGTCTCTGCCCCAGCACTAGCGAAGGATGATCAGGGAAGACTCGTTTTCAACTCACCAGAAAAAGCCAAGTAACGGAAACCGTATGGATTTATTGGTATTATTTTGTTGGTTTGTCTTGGATTTTTAATTTTCCTTTAAAGCCTTTGAAATATTTCACACTTCTGCAAAAAAAATCCCTTTGTCCAGCTGGCCTGATCCTGCTTTTTGGTATCCCCAGGGATAAAAATCATGTGGCAAAGAAGTGGTATGGCCTGCAGGGCATGAAAAAAGGGAGGAAACCATAGGAAAGAGAAAGGAGGAATGCAGACCATGGAAAGACTGCATTAGACATGGAAGAGTAAGGAAGGACATTTTGGTCTCAGCCTAAAAAAAGGGAACAGCACAGAAGAGAGGAGGAAGAGGGGAAAGCCAGGCCTGATGAGTGCTGAACTCTGTCTGCTTTTGGCTTGCGCAGGTTGAAACAAATGGAATCTCTCCCCAGAAGCAGCTTTTCCACTCAGAAGCATCCAAACCACCAATGGTGCTCAGCTTTGCTGCCATCAGTATGTCTCCAAACACAGCTCCCATTTAAGACTTTGAACCTACTGATGCTGTTCATCCTTTCCCAGCTATTGAATATGTCTGGGGGCACTGCTGCTCATAGTAAAGGACACCTAAACAGCTAATATATACCTAAACAGTGATGGGAAAAGGCCAGAGTTTATATTAAAAGTGCTCAACACCACACCAGGAGGTGTCTGCAGAAGGCTGCAGCAACAGGATCTGCACATGGAGTGAGCACTGTGATTTTTATCACTCAAGAGGGCGATGGGGTACTCCTGTGACGATGCTGAGGACCAAAACATGTGCTTCCCTAGACGTGTAGCAACAAATCCTCAAACGATGGGATGTGGCTCCCAACTGGAGAGTGTCTGCACTGCCTCCCAGTGCTAATGGTACTGAAAATGGGGCATCTGAGACGATACCTTCATTGTAGTCACCAGGCTGGAATGGTCATTGCCTGGCCTGAGCAGATGGAGCCTCCCCATCACCGCTTGCTCTGGACGCAGCACTGCCCGATGCATCCACTCTGGGAACACACCGAGGGATCCAGTTTCCAGAGCTGTCAGAGCGGCACTAAACCCACCGAGAACATGTTCAAACAAACACATAACAACAGATAAAGGATCAGATAGCTCGATGCCTCTGCCTCCTACCTGAGAGCCACACAGCAGCAGAATTGCACCCAGCCTGAGTTTCATCCTCTCTCTGTAGGGTTGAAAGTGGTTCTTTAATAAGCCCCATCCTTCCCCACCCTTTCCCTTCTCCTTTTATCTCATTCTGCCTAAAGTCACCATCCTGTCTTAGGGCAAAGTTCCCACTGCTGCCAACCCCTCCCCTCCGTTCTTGTGATAACCCAGTGTTTTCAGCCTGCGCTCTGCTCTGGGGGTAAGCAGTAACTTGCTCATAGAAGACTGTTTACATTTGAAAATAAGTCCAATTACACCAGCCCATCTAATAGTCTGCTCTGTATATGTTACCGAGTACTTAGGACCAGTTTTTTGAAAGCCATTATGTTCATGTGATTTTCCTCAAAGCCTTTCCAAGGGATTTTGTTTTGACAGGAGGGCATTAAGGGGGTGAAACTGATAGCATAAGTACCACTTACAGACTTTGATCAGCTTGGGTCATAATTCTCTGGGAGAAAGTCTTGTATATATTAGAGAAGGAAATTAATTTTATTGCCGCTGTGGCTTTTCTTTTCCTGCTGGTAACATCCAAGCACTTGCGCTCGGATAGTTTTTGTGCAAGCCTGCTGTGTGCAGAGGTGAATTGCAAGGTGATCTGTCCTCCTGCCCAGCACAGGAAAGAAGGTACCAGCAAGAGGTACCCCAAGAGGATGGTTCCCTCCAGCGAGGTGATGGATGCGCCATCCTTGGAGACATTCAAGGCCAGGCTGGATGTGGTTCTGAGCAACTCGGCCCAGCTGAAGATGTCCCAACTCATTGCAGGGGGTTGGGCTAGGTGAGCTTTGAAGGTCCCTTCCAACCCAAACTATTCTATGAGTCTATGACACCATCCCACAAAAGGGTGAGAGAGACCTGCAAACCTCTTCATCCACATGCACTGCAATCAGATGTGCTGTGGATCTGTAAATATGGACCTTACTGATACCTACAAAGTACTATTTGAGATGCCCCATTCCCAGGCTAATGGCTTGATAAGAGCTATATGAGAACAGACTAAAACATCCCAGAAGTTTCTGCAGCCGTGCCATGAAGAAGATGATCAACTTCTGCCTTCAACCCAGGTGTTACACTAGGGAGAGGAGAAGCAGAACGGATTGGCACTGTAGATTTTGGGGTGAAGAGATGTTTTCTCATAACCTACTCTGCATCTCAGCGCCTGCACAAACAGGGGAATAACTGACACTGTGTTTGGCACAGAAACGCATGGTCCACAGGCTAAGAGGGCAATCAGTGAACTGGGTTGCACCATCACCACAAGCTCAAGTTAGGGAGTGATGGGAACTCAGATGCATATTTAAAGCAGGGTGGGCAGATGGGGTGAAGAAGCCACATTCTGCATGAAGAACTTGGTCATTGGTGCTTTTGGCCAAATGGAGAACACCAAGGAAGAGCTCAGCCAGTGGGGAAGTGTTGCAGTACCAAAACTACTGCACACCTGAGCTGCTCATAAGAGCTACAAAGACAAAAGAATTGTGAGAATCACCCTTTGCACTCCTGATAGCAATTCTGTGGCCTGGTCAGGGGTGTTCCTGCTGTTCCTCTTGATGCCACTATGGAATGAAGGGACAGGAGAGCATGGACAAGCCATCTCCGGGAGCCAACAGCCATCTACAGTTGTCACACATCTCAGCAGCACCTTGTCAGCAGGTAGGAGCTGGCTGTGATCTGTAGCCTGCAGTCACCAACGAGGTTCCCTCCTTAAAGACAAGCTGATGATGTTGCCCTAAAGCACAGAGCTGTGTGAATCCGTTCCTTCCTTCCCAAGACTCCCATGTCTTGGTCTCCTCCACCACAGGAGAACAAAATATATCTGCAACCCTCCTGTATTCACTATAAAATTCATTTCTGCAAGCTATTTGGAGTGAAATTATTCCCACTTAGCATTGGCAATCTAAAGTGATGTCCAGTCTAAGCTAAAGTTTATTCTAACCATAATGAGAAGATGCTTGACTCCTCAAGAAGAGTCTTTCCACCTCCTTGGCCCTCTCTAGAGGTGCCAAGGAGAGTAGAAACAAAGCACAAACAGCTGAAGCAGACCCTTACCCTGTCTTCAGCTAGAGGTAGAAAGATTCCTGTCTTCAATTGGTATCTCCACAATGATCCAGAAGCTGCATCATAGAAGAGAAAAACAAACAGAAAACCAAACAGAATAAACCAGACACACAAAACCCCCTGTAAGAAAGGCTTGCAACTTGGCAGAACAACCCCTCAAAAGGCAGAGGCAGCGTGTATTCCCTATGCTGGCCCCTTCAGCATGACTGCACTTCACCCCAGCTGAACAAAAAGCTCTGAGGACTTTCCTCCCAGTGATATCCCAGCCCATCTTGTCAGATAGAAGACGTTTATGGCAGCTTGAACGAAGCTTAGATGAACTTCTAAGCCAGTCCCAAGCATGATACACACACTTCTATTGCTGGTGCAGTAGTAAATAGATGCAGAAAGAATACTGGGATCCCATCTCATCTGAAGTCTAGCAGGGACCTAACTTTGGATCAGCAGCTATCTAGCCCTAACTCAACTCACATGTGAGCATTTCGCATGAATTCCTGCCCAGGCCAGCCAGCCAAACAGTGTAAACCTGGGTCTGAGATCTCCCCACAAGCAGGATGCTTTAAGCAGTATTGGGTCCTTTGACAGAGCAATACATCACTGACAGGTACTGAAAAGAATAGCCCCTCTTCATCCTTACCCCCACTTCCTGCCAAATCCGGATTGGAATCGAGAGCGGAAATGTTTGTGCGTCGCTAGTGAAGCTGGTTGGAAAATCGTTGTCAAAACAGATTTCCATCAGAAAACGACACCCTGTTGGCTTTGGCAAATTTTTGTTCGGGAACAACGTGGAGAGAGGAAGAACTGTAAATGTCAGCGTGCCCTTTTGACATTTTCCCCAATGAGAAGGATGGACTTTCTTGCTTCGAAATGACTTTTCTTTGACATTCATCTTCTACATTCAGCTCAAAACAAATCAACTTTTCTACCAAAATGGAACTTGTTGACTACTCTCAGAGGGTTTTCCCCTTTTGTAATGGAATATGCCGAAATCCTAGGATACTGGCTTTTTCCCAGTTCAGAATGGCATCAGAGGAAAAAACAACCCTTCGGTTCTTTCTGGTGAGTCAAGATCTATTCTTCATGCCAGCCAGGGCTCTGCACTCTCACCTGGATTTCTTTCTTTTCTTGCTCATGCTGGAGTGGTGAGCTTATCTCCAGTGTAACTTTTCCCTGAATTTGCAGCTCTAGCACTACCTTTCTTTCCTGCTTCTCCTCTCCCAGTCCCAGACCCCTCAGAAACCATAGAATCATGAAGTGGTTGGGTTGGAAAAGACCTTAAGATCATCCAGTTCCAACCCCCAGACCAAAAGCAACTTGGGTACCTCATATTCAGCTGGAATGCAGCAGATGGGAAGTGTTTCCTCTGGAAGTCATGAGATATCCCCATACTCCCAACCTTTCTCCCAGGGTTCAGCTATGGTCCTTAGCCTGGGAAGAGCAGCAGCAGCTCTCAGTGCCCTCTCCTCCTGCTGCCAGCCATAGGAGTGACTGCCTTCTCACATTCTGCCTTCACCCACACTCCCTTTCTCCAACAAGGACTCTAATCCACAAGGATTTCCCTTTCCCTCTCCTGTGAAAAAGCAAAACCAGAACAAATGTTGGGAGAAAATGTCAAGTGCGTCTCCTATAAAACCAGCTCCAGCTTTTCAGCACAGGCATTGTCTGGTGAAATGTGATCTACCTTTTCCTCTTTGCAATAGGTTCCCCAAACAATTGAGGATTTAATTCAAAAGAGTGTAATAGAGATGCATTTTGCTTAAGCTCAACCATCTGCAGTGAAGTGTCTCATCCCTGCTGACTGTGTGGCCGTCCTCCGCCATCAACAGACAGTAGATCTACAGAGAAAGGGATCCCCACCACATCACTCCATAAAGGGCGCTCATATCTATCTTACAGAGAGCTACAGTTTGTTAAGACACATGGCATTTCTTACCTTGGAGTGCAATTCCAGGCTCATACCAGCTTTGGCAAATGGGGAACTGGGACTCTGCTCCATCACCACAGTGTTTTCCAGCTTGTTTGCGGTAAAAGAGGAATGAAAAGGTCTCAAATACACTCTTGTGTGACCTCAGCAAATGCAACTCCCAGTTACATTGCAAACAGATTCTGTAATGAGCCTGGAAAACGAGCAGCCCTCAACACAACAGCCTCAACTTCAGCTATTTCAGATACACACACTGAGAGCATTGAAGGTCCCAAGTGCACATCAGCAACCACAGAGTAACACAGCTCAGGTGGAGCAGAGGGATTGGCCTTTACCATGCCATCCTGCACAGCAGAGCTTTCAGTCCACCATGATCAGACCCTCACAGAGCCATAGGGATCCATGTGAGATACCTGGGGGATGCAAGTCTATAATCAGGAGCTTAAAATGCCTGTGCAGGGCTCATGGAGTATTTGAGGGGGGGGGGAAATGAATCTGCATCTTGGGAAGAGGTTGAAACCAGCTAGACTAAGCCCCTATCTTTAAGTCAGCTGAAGCTGATGAAATGTCTCCCTTCTCAGCCCCACATCTTCCCCACATGCAGTAGATTTATCTTGCTTGAAACTATCTAAATGTTCCCACAGGGACTTTCCAGTGCAGGTCTGCTCTCCAGCAAACAAGCAAGCCTGCAAAGCCAAGCCATGCTCAGGTCCTGCCTTGCCCAGAAGCGCAGGAGGTTTTGAAGCCAGTGCCAAGGATTCCCCTTGGGTTTGCAGCTGATTCAGACTTAGGGCCAAGCTCCAACTGCATGTCACCGCAGGCAAGACTGAGCACCTCAGAAAGGATCCTTCCCTCCCATCTTGGTAGCCCTGGGGAAACTGCACCATGAAAACAGCATCTCGACACAATTCAGCTGCCCTGAGGGCTGGGGAAAATGATTCTGAGCTTAGAGCCAAAAAGCAACTGCATCGTTTTGTGGCCAACTCAATGTGCTCCGGGAGCAGCGAGTTTTACCAAGGGGTTACAGGTTGCCGGACCTCCCTGATGTGATGAAACTCAGCTGCTGGAGGCAGGAGAAAACACTTTAGATAAGAGGCCAGCAGAGGGGAAAGGGAAAAAGGAGGAAGCGTGCTGGATATTTGATGCTGTCAATCACAGATCTCACAGGGTCCCTATGGAAGGGTCTGGAGTTCAAGAGAGCCGCAAACATCCACACCTCTGTCCCTCCGGACAGCACAGGCGATGCTCTCTGCTCAGGTGGCCATGCAACACGTACAGGATCCTCTTCCCTGGCTGCTCCACACCTTCCCCAGGGAACATGCTTCAACACGGGGCTGGTGACCCTCAATAATGCAGGGAAATTCAGGCTGACAAGTTATTGATAGCATCAAGCAACACTTGAGCTGCTCTGTGGACCCCAGCACTCCCTGCTCCCCTCCATGCACAGGTGGTGGGAGCAAGGGATGTGTTCTGAGGTCCCACCTGGCCTCGCACTTTCCTTCCTGCCACTTCCAGGTGCCTTCATCGAGGACAATCAATGTGTCCCAGCCTGCCATCCCCTCACTGAGGAATGAGGCATCTCACTGCTGGGATAGAGGAGCACATGCTGGGCTGGCAAGGGGGTAAAGAGAAACCCCAGGCTTCTTGTGCAAAGCAGCCTTTCAGCATAGGCTTTCTCAGCGTGTCTCTTGCTGAGAAGGAAGAAAGAAGGGGAATGGAGCTGAACAGGCATTTAAACACACACACTGCCTCAGTAGGTCAAATCGTTGCTATAAACCAGTCTATACTGCAGATCTGCAGAGCAATGCTAGATGCTACTGAAGGACCTAGCCCTAAACATGGTCTAAATATTTAACTATATCCTTTTCTTCCTCCAAAAGCATCTCTATTGTAATGTTACAATGGCATCATTCCAGTCCTTGTGAAGGGAAAGCTGATGCCAAGGAGCTGTTTCCCCCGTACTGAGTGCCTCCAATGAAAGCAAGGCAGTTGATGGTGATGCCCAGGCACCAACTTGCAGGAAACCCTCTGTGCAAGTGTGGTGACATCTCAAGGATGCAGGAAGAAGCAAAGCCAGCCACATTTTGCGTTTGCTTTGCCTTAAGAGAAGTGTGCCCAACTGACCTTCACAGTAGCAGCCCTGCGAAATGGCAGCATTTCTTTTGGCCAGATGAAGAGTAAAACAGTGAAGCAAATGAAAGGATGAATAATTTTTGGTTTTCTTGGATACAAGGAAGCTCTCAAGTGGAAATCTCTGTTTCCCAATATTCTGTTCATTTTGCATGGCTCAGGACCCAGACTCTTCTGCAAACATAGACATGCAGCTATGGAAGCAGAGGCACTATGAAGGGGAGAACAGCAGGGATAGCAACCCAGGGTTGCTAACATGAAGTTAGCCTCCATTTACTGCCAAAGGAAGCAGAGCTCGTGTATTTCTTGCCCACCTTACTCTGGATGTGTTAGCCACTCTTCCGGAGCTGCCCATCCTTTTCCAGTGGCCACAGTGGGCACCTGAAAGCCCAGCAAAGGTGACCTGAGCTGCAGGAGCAGCAGGAGCAGAGCTGCCCCGTGAAGAGCGATGAGCTGGGAGCTGAAGGTGACCCTGGCACAAGCAATGCCCTCACCAGTGCAGTGCTGTTCTGCAGGGTGTGAGCACAGCAGGGCCATTGGCAGGCTCCAAATGAGTGATGAGTCAGGTTCAGAGCCTACCCAGAACAGAAGACAAAGCCAGGGACATGATTTGAGGCAAAAGATCTATCTAGAAGATGGGAATATAGGCAGACTACTACAATAAAGGCATCAGGTCTAGACAGAACAAGAGACAAATTCCTTACAGGTCTGAAGCTCACACAGAAGACAGGGGTAGAGAAGAAATACCTTGAGCAGATGGCTCAGATGCACACCAGAGGCAGGGCAGGAGACAAAGTACCTGCAGAATATGTCCCCAGTCCACCCAGGAGGCCAGGCACATAGGGGGCACATGTATTACATAGCCCAGGGAAGGAACAAAACCTCAGAATTGCCCTTAAATAGAACTCCAAGGCCACAGGAAGATGAGGAATGGGTGGAAGCCCCATGTGAGACTGCTCAGGTCAATCAAGGCCTATCAGTGCCTCAAGAAAACCAGGTTGCAGGTGCTGTGGTGTCTGGTGTGAAGAGGGAGAGGCTGGTGGGACAGTATCAATGGTCCCTAGGTCAGAGTTAGGATGTCTCATTGAGGGAACACCTACCTAGAGCAGCAAGGACCTGGGAGCATCCTGTTGCCCAGGCCTGTGTGTCAGCCTGATGGGGAGCCAACAGAAGGAGCTGATGTGGCAGATTGGCTGAATGGTGACAGATGGGACTGATGAGCCATTTCTACCCTCAACACCATAGAAAAAAAGCCTGTTCCAATGCCTGAGCACCCGTCATCAGAGCAGGGGTCTTTCCTTGGAGCATTCTTTCCCAACTGATAGTCTCATAAAGCTGGTTGCTGCCCCTGGCCATTAAACCACCTCTGTTCTGTAAGCTCACAATGCTGTTCTGGGCATCTACGCAGCAGAAAGGAAAAACACAGCAACCACCATAGCTTGTGGAATACAGCTCTCAAATGCGCCTCTTAGAGGATGACCAGACTTTGAAGGTCTTTGGATGCCAGAGTGGGACTCTTCATTAGGGACTGTAGTGATAAGACAAGGGGTGATGGATTTAAACTGAAACAGGGGAAGTTCAGGTTAGATATAAGGAAGAAGTTCTTTACTGTGAGGGTGGTGAGGCACTGGAATGGGTTGCCCTAAGAAGTGGTAAATGCTCCATCCCTGGAAGTGTTCAAGGCCAGGTTGGACAGACCCTTGGGGTGACATTGTCTAGTGCCAGGCATCCCTGGCCCATGGCAGGGATTTGGAACTGGGTGATGTTAAGGTCCTTTCCAATCCAAATCATTCTGATTCTAAGGTGCACAAAGCTTCACACACCCTGAGACTTTAACTCTTGCCCTGCATCGTGTTCCCATCAAGTGTTGCAGAAGGAAGCAGGCAGGGGAGGGGAAACTCAAAACGCTATCTGCTGCTTGCCGAACCAAAGGCAGCTTCCAAGAACACATTGACGTATTGTACAGCAGAGGGAGGCCTTCCGAGCACGCTTTGACTTGATGCCAGGCTTAGGCAGTGTGCTGCTTTGTATTAATTTGTGTAACTTCATGAGGAAACTGTGCTTGGCTTGTATGTGCATTTTAAATGAATTGTTAACACGTTTTTATGAATGGAGGAGCTGGTGTCAGCTGGGGGGGTTGGCTGCTTGTTGTTTAAAGCAGGGGAAATCAATCATGGCTTTTCGCTAAATAAAACTTTATTGAGTGGTAATAAACAGATACTTCCAAAAAAAACCATTTCAAACCACATAAAAAGCCAAGTGAAAGGTGCTTGACTGCTTCAGCATGAATCGCAGGTCAGGAAAGGTGTATCTGTATTAAAGCACCTCATGGGTTTTCCTTACATCAAGAAGGAAGATGTATTAATGTGCTACGTCGGTGCCTTAGTGGAGGATGGAAGATCTGCCTGTGACCCAATGTCTGGGGCCATCAAGAGACCTCATGAAGCAACAGCCAGATGTCAGCTGGGAGATGTTTTGATGCAGGATGCCAAAGGCTGCCCGTTGCACTTTGCAAGGCAGGAATACACCCACTTGTCTGTGCTTTCTGCTTCCCATCCATCCTCTCCCATCCTTTCCAGAGACTTTTGACTCATAAGATGGTTGGGAAACACAACCTCCCACATCTATTTCTTCATCCGTCTCTTAGCAGTGGTAAAGGGGATTGTGCTTAAGGTTGCTGCTGGGGAATAGGGAAAATAGAAGTGAGAATACTCTGGGTGTTTTCCTATGAAGATCTGGAGCAAGTCAGCTTTAATCTAAAGCAGAGGAGCAGCTCTCACTATGGTGAGTCCCTCTCTCTTCTTCTACTGTTGGAAAAGTGGGGTCGCAGAGCTACAGAAAAGCCACTTACACTAAGGGGAAGGCACTTTAGTAGCCTTTGCAGTGAAATTACTCCTCTCCCTCCATTCTGCAGCCTCAAGAATGATAAACTTCAGATGCCAGCATGGATATGAGAAAGAAAGAGGAGAGAGCTAAAGAAGAAAAATGTACAGCTCTGCAGGATCTTCAAGGCTTTGGCTACTACATGGCAATCAGGTCTCCATCAAAGGGAGCAGAGCACCTCCTGCAGTAGAATGAGAGCAACCTCCTGACTATGTAATAGAGGTGTAAATAATAGAGACTAAAGAGTAGATCCAGGCCAAGAGAAGCCTCAAGCGGGGAAAGTTCACACTGTTCCTGCAAGCTGAGTTCTCCAAAGCCAAGCTCTCCCAGCCAGGAGACAAACCAGTTCTGCTACTTTCCCTCCCCAAAATCCAAGTCATTCATCTTGGAACGGGAAACTCGGACTGGAAAACCAATGGGCTGGATCTTGATGCTTCTATTACAGGCTTGTGTTACAGCGTTATTCATAAAAGGTCCTGCAGACTGAATGACCAGATCCTGGGTTGCTTCCAAGGCTTGTTTAAACTTTTCCATCTTTTTCACGGTCTCGTGTGACTTTGGCCAGTGCATTGATTGATGTTGCTAAAAATCCATGCTCCTCCTTCCCACTCCACAAAGTATGTGTTTTGGAATGTCTCTGGATTGCTTTTCACAGTGAGCTTCTCACTTGCTGGAGATCACCGGGTTTTGCTGTTAAATAAGTGGATGACTTCAAAAAGCAATTCCCTGGTCTCTGCCCTTGTGTGCTGGCTGCCACTTTATGGTGGTTGAGGACAGAAGACAAATCTTCAATGCTGATGATTTCATGAACACCTCAAGGAAATCACAGCATTGTTCCTTCAGCTGCAGAGGCCGGTGCTCTGTACCTTTGCGTGTCATGGCTGCAATATCTGGTGTTCCATAACCAAAAACTTCAACTGGAGCATTGCCCGGATCATTGGATCGCTGTGTAGCATCTCTATTTTGCACGTATCCCTGATGCTGATGGGTGGGATAGGGCAGGGTTCCTTCTTTGTCACTAGGTAATGCTGCTTCTCCATAGCACATCCGAGCACAGCAGCATCAAATGAGCTTTTCCATCTCACCTACTGTTAAACTTCAAAGGTAAGGGATAGCAACTAGCTTTCCAGACACCTTTAAAACCAGGAAGAAAAGGGCAGCTCTTCTAGCACGTCATTCATCCATTGCTACTTAAGGTACAGCTGCTGCTGGGATGGACTGAATCACCCAAGGAAAGCACTTCTGTTTCTCCTCTAAACTTCAAAGACCAGCTTAAAATATACATCAGAGTCTCGCATCACAAAGTCCAGAGCCAAGCTTGAGCTGTCCGTAGCTGTACATAACCCAGGACATCCTGGAGTGTTTTGTGGGCCAGGAAGCACAAGGTTTATTTGTGACTTTTACCCTCATAGCACCTGTGGGCAGGATGAATGGGAACCTTCAGCCTTGCTATGGGGTTAAAAGGAGCAGGGAGTGCAAAAGCTCTCAGGGTAGGAACCAGAACATTTGCTGCGTAGGGACCGGTGCAGCGTGGGATTGTGGTTTGCCTGAGCATAGGAAATGCAGCATCACTCAGCAAAACGGAGCTTGTAAAGACCTGAGGCTCTTCTAGGAGACGATTAAATTCAACCAGCATAAACTCCGGGTTTTCTGATGGAATTCAAAACAACCGATAGATCCAGGACATGAAGAGACAAGCCAGAGCAGCAGTGGTTGCTGTGTAGGTTGGGATTTGCTACCTTCCCACTTACCTTCCATAGCACAAAACTGCACATCGCCAGGCAGAAAAACACCGACACTGAATTCTTGAAGCCAATGCACCTGAGATGTCAACACCACCAAGGCACAAACTCATTTGCAACGTTGCAAGAGTCAAGAGGTAGAGAAAGATGACTTCCAACAACCTCAGTCTGCAAGAGAAGATTGTAAAACCCATGACACGAAAGAAAACTAGAAAAAGAATAAGAAAGAACGAAGGTCGGGTTTTCACTCTGTGCCTTCTGAGCTCATAAAAGGTCACATTTCCTGGCTGTTTTCGTGAGTAGGAGTGTTAGAAATGGACTTTATTTAAAGAAAATGAAAGCTCCAGTAATTACACAGCTTCAGGAGCCAGGACTCTAAATAAAACACTGAGTATTGCAAGAGTTGGCAACTCTGCCTATGGAAAAGGACTGAGTCACGGTGGCTTTTTGGACTCCTTGGTGGGGGAGGAAGACCAGCGCAGCCACTCTGGAGCTCAGTGTGGCTGTGGGTCCACCAGCCATCTCTGCAGCATCATTGTGTATGGCTATGATGGGAGACACGGAGGGTGGCATGGCCAGGACTGGGGATGCTGAGCCTGCTGTGCGGTGCAGAAGGTACCAAAGTGCAGCATCTGGGGCAGGAGCAGGAAGGTGGTGGAGGGGAATCCCTGGGCTTGCAGGCACAATGTCTGGTTCCACCCTGGGAAAATGTGTTAAAGGGAATTCCTTGCAAACCATCAGCTTTGCAGGGAGGTAAAATCCCTCTTTTTCCTAGGCAAAGACTTTGAAATACTGAACTGTCCCATCTTTAAAGGGATTCAGACAGACATGGGCTTATCCTGCCCAGTGCTAGCAGAGAAAGGTAGAGGGAGGATCAAGACATTAAACATGGGCAGCACAGCGGGAGAAGGATATGTTATGCTTGGCTTGAAGAATGCAATCAATATTTTAGCACTGCCAAAGCTGTGCTGTTGTTCTTGTACCTAATGTCCTTCCAGCCTACCACCTCCCAAACCAGCTTTGTCCTGCACATGTCCCTGGTCCCAGTGCATTTTAGTTACATTACTTCTTCAAGCTGAGTCCCTGAGAGTCAGAGAACCTCTTCAAGTCCACTCTTATGACGTAGCCAGATGAACCCTGGAGTCAGGACTTGGCTGCTATCTGGGGTCTGGAGGAAGAACCAGCCCCTGTCTCATTGCAGTATCTGTCCGTGTATCCCCCAGCAAGGTTGTGCATCCCAGAGGACGCACAGCAGGCATCAGGAAGCCTCTGAAGCCATCACTTGCATGGCAGCAGTGGGACAGAGGAAAGCATTGGGAGAGAAGCCACTGGCTGGTGATGCTGTGTGTGGGAGCAGGATAAAGACAAGCAGGAAGCCAGAGCCTGGGAGCCAGCAGGCCACTACCCACAGGGCTGGGATGTGCTGGGTCCCCAAAGCCACGCTGCGATCCATCTCAAGCAAATGGGGGCAGCTCATTACAGGGATTACTTCCAGGCAGGCAGCTGCACAGGCCAGTGAGGTCCCCATCGATTTGTGACTGCCCTCTTTCCCAGCAGAGGGAGTTTGGGAGAGCCTTCTGCATTGATCCAACCTGTTGTTTCTGTAATGGGGCCGCTGCCAGATGAAGTTCACATTAAAGAGAAGTTATTATTTGAAGATGTGATGAAGCTTCTGCTGCTTCGAAGCATTGGCACCACATCAAAGAAACAATCCTCTTCTCCTTGACAGCCCAATGAGCAGGGTGACAGCTTTGCTTCACCTCCCTGGTACGCACCATGTCATTGCTGATGCTGATCAGCAATGTCTTCTATTCATAGTCAATACATTGCAGTCAGTGGCCAAGATCCCATGGCTATACTCAAGCAGGAGCAACCCAGAGAGTCCCATCACCCTTTCTGTGATCAGATGGGCCATCCGTACTGTAAAGGGGGGACACTGGGATCAGGAGCTCACAGCTGGGGACATCTAAAAGGAAGCAGTTCCAGGGCTCTGGCTCCCCTGGGACACCAGAGAGGATTCCAGCAGGTCCCTGTGGGTGGCAAGGCTCTCCAAACAGAGCTTCTGACTGGATCAAGGCCTGTGGAACAAGCTTTCTAGCCAGAGGTTAGGTGCTTTAATTTGGATCCTACAAAGCCCACCCTCAAAGTCCTATAACTCATGCAGTCATTTTTTTACCTAAACTCATTTTCTCCATCACTTCTACTTAATTGGCTCCACAGGATGAAGAGACACTCTTATGTTCTCTTACAGACCCCTATATTCCCTCATATAGCAACCGAAGACACTAATAACTCCATCTAATGACAGAGTGAGTGATCCCTGCTAAGGGCAATGCCTGGGTTTATTTATGTCAGCCAAGGGCTGGGTTTATTTATGTCACCTGCTTTGCTCCATGCAGTGCTCCAGCCAGCTCCACTTGGCTTTTTTTAGCAAGCACATTTCATTTTTCACTCCCCACTGTCATCCCCTTCCCCGTCTCATTCAGAAACTTCACCCACTCCTTCTATCACAGCCCGTCCCTCTGCTACCCTGTGATATAAATCAGCATTAATTCTGCTGGGAAATTCCTCTAAATCACTCATTGTCCTCATTATTATTATTTATCTTAGCCTGGAGGTGACACATGCAAACCAAAGCCCTTCTGTTCCACTCACAAGGGTTTTAATGGGCTTACAGGCTTGGCAACCCAACTGCAACACCTTACGCAGACTTTCCTAATGGAAACGGTTCTGCATCCCTCAGTCTGGGTCCACGGGTCCTCTGTGGGATGGCTCAGAGCCTGGCCTAACTGCTCCCTTCGTGGGTAAGGTTGGGAGGAAGCGCTTGGAGACACATCTCCCAGCAAGCACTTGGGGATCACTGCTGCGAAAGCACTGTCTGTGTGATGGAATCTCGTAATTAAAACTTAATATATGTATATGTCTATATATGTGTGTATATATATGTATGTATATGCATGTGTGTATATATGTATATGTATGTGTGTATATATGCATATGTATGTATATATATGTATGCATATATATGTATATGTATGTATATAATATATGTATATATATAAAACTTATTATGCATAGACAAGGAAGGCCACGCAGACAACTTTTGTCTGGGATATTCAGAGCGCTTAAGCTGGCAAGTGTTAATAATTGTTCTCCCCTCTCATTTAGCTCATAAACTGAAGGACTTCAGGCTCTGTAGTGCAGCAAAACCATCCAACCAACTCAGCCTTTTTCCTCCTCTGCTTCGCCTGATCAGGAAAGATGTAAGAAAGAAACTGAAACAAAAAGAGATAGAAGCCAACTCGCCTCCCTGGAACAAACCCAGAGCAGGCACAGAAGCCAATGCGGCAGCTCCTGGTTTGGAAAGAGTCCCCACATTGCATCTGTACCGATAGCACGCAACCTAAAAACCCAGCTCTCTCCTTCCCTGATGCCAACCGCACTGCATCTCCCTACCCTCACCTCTCCATACGCCGTGTTTTCCAGTCCATCTCCCCTGTGCCGTGCCAGGACAGCACCAGCCCTGCACAGCCGGAATGGTGTGAGCCGACCTCCCCCCCGCCACCAGCAGCAATAATGCATGGGAATATCGATCCTTGCACTTGTCACTCCGGATGGATGTGCCACCGCTGAATCCCTAACCTTTAGCTGTGCCTGGAGTCTGTAAGCTCCCACCCTCTCCTCCCGCCAGGCAGCGAACACCATGTCCAACAGCCTATTAGCAGGAGAACAGTCTGTCCCCTGTCAAAACACACAAGGTGCCACGGTCCCCATGGGAATGCAGGCAGCTGCTGACAGCGCTCTGGCTCTGCCTGCCTGCCTCTCCTGCCTGCGCTGATGTCCTGCCTGCACCCCGAAACCTGCAGCAGCACCACAGAGCCCAGCTGAAGAGCACAATGAGCCTGTAGCTAGCAAAGGGAGAAGGAAAAGTAGCTATCGTCCACTTGCTGGCTTCAGGACCCACTTTCCTTGAGATATAAAGGGGACAGCACTGGCCTTCATCCTGGCAGCCCTCCTCATCATCTCAGGGAAGGTGTTCAGGGTGGGATGCATACAAGGGGAACGGTTTTAGGGTCACACTATGTGCATTTCGAGAGCAAGAGCCTTATTCTTTCCTCTTGTCCATTATAGAGTTATTTGTAAGCTTTAACATCCTGAAATGAGATCACGAATGTTTTTACAGTTTCTCTGATACGGGGAAAATGATGCAGATGGAGTTTGTTACCTGCCTTCATCTAAGTGATTTATATTTAATAGGTACCAAAAACCCCCGTGACAACTTCGAGCAGTCAGTGACTATTTCAATAGAGACATGACCACATCACACATGGGTCCAGCCTAAACCTGGATGCATCCTGGGGGTTCTAAGGCATCCTTGATAGGAAATCGATATTTCTCAGTGTGTAAAATGGGGTGCACACAGCCTCAGCTGGGATAAATCTGCTGGCAAGTTCATGTTCACAGTCTGTCTCAAATCACTATTCACAGGAATTAAGGACTTGTTAAACTCTTCAGATTAAACCATTTGCCTGAAGCTTAAAGCAGTCCTGCAAGGCAATTCCTTTTCCATATAGCAAATCCCACTCTGTTACACGGGGCTGTAGTGCATCTATATGGTGAAAGCCCATGTCCTATTGCTCAGACAACCTTTCCATCACTCCAGCCTCTGGACTAGACATCTGTCAGGGCAGTCCCCAGGCAGCCACACTGTTCACAACACTTCTCCTAAGGTAGGTCTGACACCTTCGTGTGGCTCCACCTTTCCTGTCCCGGTCCTAAATAGTCACTTAATAGTCCAAGTTTACCATATGGTGGGTTAAACCCTGTTAGAGTTGAAACTCCTGCACTGCTTTCCTCCAGGCTGCGCTCCATGTGGGAGCTATCCCAACCAGCATCCCTCTGGGATGGAGCACACCAGGTTTAATGTCAACCCAGCCCTGATTTTTTCAGTCATTTGTAAGGAATCACATCATCTCTGTGTCATTCAGCTCCCTCCAGTAATAACTTTTGAAATCCATGGGTCCATTTCACTCAACTCAGGCTGAAAAAGCCCCAAAAGCATTAGGAGTTGGCTTGGTTTGATAGCCATAGGCATCTGGATAGAGGGAAAACTCCAGCTGTGGCTAGAGCTCAGTACGGCCATTAGATGCTGGAAAAGGCACGACAGATCTTTGAAAGGCCTCAACCTCAGGAAGTGTTTCAGTCAGAGCTCATACCTTGTTATGCATGTGATAATCCAGCCACGAGACACAGAGCCATGGGAAACCAGAGATCCCTAAGTCCTGCTCCCCATGGATCAGCTTCAATGAGGAAAAGAGCACCACAAACGCAAGTAAAATACAAGAGGACGCATTTCATAAAGCATAGACCCCTGGAGCAGGCGCTTCTGAGACTCCTGATGCAGCAGAGATGAGCTTGGGACTGCAAACACCACTGCTGTAACAGGAAGAGAGAGACAACAAAGAGGATTTCCTCCCAGAGCTAGAGAGGATTGTAGGTGCCGAGGTCCACTTGAACGAGACTGAGATAAAAACCTTTGACAAACTCTACCTGCTCAAAGGACAGCTTGGTTTTAATAACAATTCTTGCCTAGACTGCGTTTTTTTTCAGTCTACTTTTATCCTATTTCTATGGAAGTTGTTACAAGACCAGTAAAAACCTTGAATTCCTATTAAAAGCCAGTTTCTCTAACTGGAGAAGATCCCCCTTTGCTAATGCAGTAGCCTCAAGCCAGTAGCAAATGGGGTTTGATTAATTTGATCTTGATTACACCTAAAAGACTTATTTTTGGCCAGAGTTCTGTTTTGAAGCAAAATAAGTGGAAATTCAGTCAGAACAAGCCACTCTGTATTTTTCTAAACACAGATCTTTTGGCAAGCCCAATAATGGAGAAAAGCCACTTTGAGTTGTTGTTTTACAACAAAGTGTTTCATTACAGACCACTCGTAGTCAAAAATATCTTCCCGTTTTCCTCAAAAATTATTCTCAATATTTCTTGAATGCAAAATTCAATTCATTTCAAATTAAATAAAAGGTTTTTTGGCCCAAGAATATTGTTCCTTGTTTTCTAATTCATACAGAAAAGCTGTAGATGTGCTGCTGTTCATTCTCCTACAAACTGAACTGGCACTGTTTCTGTCCTCAAATCCAAAGCCACAGGTTAAATAGTAAAGTCTAAGACACACCTTTGTATGGATTCAACTTTGTGTTGCTTGTTCCTCTAGGTTATATGCATGTATGTAAATGTGATCTTAATAAGGGTTGGCGAAGAGGACACATACTGGCATTTCCATTTAATGTATCACTGATTTGAGGAAGCTTAGAACCATAGAATAGTTAGGATTGGAAAGGACCTTAAGATCATGTAGGATGAGCTGTGACCTCCTGTTTCATGGCAAGCTGCAAGTCCCAGCCTTCACTGGACTGGCAACCTGAGCCAGGAATTCCCTCTGATTTCCTACTCCAACCACTTGATTCCTCCTGCTTCCTTTAGTATTACATTTAATGATCCCTGACATGCTTTTGGCAGCCTCCTCGGAGATAATCAGGTTGTAGCGCTTGAGACCAGCTCTGCTGAGATAAAGCAAAACTGAGTGATAAAAACCAGCGATGTATTTGCAGATCAGAGGCAGAGCAGCGGGGAGCACGTTGTGTTTGGGACTTTTGATCAGGAGAGAACACGCGTTCCTCCTTCGTGCTGTAATACAACAGGCACAAGATCCTTCTCTATCAATTGTCAGGCCGGGGTTAGAAGCTGGAGCCTTCAGCCCTGTCTGCAAAGCTCAGCCCCTTCCCTGGTGAATTGGCCACGGCTCCTGTTTTCTGCTCTCACAGATATTTCTTAGTACAAATCATGCCAAATACCTTCTGTCCTAATAGACCTCAACTCTCTTGCAGCTGCCCTTCAAATCTCAGCCTTCCCAAGGGTTAAACCTGAAAGTTTTCCTAGAGAACAGAAAACTTAGAGGGAGGAAAGGGGGGGGGGGAGAAAAGAGAACTAAAAAGAAACTAGCAACAATGATATGAATACCAAAACCACCCAGCTGCTGTGTCTCAAAGATCTGCACTCCAACTCTATTGATTTCATTACACCTCTGCTGCCTGACCCATTAAGCATGGCTCACTGGCAAGGTGTAAGATACCCAAGCTGCACTTTGTTACCTCCTCAGACATCTCTTGCGCCTGGAGACGTTCAACACCTCCCCAGCTTTGAAACTTCCTTATCTTAGTCACAAATTCACAAAAAGCTCAAAGCGAAAGGAGTTTGTGCATCGCTCCATTTGAAAGCACATCTTCCAGTCTGTGTCTTGACTCAATAGGGTTGATACCGGCTGGTATTTACCCAACCTTGACCATCAAAAGTTGGCTGTCCCCAAGCCACATCTGTAGATAGCATGAAGGGACTGACACCTAAGATGATCTTTCTTCCCACCTAAAAAAGGTGGTTGGTTTGAAAGGGTGGTCCCTAGAGCTGCTGCTGACCCTTCACTGGCTATGGATGGTCTCACAGCCCTCAGTGATGGGCTCCGAACCTGTTCTTAGAGTTTGGCAATCAAAATACACTGCGGGACATAACAGGGTTGCGTGCCACAGCCTTTCCTTATGGAGCAGAGTCCCAGTGAAGGTCCTTTTCAGGGAAATATAGGAACTGATTTGCTCAGATGCCTTTTCAGAGATGTTTTCTTCCACAAAGAGCTGGCTCCATTTCTGTGCCTGCATCTTACCCATGTGCTCTGGGATGTTATTGTCCCTTTTCCAAGGCACCATGCAAGAAGGTTGGACTCTTTCTGCCCTCACTGCGAGCACAAGGCAGGGGGTTATCAGCACACACCACTGCACAGAGAGGTTACAGACCACATTGCCTCTTCACCATCAGGCTCTGACCAAGACTACAGTGGTACCCTGATTCCATACATGTGACTTCACATTATTTGTTAGGCCAAAAACCTTCACCCTTTATACCTGACAAGACATCCATAAATCCCAAACAAATGTCTATAAGCCTCAAGCTCCACCAAGACGCAGTTTAATGGGGAGAAAAAAGGAAGGATATGGACAAAACCCAACTGTAGACAAACCCACTGACATCCCCATCAGTGTCCGGCCCAACAGCAAAGGTTACTCTTGGGTTTGGTACAGACTTGACTAGGGCAGGTATTACAGAAGATGCTGCAGATCAAAAGGGAGAGACCACAGCAGAAGGAAAACCTGAGAAGCACAAGTCTAACCTACATGAAGTCCTACCTTTTCATGCAGGGTTGACATGAAACCAAATGCAATTGTGGTGTCCTGGGTGTTCTAAGGGCTGTAAATCAGAGCCTGCTCAGTGCTGTGGTGAAAACTTCACTGGAGAAAACTCTTCCACATGCAAAAGCACTTTGGAAACACGCACCTCAAGTAGGTCCCATCTTTCAGTGGCAGAAATGGTCTGTCTTTCCCAATTTTCTTCCCAAGCCTCTCTGTATCCTTTCCAACGTGCCGTGCCTTTTCCTGGAAGACGATTAGGTCAGGGGTGTTCCATATAGTGGATAATTCAGCCTCATGGGTCAATGCACAGATTTTTATCTCAAGTCTGAGTTCCCATCAGCCTGGCAGCTTAAGCTCTGACTACTCGTAATCGATGTGCCTTTGCTGGTGTTTCTGCTTGATCCTGCTTTTTACACAAAGTGAATTGTAGCCACTAGTGAAAAAACAGAGTGAATTTGTCCTGTGGGGATGATTCTGTCCTTTCTGGTGCTGGGTACCTTAATAAAAGGTGCTGGCTAACTGCAGCCTATTGCTTATGGTTGGAAATATTACCACTGGTAATACCTAAATTGCTACTAACTTCAAAGAACTTGAAGACCTCCTGCAATTCACGTTTACCATTGCATCTCCCAGGCAATCCCTGCAGAGGAGCACCAGTGGTGGTTCAGTTTTATTCCTCAGACAGGAGAGAATAAAGAGCACATTGTGGAAACTGCTTATCATAGCCCAGGATCAGACACTGTGCAGTTTTTTTTCCAGGCAGATCTCAGCTATTTCCTTGTTGTCCCCTCTCATTGGAAAGTCTCTCTTTTACTTCCAATGTTTTGGAGCTTCCATTGCTAATCTCACCCAAACCCAAACGACGGCAAAGCTTTTGGAGCCTGGGGCTGAGGTCTGCTGTGACTTTGGATGGAGGTGACTAGGGCTTGTCACTTAACATGCTTTAAATGTGACACCTGCTGTAATCCACCCTGGAACGCTCCTGAAGAGACACAGGAGAAATACTTCGGATGTGTTTCCCTCAGACCACAATACATTCCATATGCTCCAACTGTGGAGGAGAAAGGAGCTGGTACATTGAGTTACCTCTGGTAAATCCATCATTCCCAGCTTGGGGGGGGGACACAGAGGGAGCTTATCAGTGTTTTCTCTGACTTTCCAGCTGGAAGAAATTTACAGCCAAATGCATGCTCCTGTTGCAAAGGGGGGATAAGCCCTCCCCAAACGTGCTTACAAGCCACTGTTGTTATCAGAGGATCAGGAGGCTTTGGATCACCTTTATTGCTGGCCACCAAGGGCTCTTTTGGAGCCTGCTCTTCACGGAAGACATTAGGAGAACTTCTCCGGCAAGGGTGCTGCCCTTTCTGGAGCAACATCCTCAGCCATCCTCTTGGAAAGCACATTGACAAGATCTAGGTTATCTGTGGGCATACATCTTTCTGCAGACTGCTGACTAGGCAGTTTTAATCCCTTCTCTCCGAAGCCCCCTCTTTGGGAAGTCCATAACCAAAGATCTTTTGCCTGTACACTGCAAACCCACTTTCTGCTAGGCTGTTTTCAGATCCCATAGCATCATCCCATTGCAGGAGCCATACAGGAGGTCAGGTGCATCACTATGGGATCCTCTTTGCACATGCTAAACACTAAATACGGTTGGGACCCAAATGTCTACCTGACCTGCATCTTCGTTGGGATCTTGCTGTTTAGCAGGGAGCATTTTATATCTAAAACTCATCTTCTGCTTTTGATAGGCTGGCAGCCATCAAACATCCAACTGCAGTTTTAGTTGGAAAAAGCCTTGGGTGCCATGGTTTAGTGTGCGGTGTCCCTGCCCATGTCAGGGGGTCGGAACTGGATGATCTTAAGGTCCTTTCCAACTCAAACCATTCTATGATTCTATGTTGATAGGAATTTTAAATTTTAAAAAAAAGGCAATTTTAAAGGCTTTTATTACTTACGTTTCAGCAGGTTTGCTTCATCTTCAGGTTTGAAAAGCCATCACTGAGCTCTTGCAGTCCCACCTCTTCCCATGGAGAGGGTAAGCTCAGCAGTGGAGGGAGCTCTGCTTCAGGTCCTCAAGAGCTGTTGGGAAACAGGGACCTAAGGAGAGCAGCAAGATAATTAATTGTTATCAAAGCAGTTGACTTAATTGTAATCACTTTCATAATAAAGTTCATTATAGTAATAGTATAATAACATAATAATAATATAATCTAATAATCAGGTTAGATATAAGGAAGTTCTTTACTGTGAGGGTGGTGAGGCACTAACAGGTTGCCCAGAGAAGTGGTAAATGCTCATATCCCTGGCACTCTTCAAGGCCAGGTTGGATGGGGCTTTGGTGACAAGGTCTAGCGTGGGGTGTCCCTGCCCATGGCAGGGGGTTGGAACTGGATGATCTTAAGGTCCTTTCCAACCCAAACCATTCCATGATTCCATAATTACCTCAACATTGATTGTTCATATCTAATTGCTGACTATCTAAATAGTTATCTAAACTACAGACAGACTAGACCATGCTTAAGATGTCTGCACCTTTACAACTACTTTTTGCTTCTAAATATAACTCTCCTAAAACTGAAGGAGAAAAGGGAAAGATTTCTTATGTGCTGGTTTTCCTTCAGAACAATTTTTTCTGCATTTAATTTTTTCCAGCTACACAAAAATACCTCAGTGCCGATGAGTGTCTATAGAATAACAAACCGCATCTATACCTGTGCGTGCGCATGGCCTGTGATTCCCCCCATAAAACCTGGTCACCATTAAACCAGTGTTTGCAACCCAGGCTTTGTGAAAGCCAAATACGAAAACAAAGTGTTCATCGTAGAAAGAAAGAAAGTCCTTGAGGAAGCAGATGTAAAACTCAGGCTTTCAATACACTCTAGCAAATAACCAATGAAAGAATAATGACTTGAAGGACGCCCAGCCAAACTCCATGTTGGCACAACTCCATCAAAGCCGGTGTAGACAGGCCAGCAGCGGATGTTTCCCACTTCGTCAGTTGGACGTGAAGAGTTTATTTTCCAAGTCACCCCTCCTCTTACTCAAATTCCCTGTCATTGATCGATGGGTGTCCCAAGTATGCTGAGTAGAGAAATCTGTCGCATACAGAACTGGTACTTTGCTGGAGAAGAGCAGAAGGTCTCCAGTCTGGAAATGGCAAAGGGATTTCTTCAAGTGGCTGCCAAAAAAGAAGATAAAAGTAAAATTAGAAGCTAGAGGCTGCATTTTCTGAGGACACTGCCAGGCTTTTCAAAGGATAATCCCAGCAGATACAACATTATATGACAAAAGTCCCGTTGTGGAAACACTGCCAAGTTTTTAAGCATCGGCATTTAATCTCTTGGCAACAACATGAGTCCAACTGTGCTTTTATTCCCGTTTTTTTACAGTCACTAACAACATATTTGCACACATGATAGCAGCGACATATGGTCTGAAGAAGGTTAATTTGCTCTGCAATTAATAGCGGCATGCAAATCCACACACGGCTAATGCGGGCTGAACCAACGGACAGAAAGTCATTGATGTTAGAGCTGAAATACAGAGAGAAGGGGAATATGTGCCAAGCACCTGACTGTTTCAAGCTGATTTTCTTTCCAGAGCAGCTGATAAAGCCAACAACAGGTTAAATCCAGCTCTGTTAAGGCAAAACTCCTCCTAGTTTTTTTACAGATGAAATTTTGTGGGATTTGAAAAGAGGTTTTAAAGAGCTGGGACCCAAAAAAGGACTCGGGGAAGGATTTTCACAGGCAGCAGAGCACAAAGCCAGGATCCTCACTGCACCAGGCAGCAGCAGCAAGGATGCACTGGTGGGATACGAGATGTAACGAGAGCCAGAGTGGGAAGAAGCCAAGATGGAATGGCTGAAAATGCTGATGGTGCACTCAGAATTGAGTAAGGAAAGAAACCCCATTGCTATTATTATATCTAAAGCAGTCAAAGTTTGTTGATGTATCTATATAGAGATAACATTATTGCAGTGCTATAACAATAGAGTGACTTCATACAGACATAAACTCTTTTATCTGCAATATATATACCAAAGAAACAATCTCAAGCCTAACTGTGGCTCATTCTCAGCAGCCCATCACTGCTGATCCTCTGCTCCCTCCCACTGTCCTGGCTGTTTATCACTGAGCCCCAACCCTCCCATCCAGACAGGAGCCGGTCGTGTGCGATTGTTCACGTGTCATTTTGGTTTGCTGCAAGCCCTTTTATGAGCAGGCAGTGCTGGATATGGAGAGCTGGGCTTTGAAAACGGGCCCCCCGTGGAGGGGAAGAAGGGAATAAAGCCCTACCCCTCCATGCATCGCACAGGGCTTTTGCCTCGCAGCAAAGCAGCAGGAGTTGGGGAGCAAGGGAGCATAAGGTCACCGGGTTTTGAAGAGGAAGGCTCTACTCACAGGGGGAGGAGGGACGCTGCTGCTCTGCCTGGCGATAGGATTTCCTGGGTCTTTTATAATGATGTGGTTGCTCAGGGTTGTTTGGCTTTAATGAAGCGGTTCATGTCCGGTTTGCTAATCGCGTTGGAGGGGTGCGGAGCTGCCCCTGGCTCACTTCTCTTCATCAGAAGATGGGTGTTTTCCATCTTGGCTAAAGGGAAATGAATTGGGTGAGATGACTTAGATTACACAACCACTCGCTAGGTGCGGTATGCCAAGTAGTCCCCAGCGAGCCACGGATGCCCACAAAGGCAAAACACACAATTCACCTGACATAGCTGAAATCACTTGTCTTTAGTCTACCAGGACAGAGATGGGCTGATCCGGGGAAAGGACCTGTGTTCCTCATGACCACAGACATTTTGGGGTTTTCTCAAGCCCCAGCTTCTAGAGTCATGTAATTACAGGGGAAACTCAGCTTTAATTGAAAGAGAAATAGAAGAAATGGGGAATGGCTCCCAGAGTGATCGCTGGGGAGGCTGGAACAATGTGAACCTTTAAAGCATCAGCAGATAAGTCCCCCTACTACTGCTATTTTCATTATTATTGCTAATGACACCCAGAATGTTTTCAGGTCCTTTCATGATGCATCCCAAGTTACAACCTTTGAATGCTCAAATTCATACTCTAACGTTGGGTACCTGGTTCAGCTGCAATGGGAGGACAGGCTGCCACAGAGGGCTGGGCAAGACCTTCGTGGAAAGCAGATATAACTCTGGATGTGGTAGGAGCTCAGGGCCACTAAGAAAAGCTACCAAAAACCCAGGGATGAGCCTTAGTGGAGGTTTCCACCATCCGTACCTACCAGGAGGGGAGTGAAGCAGAATGATTTCCCCAAGCGATGGTTTCATCACTTAAAAGGATTCCCTGTGTAGCAGCTAATCCAGGCCACGCTACGCAGCATTGAAAGGGTCAGCAAAGACCAGCACCAGAGCACCCAAGGGGAGCACATTGATGTGCATGGCTGCAAACAGGAGTCTCCTGCAGAGATGGCCCCTCTGCCATGCTCTTGCCTATCTCCAAAGTGAAATGGATTAGCAGCTCACTTTCAATCAGGCTGAATTATGAGCCCAGCGATTTGCTGGACATTTTACATGAACCAGAAGATGTGTTATCTGATGAAAATTGCTTAATTTAATATCCTGGCTTGACAAGCAGTGAACTGTACATCTCCTGGAGAATTTACCAGTGCAGATGATTTTACTTTGCTGAAAGGACTAAGCAACCGGACCCCCTTTCTTCCCCCCAAAACTCACAGCAGAAAACCACCCGGAGAAACTCTGAGGAGCTGGTGGTACCAAGGTTACCAAGCACCCTCAGGAAAAACAAAAAGTTGAGGGTTTCCAATCAGAAAACATTGCAGAATTACATGGTTTTTGCCTCTGCCACCCCCAAAAAAAAACAGTTATTGGGAAGGAAAGGTCAAAGTGCCAAGAAGCAGAGCAGATCTAGCTCTCAGAGTTGCCTTGAGGACACAGGACACATCCCTCTACCATATGAAGGCCAAGCTTCAGAGCAGGTTACTCTAATAGATGGGAAGCCCTCTTGGAAGCCATCTACAGGATGAGGAACCATTGGCAGGACTCAGCCTCTCATGTTCAGGGTACCACAGCTTGAATGGGCATGGGTTGATCCCAGCCTCTCTGGGCTCTCTTCTCCCAGCAAGCAACTGTTAGTCCAGCTTCGCACAGAGGCAAATGAGTGGTGGGTGAGGTTGGTCTTCAAAGCAGGTACAAGCTCTCCCTTACCTTATAGTAACAACCTCGCAGAGCAGAGTTCTCCAGCAGAGCCAAGTTTTCTTCTATGGCCCATGAGTAAGAAGTCCAAGGCTATGCTCGTTTTCACAAGGAGACTCTTCCAGGCTGAGCCATAAACCAGGAACCAGGTTTGAAACAGCAGCAGCGCAGAGCAGAATTGCTCCTCGAGCCTTTGCACATTCCTGGGGAAGCAAAAGTCACAGGGAAAGCATCAACTCCCCTGATGTTTCTCCTTAAACCTCAGTCTGTAAAGACGGATAAACCTTTCCTCCTAACTGCACTGGGGAAAAGAAAACAGATGGACAGCTCTGTATAAACCAGACCCTGACAGAGCGCATGCCATCAGGCAGCTGAGAGCTGAGGGATCCTGAATTACCAGTCTCTCTTGAAGATCTTGCCATAATCTAGTCATATGTATTCCCCACACTTTGGTAGGAGGCTCTTATTGCTCTAGACATAATACACGGATGTAATTATGCAGACTTTATCCATGCTGGCAATCTTATCCGAATTCAAAGCTTTTATTACAATTGAAGGCTATTATGATTTATGGTTATGTTTTTAAACAGCACATAATTAAGTGGTATCACTTATTGTCATAGGATGTTGTAGAAGCCAAAAGCATAAATGGGTTCAAATAACAATTAAAGACATTGAAAGCTCCATCAAGGACGATTACACACAAGGATGCGGATATGACCCATAGCTCAGGAAGTCCTTCAGCTGCAAATTGCCATGAGTTGGAAGGACCATAGGAAGTAACACCAAGAGGCTTGCCATGGTCTTATATCTTGCCCTAAGCATTTGCTGCTGGCACCACTAGAGACAGGATATGGGGCTAGATGCATCTTTGATCTAAGCCAGCACATCCATTCTGATATCTACATAGCAAGACCTCTCTCTAACAGATCTACTCTTCCCAGAAGGCACTAGGCCAGACAACCCTAAATTGTGGTTAAGGCCCACAAAATACAGGCCTAAAAGCTATATCTTCTCCTGTATCTAGAACATTGAGCCAGAACCTCAGGCTAGGAGACTGGCACACCTTCCAAGCTTCAGTCTCCAAAAGTCCTTCAAAAGGGAGTTTTCATTAAAGGAATTTTCTATGAATGAGATGAAAACCTTGAAAAACAACTGTGACATTTGCTACAGTTTTCTGGTTGCCCAAGTTGGCAATGCTTTAAATAAAATAAATATCATGGAGAACATCAACATCAGCCCAGTTCGCTGAACATGCAACTGAGTTTTCCACACTTGTGGTGATGGCAAGAGTCAGCATAGCCAAAGTGCAAGAGATGAGCTTCAGCCTGAGGAAATGACCTTCCCAGGTGAGCTGTGTCCTCTCTGTGCTTGCAGGATTCATGAAGCAGCTCCCTTTCAAGGGGAAACTCAATGGACATTTGGTCTTACCTTGTGGTGATGTTTTTACGTTGTCCCAAGCAAACCCAGTGTCAGAAGATGTCAACTTGACAGAGCTGCTCATCGACTTAGTATTACACTAGGGGAAAATCTCTTTCATTTCAATCCAAGTACTTTAAGAATGATCCAGCCAAGCCCTTTGCTGCTCTAAATTGATGCAGCCAGGAATAAATCAAGGGAACAAAGCTCTTTGATACCCACTGAAGAGCTGCTTCTAGAATAACCTATTTCAAAACGTGTCCACTGTTAGCGACACTTTGATGTTCATTAAACAGGGCAAAACTTCAGACCTGCTTTCCCTTGATCAGTGACCTACAAGGAAACTCCCAGAGCATGGCATAAATTGGAGTTGTTTTTGCAGGAGCACGGGATGGAGGTCTAATCTGGAGTCTAATCCCCTTCTATCACAGGGGATGTAAAGCATGATCACAGAGAGTAAAGAGTCACTGCAAGGGACAGTAAAAGATAAAGGTCTAACCTTTGTTCTGGAAGTGAAGCAGTAGCGCATAACACTTGTATTAAATCAAAGATGTTCATGTCTGAAGAGATCGAACATTCACAGGGCAACAAGCACCGTTTCAAATGGATCCACATTCCCACAAAAGCAATATATCCATGTAGCAGCTAGAAACCTGCTGGGACCAGCCTTGGTATAGCATCTGGTTGGGGCTGGGTGGCAGGGGGTGGAGATCTAACTCACGTTAAGGTCATGCATTTAGGAGGAGCTGACAGCTATCGTTATCCTGGAGGAACAAGCTCTTGATTCACACTCAACAGTGGTTTAAAAACAAGTGAAAGAAAATAAAACTCAAATGTACCTGAGCAACCTGGAACTTCATCTTCTTCAAACAAACAGCTGGAAAACGTGGCTGATTGCTCAACGCTCACCTTTGGCTTAACATTAGCACTGGTGCAGGAGGTAGCACAGATCTATTGCTGCCTATTCTGCATGGTACAAACCCAGTGGTGAACGTTCAGCAGCAGCTGGAGAACAGCACATCTGGAACTTCTCAGCCCTTAGGTCAGGGACTTCTCCAGCCACTACAGAAACTCTTGTGTAATAACATGAGGGGCTGAAGTGAAGAAAGCTGGGTCCAAACAGAACAGTGATCGGGCATCTAATTCACACTGGTGAAAATTAGGTGCTTAAAGGCCTCCAAGATCTCTGGCAGGATCTGGTCAGCCACGTAGAGGTTGTGTAGGTGAACAGAGGGTGAAACTGAACTTATCTACAGGCATTTTTCAGGGCTGTAAATGATGGCACAAAATAAACTACAAAGGAAAAAATCTGGCCCCAAGATCCAAGCTTCTGCCCTTTAGCAGGGGGTTATTTTGCAAGGACAGAGAGATGGCATAACCAAAATCAGCTCTTTAACTTGCTCTTCAATGGAAATCAAAAGGAAACCTCGAGAAGTCTCAACATTCAGTCTCTGAAGATTTTCCACCCACTGAATATTTGGCCAGCCCAGGCCTGAAGAGGATTTCCCTGCAGTGTCTTGGGCTGGCTCAAGAAAGCCTTAGCATATAATAAATGCCAGGCTTGTGGGCACGGAGGGGTGGGATTAGACAGCACCTCCCTGCCATAAGCCTGGGAGCATGCACATCACATTAGGCAACAATAAAGGGGAGGTGACAGCCCTGGAGAAGCCACAGCTCTGAGTGTCAGGGCAAGCTGGCTGAATCGGAGGGTGGACAACAGCATGGCCAAGGAGAAGCATCTAGCCAGCACTCGGGTGGGGAGGAATGACACACAAGTTGTACTGCAGATGGAAGGCAAAGGGGATGGGACAGCCTTAGGAGCAGGCTGGTTTAACATCTTGCTCTGGTTTAGCAGCAAACAGAGCAGTCTCAGCACAGACTCTTGATTTAATCATGCACTTCACAGCCCCATAGGAGACCCAAGCAGGTTCAAGGCACTGGCAAATATACAAACAGACAGACCTGAGAAGCTCTGCATGGTCCAAGACACCATCCTGGAACAGGAAATAGTTTCCCAAATCCCTGCACCTCCCTGCTTCACTGCTGTAGCTCCATCACATTGTCACCTCTTGTGTGTCCAGATGGGGCTGAGACACGTTTCCTCTGCTGAGGACATTGACCCAACCTGACCTTAGTTGCATACCCACACTATGAAGGTCCCCCCAGCCCACTGCAGTGGTCCACATTGGTACCTCCATCCCACTAAAACTTCCTCCTTCTGCCTGAATCCTCTCCAGCACACTTGGGCAAATAACCCCTTCTTATTGGTAACCCAGGTATAACCTGGATGGCCAGACACCACCGTCAGGACACAGCTGCCCCAGCACACACACCTAATACTGCAAACTCTTATTTCCCTTGTGCCAGGGAGATTGAGAGCTCTGTTCCATCAGCAGCTCCAAGACAGAAGCACAGACTGGAGAATAAAAGTGTTGGCAAGCGAATGAACATGGCACAGAGCTGGAAAATAAGGTACTCTAGAAAAAAGGAATGTTTTAGGCTCGTGAGAAGGCAGGGTTCTTTTCAACTTTCCAGGCAGATTATACTAGCCAGTGCATGTACCCTTTATCACCTTGCCCAGCAATTTACAACCTGTGGGGTCTGCTCTTTTTAACCTAACAAAACGCGGTTGGCTTTGCTTGCCTTGCTGGGGTAAAGTCACCAAGCTGGCACAGGTCAATCTGCTTTCTGCTCATGTAGAAGTGCTTATATAGCAGGACAACTTCATTGTAACAGATTTGCTTAGGTAAATGAGCCAGCTAAGATTTCCTATTGCTGTCCATTGCAGGGAACCTAAGTGCTTCTATAGTCACGGCTTCAAAGCAACTCCTGGGTGAAAAATCCCTGTTTGGAGAAGGAAAAGGGGAGTTGATTTTGTTTGTACAGCTGATTTCCTCTATTCCTCATTTGACTTAACATGGGGATGTGCTCAGGTTGCACAAGGTGACTTGCTTAACCATTGAAACACCTTTTCAAAGGCACAGCCTCTGCTCCAAGCAGCCAAGCTGTGCATTCACCCACTGCTCTCCAGAAATCGATCGTACACAGCCAGATCCCTTCAGCCAAGAATGCAGACCTGTCAAATCTCAGGCACCGAGCAGGAGACACGCAATCTGCTCTGACCCTCTGCTCCCTTCCAGCACAGCCTGGCTCTCCCCTGCTCCCTGACCCCGGGTGCCAGACACAGCCCCACTTCTGTTTGGCCGAGCACCCATGCCTGGTGCTGGGGGTGAGTGCAGTGCCAGGGAGCGGCAGGGAGCCTGCATCCTGCTGCTGGAGGGTACCCAGAGCTCAGTGTTTCTCTGGCCGCATCTGTCCACTGGCTCTCCCCTGGTGCCCTTTCCCTCTTTGCTGCATGACCAAAGCACTGTCTTTTGTTGAGGCGCTGGCACTGATTGACCGAGGAAGTGGCAAATGCTGCATCCCTGGCAGTGTACAAGGCCAGGTTGGACAGAGCCTTGGGCAACATGATCCAGTGTGAGGCACCCGTGCCCATGACAGGGGGGTGGAACTGGATGATCTTAAGGTCCTTTCCAACCCAAACCATTCTGTGATTCTATGATTCCATGTCAATACTGGAGAAATCCAGGAATGATCCATCTCCAGTTTGTGAGCACTTTCATCCTGGCTTGTGCCGAGTATCCCAGAAGAATGCAGCTGTCTCAGTTCAGGCTCATTTTTGTAAAGCAGGAGAGAAGATAGACTCTTCCCTTTGCTTTTTTTCCCCCCTGATTTATTTATTCGTTGCATAACGGCTTGTCCACAAACATCCCAGCTTGGTTAAATCTTTGACATGTAAAACATTCCCAGAAATTCTTGCTGCCATCCAACAAGACAAATGGGTAGGACTTGGCTTTTTTTTTCCCCTTCTTTTTTAAAGGAAAAGACTCCTCACTTTTCTTCTGTTTTCTTCTTTCTGCTGTGACTTTGTCTCTGTCTTTCCCAAAGCAACGCACTCATTTATCAGGCTTGCGAGTTCTTACGCATTGGCAGACTCGGCGGCTTTCCGCTTGGCTCAGGGCTTTCAGCCACCATATGGAACGAGTTGCACGTTTTCACTCCTTATCGGAGTTTAAGATGGAAATATTTCCTCGGTTCTTCTTGGGGTATTTCTGCAATTGCACACATGCTGGGAGCATTTAACCCTGACATTGCTGATGAGTAGCTGTTACTATTAAAATGCCATCAAAGATTGAACTGAAAATCTTTTACAGTGAACTACGCCAGCAGTTTGATTCTGTTCTTGGTTACAAATAGTTCCTTTAATAGCTTTGGAGGTACATGCATATAACAAAGAAGGATCTGGCTAGCTGTCTATTTGTCTGTCTGCTTGTCTCTCTAAAGAGACAATTTTTTTTCTCCCTTTCTGCATATTGATCCAGTTTTGCTGTAGTGCTGTTGTAGCAGCAATGGTCTAAAGAGGTAAGAAAAGCTATTCCCTCTCCACCCTGCCTTTATTAAACTAGATGACAGCTGAAGACAGGCAATTTTTCAGGCACAGATCTTCCACTCCTATGCATCTAGCTGAGGAATTTTCAATCTGTTCCATGCAAAGTCATGCATCATACTGAGGGTTTGCTCCATCCTCTCTTTTAAGCACAGGCTACCAGTTAGCACAGTCATGGTAAAGTGGAGTGTGAGCCCAGCAAAGACAGGCTCTCTACATTGTGCAATACAAGTATGGTCCTCCAAGATCATCACTCACTAGCCTAGGAAGTCCAGAAGATGGTAAGGAAACAAGACCTGGGGCAGAGATCAGGCTGCCCCAAGCCCCAATTCACACATCCATAGCTCTGCCATGGAGCCTAAGATCTTTCCTGCTCTGCCCCTATGCTCTCTCTCCAAACAGTAGTCCAGTTTTCTGTTTGTCTCTTCCGGCTCTACACCCAAGGCATAGGTCTTTCCTCATTAGACATTCAAACCTAGAAACTCTTGGATGAAACCAGTGATCGATGCTTCCTCAACAGATTTGGGCACATACTAACTTAAAAAGAATCACAGCAAAATACAGAGACCAAGAAGGATGCGAGACCTGGATCTTAGACCTCAACGCCTCTTCTTCAAGGTAGCTTTCAAAGAGGTGAGGAACTTCCATAGTTTCCCACAACAAAAGCTAGAGTCTGGATCAATTCAGTCCACGTTGCATTTGACAGCTTGCTGAGGCTCAAATACATCATTGGACTCTGTAAAAATAGACTTTTACACTTATCAATTCTGCTTTTCCGATCGTATGTGGTTTCTGGACATGTTAAGACTAGTTCTCAGTTATCCCAAAACTTAGTCCATAGTGGTGGAACGCAATAGGCCTTCAGTGTGAAGGGAATTGAATATGACTTTCAGGCTCAGGAATACTGCCAGAAGGCTGTAAAGCAATGTTATAAACAGAAAGCTGGTGTCCATATATCTGAGAGTGGATATTAGCCCTTCATTTGGTTGTTATTGGTGAAGTTTAATGTTTTCTTCCATATTGGCTTTACCTGATTTCTATGGCTGGCCTTAGAGCATTACACTGCAAGCACCATATTTTTTCCCCACAAGCTCAACATTAGTCCCACATTGATTTCCATGTTAAATCCAGTGGTTTAGGTGTTAGCTCCAGCTGCCAGAACTTCACTTTTAATGAACATAGATCACCACGTGTCTCCAGGAGTGTTAAACCCCTCCTCCGGTTTCCCTGGAAATCATTGCTGATACTAGTCTTTCCTTCTTTTTCTGTGCCTACAGTTAACACAGTGGGGAAAGAAACGTGAATCCCTGGTTTTCAACATTCCTCTTTGTGGTGGAAAACCAAATATGTCTAAAAGATTGAGGAAAAGGAGGGAGTCTGATTTCCAAGTCCAGGGTCTAAGGCACCTGGCTGGAGTAGCTGAAGCCACTCTGATGCTGCAACCACAGCAGGAAGGTGCTGGCTCCCTGAACCTCCTGCTTGCCTTGTATGAGATGGGAGAGTGGGCGCACAGTTTTCATTTATCCATCCATGTTTGCATGAATCCGGAGACAACAGAGCTAGGCAGAACCAAGTCCTCTGGGGTACAAGGCAGGAGATCTGCCCATGACCAAAGACACTGAGGAAGTTACTGGCAGAGGAAGGTTTGAGTAGAGTTCAGGTGTAGATTCCCTGAAGGACTAGAAAGCAAGCACCTACTTCTACCAGCCAACAAGGCACATGCACCACTTAAGGTGGGTGTAACTGCTCAGCCTCCCCGTTTGGATGGGATCCTCAGCCCTCTATGAATAGCCAAATCTGGGCTAGCCAAAGAAGTTTGCTTCTTTTTCCTTCTCACTAATGAACCTGCGGGAGCCCTACAACCACAATCTCCTTGGACACGGGCAAAGTCATAGGAAAAAGAACACCAATCCATTTGCCAACTTTAACCTCCATTATAGGAAGGCCAAATAGTTTAAGTGTCTCATTCAACTTCCCATGAGCTTGTCTCCTCCTACACCAGCCTGTTCAGTACAGAGAGGCAGCTGACCCAAAGGAGAGCTTTGTGTTGAGTTCCTAGCAAGCAAATGACATTTCCCCACTGCGGTAAGCCTGGGAAGGCACTATGTTAGCACTGTCCAAGTCCATTTTTTCCTTATGTTCAAAGGAAACCTTAGATATGTTTTCTAAATCGCTTTCCAGTTTTCTCAGTGAACAGGAGGCTTTGAAAACACATTCTGAAACCCTTTTCTTCATCTCGATGCATCTGCTCTTTTTCCTCTCCATCTGGACAGCAGCGCAGGTACGCAGACTAGACCCTGGCCTTTGGCCCACAGGGTCCTTCCAAGTAATTTTTGGATATGAAATGCAAAATCAATCCAAAGCTCACTCCGCAAAGGGCTTTTATTTCCATTTGAGTCCACTTCAAGGGTCTGCAATGGGCTTAGTTATGTTATTTTTGTTCCCCTTTCCAAAAGTATAGTCGAGCAATCCAAAGTTTGGATTTAGGGAATTACTGGACTGTTGCTGGGAGAAAGAGAGAATAGCAGGAGCTGAGTCTCTTTGCTTGTATCTCTAGAGCTGAGTCTTGACCACTAATTGTACATGAGATTAAGTCCTCTCTGTCATTCTCTAATTCAAGATCAGACTCCTGGACTGACTTCAGACAGTTGCATTATTCAGAACTAAGAGCTGGCACAGCCAAGCAATGCCATTATTCATGCAGTGGGAAAAGCAGAGCTCTGTAAGTGACATTGGCTGGTAGACAGCAGGCACCTCCTGGAGACCAGACGTGACTGCTGGCTCTGAGATGGCACCCTCACGGAGCCGGGACAGAGGGTCCAAGTTGACACGTCCAACACAGGTAATCTACTGCCACTTCTGCAGTTAACATGCAGTAAGGGAAGACATGAAGGAAGAGATGCTCTTGTAAGGAGGAAAGAAGAGATAACTAATGAAGCGGTGTGCAGTTGCTTCAGGAGAGAAAGAAGGAATCACATCTACCAGCAATCTTAAATCATACCAGTCCAGGAGAAGCATCTCTGCCAGCTTTCCCCAAGGATCCAAGTTCACAAAGCAGGTGCTTTGGCTTCTTGCAAAGCACTTTGGAAACTCACGGAAGGAACAATCAAGCTGAAGTGTGGGAAACCAAAGAAGCCAAGGCTTCCTACAGGGCAGTACCGCAATGGGTTTGGGAAGAGGATACCAGGCTCCTGCTTCACCCTCCTCTGCCAGGTGACAGTGACACTGTGCCCAAGGGGGACAGGGCCACCAGGAGGGCTGGGAGCACAGCTCCTCTTCCTCCCAGGAACACTGGCTGGGAAAGGCACCAAGAAGGAAGAGGCTCGGGAGGAGTGGGGGTGAAGCACATCCATGTGCAGATGAGAAACTTGGAGCTGGCTTTTCCAAAGTAAATGCTTGGCCTTCCAAGATTGACATCCTGCCTCCCCAAGCAGCCAGGACATGATTCCTCCCATGTAATGAGCCACCCTTTCCATGCACAAAAACACTTCTCTTTTTCCTCCCTTTTTGGGGCCAGATGGGAAGAAGTTTTCAGTGTTGGATTAAAAATGGCCAATGTCTTTTCCAGTCATGGTAGGTTCTATCATCTCCCTGTGTAGAACACAAAGCCCCTGCCATGACCTAGAATTAGGAAAGAATTTCATCTTCAAAGACCTTTTTTAACCACTTCCTTCCAGTTTATTCCCCCCTCCTTGAGCTGGAGAGGAGCACAAGAGGAAGGATGAAGCTAGGATTTTAGCAGAGATTAGCAAGATCAGATCCAGACTGAACTAATTCTGATCAAACACCAGTTGGTTGGTTACATGTTGACCTGAATTTCACTGGGAGACCCCTTGTCCCTCAGTGTATGGCCCATTTTGCAAAGGAGCTGATCACGCATGACCCTTGTTGACATCCAGGTTTTAAACCAGATGAATCCAAGCACAACAAGATGGAAGCCACATCCTAGAAAGCTTCTTCTTGTGGTTTCTACAGCCAGCCCTTCCCTTTTCCCTCATGAACTGCCTTTCATGTTCATCTCTGGACACAAGAACCCCCAAAAGCTTTTCACTTTTTCACTCTAAGCAATGGGTTTTTTTCTCTCAACTCACTTGGGCCAGAGAGAAAGTTTCCACACATTTTCCCAGGTCTCTTTAAGAGCAGAGCAGAGCCATTCATGGAAAGCAGTCCTCATCTCCTTGCATGCTGAAATGTTTGCTTTGGAGGGTAGAAGAATATATGTGTCAGTGGGGTGGAAAATGGGGATTAGGTATCCTTATGCAGCTACTGATCTCCTGGGTCCACCTTTGTAAAGCAGCTGAGCAGGTGCAGAGCTAAATTCACTGCTGAGAAAGGAAAACACACCGCGAGCATGCGCTAGATTGAGCACAAGAACAGTGTTGCTGAAGACACAGTAGTGCAAGCTCAGCATATGCCCAACGATGGCTTGAAGCATCGTATTGCAAGGAACGCCATCATCTTCATCTTCACTTACCTTGTGGCCAGAGGCTGGATGGTCTCCTGAGGTCAACGGATCTAAACAAAAGTTTGATGTTAAATATTACGGGGTTTACTGATCTAAGGCTGGTCTTCAATGTTCTTTACAGGGACTATCTCGCTCTCATGCGTACCTCACCAAGTACGGAGAAACCACAGTGTGTGGCACTCACCAATGGTCTTGCAAGCCCAAGCCCACGTCTGCTGGCAAAGTTCCCCACTCCATCACCTAGCTTGCTTGCCACTTTCTGTCGATGTTGGTTTGGAACGGATTTGCCATGAGTAGGATCAACAGTAAGAATAGGCAACAGCCAGTGAAGAACTATAGAAGCCAGATTGTGGCCACATCTGATGAGCCACAGGCCACCCGAATCTCCTTCCTTCCAAACAGGAGGAGGAGGTTGTCTTCTTTTCCATCATCCCTGAGCCATCATCCATGGAACTTCCTGCTAAAGAATCCATCATTTTCTCACACTGGCATGTCCACAGCTATCTTGCGCTTAAAATGAAAAGGAGAGCCCAGACCAAAAGCCTTCAGCCAAAGCACTATTGTGTCAATGGTGTATGTGCCTCACTGATGCCTCCATCCCAGCAAATTTGGTTGAAGCAGAGACAGTTTAGTTTTGATTACAGGTTTGACCTAGTGTCCATCAAAGAGAATGGAAAATTTGTTCTTGATTTGCAATGCTACATCAGGATCCTGGGTGTTGAACCACAAAGTCAGCCCTGGGGAAAGCCTGAAGCCAGTCGGTTTCCTTTTGTAGCACTGTATCTCTCTTTCTATTTCTAGTGCACTTTAAAGTGCAGGAGGTTGTGTGCTTCTTATCACTTCCAAACAGTGCTCTAACACAAGAAGCAAGCAACAGACAGGCCATGCCGAAGCATGAGTTAGGAAACGGTCCTAGTCAGGATCCCTTATTATTGTTACTGTGATTATTACAGTGGTGTTGTTGACTTCGTCTCTGCTTTACAAGCATGTAAACCAGCACCAAGAGCAAAGAGCAGAATAGAAATTGCATTTCTGTTGATGCAGCCACTGTTTCCCATTTCTGTTTATCTTTCTGTCTGGGCATACAAGAGGCTCAGAACAGAAACCTGACTCTCTGCCAACTTCATGTCCTCACCCAAAGCCAGTGCATCATCTCACACTGCTGGAGCATCCCTACAACCACGCGCTTTATCTGTACTTCTGCTGTGGCACTGACCTGCAGTGTCTCTAGGAGCCAAAGGACATGCATGTTGCTTAAAGAAAAGCCTGGATGAGTAGCTTAGATTTGATGGCTACCTTTTAAATAGCTAAAATTGGATGATGAAGACTCCTAGCCCTGACTGTAAGAACAGTTGATCTCTCTGGGAGGTAGAGGTTTATCCCTGTGCTGTGTTTTTGCTGGGATAGAGTTAGTTCTCAAGGAAAACATAGGTGGGGATGAGTTTACACTGCCAGCCATCCCTTCCTGCCCTGGAAAGTCCCTTTTCAGGTTTAGGGAAGTCAGAACACAGATCACAGGAGACAGTCCTACAGACAGTTCTACAAAAGGGCTGCGAGCCCCAAAACACATCCCTGTTCCCATTTATTGCATTCCATCCCCCTTCACACTTACCTTCCCTCCTTTCCCTCCAAGCTTCCAACACACAGTTCTTTCTCCATGAAAATATCTAGCTGGGTCTTAAAAGCACCTAAAGCCTTCGTGGCCTTCTTGGCAAACACCTCCATCATTCTACTGCCTGTTAGGGAAGAGCTTTGCCTGGTATCCCCTTTTGACTAACGGCCTCACTGACTTTGCACCTCCTCCCCAACACCAGTATGAGGTTTTTTACCCTGCTCAGTCCCTTCTTATATTGCTAAACTTCAGTTTATGAGTTAGGTCCCCCTGCAAAGAGTATGCTTTGGATGTGGACCCATCCTGATTGCCCCATAGGGCAGTAATATCCTTCTTTCCAACCACAATAAAGCAGTCATTCTTTTGAGCATAGTCACTCTGCCAAGGTGACGCCATAACTAGTATCTCCCTAAGTTCCCCGATTCTTTCCTACAGGGAACCCGTGTCCCATATTCTTCTTCTAGCTGTGGGGTTTACCCCATTGTAGCTTTAGGGCTGAAGGCATCAAAAGATTTCTGTTATTTACGAGATGGCTTTATGCCTTCCTACTTTCTCTTTTGCTCTAATAGTCTGGCTTCCCAATATGACCTTGAGTGCATTCTGATGTCTCATCGTATGGTTTCAGAAGTGCACATTTTTGTGCCAAGAAGAGTGGCTATTGACCAAGAATGAAAGAAATCTTGTTATTTAGGCTCTGGAAAGCAGAGCAGAAAGCAGCAGCTTGGTACCTCGTCTTGAGTAAGAACAGAAGCAAAGTCTATAAAGCAGTCTGCCTCTTTGCCTCACTCTCTTTTAGACACATCTTTCAAAGCTTCACCTCCAAATGTGAAATTCCAAAAGCTACAAGCTTATCAAAGGGAAGGGAGCACAGCCCAGTCGTTATTCCTGAGAGAATTCTAAGTGTTATGAAAACAAATAAACCCAAAGATTACATTACAGAAAACTCTCCTGATGCCATTTGAAAGACAGTTATATATATCATAGGGCTGCATACTCCAGACCCTTGGGCATTGCAGGCTCCAGGGATGCTCAAACTCCTTCATTTTGCCAACATTAATAAGATGTAGCTTGAGGTCATTGCTCACACCAAAAGCCAAAGTTATCCAACTTCTGTTATCTGCTCCCCTGTCTTTATCCAGCTGGAAAACACTGTGTATTCATTTAGCCATCTTTCAGACATGGTCTACTTATTCATCAGATCTTAAACTGGAGGCTCCAGTGCCTTGGATAGAACGTAAGCACTTGAAAGAAGAGGGATGGATTTGTCAGTCATGGTTTTCCTTGTGGCCGTTGTTCCCTGGGGTCTCTGTGGCTTACATTGAAAGGAAAGGCTGATGGCAGTGGGCTTGACACTCACCCCTGGATTGGGAAGGCTCTGGACAGAAAATGATGGTAGTGGAAGAGAAAAAGAAGGGGTACAAGCTCCAAAGGAGATGCAGAGGAGCAGAGATGGGGTGAGAGCACAGCCCAGTTGTATTTGCTTTCATTTCTGCCTTTGCATTTACTCCAAGGGGAGCCAGTCTGGGTGGGTACCAGGTCAGATCTACAAAGCACAGTGGACTACAGGTGAGAAGCATTGAACTCACAATTATAGGGGTACAAGCACCCAGGTTGTACCCAACTTTGCTGCAAGATTCCCTGCCAGCATGCCCACAGCCCAAAGGGCTACTCACCAGCTCCTAGATCTTCAAACACCACCTACCTGATTCCAGCTCCACCAGAACATTCCCTCTCCTTGCACCAGAAAGCTCAAGTCCCAAGGGACATCCTGAAAGCCCCTGAAATAACCTCCTCCCAGCTGAAGAAGCCATCCCTCCCACCCCACTGAATTGCTCCCTGCTGCCAGGAAGGAGGAGCATGAATGACTGATGTTGGCTGAGTAGATGGACAGGCAGACAGATGGAGAGATACACATATATACACATCTGCACATCCATATACATACACATTGAGTTGGATGCATAAAGAGAATTACAGTTTCTGCCCCACAGCTTATTTGACCTCATATTCTGTTTCCCCCTCGCTAAGCTAATAATCTCACTTGTGGAACCTTATCAAGTGATGTTTGACAATCCAGTAAACTATATTGCATCCAGGAGTTCTTTGTCCTGCACCACAGCAGCAATATCTCCAAAGAGCTCCTACTACAGCCAGGACCACTCCTCGTAAATCACACACAAGCATTGGCTGGCTCTTCATCAATCTTCCCCAGGTGTTCCCTCACTCAACCTTACCACCATCATCATCTCCAGGCTTTTCCTGGCAACTCTGATTTTCATTCTTTCTTCCTAAAGCAGCTGCCTGCCCATGCTCGGAGGCTTTGGCTTTTGTGTGCTCTCCACAGTGACACACTGCTACCGCTTTTCTTTAGGCACAAGTCTTAATGGTCCATAGAGAACTTCTTTGAATGTCTCACAAGGTTGTATTCCACAAAGATACGACATTAGCATCTCTACCTCAGTGTCTGGTTGTCCATCAATCAAACAGGTAAGTATGTTTGATAGACTATATACCATATAGGTATAAAACATACCTACAGGTATAAACATATAAATTACATATAAATATAACATTTTATATAAATATATATTAATATATATTATATATAAAATGTATAAAAAAATCTATGCCAATAAATTACATATAATGTATAAAATGTATCTAAACCATTAAATTTTGTATGTAAAATACATAAAATCAGTATTCTCCATTCCTTTTCCCTATCACCGCAGCATAAAGCTACATTTCTCCAGGAGCCTTTGCCTGGTACCCAGAGAAATTCCCTTGAAACATTTTCTGAAGAGAAAATGTAATTTCTCAACAGAAAAGGTTTTTAATAGAATAAGTTTTTAACTGAAATTGCCTGCTGTATTTGAAGACAGTTGATAAATCATTACAAAAGAGTGAAACATTTCCCTGCATTGAATCATTTTGTAATGAAAAAGATGAATTTTACCATAGCTTCCGTTTTGGACAACTTTTGGGGGGTGCTTTCATCTAACTCTCACATGAAAAAACGCTGTTTGCTACCAAACCCCTCCTACTTTTTGGTTTAAAACTCACTTCTGAAAGCATTGAATGCATTTTTAATTCCTATTTTGGGTAATAGCTCAGGCTTAGCACCACACTGACAAAGCTACATGCCTTCCAGTGTGGAGCTGGCTGACATCCAGGCAGCTGAGGGCATGGGCAGCAAAGGTCATGTCTGCTTGCTAAAGACCACATAGCTGTCCCCTGAAATCCCTCTGGGGAGGGATTTCTCAGCCTAAATGCACCAGGTGGTGTGAAGAAACCCCAAACCCAACCCATTCCTGAGATAGCTTTGATAATCTTCCACAAACAGGAGCTTCCAGCATAGAAAGGGGCCTGGCAAGGATGCTGGAGAGGGATTCTTCATCAGGGACTGTAGTGATAGGACAAGGGGTGATGGGGTCAGACTGAAACAGGGGAAGTTCAGGTTGGAGATAAGGAAGAAGTTCGTTACTGTGAGGGTGGTGAGGCAGTGGGAACTGGGTGCCCAAAGAAGTGATAAATGCTCCATCCCTGGCAGTGTTCAATTCCAGGTCGGACAAAGCCTTGGGTAATAGTGTGAGGAGTCCCTGCCATTGGCAGGGAGGTGGAACTAGGTGATCTTAAGGTCCTCCCCAGCCATAACTATTCCATGATTCTCCACCCTTCCTGGCTTTTCCTTACCTCCCATCAAGCTCCTGGTGAACCCTTGCAGGGGTGGGACATGACAGCACCATGTAAGCACATCATCATCAGTGTGTCTGCAGCAGCACACTCATGTTTAGGTGTTCAACCTTCCTCTTGAGCCTGAAAAGGGGTTCCCAGACCAGGGGCCACGAAGCTGTTCTGGGTACACAGGCCACTTCACAGTGGTATTTGAAGTGCTTGAATGCATCCCGGAGAGCTAAGTGCCTTCTCCAGGGCAGCACACGTGGTCCCCATGCAGAGCCAGGAGCTTCCGATAGGCACGCGAGTGGCTTCCCAAATTCCTGCGCTGAGCTGGCAACATCATGTCCCTCCAGAGCCCTTTATGAGCTGCAAAAGCACAGGAAGTGTCACTAGCTGAGTGGGAAAAGCTTTTCAAAGTGATCTCTCTCTGTTGCTGCCCAAAAGTCCTCTGTTTTGGGTCAAAAAAGGAAAAGTTGGTATTTCCCAACTTGATTCACACCCACACCAATAAAAACTTGCTGTGCATAGAAAGCTGCATCCCACTCTTCTCCTCTCAGGACCATTTATGAGCCCCCTGCTCTGAACCATCACTGGAGCTGCCTGAAATCCTTGCGTTGCCTCAATGATCTGAACCTATTTGGGATGTTTGAGCACAAAGAATTGTCTAGAAAAAGGGGTGGAAAATAATCCACCTCTGTTTCTAAACAACTTTAATATATAGCCAATGGAGACCAGCTCCTCTAAAACCGAGCCTGTGGTGTCAAAAGTGTTAGCCACTTGAGATAGCACAGAAAAGTCATGGTCCTTTTTATATCTATTGCCTAGTTCTGGAAACCATCCTGTGAGTAGCCACTTGGACTTTAATAGGATGAATCACTGTTGAAGCCGTCATGTGCTTATAGATGTTTACATGAGTGGGCCTAAATGGAGATACCACAGGGAGGAGAGGGAGACGAGCCGGGAGATCAAGCTTAAAGCTGCAGCCATTGCTAAGAGACACTTGCCTGGAGGGTTTCCGATCTGCTGCTTCTGGGTTTGAAGTCAAACTGCCCCCCCCCCCAGGTACAGAATTACTAACCCCAGCACACGGGAGATACCCAGAAGTAATGTCCTCTGCTAATAGATGACACCAGCAGCAGCAGTGCCTGATGCAGGGGTAGGAGCAATGGTCAAGAGGTAAGCCATTCAGGGGAACAAACATCTCCCAGCATTGGGAGTCACAGGGTTATTCACATTTTGGGAAGGATTCATGGAAGGGTCTAAACCTGCAATGAGAAGCCCATGTTCATCCAAAAGAAATCATGGAGAAGCAGCAAAGAGCAGCCTGACGGTGCCTGTGACCTGAAAGGGACCCAAAGCAAAGGTACATACAGATAGAATAGTCAGGGCTGGAAAGGACCTTGAGATCATCTGGTTCCCTCCAGTGCCATCATCCCCAACCATTAATCTGCTATGTCTGTCTTGGTTTATCCTGTATTCAAAGCATCATGTTGTGTATGTGAGATCAATTCTAGCCTTTGAGGCCATTTCTTACAAGCACACGTTCGTTTAGAACAACTCACTCAGATAGGCAGGGTGGGCTTAAGGGCATGGTGAAAATAGCTCCTCTGGGTTAGTGGAAAGGTTCCCACCAGCTTCAGCAGCTTTCAGATCAAGCCTTCGATGAGATAAACCTTAGGCCCCTACCAGACTTCCCTGGCATGGGATCTGGGAGGTTTGCCGTTGGCTTTGAGACTTTGAATCAGGGCCAAGTGATTGCAGCTCTTGGTTTAGGGGAAAAGGAAACAAAGGAACTACGAGCTTAAAGGATTAAAAGGAAGAGCTAAAAATAACGTATCAGCCATGCCAGACCCCCAAATTTACTGCTTTCCTTGCAAAGAGGATGGGTTTTCCTGTTGTTTTACTGAGGGGAATCAGACTTCTGCATGACTTGGAAGAGCAGGACACCAACAGAAAGCTTTGTGATATCACTCTCTGAGACCAGAGTTGTTCCTGTCCCTTTTCCTGCAACTCATCATCTGGCTAAACATGGAGAAGAACAAATGATTCAGCCTTTTCCTGGTGAGCATCTTTGCCACTTCAATGAAGAATTACCCATCAAATTAAAGAGTCCAAAGATTAAACAATGAAAATATATGGGGCATGTTTTCTACTTGTGCAGCCTATGATGGTAACCTAAAAACAAATATGTCTTCCTGCATTGCTGTCCATCTCCTCCCGCTGTTGCCTTCAGCTCTACATTGTCCTTTCTGTATCATCCAGACATGATATTCAGGAAACAGGGGTGGAAAAGAGGGTGTGAGAGCAGTAAACTGGGAGACACCAAGCTGGGTGGAAGGGATGTGGGGTGGGAGGATAACAATGGGAGAGTTGCATGGATGCTGCTGCTCTTGAGATGGGGAAAGGCAGTCCTACAGGTACCATAGGGTGGAGGTACATTGTCACTTATAAACTGGGATCTAGACATGGTTTCAGCTGCAGGGGCTCCAACACTGCAGCAATCCCAGCTCCTGGGTGAACATCAGCCCAGGGGTCATGGGATGTTAGCAGAGCACCTACAGAGCTTTTGAGTTTCACTTGCTGTTGACATCCAAATCCAATGCTGTGTGAGGCCTGGCTCATAGCGAGGATTACCAAAATCCTACCTGAGCCTTTGGACCAAGAATTCCAGTTTTCAATCTAGTTGATCCTGCCTTGGGGCTTGGATAACCTTTTGGGGTCCTTTGGATCCTACCTCTCATACAGTCCCTTTCCAGGTCACCCCACCACAGATTAAGAACAGAAGCAGGTGCCACAAGGACCCCATTCATCCAGTTATGGCTCAATGAGGGATTTTTTCTGGCAACGAAAGAAGAGCAGAGAACCACGTTCAAACCTTTCCTGAGCAGATAGTTCACTCCTGAGAGGGAACCCAGCTCTTGGACCTACAAAACTACACACACACAGATATGTTACATATTTATTCGAGGCAGAAATTGGCCAGGAAATGGCTATAAAACACACATTTTGAATAAAAGGAGGGAGATTTATGGCTCTTTTGCGAATCTGAGTCATATCTTTCTGCATCCCCCAGGCAGGAATACTCTAATCACTAACATACTCCAAACATGTACGCACAGTGGGCCGAGAATTGCTTCCTTCTGGCCACAGCTCCAGCTAAAGACGTGATAGGGATTGAGCTACTTTATCTGACAGTTGGTAAATGAATTGCCAATTCATTCTGAGCTTGGAGGGGGACTTTTTCCCCTTTCAAAAAAAGGGTCCTTTTATATATGTCTTTGATCAGTCAGGGCCTTGACAAATTATTTTCCAAGGAATTTCTTGAGCCCTAATGCCATGAGGAGGGAGAAAAAAGGAAAAAAAAAACCAACTGGATTTGCTCTCAAAGAAAAGCTTTTATGTCTCAAAAATTACAGCAATGTAAGGGGTTTTCCTCCATTTCCCTTCATCTCCTTCGCTTCAAGAAATGGAGGCAGGTAGCCAGTTTTCCATCCCACCTAAAGGCAGGATGCGGATGGGAAGGAAGCACACCAGGTCTCCCAGCCCAATTCCTCCCCAGCATGGAGGAGCACCATGAACTCTAGCACAGACTGAACGGAAAGGTCATGGTCATCAATGACACTGATAAAGAGGCCCCAAAGCACTAGTATGAGCAGTGGGAGCAGAGAGCAGCTCAGGGTTGTGTCACCAAGAAGCTGTTTTCTTGCCACATTAAGCACTTTGGAAAGGTTGGGATACAAAAGAGCATCTCCCTCTGGCACTGCTGGCATCACTCCTAAGTGTGAGGATAAAGCAGTGTTTGCTTGTCTTTTCCCAAGCAAAGGGAAAGGGGGTGAGAGGTTTCCTGGGTTTGCCACTTTACTCTTTTTATCCTATCATTTGATCCCTTTTCTCCAGGCAAGCATCATGTCCCTGATTGAATCCCGAGTGGTCCAGGCAATGAGCTGCACAAGCCAAGTCTGCGCTTTCTATTACCATTAATGCACAAGTAACTCATCCCCTCGTTATCCCACCCATCTGTCCTGCAGGAGGGCAGGCGCCCAACAGCACAGGATTCAACTAATGCTTTTCCACTACACTGAACTTCATCAGGATGGCTCCAACTCAAAATAAAACCAAACCCACAAGACCTTTTATCCAGCCTAGCCCTGCATGGGAACATATGTAACCTGTCTACAGGAATCCTCCTACTGGAATCCCTATAGCAGCCCCACTGCAGACAAGACTGATGGATAAAGCCTTTTGGTTAGGAGCTAGCTGGGCCTAAGAGTACGTTGTAGCTTAATCTTCTAAAGAAATTAGCCTAACCAAATCACTGCGGCTGCCTCCTGGGGATTTTTCACCTGCATGAGTGAAATGCAAGCACCTAAAGCATTAACGATTTCAGGTTGAATATTGTAGAGGGTCCTCAGTATGAAGACATTGGGCTTGAAGAGTTTTTCAAGCTCATTCACTTTTTAAATAGTACCTGTTAAACTTCTCCTGGCTCACAAAGCCTCCAGATTTGGCTTCAGATTAAGCCTTAGAGGTTATATATAGCTGCCATCTCAGCTAGCCTCACCTCTCATACACAGGGATGCCTCTCTTGCTGTTGGAAGTCGATCCTCCTGGAAAGAGCAGCAGCCGTCTGCCAACCAGGAATAGGAGACATGGATGGACCCAGCTAACAAACCAGGATGTTCCTGCCCCATCCATCAATGAGTGATCGAGTTGTTAAAGTTGTCCTAAAAGCTGCCACGATCAGATGAGAAAAAGAGATCTCACACACAGCTTTCCTGTACTTTATTAACAGCTGTGTAAATACGAGTAGAATCCAAGCAAACCAACGTTAAAAGTAATCCCATATAAGGATCAGCAATACCCTGGGATATGGAGATAATCCTGCTCAGACCAAGAGCTCACTTCCTTACAGGCCAGAGTCTTCAAATATTGGCATGGACTGAACCACAGTGTCTGAAAGACAGACATTAAGAAAATACTTCAGGCTTTCTTTGGATTGATGGGGTCTTAATGCTATAGCACAGCTAGGAATGAGGTGGCCCTTTTGGTTCCTAGTGCTGACATTGCCATGTTTTGTTATTCTTTTAAATACTGATTAGAGCTGAGCAACATTTTGGCATGTTGGGGTGGCTTGAGGTGAGAACTGCCTTTTTTCTACAAATAGATTACATCAAGTTGTCCTTACAAAAGGATTCAACAACCACTATGAGACTTACCTGCCATCCCAACAGCAATGTTTTATGTCAAAGCATAACAGCTCTGATGTTTCCTATTCTAGGAGACACTTTACATAGAAATACACTTTATTGTTTCAGGTGATTTGTTTAAAAAGAGAGGGAAAAGTACAGTTAGAATAACAGACTTGTTTGGGTTGGAAAGGAGTTTAAGATCATCCAGTTCCAACCCCATGCCATAGGCAGGGATGCCTAACAATAGACCATGTCTCCAAAGGCTCTGTCCAACCTGGCCTTGAACACTGTCAGGGATGAAGCATTTACCACTTCTTTGGGCAACCTGTGCCAGCATCTCACCACCCTCACAGTAAAGAACTTCTTCCTTAGGTCTAACTTGAACTTCCCCCGTTTCGGTTTAAACCCATCACCTCTTGTCCTATGACTACAGTCCTTGATTATTTCTTAGTAAGCTAAGCAAATGATGTCCTTTAAGCCTAAGCAGCATTTTGGTGCTGGCTCAGTGCACCCAGAAAGAGTAGTTATCCACTCTGGTCCAACAGTGGTTATAATTTCCTTTGCAAAGTGGTTTTGGAGGCTTGGAAGGTCACCCAGCAGCCTCATCTGTGGCCCATGGCCCTGGCTATGCAGTGCTGCCTCCTTCCCTCACTGCACAGCCTCAGTGTAGGACACTTGGACATGAACCAAAACAGAACCTCATTACTTGCTCCCCATGTAGGCAAGTGCTGCAGTCACTGCCAAGCTGGTCTCGTCATCACCACCTTGGCTGGCATTGACCCAATAGCAATACTGGTGCCTGTCACTCAATGAGGCTGTTAAAGTGCCTATACAAGCACACGCACCCATAACTCACTGACCAGCTCCAGACTGCTTACAGCATCCTGGACCATCCATGCTCCACTGACCCTCTGCCTTCAATTAAAAGCTCACGGAGTCTGGAATTCCCTCTCCTTCCCTACCTAGGAGCACTGAACGTCAAGCTGAGGCAGGATAGCCAACACTACTTGAACAGCAGCAAATACATCATCCTAGCTTAGCTTTTCAACCAGGCTTCAGCTAGACTTGCTTTCCCCAGATACATACTCCACAAAAAACCATCCTGTGTTTTAGTGGCCTGCAGTGTTTCCAATTAAAAGCACTGATGAAGAGGGTGCATGCAAATGTCCTCAGGTTTACAGTGATCTTGAGAGAGAAAATATTGGGGGGCACCCCCCAGCCTAAGTTTCTGATGAAGATCAGGACCTGCAACTGCCTTTGATAGTCACCTATGGTGTCCTCCAAGTCCATATTGGTGAGGTATGGACTGGATAAGTAGACAACAAGGTGGGTGGAAAATTGGCTGGACTATCAGATGCAAAGAGTGATCACCCACAGCAAAACATCCAGATGTTTGTTGGATATAAGCAGCATCTCTCAAGGGTCGCTACTGGCATCAATGCTTCCTAATACCTTATTATATTAAAGACAAGGATGATGGGACAGAGCACACGCTCACCAAGTTCACAGATGATACCAAACTGAGGGAGCAGCCAGTACGCTGCAAGGAAGAGCTGCTACTCAGACTCCAACAAGCTGGAGAAGTGGGATAGCAGGAACTTTGCCAAGCTCAAAGGCAAAGCCCTGCCTCTGGCATGGATAACCCCATCCAACAGGACAGGCTGGGGCTAGAAAGCAGCTTTGGAGCAAAGGACCTGGGCGTTCTGGTGAGCAGCAAGTTGAGCAGGAGCCAACCATGCAGCCTTGCAGCAAAGAGCAGCTGCACCCTAAACCGGATGAGCAGAACCAAAGCCAGCAGATCCAGGGGTGTGATCATAAAGGATGTATTGGATGTCCAGACAGCAAGAGCAGGAAAGGGGGAAATAATGCTCCATCATGACCACCTCAATACCTTCTGATGAGAATGTTTCCCTAAAATCCCAGGAGCAAACCCTATAATTCTGGTTCATTACAGCCCAGGGCTAAGCAAAAGCTGAAGTGAAGTACCGATGACTTTGGGATCCCTAGAGCTAGCAATAAGGACACCCCAACAGCACAAAACCCTGCAGTGGTACAGACACAGAGGAGATCTCCACGTGCCAGACCACAGAAAGTAGAGGAAGAGCAGGAGTAGATTATTATCATCACAATGATAAAAATTATACTACACTTGTTTGGCTTTATGCAACAGAAACATCTCAACACCAGCACTTACAGATGTACTACTGGAGCCTGCAGTCCCTTGTTATTAAAGGGCTCACTATGCCCTACAGCAGGTTTCTGCCCACTATAATTTAGGGCTGTGCTTTCTGTTCATAATCCAAGCAACATTTTTGACCTTGGAGCATATTACAACTCATTTGTGAGGTCTTGAGTAGAGAGCAAACCCCTCCTGCCTTGTAGCACATTATACTCCCCTGAGAGCACTGCACAAGTTACATAGAAACCCATTCATTCATAGGACCATTTTCCATCTCCTCATCACATCCCCAGTTTTTACATACTTGTGGTTAAATGTGCTCCCAACAGCAGCATCAACACAAAACTTACGGTATCACTGAGAACCACCAATACAAAGCCTCCAGAGCAAAGCCCAAGCACCCTCTTCTCTCTGCCTTTAATCCCTGTGGTGGGAGGGGGCTCATCCAGGTGGAAATGATGCTGGTGAGAAGCCTTGGAGAGTGTCTCCAGCTGCTGCTGCCTAACTCAGGGCAGCTGCAAACCCCACAAGTCTTTCCATAGCAATGAAAGACCAGGAATGGCAGTGAAAAAACAATGGCAATGAAATTCCCAATGGCCATTGCCCAGGCATTGCCAGGAGAGGGGCTGCCAGGGTGCTCAAACAAGCATCATCGCCCCACCATCAGCCCTTCTGACTGACGGTAGGAGCTGGTGCATCGAAATGCCTTTATTTACCTCGTGGAAGAACCACGGCAGACACTTGCTGACTTTTGACTGTACTTTACAGTAGCTGAATCATAGAATCACAGAATGGTTTAGGTTGGAAAGGACCTTAAGATCATCCAGTCCCAACCCCCTGCCATGGGCAGGGATGCCTCACACTAGACCATGTCACCCAACCTGGCCTTGAACACCGCCAGCGATGGAGCATTCACCACTTCTTTGAGTATACTCCCATGTGCAGGGTAAAGCCTTGAAAACCCACAGCAAAGCACAGTCAGACCCATCCGCTGAGGCTGCAGGATTTGTTTCATCCAGCCAAAGGAAGCAGAAGACATTGGAGCTGCCGGGTGTGATGTGTTCCAAGTGAAACACGTCAGTATTTCACTCGGAAACGGCTGCAGGTTGACAAATTTCCCTTGAAATTTCAAAAGAGCAAAAATGTCCTAAACATAAACAAAATAGTTCTACTTTTTGAGGGTGGGAATTTATTCGAGGCACTTTCTGAACATTTTCCATTCACTTCAAGCATTGACAATTTTATTACTCAAAAAAACACAGCAAAAGTATTCACTTTTCCAGAGAGAACTCAAAAAACAAGGTGGGTTTTTTTTGTCTGGTGACGAGTTCTAGACCCACCTCCAGACAAGTCATTGCTTTTCTCTGTCTGACTTTCCTCTCCAGTAAACTTTCCAACTTTATTATATAGCCTAAAACCCAATGAAGAACAAAAAACAGGGTGAGGGGGGTAATGCGGGGACTCAGAATCCCTTGAGAGTCTCGTATAATCGCAGGACTCCAGGAACTGGAAACTTTAAGAGAGGGGTAAAAAAAGAAGTTAAAGAAAAACCCCCAAAACACTTTTCCAAATCACATGAGACCCATCATAAAATTGCCAGAGTTGGCAGCACCATAAAATCTATGATATTGTGGCCTGGATTTATGAGCAAGAATCCTGAGGCTTTGGGACAGTTTATTCCCTCAGCCCTCAGGGCACAAAGGCAGTTTTAGGGATGGAGCATAGCCTGGAGCAGCACTGAGCAGGCGATGGGTGACTTTGCCCCTCTTGAGCATCCTTGTCTCTAGGATAAACATCGCCGCTGCAGGTCTGATCTCAGTGGGGAAAAGCCACCTTCCCAAAAGACCCAGCATCTTTACTGTTGAAACTTGAAATGTGGAGGTGAGCTGATAGGGACAAAGAGCTCTCTGTGAGCCTGCTCGGGGCATCTGCAGCCTCCTCAGGTACGAGCCGTGGTAATGCAGGGAGTATTTTAGCCCAGGAAGGCAGCTGAGAAAACAATGGTGTGACCACAGCCTGGGAATTGGCGTTCACTCTTCAAGAGATGTTTTTAGCAGAGCTTGGGTTCCTTTCTCTCCTTCTCCTCCTGAAGGAACTGCGCAGCCTGCACTTACTTATTGCAGTTCATCCATAACGCCCTGTTTTTCTTCTGCTTGGGGATGTTTCATGGCTACTTGCCACCCCAGCAGCAAGCTTGCTCTAAGGCTCCTCACCAAAAGGGTGAGGTTCAAGGTACAGAGGTCCTCTGCCCATGAGGAGGAGGATGGGTCACTGTTGCCTTCACCTGCCACACCAACCCTCCTCCTCCACTGGCCTTGCAGCATTCCCTTTGGAGCCCAGCTTCCTCCTCACCCAGGGACTTGGTTCGCCTCCCAACAAGTAGAGCTCTCCTGGACGCTTCCACCATCCCTCTCCCCAGGCCCACAACAGAGCACCCCAGGTCCAGCCCGTTCTCAGCGCCCTCAGAGGTGTTTATGGGAAGCCACCCGGCAATGCCGAGGATTGTTTTATGGCTCCTGGGACTTGGAGGCAAGAAGTGGCCATGCTCCATTCCTTTTACCATGCTTGGATGGTCTTCCTCAAGTTTTGAGACCTCTTATGGATGAATTTAGCTCTGAATAGGGTGGATTTTGCAACCTCTTTTGTCCAGTTCTTTCAATGACAGTAACTCCTGCCTATTTATTCCCTACTTTTTTGTTTCTTTTAATTATCATCATCATCATTATCATACTCTCTAAGGCATAAGTCAGTAAGAATAGAAATAAAGGAAATCAGTTCAGCCTATTTGTAACAGAAAATCACAATGAAAGGGAGAGAACACCCTCCTCGATAGCTCCCAGTACTGTTTTGGACCAGCTAGGAAGAAGTACAAGCTGTTTCTCAAAGTTCAACATAGGCCAAGTATGTTCACATCTAGGCTGGGAGTTACCAATGGCCTTTGAACAAGTCACTTTTTCTTTCACATCCTATCTGATTCCTCACAGTCCTACTCATTCAATTGGAAGAGCGGGGTGTGCTCATACGATACAACTGGGCTCCATCAAGACTAAAGACCAGGAATGCCATATTGAAGCAGTAGCCAGTAACAAACTATTCAAGAGGAAGAGAAGGCTATATAGCATCTTCCCCCCCACCTTTGCCTTCATCTCAGATTTTGCTAGTGTGACAGGTCCATCCTCCTGCCACTGATGGCCTCCTTGTTCCTTATGCCATCATGGCTCCACATGCCATGGGGTTCTACCTGGCTTTTCAGCAGCCAAAACCCAGCCATCAGAGCCCATCAGGGCATCACAAGCTCCACCAAAGAGCCTCAGCATTTCCCTGAAGAGAGAAAAGGGTAATGTGAGGAAACCAGTCAAGTTGAGAACTTGAGGCCTTCCAAAGCTTGAGCAGTGATTTGACATGTGAGTTTAGTTTCCTTAATACCATTTAAGATGCATTACACACATTTCTGGTAAGACCTCTTTACTTCCAGAGTAACCACTGGCCATTTAATTACATGTAAATGACCATATAGTGATAAGATGATTACATGATCAGCAGTGGGATAACAGGGCCTGGGAAGTACAACGCAATTGACAACTCAATACAGTGTCATTTTTATTCCTTAACTCCAAATGCAATTCACTCATTCATTCATCTTGGCCAACTGCATATTCTGGAGAGACAGCATGTGATTTACTGAGCAATGCAAGGCTTGAGTAATTCCCTGGGGGCGGCTCCATGAAGACAAACAGCTCGGGGTATAACTTGAGGTCCCAGCCATGCCCGCAGAAGGGTTGCATGATGTCTATGTCTCTTCTGCTGGCAAACGTAGCCAATAACCAGAGCGAGCTCCTAGGGTAGCACAGCATCATATTTGACTCGGTCTAACCCAACATTTATTAAACCCAGTTGCTGCAAGCGGAAGACAGTAAAATCAGAGACAGCTGAGTGATGAAAGCTGTGTTGTAGCCAGCACTGGGATATTCCCAGCAGACACCACCTCCCAGGTCCTGCCTGCCATGGGACAGCAAGGTGGGAGCATCACCTTTGGCAGTGATGCAAAGCCACGCATTGCAGTGCTGCTGCCACACCAGATGGGCTGCTGCTGGTAGGACAGGCTGGGGACACCTCACCTCATTCCCACCTTCCACTTCTTAGGGCAGCCATGGCTCACCAAGGAGACCTTTTGGCTGGATGCAATCTCTTTATTTCTCCGGAGATGATTCTCCCATCTTGTTTCCAATCCTTGTAGCATCCAGCATCCTCCCCTCCTTTGCTGAGGCTGTGACACAGCCTTACACTTCCTCAGCGCCAGACATCCCCCACCAACCCCTGTATGGGAATGGGAGGTAGCTCGGCCTCCACAAGGGCTTCCTGATGCCACCCCAGCACCCACCTGGATTCCTATGGTTCCTTCTAAGTCTTCCTTGAAGGGAAAGTGACCCCAAGGAGAGCATATCCCTTGGGGATGAGTTGGGTGGGAAGGACCTGGGGTACCCAGGCGGTTCTGTAGTGGACAAACACCCAGCCCTAGACACCACAGGCTCAAGTTCAGCCCATCATTGCTTGACAGCTGCGATGCTGCACCTCCTGCAGTACATCGTAAATAGATAAGAAATCAAACGTATGGGTATCAAGCAAAAGAACCAAAAAAACCCACCTCAAAGCATGAATTAAAACTAGGTGGGCAGGTCCCTTGCTATTGAGTGTGTTTGGTATTTATTAGACACAAATTGGCACACAAGAGTACGAAAGCACAGCTAGGTAGGGACCCTTGCTTTCTCCTTAGCTACATAGCTTTGGATACCTGTCTACAATCCCTCCCCTGCATGTAGCGGCATGCCCACACGTCCCCACCCCCGTTCTCAATCGCTGACACATGGATATACCTCTTTTGTTCATTAGAATTATTTTTAATTAAAAATATATGTAAATCATATAGAGTGTGCACAGCTTGGAGAGGAAAAAAGAAAAAAGAGAAGAAAAGAAAGCAAACTTCCATTTCCATCAGAACTGTGACCCCTTTGGATCAGCTGCTTTGTGGCAGACTGAGGTCTTCGAGCTCCCATGTATAAATAAATAGCACCAGGAATTTTTACACCTGAAACACTCTGCAGTAGACATGTTTACTTACACACATTTGCTGTTGCTTCTCTTCTTGCCTCCCCCACTCCCAGCATTTCGTGACTGTTTTCTGCTCCTTTTTAAACACATTTACTGAATAATTCATTTAACATACCCAGACCAGTATCGCGTTTTCTTTCGGAGAGGAAGGAAAAGAACACACCATAAAATGAAAGTCCGGGATTGCAAACAAGCATCATCAGCATTTTCATGAGCAAACTTCTTCCCTTCGCTGCCTGCATCCTCTCCCTCCCCTTTCCCATCATTGCAGCTGGCTCACAGCCTTGCTTTCCACATGCTGGTAAAATCCAGCAGGAGACAAGCCGTGGATGTTTCTCCATCAGAGACGGCTGATGGACCGGGAAAGACCAGGAGATGGGAAGGAAGGAAAGAAGAGTGAGAGCATCACGCACAAGTGGGAAAGGAGATGAGTTTACGGGGCTGGTTCCTGCAGAGATGTATTTGAAGCATTCATAAGGAAACACAGCAACCCGCAGGGAGGGATTCCACTTGTGGTACAACGCCTGGGCGAGGTAGGTACCTGCTTTGCTTATTTGTGGGTTTATAATACCTTTTCCTGTCGAAAAGTAACAACGATAATACTGATTTTAAAAAACAGAAAAAGAATAAAGAAACACCACTCCAAAATCCACCCTTGGTTAAAAAGGGATGGTGTCTTTTTTTCCTTTTTTTTTTTTTTTTGAGAAAATTGAAAGAAAAAAAATATATATATTATTATTTATTATATAACATTGTCAACATCAACACCACAAAATAAAAGTAACATCCTAGTTGTTTTCGTTCAAGCATTCTGATCGTGTTGAGAAAGGCAGCAGGAGTCTGGTGTCCCTTGGAGAACAAAAAGAGCAGGAGGGCAGGGAAGGGGACAGGGGCACAGGGCTGACGGTGGCAGCAACACACACTGGGTGGGGATGGTGGCAGGGGGGGACGTGTGCCAGCCTGTTGGGTTTTCCTTTGAAACGAAAGAAAAAGGGATGGAGGAGGGGGGTAAGTCACACCGAAATGGCTGTTTCATCTGTGGCTTCAATCAGTGTCCGTCCCTCTCGAGTGCTATCGGTGAACATTCATTTAGAGGAGTCTTGCAAAATACTCTCCTTTTTATTATCAACAGGGGGGGTTGGGTTGGTTTTTTCTTTCCTTTTCCCATTTTCCTTTGCTTGTTTGCTTTTTTTCCATGGTTCATGCGCTTGCACTTTCCTGACCCCCTTGTTAGCTGTTCTCGCTCCACTCTGGCACCATTCCCACACCGTGGACCGAGTGGTATTGGTGGGGAGAAAGGGTTCGAGGCACGCCATGGGAATACAGGAACTCTGCGGGCTGTAAGCTGCTGGGGGGGGACTGGATGCCAGTTTGAGGTCCGCACTGCCGCACGATGGGTTGGTGAGAAACAGAGGTTTGGTGCTGAAACATGCTATGGGTATCTCCTATTTGGGGGGAGGTATGGTTGCCCACGCTGCTGAGCCGGGGCATCAGCGGCCCCGAGGTGAAGTGGGCAGAGAAATGTTGATAGGGTAACCTGTCCATCGGCTGCATGGCAGACACTGTGCAACTGCTGTAGGATGGCACGCTCGGCCACGTGTTACAGCTGATGTCCTCCAAGCTGGGCACGGGGTCCGTGGGGGGAGCGGAGCTGGCATACATACATGCTTGGCGCTGGGCTGATTCAGTCCTGTATGAAGTGTTCAGTCCCTGCTGCTGGGGGTAACTGGACCTGTAGAAAGGATCCTCGTCTGCTGGAGAAGTTTCCATGTAGGGCTTCTTGTAGGGATGCTCGGTGGTGGAACATTCCTCATCTGTTGGGAGATAAAAAGCTCCTGGTAGCGAACGACAATACTGTGCCCTCAGCTGAACCTCCCTCTCCACAGTCCTCGTTTTACCAAGGACACAGCCTGCACATTGCTGATCCAAACATGTCTTTCAGTTACGGCAGTGTAAATACAGATCCCTTCTTTGGAATCCACCTGAATCCATCCTGCTGAAATCAAGTCTTGCACTGCTGGAGTGGGGAAGGGATTAACTAAGAGCTCTGGGAGGAAAATCAGGGCAATAAGATACTGGAGGGATCCTGAGGCTTAGCTTGCTTGATGATAACCTATACACACCCCTGAGCTCTTCATCTCCCTTCTGCTGCAGCACTTTGACCAGAGGTACAACATCTGCCTGTGGATACAGTGCACCTAACTGAAGTCCCCACTCCCAACTGAGATGCTCAGCGCTGATGCTGCTAACTAAAAGCCTTTGCAATGATTATTTGCACAATAAACGAGACAGGAATGGAGATCACAATAAAAATTCCCCCCGGGAGAGCACCAGCGGTGGCACAGTTGAGACAATCAGATCTGGAGTTTTACAGCCCCAGTCTTAAGCTGTGCCAAGGAGAGCTGGGCACACAAATCCCATGCAGGGAGCCCAGTGTAACAGCAAAGAAAAGTAAATTTCACAGCTAGAAACAACAAGGCACAGCTTGCCGAGCCCTTTGTTTCCTGCAGCATCCAGGGCCAAAAGAGGGAAGGAGATAAACAATTTAGGTGAAATCTCTAGGGTGAAGCAAAACGAATAAATGAATATGCCCTTATTTATTCATTCGCAGGGTCATCAAACGAAATCCAGCTTTGCTGGAATGGATGGCAAAGTTCCCAAGGACAAGCACTTCACCAAGAGATTTTAAGGACAGTGAGGCAGAGGGGAGCTTCTTCCGACCCAGATTAACTTTGCTGCTGCTTCAAGGACAAGATTTCTGGCGCAGGCAGAAACACATCCATCCCACTTCACTTGGAGCCCTCTTGGCTGCACCCTTTCAATGGGGGTGGGAAACTGAAAGACAACCGCATGAAACGACCCTTTCTGTATTTTCTCAACCAACACGTTTTGAGCTGCAATTTTTTTCCACCCTGAAAATACAAAGGGAAGAAAAAAACCCCAAACCAGCTCCACAAAACAGGCTGGAAGCATGTTTCTCCTAAGAAACACTCGCAAAACCACAGGTACACGGGTGCTGGGCTGCTCCAAGGCGAGCGCCCATGTCTCACCTTCGGGAGATGCAGATGGGCAGTGTGGACACCTCTTGTTTCTTGTCAACATACTTATTGCTAATACAGCCATGTGCTTTCTCCTGGAAGCTGAACCCACTCTGCTTGTAAAATAATCCATTATTCCCTCTCAGGTATCAGCCAAGCCCAGCTGGAGCAACTTCTGCTGTAGTCTTCTTGGCCCAGCCACCCCAGAACACATCAGGTACCGAGGTACGTGCCATAGGGACCTTCTCCTTGGTGTCCTTTGACTTTGTAATAGACCATAAATTGAGCTGGTCAGTCTCATTTCATGCTTTCTTTCTGACAACAGCAAAACCTGGTTTCTTAGTCCCAGCAACACAGAGCCCTGATAATCGAGTTATCTCCCTCCTCTGCCTTCGCTTAAATTGGGACAGAAAGTAGGATGGGATAAGTGAGCAATGCAGTAATACCTTTAAAACAGCCGGAACAGCAAGCAGATAGATGCAGAATTGTATCACCCTCCTTCATCAGGGTCATTTTATATAGGAGAGATGGAGAGGATGTTACCCCCTGAAAGAACAAAGCTGGAAGCACAGGTCTAAGCTCCCTCCCGAACACGGGTCTATCCATCACAGGAGGTACATTTGGAAGAATAGCCTGAGCCCATGCTTTTACAGACAGCCTCAAAGTTTTGGATCCCTGTCCCACCACTGAGTAATAAGAACACTAGGGTGGAAAAACAATGTCTTGTAAAATGAAGCATTGTTCTGCTAATAAAGTTTTCAGCATTAAACCGCATTACTCCGCTGGCATCAGACATCATTGGCTTGGGGTTTGACTGTTTATTTTATTTCTTTTTTTTTAATACACAACACAAAGCGGTCAAACTCTGGTTTTCGGTTGTGTAAAACTGCGCCCGACTTACAACCTCAGGTTGCTGATTTTTCCATTGAGGCCAGACATCCCGCTGCCGGCCCCAGCCCAGCCAGGCAGAGCCACAACATTATGGATCCGCTTCCAGGATTCGTTGCAGGTGAAGGGAGAAAAACAAAAACAACCCAAATTGCAGTGGGCACCCTGTAGGTGCTCTCCCTTCTGCCATAAGTTGTTGTGATGGCTTTGCTGGCCTCTCTAGAGCCAACCCCACTGATGTTGCATCAGGAAAGGGTATCATCAATTCCAGGCTGTAAGATGTGTAAGGACACCGTACCCATCTCCAAAGTGACAGTCGCTAATGAAGGATTACAGTCTATCCTAACAGCTTCTGCCTGCCCTCTTGCCCCTCTTTCTGGTGGATTTCCCATCTACATAACTTCAGAGTGCTGGATAAGGAGGAGAACAGTCCACCTCCATCATGACATGGGATGATACAGACCGGAGATGCTCAGCTGGTGCCAGCAGATGCATTTACACAGGTCCAAGCTCTCTGAAAACACAAAGTCTGATCTGGCATTGTCCCACCACTCCTTGCAGAGGAGACCAGAGTCAGCACATAGCAGGCAAAGTGCCTCCCTGCGGTATATGGAACAGATCTGGGAGCGGAAAGGGGACATACTCAAGGAAGAGGGTGGCAAAAGGAGGACAAGTCAAACAGAGCTCTCTCACAATGCTGAAAGCTGCTGTTTAAATTCATCCCCGCCTGCTCTGGAGCCTGAACAGTCTGTGTCAAGGCCATAATCCTCTCCCTGAAGATCATCTCACCTCCTCATCATCAGTGTGAGCAGGACATAGGAGATGACTGGTCTGCTCTGGGTTTGATTCCTGATGTTGATTCCCTGATAGCACTTCATTACCCTTTTCCTGTTGCCACCGAGCCCTCAGAGTTGCTGGGCACTTCTGGGGGATGCTGAACATCCTGAGGGATGCTGACCATCCTGGGGGATGATGACCATCCTGAAGGATGCTGACCATCCTGGGGGATGCTGATCATCCTGGGGGATGCTGATCATCCTGAGGGATGCTGACCATCCTGAGGGTGATAACCATCCTGGGGGATACTGACCACCCTGGGGGATGATGACCATCCTGGGGGATACTGACCACCCTGGGGGATGATGACCATCCTGAGGGTGATGACGACCATCCTGAGGGTGATGACCATCCTGGGGGATGCTGATCATCCTGGGGGATGCTGACCATCCTCTCCTTTTGTTGCTATTCTTGGAAGCCAAGGGTGGTGATCAGCTCTTGTGACCAGTCCCTCGATACTACGCAAGCCTCAAAAAGCAAAAGGTTCTGCCAAGCAGGAGGAGCTGCCAGCACTTGGGAGAAGCTGCTCCGAAGTGGATCCAAGGAAAATGGAGCCTGCAGAACGGGGTGGAAACTGGCGCTCTCACAAGGAATTTGGTGATCTATCTAATGAAGGAGCTTGAGCGAGAGGATAAGCAGTTCCAAGATTTCCGGTATTTACTACTTCCAGCTGGGTTGTAAATACCACACAAATGGCTTTTTAAATGGAATTTTCCCAATTCCATCCAAAAAGAAATGCAAACATGTAAAATCTTGGGACTAGGGGGTGCACTGGGCCCACCTCTTCCCCTCATGTAAATCAAGAGAGCTCCCTTTCCAATTCATGACAATAAGCTCCCTGGGACAGACGACAATAAAGAATGGGACCAAACTGGTTTGGTTTTTAAAGTTTACCCACACTTCCAGGGCATGACAGTAGGTTCATCCCAACTTTGTAAGGGAGACACAATGGGTGATTATCACTAGCACTGTTGGTTTATCTAGTCTGGTTTCTAGTATGAATCTAACACGAGCCTGAATAGCCAATACCAGCATGCAAGACTGACGATGGCTGTCAAAGAAGACATGGAAAAGACAGATTCAACCCAAATTAACATCCCTAGAGGGCAAATGAGACTTACGTCATAGGACATGAAACCTAAGACACCCTGGTTATTTCAGCAATCACACAGTTTGTGATATGTCTGCATTGCATTGCAGGCGAACACAACAGAATGGGTTGTGGGATAGAGACAATCCAACACCAAAAGCTGGAACCTCTTCCAGAGAGGCAGTAAGCTGCCAGCACTGCCTGCAGAGGCACAGGAGGCACCTCCTGATGGGAGAATGGGATGAAGCCATTGAAACGAAGCCATTGAAACTGGAGTGCCACAAGCAACGCGACTGCACAGCAAGAGCTGAGTGCACACCAGTCCCCAGGTATTTCCCCACCATGCATGCAGGCTCTTCTTCACCCTTGGTGTCCCAGCAGCCACCTTGCTCTGGGTTCCACTTCATCTACCCAAGCAGGAAACACCTCCAGCTATAGCGTAGCTCAAGCCTTGGCCAACTCATTGCATCTCCTAACATCAGCAGGACAAGAAGCATGTGCTCTGAAAACAGATCCCATACCTGACTTTTGTCCTACAGATTCTTTGAGTGAAGCAAAAACTGGGTGGGATGAGGAAGAAATCAGTTCAGTCAACAAAGAGGTCTTCCCACCCTGACAGTGCCTGTTCTTGAGGAGAAGGGGGAAAGGCATTGCTGTATCTCCACCAACCTCATCAGAGCAGGAAGGAGATGAAAGATACATTCTTCCCTACAGTCATGTCCAAGCTAGGTGGCTGAAGGATACGGTCCTCACTGGTTGGAGCCAGTGGGTTCTGCCACGTCCCTCTTCTCCCTCAAGAAGAGTGCCAACATGACAACTTTTATAACCTCCCCAGGGAGAGGCTGATCCAGTCGCCTCCTGTTCAGCATCACAAGCATCCCAGAAGTCTGCCAAGTGGTTGAGATTGTGTAAGGCTGGGAGGGAGCAGAGGTTTAAAGGGATGGCTTTTTAGTTCACAGGAAATCTGAGGGAGCGGATAACACAAGGGAAAACAAGCCCCAATGCCTTAATTGGGACGTGGGGCTAAAATGAAAGACAGAAAAGCAAGCTGCCTGCTGGTAAGTCCTTTTGGGCTTCTCCAAGCACAACAATGAGAGAGGGAGAGGTGGAGAACAACCAGGAAATAAAAAGCAAACCTCTAACTGGTCTTTGTTGCAGCCTAAAAATCCACATCAAGAACTGAGACCCCTCCTTGGTAGGATCCAGGGCTGGAGTTAATCCATCCTCTCAAGACCAGCAACCTTGCGAAATGTCATGAGAAATCTCAGTGTGGAGCTGGAATACAATGCAGGATGATTCTTGCCTTGAGGACCTCCATTCCCCAGGATCCATCATGTTCGGAAGATGCCTGGAGCAGCTACCACATTGCACCATGCTGGGATTATTCCCAATGCTGAAACCCCACACTCGCACCTGGGCAGCAGGAATTGCCAGATTCAGAGCTCTGGGATGTGTCCTTCCTTCCTTCCTAACCCAGAAGAGCATCACCTCCCTGAAACATAGGAGCCTTCAGAGATAACGTCCCCACACAGCCCTGCTGATCTCCCCTAATGTAATTCCATATCAGATCTCCAGAGCGAATCCATCTTCACTTGACAGCTAAGAACAACACTGTCAACCACAGAGCTAAAGCTTTGTCTTAGGTCACCAAGGAAGTAGAAGTTGAAAAAGGTGCCTTCAAGTTGCTTGAATACAGACCTATTCTTAACTGAGCCGAAACCAAGACTTGACCTGCTGATTGAAAAGGATACAGAGAAACATCATGAGATGTCAAAGCTGGAAGGATCCCTATCTGAGGCACTATCTTGGAAATGGCATTTGCTACAGCAGACACAGACACCAGCTGGTCCCAAATCCAGCTGAATTGCCCTCTGCCCCTGCAAGCACTTCTCCACCCCTACAGCCTTGCAAAAAGGAAATAAGCCATTTGAGATAAATCCTAAACTGACTGAAGAGGAGTCAGTGTTTGGGACTTGATGATCCAATACAATTAATAAGGCTTCCGGTCCAGAAAACAGACAGAGGTGCATTAGGAGTGTACCTATTTTTGCTTTCACGTTTTCTTAGGTGGTAGCACTTGGTGAAAGTTATGCAGAAAAGTAGGAAAGCACGAGAACTGTGAAGGAAAACTTGATATTACACTTAGGAAGGAGAGGCTGGAAAAGGAAAAAAAAAAAAGAGGAATATTATAGGCAAGGTTGTTTTCCCCAAGTTCAATGAAGACCCTTGCTCGATGCTAGAAGAAAGTACCAACGCTCAGTGTGAGTTTGAGAGGATACGTCGGATCACGTTCTGATTTATCTGCACGGAATTTCTCATCTCTAGTGACTTCTCTTTTTTCCTCCTTTTTTAATTAATTTCACTTTGCAAAGAGCTGCTTGGCAGCTTATGTTGGCTCTCTGTTTCCCATTAACTTTGTGTTTCTTTTCTTTAAGCCCGAGTGGCTGTTTTCGATTTGCTGGATGCATGGGAAGGGGGGAAAAAGGCACAGGGAGGAAAGCAGACTCAGGCTCCTGAGACATCCAGCTTCACGGAAGAAGTCGGTGCTATCGGACAGGACACTGCTTCTCTTTGATTAAAGCATTTGGCGGCTTTGATAAAAGGCCCTTAACTGCTTGTGCCACTCAAGCCATCGGAGAGATAATGAGGGGCCATCGGCCGTACAGACAAGGAATCCCTTTGCCAGTTCTCCTGCACTTTCACAAGGGCCACGCAGGCCAAAAGGAGCCAGGGAGCTTCTTACAGGGCAGATAGTCGTCTCTTTTGTGACAATAAGAGGAAGTGAGATAATTGGGGGATTGAGGGAAACCACCCATGGAGACACCACTTAGCGGGAATCCCAAAACTGGAAGGAAACCTCTGCTGATTCCTTATCACGTTACAATGCGGAGGGGAATGATGAATTGCTCTGCAGTGCAGGGACATGCAGCAGTCAGAGATTGTCCAAAGGGTTTGTTGCCATTTGGGCCAGCTTGTTTTGGTTAGAGGGGAAGAGGAGCGGGGAAAACTCAGATCCCAGGGCAAAGGAGCACCAAGGATGGATCACAGGCTGAGGGACACCAAGGGCGAATGGGATCTGCCTTTTCATCACCAACAATGGGGCACTGCAGCAAGCCAGTTGTGTCAGAGCACCTCAGCAAGGGCTACATACCCCATCTCTGACCTTTGGGGACACTGGGAAGCCACTGCAAATCTTTTTCCCCACCAAACAAAATGGTGATGTCTAGCATCACCATTTCCAACCGCAGCTTTGCTATACTCCATAGGAGCACACGGATCGCCGGGTCAGCTGGAGGGGTCCGAAAATGAGGCCTCCATTCATCACTGTTTAGCTCAGTCTCAGGAAAATATGAAGATTTCTCAACTGTTTTGCATTTATATTTGTACACAACACACACGTCACAACATCCAGGGGATTCACCAAGGATGGGAGAGGGATTTCCACTGCCCTCCTGCCTCATCTGCCAGCATTTCCCAGCATCCGCTACCTTAGCCTGTGTGTCTGCACTGCACATCCCAGTGCCCCAGGGGTTATGTTACTAAAAATAATGACATGCGGCTGACTGACAGGACCATGCAGGGAAGCAGGAAGGGATCTGCTGTGGGGACAGGCTACCAGGCTGGAGAAATTCTTGGTGCATTCAAATGCCACAGCGCATGTTGACTCCGGCTAGCTTTTCCTGTGCCATGTAGACTAAATCCTGAGAAAGGGGAACTAGGATAGGCTGCAGCCATCTCCTGCCCACCCCATGGGGTTGCATTCAACCTCGGAAACTCCCTATATTCTTCTGAATGGTTGGGGTAGAGCTGATCTAAGGCTTTTGCTATCTCAGTTCTGCAAGTGTGTTTGCATCTGAGCATTCCCATTACCTTAGGAAAGACCACAAACTGCTCGCTCCTACAGGAGAACAATTATCCCATGGATAGCATGGGGCTCTGCACGCCAGGACGAGCTGAGCAGTCAGTGTAAAGCCCTCACACTTTAATCCTTCAAGCTCTGTCAAAGCAGGTCAGTCGCACCAGAGGGGAACGAACATGGATATCATGATTGTCAATCCCATGCACCGTTCATTAGACCGAGCATTTAAGTGGAATTGCTTTCTACAGACAACTGTCTCCCAACTGTGAGACTCTCAGTTGAAAACTGTGCAAAAGCCAAGCTGTCGAGGTATCTCCGCTTGGAGATTAACCCTGTCTGAGGGGCTATGGAGGCAGATAAGTCATCTTTATCTCCGGCACCAGCTATCTTACTGAATGTGGATTCAACGTGGGGGAAAGGCACTGCCACCCCTCCAAACAGTTTACTCCCAGCCCAGCAGCACAGATGGGGCTTTAGGCTGTGGTGAGAGGAGTTCCCCAGCCCAGCCTGGGGGACCTGCGTAGCCCTCATCCCTTGCTTATCCTCATGTGTCACCACAAAGCAGGCTGGGGCTGTCCAGCCTGCGGGCAAGAGGAAACATGAGAAAACAACGCTGAGAGACACGTCAGGAAGAAGAAAGCACCAACTGGGGAGCAGCCAAGGTCTGACCTTTTCTCTTGGTGCAGTGGTAGATCTGGCTGTGCTCCTGGGAGATCGGGTAGGGGTTGGCAGGCGGGAGCAGGTCCTGGGAGGTGCTCGACACCCCATTCTCGCACTGGTACTGGGAACCGAGATTGGAGGAGGCAGAAAGGACCCTGGTCTCACCACTGAAGGGGCTGTGATTCGAGGACACTTTTTGTCTCACTGTGCTCCTGGGAACAACCGGGTACTCTTTACTAAAAGCAAAGAAACAAACAAAATATCAGAAAGTCAATTAGTAAACAGATCATAATAAATGGATTAATAAATAAAGGCAGCACATTAGCATCATGATGTTTGCTTAGACTTTCAGGCAGAGACATCCCTCCCAGGAGACTGCAGCCCAGTCACACTTCATCCATGGAACACTCTTCTATTTCACTTTCCTTTTAGTATCTTTCCCTTTAGATCTGTGGCTCTTCCACCACATTTGCTCTTTTACATCCCTAAATACAACAGATACACGCAGTTAGAGCAAAATACACAAGATTTATATTTACGTATTCTAGTAGCATTTATAAAATACATACTATTTGCATTGTATATGTGGATGTGTACGCGTGCACATAAAAACCTCATTCCTGCCAAGCTGTCTTGGAGATGGATTAAATATTGAAGCTTACTTCTTCCCCCTCATGGTATTTGTCCCCATTTATTTCCCCAGGATCTGCCAGTCTGCTTGTCCTGGATGGGGGAACCCTGGACCAGAGAACAAGCTCCACTTCAGAACACTTAAGAAAGAGAAAGAAATAAATCACCAAGTCCTGCTGCACACCAGAGCCACACACCTCAGCGGAGCCAGGCTAAGAGGGGGAGCACTAATGGAAAGTCTGGTTCATTCCCTTGCTCCGAAATCTGGTTTGAAGCAGGGATGCTTTGCCAACACTGGCTGGAAATCCCCTCTCTTGCAAGACCCTACAGTGTGTTTTGGAGACATTTCTCCAAGCACATCAGAAACGTGGCCAGACAAGATTATTCCTGCTCTGCAGGAGAGAGAAGTGAAGCTTGAAAAGGTCTCAGAGCCTTCAACCAAGGTGCAAGCCTCCCCCTGAGCTGCCTCCAAGATTGCTGGAAGCTCCCTGAACCCAAGCACTTGCTGAAACGCCTAAAGACCAGGTAGTACAACAGCACCTCACAAAGTACCACCAGGTACACCACCTAGAGAAGCCATGACCTAGAGCCAAGATTCCAATGCAAGCTTTCTTCAAGGCTGTAACAATCGAACCAAGCTGGCTTTGAAGTACCCTACTCATCTTCCCAAAATCATTCTGCTGGGGCAAGGACAGATCCTTAAATCCCACCAACAGGCTCACCTTCTATGTGAAGGAGGAGCCCTGAATCTCCAATTAAACCCTTTAGAGAGGACCTATCACTGTAGGAACTCAGAGCTTATTTACAGAGTTTAACAATAGCATTTACATAAACCTACTCAACAGGAGGGAGCTTCCATCCAAACCACTGCTGTGGTGGCTGCCAGAAACATCAGCAACGGGGCTGTAATGGAGGGGAAACTCGCCCAGGAGCTCAAACCCAAATAAATCTCTCCCTCCTTGTGCCACAAAAGCTTTCCAAACCCCGGGCACTGGTGGCTTGCCAAAGAGAACCCATTCCAAAGGTGGGGTTTCTCCCCCTGGAAGCACAGCAGCTCCTCCCCACAGGAGCATGGCTTTCCACCCACTTGGACGGGCTGAAGAGGCATCTTTTTCTCCTGAAGTCCAGACTGTGCATGAGAACAAGAGAGAGATGGACTGGGAGGAAGCAGATTTATCCCTCAGATACACAAGACAGCGATGGATGCCGGGGTATGTGGTGGGCTTCGAAGGACCTCTTTGCCTGGGGACACCCCACACCAGCATTTCCACCCTAGGAGCCCTTGCTGCTGGAGGGCATCTTTGGTGGCTTTTCAGGAAGGTCAATAGCTGTGGCCTTCAAACCTTCTAGGTTCTAGGGGATTTTCCAGCCCTACCATGTCATGCTCTTGAGCTGCCTGCTCTTTCACACAGCAATACACAAGGAAATAATACCAGCACGACATCCCAAAGCTGCATCCCTACAATGTTTCCCTTCCAAGGGGACAATCCACAAGGAGATGATACATGGACCTTGCCCTCATCTCTCCTCCCATGCTGCTGCATGGATTAACTGGTTCCTTCTTCCTCATCTCCAACACCACCAACACCAATTGCCCCAAGAAACAACAGAGCCTCACTATTACTTTCAGTGGGTACCTCTGAGCTACGATGGAAGAGAAGGAGGAGCATACCATGACATGATGCCACACCATGTTCTCAGGGGCTTTCCTGGAGGATGTAGAAATGATTGTTTTCAGTTTCTCCCTGCTTCAGTGGGGGAAGAATTGGATGTCTCTTTGGGACATGGGGTTAGATCTGCATGGGGGTTTCTTACAGTAAATTCTCACAGTAGATCACAGGGACGCCGCAGGTATCAGACCCTCGCTGTGTGAAGCACCACATGAACAATAAGAAGCCATCCTCATCCTAGATAATTCTCACCTAAATCAACGCCTCCTCTGAGCTGAGATGGGTGAAAAAATAACAACCTGATTGTTTTCTCTTGATAATAAATGTTTTCTTTCCATAAAGGAGCTGTATGCCTGAAACAGCAATATTTTCACCCTGAGTGCCAGCATAGGTGTCAGGATCCCACACTCCCATTGTGCACTGGGGACCGAATTCCTTTCAGACTGCTATTCCCAGGGGACACAAAAGCCTCCATAAGCATTAGAGAACTGTGGCAGGAGCCACAGTGGGAGCAGGGAGTCACGTTGGAGAGAGAACAGGTTGGAGACACCAAGTTTCCAAACAGCAGTTCCCAGGAGGTATCGCAATGACTTCTCTCCAGACTGAAATATTTCCATTTCAGTCAAAACATGTTGGGTGCTATTTTTGCCAAAAAATCTACTATTTGAGGAGGGAGAGGAAGGAAAGTATTTTCTAACCAAATAGCTCAAATATTCTCTTTCTTTCAGCTTGCTATTTTTCTGTACACAAAGGCAGTTATCTCTGTATTCCTACCTGTTCATTCCTTATAGGAGATCTCATAAAAAGAGGTATCTTTGGTACCTTGTAAAGCAACATCATAGAATCATAGAACAGTTTGGGTTGGAAAGGACCTTAAGATCATCCAGTTCCAACCCCCCTGCCATGGGCAGGGACACCTCACACTAAACCATGGTACCCAAGGCCCTGTCCAACCTGGCCTTGAACACTGCCAGGGATGGAGCATTCACAACCCCCTGGGCAACCCATTCCAGTGCCTCACCACCCTCACAGTAAAGAACTTCCTCCTTATATCCAATCTAAACTTCCCCTGTTTAAGTTTTAACCCTTTACCCCTTGTCCTGTCACTACAGTCCCTAATGAAGAGTCCCTCCCCAGCATCCTTATAGGCCCCCTTATGTCACCCTGAAATATTTATACTGTTTCCTGAGCCCACTCTATATGGACTGAACAAACCATTTGAGTCAGTCCTTCTGTCTTTTAAAATATTTTGGGGTGGGGTTTTTTTGCAGCACCTAATAGTCACTATTCCCAACATAGCTGGTTGTGATCCTCAGCCACAGTTTAATGGAATGAAAGGTTTTGTGTTGTGTCCAGAAATGTTGCTATCCCAAAAAACTGTAGGTAAGTAGGAAGGAGGGAAAGAAAAAAAGGCTAAAGCTGGATTTACACAGGCAATATAGGAAATTGTCCACACAGCAAGGAAGAGACTGGGCCAGAATGTCAGTTTTACATGGGGGTGTTAATGGGCTTTCCTTTTTTTGCATTAAGAATTGTAAAATTAGAAGAAATTGGTTGGGGGAAAGAATTTACAAGGAAGGAAACTGTCGTTGGTCTATTTAAAGTCTGTTGGAAGCTAATGATGAATATTCAGACTGTAGTTGGTGTATTGCAATAGCAGAAGGGGCCGGGAAGGAAGTGGGGAGCTGCATTGCACAAGGTGCTGTATAGTCTCTGCACCATCAGGCTTCCAGCTGAAGGGCCACCAGGAGAGAACATTACTTGGGTTTTCATTAAACCTTGGGGGAAGAAAACAGGGATGAGTTCCAAGTCTATAGCAAAGGCCCTCAGTGTGAAACCCAGACTGAGTTCTTAACTTCCACCTGGCCACGTGTTTCCCAGACCTGTAGGATCAGACATTGGTTCTGCAAAACCACTTCCTACAAACAGACCCATTCCTCTTTAGAGTTCATCAAATAACCCTGACCCTGCAGATCAGGTCTTACAAATGAATCTTTCCTGCACTTACAACCAAATCAGACCTCTGCCAAGTGGAATTAGTGACCTCTGTCTCATTTTCTCTCATTACATCTTCCCCCTGGCCAAATAACGTTGTCACCATGATGCACTCAAGAGCTCCGTAGGATCACTTATGCCACAAATTCATATTTAGCAGAGAAATCAAAGGAGCAAATTCAAGGTTTTGTAATCTCAGAGCTGGAAACCTTCTTGGCCTCTGCAAACTGATAAAAACTGTGAAAAAGTATAAATATAGACCTTCACAGAGTGACATCCAGCCAACTTTCTTGCTTATCACTGTGCTGTAAGACAGTGATCATCGTCAATGTCTTATCATGTCGGGCTTGAAGTTTCCTAATGTACCAGCCAATGCACATTAAATGCAGCTGCCAGACAAAAAACTTGTTCAAAATCTCTTTGAAGATCCATGGTTTATAATCAGAAGCTTCTGCACTGAAGCATCCAACCCCTACTGACCCTAAGCAAATTATTGTAGAAGATGTTTCTGGTATTTCTGCAACAAAGCCTTATATGCCAAGGCTTTCCAGAGCTGCTGCAGCTCATGGTAACAAGACTCCAAAAGACCTATTGAATGTCAGGTCCCAAGGAGCACACTGATACCTGTTTGAGGTCAAGATGAGCCATGATATGGAAGAGGAATAACCCATGGTTAGCTGCTGCACCCTTTGAAGCCCCCAAGCTGGGCATTGTCTAGATCTTGTTCACAATGGCAATTCCTAATCTAAAATCTGATCAATCAGTGGCCAACTGCAGCAATTCCCTCCACTCTTTCCAAATTGCCAGAAACCTCCTTAAAATTAACTGCTCCTTGGTCGCTCACTACGAAAGGACAAATGTTTGCTGTCCTAGCAGTCCTGTCTCCTTTCGCACACCCAGCACCTGTGGATTCAGGGGTGCAGAATCAGCCTCCAGTTCCAGATGTGCAAATATAACTCAAAGGCATTTGAGTTTATATTTCCCAGGCCACCAACTGTTGTCCTTCCTGCTGAGACTTGAGAGTAGGAGAGAAATGGAAGCCAGCCATAACAGATATAGAACGAGGAAGAGAAAATGTAACTGTAATAAGTATACCATCACCCAGGAAAAAGAAACAAACCAGAAAACAATTGTCAATTGTCAAGTGCATTCGTTTCAGCTTATTTCTAGCATACTGAAATAAAATCAAACTATTCTCATGAGGCACTTGAGAGAGTTTGCACTGGAGAGTTTGAAATGGATAAAATCTACAGCAGGAAAGGAATTGGTAGGAGGGAAACCAGATGATCTTAAGGTCCTTTCCAACCCTAACTATTCTATGATTCTAAACTACTGAGCACTCCCTTCAGCCTTACCCTCAGATCAAAAATGAGCTCTCTTTGCATGGGGACTGCACACAGAAAATAATACCCTAGGCTGGACGTCAAGTCAAAGTGCTCATTGAGGAATAAGGTAAGATGTTCACTGGAGCATTCTCCACCAACATATCAAATGTCCTGGCCTTTTTTGCCAGAATGTGAAGGGATCCAATAACCCTGGTTTGGGTGCATGCATGGTACGTTAACAACCAGTGCTTCATCTGAGCAATGCAGCCCGAAGAGATCACTGTAACAAACCCAAGAACCAGCAGTGAAAAGAATGAGCTAGAGATATAGAGCTATCATTACCAGGCAGATAAAAAGCTGGATTCCTGCAGACAAATGCCACTGTTCATGTTGGACTAAGACGAACACAAGAGGAGCCGGAGAATGGATGCTGGCCAACAGAGACAGCATCATCATCCCTCCCTTCATGCTGTGCCAAGCTTCTGCAGATGAGATCCTGCTCAAAGAAGAGGCAATGAAGGAAACTGCAGCCACCCTGTGTTGCTTGAGATGATTTTCTCCCTTTAAAAGAGCTGTGGATACCCTCCAGTGAAGCCTGTAAAGCCTTATTTTGGATTTCGTCTGAATTCCATCAAACTCTATAGAATACGATTCAAGCCTACAGTTTCCACTGGGGCTTTAACCAGGAAAATTTCCTTGGGGACATTTCTGGAGGAAAGCATCATCTCTCCAACAGATGTTATAACTCCAATTCTCACACTGAAAATGTTTCAGACAGCATGTGGCTCTTGGGAGATTTCAGTGCAGAACATGGGAAATGATCATGAATGTAAAGATGCAATGAGAAGACTCAAGAAGAGAAAGGTCATCTACAGTGGACTGAGACCTACTTGCAACGAACAGACCCATCAGTCAAACACGACGTTAGCAGGGTACATAACATCGAATGAACTACACTGCCACTCTTCTTTGTCCAGTGAACAGTTAGGAGTCTGTGTCTCACTCTGAAAGGTTTCAAGATATCCCTCAAGGGAGCCAAGACCCACCCTTTCGCGCAATCATCTTCCCTCTCAAAAGCTTTCCCAATGAGAAGCTTCAAAGACTAAACGGCATTAATTTGAACAAACAGTAACAGTGGCCTGAGACTTTCAGCAGCTCTTCAGCACCCGTAATAACTGCTGAAGACAATGGGAGTTGCAGATGATGAACAAAACTTGGTTAAATGGTCTAACAGTATTACTCTTCTACAGTGCTTTAGCCCCAGACCCACAAACACTTCTTCCCCGCTGTGTTTTGGCAGTCACAGATCTAAGATACAACTTGCATGCAAGCCTCCAGGTCACCCAATAGCTGTGGTTTATTAGTACAGTTGCACTGACGTGGGGCATTTTAAGGGCAAAGTCCTACACTAGCATCTGCAGTGCAGATCTCATCGTTTCTCTGCATCAGCTTCACCCTCTGAGGATTTCTGCTGCATGTTTTGCTCTTGCTATCCACACCAAATTCCCTTTGGCACAGCAGAAGTTCTAAGCGGAAGCAAAAGGAATTTTCACAGAGATCCAAAAGGAATACTTTGCCTAAAATTCCCAGTGTCACAACTACTTCATTTTACCTGCTTTATGTTTTCAATTGCAGCAGGAGCACAGGACACAGATGCCACGTAGCTCGCATCCTTCTGCACATTTTCCTCTAGTGTGTTCTCCTTTTTTCTTCTTTTTTTTAACCAAGAAAATCACAAACTTGATCTCATGCTCAGAAATTTGAAAACTTCAAAAACCCTGTTAGAAACTTAAAACTTTGAAAACCCTGTTCGAAACTTAAAACTTTGAAAACCCTGTTCTCCCACAGCACTCATCCTGTCAAAGAACCTGCTAAAGGGGTCCTGTGTGCCTCAGGAAAGAAAGGCAGCAAGAAGAAAATTAACATGTATGAGAACTCAGTGTTCACTGGAATTTGGATCTCCTTTGGAACTCATGGCTATACTTTTTGAGTGAAACCATCTGCTGCTGAAAGGCTTAATATTGCTACTGAATGAAGTCTTCTACCTGGACAGACTTACTAGCTTTTCTTCTGGGAAACGGGGAGAGAAAAGCCAATGCAGAGACTTTGTGAAAGAGAAAACCATGGAGAGAAATGGGCTTGCAAAGACATCCCCATCTATCCAGATAGCCAGAGCACACAGAAGCAAGCAGAGATGGAGGGAGAGTCCTCAACAAAGCACCTGAGACCATGCTCTGAGCTCACTCTTGGCATTGGAAGATGTCTTTCTTCTCTGCTTCACCTTCCTTACTCTTAGTCCCTACTTTTTCCCAGTGGTAGGCATTCAATGGATGAACCACCAGGCCAAGTCTCCACCAGCACCCAAACCTACTTCTACTTTACCCCACTGCAAGACCTGCTCTGAGCTGAGTAGCAAACTGGTTTCCCTCCCATTGTCTGGCATCTAAAGGTTCAAGGAGACCACCAGGTCTGGCCACATGGTAATTCAGGATGCGCTTCATCTCATGTAATTTTAGCTATTTAAAAGGCAGGCATCTACTCTAAGTAAGTCATTCAGACTCTGCAGGTGAGAAAGCAGAGGGAGGGCTCTTCACCCACCCTCCCATTCATGGGGTGAGGTCTCAAAAGAAAGCAGCTTTGCTCTCTGAAAGCTCCCATCACTCTCTGCTTAACACAGAAGGAGCACAGACACCAGCCTAGCCTGGGGGCACCACTTCTAGGCAGTATCTTCAACCACCACACACCTACTCCCATCCAATCCAAACCCCACACAACACGTTAGGACCTAAAGGTTTAGTGCTGGGAGCACATCTTCACCAGGGCTCATGCCTCCAAAGCTGCTCCAAGGTGTGCAAGCGTAGGGATACGCTTTGGCCATAGCTGGGGCCAATCCTGCCCAGAAATGGGATGCCACAAGCCAGCTCATACACCCGGCTGGGTCAGCATTTTGTCTGCTGGGGTTTGCTTCTCCCAGGGCTGGTTTCAGCTGGGGGATGCCCCTCTGCAATAGCCCTATGCAGGGAATTAAGAAACATTTGAGGCTTAAATAAAGAAAATATGGAGGTTTAAATAAAGAAAATATAGAGTTTCAAATAAAGAAAACACAGAGCATACAAAATTCATTCCCTCCATGGCTATGCCCCTTAATGAGATGATCAGTGACCTAATTTATATCAGGTCACCAGTTTTCAGTACAAAAGGCTGTTGTAAGAAGTGCTTTTTCCAGCAATTTTTTTTCCTATAGGGAAGAAATAGCACTATAAATACAGCCCACCCTATTCTCCAAGGGCATAAACAGGCATCGCTGCTCTAAAGCCAAGACAGAGTTACTTGTACCTGCCAGGTAGGGAGGAGGTACATCACTGGGAAACAACGTATATATATAGGCACACACACATACATTTATATATTAAGATATATTTTAATATATATTTTATTGTATTTTCTATATTTAATTATATTTTAATATATATTTGTATGTTAAACCCATATAAACCACAAAGGTAGGTCATACTTCTCTAGCATACTCAACCCTGAATGGCTCTTTATCTTATATACACATTTTATGTATATATGATTTATGTATGTTTTCCTATTTTTTATATATAATTTTGCATATATTCAGATACATATAAAAAGACACAAAAATGGGCATATATTTCCAACCTTGAATAGGTCTTTATTTCACTATAATAATCTTATCCTGCTCTCCCTTAAAAAAAAAGACATCTTTGTAAACCTGCACAGCCATGTCTATGCTATCGGTACAGAGGATAAGTTATTAAGGAAGTGAGCATCAGAAATCATCCTGCAAAGTCGACGCTGTGGATTTTAACCCTTCCAACCCTGCCAGGTCTGAGCGGGTGTGTTGATAGATTCCAAGTGTTTCTGTTCACTGTATCATCAACTATGACCGCAGACTCGCATAAAAATGCCAAGCAATTTTTAGCACAAGCTCAGCATGGCTAGATGCCATGCTCTTCATATGGCATGAAGCCCTTCTAATAGTCCTTACTGTTTTACCTCCTCCCCCTGGCTCCAAAAAACCCCCACCATGAATGTAAACCTTCAAATCTTTCCATTGACCATAATGAAAGGGTAGTTTAGCAGCAAAAATGTGGGGGGGACATCGTTACTTAAGTTCCAGTAGAGGTTGGGAGGCTGGCACAGGAGGGAAGGGAGGGAAAAAAAGCTATTTCAAGTGGTAGTACACCCATAAATAAAGAAATATTGACATATTATGCCAGGATCTGTGCTGTCGTTGGAAAGGGCAGGCAGGGAACACAAGGCATATTCAGAAGACCACAGAGATTATTTAGATGGAGAAGAGTAACTGCCGTGTATATACATTTTATATACATATATATAGATGCAAAAAAATATGATATATATATTTTATATATATTGGATTTTCTGAGTCTGAGCCTGAAAATATTTGTACACCTGAGCACATTTGCCCATTTGAGTAGGGTAACAGGTCTACGTGCTCATGGGATTTCAGGCATTATTTGTTGCCCGCCAGCATGATATGCATGGCTATGGAGAGCCCATCTATGGCAACCAGAAAAGACTCCTGCATCCACACCAGCATCTGCACTGCAGCCCTCAGCGACCACCTACAGCCAGCTCCTAAGTGGGTGGTGGAGAAAACCCTCCCAACAGAAGGTCACGGCACAGGTCTCTACAGCCCTCCATTAAGAGCCAGCTCTGCTGGTCCTGGAGAATAAGGGATCTGAGTCACTCCTGCCCTCCTGGATGGAAAATGTTATATTGAGCATCTCCATCTGTCTTAGGTATAATCATGGGTATGGCGCTGTTCCTGCAAAACATTTGCACCAGGAAGCAGCTTGACACATGGATGAAGTTCCAAGTGAAGTGAAAGGCATGAAGTTAAGTATTGGCAGGCCCCGACATTTAGAAAAGGACTTTAAACAGGATCTTTAAACAGGATTTAGGCTTGATTTTCAGCTTAAGTACTTACATCCAAAACTGACATTCAGAAAGGTCTCTTCGGCCACCTGGCCCTGGAGATCCCAACTTTTCTAATACCTCCCTTCTTCAACCCGAAATCATCACGTCTGTGCTCCTCCTCTGCATTTCCAGAACTGACCACGCAAACACTCCCCTCCTGCCAAAGACCCTCTGAAAGCCAGAAACCAGCACAACACAGGTCTCCGCACTAAGATCTCCAGAGGCATCTGGAGCATCTTTAACAAACCTGCTCGCAGAACAAGGCTATGAGCTTTGTCTTTAAAGCACTGCCACCTGGGGAAAGAAATACCCCACAGCTCCTCTGCAGTAGCCTGGTGACCAGAGCTTCTCAGAGCTAGCCCAAGCCTCTTGTTGTTTTAAACAGGTTTAAGCCCACACACAGCCTCAGAGACATCTGCTTAGCCCAAAGCTAGAGGTTGTTCTGGAAGGGAACAAGTCAGAAAGTACAAGATCCCTATGGCCAAGAGGACAAACCACAGGTGAGATCCTGCCTCTGTAACCCAGCAGTTGAAGCATTCACCTCGGAATGAGAAGTCCTGCGTTTTGGCCTGATAGTATTTCAAGAGCTTGATTTGAAACACATGTACAAATGCCAGAGAAGGGACTGCCCCTAAATCCTGGCTTAGCTCAAGCCAAAGGCGACATGCAAAGCAAAGCTCAAGCAGCTCTCAAGGTCCTAAGCAGGTCCCCATGTCAGAGGCACGAGTTACCTCTGCATCCTGGACATCCTGTGGAGCTCCATGTCGTCGCTGCCGCGGAAGCCTTTCGCAAAGGGGTTGTTCTCAATCTTTAACTGGGTGATCTGAAAGGGAGGAAAGGCAACGGGTTCATCACAAGTCCAAGGCATGGCCTGGGAGAGAGGGGATATTGTTTATTAAACCCAAGCCAATAGGGATGTGGTGGAAAACACAGCTTTCAGGAGCTCAAGTCCTCCTTCGGCTCAGGCACTGACCACTCCAGATGGGCCTTCCTCTACATCGCTCCACTGGAAAAATATCTCCTGTCAACAACCTCTCGCTTCTCTTAGGCTTGTCCCTAACACATAGGACTGCACACACACACACAGATTTCTCTCTGGAGAAAATCTGCTTTCTTAGAGTTACTTTCTTTTTGCCGTTGGGACAGAAAAGGCTGCACTGACTGCAGAACCAGGGATGAAAGTCACATTGCCTGAACAAATCCCACCAACACCAATAAGTATTTTCTCATCAGTGTACACCCATGACCAAAACCTGACCTGTCTAACCCTATATCCTGCTACTCGGGCTGCTGAGGCTCACCCTTTATGCATTTCAGACTATCTAAAGGCATTCAAGGTGCTCCACATCTGACATCCCTCCACAACCAGCCCCATACCTGTAAGCAATGCATGGACCAACTTCCAGATTTACCTGGAGGACAGCTCCATCTCTGATCATCGTGTCTTGAAAGAATATTCGTCTCCCCATTCATGCTAGAAGGAATTAACAGGGACTAACTTGCTCACTTGGCTGGCTGCCTTCATCATCTAAAGCTTGCTGGATTAATAGCTCTCAGACTCCTAACTTTGATTCTCTTATAATATTTAAGTATGTTAGAGAGCATACGCTTATCCAAAGCAACTGAGGTGCAGTCCTCTTCTTCACACACCCCTCCTGAGGGCTTAGGTGAGTAGGTTTTCTCAAGCCAGGGTTTGTCATTTAAGCCAATAGTAACTGTGGACCAGAAACACCCTCAAACACCCTGGTGATATCATACAAACTCTCTCTGGATGTCAAATGTGATGGAAACGCTTTGGGGTCTTCGCAGAGCAGGACTGAATCTGGATCAGATGTGATCTAGATGCAATGCCCTAATATTGAGGCAGAAGAGGCAACATTTCCCCTTCTTCTCTTTCTCCATCACTGCCTGGCAGTCCAAGCCCTTAGCCAAGAGCTGGGAAAACCACTTGCATTTGCCCAGGAGAGAGAACCCTGTGTTTGCCATTGGAGGAACTTCATGTGCTCACCGCATTTTATGGAAACGCTGTCTTTCCTTCCTATTGAAAGTTGGCCAACAGGAAGGAAGGAGCTCAAGATTAATGGTGGGAGAACAGAGAGAGGTTCATGTTCACCAAGTCAAGCATACGCAACTGGACCCTCCTCTTTGCCAAAATTCAAAGAGAAAAACCTGGCTCAGCTAGTGTCAATAGCAAACCCTGCCAGGTGTCTGCACAACCAGATTATTTTGCTGTTTTCTTGTCTTATAGCATGTTTTTTTCCCAAAGGCTATTTGTTCACTTGCCATTCTTGCCTAATTCAGCCTCAAAACTCACACAAAGACCCCTGTCACCCCTACACTTGCCACCATGGGCATTCCTATTAAATCAGGACCTAATTTAGCACCTAAACAGGGCATTGCACTACTTTTTTTTTTGGTCATACATTTCAGATTTCAAAGAGAAGGGTAAACAACTGATCTATTTGATCCAATTTGCCATTCGAGCCATTACCTAGCAGTAAAATGGGGGCACATTTAGTAATTAAAAGGCCTTCATAATTAGACAGCCAGCTGAGTATTTTGCAAAGAAACTACCTACTGGTTTCCACTATAGAGGTGGTGGCACTTGTGGAATGAATAATAGGCATTATTCAAGTTTTTTACTGTTTCTAGGCAATTTGCATTCTGAAGCACACTAAATGTACGAGTTGTCCTCCCTCGCCGAACCCAATGGCAATATTTGCTTGCATAAGTGCAGTCCTTCACTGAGCAAGGATTTACAACATTGGCACCAGCACACAGATGTACAAAGGGCCAGATTCATCTCAACCTAACCGAAGGCATTTTAACCAAGGCGCCTGCACTGGGAACCTCGTCTCTCAGTGTTCCTGCTGGAATAAGCGGTAGGAGATGGGGACTGCCAGAGGGCACTGGGGCTCTGAGGTGGGCAGCATTGCCTTCACAGGTCCCCAACTTTCTCCATTCACTGGAGGAGGAGTCATCAACATGCTAGCCCCTGATTTAAGGGCCTCAGACGAATGCTGTGTCTGATGAATCAAGCCTTTATATCATAGAATCATAGAATGGTTTGGGTTGGAAAGAACCTTAAAATCATCTAGTTCCAGCTCCCTGCCATGCGCAAGGAAGCCTCACACTAGACCATATTACCCACAAAATGTCAGACAAAATATCATATGGGCCCTCAATCTTCTCAATACATTGCTTCATGCGTAGAGAAGTCCCTAACCCGCATCGTGAACACACTCAATAAGCAAACATATGTGTCGGTAGCAGAATGCCCCAAGTGAAGCATAGTTAACTGTAGCCTCTATAGAGATCTGCTAGATTGAAGGCATCTAGGAACCGGGAGCTAGAGAAGGTTTTAAATTAGGTCTCAGCATTTTGGTGGACTTCAGACGGATTTCAGGAGAAGCTTTCTGAACAAAGTTTCCCTAGATGATAACTCAAGGCATTAACACTATCACTAAGCAGGAAGAGTCCATGCCAGATTTAACAAAACCCTACACAACAAAACAGAAAACAGAGAAGGAGGTGGTGAATCCCTGCTTTAGAAAACAGCCTGGGGAAGATATTTTGTTTGGCCAGTTTTTGTCTGACTTACAAACTATTTCAGAGGTGGAAAAGCAAACGAGTGGGTGGAAATAACCTCCTTCTGGATCTGCTTTGCCATAGCGAAACTCTGTTTAATTGACTATAACTCATTGAGGGGGGAGAAAAAGCTGTCAGAAAGTCAAATGACAATTACATCATGAAAAATAAACTGAAATACAACGTCCTGCAAAGTCATTAAGACAGAATGCCCAGGGCTAAATTATATAGCACTGATTCAGTAAAACCATAGGGCTACGTCTATGTATTTGTTACTCAAAGAAACTGATGGCAAAGCTCACTGCTGACCACTGATGTGGACCCTTCTGAGAAGAGAGCTTTCCAGAGTGAAGCCTCCTGGACTGATGCTTTTCAGGGCTTGTATGACCCATGGGTTCATCTTCACTTTAACAGGAAGCGACAGTTCCCAATGAAATCTCAGCACCGCTCCTCTGCGCTCCTTTCTTTGGGCTAACTGACCACAAAGCACATCTGCTGAGACATTTCCAATGGCATCTTTAGCTCCAGCATGATAAAATTTGCATCTAGTTACACCAAGGAAAGACTCTTTACAAAACTGAAACATTCTATGCCATGTATATGACCTGAGCTCCGTTTTAGTTACTTAATTTGCTATCTGCCAAATCGGACCTACTTCTTTGGAGCAGTTCAGCTAAGAGAAAAGACACTACCCTGAGCCTCTCAGGCTCTTCTGGAGGCACTTCTGAAACTGTCTTAAAGGCTGGGCATTGTGGAAAAGGGGCTTCATGTTCTGCAAGGGATGGGGAACCTTAGTTTCTGAGCTCTTTTCTTGTGAACATGAGTGGCAAAAAAATCACCATTCCGGTCACCTCATTTAGTGATGAAGAGGTTGAGGTGTTTACCCTCACGCTTAGAGCACATGGACCACCCCATGTTGTGGGGATACGTGTTGTCCCTGCCCTACAGGTGACCATGGTCCTCCTCAGCATGCCAGGGCTTCAGGCTCGAAAGCACAAAGCTTTTTTCTTCTGCACTCTCACATACCCCAGTGTGGAGGAGGAAGCCAAACCCAAAGAAGTGGGAAGGAAAGAAATAGCTGAAGACAAGATGCCTGCTGAGACTACGTATATCTGGATGGGCCAAACAGAGGAGCTGGATGGGGAGCTGGGACTCGGAGCCCAAGGTAAAGGCCAGGAGAAGGGGGGGCTGCTGGCAACAGGAAGAAGATGACGAACCCAGAAGCCAGTGAAGGAAATGGGAGGGACTGAGAGCCAATGGCTGGTTAAAGGTACTGGTGTGAGACAGAGGAGTTCATTGAGGAGACTGTTGGCTGAACTGGGAGACAAGAACAGAGGATGCGAAGAGACAGACCGTGCACAGTGTCGGATTGGGGGTGGGAAGGAGGTGGGTCAGAAGTAGGAGTGAGGCTGGAGGGAGATAGGATTTGTTTGAGGAGCTTGGGCTGAGCACCCAATCCCATGGCTGGCAGGGACAAGACTGAGGACAAAGGTGCAAAGCGAGACAGGACTGGTTCAGACACAGGTTGTGAAGGACGCAAGACCTCTTGAAGGAAGCCTGAAACTGTCTCCCACTGAAGCCTGGAACGGGACTAAGCATTTGAAAGCAGAGATGTGAGGAGCCCTGGAGAAGGTCAGTGAGGAAAGAGCTCACTGCAATCCCGAAGCAACCAAGGGATGCACAGAAGCCACCAGTCCCGGCAATGAAGAGGAGATGCATGGTCTCACCTCCCTTAACTCTTGGGATTCCTGCCTCTCTCAGCACTTGAGGGACCCACCAAGTAAGCAGAGGGGCTCCCCCCTCTTGCCATGGATATGGGAAGACATGGAGCCAATGGGTCCAGGCTGGGCAGGGAGAATTTGGGGAACACAGCCCCTGCAGGGCTCCTCTGGGGGACTGGACAAGGTCCAGTTTCTGCACAGTGGCACTCCATGGAATGCCAGCTGGGCCATTACATTGGTGACCTCTACTGAAGTGAAGGAACTGCAACCAAAGACAAGGAGAACCAAGCTCTCAGGACAAAGCACCCCAAGCCCTGCAAGATACCTTGATAGAGCAGCGAAAGACGACATGCTCAGAGAAGAGACACCAATTTAACAGCACTCTTTTAGCACAGGGGTCTTTCTGGGGGTGGGATGAACCTCTACATCCAGAAAGCCACCCCCAGGACATTTGTCTATGCCCACTGGCATCTGGGAGTGCATCCAATTCGTCTTCAGACAGATCCTTCCCTGGTTTTGCTATGGTGGACGTCGCATTTCTGGGTGCCTATAGCATCCCAGCTGGGATTATGTTTCCTTAAAGAAATTTGGGCTACCAAGAATGTCAAATAACTTTGGGCAGGGGGAGGAATATTGGCATAAACCTGGATATCCTGAGGAGGGAAAACCAATATAAAGCCCGAGTCCAGCTAAGGGGGAAAGTAGGTTGTAAAAATTAATGAGAATAATTGTTGTGAATTCTTGCTTTTGAAAGAACCCTCATGAGGGCAGAACCTTAATTATTTCTGTCTATTAGGGTTCATTTCCTGGTCCTAAGCACTGAGCTAGTACCTAATAAATACAAGCTAGTAACACAATGATTTAAGCTACAGCAAAACAGGACTTAACTGCAGGGGAAAGTTAATATTAGGGACTCAACCTGATTGCAAGCACCCATTGTGTAAATGGCGAGGAAATGAAATGTGCATGTGACCTATTTTAACACCTCAATATTTCGGGGGGGCATGGGGGGGTTGCAGGGTTGCATAGAAGGGGAAGGCGATCGACCGAGCTGCTGACAACCACACTGAAAACTTTACCTAAGCTTTCTTCATCTCCTAAACCTCCTTTTGGGCAGCGAGGCTGGGGAGGGGGTGATCCCAGTGTGCTTAAATGTCTTTTCAGGCTGCATGAAATATCAGGGGAAATAAGCACAAGTCCTACACTGAGATTGCAGCTGTGCTATTGAAATAAATTGAGGGATCTGAACTCGGGTATTTCTCTAAGCTGTGTAAGCATAGGCTGAAACTGTGGGCCAGTCATACAATTAATAATATAATTCACCTATAACGTAGCTCTTGAAACCTAAAACACATGAATCTGTGTACATATATGTGTAAAAAAACATGGGTGTATAAAGCAATGTGCAAAATACGGTGATGGATGCAAGCTATGTGTGATTGTGCAGATAGGAAAGTTTGCATGAAGGGTGCACTACAGGTGATGGATGGGAGAGAGGGATGGCTGTAAATGGGGAAAAAATAGCTAGTGCCTTGACAAAGAGAGGTGGGATGGACAGGATGGACAGGCAGACCCTCCTTGGGGAGCTCCATACAGCCAGACAGAGACCAGTGGGACTGTGACCATCATTTATGGCAACAGGAAACACAGTCTGCATCGCAACATGGGAAAATGTTCCACCAAGCAAAACTTGGGAAAGCTGAACTTGGGGGTCCACTTATGGAAAAGACCCGCTTGCCACCCAAGGATGTCACCCGTTGCACCCAGCCATCATCTGCAACATCAGCTACACACCACCTCAGCCCCGCTATTATTCTCCATCTGCACTGGGGGCAAGAGGCAGATTTTATTCCCTTCCCTAGAGGGAGATGCCATTTGGGGTAGCTCATTCCCTGGTTTCTTTTTATGGCTCTATCTTCCTCAACTGGGCTTTATCTTGGGGCTACAGCCACTCTTTACTCGTTTTCGCCCACGATTCAGTGCAGCAAGAGGAGGAATGCGTGTGTCGGGGAGGGGAGGGGGGATGTAAGTGTGTGTAAAACGTGTAGGGGGGTGTGTAAAATATGTAGTGGTGGGTGCATGTGTCTGGTGGGATGCGAGCTTGTGTGTCTGTAGGGATTCATGCGTTTGTCAGTGCCTATGTTTTGACATAGACGGATACACAGATGTCATTTCTTATCAAACAGATGTTGTTGATTTACAATCAAATAGCCCTGCTCCTCCTAATATGGCACTTTTCCCAAACTACTGTACTTCGATGTTTCTGCTTTGCTTTTATTTGCATGATAATTCCTTTCTCTATAAACCAGTCCTATTTTTCATCAAAGGAAAGCAGTTAAATTCAGGTCTGTTTTCTCAGAGGGAAATGCCTTTAAAACGAGCAGTGTGTCCCGTTTTATTAACTCCCAGTTCTATTAATATTATATTCTTTCTCCGAATCCATCAAGCAGAAGTTAAACTTGATTTTATAGCATCCACAGTGGAGTTATAATTTAAGGCATAATTTGGCGGGGACTCAGTTTGGATTCAGTTTGCTTGTCCTGGTCGTGCCAACAGCTCCTATTTTAAAGGGCAGGGAAGTATTTTCTTTTCTCCTTAGTTACGGGGAGACACTCTTTCTTCCCCAGCTCTCTACCTCTGCTCTCTGCAACTGCTTTACCAGCCGATGGCCCGAGATAACACAGTTACTTTGCATAGGTTTAGGAGCTTCCTACTTACATCTCCAGGAGAGCATCTAGGATTTAGCCAGGGTGTTAAATGACCTTTCTCCATTTGAAAAACAATGATTTCACTCTGTCAAGTGCAAAGGAACCATTCTACCTGCCCGTAAGTACAACTAAAAGCTTGTAGAAATTGCTTTGTATGCCATTGAGGGGGGAATTTGCCTTTTTTTCCCCATAGGAAAATAACTGGCTTTTCCCGGGGCTCTGCCCTGGTGATGGTCTGCTGGCAGCAATGAGGGGTGGCTGGCAAAAGGCATCACTAATACATCTGCAGAGAACTCCCACCCCGAGCCTTCCTCCTCCTCCTTCTTCCTCGAGGGATGGGGAAGCCCAGAAGAAGAGAAGCAGGGTCCCCCGAGGGGGAACCAAGCCAAGAAAACCCTTATTTCAGCTACATTCTGCTTTGTTCTGCTTTGTTTCGCTCGGGCAGGCGGGGATCTGATCTCAGGGTCAGAACCTCCCTTTCCTTGCAGGCCCCCCCCCCGCAGCCCCCGGCTGGGCCAAGGGCCGGAGCGTTATCGGCCCCCGGTTGCTGGGGGAGAGCGCCGGGCTCCCCCCCCATCATCACCAGGCTGGGACCGGCGGCAAGAGGGGGGAGATAAAGACAACTTCCCCGGTTGGTCGGCTCCTCTTGGAGCAACCCATCCTGTTGAGCTAATTCCCCCCCGGGTCGCCCTGGGCCCAGTCTGTGGATGCTTTGTGCGGCCAGGAATAACAGAGGGGGTGGGACGGGGCGGTGATGAGAGGGAAGGGAGAGAAGGGAAAGAGAGAAAGGAGGGGAGGTGGAGGGAGAAGGGAGGAAAGGGAAAAGAAGGTGATGGAAAAGGAGAAGTGGGAAAGGGAAAGGAGAAAAGGGAGGAAAGAGAAAGGAGGAGTGGGAAAGGGAAAGGAAGTGTGGGAAAGGGAAAGAAGGGAAAGGGAAAGGAAAGAGAAAGAACGAAGGAAACGGAAAAAAAGGGGGAGGTGGGAGGAAAAAGGAGACAGGAGAGAAGGAGGGGGACGCCTCGCCGGTGCGAGGCCCGGCCCAGCCCCTCACCTTGTGGTTTTGGTAGGAGGTGACGGCGATGAAGGCGGTCTCCGGGAAGACATGGGTGCAAAACGCGGTGTTCTTGGAACCGAAACCGTTGTTCTCGTCCGCTTTCACGATGTGGAGACGGGGCTGGTATTTGTGCATGGAGTTTAGGATGATCTGGGCAAGGGAAGAAGAAGAGGACATCCAGGGGAATGGAGGGCGCACAGAGTGGAGCTGCCCGCGGAGAGGGAGAGGAGGAAGAGGAGGAGAAGGGCCCGCAGGTCCTGGCACTCTCTTCCCCAACACCTTCGCTCTCCTTAGCCCCCACCTCGCCCCAGACCCCCCCAAGGGCGGATCTCCATCACTCCAGAATCCCCCACCCCAGCCAAGCAGCCCATCGGAGCCGGTGATGCTGTGAAAGGGGTGCTTATTCCCTGCTGCTCCCCTGCTCCAGCCGCGGACTGTGCTGCTGTGTCCCCCCGGGGGAAAGAGGAGCTGGTCCCCAAACACCCGCGGGCATCCTGAACGTGCTGCTGGTGGGGGCAAAGAGACCAGAAGTGGGGGGCTGAGGGATTTAATGTGCCCGGCTGTAAATGGGAGGGGAGGAGGTTGGGGACAGCGCTGAATTCAAGATAAAACGTGGGCCTTACTCGGTACCGGGTTAATCTCGGGGGAAGGTGGCGGGGGGCCGCCCGGTCGCGATAATGACTGCCGGACCCTGGCGACAGCGAGACGCAGCGCGCCCCGCCGCCGCCTCCCCGTCCCGTCCCGTCCCGGGGGTTTAAGCAAATTGCTTTGACATCCAGGAAAGTCGTAGACATCAACGGTGAACGATCTAATGGCTTTTAATTTCATTACAGCGACTCTAATTGAGAGGCTCCTGCTGCAGCTCCTCCTCTGAAGTCCCTCATTGTCTCCCCAGCGCCTTCGCTTTGTTTAGAGGGACTTCTCCCCAGAGCCGCCTGTTCGCAGCGGGGGATGCCCGGCCCCGTCCCCCAGTAATGCCCCCCAAAACCCCACCGAGGGGGTAGGAGAGGTCCGTCCCCCCACGGCTGCGCTGCTGCGAGGTCCCCCACTCTCCCCTCCCTCTTCCAGGGGGAAGAGTGGGAAAAGTGCTGAGCCCTGGAAAAACAGCTCTTGCAAAGCACTTTGTCCCCAGCTCAAGGCAAAAAATGAACTAAAATTGACATTAGAAAAGGAAAACAAGATAAATGCACACCTCCCCAGCTGAGGTGAAAAGGAGCTCGTAAAAGATGCTCAGCATTGGGGTGGGCTGGGGGGGGTGTCTCTCCAACAGCTCCCTCCCTCGCTTCTCAGCGACTACATGGGCAAGGATTTAATAGCCCGAGATTTATCATTAAAAAGCGAAGGAAAAACAAAAAGGAAAGAAAAAAAACCCCAACACTTGGAATAAAAAAATGAAACTAAAGTGTTGAAACGAGACTGGAGGAAAATATGCACTTGGAAAGAGATGGCGGGATCTGGACTTGCATACCCGTTTAAGTAATTATATATATATTTTATAGAGATATATATATTATTCATACATGCGCATATATATTCGCTCCGAGGACCAAGCATCTTTGGGGAGCTCCGAAGGAGGGCTGGTTCTGGCTGCAGAATTCACACAAGCTTTCATGGCCCCACGGGTCCAGCAAAGCCCTTTTTATGTCCAAGAAGCTCTAGCGGGATTTCAATTACTTTCTCATTATTATTATTATGGTCTTTAATTATTGCTGCATTTTCTTTGGATCGAGGGATCCGCATGGTTTCAGGTCCTATTTCCCTCTAATAATCGTGCCTGATCGATTTTACCTGTTGGGCAACCTCACGGAGGCAGGGAGCAGATTTTAAAGCTCCACGGGTCCCCATGAGATTAAAACCAGGTAGTTGAATACTCAGTTAAGCCGGGTGAGTTTCTCCCACTCGCGGATTCCAGCCCTTGGGATTTGTCATCAATTCTCGTGAAGTGCTGCAAAATAGCCCGGTTTTAAGGTTTATGCTTCCATTTCTCGGGGAGGGGGAGGATCCTTCATTGGGGTTTACCCCACTCTCTCAGGCAAGAGAACAACACCCCACCAACCCGCTGGATTTGAAGATGGGTGACATTGCCATGACCTTGGTAGCGCTGGCAGTGGTGGTGGGACCACGCGTTGGTGCGGGACACGCTGTGGGAGAGGACTATGAGCACGCTTTGCGGGGGGGACTGTGCCCCTTTCCCTCTCTTCTCCCTTACTTACATGCCCGAAGGGATCGAGGTGGTTGTTGGTGAGTTTGAGCTTCTGGAAGGAAACCAACTGCCTCATCCAGTGGGCACCGGTGGCCGGGGAGTCGGGGTGCACGTACAATCGCCCAGGCATGGCCGGCTCTGCCTTCCCCGTCACCGACCTGTGAGGAGGAGAGGACACGGGCCCTGAGCTCCTGCCGGGAAAGGGTCCCCTCCCATGGGCTCCTGCTCCCCATCCATCCCCTCCCGTGGGCTCCTGGTCTCCATCCCAATACACACCCTCTCCCGTGGGTGCCTCCCCCACACACCCGGGTGTCCCCACGCCGTTCCTGGGGAGAAAAAAACGTTTACAAACGCTGCTCGGGAATTAATTGAGCTCTCTGGCACCTCTCCCGCCTGAGCTAGCTCTCGCCATTTCTCTTTAACCCCATAATTCCCCCCCACACACACACACACCCTCCCTAATTGCCGGCGCCCAACCCTTAGAGATACAGTCCCTTTCTTATTGCAATTAAACTATCAGCTCCACAATAGCCAATAATCTCATCGTCAAACAGGATTACAGTTATCGTTAACTAATGGATGCCTTTCCCAAGGACCGGGGGAGCATCCCGAGAGGCTCAGGTGAAGCCCCTGCACCCAACATCTCTCTTTTCCAGGGGGGAAAAAATCAGAGCTGAGCATCTTATTCATGGGTATCCCCAGCCCAAAAAGCCCGACAAAGAGATCTCCTCCTTCCCCTTTCCCCACGCATGCCTACCATTTATTATCTGCAAATTTATATCTGTGGTCATCCGCTGGTACAATATCCATCAGCAGAATGTACTTCGTCTTTGGATTAAGTCCAGTGACCTTCACTTTGTAACTGGGAAACATGCGCCTGTTAAAAACGAAATGAAACAAATAAAAACACAGGTTAAAAGCGGAGAAGGGAAAGTTTTCCAAGGTGGTTTCGTGTGGGTGTTTGCAGGGGGGGGGGTCATTTAACAAAAGGGCAAAGCCACATTCTCCCTTCCCGAAAGGCCAGGGGAGGGCTGCAGCCTTCCTTCCCCTTAGGGGGGATGTTTGGATGCTGCTGGGTGCCCCTCCAGCCCCCAGCTGAGACAAAACAGGCGATTAATCAAGGCAAAACCGTAATTGGAGGCTGGAAGGCTCGGTATTGACCTACTCGTGTGCTTGTTGGTCTATTCCTATTTGTATTCTTTGTTTCGACTCTCCCTTGAGTAAAATCTGATCATGAGAACTTTGGAAGCGAGTTACTTCCCTCTATACATAAACGGCTTGAACAGGAGAGGAGATTTGCCAAAGAAATACACATATATATGTAAATATATATATTAAATACATATATTTCAACCACCTCTATACGTATCTACGGTTGGATGTGTAGATGTGAAGAAAGCGCACCCCAACCTACAGGCACTCAGGTGTCCCACCAAATCCGTGCGCGGGGGACATCAGCAAACACACCTGACAAAGACTTGGAAACCACTCGGATACACGCTGAAGAACAGGGGCTTTTCGAAATAGTTTCCATTACTGCAAGGCAGGGACTTAAAACATTCGGTGTTATTTTAGTTTGCGCTTTCCAAATATTTAAAAATAAAGCCGATGAAAATGTATCCCTGGACTTAAAATACGCCTAAACAAAACCCCCACACCTCTAAAAATACCGCGCTCCCCCCCCCCTACCCCAGCCTCGGGTTCTTATCTCTGCCATAGGGCGGCTGGGCTGGGTTTTAATGCTTGGGGGGGGGGGTGAAGAGGGGGAAACGGGGATTTAACGTTTAAGGGAGAAGAAATCCAGTTCCACCTGAAGAATGATCTGTAACTCTATCGACAACACCTGACCGGCGGGAACACGGCCTTCTCCAACAATAAACACGGGGAATTAGAGATACGAGGAAACCGATCGCGTATCTCCCCGGCAGCCCCTGCCCTGTAAATGTCTGGTTTATTGCTCTCCAGATGAGAGCTCTGTCCACTGCGCTATTTCGGTTGGAATTTCTGCAAGGTGGTTTCTGTCTCCCTCCGTGAGCTGCTTTTTTATCCCTTTTCTTTCCTTTTTTTCCTCCTTTTCCATCCCTCCCACTCCGCGCCCCCCCCCCCCCCATAAACTCGGGTTTGGGGCGGTCCCTCCGCTTCCCCAGCCCCTGTCCCACTCCGGGTTGTGGGGTTCAGATGGTCCCCAGCAGCATCCCCCCTTCCCTATTTGTAGCCCCTTCCCTCCAACACAAACCCCTTCTTTAAACCCCACTTTCAAGCAGCAGCGAGGTTCAAGGCGAAGGCGAACCATGAGACAAATCTATCTGCTAAAACTTCATACAACCGACTCTGTAGTTTCATTTACTTACTTTCCCCCTCCTACTTCAAGCAAATTTTGGAAGATCACAACAAACGCCAGAGGACAGAGTAAAATGAAAGCTTGACTCCGCGTTGTTGATTGTGCCCTTGCAAACTAAAGCTACTGCATTTCTACACATGTAGGCGGCTTGGGAGGGCTTTTTTCCTTCCCTTTCTCCGAGGGTTTTAACTCAAACTCATAACGAAAAGAGTCTCTTTCGGGCTGCCCCAGTTTAGCGACAGGACTGGAGAGACTCTTACTGCCTCTCGCTGCCTTAGGCACCCTTCCATCTAACAATCCTCCAACACATTAATATCAAAGATAAGGTTAAACCGCCCCAAAAGCGCTCAAATACAAACATAAATATCTGCGGATCGCGTTTACTAAATCGGTCATGGAATCGATTACGTGGAATCCCAATAAAGTTGGATTTGCGAGGCTGTATATTTTCCTACACTCCCACACAAACACACACATCCAGAAGCGTGTGTCTGGACGCACTTAGAGCAGCATGCTATTTATTTGCGGACACGTCTATCTGTGCATCTAAACAGCTTCGCGATCCGTACGTAAACAGTAGCTCTAGACCACATCGAGTTTTAAATGCGGTGGGTGGGTGCTCTGGGTGTGTTCGCCTCGGTGTAAGCAAAATAAATAGGACCTGTCAGTAAACAGCGTAAGGCATTGCGAAATAGCAGATGGGCCGAGCTACTCCTTTAATTAAGAATATTATAGTAAGACGAATAGTAGTGATAATGAGTAGCCCAGTGAGCTGCTATAACCAAAGGTAGCTTCTGGCTAAGGAGTCGCAGCTCGCATTCGCCTGGAAAGCTTCCAAAGGCCTGAAACTGGGATTAACGATCCAACGTTCTGGTTAAGAAAGAAGCCAGAAGAAACAGTTTCTTCTGCCTAGATCCTCGCAGGAACGGTTCCCCGCACTCCCGGCGTTCCCGGGGCCGTGCACACGGACACGGATGGGGGGGCTCTCGGTACCAGAGATATGACCGTACCGATGTCAGGCAGAGCGGGGCTACAGCCGCAGACAGGCGCCCGCATCCACGCGCGTGTGTGTGTCCCCATTGCAGGCAACTTTTCCCCGCAAACAGGCCACAAAAGGCCGATTCAGCCACCCAGAAACGAAGGGGAACGCGCCCCCCCCATCCGCTTCTTACCTCCCGGCCTTTGTTATGATCATCTCCGTCCCCACTTCGTGGAATTTCAGCCACAGCTCCCGTTCGTGCAAAAACACCTTTATCCCCTCCATGCCCTGCGGAGGGGGAAGGCACAGACCGTCAGCCCGGGATGGGTACGAGGGAGGCCGCCGCGAGAAGCTCGGAGGGAAGCGGCCGGGAGATGAGGGCCGGAGCTCTGGGCATTCCCAGGAAATTCCAGCCCCTTGCGCCCTGGCAAAGCCGGGGACAACGGGAATTCAGGCCGGGGGGTGCTGCCTGGGGCACTGGGGCAGGACAGTGCAGGCCACTGTGCCCCCAGTGTGAGGCAGGCAGGGCTGAGAGCGCCAGGACCAGCTCAGGGCAGCTCCTGGGAAGGAGAAATACCCCAAAGCTTTGGCCCAGGCGCTCCAAGAGCCACCCGGAGGAGCCTTACACCCGCCAGCTCCGGTTCTGCCTGCTGCAGTGATGTGGGGTGTCTCCTCCGTCCCCCGGCCAGGCTCATCCCTTCCACCCCCAGTCCCAAGCAAAGGCCGCCCGCAGCGGCGCCCTGCGATCCCAAGGTCGGCACAGCGGATGCCACCGTGGGGACCACGCATCCCTACGCCGTGGGGTGGGAGGCACAATGGATCCCCCCCACCTTCGCTGAAAACGGAACCGAAGCCCCCACCAAAAGCTTCAGGGACGGGGGGAGCGATTTCCAAATGACCCCGAGCCCCAGGGCTAATGCCGGTACCCGCACTCCCGTGGACGGCACCCACAGCCAGCGAAGGGCTCGAACCAGGGGTCTACCTGCCAGGGGGTAAGCGGGGCTCTGAGGAGGGGCTCCGCAGCCCCTGAAAGCGAGTGGAAAAGCTCCTCTCCCGGCCTTCCCTTCCTCCTCCTCCGGGCTGCCCGGGGCCGAGGGCAGGGGACGGCTCCCGGCCCCACCGGGAACGGGGAAGCCGAGCAGGAAAGGGGATCCTGGCCCTCTGCTGCCTCGGCCCGTTCTGCCCCGGCAGCGCGGAGGTCAGCTGGGTTCCCCGTAGGAGCCCACCCGTGTCCCGGCCTCACGCAGCACCCGCGGAGAGAAATGACGGAGGGTATGAGGGGCACCCCAAGGGTGTGCCGGGCCCCAGGGTCGCTTTGGGGGTACCCACGCGTGACACCCCCTTGCCTGCCCTCAGTGCCCTTTGCCTGGGTGCAGACAGAGCTGCGGGTGCACCACTGCGGCTGTACCTGTGTGTGCATATGTACACATAAATATATATATGTTTATATCTTGCACAGAGATGCACAGGCACAGCGAATACATGGTTGTGCATGCACTTCCATGTGCATTCGTACCCTCACGCGTGTACCCCTTCACCAGCAGACTCCTCTCCCCAGTATTTCGGGTGCTTTTCCACACGCACCCCAATACTCACGCGTGCGCTTCCCCGCTTGAACACGGCCCCGATTAACACTAGAGCAGGATGAGGCCCAAAGGCAGGTGGGACTTCTCAAGCCCGTGGGGGCCTAAATCGACTCATCCCCGCCCAGAGCTGCAGCAGGCACCCAGCTGAGCTGATATTTGGGGGGCAAACGCCGAGAAAAGGGGGAAACGCAAATGAAAGCAAGAGGAAGAGGAGCGTGGGTCCTTACCTGCTGCGTGAAGGCTGCCTGGGGTGAAGTGGGGGACTTGCTGGTGGCCCCCAGCTGAGTGTCCTGCTTGGCTTCAGCCTGGAGCTCCTTGGCCTCCGAGTCAGCCGGCGTGGTGGGGAGCCCGAAGCCTTCCTCGCTATCCGCCATGTTACGAGCTTCCTTCGCCGGATCCCCCACTGCAGGCACACATGGGGAGAGAGCAGAGATAAGAGACGCATAAGTCAACGCTGACGTTTAATAAAATATAGAGCTATCTATACATTAGCGATGGGAAAGCCAGCCGGAGCCCTAGGCAGGGCTGCCCTACAAACCCGCGCTGCCCGCAACTCACTTCCAGCTGCCCGGGGAGGGAACGAGGCCCTTTAACTTTGGGAGAGGGAGAAATAAAGACTTTTATTTATTATCGCAGCCCGCAAGGGATGATAGGATTTGGGGGGGGGGAAGGCGCGGGGGGGGGGGGGGGGGGGGGTTGCGGGGAGGGAGGGGAAGGGGAGGCGGTATTATTGAATGCATCTTTTGGTAAAGGTAAACAGCGTATTTTAGGTCTGCCTGGCAGGACGCAGGGAGCAAGGCACTGGGGGCCGTGGACCGGCCAACTCATTGCAGAGGTGACTCTGGAGGTTTGGGGTTCAAGGTGGGGGGGGGGGAGTGGAAGAGACTCCCCCGAGATTTAGACACCTCCAATTGCCCCGGTCTCGCTGCTGCCGAGGGGGCCGAGAGCCCCCTTCATTGCTCTCAGGGAAACGGGAGCTTTCGCCCCACTCCAGTGGCGACCAAGCAAATGCCACCGACAGGCCAGGCCCCTTATATCGGCCCATTTGCAAAGAAAATTAAACTTCTGCCCTCCCTACTGGAAAGAATAAAATATAATAAATAGTAAAATAAAATAAAATAAAATAATAAAATAAATACAAATAAAATAAAAGCCTTTTATTCCCCTCCCCGTACAGTTGCGAGTAAAGAAAAGGATGGACGGGATAGTTAAAATCTAAAAGTACAAATACATCAGTCGGCCGAGACACTGTGCAAGGTAACGCGCACTGGGGCTGGTGGAATTGGGGCTGAAGGGAGCTAAGCCATAACACTGAGAGTCAAACTACACCGGCAGCGAAAACGAGCTTCAAAAATACACAGTTTCTCCCTGACGCGAGGAACCACAGCGAGTTCTAAAAGCGCTATTTTGACGTGGCTTTAAAGGCTCTATCAGGAATGGTAAAAGTTTCAAAGCAGCACCAAAAAAAAAACCCAGATAAAAGATAAAAGCAATTGAATTATCTGTTAGTTTTTGTTCTTAAGAAGTTTAGAGTTTTAGTAGCTTTGGGGGGGGGGGAGAATCTCTGTCGTATGTTTCAAAGGGGATTCATTTTAGAAAGGCCAACCATATGGAGGCAATATTGGTTTTAAGGACATGAGAATGTTTTGAAATGAGCTCTCCATCTCCCTGCAACAATATTTAAAAGCCTTGAAAAAGGAGGGGGGGAAAAAGGCAAATCTCCTTTAAATGCAGAGGAAAATTAGGGAAAAGAGAGGGGAGAAAATTGTCTTCCCTGCTAGCGGTGGGTAATAGATACACGTACATATATATATAATTTAAAAGGACAGAAAGCGAAGGGATTCCAGGTCCGCACCTCTGGAGCTAAAGATCACGCACAGAAACGGCCCGGCCCCCCTCCCTCCTTCCCAAAAGCTCTTTTCCCACCGCACACCAGCCAAGAGCTTGGCACCAAGTGACTGAAGGGCGAAGCAAAAGCGCTACCGAGCGCGGAAAGTGCGCGGAGGGACGCGGGGCGCTGCGGGAGCCGGTGCCCCGGGCCCGGGCCCAGCCCGCGGGGGCAGAGCCGCGGCTCCAGGGACCATTTAAGGCTTTTCTCTTCCCCTCCTCCTCCTCTTCTTCTTTCCCCCCTCCCTGCACTGTTGTTTCCCTATTTTTCCCCTTGCCGCAGCTTAGGAAGTTCCCGTTATCCATTTTCTAATAGATTTCCCTCCAGCTTGGAGCTATTATTCCCCCTTGAGCTGCCAGAATTAGAGGAGACGGGGAAGGAAAATAAATAGCATTAATAAAGAACGTTTATTAAAACAAAGAAGGAGCCAGCTATGGCAGTGCAGGGCAACCCGGCCCCAGCGAGCCCTCCGCGTCGAGACGCGATAAAACAAATATAAAAATACTAATAATATTCGTAAAAAAGGGGGGATAACGGCAAAAAAATAACGAAGCGACTATGAGCAATTGGGGATCCTTGCCTTCCCTTTTTTTTCCCCTTTAAAGAGCTGCTGAGAAGAAATAGAGCTTGACAGAACCAGGCCGCGGTGGCCGTATGAGAAACGCGTCCTGCGCTGCTAAAGTAGCACCAAGTGGGTTTGCGGAGGGGCAAAAATAAAGGGGAGCAAGAAAAAAGAAAATCCCCCCTTTGCTTTTGTCCCTCGCCCCCCCCCCGCAGCCCCCCACCCCCTCCTCCCCCCCCCCCCCCAGCCCCACAGGCGGCCGCGGAAGCCCTGGGAGGGCAGCACCCCCCCTTTTCCCCTTCTCCCCCGGTCTCCCGAGGCCTCGCAGCTCCTCGACAGCGACAATCTGCGCCCAACAATGCCCCCAGCCAGCCCCTTTCGCTCTCTCTCGGTCACCCCCATGCACACACGGATGACAGACAGCGACGGACATACATGGCAATGGAAGAGCTGTTACCTTGCCCGTTGAATTCCATGCAATCAATGCATCTCCGTACATACAATGTGTGTGTCTGTTTTCCCCCTTTGCAATGGAAATTACAATAGGATCAGGCTTCGCGTGTGCATATTTCCTTTTATTTATTTATTTGCGGATCAGCATGTGAAAACCCAGCCTGGAAGAAAAAAATCTATCCAATGCAAGCCTGCTTGCCTGCTCCTCTCTCTCTCCCTCTTTCCCTCCCTCCCCTGCTCTCTCCAAACACTTCCAGGTTGTCAGACGCACTAGGAAGGATCCTGAGACCAAGATAAAGCCCCCACCCCCACCTCAGCCTGATCTAGAAGATGCAGTTTTCCCCACCCCACTCTTTCTACTCCCTACCTAAAAAAAACCCCAAATAATTAAAAAAATAAAAATAAAAATAGCAATTAAAAAAGAGGGAGAGGATTCAAGAGAGGAAAAAGAAAACTCCTCCCTCGTGGAGAAAAATTAGGATAAAAACGCAAAAAAGAAGGAGAAAAGAAAAGTTTCGGGCTGGTGGCGACCGCCGCTCCTCCGGGCAGGTTCGCGGCGCTGCCGCCGTGGCTGCGCGGAGCCGGGCGCGGAGCTCGGCGGAGCGGAGCGCGGAGGTGACGTGGGCTCGTCCAGCTCCGTCCGCCAAGTGCCGGGACCCACTACCCAACCAGCTGGGATCCTGCTCCGGAGAGACTCACCCTCACGCAGCCCTCCCCGCCCCCTCCCCCCCAAACCTCCTTTTCCAGCCTATTTTTCTGGCCGGCAAACAAGAACAAGGCACAAAGACAATCATCAAACTCCCCAGCAGCCCTCCCCCCTTTCCCTCACCTCCTTCCCCTCTCCCTCCCTCCCTCCTCCATCCATCTCTCCCAACCAAAGAGAAAATTCAGCGCCTGGGAATATACCCCCCCCCCCTTCCTCCCCTCCCTCACCCCTTTAAATAAATCGCTGGCTCCGCTAACCTCGCACAGCCCCCCCCCAACACCCCCTTCCTCAAAACCAGCCTAGAAGTGTGGATTTAAACCCAGCTTTATATTTGCTAGTGCTCACAGAGGCCTTTTATTTGGGGGGTAGAGGGGGTACCCCCTAAATGGACTCACTTAGGTATAACCTGGGGCGGGGGGGGGAAGGAAGGGGAAGGATGAAACGCGGCGGAGTGGGACTGAAAAACCCCGTGAAGATGGACCCCTAGTGGGGTTGTTGGCCCTTCTGCCCGCTTGTGGAGGCAGCCAGGCTCCTCTCCTTCTCCTGCCCTTCCCCATCCTCTTCCTCACCCCGCGCAGCGCTGCCCCGGCCGCGGGCCGCAGCCCTCCGAAGCTCTTCGCCTCGCTCAAATAATCAACCCGTGAGGGAGGAGCGGGGATGTGGCTTTATCTGCATCTTCCTTCGCTCCCTTTTTTTAATGTATTATTGGGAGGGTAAAGTTGAATAGGTCAGCGCAGGGTAAACAGCCTCCCTGTCGCATTCTGCGGGCTGAAGAGAACCAGATTGGCGAGGCGGATTTTTGATAAGACTCGGAATAAATGGCATGGTTTAGATCTGCTCTGCCCACCCTCCTCCTCCTCCTGCCCCCACCCTCTTCTCAGCAGTGTGTCCCATCCCTGTCTCCCCCCCCCCCCCAATAAAATAAATCCCTCACCCTTTTTTCTGCCTCTCGCTCGTTCCTTTTGCATTTCGTGGAAGTTTTCAGCAATCCCACCCCTTGCTCCCAGCTGCCGCGGGGAGCGATAACACCGGAGCCCCCTCAAAGTTTGAGGTGAGGAAGCGAAAAACCTGGGGGTGAGCGGCTGTTAGGGGGGAAGGAGGGGTGGCAGGGTAGGGAGGGCACCATTTCCCGTGCTCGCCACAGTTCAAGCTGCTACTTGAGAAGAAACAGCCAACAGTAAACGGTTGCAAATAAGAATAATAAAATCACTGCACTTGTAGCCACAGAGAATAAGCCAAAGAATGCTACTTAAACAAACAGAACAAAGCTTGCCCCATATTTCATTATTTTTAGAGGGAAAGGAGCCGTGGAGCTTTTCCAAAGACAAATAAACGAGGGAGCGAACCGGGCGGCTCTCCCCGCCGGGAAGGAGGCGACTGCGGCCGGAGCAGCCCCGGGGCCTGGGGCGGGCGGCCCGGCCGAACCCTCCTATCGCACCGCGCTGCTTCGGAAGGTGCAAACCAAGGGGTGGAAAAACAAGGGGGAAACAAACAGATATCAAGGGGGAAGCTGCCGGTGCTGGGGGAAAGCCGCGGAAGGAGCGCGGTGGGAGCAGCCCCGAGCGTATGCTCTGAGCATCCCCCGAGGCACCCAGCTCTGCCGAAAGAAGAGGGGTTTCTCTTAAAAATCCCAACGAAAGCACCGAGGAGAAAGGTTTCTTGCAGCCGGTAGCGAGGGGGAACCCGAGCTTCCCTCCCCTCGCCGGGATGAAAGGCAAAAAGTGAAAATCCCTCAAGTTTGGAAGAGCGAACCCGAGCACGGCTGCTGCCTGGGAAAACACTCACCTCTCCAGTGCCAAACTAGCGCTCACACACCTTGAAGACAAGTTGAAAACGATGCAAATAAATCGAATTTATTTCCGTCTGCAGGTTGGATGGGGGTAAAAAGGAAGGGGGGGGGGGGGGAAGCTGGGAAAAGGATGGCAAGTCCAGGCTCTCCAGGACCGTAATGTCAAGGCGAAGGAGCCTTCCAGCTAGAAGCCGATTTGTGGTCTCCGACAAATTAAATATTACTGTTTATTACCAGCCATACTCCGATAAAATAAAGAGAGTTCAAGGCGATAGCTGCTATCTCACGAGCTTTGCTCCTATAGGACACGGAGACGTCACCAACCACGCAACTGGCCTGTTCTGTCATGGTTGACTGCAGCGGTAATGGAAGGTTAATTTGTATTATTCTCCTCTTTTTAAGGCTCTATCAGTGAGATTCCTGCTTTTTCTTTCCTCTTCCCCCCTCCCCCCAAAAAATCCATTCAGTGCAACGCAAAATACAACGAGGCTGTGAGTGTGCAACCTCCCTATATAGATGTGTGCGTGTGTATATACACATAAATATACATATATTCACACTCCGAGACATATAACGCTTATGCATATATGCGGGTGTGAGGCCGTATAGATCATATATGTATGTATCTCTTATATATATGCTTGTATATATATATTTATCTCATATATGTATGTGTATCACCCAAGCAGGCACGGAGGCACTGGAAACTCCAGGAGAGCCCGCTCCTTCTTGGAATGGAAAAGGCGGAAACCAGCAGCAAAGCTCCCCTTCACCAGGAGCAGCCCCGTTCATCCAACGGTATTGGCATTGTTCAGCTGAATTTAGTAAATTCATTGTATTTTCTTTAAACCATGCTCTTAGAGCGGGCAGAAAACTCGTCAGATGAATGTTCGGGCGCTTCTGGAAGGCAGCACACTGGGCTATATATAGTAAATGATAACCTGGTTATTTGCAGATTCAAGGGTGCTTCGGGAACCAATTATTTACTCTGATTTAAAATAAATAAATAAATAAATAAAAAGGTGGGGGGAAGTGGTAAATCGAGGAGATTATTTGCCAAATAAGATTGACAAGGGAAGGGGGAAAAGAAGAAATCACCCTAAAAACACCAAATGCGTGAGTAGAAGCAGGAGCTGCGGAGGAGCCGCCGGCGCTTCCCCGAGTTCCATCTTTAAGTTGGAGTGATTCGGGATGCACTTGCGGCCGCTGCAGAAAGATTTTACACACACACCCCCCCCCGTCCACTCCCTGCTCCCCCCACCCCCCAAAAAACCCGATGCTAAAACGTTGCTTTCTCCAACAGGAAAAAAAAGAGAGGAGGAGAAACAGGGAGAAAGAAACTAAAGAGCAACACCTATGGACGCTGCAGAGGGTGAGTGTTCCCTGCCGAGGGGGCTGCAGGCAGCACACCCCAACCTCCCCGGCCGACAGAATCTGCCTGGATTGACCCGGTTCCCCCAGGCTGAGCGCCCACCTCGGCTCTGCAGATCCCGCTGGGAGCCAGGCCCCCTGCAAACAGCACCGGGGCGAAAAAACTCCACCAAAACCCCCAAAATCAGCAAAAAGAAAAAAAAAAGGGGGGGGGGAAGAAAAAAAAACCCTTATACCCGAAGAAATAAAATCGTTTTCCCCCATCCCGACCTCCACCTAAATTTCCCCCCCCTCAAAGGAAGCTGCAGCCGGGAGATGGAGAACCGACTCCTGCGGGCCCGAGCCCCTAACCGCGATCAGCCCCCGCCTATAGATACACATATAGAAGCATAGGTGTGCGTGCAACGCCTGGACACGCGGTCTGCAAACGTACACACGACACCTTCTTGCTCAAGTGCTGTACTACATTTTATACCTTCGGATTGAACGTGCAATATGAACGGATGAGTGCAGAGCTGTATCGATACTTGTCTATATGTCTGTCTATATGTACAGACACGCACACCACAAAATCATACGTGCGTGCATCAGCGTTAATGCAACCTTTTGCACACTCGCACAACGGCGCAAGTGCAAAGCCAGCTATGCCCCGGCGCTTACACACGTATGCATGTAGATATTTACCTTTCTCCTATAGCTTGCACACAAGGGGTCTTGGGTGTGCACAAACATCATTCTGTCCCCACCCTCCGAGGAGCTCAGTGCAAATCTGTGCCCCCGCTAAACTTGGGGGGTTGTGTGCACACCGCCTACGAGCCCTACTCCGTATATATATATATATATATATACGTATATATATATACACGCATCAAGTAGATATAAATATCTATATAAAAGCTCCCGCACGCATAGAAACACCGGAGCGCCCATCAGCAGCCACAGATCCAAACCCCCTCACTTACCTCCCTGGGTGTGGGGGTGCGTGCTTGGGTGGGAGGCCCCCGAGCCTTTTGCACATACACACACACATACACACGCTCGATCTCCCTTGCTCAGCTCCCCGCCGCAGGATGAAGCGCAGGATCAGGCCCAGGCCCCGCCGCCCGTACCCGGGGCCTCAGGCCGCGGGGAGCCCCCGCTTTTTGAGGCCGCATGGCCGGACCCCTCTGCCCTTTTGCTACCTTCGGAGGATGTCCCTCGCCCTGGAGGTTTCTCCTATCGGCTATTCCCCAGGAGAGGTGGAGGGACAGGAAGGGGGGGGGGGGGGTGGCCGGGGTGCTGGCTTGCAGTGAGGTCGAGGTGTCAGCAGTAAGAAATAGTGCCGAGCATGAACTCACCCCCCACCTTCCCCCAACACACCCCTCAGCTTTAAAATCACTTCTTGGGGCTGCTTAACCAACTCGGAAAGGCTTTCGCTATCCACCCGTAGCCGGCGGCTCCTCGGCAGTCGCCCGCGGACCCGGGCACGCTGCCCCGGCCGGTACAACAGCGGTTCTTAGGCCTCCGGCAGCTTCTGCTTGCTCATTCCCTCTTCTCCCACGTCTCACCCTGAGATTCCACGGCAGAAATTACCCCCCCCCCCCTTTCCATTTTTAAGCAATTTACTTCCACTTTTTGACCGTTTCTCCTTTTATTCCTATCTCCCTTTTGTTGGCCGCGTACCCGCTGTGGCGAAATACGCACCTGGGAGAAAACAAGCATTTAAAACAATCATCCTCTTTGGAAGCGTTTTGTTCCATTCACTTTGTGTTTTCTTGGTTGGTTTGGAGGGTTTGGGGTTTTTTCCCCTCTACCTTAGGAGCAGCGCCTGCATCGGTCTCTCTGTAGCCCCGATACAGCTCTCCCGGTGTCTGTATTTCCATGACAAAACCCTGCCTTTAGCGGTCTAGAACTCGCTCAGACGAGCCTTGGGGGGGTAGATACCTGGGGTCGAGCTTTTTGCTGTAACTTGAGGGGGTTTGTAACTACAGGTGAACACCAGTTTTCTTTCCGTGTTTGTGGTTTCGGGTCCCTTTTTTCCGGCCCTTCTGGCTACTTAAGGACAAAAAAAAAGGGAAAGAACTTTGTAATTAAGAACCGTTCCCCCCTCCCCTCAGCCCATTCATTTCCCAGGCAAAATCCTGGCTTTAAAACGGTAACTAAAAAGTGCAGCATGAACAGCCGGGCAGAGGCAGGGCTGTAGAACCGCACAACGCTGCCCTTCGGAGCCTCCCACTCTTAGGCTGCAGGTCCCTTTTTCTCCCAAATGACAAGCGAGGGAAGGGTGAGAGGGCCCCAAAGTCAAGCTAGGAGCATCCCTGGAGCAAAAGGGATCTATATTCTCGCCCCAATTTGCTTCCAAAAAGCATCTCCCCCGGAACTAACCGCAGCCCGGGGAAGCCGGGGCTCGGCCTCCCATCCAACTTTGCCCATGGCCACAGTGCTGTTCCGACAAGGGGGAATTAGGCTGCACTTCTCTTTCCCACCCCTTTCAGAGAGCCAAGCGGGGTGACATTTTGGCATAGGGTGCCCATCGGGTTCCCCTCCCCGCCCCTATCAATGAAGGATGCGCCGATGGAGGGGGGCGCGTTATCGATGCCGGAATGGAAAGGCTAATCTGCTCTTGCCAAACAGGGTGTCAATCAGGGCGTTATCTCGGCCCAAAGGAGAAAATAAAGGCAGATAAGGCCTCCACTCTCGCCCTGGGAAGAAAGCTAATGGGGGCAAGAGGGGGAAAGTCTTCAGCTCCCTGTGCCTTTCCCTGAAAGTGATCTTGCAATGACCTTGAAGGGGGGGCGGGGAGAGGAGTCCGGACCGAAGGGGTTTGAATCAGTGCCTGAATAAAGGCCGCACAAGCGACACCTGTAATTGTTCCTTCCTCTCCTCCTTTTCCTCCCGGGGCAGGACCAGGACCGGCCCCCTCTGTACCCCGGCTTTACCTGAGCGACCAGCTCAGGCACCCACACACAGACCTTACTCCAAAACCTTCCTTCCCAATTCACTTTTCTTTCTCTGTTTCCTTCTTCACAATCGATTTTCCCTTCTTTATACTTCCTATTTTTCCTTCCTTTTTATGTTTGGTTCTCCTCCCTTTTCTCGTCCCCGCTCGCTTTCTATCCCCTGCCCTCAATTACCGCAGAGCGAAAGCGCAGGCGAGCCCGGCCGATCCGTTATGACCACGTTACCCTTTGTATTGCCAGGATACCCACAAATTTCGGGAGCTGAAGAGGCTCCCAGGAAGGCCGAGGGCGGCTTCGCTGCGCGGAGGGAACCGCGCTACCCCACGGCATCCTAAACCTCATCTTTTATCCGTGTAAGGAAAATACAGGTTCTGTAAAATCACCCAAACAGCGCCTGAGAAACTCTTTTTGTTCTCTTCAGGAATCAATGCAGAAAATATATATATATATATCCAAAGGAGAAAGAGAAAAGTGGGGGGGAATGAGCATTTACCCCTTTACATGGGGTGCCAGGCCACAAGCTGTAAATCCGGTCCAGCTGCGCGGCCGCGGATAGTTCCGCGGCAACCAAACCGGGGGCCACAGCCCCACGGGTGTGCGGGGCATCACCAGCACTATTTGCAAAGAGCGTTTCCCAGCCTTATCCCACCGATCGGGATTCCGATCCCGGGGATTGCAGGTAGCTTTCCCCCGCTGTTTTTCCACGCAGAGGTGGAGAAAGGAGCAGGGGATTTGGGTGCCAAGAGATGCTGGTGTTTGAAGTCCGTTTGGTGAACCCGATTTCTATAAGCCCTTGTGCTATAAATCGCCACAGATTTATACCTGTTCCACGCATATTTAGAGTCCGTGCTGCATACCTGCTCGTTCGTTTGGTCTACTGCTTTTGGGCACAGAAAAAGCTCCTTTCGCGAGTTGGAAGAATATATTAGGAGCTCATTTCGTTTCATTTGAGGGGTTTGGGGGAAGAGATGTACACGCGTCTTTCCCTACACCAGTGTATGTCTGCACGGAGGCTGGGGATCGAGCACATTTTGGGTACTATACGCTTATTCGAGCATTTCCAACGAAAAATTCTGGGATTTAATGAATTAACGCTCAAATCTCCTCGCAAACCCATCCCTCGGTGGAGCCCGGGCGGTACGTGCGGGGCCGAGCCCTGGTCCATCCCCCCTGGGCAGGGGGCAGGAGCCACCAGCTTCCCCGCTCCGGGGGCCGGAGCAGCCGCCGTTCAAGACAATGTCTATTTTCTGTCATTAATAACTCGTTTCTCTCTCTCTCTCTCTCCGAAAAAAAATCGCTTTTGGATCCAAGATTGGTTTTTATGATTCAGTTGGACAAGACGGAACACATGTTAGTTTAAGCAGGTTCATGAAATAGCTGTAAATCAAATAAAGTTTACGAGTTTAGCAGGAAATACTGAAAAGATGAAGAAACCCCCCCCCCCCCCGTCCGCCGAGGCAGAGACCAGCAGGGCTAAAATAGTCGGTGGAGTTTTGTCCTGCTCTGTGTTTCTCTCTGTTCTCTTGTGCATCTTGCCGATTAAAGGCCTTGAGACCCCGTGTTGGCGCCAAGTGGCATGTTATTAATCAGTTATCCCGAGGTTCAGTCCACATAAGAGAGAAATTTAATCACCAGAAACCAGACCCGACATAAAAGAGAAATCTAAAATCAATTCCCGCCCGTCGCTCCCCCCCCCTCCCCTTCCCCACCTCCGAAGCGAGCAGAAGCAATCAAGATCTCGCTCCTTCTCCCTCTTAATTGCAACGGGAGAACTGCAGATTTATCCCGGATTTATCCCGAAGAGCAACTGGGAAAAAACCCAAATAACGTTTAAAAAGGAATCTAAAAAGACCCCAAACAAGGACCCGTCATCACAACGCAACAACTTTGTCCTTGATCTCGCTATAAAAACGTGATGGGGGAGAAATATCCCAGGCGGAGCCTTTTATAATGGAAAGTGTGTGTGTGTGTAGGGGGGAGGAATGGCATTTATCGCTGTTAAAATGATCTTTGAAGGCTCCCAGGGTAAGGGCCCGTTGAGGGGTCCCTCCACCCCAGATGTCGGTCCCAGCCTTTGCCTCCTTCCCCCAGCCCAGGCTTCACTCGAGGACAAGAATCCTGGGGGATGTCGCTCCCGAAAGCTGTGTGTGCCCCCCCACTATGGGAGCTGAGCGCTTCCCGACCCACCAGCAGTGCCCCTGCCTTCTGCCAAGGGGTTCTGGGTGGGAATGGCCAGGGTCGGGTTAGGCCGTGTGGGTTGGAGGAGCCCTTGACCCTTCTCTCTGCCTCCAGGACAGGGCCGCGGTGCAGGTCCCCTCCTCCTGGAAGGGACCGGAGGGGACAGCAGGGGAGAATGGACCAAAACATCCCAGTCCCTCCCCGAGAAAGCCTGCTTGAAACGCGGGGAAAGCGTAGGGAACCGACCGCGCAACTTCCACGCTTGTTTTCTATGGGACCCCCCCCCGGGTTTCCCTGCCTGCTGCCGGGCACTGCTTGTGGAGGGTGGGGGGGGCTCTCAGTTGTCCCTCGTCTGCGGCTTGGAGCCGTGAAGGGCACACGGGGGAGGCAGGAGGCCGGCGGCCGCCCCGGGGCTATATTTGGAAAAGAATTTGGAAGCCCTTCCAGTAAATCTGTGCGAAAGGTACCGGCCCGAAGGGACGGGCAGCCCCGGGGGGTGCCTCTTCCCCGGCTCCCCTTTCCTCCCTGGGCCACCCCATCTTTCGGGGCCACCCCGCCGCGTCTTCCTGGACAGAGAAAAGGCTCAAGAAAACACCTTTGCCTGCCCGAGCAGAAACAACCTCACCTCGCTCTCTCCCTATCCGCAATGACCGGGGTATAGCAACAGTGCTCCCCCTCAATGGGTTAAAGGCTCCTGAAGAGGCTCTAACTATGTGCCAGCGAGATTTGCTCGTTTTGCCTTAAAAAACACATAGCCTTTGGGCCCGGGAGACGAAGGAGAGCCGCTGCCCCGCAGCCTCCTCCCACCTGAGCAAACCTGCTTGGGATATTTTAACGAAAACCGGCGTTCTTTCCGCCGCATTTTTCTCTCCACCAACACCCCCTCAAAACCCTAGAAAGCACTGATTTGATTTGGGCTGCCTGATGGGCTCCTTTTCCCTCCTGATCGTTTTCCTACAGCCCAAACAGACTGGAAACCACAGAGAAAATAATCAAAGTGCAGCATGTTTTCCCACAGTAGGAATGCATGTTAGCACTCTCTCCACGTCTCGATCCTCTGTTGGCGTGTGGGTATCCATGCGAAGATGCCTCCAGAGGCAGATGCACAGATGCAAGAAGGCTTTTGGGTGTCCGCAAACCACCCGGACCTACGGACGTGGGCAGCCCACTGCCTCGGGGTGAGGATGCCCGCCTGGAGCTGAGCGTTTCGATGTAAACGCTGGGAGATACGCGCACGAATGGGCATAGAACCAGTTTGTACCTGCTCACATCGGTGTTTTTGGCTGCAGCCCCTGGGGTGATGCTAGCAAACCCGTGTGTACAGCACCCACCAGTGCCCGTGGCTGCTCCTTCCCCACTCAGCTCTAACAACTCATCGGCTTCGCCGCCGCCTGGCTGAGCCCCCCCCTCGCCGTGGTGCCAGGGAAAACGGTGGAAAAGGAGAGGGAAAAGCAAGATCTGGGGAAGGAGCGAGTGGAGGGGGGTCGCGGTAAGGGGAACGGGCTGGCTCCGGTGGGGAAGAGGGCTCGTTTTACAGCAGAAAACGGTTTTCCAACCCCCCCATCTCGCTGTCAAGCACATCCGTAACTCCTCCTCTGTCCGCGGAGCGGCTCCGCTCCCCCCGTCCCGGCTCCCGCAGCTGGGCGGCGTAGGTAGCTCCAGATAAGTGAAAGTGGTATTTTTATAGGCTGATAAAAGAGACTTATCTCGGCTTTTCCGAATCTGACAAAGATTCCCTAATTGGTCATTTGCCCACAGCAGCATCCCCAGACCAGGGCCTGGCGGACGCTATTTTCAGCCTCCAAAGGGGGTGTCTCTCCCCCGGCTCCCCGTGCTCTTCCCTTGCCACATCCCCCGAGAGCGCTTCTCCTCATACCCGTTCACCCGCATTCCCTAAGGTTGGGGTGGATGGGGAGCTCGCCCCCATCACTTGCCAAGGGTTCTGCCACGGGGCCCGTTTGCAACCCGGAGGCACCCTCTGCCTCATCGGCCTCGGGGGAGCGATTCCCAGCCGCATCTCCCCTGCAGGAATCAATCCCAAGGGATTGCCCACCGAGGAGGGCTCATCCTCCCACTAATCACCCTCCATGTGCTGGCTGAGAGCTCCCATAAACTGCGTATTAGGTCTTTTTGTGACACCAAATACGTCTTAACACCTGGAAAAAACCTTTCCTATCGCATACAAATGCAGGTTTAAATCAGGTGAAAACTCTCTGCTAGGGATGGATGAATGGAGACACACAGAGTTCTGCACCAGCGCTGCCTACTCCAACCCACCGGGTGCTGAGATTAAACGTGCATTTAATCCCGGGGATTAAATACAAACAGCAAAGCACAGTCACCCTTTCTCCCATGGCTTCCGAGGGAGCTCAAGTCCCTCTATAACAAACTACAGCCATGTCACCACCAGCCCCATCTCTGTCCCATCCACCAGCTGGGATTTTTTCTCCTCTCCAGTATATTTCAGTCACCAGGTTACCAAAAGACTCAAAGCACAGAGGAAATGCATGTCTGAACAGTCAGCCCTTGCAGCCAGCTTGCATCACAAGCCTTAAAGCAAGCTGGGAAGTCACCCACTACACTTATTTCTCATTTTCCTTCTTTCTTTTCCTGGGGAAGGGGGAAGGGACTTGGGGATTAACGGCCCATCTGACCTACCAGTGGTGGATGCACATGAATCAAACACAATCAAAGGCCCCAGTGTCAGCATTAGTTTGACCCCTACAACTGGCTCGGGGCTCAGTAAGCAGCAAGGCCTGTTCTGGCCAGAGCAGCATGAACCTTCCCCTGGGTTATTAATGCCTCCCGAGGGCTCTGCCCAGCCTGGCTGAGCTGACCAGGTTGGGGTTACAGCCACCTCAACCACCCTGGGGTGCAGGGCTGGTGGGGATGGACCTGGCCCTGCCCTGCTGCGGCAACACCAGCATGATGGTCATGCTTGGCTGAGTGAAAACAGGTCTCAGGGCTTTAAAACATCCACTCAAAATCATAGACAAGAGGAAGGGAGGTGGAGTTTTCTTGGGGGGCGGGGTGGTGTGTCTGTTTTCTTTTCGCTTGTGGTTTTGTTGTTTGGTTGGTTTTCCCTTGTGCTCATGTCTTTTGCTTTCCATGACTTTTTGGGAATTACTTCCCTTGATTGGTTTTGGAAGATGGTTCACATCCCATCAGACCCTCTGCAGCCAGCAGCGCAGGGCAAGGCCAAGCCCCATGGGAATAGTCAAAGTCCCAGTCCCACCATGCAGTCATCTGGGACCCGCATCCCAGCTAATGTGCTCCATGCAGTGATTTGGGACCCACACTACAGCTAATACGCTTCAGACCTGGCCCCGAGGCTCAGCAGATGCTGAAGCATGGAGGAGCTAAACTTCATTAAAGTCCAAACAAATGCCCCATGGCATCTTCGGAAACAGGAGTGGCAGCTGAGCACATTGAATACCTTTGTGCCTTCATGGAGAGAAACAAAGAAGAACACTTCAGTTAGTTTCCAAATCAACTCAGTAACAGGAAAGCGGTTTGTCTACAGGAGCTGATTTTGATATGAGTATTTTAGAAAATACCCTCTTTTCAGTGAACTTTTCCCTCACCCAAATCATCAGGATCACCACTGGCTCTGCAGAAGCAGTCCCCAGAGAGGATGTACATGGTCCTATCAAAGCTTCAAGCCCACCCTCTGTTTACATGTAATTTTTAATGGAAATAGTGTAACCTCCTCTTCTCCCTGTCTAGTCCAACCTGAGTTGGACTGGGTTTCTTTCATGCATGCTTTAACTTAACATTGACTTCTGCTTTTAAACCTGCTCCTTCCAAATATATATACATGCAATCCTCCTATTGAAAGGAGATGCTAACACTCTTTCAGCTACACTTGGCTCTTCAACTCCAACAGCTCGGCTGTCATTAAACCATGTTATTTTATTTTCTGCAACAACTGGATGAGTAAGGGCTTATGAGGGAAAAACACAAGCTGGGTAGCGGGCTGCTGGCTGGGAGGGCTGGCACCAGTGCATGGACTGCACTCGTCCTGGCCACCCAGAGCAGATTCAGGGCCAGGAAGAACCGTGAAGCTGTAGCTGCTTGAACTGATTGCCCTGCCTCATCAGTGCTGGTCATGATGGAAACACTGCTGCTGCTCATAGCACTCCCTCTGCCAAAGCTTTTCTGCAACCCAATTTCAGAGGAGCAGCAGGAGTCTGGGTTCTAAACAACAGCCACTGCCCAGATGGTTGTGATCCATGAGCTGGAGAAGCTCCTCAGCACAGCCAGAACAGAGAACAGGTTACTGGGATGGAGCAGGGAGGACAGGTCTACCCATGGCCAACACCACAGAGGGCTAAGTCCCTCACTGGGGTCCTCCCTGCTCTGCAGCACCCATGGAACTGGAAATACTAGTTGCTTGCATGCATCACTGTTGTCACAATACAATCATAGGACAAGATCAAGAGAGTGAGGTGTCCAATTTCAGTGGATGCAAATGCTTACATTTCTGACAGCTTTTTGAAATCCTGGGAGTAAAAGCTGTTGCTCATCCTGGTCAGTACCTTCTGAACTGGTTTGGTGGTGTCTGTGCAGTCCCTAGTGCATAAGTGTCCTTATTACACCATACGGTCTCAATATATTCCATGCTGGCAGATGGTCCCAGAGCACTACCCTGGGGACTCCCATCATGTCAGCCCTGATCCCCCACTCCCTGTAAAGGCATTATCTCAGGATCTCAAGTACCAGGAGCATGGAAAAAGTCCAAGACCTCCAATTTTGGACCATTTATTGAACAATTGTGGACCTATCCGTGAAACGGTGGAGTAGTTTTATGTCTTTCATGGTGTCACTACCTAGTACTAAGGTCTTGGGTAGGACAAGTACCTTGAGATCCTGTGGTGGGCTCATCCATAGTGGAAATAGGGCTCTTCATACAATTTTGCAAAAGGATGTCAGAGAACAAGTGAGCCTCTATTCATTCCCTCCCAGCCTCTCTCTTAATTCCATTCAGAGCATAGACCTGGCTACATTATAAGGCTGGAAACTCAGCATCCCTCTAATTTGGGTAAGTCTTGCTGGCAAATGCTCTAAAATCCATCTGCTTCTACAGATATGGTTAAACTGCAACTTAGATAACTCTCACTGCAATTGCTGCCATAACCCAGAACAGAAAGTCAAATCAAAGGGAACAGAGATGGAAAATAGAGGAACAGGGAACTGCAGGAAACAGAAGCAAATTTGCCTTGAGAACAAGGCCTTCAGTATCTGTTAGTCGGATTTAAGTGGTACTAAGGACTTTTACAAGCCCTGTGCATCAGAGAGAATTTAATGAGAGACAGAGAATAGCTGCTTTATGCTAAATCAGCCATGATGGATGCACCAACCCTGGGCAAGGTTCCTCAAGCCAAGACCTCAAGTAAACCCTCCAAAAAGCTTTGCCTTATTTGCAGAAGACTGAGGTAGATTATAAGCTATAAATCCAATATACCACAGCTGTATGGAGAGTGGAAGGAAAGAACAGCAGCTCCAGCTAAGTAATGCCTCTTTCTTCAAGAAACCTGGGCTACCTACAGTGAGTCCTCCACGTAGCACCAGTCAGGTTGTGGTGGGATGGAGGTACCTCACTCATCGCAGCATTTCTGCACAAAACTATAGCCTTTCCATTTCTCCTTCTACGGGAAGTCCTTAGCACGCATTTAGCGCAGTTTACAGGATGATGATGACAATGTGTTTCTCCTAAATAAAATCCATTTTTAAAGAGTACATGTGCAATTACTTTGGGTTTTGGCCTGTATTCAGGAAAGAATTTCCCCTCGGGTCAGATTTGGCAGGGACTGGTAAGGTTTTCTTGCTTTCCTCTGTAGGGTGGGCCATGGTCCACTTCCTAAGATCATCTGGACATTTTCACCTAACAATTTCCCTGCTACTGCCGGGACCTGGGACACTGGCAATGTCCTTGATCTCTCTTGCATGTTCAGGTTTTTGTGGCTTTTGGTCTTTTGTACTAACGGTCTTAAATTTGTTATAGGGTGTTGGGAAGTGTTTTATGGCCTGCAGCGTATGTGGTGGATGTTCTGGGGACTCCTCTGGATTAAGCAGCTATTACATGGTCACCTGTAATTGTGAGCGCCTGTATGCGATGAGGCAGGTGGTCCCCTCCCTTATCTTCCAGTAGCAGGGCTCTGACATTCAACTACAAGGCAATTACACCCCCACTGTAGTCACACGTGATGTCTCCCCTTGCTCTCATTTGAAGTGTGATGCATATAAACCAAGGTGATAGGGGATATTAGGATAATAAACAAGGTAGAAGTCCCGGGACTGGGAAATTATGAACCCCGGGTTCTGCTCCTGTCTTGCTACTAACCAATTGCATGGGACCCTTCCCCCTTTCACACTCTCTCAATCAGACAGTTAGACCATTCTGGTTGCCCTAAAGTCAAAAGAAAGGTGTTTTACCTAGTCCCCATACCTCCCTGCAAGAGCAGGGATGATTTCCCCCTACCCATCTGCTGATAACAAAGAAAACCTCAACAACCAACTTAAATGAAATATCTACTTTTTAGATCTCATAGCCCTGATGAATACATGTGATGAGCTTGGCACTGTAAGGCTGACCTCAGCAGAGTCTCCTACAGAACAGGTAACCAGGACAGATTCATCCATATTAAACACAAGACCTTTGAGACCAAACGAGGCATGAAGTGGTACAGCACAATGCCTCCCACTGTGACACAGGAGTATGTGTCTGGTATATGTTTCATCCCTGGTTATGTTATTAAGTTCTCCATGCAGACAGAGAAGGACAGCTGCTGCTGTTACCCTGTTGGTTATTTCCAAGAGTGGAAGCTAACAGAGAAAAGAGACATCCTGCATGGTAACTCAGTCCTCAATTGCTAAATTTCAGCCTGGGCAAACAAGATGCCTGCGGATGAGGAATACTTTATGAATGAGGCATCATTCTGAAGCTCAGACCAGCCTGATCTGTGTTCTGCTATTCACATCTCATCCACCTCTAAAGAACAGCAATGATTTTGTTTAAAGCACACCATGCTCCTTTATATCCCTACACTTTCCCACCTAGAGACGACACTAGATGATATTAAGGTGCTTTCCGATCCCAACCATTCTATGATTCTGTAACACAGACAGCTTCAAGACCACCTCTAGTAACATAAAACACCCGATGGACAGAATTGCTGGGGCAAAGCCATAGGTCTCACTCAAGATCAAAGGGTTCTGTGCGCTCAAGTCCCTGGCCATGTCCTGAGCTCCGTTTCTACAAACACATTCTGCACAGCTGGGAAATCTGGTCCAGAACTGGCAACAGAAGCACCCCCTCCTGCTACCAGATCCAATGTGCAGCACAGATATATTCCTCCTAATCCTTCAGAGAGGAAAAACAAGCAAGCACACAAATGCCAAAACATTAACTACTCCCCAAATTACTCAGACTACTGCTAATCAGTATAAATTTACAGCAGCTGCACTACTGGAAGTGAGCTCAGGCTTTAGTAATTACCAGGGAACATAATTTTCTACAGTTCTTCTGAACTTATAGAAATCTACAGGAATGTTTCAGTATACTAACTAACTTCATCAGCATTTCTAAGCCTTCTTTATTCTGCTTGTACTGGGGTAACCATGAAGCTCACAGGCATGAAATCCACAAATGCATTCCCTCTCAAAGACTCCTGTACACAGCAAGTTCAGCGATGTGTGTCCAAAGAACCACATAGGGGACAGGGTGTGGAGCTCTCTAGCCTGGTTTCTTACACCTCGTTCATCAGCTCTTACTGATCAGCACAGATCAATGTTGAGGGCTTTGGAGGTGTTCATCGTGTTTGGATTTCGTTTCTCAGTTTCCTGGTGGAGTTACTGAGCAGTGATTTTCTGTGTGCACTGTGAAGGGCTTGGTGTCAGCAGAATACGATGCAATGCAGTTTTCTGGCAGGACAAGCTCTAGATCTGTTTGTCACTGTTCCTTAGAAAGTTGGTTTGGGTAACACCAGCCTTGAGCAGCAGCTTGAGTCTGCAGCATCCATTAGGTTCCGCTACCACCTACCTGCATCAGTGTCTATGAATCTCAACAAGAGCTTCTGCAGTAAGTAAAATATAACCATCAATCTAATACAGCATTGACTAGCTGAGCATTTGGCTGGGTTGGGTCACCAGCTATTCCAATCTAGCAGACTTTCCTCCCTGAGTAATTCTCACATATTTAGATCCCACTTCCTGCTCCAGATCTGGAGATAAGATCATAAATAGCCTGTGTGTGCTTACAGAATGGATACTACAGTAACAGCAGGTAGGCAGACAGGTAGACAGGCAGACAGACATGATGATAAGCCATACATCTGGCATGTAAGTATCATGGCAGTGGAATTACCATTCCCCAGCCAAGTTTCACGCTTTGGGGAGTTGTTTTGACATGCTGTCAATGCCGCACCAGAATAACCTGATTTATTTCCCTCCTTCTCTTTGAAAAGGTCTATTTGGTGCCATTTATTTTGCACTCACTTACTCGCCATCCTATCAGGAGGCGGGAGGTCAGCAGGGTCACTCCTAAGAGAGTATCACGTTCTGTGCAGAATAGAGAAAACGCTCTAAGTTAGCAGGGAAGGGAAGAATTCATGCAGGGGCCTCCTTTCAGCCTCTGCTCTCCCACTGTGGGCTCGTATACCTCTTCCCTTCCCACATCCTTGCTCTTCCTTTCAAATGGAAAAGCCAGTACGACTGTTGCTGTTATCCCACCAGCAGCAATCCATCCCCCCAAAGAGCCAGCTTCAGTTTTGCTTCATTTGCGCCTCGCCAAGCCTTGGCTGGGAATTCTCAGGACTCCCATCTCAATCCGTCCTCCCCGTATCGCATAATAAAATCCTTCAGGTTTTTTTCTGTCTTTGCATGTAAAATAGATGTCGAGTCCCAAGTGGCCATATGAGGAACTGAAGGCACAGCAGTAGACAGGAGAGGCACATTGCTTGTTTCAACAAGGATCAGTACAACGGACTAAGATGGTTTTAGGCAGAAAATACATGGCAAAACCCGTATTGGCAGATACACACTTGTAAACACAGTCCTCATGCCTGGTGCCCAATACACATTTCAGGTCTCACACTGGCTTTGCTCTGAGATAGCAAAGCTCACATCCCTCCAGGCCTATCTCAGCTACCCCAGACAGCTGCCTCTGGAAGCAAGTGGTTGTGACAACAGATCTGCTGCTGAGACACTTTGGACCCACAAACCACTGCATCGAAAGTGGACTTGATGATCAAAATGCAGTAAGTTCACAGACAGCACAAGAGAAAAACCATGACTGGGTAAGGTGACCTTTTCCTTCTTCTGGAATGTGACATGGCCAGGCAAGGCTGGGCAAGAGAAATAGCGTCAGAGCCTGATGGATCCCTCTGTAGTGGGAGGAGCAGCCCAAGGAAGCAGAGAGCACAGACAACTGTCCAAGCCACTTGACTTCAGCAGCAGAAGCTCAGACCTGCTCGATAGCAAGGCAGGATGGCCCTCTTGCTAAATGCAGCTTGTTTTATCACTGCCTGCTGCACACAACTCTCCTTTTGCACCCTTTACTCGACAGCTACATCAGTCAGGAATGTTGCCTACACATCCTACAAGCACAATCAAAGCTCTAAAAGGATGATTTTAACCCGAAACTCTTCAGCTGGCACCTTTGCTTTGTTTAGTTCATTAGCTGGGCAACATCTAAGCTTAGTACTAAGGCGTGACTGGCCTGGGCATTAGATCATGGAATAACACGAGCTCTGCGTGCAGCTGAGAGCCAACACTTGACATCTGCCTTCCTTCTTCCATCTTTACAGCCTGGGACTCCTGCTGCTCCAGCCTACAGGCCTCCATTCAGTTCATCACCCTCACACTTGATAGCTACTGCCTGTCCTGATGTTTCCAAACACGTGAACCCACTCCCCTGGTCTTCTCTACACAGAGGAACGAGCATTGCACTTGCCATGTCATGTGTGTCTCAGAAATCAGTAGAGCACTGGAAGAATTATGTATGGTTGAGATAAGCATGAAGGCAAAGCACAGGCATCTATGTAAATGTCTCCTTCCACCCAGGCTGAGCCAACAGCAAAGGAGGCAACCTTGTTGTCTCAAAAGTACCATTAAAACAAGGAAAAGCAGTCAAAACCAGAAAGCAAATACTATTAGGAACACTAATAGCACCCCAGAAGTAGCAATCAAGGAACCCAGGATCATGATCTAAGGTAACATAAAAATAGCCACGAAGTCCAAGGGAAAAGAGGGAGATATTTCTAGCAAGCACACTGCAGAATTCCCTCTGGAAACTCAGACTGGTTTGCTTCATTTCCTCTTCAGCTTTTGCTGAAATATCAAACAGCACAAAAGCCCCCTATTTGCACTGAGAATACAACTGTTGAGTGCATAAGCTCTCTCCACATCGCATTAGGCACATTTCCATTCAGCCACTAGCCTCTTTCGACTCCCATTCCTATTTTGAAAAGGAGAGAAATCTGAACTGAGGAGCTGGTTTTGACAGTCCTTTATTTGCAAATCTGCTTGTCTTTCAAAGGCATTTCAGCTAGGAAACTTCACCGAACGGGAAAACAAAGCTCTCACCAATTCCTACATCTGCCTAAAGCAAGGACATCCCCAGAGGAAGAACAGAGCTTGTCAAGGAGGCTCTCTCCTCCTGTTCCCCACTGACATGCCCTCTTTTCCCTTTCCCACTATTCATTCTGAGCTCTTCCACATCCTTATTATTTAAAATCCAGCTGCTTTTCCAGTCTCTACTAGCCAGACCTGTCTCCTCTTCCACTCACAGAGAGCTTCTCCCAGAGCTGCGCAAGGACCATTTCCTATTCCGTGTGTTCCTCTTAAATTAATGTAGTAGCTAGAAACAAAACAAAAGGGGGAGGAAGAATGGCAGATGGGCTTTTAGAGGAGCTTTCAGGCCATAAACTGAGAGCAAAGACTGACAACCAATGCTTTAAAACCAAAAAAGGCTGACTGAGGGAGAAGAGGGCAGCCTTTCTCACCTATTTACAGACCAAGGAGCAGGAGGGGATGATAGCTACATCATGGTAAGCATAGGCTGGTTAAGATCCCCCGACCAGGCTCTTGAAGACAACACTTGAATTCAGTGTTCTTAATTACTCTTTTTATTACCGTGCTTCGGTTACCTCAAATGGGGTGTGCAAGGGATTACTAAAGAACACTTTCCTTTGTTAACCTTTATGTCTCCTTTTTGCTGCTCTGCCAAGATCTGAGACCCTCCAAAACAAACAGAAAATACGTGAATAAATAAAGCTTTTGTCAGCTCCACGAGGTGTTGAAACAAGAGCGGTGCAAAAAAGCTCACTCCTGTCAGCTTGATGGACAGGAGAGAACATCCCCAGAATTCCCATTGCAGGATCTTTAATGGTGATATTATGGGGCTGAGTTGCAAGATCTTTCCATGGGTGATTCTGTAGGGTTTTCTGCAGCTCAGAGGCTGTGCCCTCCTTCTTGCAGTACTACAGGGCTGATAAAACCCTCAAAGAAACTGAGTGCACGGCTGCTAGCAGTGCTCAAACTATTTACCTTTGACTATTTGGGATCCACAGAGGACATCCTAGTAGTCTGAGGAGAGTTGGCTGGCTTGATACCTTGTTTTAAGCCTTGCTGTCTTATGCTGAGCTGTATAATCTAGGCAGCTAAAGCAGCATAGCCTGCGTTCCAAACATCTTTCTGTGACAACAAATACTGCTATAGGGACATCACGGCCTCAGGCATGGAAGGAGGTGGTGTCCAAGGTCACTCATGGCTGAGAAGTTGTCTTCAAGGCAACCTTCCCCATTATATTGTGGGTTGGTGGGGAAGCAGCGACAAGAAGAATGGTCATAAGGATGACGGTGTGGGCATGGGCCAGCCCCTGGGTCATGCAATAAGAGAAGGGACCACTGGATATTTGCCTGTCCTCTTGCAAGATGACAACAGCTCCTGAGAGCACAGCAGTGTGCTGGGTGCATGGTGTGTCTCAGCCCTGATGAGGAGAAGACACCAGCTCTCCACATGACCTCAGGGAAAGCTGGAAAAGCTCCTGCCATGAAGCCTCACCCTCCCGGTAGCATCTCAACCTGCTTTACCCACCTTAATCTCCCATGCATTCTTGAGGCTGTGAGCCCCTGCTGCAGGGTGCATTGCTGGGGTGCTGGGGCAGCACCAAGACCACCTTGTCCAGGGCTTTTCTCCCCCTCTTCACTTTGTATGTACATCACAGCCCCCTTTCTTGCCATTTTGCCCTTCCCTGCTGGGAGGGAAAGGGGAATAAGGGAGTTTCAGCGCCCAAACCCCAAGGTCCTTCTGAGAGCTTTCTCCTGCCACAGAAAGTCCCTTCATCATTGGTAAGATTAACATAAAAGCAGCTGAGGTTAATATCAGAGAAGACAAACTATAAACTGAGAGTTACACTTTAGCCTAAATAAATCATCGCCTTCGAGGAGGGGTGGGAAGGCTCCGGGAAGCCCAGGGACCCCCGGCGGCTGGGAGCGAAGGGATGCAGTGTGCAGGGGGCTGAGCACTGAGGCGTCATCCAGCTTGCTGGGATCAACCCCCTTGGTGCTACCGAGGGGGAATCTGCCCTCCTTCTGGGGGGCTCCCAGAGGGAAAACCTCCCCCCCTTACCCTGAGCTGCTTCCTCTCTCCCTGCGGGAAATGCCCCTCTAATGATTCCCCTGCCTCCCTGCTCTGCAGTTTGTCAGGCCGGCTGACTTCAAGTCCTCCTGCATCTGTTTCGCCTGGAGAGCAGCGCTCGCCTACGTTTTAATAAACCCTATAATTTACACATTTCCCTCATACCCTGTAATTTCACCACCCCAAGACGCGGCGAAGGGAGAAAGCGCAGAGCTGGGAGCCGCTCTCGGGAAGCGTTGCCAGAGAATCGAGCACTAAGTAGAAGGCTTAAATCTGCAGCAGTAAAATAATCCAGGGGAGGGAGCCAACAATGACTGAAAAATAAACATCTCCCCCTTGCAAAAAGCCTGCAGCCAGCCCTGCTCCTCGCAGGCCAGCGCTGCCAAGAGACCGGGTGCACTGGGAAACGCGCCTGGGGACTCCAGGAAAAGAAACAATAAATTGATGTGGGTTATATGGACCCCTTTTATAAGGCAACTGTTAGCGGTAACTAAGTTTAAATTTATACGTTCAATAAAGTCTCTTCCCTCCTCTTCCCCCTCCCCTTCGCCCCCCTTTCCAAGTGCCAGAACCACTCAAGGAAGCCGACACACGCTTCCCATTTGAAAATGTGTTATTTGACCATTTTTATTCTCTGCTTTTGTTCTCGGGGCTGCAGCCCCTCCAAAGGCGGGGGGGGGGGGGGGGGAAGGGGGGGCATTTCTGCGCCGAGATCAAAGCGGCGCTGTGTATACACACACTCGTGCAAATTATGTATTTGTGATCAAGTAACACAGCATCAGGAAGAGCTAGGCGGGCATGTGGGAGAGTGAGATATTTACACAGGCCTGGCTGGAGGCAGAGGCATTATTTTAAGTGTTTTTTTCGCCGGTGCCAAGTCATCTGTTCACATGTACATGTGCACGCGTAAAGATGATGGAGAGAGCAGCTTGCCAGAGCCAGGAAATTCAGCATGAGCCGCCCCCCCCCCCCCCCCGCCATTCGCCAATGTATCCCATCTGGACTTATGACACTCACCAAACCTGGGTGTCCCCCCCGGCACTTGGCTTGTGCCGTGGTGATGGTGCGGTTCAGGGTCCCTGTGACAGCAAGTCACGACTGTGCGTGAACAGGGACCGCAACACACGTCGGCTTCTCTCCCTTCCCCAGTGCAGCTTTATAGGCTACATAAAGGAATATATATATTTCCCCTATAAAGACATGGCTTAACCAAAGGATCTCGGGTTCTTCAGCATCAGAGGAATTCAAAGTAAATAGCTAAATAAATAGGCCAAAAAAAAAAAAAAAAAAGAAATCTGGGCTGGGATGTGAACTCCCCAAATGGGAAACAAAAATGCTGTTGCTCAAGTTTTGGGGCAAAAAGGGTAAAAAGCAGAGGGAAAAGGGTGGGATAACTAAAAATGAGGGATCTTCTGGGATCCCAAGCCCCCCGGCAGCGCCACTGCCTGTCCCTTGGGTGCTGCGAGGACGCCTCACCCCGGGACACCCCAGGGAAGCCAAGCATCGGGAAGAGGAGCAAGAGAAAAGCCAAGTCTGGCAGCGCGTTTACGATGTAAAAATCACGATAAAACTTACACTGAAATTATTTCAACCCCGAGCCAGGGCGGGGAGGGAAGGGGGAGGCTCGAATTGACTTGAAATGTCCTTTCCAGGCGGGTGAGTGCCAGAGAAGGCGGCGGGAGGATGGGTGCGTGGTGAAGGTCCCCCGGGGAACTTTAAAGCAGAAAGCCTCTCCTCTGCGCCAGCACAAAGCCTGGGAGGTGCAGACACGGTGGAGCAGCTCCAAAATAGGGCTCAAAACCACAGCGCCCCAGAGCACAGGGAAACGGCGGGGACCCCCCCCTCCCCTAAACCCCACTGCGGGGAGAAGAAGGCGACCCCGACCCGCAGCGGTCCTGCCTGCGGCAAGGCCACGCAGCCCCCATCATCGCGGAGCATCCCCGGGCACCCAGCATCCTCAGCCCGGCCGGCTGCGGGGCTTCTCCTCCCCCAGCCACCGCTTCCCCCTTCTCCTTCCACTCAATCTGCATTATTATTAGCAGTATTTTATCCTAGGAAAAACAAACGTCTCCCTCCCTTCCCACCACACACCGGGGGGGTAAAGGGTGGCAGGCCCAGATAACAAAGCAGCTGGTGTGGAACGAAGTTGTAAGGAAATAATTGATATGTAATAAGGCTGAGTGAATCTATCCCAAAGAAAATATTGCGTAAGCGGTTATGATTAAACATGCCCGGGCGAAAGGCGCTCTCATAAAGGAGTAATGGAGCCAAGGAAACAAATGATCATTGGGAATGTTAAACACAGAGGGGCATTTCATCACACAAACATAAATTCAGCTTGAAAGAGGCTTGGGGAGGGGGGGGAGAGAAGAAAAAAGCCCCTCTTTCCCCTCCGCCCCCCATTACCCTCCGGCCGCCGTTTGAAGGCGCTGGCAGCGCGGTGGGGACCGCAGGAGACCCCGCCGATAAACGAGGGCCCTATCCTGCCTCATCGCTTTAGACACGGAGCAGATCCGAGCCTCCATCCATCCCTATACACACCTCCCCGGAGCGTGTGGCCGGGCTGGGGTCTCCCCTCCGTTTCCCCCCACCCCAGGGCTCCGAGCCGCGGAGCAGGGCCGGATCCTTCCTTCCGCCGCCGGCTGGAAGCCGCAGCACCGTCCTGCATCCCCCGCGGCTCGATATTCCTCCCTTTACGGGGGGATTTCACCCTTCCACAAAGGGATATCCCCGAGCAGGCAGCGCATCCCGTAACCAAATCCCGGGACTTTCCCAAATTTTATTAACAAACGACCAAAAAAAAACCTAACCAAACAGAAATAACACCGCAACATTACCCCAGATAAATGAAACGGGGGGAGGAGAGAGAAGGAAACAACTCCTCAGAGCCTCCCTTCCTTTTTAACATCGCCCTTCTCTCCCGGGTAAATCCCATTCCCAAAGCCAGGGAGCGCGTTCGCACGATGGGAAAGTTGCACCGCGCATTGCGGAGCCAAAACCTCCGCCGCTTGACTTGTTCGGAGCTGGCGGCTTTACAAGGCAACAACGGGCTCTTGGCTGAAACCCTCCCCACCGGGCGCAGGAATCCGGGCTCGGGAATTCTTTAGGAGGGAAATAAATTGCCGCCCCGGCTAATTTGGGGTGAGTTTGGCTCAGGGGAACCGGCCCAAGCAAAGCCGGGACCAGCTCCGCTCCCACCTGGCTGCGAACCAGGCAGCATGCCGGCTTGTTAGTAAGCATTTTAACCACTTTAAATCACCTCTCCTATTGCCCCCCCCCCCCACCTTCTAAAACCAGCTGAGGTGGGGGCTTGCAGGACCGGCCCTGCTATTGCCCCAAATCCGGGCTGTTTGTGGGGTTTCAGGCGCTTGTTTTCGTTTGAATTAAATCCGGGGATGGGGGGGGGGGGGGGGGGGGGGGGAGAGAAAAGGAGAGAGGAGGGAGATATTTGTGTAACAACTTGAAATAATTTACCCCAGAAAAAGGAAATCTGGGCAAGAGTTTATCAGGCAGTTCCCTTTGCCAGCATGTTTAAAATGTATAAGTAATTTTAAAGTGTGTCTTCACTTAATATATTTTCCCCTTTCTCCTTCAGATGACAAGGAAGACCAGTGATTGCAAGATGTCTACAGATAGCGCCCTTTAAGAGTTTCCACATTGTATGGTTAGGGGGGGGAAAATGTGTTTGCGGTTCCTACGTCCCTGCCGACAACTTTCTTATAGTCTCGGCTTACGGCTCCCATTGCTCGGGCTGTAGCCGGCGGCTTTGGGGTTACACCGAGCTCCCCAGGCAATCCGGGGGGGCGGGATAGAAATGCAGGGGTGTCTCTGTGTGTCTAACGGGAGAGAAAAGGATTTCCTGTCGAAAGATGTAAAAAAGAAGGGGAAATTCCCCCAAATCGCGCCCGAAATGGCTCCCGGTAAATCCAGGCTTAACGGTGGCGCTGGGTTGAGTTTGGTGCGGAATTTCGGGAGAGCAATAAAAAGAATTAGGGAACCTTTGGGTTGGGGTATTTTGTGGGGGGAAATAAAGCGGTTTGTGGGTGATATTAACGGGGAACCCATTTCTTGGCAGACGCCTGGCCGGGCTGCGAGGCAGAGCCGGGCTACTGTTAGGCTCGGGATTAAAAACTATTGTCGCTATCGCTACGAAGTCGGAGCCACTCGACAGACAAATTACAATCGCTTCAACAAAGGAGCAAAAAGCATTCCCCCCCCCCCCCCCCTTTTCCTTTGGAAAAGGAGGCGAATTCCCGGTTTTCCAGACACAAACCACTTCTCCTTCCCCCATCATTTAAAACACGAGTATCTCTTGCTCCGGAGAACTCTCGCAATGCACTTGCTGGAGAAAACACGACCGTGCCTTTTGCAGGCAGAGACCGGGGCGGTGTGAGTGTCTGAAGAGTTTCCGCAGGGCTTTCCTCCAGCTCGGAGGGAACATGTTTCATTCCCGGTTTCCTCCCTGCTTCTTCCAAAGGGGAACAAGGACCCCTCTCCCACCCGTCTGCACTCAAAGCTTTGAATTAACCTTTAAAGCCAGAGGAGGAATGGGCCGATTCATTCCTTTGGCTTCGTGGTGAATATTAAGATTATCCGGAGAAATGAGCCGGGATTTCTGCAGGACGGAGCAGCCTCGCCAAGAGAAAGATGGCGAAAATTGTCCTGGGCTCCAGGAAAAATGTATTTCCTTGGAGCAGGCAGCAATGGCAGCGGGGAGTTTGGTTGTGCACAAGCACCTACAGCGGGATCAGACGGGACAAATCACATTTTGCAAAGAACTGGGCACAGAGACACGTTTCTCGGCTTGTTTCCCAACGGGAGCCGTGGAACCGGCCGCAGGATCGGGCTCCTGACGTGCCAGATACTTAGTTCATTTGGTCGGGTTTGGGAGCCGACACCATTTAGGATCGTGAAGCCCGTTTTATCCTGACATGGGCGAATATAAACCAGAAGTTACTCCCATTTTAGGCGCATTTAAAACCTCGTCGTAAAACCAGCCCCGAAAGCGCCGGCTTGACGGAGTCGTTACCGTCGCGTTACCAACTCTGTGTTACTTCTCCAACCACCGTTTTCACTCCAAATCACCCCAATGTAAGGACATTATTTCCTCACCCTTAGCGACCTACCTCAGCCCTACCATCGCTCTTAGTTTTGACTCATTTGTGAACGGGCAGGAAGGCACCTTCGAGCTTTGGGGCGTCAAGAAAACCATCGAAAGGAGCTTTCCTGCTGATGATACATTTACTAAAATTAGGGAAAACAAGAAGAATAATAATAAACCCCCATTTATTCTTCCCCGTGGCCCCGGGGTTGTTTTTAGGAGTCGGAGGCTGCCCCCCGGATCCCGTTCCCCTCGGCCCATTTCGTGCCGCTTGATTGACACCAAGAGCCGGGCCGCAGTTTATATGAATCATGGTTTTCATTATTTTCGAGGTGGGAGGGAGGCGGAAATAGGAAAGGAATATATATATATATATAAATGTATTTATGTTGAGCTACTTCTTGGGCAGGAGCAGCGGCGGAGGTGCGGGATGGAGCCCCGCGCTGCTCGGGACCGGCTTTCACACACATGCGAGGTCCCCCACGCTCCGCCGTTCTGCCCTTCCCCATGCGGGGAAGCTGCTCCCCGCTCCCTCGGAGCCACCAGGAGGGACGAACCAGCCCCTCAACCCTCCTTGACAAGCTGCCAACGCACAAACAGCGTCAAAACACACCAAAACATATTACAATCCCAGCCCCCCCCCCCCCCCAAATCTAAAGCTTTTTGCCATCCACAATCAGGGGATGCTGGATCCCACCGACGGTGCAGGAAAGGGGAGGCGGGGAAAAGGGGTGGGTTTTTCCTTTGATGAATTCCTAAACAATTCCTATTATTACTTTCTTTGCCAACCAAGGGTGAATAAAGGGTCCAAATGGTGAGATTTGCTTTTCAAAGGGTAACGTGAAATCAAAACACCTGTTATACATTAGCCCTCTCCCACTTCCACCTCTCCTGTAAATGAAATCATTTACATTTAAGGAAGAAAAAGAAGGAGAAAAAAGAGAAATAAAAAATACAAGAGAGAATAAGCACATTGTTTCTCTTCCCTGACATATGGGATCAGAGCTGGAGAAGGAGGCATCGCTTCAGGTGAGTAAGTGAATAATAAAGCATTTGGGAAGCAACTAGGCAAGTTCTACCAGAGCATCTTTAGGCATGTTCGCATCAAAACCCCAGCAGAGGCAGCCCCGGACCTACCCCCAAACTCCTATCCCAGGTACAGATACTCTAAGGACGACCACCACAGAGGCAACCCTCAAACCCTCACAGCCCCAGCCAGTGCACCCCAAACCCTTCACATCCAGCGATGGGGCCCCAGCATCCCCTGCCATAGCCAGCACGGGTCCACCCCATGCACGTCAGGCCAACCCCACTCATGCATCCCCATCACGGCTGACCCCACTCATGTCCACCCCATGGATGCCAACCCCAGGCATGATCCTGCAGCCCAGCCCGGGGGAGCTGAAGGGTGAGACCCCAGGCAGGGGCAGCCAGGGGGGGCCCAGGGGAGCCCCTTTACCTTGGCAGCAGGCAAGGGCTCAGCAGAGGTCTCATGGATGCCAAGGCCGCAGTGCCCCTGGCAGCAGGCTCAGCTGGCTACCGGCCCTATTTCCGCTTGTAACTACGAGGGGACCCAATGCCTCTCCTCGATAAGGTATCACAGTGTCTCTGCAGTCGGCGGTCAGCACCTTAGCTCGGAGCTCCACGGCACCGCTTGCAGCCGTGCCGGGACAGCGGGGAGATGTCGAGGCATTTCTGGGAATAATCACATCACACAAGTGCTTACATTCCGGCTTCCTTTCTCTTTATCCCTACCACCAAGTTTGAAGTCACACCTTCTACCGGATTGTTTAAGGTCTCTGGGTTGGAGTGGGGGTGGGTGGCAGTGAAGGAGTGTGTGTATGTGTGTGTGTGGGGGGGGTGGTGGTGGTGGTGGTGTTGCTGGTTGTTAATCTATAGGGTTCCTCCAGGCCAATAAAACTACCATGGTCAGAAATTTCTTCTTTTCAATAGAAACGTCTCCTTCATCCCCTCACCCCAACCCCTAACCCTTTCTGTTTGGTTTTTAGCTTGGACTTAAGGGTCTGCAAGGTTGGGAGTCCTGAAAGCTGCTCGGATGGAGCTGCAAAGTAACAAAAAGGCTTTGTTTCCCCTATAGAGTCACGTAGGGGTTCTGGAATACGCATACGCACAGTGGAAAATGCACCTGGAAAGGAGACTCTATAAAAGTATCTCAGACACAGACACCAGGATAGGTCTCCCAAAATGCAACTGAAGGCCTTAAACCTGCAGCATCTGGGAGGCTTGATATATGTGCTGATACGAAAATAACCCGCGCTAAACATCTGTGAGTGTGTGCACACAAATACCTCTTCGCGCATACGATACACACTGTACATACACAGGCATTTATCTTCATTAGCTTTAGCTCTTAAAAGCCTGAAAGGTGGGGTTTCGACTGGGAGCTGGGTATCCCACTGCTGTAAGTACCTGGAAACTCAGACTTTCCTTGCAGAAAATCACCCACCAGGACATTTTTCATGGGGCATTTTGCTATCCTCCCCCTCTGCTCTTTCTCCAGGTTACCTATCGCTTTGTGCTACCATCTGCTGCATGTTGTGCTTGCCAATTCATCCCCTTCTTTGAGCAGCAGTTGGAGATCTACCTGGAAATCTTACAATCAAGAGTATTCATTCAAGTACCAGGACAGCAGAACCCAGCGCTGGTGGGCCAGTTGAATCCCCTCTGCTTGTGTTTTATATCAGGCACTGCTCTTGTCTACTGAGCAGCAGCAGTCCACAAGACACAGGGTGGTTTATATCTATCTGTATGCATATACATATACATACATATATATACGCATATACCTATATATGTATAAATAATTATTTTCCTCCCTTAAGACACTGAATTTCTACTATTGCACAGAAATAGCAGGTTTGGGCAGTGGAAGCTGACCGTGAGGTGCCCAGTGCTCGCACACTTCAATGGAGAAGGTAAAAACCAAGCCGATGGAGACAAGCACTATCTGACTGAGAAGCAGTGTGGACTATTGCATGGCTTCTGTCAGAGGGCAAAGCCTTTGGTAGTGCCCTTGATCTCACTGTCATCCTTCCCATCCTTCACACAGGTCACTCTTTACATACTGTAACCGCCCTGGGACCAGTAACTGCCTCTGCTTCATGTAGCTCTTGGACAAAACCACAACCCCCATCACACTAAGACTCTGCTGTTTGCTAATAAATAACCAGAGCATATGTGCACCATGCCTATCACCACAAAACCCAGGGTTTGGCTTGGATTTCCAGTTATCACCTAGTGCCAATAATAATAATAACAATAATAATAATAATATGAAGGTTGCTTTGTGGATTCAAACCTGCCAGAAAGGCAGTAAGCCAAGTATTACACTTGTGGGAGGTATCTTGCAGAGTACTCCAAGGATCTTTTGTTAGGTCTGGCCTTATTTAATATTTTCATTAATGACCCTATAAATGGATTACACAGCCCATTAATAAAATTGGCAGATGCTACCCAGTGAAGGGAACTCTTCAAAGGCAAAGGAGGATTAAAAAGGAGGGGGGGGAAAGAGGATAGAGAAAAGCAGGAAGAAAGGATAGAGAGAGAGAGAGCACAAAATTATTTGTGAGGATTAAATTCAGGGAAAGGTGGCTGAAGGATTATTCAAAATCCAGATTCTTCAATTGTGGTTTTATCCAAAATCCAGTAAAAATAAGTTATTGGTCCCAGAGAGAGCATGGGGCAGAAAGTTAGCCCCAAGTTTGCAGTAAGGAGTGCTGGGAGGGCAGGTCCTGCAGCAGGAGCTCTGCTCACACACAGAGCTGGGCTATAGGGGACATGTATCCTATTGCTGGCCAATGGCCCAGAAAACCCAGAGGAAGTTTAAGAGCATCATAAAGAAATGCTCATGCTGAAAAGGGCAGAAAGGACCCTCAGCTTTGAGAGCAGGAATCATCAGCTGCCACACACAGCTGGTGCAGAGAAGCATCTTCCTCTTTTGGCCTTCCCCTGTGCTTCTGTCAAGTCTCGTCAAATGGATTTGTTACAGCTGGATCACTTGTAGTTTGGCTTGTGATAGTGATGCAGGAGATGCCAGACCACAGTAGGTAGGATTGAGGATGCTAATCTTAGACCTTGTCTGCCCATCTTTCCCTCTGACATGGGCACTTTGTGGAGCATCTGAAAGTAACAGTCCCTAGCCATGAGGGCTCTGTGAGGATGAGTGTAAAGGCAACGCATGCAGAGAAGCAGCACTTGCTCTCCCTCATGGAATATCTGGGATCAGGAGAGTTGCCCACCCCTTGGCTCACTCTCCACAGCAGTGACAGGGTGTGCTGCTCCGTCCTGCAGGGCAAAGAGCAGCCTGGCAGTAACTGCCCAGGAAAGATGAGAAGATACAGTAAGCATGGGCATATTTCAGATGAATAAGCAGGAAAATCCTCCCCATAAGCTGCTGGCCTGAGAAGAGTGGAAGTTGTTGCACCTCCCTGCCGACCAGGGACTTAAAATGATTCAGAAGCTCATGAGCAAGTGAATTGATCAGGTACCCAGTGGAAACAGGGGGACAGAAAGAAGATGAACAATATGGGCTAATAGGGTTTCTACTTCTCTCACCTCTGATGGCTGTTTTGGGATGCTAGATAGACACAAAGCAAGAAGCAACACAGGCTTTCGAGCAGTTACACACATGCTAGCAGAAAAGCAGAAAAGACACCAAACAAAGATACCAGACCTTTAGAGCCCCTCTATCAGAACCAAGTCTGTGGATTTAAACTGGATCAGGAACATGGCCACAAAGTACCAGATGTTCCCCTGCTGGAAATCAGAATGGATCCAAAGGAAACCTTTGGCAACACAGGATGGGCTGAGGATCTGGTGCATTAGATATTCAAAGGCTGTGGATTTAAGTGTGGATTTAAGGTTTATATGGGCAAAGTATTCATGCCCTAAGCTTTTACAGGTTGTTGGACACTCAGCTTTAGGGGATCTGCTATGCCAAGGACTGTAGCTTGCTTAAAATCTGCTTCCAGCTGTTCTCTTCTTTTTCCTAAATACTAATGAGGCCACTACTTCCAAAAGGCAAAGGAAAGAAAATTGAACACTGGACCCCATTTCCCATTGCATTACACCTGCTTTACATCACACAGGCACACACAACAAAGGAAAAATCATCATACTGGTATAAATCCCGCTTGTTTTGAAGACCCAAACCTCTCCTCTAACCCAGAGCAGTTGATGGCGATACAAATCCCTCAAATCCTGCGTATTTGAACATTTTCTCTCTCCCTTTCAGCACTTGCTGTTTGTTTGCTTTTCTCTTTTACACTGGGTCACCACTACAAAAATCTAAGCCAAGCTATGCGAAGCCATGAATATGCTTATGGCCTGCTAATGTAAACAGGCAGGAAGGGGTAAACTCGTGTTGGGGTTTGTGTGTGTGAGAGAGAGAAGGATCCAGATCCAGTTTATAAACATCCATCTCCAGTAATGAGTCCTCTAGGAAGAAATGAAAAATAGCCCAGGCCTGGTAAAGTCAATTAAGTTGCTTTTAAATAAGAGGTTACCCAGAGAGGCCAAGAGTTAACATGTAAAGGCTTATTGCCAGTGCTGTAAAAAATAAAAGGAGGCTTGAATATTTGAAGACATTTGGTTGCTATTATAAACAAGTGGATCTAATAGTGTGGGTACATTCATAGACTAACTGTAAGTTGGGCATCTTATAAGGACACATTGAAAGGAAAAACTGCAAGGTTCCCTAGCTAAATAATTCCAAATGGGTCATTATAAAACCCACTGATACAACACGTGTGGTTAGGACATAGGGCATTTATAAGGAAAGCTTTTCAACCCAACCAATAATGAGCAGCTAACAACAAGAGCACAGCCAAAGGTGTATGTAATCTGCAGGGAACACATGGCAAAGCTTTACGGTGCAAATTCATATAATGACCTGGAGAGCAGATGGCCCTGACACCAGGTTCAAGCCGTTTGGGAAAATCAACTCAGGTTTATCTGATTCTTGAAACTGAGGATTGGGAAATGGGGATTAGTGACAGCACCTTCCAGGGAGGAAAGGGCTGTGTTTCAAAGGACATGAAAAGAAATGAAAGAGGAAAGGAGAACAAAGATGCTCCTCTTTTCTGCTGGAAAGTCGAGCAAAGACTTGCTTTTATTTGGGTTTCTAGGAGGTTACAGTGGGCTGCTAACACAGTCTGAGCACAGACCTGTAATTCTTGCAAGGTAACTTGGAGGTAGAGAAGCATCATAAGCCTGGGCACCAAAGTCACCTTCTCCCAGGGCTCGGAGCTGACCCACGTACCCTCTCCTGCCCAGTGGAGCTTCCCAAGGTACTGTGGGTTGTCAGCTCCTCCCATTGGAAGCAATAACAATGCGGCTCTCTGCTCCAGCTCCATCAGGATTGATCTGTTGTCAACCTGTGAGATGCAACACATCCATCCATACCAGTGGAGCTGTGTCCACAGGACTGGCTAGTTTTTCAAGAGAAAACAGTCACTGTTTGGCATAACTGACAAAGCCACAGAATCACTTCCCAATGGCAGGCTCAGGATTCGAAGTTTTGACCAGGACAGACCCTACCTGCCACAGCCTGATGAGCAGCTCAAGGCTGGCCACTGACACAGTCTATTCGTCCCCACACACCATGCATTTAATTATCTGAACTTCTCCTCAGCCTTCACACACTCATCTTTGTACCATACAAGTGAGGAGCACTAGATAGGGAAATGATGTCCAAGGAAACAAGAGGAGCCATGTTTTGTGACCCTAAAGAAACAAACTCCCAACCGGGAAGCTTTCAGAAGTATCAGTATAAGCTCAAGTTAAGCATTAAGCTCTCATGACTACCCTATAGCAGCAAATTCCCTCTGCCCATGTTAGACCCAGAGGTGAGTCTTCCCCAGGTGAGGCTAAAATGTGAATTCCCAGGAGACCCAGTATCCCCACACGTTTCAGCACAGCAAAAAAGGAATATGGGATCAGAATTCCCACTTTGAAATTCAAATCTGAACAACAGATCCCTCTGCATGGCTCAACAACCTGCTGCTTGTGCTCTGGAGCCCAGCACTGATTTCCTGCATGCTCAGTAAGCAGCAGGGGAGCAGGATCATGTGCCCTGCTTTTCCAGAGCCCTCCTGCCTCCTTCACACCCATCTGTCAGCTGGAAGGGAACGCTGGATCAGCAAACACAAGGTCAAGGGAATTAACGTCACCAGAAAGGAAACGGGGTCAGAGTTAAGCAGCGTTCTCCTGCCTTGACTGCAGGTTGAGAGTGTGGATGGGGACAATTAACTCAGCAGCTTGATGAGGAGTCTACGTCTTCAGTCCCCTTTTCCTTCAGAGGGAGGGGAAGGAAAGGATGGACACCAGAAATCACTGCTGCCTTACAACGACCATCCAGGAGCACAGCCCCACCATGCGTAGCCAAGGGCAGAGCCCTGGTGATCCCATAGCAAAGGTGGCTCCCACCCTCCCTGCGCTCTGGAGCATGTTGTGGGATGGCAGAGGAGGAGGTAGGAGTGCAAACCTGCCTCTGTTTGTTTAAGCCAGCAGTAAATGAGTGCTGCAAATCTGCCAGGCTGACCCTGCGGTTTCACTGAGATGTTTTCTGGCTTTCTGGTCTGGGCTATTATACACACCGGTTTCCTTTCTAGCCTTTGATAAACAGTTCTGACCAACTACTCAGGAGGAACAGGGTGGGAGGAACGTTCCCAAATCCCAGTGCGAAAGCCCCAGTGCCTCCCCCGCCTCAGGTAAACACTGCTCTTGTCACTAAAGTCCTACACATGGCTCTTAATGGGGGGAACTCCCCTCCCAGCCACTGTCCCTGCGTGCTACAGGAAGGGTAAGATGGGGTGTCATTGGGTCTCTATGAACTTGTACCAGTGCTATCAAAAAGGGGAGAAGACACTGGGGAGAAAAGAAGGTCCATGGGGGGAAGAAAAGTCAAATCTAAGGAAATTCCAACAAAGAGTGTCCATAAGATCTCTAAAATATGGGTCCAGAGCCCCACTCCTACCCTCTGGAGACCCCACCATCACCTCGAGCCAGCAGGCACAGTGGGGAGCAGACATGGCTTGGGCAGTGCTTACCCATCCTTTGCCAGCAGAACAGGTACTTGTGGCTCTTCCAAAGCTGTGGCACCGGGCTCCACACTGGAGCAGACTCACAGAATAAGGAACTGAAGTCTTCTCGGATCTATGTTGTGGTGAAAAGCCCTCTCTTCTAGGGATGTGCTTAGGGTGACAGCAGCCAGTGCTACAGGTCATACATACAGGTCATACATACATACATACAGGCCAGTGCTACAGTGCTAGGGTTACTTCCAAGGACTCCAGCTTGGTGCGATCCCTCAGTGCTTGACTACCTCCATAAGGAAAGGAGATGAGCTCTGCATCAGCTCTACCTGCCTCTGTTTACCTCTCTTGTCTCTGTTCACAGTTATTGAGTGTTTGGTCCAATTTCCACTATGTTTAGCAGCCTGCTGTTAATCTCATAGAAACCAAGTTCCTACTCAACATGGAAGAGGAGAGAGTCAGTGCCCGCACAGGGACAGATGTATGACTTTAGCCACACTACTGGACATCAGAGAACCCACAAAGCATCATTAGAAAAGCTACACACACAGCAATAATTTCACTGGACACCAGAAAATCCCTCTTTAACAATGTTTGGCAACCAAGTTTCGTCAGTCTTGCCCATTCCAAACATGCTTTTGAGATCTCCTACTGCAGAGATCTCCTACTGCAGAGATCACTACGGAGAAGGGAGTCATGCCATGGAAAGGCTGATCCACCATCGCCCATGCGCAGTAGTCTTTCTGCTTGTCAGAAAGGAACCGCAAGTCAAGCTGTGGGGTAACACCTTATGCAGTGAAACTGCAGTGGTTAGGAGAACCATCATGTGTAACACAGGGTTGGTTCTAGGCATACATAGTTTAGCAGGTGCCTTGGCAGCAGACTGCCATGCAATCAAAGAGCTGCCATCTATGCCAGCACCCCAAGGAGCCAGGCTGGCTGCTGCTGTGGAGGGCAATGAGCTGCCATGTCATGCTGAAAAGCTCCCCCACAGAAAAGCCCAAATCCTCCAGCAGCAGCAGCGAGCCAAGACCTTCTGGGCTTCCCAGCTCCTCCTCTTCCTACTATCCATGGCACAAGCTGCCCGATACCAGCCTCTCAAGTTTAGTTTGCCCTGCAGCACTGAAAAGCCTCCAACCCACTCTGGCTGTGTTGCTCCCCAGGTAATACCTGTCACATGTATAAAACTCACTACATCCACTTCATCCCTTCTTCCACACACACAGCATCTCTCCTAGATCCCCCTTGTGCTAAAATACAAGAGCAGGAAAGAGAAACAGAGATGTGTGGCTGAGTTACAATTCAGCTGCTGGGTAGGGCTAAGTCAGGTCCTCCTGATCATCTCATAAATCCTTGGATTCTCGAGGATAGCAACTCTCCTTGTCTTCATTCCACCCTCGTCACTGGGACACTCTACGTGTGCAATAGGAAGGACCAAGAGCTGATCTGTGCCCGTATGAGCACCGGCTAGTGCTACCACTTGGCTTTGCATGTGAAAGTGGTACACAGGGATATGGGCTGCTCAGCCAAAGGGGCAGAGCAAACAGGTTGGCTCTCAAAACCCCCCATCCCCATCCTTTGCTTTTCTACGCCTCGTTTTCCTCACCTGCAGAAGGAACACCACTACTCTTCCTATGGGAAAAAGCCTCTCCTATCAGCCAGGAGACAAAATCCACTTAGTATTGCATCAAAAAAGGAAAAGTGCCCCTAGAGGGAGATCAGTCAGCACGGGGTTGTCCCTATGCCTCGGCTTCGATTAGATCCTCCACCATGGAATAAACAACTTTCACCTTGCTGTGACCCCAGGGAATCCTTCAGCCCGCCTACGTGGCAAAGCCGCCAGCATTCCCACACGGAGCCAGGGAAAGCTGGAGCCCCCCACTTACAAGAGATGACTGGGCAGCCAGGGCTTACGGGTCCCACACCTGAACTGCAGAGCAGCTGCTCCCTTTAGCTGAACTAAGGATGTGGAAAAGAGGTAAAGTTATTGTGCTTCACCTATGTATATAAAGTAATTGCGCTAATAGTTTGGGATAAAATATCCGACATAGTGTGCTTCATAGCTGAGATACATGTATTCAGTCTGCCTATATATCACTTCTAGACTCCTTGTCAAGCATCTTCCCCAAGCTGAGGGGGAGGAATCCATCTGAGCTACCAATTAAAGCTCGGCTCTTGTTAAAGGCACCATTGTAGGAAAGGGGAAAAAAAGAAACAGATAATTCTGTCAGCACAGATGTCTCCTACGCTGAGGGGTTTGCAAAGAAATAAAACCTGAGCCACTCTTATACCATTCGCAAAGTTATAGACTGTAAATAAGCAGACCCGAGCAGTTCCCCCACCTATGAGATACCACAAGGCAGTGGACAGCACTGACAAGCCCGAGTCTTGCTGTAACTGGCTTATCTTTCTAATCCTGTGGATTATTAATAGTAGTAGGGCTGTGATAGAGTCCAGAGGCCATGGTGTGACAGACACCACCGTGTGAAGCATCCTACAAGCGCACAGGGAGAGGCCGGTCCTGCCGCTCTGGATTCGCGAGGCAGAAGGATGGGACAAGGCATGCACAGAAGGATTAGGTGGTGCCTGAGGCCATGGGGCATGCTAGTAGCACAGGAGAAAATGGATGTTTTCTCCCAAGCTCTTCAAACCCCTTCAAGTTCAGAGCAGGATTCCCACCGAGCCTGTTTCCCATTTTCCCCTCCACAGTCCTTTAGGAACATGGTTAAAGAACGCATTCGCAGCAGCCTCCTTTGGCTTGATCATCCCAAAACCACTCCACAACAAAGAGGATCTGGCCATAAGGTGGTCAGCTCAGTACCTGGTCTGACACAAAACCCACTTCCTTTGCTGTGCTTTGGATGGGGTTAATCAGCTGTCAGCTCAGCCAGCTGAACCTGTCCACCCCACAGCCAGTGCCTGCAAGGTCTGGTGCAAGGAATACAGGAGGAGTCAGCAAGTAGGGAGATGGAGGCAAGAAGAGGCATGGATTAACCTATCCTTCTCCACAGCAGCTGTTTGACACTAAAGCTGAGCTAGGACATCCAATCAGGCACAAAACTAACAAGGGAAAACAATGAACCAAGTTTCATTCACCTGTTTCTACTCACAGGGAAGTGAGTGGGCAGTAGGAGGGGAGACACTGCTTCTCACTGGTATTTTCCAGTTTCTGTCCCCCCAAAACCCTTAAATCTTGAGATGATTTGTATACTGGGAAATAGGGAAGTAGATACCTGGAGCAACAGCACCATGCAGCACCTGCTGTAAGACCAAGTATGCAGATCCCTGCAAAACAGCATATGGAGAACTGGGAAGAGTCAATACCCTGAGTCAGGGTTCCAAGGAAGGACTGCAGTGTCTCATCACTGAAACCAGAGACAGGAAGGACATGGGCTAGGAAAGAGAGATGATGACCTCTAGGATGGGATTTATATTTCTTTAAGTAAGCTTCTGAGCATCCACTAAAGGAGAGCCTGAAGTTCAACAGGAGCTCACAGCAATCACAGAATCACAGAATCACAGAATCCCAAGGGTTGGAAGGGACCTCAAAAGATCATCTAGTCCAACCCCCCTGCAAGAGCAGGGTAACCTACAGTACATCACACAGGAACTTGTCCAGGCGGGCCTTGAATATCTCCAGTGTAGGAGACTCCACAACCCCCCTGGGCAACCTGTTCCAGTGCTCTGTCACTCTTACAGTAAAGAAGTTCTTCCTGATGTTAACGTGGAACTTCCTATGCTCCAGTTTACACCCATTGCCCCTTGTCCTATCACTGGATATCACTGAAAAAAGCCTAGCTCCATCATCCTGACACCTACCCTTCACATATTTGTAAACATTGATGAGGTCACCCCTCAGTCTCCTCTTCTCCAAGCTAAAGAGACCCAGCTCCCTCAGCCTCTCCTCATAAGGGAGATGTTCCACTCAAACCCACGGTCTCTGCGTGCCTCCTGCCCACATTTTACTCCCACCCACTGCATTAGAGGGAACCCTCTAAGCTCCTAACTCTACCCATACTCCTATGACAACACGTGGGTGAACAGAACAACTCTTCCTGCAGATAGATCTCCTAAGCTACCCACATCCCTAGGCTGGATCACCTTCTTGAGCCCTAGTGAATTGCCATGTGCTTTGAACACCCTGCTTCCATCGAGGTCATGGCTAAATTCCACATTGCCCTCTTCCTGCATCCTCCTACCCAAAGCTGAGCCTCTGCTATGGATCCGCTGTCCCTGAGAGCATTTGCTTTGCCTGTTGCTCATTTAACTTGGCTCCTGCCTCGATGCCCACAAAGCCTTGAATTTCCTGCTGGCTCAGGACTGCTCGAGCTCAGCCCTGTTTCCTCCAGAGGCAAATGGGTGCATTCACCGTAGCAATAAAAACCGAGCGACATTCTGGGCACGGGGCCTAATCCAACTCCCAGTGAGGTGGAGGAACGCTGCTCTGTTCAAGTGGGGAATGCTGGGTGGATAAGCAGGAGGAGGGTCTGAGATGCAGGGATGGGACAGTGACATTGCCAACCTGGTGGACCTCTTCTGAGGTCACTACTGGGATGGCTGCAAGTGGTAAATGCTTTTTCCATTGCGTGGATGCCCCCTTGTTCTCATTCATGTTTTCTCAGTGCTACCTTGTGCTTCTTAAGCAAGCCATAAATTCAGTCATATGGGTTTCCTCTGTCCTCCTCTTTTTTTTTTTTTCCTTGACATCCATTTAATGACTTTTCTCTCTAATATATGGCAGGCATTTTCCTTCTAAAATACCTGAGGTTTAGGACAGGTAGTAAATGGAGACCTCTCACAGAACCACTGGCCCAGAACCCAGTCTTATTGGCGCTTAGAAAAGGAGATCCATTTTTCCTCTCTGCTCTTCAATTAGCTGTAATGTTTGCCTTTAAAACATAAAATTAGAAGCCTTTTTGGAGGCACAAAGCAATATTATACTGCAAAACACATTTTCATGCTCCCCTCCCTGCTACCAGTTTAGCACTGCAGATATATTAGACAGCCGGTTTCTAGGCACCGCTCTCTTCCCAAGATTTAGGGTCCGACTTTCAGTTCCTGTGAAAATAATGACCTCCCTTGCTCTTTGTAGTCCTGTGCTTGATCTACTCATATTAGCAGGACCTTTCAGGTCGAATGCTACAGGATTTAGTGCTGGAAAGCAGAGGCATTGAGCAGACAAACAGCTCAAAGTCCATCCGACGGAGCCGTTCATTGAACGCATAGGTTCCTGTTCAGTACAGTCAGAGCTTTTTGCATATCCAAGAGCTACTTTCTTACAGAAAGGCATAATAATACAGTCACTTTCACCCAGGCAGATATCTCTTTACTGAGGAATCACAGACCAGGAATGGGGAAGACAGGGAGTGGGGCACTGCTGGGACGTGGTGTTTGAAATCCCAAAGATCCATTCTTGAAGGAGGCTGTGCTGAAAGCAAGACTGGATCTAATGCCAGCCCTTTAAGCTCTAACTCCTGCCCAGACCATGCTTACCAGTGGTAGCCTCAGCTCACCATTGCCTCACCAAGACAAAGCCCTGGCACAGGAGCCACATCCAAAGTACCAGAGAGTGCACAAAGATCACAAATCACAGCTTGGCTACCTTTGGTTAAAAAGACCAGAACACAACTTCATACTTCTCCTGAACCTGAGCACACACAGAACCTTTCCCTTTTCAATCCCCTCCCAGTCTGAGGATGCTTTGAACCCGTTACTGCTGCAGGTAGACAGCTTAAACTCAAAGTATAGCAGCTGACATTTGTGGCTCTGGAAGTCTCTGCTTTGATCGCCATGAGGCTGCACAACACAGTCATGGCCACCCATACTTTTGTGAATCTATAGTTGGGTGGTATTACAAAGGTGAAGCCAACCAAACTCAGAGGAACAGCTCAACTGGTTGTACTCAGTGGGGATATCCAGCTGGTCCATGCCATTCTCTTCTTGGCATTGGCCTTGCTGTCACAACTTCATAAATAAACACGTTCTAAGGCAAAAAGGACTTGACGTTCCTCTTTTCCTAAAGTGGTTCAAATCACCCGCAGCATACGTGAATGAAAAATGTCCCAGGATGGGAGCTATTGATCTCAGGAGGCAGTGACTTGTGCTCCATGTTGGATCAAAGGGGAGTACAAAGCAGAGAAGAGCCACTTTCTCCACTACACGTTGAAGATTTTCCAGATGTCTTTTATGGGAAATAATGGCACTCAGCACTGTTAACAAAAAGCAGCCAAATCACAGGAAAGGGAGGCTTGCCTCTTTTATCTCACTAGTGTTACTCATCCATCTCTAGAGCTAGCTGATAGCAGAATGATTGATTCAGAAATCACAGGAAAAGGAGGGAGAAAAAGTCAATGAAACCGCTAAGACATATTAGCAGATGTACCTGCCCCAATAATTCCATGTCCTCCATTCCCATTCACCTTCCCTGTTTGGTGGGACACAGGGCACATGTTTAGTGACATGAGTGCCAAAAGACAGAGGAGGATGAACAGGTCAGCAGAGCTTCAGCTGATGCACCAGGACCCCAGCGTTTCTAGAGAACCGACTAAAACCTAGAAACACCCATGATACGCTGCCTTGATACTCGTCAGCTTCAACTAACAGAAAAATCCCTCTTTTTTTCCCCCAGATTTCCCAGTGGGCATAAAGATGACGATTTTCCTCACTTTTCCTCATTTTTGCTAGAAGTTTCCCACCGCCTCTCCTCTTTGTGTGTTGTGGCCTCTTTTAGCCCAAAATGACAGGAGGGAAGACTTCTGACAGACAAATCTCTGAACCAAAATACAGAATAACCTGTGTGTGTTCAGAACTGCTCAACCCGAGACTGGGCAACACTGTGAGCCCTCGAAGTCTCCGCTCTGGTCCTCGGGTCCTCCACCACTTGGCAGCCGGTTCGTCTCTCCTACCAGTCCTCAAGTGTTTGTTCCCTGGTGGTGGGAGGTGTTTTGTGGTGCAGATGCTCTGGAAACCCTTCTGGGGCCCGTTATGGGATTGCTCGGGAATGCAGGGCTGAGTGGCCAAGGTGGTTCCTCTCAGACCATCAATACATCTAACATAAAGCAGGTGTGTTGCCCTACCGCTCTCAAACCTTTTGAAGCTCACCAAGTGCTTCAAGTCCCTTACTTTGCTGAATACAGAAGTACTTTTGCATGCTTCCCCGGGTCTTCTCTAAGAGGAAACGATAAAGGCAGCTGAACTCAACAGCCAGTCCAAGTGCCTCCAGTCACATGCGGGCAGCGAGCGAAAAGGGACTAGATTTTAGGGGCGATGAACCCGAGCTGTCTTCCCTGTCTTCACCCAGATTTGTGAGGGTTCAGCACTTCTGAGAACGGCTCCGTTTCTATTTAGGTGCCTAAAACCGCCTGGAGATGCATAAATTTAGGTTTGCCCCTCCAAAGCCTTAGTGCGGAGCTTGACATTCAAGAGCTCATTGAAAAAACATGGGAGTTTTTTGTGTGTGTGTGAACACTGTTCATTGACATGTCTGAGGAGCTCCCAAGTTTTCCATTCCCTCGGAGTTGTTTCAAAACTATGCGTTTTCACCCAAACCAAACCAAAACAAGCGGGCTGTTTTCTGTCAAAGTGGCAAAAAACCCCGAGCCGCTTACAAGACACGGCTTGAAAAATCCCTCAATTAAGGAAAACGTTAAATCCGAGGGAAAAGAAAAAAAAATCTTCAGGAAAAGCGAAGAGAAGTTAAAACCAACTCCTTCAGGAAAGAGAATTTTAATTAAAAATAATATCCCGGTGGATAATTTATGTTTCGACGTAAGGATTTAAATTGCAGAAGCAGCAAAGTGGACTTTTTTTACAGCACCATCAGCATCCAAGAGTGGAAAACACCAGATTTCAAATTCATGCATTCTATATTTGAACATCTTGTTTCTATTTAATAGAAAAGGCCTTTTTCTCCGGGTTCTTCTCTTCCAGAGCCCCCCCCCTTCTTTAAAAACACATATAATTCATCCTAATATATTACAAACTGCATGCTCGGAAAATATTAATAATTGAATTGAAATGAGTTTTTCCTAAGAGCCTAGAATCGAAGGGAGAAATTCCTAATGTATTTGTGAAGGAAAAGAGAAGGGGGAACAACGAGACAGAGGGGTTTTTTTCAGGCACTCTGAGAAGCGGACTATGGGCCGTGTGGAGTCTCTCCGAGCATGACAGAGAAAGGATTAAAGCAGGTGACACTTTGAACTTAGCTTAGATAAGTGACCCTCAAAATCAACAGTCCAAAAGTTTAGTACACAGATTCCCTGGCCACGTCCAGTCGGGTCTTTGTCAAAACCCTTCCCGACTTCAGTAAGTCAAAGGAAAATAAAGAAGACAGGTTGCTCGGGTTATCTTCTAATATTGTTTTAGCCACTTATTAGCACTAATGGACAATTAGTGGCCGGCGCAGATATTTTGCTGTAATACGAAGCAGAAGGGAAAATTTCTTTGTTTGCTTCTGTGTGCGGGAAGCTCTTCTGTGGTTGAATGTATAAAAATAGCAGCCAGAAAAAAAGTGTCAAAGACACTAGTTAACCAGTCCAATTTCCAAAGAAGAATATAGTTGGAAACAGATCCTGCTACAGAGTTAAGAAATCCTCCTGATGCACTTGAAGCGCAAGGAAGTCTGCACTTTATAAACAACCAAATATATGCCCAGGATAAAAGGCGAGGCTTTTTGAACTCCTAGCTGGCGTGTTAGGAAGACCTTTAATGACATTAGCAGTTCTTCAAAACCAGAAAGGCCACATTATTTCTGGTCCTATATGGTCACCACATGTAGCTTTATAAAGGGGGGGGGGGGGGGAATCCTCTCTTCATGCCAATAAATAACTTGCCAGAAGAGAAAATATTTACCACTGCTTTTCCAAATTCTTTACGCATGCAGTAAAATCCTCCTCTGAGAAAATGAGCCCGTAAAGAAAACCCAAGGCGTTTCCTCCGGCACTACCGGTGGTGCGGGCCCGGCCGTTCGGCTCCCCTCCGCGGGGCTCCGCGCCCGCTCCGCTCCCCACTGCCCAGCCTCGGCCTTTAGTCCCCTCGTTAACACCTCGGGGTTGGTGCGGTTCCCAGTGCTGGGGAGGGAGCTGGGATGCGCGGATACCAGCGGTACAGTAATAATAAATAATAACGAGAATACCTGGCACTAGCTGCGCGCTTTGCCTCCGCCGCCCGGCGCGCAGGCAGGGAGATCTCCTGCTCCGCGGAGGCGCTGCTGACCGTGAGCACAAGATATTAATGGAGTTATAATTGAGGGCTAACTGCCCCGTCCAGCCGCCGCCGGAGCTCGGGCCGGCTCCGTCCCTTCCATAAGCAGGAAAATTAAGCTGGGACCTAAAGGGAGAGCAACGAGTGGGTTCCTCCCGCTCCAAGCTGAGGTTCTGGGTGCAAAAATATCTATTCCCTGACTCCGAGCAGCAAGAGAAAACACCCCATCACCCTGCCCATCGGCTGCGCGGCCGCGGAGCTCCCGTCGTCTCCCTCCCTGTCCAAGGACCGGCTCCTCTCCGCCTGCGGGAGCAAAGCCTCTCGCCGCACAACCGGGGTTTTTTTCGCCTTTCAGAGAGATCAATGGTTTGTTTCTGCTTTGGGGGAACGATCTCAAACAAACACACAATAAATCACCTCCAGCCCCGGCCCGGCCGCTCCGCGGGTTCGCCTGGCCGGAGCACGGCTGCTCTCCGGCCCGAAGCTCCGCTTCATCCCATTCCCACTCCGCGTAAGGGCGTTCAAACAGGCCCGTGCAGCTGCAGGGAACGGGGATTTAATACCTTCCTTACAGAACTCGCTGTTCTGCTTTCCCTTCTTCCTCTGAAAAAAAACCAAAACCCGGTTTCTGATCACGCTCCGCATTTCTACACTTTATTCTCCCTCATATATTGAGTAATTTTTTTAACTGCAAGTGATAAAAATAAAACAATAAATATGCGAAGGATCCCAGCGTTAAAACCAGCCATAATTTAATCCACGCATTTCGTCTTTCCCCGAGCAGCAAAGCACAAACTGGTGTTCGCTCGCTGCCGCCGCACCGGGAGCTAAAGAAATCGGTTTCTGCGGGAGAAAACCGATGAAGAAACCCCTTAACGGGCAGAACGCTTTATCCCTGGCACCAGGCTGTTTCCCATCTAGTAATTCACCAGATCGTCTTAATACGAAGCAGAAATATATATATACACACGCATAACGAATTAAACATTTAAGGCAACTGCTTTTTGTCCCTATAACTAAATGCGAATGGCAGGAGAGAGCAACAGCTCAAGCGGTGAGACCTGCTATCCCCAGGAGCTCTCAAACAGTTGTAGTTTTCCCTTTTTTCCCCCCATATCCATCCCTCTGGATAAGAAGCCCTCTCGGGAAGGGCAGAACAAGCTCCTTCACCCGGAGAGGAGATTCCAGCCCTCAGTGCCGCAAATTAAACCTCTATTTTTCAGTTAGTTTCGCATATTTTCTTTTCGTTCTCTCGTTTGGAGCCGCTCTCCTCAGGCTTGGCTGCACACACGTTTGCTTTCAGCCCGGTGCCCTCTTAGCTCCGTCGTTGCTATCAAATACGGACCCGAATTTATTACTCTCCGTACTCCGAGATAAGGCGCGGAGCAGCCTCCGAGGCAGCAGCACCCTGCCCCATCGCCGGCAGCTCCCCACGGCGGAATCCGCTTTTACCGAGGAATTTCCAAACGAAAGATACCCCTGGAGCAGGATATTTTTGGTTTAATATCGCACAAGCCTGGGGATGTCCCAGAGCTTTGCATTTCAGACGCTAAAAGCGTTAAGATTCTCCAAAGCTGTTTGCAGAAGCATTAAATTACCCGAATAATAAATTGATGTTTTATCCTCACGGTCGTCTTTTACGTCTATTTTGGGGGGGTTCTTATTAGTTTTTCGGCTGGGTGAAGGGGAAGCAGCCCTAGCCCGGAGCGCTGGGGTGGGCGAGCTCAGCGCCCTTTTCCTTCTGCCCCAGCAAACTCTCCAGCTACTTTCCAGGAACAGGAGGGAGAAAAAGCTCTTTGCCAAACTATTCGCAAGAGCACTTCAAAATAAATGAGTTGCCTACTAAAACTTAATGTTATACAAGATGTCTATTTGTCTATATTAGATTTTAAGCAGCTGTTCGTATGCTCAAATCCACTCCCCTCCCTCGAATTTAACTGAAGAGAGGGAAGCAAAGAGATAAAGCAGAGCATTGTTTATTTTCCTTGCTCCTCTTAGCTCTCCCCCCCCATTCCGCTGGAGCGGAGCCTCCGCGCTCAGCCTGCTCCAAGCGGAGCTGCTCTGCGCAAACAACGCCCCGTCACTGGGACGGGACCGCTTCCCCTAGAGCAAGGTTTAAATCGTTTCTTTGTTCCCTGAAGTGCTCTGAAATAAAGAGAAAAACCAACTGAGGGCCGGGAAATAAAGGTGGGGGGGAACACGAGACAAAAGAGGAGCGGGGGGCCCGCTCCCCCCCCATCCCGGCTGCAGCGCCCGGCCTTATCGGAGCCTGGCTCGAAGGGGAGATAATTTGGACCGTGAGAGTGGTGGATTTGGGTTTTGTGCCCCCCACCCCGCCCCGTCCCAGCCCCACAGACGGGCTCCTGCCGCCGCTCCCCCCGTGAGCCCGACGGAAAAGCGGCCTCCAAGCTGGGGGAGAAACCCCAAAAACTAACATGCGAGAAATGAATTTCACCGTTAGAAACGGCTGGGTCTGCCGGGGAACCGCGTCAGGAGGGGGCCGGGGAAAGCGACCTCCCCCCCATTTAAAACCCGTCCCCAAAGCCCCCCCTCGGCCCTGGCCCCATCCTCATCACAGCAGCCCTTTCCCTCTTTCCCGTGGCCCTTCCCGTGGCCGTGGGACAAGCCACCCAGGAACCCCGGCTCCCGAAGCGCGGCTCCAGCCCAGCGATACATCTCGTATACATATTATATACTTACATCCACATTCTATACAGCCCCCCACTACATATACCCCCCCCCCCATACTTCCTGCCGCGCTGAGCTATTCCACTGCGCTTTATTTCACTCTTTCTCCATCCCTCATTAATCTCACTTGCCAATTTAAACCTTCTGGTTTAAGCAGCCCTTCTGCTGCCTGGATTTTTAGGTATTAATCCATTTATTTTCACGGAACGGGGCATTTTCCACACCGCTCGCAGACAGGACCCCAATCGCTCCGCTCCCATCCCCTCCAGTTTCTCGCTTGGCAGGATGGGACCCCTAAAATTCTTTCCCTTCATTGTTCAGTAATTAGAGAGCCTAAGTCTGGAGGGAGAGGTAATAAGGGATGTTTTATTAAACCAACTGACATATGCGGGGGGGGGGGGGTGTAGATAAACTCGCCGACACACAAGCCCTTCTTCGAGGTTTAAATACGTTTGCTCGAAGCCAAAATCCGTTGCTCTTTACTCGGGGAAATAAAACAAACCCTACAAGCGGGAGGTTAATAGCTTAAATGAGAGGCTCGGGCAAGGAATGCAGGATCGGCTCCCTCCCCCCATTAATAGCCTTGAACGACTTTACATTTTTATACCCGGAGTTGAGTACTCAAGGACTCAGAGCGTGTTTGTAAGACTAGAAAGATCTATTGAGAGACCTTCTTTTTTAATAGCGCATTAATGTTTCCCAAGACTTCGTATTAACTCAAGAATCACTGAAGGTCGATTTGTAAGTGTCTGGACACTATAAAAGTGTTTGTAAAGCAAAGTCAGTTGCGTGCATTAAAATAAGGAGGTTCCTTTGTGAGATTTCATGCCAGGCCAGGAGCCCTTTTAAATGCTATTCAACTGCCTCATTAGAAGGAGCTAACAGGAGTCAGGCCTCCTCTCTGCCCCCCCCTCCCCTCCCCCCCTGTCCTCCCCCCAAATCAGTCCTTTAATACCGAGACTGGCAGATTAGGGGCTTTTAAAAGCTGGCTCTGTCCCGGGTAGCCGGTTTCCTATCCTGCTATTGTGACAGCTCTTCCCTGCTATCAATTACATCCCACCCTAAGCTAACCACCCCTCCCGCCCTCCACCGAGCACCTCCACCGGCCCCGGGGAGCGAGATGGATCATGGAATCATAGAACATCCCTGCTTTTTCCCCGCTGGCAGCCAAAGAAAAATTAAAAGGGGGAAAAAAAAAATAGGATGCCTGGACCCGAAAATCCGTTTCTGAATAGATTAACAACCCCTCCTGTGTTAACACCAGCTCTGTTCTTTTTCTTATTAGGTCGAGGAGATGAATGGGGCGGTGGGGGGAGAAGGAGCGAAGCGGCGGGGGAAGGTTGGTCACCATTATCTGCGCTCCACATGTTCTCTGTGGGTATATATAAAATATAGGAATGGAGTCCCCTTTAAGTAGTTCTTTTATGACTTGTTTTAACAGAAAACACAGAATAAGCCAATGTTTGATATTACAATATAAAACACATTTGTGGTATGCTAGGGGCTGGCTTGTTCCTCCCTCCTTCTCCCAATTCTGTTCTTCACCCAAAGCTGGCCCAGACCCCACCACCCTTAATCGAATGGGCACAAACCTTCCACCTCCTGAAACAGTGTCCTCCTGCTCTGCAGCCGTGCAGAGGCTTGAGAAGAGAATTTGGGCTTCCCCTTGAAAGAGAATTTGGGCTTGTAGCGCATATGAATATGAACCTCCAGTTCTTTATTATTATTGCTACTAGGCATGATGTTAGAATCATAATTCTCCATTTATATAGGGGCCTGGATTCAAAAAGCCTATTGGAGCCTGATAGAACAGAACAACATATAAATCTGAAATCAAAGCCAAACATGTCCTCATAAAAAAACAGCCCAATGCAAAAATCTGGTGGGGAAACAGCAAACCCGTTCTCACTGCCATACCCCAAGCTCATAGCTACATATTAATTAAAAAGAACCCCAAGCTGGCCACAAATACAGTCCCTAATGCCATGTGCAGTCTTCAAAGTGCGGACAGAAGTGCCAAGACAAAAGGTACAGTTGGGAATTTGCTTGGGGCAGTTGCTATTGCAAATGGTAACAGGGTTGTTACCCAGGAGCTGAAGTAGTCATTTCACCTACAATGAGGTCTGGTCTTTGCTCTAAACCTAAGCTCACTCTCCCTGGAAAGCCTGGATTTTAAAGTCTAATTTTAATCAGAATGGCAAGGTCTCCTCTTACACTGGGAGAAGTCCCCCTGTGTAATGAAAGCCAATTGCAAGCCATCTCTATTGAGATGAAGACGGTTTGGTTGACATGGTTCTCCAGGGCTAGAGCAAGGTCCTTCTTCAACCAAAGGAGAAGGATTGCTGGAGATCAGTCCCGTGAGGAGGCACAGTGAGGCTCAGACACCACAGAGGTATGACAAAGAACATGAGGACAAAACAAAGCAGCATTTGCACTGATTCAACCTTAAGTCTGGGTTATTACTGCAGCAGAAAGGGATCGTAATGAAGGTGGAGCATTACAGGGCATGGCATGCACAGCCAGCCATCACTTTGGGTTTCTGCCTGCCCTCAAGAAAGGGGGCAGCTCTTCCTTACAATTCCCTGCCCTCATAGGGAATGGATACAATCCCCAATTTTCAAGACCAAATAGTCCTTTCTGTTCATGGGAGCCCAGCCACCGAGCCCTGATGACAGTTGTGTCTTAGCCTGGAAGGCCCCAATTCAGCAATGGACCCCATTAACAAACCACTTCAGCACCTGCTTAACTTTAGGGCTGGATTAAGTCAGCCTCCAGAACACACTTTCAATTTATTAGTAGTTTAAAGGAGCAGGGACAAATTGTAGAGGGTGGAATTTAAACCCCATCCTGCAATGGGACCTCTATGGGGGAAAGCAACCCCAAAATCAAAAAGAAGGGGGATTTAGATGAAAAAAACCCCCACAGTTTAAAGAAGGGCAAAAAAGTAAAAAGGATGAAAGTCTCCTCAAATAGATCTATTTTAAAAGAAAAGCCCCTGCCCACCCCCTCCCCCTGCCAGCATATTTCAAGCACTTTGGATGTTTGTGTCTGTCTTCCTTTCAAGGAACCCTGAGCACATGAATGGGCAGAGCAGCAGAATGAATGGGACACTTCAAAGAAAATGAAAACCATTACTGGGAAATCTGTTTATAGAGAGGATGAATGATTATGAGAGAAGATGCCAGCAGAGAGAGAACACAAGTGAGGGTGCTCTCTGCGCACTGCACAACATAACTCAGAAGGGTTCAGACCTCTTCCTTAGCACTATACCCTTGTATAAATTGGGGGTGAAAAGCTCTCTCTCTACGTGTGTCCCCCCCCAGTCTTTCCAGCAAGCCCACAGCCCCCCCTCTGATGCCATGGGAATAGCAGCATTCCTGAGCCCCCCCTCCATGCACCTGCTCCTGAGCCCCCAGTGGGGTGACTCCCCTCTCCCTCCCCCGTGTCAAGATGGGATATTAGAAGAAGTTATTTCCATTGCCTGGTGTAGATGAGGAATGGATAAACATCATGTCACTCACGTTCCAAGTGGGTAAACTCCATTTACCCTCGACACCACCACACAGAGACCCTGCTCTGAGAACTGCAGATTTTATCTGAACCTTGCAACATTCTCACACAGTCTCATCCATCTCCACTGTTGCCTTGTGTTAAGTTTGCCAAGAGCTCTGTGTTGCATGTGCACTGCCCTGGGACCAGAAAACCTGTACTGGTTCCTCTGGATCCTGTTGTAACCTTTCCCAAATCCATCCAGCTCAACCGCTGGAAGCCAAACCAGCAGGTGGGTTTCTCTCTACTGAGGAAGAGATGGGGAAGAAAGGGGCTGACAAGTATCCCCTTTGGGCACTGATCATACAACCAGTGCAATCTTCCACACAGGGAGCCTAAGAGATTTCCATGCCCCCATTCAGCATCTGAAGCACTCAGGCAGATCTACCAAAGCAGAACAAATGGTCCCTTGTCATCCCTTCCTTCATCAGCCTTGCTCAGCAGAGAACACATGCTCAGACACATGACAGATGGACAAATGCATTGGTTACCCCCAAAATCGGTTCTGTGGTTGAATCTTGCTTGCTGGCAGATTGAGAATAGAGAAAGGCAAGCGATACAGGCCACAGTAATGGTACAGTAAGGCCCTATTTAGGAACCACAGCTTGATGCTAGAGCAAGGAGGTGGCAGTAGAAAAGAGCCCTCAACCACCCTTGTTGGTTTTGGCATAAAGATGCTGAAAATATTTGTGCTTCTTCAAATACTAAGAATATTTCCACCATGAGCATTGTGGTTTTCACAGTGCTCTCAGGAGATGCAGGGAGAGCATGTGATACTCTAGCATTAGTCCTCCAAGAGCTCAAGCAATGGTGCTAACACAGCATCATGCAGGGCACCAGCTGATGGAGCCATCAGTTTTTCCCATGCCACTAACTTCTTCAGGAGGAAACAAATTGTTCCTAGATACGTCAAGGATAACCCCAAGAAGACCCCAAGGAAACTTTATGCCTTCACACTAGAATGACCCCCATTCTCCAGGGTCCATTTAGCAAAGCAAGGGTAGAGCTGAGACCATGCTATTGCCTGGGTTATGTTCCAAGACCCCCAAACAGCATCATGCTCAAAGAAAAGCAACAACTGGTGGGTCACTGGCAAATGTAGCTGGGAAGCTGCCTAAAGCCCTTCCTCAGAGCCTCTACTTGACTTAGCATCTGCCCGATCCTTCCCTTTCCATAGGAAATCACTGCTTATCACACTGGGAGTGAATCAGATCCACTGCCCACCCAGCTTTTGTAGAGAATCGCTATGTTTCCTTTCATGTAGGTGGGCACCATCACCTATCTGACACTCGAATCATCTCCCATTACAATTTGGACTTCAATAACCAGAAGTGAAACACGAAAGTAGGAAGTAAGCTGAACTCCAGCCGAGCATGAAGGCAGCAGCTGTGCCAACTTGCTTTCAGTGGCTCATTTCATCTCCTGCTCTCAAGAGAGGGACAGGGAGCACAAGCAAGTGATGGACTGGCTCAGTGTCAGCCACCCAGCGCGGATCCCAACTTGTGGTGTTTTTATCTCCCATATGATTCCCCCAGCATCTTGCCAAAGTGATGAGTTGGCTTTTGTCTATAAAGAGGTTTTCACCTATTTTTACCCATTTAAGAAGCTGACTTTATCTGCTTGACCTGTGAAATGGACACCTGAAGTGTCCTTTCTGTCTTTGTGCCTGGACACACATGGCACTAGAAAAGCCCCAAAGCAGCACAATTGCCTAGCTGCCTCTTCCGAGCTTGGGTGCACAGTGCTCCAAAGCAGGTTGGTGCTGTGTGCACCATAATCCTTGGTTCTCCTCCAAGGAAACCTCCAGCTTCTTACAAAGAGACCCTTCAGGTGAACCAGCTACCAGCTGGTACCCCAGCTATAGGTGCTAACAGGAAAGAGGGAAACACAAGCACTTGCCATTCCTTGTCCTAGGGCAACCTCCCAGTGGCATCAGTCAACATGGGTGACCACACGAGCGCAGGGAAGCTGCCAGGCCCCATCTCAGCAACACAATCACAAAGCACTCAGGCTTCACTCCCATGGTTTACCATGAAGTCACCAAAGCCCCTGCTCCGTGTATTTATCTAACAAGAACAAATGATTGGGAACCACAAATTGCAAACTTATAAATATGTCTGGAGAGGTGACATCGTAACAAATGAGATGAGAACAGAGCTCCGATGACTTCTGATGTCACCACAAGCCCTGGATGGATGCACCCCCCTTGGATACAATTCCCCAGCTTTATTTTGTTGGGGATGGCTTTTAAATCTGAAATAAAGAATAAAAGACTTTAATCTTCTTTGTCTCCTTGCACTCCTACCTGAGGTCAGCTCCCATATTTACTGCCTTCTCTGTTTCAGAGCTATCAAGTCTCATCCTAATACAGACTACACCCTCAAAAGAAAGGAGCAGTGATTTAAACTAGGTAAATAAAGTTGGCTGAAAGCTTAAGGGTAGATGAGGACATGACAAAGTCCTTGGGTTTGTTCCTCAGCAGCTTCTGAAGAAGGTTGAAGTGTGAGAAGGGAAAGAAATCAGATTTTATGTCAACCCAGTATTTTATTTGAACCTGTTTGAGAGGGATGCTGAGGGATGCTCCAGGTTCCATTCGTTTTCTAGAAACATAAGGCCACCCTTAAAAAAATCAAGGATTGAAGGAAAAGTTTCCAAAAAGCCCAAGTCTGGGACTTAGATGCTGAAGCACAGCTGAAGGAAAAAGAAATCAGTGGGATTCAGGCTTTGAAATCACTTTGATTCCTGCAGACTTAACATTTGCATCCAAACATGCTGAGGTACATGACTAATGCTAAGGTATTGCATACTACTGTCAGAAGGTCTCAAAACAGCACAAACCTCCACACTGCAGGAAAGTTCAGCAGGATTCGGGACACCAAAACTTATTCAGCTTTTGGAAATCCCAGTCCCAAGCTGTGTAACTAAACTGGAACCAGCACTGGAAGGAAGCCCACTCTGGTGAGGGAAAAGGTCTTCAAAACCAATGCAGCAAGCCATCTCAAGTCGGTGTGTTTTAGCATCACATGAACCAAGCGTGATGCCTGCGGTCCAAGGATGGACCTGAACAGCCTCCCAAGGTCACCCCCAGCCCTGTTAGCAGCTTCTCCCCACCACAACACTGAAGGTTCAAGTTTATTACCCACAGCTAGAGGTGCAAGAGGGACAAGTCCTGAGCAGCCAGCTGTGTAACTGTCCCAGGGAAGATCTGTGCCAAATGTATAGAGCCTTTCCCCTTGCTTGACTCCCAGCTGGTGTTTCCACAGGACACCATGCCAGGTTGGCATAGCAGCTCTGGGGTTTCTCCATGATGCTCCACGTGCAGACCTTCTCCTGCCATAAACAGCAGTAACATCCCCAAGTGGAACCTGAAACCTAAACCCTCTCTCCTGTAAAGCTGGAGAGAGACTGGTGTGGGAGGCAGGAATTGGCCCACTGGGTAAAGTGTAGAATGAAAGCCTTCGCTCCAAGCTTTGCAGAGCTCCAAGTCAAAAGAATACAGCTGGGTCCACATCAGTGGAGGAAAAGTGAATTTACTGACAACAGCTTTGCTTTTCTTGGGAGGGGTTTTTTTTCACTCCACAGAGCCAGTTCTGCAGGCCACATGCTGCAGTGAGTTTTGAGAGGCCAAAGCAGTATTTCCTTCCCCCCTGCACAGACTTCCTATAGGAGACGGGCATGTCCTTTAGCACCTCTGACCAGGTAGGGAGCTGTGGCACGAGGAAACATACTGCAGGGATTAGCACAACACCATTTAGAGACCAAGCAGTCTGCATGCATGAAGACCTGGGGATCTCTAGCTGAAGTTACGCAGGGGATTCCTACTCCTATAACCAAACAACACCAAACTTCATCTCGAACCCTGGGCTTTTTAGACACCCAAACCCATCATAGCTTCTGCTACAAGCCAAAGGTTCAAACTCCTCCAAACTTCATCAGCAAAGCTTTGCTCCAAGATCCAAGCTCTAGGTTTTTAATGGTGTATTTACTGATGAGGTGAAATATGAATCTGGTTTTGACTTTAAAAAGCCAATTGTATTTTGGGGGCGGAGGGAGGGGGGAAGGGGTGCTCTGACCTGACCCGCTAATCTCTTTTTCTTCCTTTAAAGTTGTCTTCTAAATCTGCACATTAAAGGTGATTAGATACCTAAGGGACTTCCCATGTCATTAGTTAATACTTTAGAGCTTGTTTTGGTTCCAGCTAGCAGTAATGCAGAGCCCTTTTGATAATACATCACCCTGCTCAAATATGCCTGCACAGTCTCCAGATGATATAACCCCACCAGTGTCTGCCTCTGTACAGCTCACAGATTGGAAGGGTCGGAGACGAGTTTAATTTAAAGATGAGCCGCCCTTGGGCTGCCAAAGGAAATGGTGTGTCAGCTACGTCAAAAATAGATACTGTTGTGCAGATATATGGAGGGAGAGATGGACGCTGCCAGTGCTATCAATTACCTGGATTGCCTTTAAATGTCAAAGCAAATCCTTACCCATTCCTTCTCTAAAACCTAAATCACTGAGAGAGACAAGGTCAACCCAAGCAGGCTGGAATGCTGGGAGAGGGAAGCATGGACATAATGTTGCGTGTGTGAGGGGGTAATTTGGGCGCACACGTATTGAAGGAGCATTAAAAGCGTATTGACTCGTGGGTTCGAGTTCTGAAATAGCAGTGCTGGGTTTTCAGGTGTCATCAGAAAATATCAGTCCCCAAAAGGAGGATCGTTTCCAACTCAATAAAAGCGATCTTCTGGACTAAATACATTCAAAATTCTCATGTCACTCCTATTTTGCATTGTTTCAGGTTTGTGGGGCTTTAGGGGTTGGTTTCCCCCCTCTTATTTTCCTCCTGTGGGGATATAGGTGCCTTTGACAGATTCAAAAGAAACCACACAAATCTAAGCTGCCTTTGGGAAAAACCAGAGCAGACTTATCTCTGTGTATACTTTTTCCCCTCTCACTGCTGAGCAAATAATACAAGCAGAACACATGTGCACCTACATATCAGCATCCTTCAAGGCAGACCTCCTGGGAAACAGCATGAAATGATCCCTCGGGAAGGGGCCCAGCTCTTTCGGGAACAGGATATGGGGAAATTGAGGAGTGGGGGGGGAAAGGGGAAATCATCAAATCCTACAGGTGGGTAAATAAAAGGAGACAAAGTTTATTACAATAGAGAGGCAAACATAAGGTTTAAGCTCGGTCTCTTTAGAAATGAGGTTTCTGCAATCAGCCTGCACATGGGATACATATATAAAATATAAATAAAATAAACACACTCATCTCCCCCGTCTCCAATAACTTCCAAATTTGCTGGCCAATTCCAACCCAGTTTGGTGGAGGGGGCAGAGGTCTTACAGTTCCTCTAAGCTTTATGAAAATAGGGCCCTCTCCTGTATCCTGAGACCCATTAATGCCCACACTGAAAGAAATTGTTGAGCTCACGTTGCAGCTTATTAGTAATATTATTAGACACTGGAGAATCCACAGGCGAGAGGGAAATATTAAGAACACCCCAACTGCAGGAAAAGCTTCAGTTGGAGTCTGCCCCTTCTTAGACACCAGAGGATCCAACCACAAGACACCAACTGGTTGAACCCCCCATTTCATTGCATCTCCTGCTAATAACTACTTCTTTTACATAAAGATATGTTGTGTATTCCCAGCTTGGCCTCACAGCAAAGTCCCACCAGCCAATTAAACTGAGCTGTAATTTACAGTTCCCTGCTTCCTTCACCTTCTTTCTAGGAGGGATTAGTTGGCTATGCTGAGACACAGAGAAGAATGTAATCACAGGGGTATATTTATCACCTGCATTTTCACTGGGGGCACCAGCTTGATTTCTGTACCCTTCTTCCTTTAACAGGATCATCTCCTTGAGATAACTCCGCACCAGGCCAGCAACCAGATGTACACGAAGCACTGATTTCAGCGCAGTGCATCCGAGAGCCCAGCCACTTCCCATGCATGGGGACAGAGGGTAAAAATGTAAAGAATTTCAGATAAACACATTTGGAAAGGCACTTAGGGCTACTGGATGGATGAAGGCGAGGAAGGCAGGGGAGTATTCCTGCACTGAACAGGCAAAGAGGAACACTACTCATCTCTTGAGTCATGTTAGTGAGCTGCTCTCTAGTTCTAGACACTTGGAGCTTTGGCTGCTCAGAGATCCTCAAGTACTGAAGACTTTAAAAAAGGAGACCTGTAAGAACAGGGAGGCCACAGAGGAAGTGGAGGACATGGATCTGATCTATGTTAAGTCCTAAATGACAGCTGACCCTTGCTGAGTTCCAATGGCTTGCCAAACTGGGGCAATACTCAACACGAGTGGGCATACGGCTCCCTTAGCGCAGTGCCACATGGGTATTGCACAGAGGAACATATGCCTTTATTACCATCATATACACAGGACCAAGAGTGCCCAAAGGCAAAGACAATCCACCTCAATGGTTTCCCTTTGTTTCTAAAGAAAAACAGCAATAAAATAGCTGTGGAGCTTTAGATGACAACAGTATGGTACCGCAACAGGGTACACCCCTGACTTGTTCCCAGCCCTATAAGCCCATCTCCAGCATCACTGGGCATCTGCTCAGGACACATCATCCTAATTGTCCCCTTTGCTATCCATTCCCACAGCACAATGAAACAGCTCCCTTCCTTCAGGGGCTGTTTGTCCAGTTGCATCTGCATATGACAAGCTGGAGCTTTTTAGGTGGTTTCAGTGTAAAATTAGAGATTATTTTAAGTTTCATGCATCTCTGCCAGCTGAGAGTAAGGATGATGCAGGTGATTGTGGGAATAAGTCAAAGAGTCAGCAATGGCCTGAAGCAGAGCAAGCAGAAGACTGCCCAATACTGCTTTTACAAACACCCTCCCCTTCCCACAAAGTGGAGGATCAAAAGGTTATTATGGGAAGGAGGAGCTCGCTACTACACCTAAGCATTAGCTGATCCCATGGGAGCCAGAATGCCATGAATTTCAGCAAGGCTGGGAGCTGGCTCTTCCTTCTCTCCCCAAATGGCTCTGAAAAGCCTGGAAGCAACCACAGCCCACCAGCTCTGCAGAGCAAGTGCAGCACAGGCTGGTCAGAGCCACCTGCCCTAAGCACCCTGGGCTCCGTTCCAGCCTCCAGAAACCAGCTTTGGGGTCAATGGGAAGTTCATCTTGGCCCTCAGGAGAAGGGAACTTACCCATCCAATTAACAGCTAGAACACTGCTGCTTCTTGTATGTGCAGACTCCCAGTGGTGTTGGGGTCTATATGAATAATTGATGGCCAGATGGAGCTGTGGTTATCAGTATGACTGCAACGTTGTGCTGGGAAGAAATTCCCAGTCCATAAGGAACAGAAAACGCCTCTTTCCCTCCTCACACTGGAATATTACGACCCACTATCCCACTACGGCCACGCTCTTGTTGCGCATTGAAGCCTGCTTTCGTGCGCTGGACACAGCCTCCCATGATGGTCTCCAAGCTTTTCACCCGGTATGGGCTCGATTCTGCAGTCTCAAAGTTGCAATTTCCCCAAGAATGCCTGGAATTTCCCCCTTTATGCAACACACGTTCAGCAGGTTACCGCTTTGATGAGTGAATATCTTCATTTACCAGGGGAAGTATTCCCACACACATGCTATCTCTTTGAACAACCCAAGCCACCAGCTTAAAACCAAGGCAGATGAATCGCCCTTCCTCCTTCTCTGGGCCTCTGAACCTCCTGAGATTTACTTTTAAAGGGTGCATGGTTTGATTTAAACCTCACAGCTCAAAGCTGACTGTCTTCTCTTCCATTGCTCGTTGGCCATTTTGCAGAGTACGGGATTTTGCCAACTGGAATAAAATCCTTTTTTAGTGTTATTAAATTATCCATGCTTCAGAGATCCTTATTTTGCAAGTGGGATTCCCATTTCTTGGTTTATTAGTTGAGGAAAGGGTTGCTTTTATATTACGCTATTTGATAAAAGACAATATCAAAGAGAGAGAAACTGCATGGTAGTAACTCCAGACTGATACTTTGAATAAGAGCTCTCTTCAGAGCATACCTGTCCTTTGAGTTTAACACTTCTTACTGAAGAAAGAAGCTGAAGAAACTTCTCCAACCCAAGTACCATATTATTACCAGAATAAACTAATCTTATTTAAAGATGAATAACGGGACAGCCAACAAAATCAAATCACCTCTCTCCCAGGGCACCTTTTACTCCTCAGGTCCTGTTAGGAAGATGGGAGAGCACATACTGCATGGACTCCCTTCCCTGCAGGACCCAGTGCTCTCCTGTGGTTTGCTGATATGGGGGAGTTTTGATCTGGAAGAACTGAGGATCAAGCTGATCAATAAGGGAAATCTCTGGGCTGGATGCTGGATTAATGCCAGCTAGCATCCAGCGATGAAGCCCTCAGCTATGGGCGGAGAAGCAAGGAAGAGAGGAGCTTGTCAGCACAAGGCTACAAACAGCAGTTCTGACCCCATTAAAGCTCCATCTGCCAGCACACCACCTCTCAGCTTCAAACTCTTATGGAGAACCCCTACTTTTAAGACAAAGCATCCTGGTTTATCCTGGACCACACCTGAATCCTCAAGCTGGACTGGTCACTCCTCTACTGGGCTGCAGCCAGGGTCCCTCTGCGCAAGGGGGTCGGAGCAGCGCACTGCCATCAGCAGGGGAAGGAGGAGAACTGCTGGGGACCAAGCAGGGACTCTGCCTGCACCACCACGAGCCTGGGTTTTTGCCTCTGAGCAGTGCTTAAGCTGCTATTTTGTCTGAAGGATTCCCCATTTTGAGGCAGCTCACAATAAACTTTATCCCTACAGGAGACAAAATTATTCCTTCGCTATGCTTGTAAATTCCCAGCAGCATCCCTGCTCTATCCCCAGCTCGTGGGTTCTTTTAGTAAGATAGGAAAAAGCCAGATACAACATTGCTTCCAGAGTTTTCCCATCTGCAGAACTCAGTGAGGATCAGTGTTCAGTGTGGATTCAAACCTGCATCCAGGTTTGCCTTGGCCTGAGCACTTAATGCTAGGCAAAGGATGAAGTGAGAGGCTACTTGTGAGTGAGTTCCAGCATCTCCTCCTGATTTCAGGTTGAAAGCAAAAATCTAAGTCAAGATCCTAAAATATTTTCCATAATGGAAATTCTGAAATATTCCAAGATGGATTTTTCTTTTTGCTTTAATGTGTGGTCCAAAAATCCGAACCAAAATTGAGTCAGAAGAAAAATAAGAGGAAAAATAAATATTTCAATTGCAAACTGTTTCTGAATTTCCACTGGAATTTCTGAATTCCCTCAGTTGAAGTAGGACCTGTCCCCACAGCACCTTCCTGCGCAAGATGGATACTTCTTAGGGAATCATCTCCCTGTCTCCGTTTTGGAACAAGAAACCAAGTATCCAATGCTCAAAGTAAATTCAGAGGAATCAAAGTTGCAGCCTCACAACCAGGACAAAAATACACCTATATCTTGTAACTGGAGAAGACAAAGCAATCCTTTCGAATTTCTCTCTGTATCCCCTTTGTCTTGGTTAAGGGTCCCATCTCCAGCACTCAGGATGCCCCCTTAAAGACCTGCTGCTACAGGTTAATAAAGACTCCCTGGTGCACTGGAAGTAGATGAGCAAAACCCAACAAGCCTGTGAAAGCCATTGGAATAAATGTATCCCATTACCAAAGTAAAATGAGGACTAGGCAGTGATACGGGGAGTGCCATCCTGACCTTGTTTTAAGCTCCGGTGTGTTGATTTCTGATTAAAAGGGAAGGGAAAGGGAGGGGAATCTTTTCCCTGGTGAGCAGAGCAGTTGGATGGCTTGGGACAGCGGCAGCATCGCCCCCAAATCCGCATCATTTCAGTGCCCTCTCGTGGCCACCGTTCCCCGCTGCAGCCGGCCCGGCCCCCGCTGGTGGCCCGAGGGCAGGAGCATCCCCGGAGAGGGATACGGGGAATGATTTTCCCAGGGATGCTGGCAGGACCTGTGTGTGTTGCTTAGGGACAGCAAGATGCGGGGCCGCATCCAGGTCATTAGGACAGTTTCTTCTCTCTAAGAAGGTATAATCTCTTTTCAAGACGAACTTGGGTCTCCACCTCCTGTAGCAGTGGCTTTCACCACCTCATTAAATCACACATTAAAAAGGCTCTTTTCCACCTGCTTTCTTGACAGAGCCACCAAGGAGCTGAACCTCTTAGTATTAATCCCTTCCTGAACAGCTTCTTCTGTCTCACGGTACACAACACCAGGCATATAAGGGGACCCTCCACTAGGCCACTGCAGGTAAAACAAGCCATCCTCTTCAAGGACATCACCGCTGGGCTGTGTGCTTTCAGGCTTGTTACATAGTGCCACAACAGGGACCACATATGGAGGAGCATCAGGTGCCCATCAGAGCAGTGAACTGAGGTGATGTTGCAGAATGGGAATGTGCCTTCATATGCATAGAGCAAGGATTCCTGCCTCTTCCCTCAGCTTGTTGTGGCCTCTCCAGGGCAGTTAGTGGAGCAGGACCACAAGCACAAGAGGTGTTGTAACCACAGCCAGGGGCTGCCTTGGCTCAAGGGAGAGGCTTGGAATGGAAGCCTGTGGTGAAAGTCTCCCTGCAGGCCTGCCAGATCTGATGGCTTGGTAAGAAGCACAGCTTGTACATACAATGAGATGAAGTCATGAGCAACTAGAAACATGTTTGTCCTGGGCAGAAAGATGGCATGAAGGACCCTGAGGACCTGCTTCCTCTACAGCAGGACATCCTTTAAGACCTGAAGACCCTTTCACCATTATACCACATTCAAATAGGGATGTGGGTACAGGTTGCTCAGTTTTCAATACCCTGACTGCTGACCCACTGGTATGACCCAGTCCTTTCCCAAGTGAGAATAGCAGCATTCAAAGCCTTTCTGGTGCTGGGCTTGGCCTATTCTTCCAGCTTATTTTGATGCTTGCTGTATTCACAGCAGACAGGCCTGAAAAGATACCCTGCCTTTGAATTTCCATCTAGTTCTAATAGCATCAGCATCAGGTGGTCCCCAGAGAACTCTAAATGATCCTTTTTGTCCAAAGAGCTTTGGAACTCAAAAGGGATCATTTGGAGTTCCTTTGCTGTGAATCTGAGTTCCTCCAGATTCACAGCAAAGGCACTGCAGACTAAATGTCAAGAGAACAGATTAAATGAAAACCCAATCCCATTCTGTTTGTGGTGCATGACTTGAGACCTCCAGGAAAAACAAATCCACGTCCTAACCTAGCAGGACAATATCCGTCCCGTACAATCTGCTCTGGACATGGCTTTTCCATGCATTTACAAATCAGTTGCTCTCTGCAGTTCGTGTTCTATTCTCAAATATTCCTTGCATTCACGACAAGTGCAAATTACTCTTCAAAATCAGCTGTAATACATTTACAAACAGCACAGGAATGTGTAAGAGAGGGATGCTCTCTGGTACAAGTTCAACTGCCCATCTGCACAGCTGAGAGTTTCATCTTAGCCAGCACATTAACACTTCCCCTCCCAACACTGTTAAAGGGTCAGTCACTTCATTAAGTTTCCCATGAAAAGCATAGCACAAATAGCTCTGCAAAAAGCATCTTACAATGTCCTCTATTTAGAGGATACAACAAAATTCCAGATGGTCTTGGGATTTCTATAGGGGAGCAGGACCCCACCTTGAGTGCTTTCAGTCTGGTTGTGTTTCTGGTTTTAAGAAGTGTTTCCTATGATACCCTTTGCCTCTCCCTGCCACACGCATTTTAAGGGGAAAAATACTCTTTTTATTTAAAACTATTATTCACTTGGAGAGGGAAGATTCCTATGACACATTGTCAGCCAAGGAGGTGGTATTGCCATTGTACAGCTGATTCACCAGGACAAGAGGAAAACAAAGAAGTCTAATGTCATGTGCCCCCTCACCACTTTCCACATTAATGCCAATGGGCTAGAAATGCCAGGAAGAGCAGGGGAGTCCCCCCCAGGCAAACCTGTTCTGCTCTGCAGCTCTTCAAAGACATAAGGACACACTAAGGAGGGTCAAAAAGCCTCCCTCTGGTCACCCCCATTACTGGCTCCTCTAGCAAGGGTCAGGGTGAATTCAGTTCTATTGCACCTTCCTCCCATCCTCCCCTGCACACCCCAGTATTTGACAGCACGGTGAAAGTCAACTTTGCTTTGGGTCCTACTGAATAGGAAGGATTACTTCTGCACAAGGGGAAGCAGGGACAAAGGACTGGGGTTTGGGTTTGTGCTGCCGTCTCAGGCTCTGGTCCAGCAAGGCTGGGGGAAGGAGTGAATCTCTGGGGTTTTACTATTTTGAGGACTGTTTTTAGCTTCTCTCTCCTTTAACCTTGTCTCAAAGCAAGGAAGAGGGGAAAGGATCACACCTTTTTCTTCAGCTGGCAATACCTCAGGACCCCCAAATCCTCCACATTTGGCCTGAAACAGGTTATTCCTAGTTGCTGATAGACACTGTTGGATGATGACCTTGTTCCATCTGACCCGAGTACCAGACAGGGCAGGACTCAGGACCAAAGTGTGGGGAAAATCAAGGCTCTTCACCCTCAACCAGGTCTGGAGATCCATGGAAGCCCAAGACCCAAGCCCAGGTTTGCTTGTGAGTGATGTGGGTGGGAGGAAAACACTCTCTGACACGAGCCTGTTAGCAGCCAACAGAAAATCCACCTGGGAGGAGCAAGAAGTGAGAGCAAGCGCTTTGCAAGACAGACCTGTAATGCCAGTTATACAGCACCTATGCACAGAGCTGAGCCTAAGGCTACACTCTCACTGCTCTCCAAACATCCCAGTTTTATGCATTTCTTCCAAACTTTGATGAAGGATCTACTCCTCAGACCCAAATCCCTGCCTGAGGCATCACAGGATGGAGTGAAAGTTTCTTTCTGAGGTTGGATTTCTCTGTCTCCAGCCTGTTTGTGCTGTCCCACCCATTTCTCAGCCCTTGCCAGGAGCATGGGTTCCTGCAAGCTTGTTCTTGTGTAAGGCAGAGCCTTGGAAATGGCAGAAAACACGCTTTGTTCCCAAGTTCCGTCTTGGTGAAGGCTGGAGGTGGAATAAGAGGACATGCCCAGGGAAACCCAGCTCCAAACAACCCTGCTTGTCACCAAACTGACACGTTCTCTGGGCCTTTTCCAGCCATGCAAAACAAATAGGGAGGAGGCAAAGTGCTCCTGGGCACTGCTTTCAGTCATTGCCCTGCCAGGGCAATGCTGGGGGCAGGAGGAATAAAGGTGCTTTATTCGCAGCCCTGTCTCCCAGCTCCTGGCAGAACTGTTGGCCCCCCGACAGGTTCACCCTCCTGTGCCACAAAGCCAGCTACGTGACCTCAGACAAGTCCCGGCTGTGTCACCAAGCACACAAGAAGCAGAGGGTGAAAACACACTAAACCCTTCAGGACAGAGATCGGGCATGCCAGTGCCCAGCACGACAGACTTGGTACCACTTCTTAGGTATAACCACGCTGTTTGCAAAGCCCTGATGCTACCAACTGCGTGAAGAGCATTTGCAGGAGGAGAGGCACCCTTCAGCTGCCTGGTGAGCCTGGAGTGAAGTGTGATATGGAGCAAGCAGATGAGCTCTGTGGTAGCGCATGCAGAGCACAGCCCTGATGGCTCTCAGCCTGCCAGACTGCTGGCACAAAGAGGCCAAGGTGTTTTCTTCTTACTCCACCCAATGCTGGAAGGGACCAGACACTTCCTCGCAGGCAGCACGGAGCCCCAGGCAGACATGCAGAGCTCACCCACAGCCCTTCCATCTCCCCTGCCAGCAGAGACTTCCCAGGTGAGAGATGAAAAGCAGATGCCATAAACCTGCTTGGAATTCAAGTCCTGTGAAAACAGCTCCCAGAAAGGACTTTGTATTGAAATAGAGGGGCCTTAGCAAAAGCCTTGAGAGCAGACATGCCGCCATCCTCTCCTCTGCCCTTGCCTCCAGGACATCACTGCTCACATGGCTTCTCTCCAATACAACTGTCCTGACTGCAGTCTACACTACAAACACTGGTTGCTTTCTGGCAGAGGTCATTTGGTGCTGTGGCTGTCGCACTCCCTGCAGACTGAATACATGATGGTGACAAAGGGATAGTCCCAGCAATAAGCTGCATCCATGCAAGAGGATATTAGTCATGGATATAACACAGAGTTCAGCTGTCAAGACATTGCAATTGGGCTCACATACCCGGCTGTTTGAGGCTTCTTTGAACATCCCTGCCTTTTAATTACAGGTTTTTCTATATTCCATTCTCCCCACACCATGCTGTGACTCACAGCTTCAACTACTAAGCAGAACAGGGATTTCCATGATTGCTGGAGCAGGAGGTAACACCCCCCGTATCAAACCTCCAGGTATACACCACAGGGGAAGCACAGATCACCTGGCTGCGTGGCAAAGACGCAAACACAGGGAGATGTCTCCTTTAAAGGGGTGGCTTTGGTACAACTGGTATTAAATTCATCTTGAGGTTCTGCTGGTGACTCAACTCACACGAGCAAATTCAGCTATCAAGGGTCTGAAGGTTTCTTGTTGGTGTCCCCAATGTGATGCTTTACCAGAGGATACCCAAGAAGAACATCCACCTATCCCCTCACCCATGGCATGTTCTCATGTCCTGCAGCTTCCCACATAGAGATGATGTCTGGCTCACTGATGACAACCTTTGGCGTTTTCCCCTAACCACACTGCTTCACTGAGCTAAGAGACAGAAATCAAAGATATTTTCATTTCAAGCTTCAAAGAGGATACTCGAAACAAAAAGGAGCACTTCAGTAAAGCATGTACAAGCAGGGAGCATCTGGCAACCTTGAGAGATGCAAGAAAAGAATGTCAGGTAACAAAAAGGATGCCTTGGTGCGGGTACAGATCTTCATAAGAGCCCACTGAGTGTTAACCTGCTTCCTCTGCAAAAGCAAAACCCTGCACATCTATATACACCTGGTTCAGGTAGTTGAATTTGCTTAAGGAAAGCAGCTCTTTGTTCTCCAAGACAATGGCAGAGGAGACAGGCAACCGTCTGTTTCTCTACAGATACGGATACACAGCCAGATACTGCAACTTAATGGAAATGCTCCTCTGGGTCAGAGCCAATGGCTTTCTTAATGTGCCATCTTCATTTCAGAAAGGAAGAGGGAATCACTTAGCCTCTGAGCAGGGAAGTCTCCTGGTGAGCAGTTGTATCTCGGAGATCATGCCCCACACTTGCTCTGAGAGAACAGCTTTTAGTGCATCCAGGCCAGTCTTCTCCTCCATTGCCTGCAGTAGCATCGCTGCAGCCTCTGGCTTCATTGAGTCTTCCTGCTCAACAAGGATGAGCAACAGAACATATCCACAGGAGAAGTCTCTCTTCTCTGGGCAGAGATGCTCTCCCCCTCCATCATATCCTGTGGGAATATTCTCTCAGCTACTATAAACTACTGAAGAGATCCCTCTGCCCCATGAGCTTCTCCGAGGCAAAGCTGAACTGCAGCCCAGCTCTTCACCTCTGGAAAGGCAGCTGGGAAGCATCTCTGTAACTAGCTCTGACCTTCCCCAAACCATGTAGAAACTCATGAGGTGCCTAGTTAACCTTGTCACACAGTTACAGCAACAAATCCTTGTAGTACCAGCAGTGTTACTACTTCAGCTCCATCTTAATAACCAGTAGTCTGGCCCTATATCTGAAAATCAACTAGCGATTAGCTCATGCTGTCAAACTCTTGCTCCATGTAACCCAGCTCCTGCACTCATCTTTGAGCAGCTTTCATCCCAGGTGGTTTCGAAGCAGCACACTAAGTCACTAATCTCACCAGCCAGAACTCATTTCACAATTAAGCCTTTTTATTTCTCCAAGACAAACTCCTTGCTCTAAGTCAGATCAGAACGTGGCCTGCAGGGCTGAGAGCTTGGGTAACACCTAGAGAACACCAATACCCTCCTGACATGAACCTAATAAATAATAATGAACGTGGTATAGGTAAGGAGATCATTTTAGACACCTAGAGACTTAACTACAGGCATGTTAAGTACAGCAAAGCTGTGAAGTATATTAAGGGATTTAAGTCTGTATGGATTGTTGAAAAGCAATTACCCAGCAGAGCAGAAGACGGCACCTCTACTGTCTCATCTCTACTACACAGCACCAGCTACTACAAAGGAGCTGCTTGAGCAGTTGTAGGTGCCAGCCTTGTAAGACAGAAAATGAAGATTCCATCCAATTGAGACCAAAAATGTTCAATAGACCAAGAGCAGATTGTCAGCCCGAAGTATGGAAGTTGCTGCAGCCTCTTCAGTCAGTAGATGTCTAAATACACTGTATATTCCGGAGTCAGGAAATTGAAGCATCAGTTCTGACTGAAGCATGAGGCCCAGGTTCACTTTTCACTTCTCCAAGAGCCACCAGCTCAGAAACCCTGTCCTCATGTTTCAGAGGACTTCATGCAGAGTTAAATCCATTTCTCAGCTAACAGAACTGCTGTGTGATCATTTCCAGCCATTTATAGCCCAGCCCTTGTTAAGAAATGCCACTCAGTGTAATATGTTCTGTGTTGCAACCCATGGTCTAAGGGGCACCACCAAGTTGCATTCAGTACCTCACGTGTATTTTCTGTTGTAAAGCTGCAGGATTACGTTCCTTTGGGTTGGGTCCCACCACCCCCTAAGGTAAGGAGAGATGGGGAGGGCAGCGGAAGACTAGAAATGGAGGAAACCATCCCGTCTGCCAAATGAGCGACGCAAGAATCAGAGTTGTTAGGGTTGGAAGGCATCTCTGGGGATCATCTAGTCCAAATCACTAAGCTGACAAACTCCCCCCACTCTGCACCCCCGAGTCAGCTCCTGACAGGAAGCCATGGCAGTTCAGTTGATGGGTAACTGAGTGTCCAAGAGCACACAATGAGAATTTTCACTTTTTAACCAACAAATGTTGTCCCAGTGTTTTGGGGGAAGAGATCTGGGCTAAAACGTGGATGGATCAACCTAAAGCTGTGATCCAACCGCTCAGCTGCCACATGAGCTCATGATATGCAGCTGGAAATACTTCCAGGAGTGTTTTCAGAAGCAGAAGAGCTTCTGTACAGGCAGCCCAGGCCCATTCAAGAGCCAACTACTACAGAAGAACACAAATGTGCTCCAGAGAACCTGGCCTTGAAATCCCAGCATATACTGGTGATCTACGCATTCCACACACTGTAGCTACCGGAACCACTTTGGTATCTTACACAGTGGCTAAAATACTCATTCAGTGCATGGGAGACCCAAATCTGATTCCTTTCTGAGAGAAATACCTAACTGCAGTCACTGAGCTTCACAGGGTTTGGTGGGGAGCTGCCCACCTTGCTCTGTCCTTCATTCCCATTGAAGCCAGTGAGTTTCTGAAGAAGACAAAGGCAACAAATTCTTGGCCAACACCCCTTTAACAGCAAATCCTGCCTCAAAAGAAGAAGCATTCCTAGGTTTATTCTGCTTAAACCTTGCTGCTTCTCCAGTGCAATATAAAAAGTAGATTTTAGCTGTCACTCAAGGCTCTGGTATTTTTCAGTGTCATCCAGCTATGGGTGAAAGATTGCTCAAGTCCATTTAAGCCCTATGTACCGATAGTTCCTCCTGCCAACCTGCATTGCCATTACATGCCCAGTGCAATTCTTCAGCTGCGTGCTTACATCAAATTCATTCCAGCTTTCAGAAAGAGGGCTCTGAATTCCCTGGAGCACCTACATCTGGCCTCAGCCTCTCTGAGGATGTTTTTACTATCTCAGAGTAAGAAAATCAGACCACGGATTTGCCTTTCCCTCTCAATTCCCTCCCACCCCCCACACAGAAGAGTGGGAAGAACTGCTTTAGTCCTACTTCGCTTTTTTCTTGCAGTTTTGTTTCTACCAAAAGCTGGGAACCCAAAGGTAAGTTTCAGCAATAAGCAGGACATAAAGACATCCACCTCTTGCCAGGACTTTGTGCTTCTCTAACAGCTTCAAAAAAAGGCAAAAAGAAACTAATGCAGAGCCAAAAAATACCACTTGGCCTCACATGGGATCAGATCAAACATCCAAAGGCATTTGAAATTCCAGGGAAAGCTTCCTCATTCTTAAGGACTATACCAAAACATACAGAAGGAATGAATTTGGTTCCTTGCACGTCTCTTATGATTTACCCCCATGATCAATGTAACCCAGAAGTTTTGAAGCAGAATATTCCAAGTGCTCACCTACAGCCTATGGGAGACATAGGAAACTCTTCAATTAAAAGATAATAAACCGTGATATGTGCAGCATTTGTTTGCCTGAAATTCAAAAGGGTTTTCAGATCTATCTGCTTAGCCTATCTCCTACAAAAGCCATAAATCTCTCTCCCAGCTAAACCAAACCATATTCTTACGTTTAAATCATATGAATGAGCTCAAAGACCAGAGGAATTTGCAAGCACCAGCCCTTTTCTTCCTTGCCAACATACCCTGTGGCCTTTGACAAGCCTCAAAATCCAGCTTTCAGAAGTGCAGAGACTACTTGTCTTTCATTTGGGAAAGACGCTCTGCTGCTGACCTGCTGGTATTTGCACAAGAGCGTGCCAGGCTGAAAAGGATATGCCCTGATCCCATAAATACTATTAAAAGGCAGAGATATGCCATGCTTACCTGGCTGATAGCCAGTACACATCTGAAAGGCACCCTGGATACATAATTGGGTGGAAGGAAAGCAGTCACTGATAAATAATCAACTAATGTGAAGCAGACAACTGAGCATCAGATCAAGGCAAGAAGCACTAAGCACAGGAATGGTAAAATAAGAGTAAATCTGGACAGTTTGAGCACAAAAAGCAAGTGGCACATATCCATCCTGGCTGCATGTCCCCAAAAGATCCTAACACACCACCATCCACTCTCCCTGGGAAAGCACCTTTCCAGTACCAAAGGTGATCCTGCAATACAGCCCCATCATAAGGGGAAATTCTCCAACAAGATAAAGGCTATTTGCAGCAAAAAAACACTGTTCAGTCCTCATGAACGTTAAGGCAAAGAATTATGTTCAGACCCAAGGAGATCGGTTTGTTATGAGCCCAGAAAGCATCCTTCTGCAAAGAGTCTGGGATGTGACTCGTCACACACCACACAACACTCAAGTGGGGTATTAGATGCCCTGTTGCACCATGAGGATGCCAAATCCAAGGCCTCATCTTGACAGGCAGGAATTAGGGATACCAGCAAGATACCAAAGCGAAACGGTCTTAAGGCCTTTGTTGTTCAGACTTCAAACACTTTGGAGGAAGATAGAGCCACCTCCTAGGTAACTGAAGATGCCACCTGAAAGGAGAACAATACTGTTTCCATGCTGAATCAAATCATTCAAGTTTTGTTTCAGCAAAGGGTTTAAACCTTCACCACCCAAAATGCAACAGTGCAGAAGAGGGAAAGCAGAAAACTGAGAACAAAGCCAAAAAAAGGCCTGTGAATTTAAGCCGTTTTTGCAATCCTGAAATAGTTCTGCATCCCTGAGGATCCATCTTCCCTCTTCCAGACAAGCAGCAGTGAGGTGGTCTCCCCTTTCAGGAAACTTTGGATGATAACCAGCAAGAGCACCATGTTTAAGCTTTGAGGACTGAGAGTTCCCATAGGATTCATGGATGACAATGCTGAGCCAGAAGGATGCATTTAACAGTTGCTTAAAAGTTCTGGCACCCAGACGTATTTCCTTGTGACAAAGTCCAACACAGGCAGCCTTCAGATGCTGTGTAAATAGCCAGCGCTCTGGCACAGCTCCTTCTCTTTATGATTTGTTTTACACAATCCCCAAGTGTTTCATAAACACTAATTATATCTCCTGACTCCTCTAAATGAGCTGCAAGTGCTTCACAGATGAGGAAACCGAGGCAAAGTGAAGATCTCTGCTTCCCAACAGCACATTGGAGGACATAAGGAGACTGAAAGAGCTTTACCTCCTCTCACAAATGAGGCCTTACTTAGCATAAGATGGTGCCTTTACTGAGAGTTAACACTGGTGCCACCTCAAATGTGACTTGAGGTTTCCCCACCATTAAGGCAGGAGTCAATGTTAGGAGCTTCTCAAAGCTCAAGCTCCCCCTGACACCGCAGGGATCTTCACTTCCAGCATCTTGTCGTAAGCTGTACCATCTGCTGAACTCTTCAAACTGCGCACGGAATTCCTGGAAAATGGATCCCATCCCAGCTCTCTAGCTAGATCTTGCAGACAGCTTCAAAGCAATAACAGTACAACCAGTTCTGTCATGGCACAGCTATTTCTCCTTGGCATTTTGCCCCATTACATTACTAAACAAGCTGAAGGTATCACCTGGGTTTGTATATTCTTAAAGATGGTTCTGTCAATCTTTGTGCACTTCCCAGCCATATTATAGTGCCAGCAAACACCAAAAGAACCAAAAGCACCTTAAATGAGGTTGGAGTCCAGCAGAGTCTCCAGGTGAGTGCTAAACGCGCAGAGCTCTTGTTTTATCACCAATGGCTTACTTGCAAAACTGGAATAATAAGCCCCAGCACTAAAGGTACATGCATCTAGAATTCACTTTGATACAGAACACCCCTTTGTATTCCACCATCTACTAAGTGTTGTTTTGCAAAGAGTGATGGGCATTATGAAGAGGAACTGAGAGATTAAACTCAAAAGCATTTTATGGAAGATCAATGGACACAATATAACTGGCAGAGTTAGGCCTCAGGTCTTAACAATATGTTTCCCCATCACCCAGAGGGGGATATTTAAATAGCTGGAGATAAGTGGAACATGACCAGCTCCACTCCTTTCCTTCCCGTGGAGCACATAGGAGCAGTGGGGAGCACCGCAAAGCCACATCGTCTCACATCATAGCATGCTGCTCAACACGGAAGGCATTTCAAAACCAATGGAGCATGCTGAGGCCAAGTAGTGCCGTGTATCCTTCATGTTGAAATGAAACCAGCCTTAAAGAGAGGTTCATAGGTGGTTCTCCCAAAAGAAAACTGCAACTATTGGATTTTTCCTAAGCCTTGTCACTTCCTCAACAGTTACCCATCCTTATTTCAGACAATAAACCAGTAACAAGCTGTCACTGGTGGGGAACACACCCACACCTCACTGGTGAGCTCTAGTGTCAACACTATGACATCTTAACCTGGCACTCTGAGAAGCTGCTCCCTTCAAGCTGAAAGATTCCAAGCACGGATGATGTTACACCGGCCTAGAGAAAGGCTTGGATGTCACCTGAGCCCAGGTTTTGCAAAAGCCTTCAAAGTATCTTAACAGCCTTAAACCAGCCTTAAGCTCATCCAAGGGTCCACATCTGAGCTAATTGCTTTAGCTCTAAGGAAAACACAATGAGATACTAAATTTGCTGCTGATTTGCTCTGTCATTTGCACTCCTGATCCCTTTTCCCCTCTGATCTTGGGGTTACATTAGCACTGTTGAAGCCTTCCAACACCTGTAGCCAACAGGCTGATGTGGATTGATGTGAATCCACTGAGGATTCGAAACAAGCCCATACCACAAAGCCAGCAGCCTGCTAGCAGTGCCTGGGACAGGCCAAGGGTGTTTTGGCAGCAATCAGCCTGACAACCCATTTCCCCCTACATCATTCAGTTAGTTGCCCATTGCACTGCAGCTCAACTATAGACAGCAACCCACAGCCTCTGCACCACGCTTACACCAGCTCTGCAACTCAGCCCTTCCACATGATAGGAAGCCCCATGAGTGAAGAGAGGAGGGTTTATCATTTATAGCCTTGCAGTGTGTCGTGGTTTAAACCCAACCACAAACCTCGTTCACTCACTCCCCCCACTTCTTGCCCTCCCCCTGCTCCTGGAGGGACGGAGAGGAGAATCAAAAAGAATGCAACTCCCACGGGTTGAGATAAGAACAGTTTAGTAACTAAGGTATAACACAAATCACTGCTGCTACCACCAATAATAATAATGATAAAAGAAATAACAAGAGGAAAGAATACAACACCTTAACACCAGCCGACCAATAACTCGCCCCACTCCCCCCAGCCGAGCACCGACCGATACCTCCTCCAACCCTGCAGTCCCTCTACCCCTTCCGGGTCCTTCTAAGTTACATCCTGGGCATGACGTGCTGTGGTATGGAATACCTCTTTGGCTAGTTTGGGTCAGGTGTCCTGTCTCTGCTTCCTCCCAGCCTCCCCTCCTCCCTGGCAGAGCATGAGGCTCAGAAAGTCCTTGGCCAGACCAAACATTCGAGCAGCAACTGAAAACATCGGCGTTATCACCACTGTTCCAAGGCCAAAAGATCAAAACACAGCACTGTACTAGCTCCTAAGAAGGAGAAAAATGACTGCTGCTGCTCAACCCAGGACACAATGCCTCTTAGGGACAAGAGTCTGCCACAACAGGCAAGTTCTGCACCATTAACCAGGGGTGTTCCTCTCTAGAGAAAGGAACTTGCCCCAGAAGAGAGGTAGAATACGCTGCCATGAAATAACACTTAGTTCAGCTAACAGTGACTTTAAAATATCCTAAAGCATCAGAGTATTATAAACATGACAGAGGTGAAATGCTATATGCTACATAAATTGTTCTCTACAGAAAGGTCTTATACTGGGAGAAATTCTTTTTGTGGGAGCATGCTGCACCTAAATAAGCTTGGGTAAGAGGGAAGAAGGATCAGCAACTTCATTCTCACTACAAAGCACAGCTGACAGGAGTTTAATACACATAAATTTATTTGGGCATCAAGATCTGCAAGCGTTTACTGTGCTGACATGAAAGCACTGGGATTTCGGGCATAGGTCGTGCTTTCACTCTGCCTTGCACAAAAAACTCCACTCTTGAATAACATGAGAAAGATACAACCAGATCAAGAGGCCAGGACAGACTGCTTGAATGAGACCCATTTCAGAGGCACAAAGAATCACTGAAGGTAAAATTTACATGCTGGATTGTTTAACACTTGCTTTATGATCAAATCGAATGAGAAGCACAGATTTGCTGCTGTTACTACCACCACTACTCAGGAATGAAGTGGCCTGAGCCAACCCAGCAGGCAGACTTCACCTAAACTCAGAAAGAAGCGTGTGCACACCAGTCTGTTTTGTAATTGGATTATTGCATGGCACCTTGCATAAGGGTTAGACTCCTAAATCCCATGCTTAAACTTAGCAAGCCTTGCATTACTTGTGGCACATACATATACCTCCAATCATATACTTTGTACTCCAGCATGAGTATGGCTACAAGTTACTCCTGGGCAGATTCCAGTTGGACACTGGAAGAAAGTTTCTTACAATGAGAACAATCAACCATTGGAATAATCTCCCAAGGGAAATGGTGGACTGTCCAGCGTCAGACAGGGTGCTGAGACATCTAGTCAGGTTATGCTTTGCCAAGAAAGGTCAGAGCAAATGATCCTGGACGTCCCTTCCAACTTAGGGTGCTATGATTCTATGAACAGGAATTCAGACGAGGCACCGAGGGAAAGCAAACCATAACACACTATTCCACAGTAATGCAGAGATCCAGAGGAGATCCAGCTGCTCTAGGAAAAGTGGGGTTTTGGCTATTCTAGCCACATGTCTTTCAATACAAGCTGTGGGCTGAAAAATCCTATTGCACCTTCAGTTTTTGATTGCATTTCAAGACAAATAGCATCACATTCCAGAGATTAACATGTAATAGCATTCACTTGATTCTATGTTTGAACCATGAAGCAGGAAAAGCTTTATGTTACCTTAAGTGAGCAAAATCATAATAGATAGTAGCTGGGAAAAGTGTTTTCAAGGCATCCAGAATGGGCTTTGTCAGCTCTCTGGTCTGACTGCCACACCAGAAAAATCCTTTAGAAGTCATGAACTTGACGCTGGCCCTTGAACCCAGTCTGTCAGGCTTGTTGAACACCTAGAGCTTGGTCCAGATGGGACTCAACAGAGCAAAACTGATGGAGAAAAACGTTTCTAAGCTATTGTCAATTCGTACAAAGCCTCAGATGGGGGATGCAACCTGGGCAGAAACACCAAGAAGAAGGACTGCACCCTGCATAAGCTGAGTGGAAGCCACAGGAGCTCCTGACCTGGGGAAACCTCCACACCTGATTTGTTCTCAGCATGCAATCAAAGCAAGCTTCTCAGAAGGTGAAAGACATTTGCTTCATTCTTTGCAAATGGTAGTATGTAGTACTTGCTGCTCATATGCCAGGCAAGAGCATGGATTAGCTAAGACAACACCATGACCAGGGCTTGACTCAAACACAGCTGGGAAATGAGTCCTATCACTATGGATCCAGAACAAGCCTTCCCACTGTGCACAACACAGCCCAGCTCCACGTAGGAGCAGTTGTTTGAAAGCTCTGCAGCAAGAAGATGCTTTACACCTGCTATTTCCCTCTCTGGCAGTGCAAAGACCCACAGAGGCTGGGAGGCAGGTCCTCATCTTCAGAGCAATTTGACATGCTATTTGTTTTATCTGCCTTTCCTGCGGGACACGGAATGACATGTGGCTTGTGGCATTGCACAGCCTTCAAAAGCTTCCCCCCACCATTGCAAATGAATCTAAAGGAGGGAAGAGCACACCAAAACAAAGCAGCCTCTAAACAGAAATGCTGCCTGCGGGGAAGTTACCTTCCTACTTCTCCTGCCTCCTCCATCTCACCCCTTCATAAAGCTCAAGTTCAAGTCCTAACAGGCACCACTTTTAATGTTCCGAGCTGCACAAAGCAGCAGGGTGCACGTGCTTCTGAGCCAGAGTTCAATGCTGCCCCATCTCCTCCCACTTCCAGTACCTCCCTTCTGCACCTCTCGTCACCCCAACTTCCAGGACACCTGTTTAATGAAGACTAATGCGTACCCTCCAAACACGCACCGTACGCTGCTTCTGGAAAAGAAACATCACCTCTTTGTAACATTAAAGGATCCTTTTCCCCCACCCTAAGCACAGGAAGTTTAATTACTGCTTAGACAGCACTGTGTGCCTGTTCCATTAAGTCATAGAAATCACCCCAAACTCCTCTTATGAAGGAGCACAACTGATTTTTTTCCCCCAAACCCACCTGCATGTGCAAGACTGTTCTACGTACCGTCAGAGAGCCACAGGTACAGGGCATTAAAAGACTGCAAAGGCAGGGATAATGCTTCATATAGCATTAGATGGCTTGAACATACAGCAGCTAAGAGGCTGATATTTGTCTTTGACAAGCATTTTGTTGATGATCGTAAGCTGGGCATTCAGATTCTGCCCCAAGTTGGCCAATATTGCCAAAAAACTCGTATAGTTCTCAGCATATGGAATAGAGAAGGAAAAAAAAAACCAAGACAGGCAACATAATTATCCATCAGGTTGTATATAACCAAAGATCTGAAACTCTCATTTGTCTAGATGAGTTTAAACCACTCTTGCCCTGACCCCAGAAGGAAAGCAGCTTAAGTTACCCTTACTTGTGGTCTGGAAAGGCTGATACATAATCAGATTCGCCACCTCAAATAGGTGGTTACACCACCTTAAGGACTATCCTTGCGCTTCATCATTCTGGGACCTGTACCTAGCAGAACAACACAGCCTTTAGGTCATCCTAGCCCTGTCTCCTCTTACTTTGACTTCAATCTAACACTTCCAAGCTTCCCCCAACACCTTGCACCATAAGTACAAGACTAAAAAGCACAGAAGATGCATATCCTAGACTTTTCCCTCACATTACTTACATATTTCCTTGCCTTGAACGCCCTTAGCTCTTTGGCCTATAGTCACTGGCGCGGTACTGGGATTAGCTGGCTGGCTTTGCCACCTTCTGCCTGGAGAGGCAGGAATTCACACTCTTCCCTCAGTTATGGATCAATCCTGCATCTAGCCATTGGAAAAAAAGGTCTTTGCAATCTGTAACAGCTTTACGATTGAGGACACAAAGCCTTTCTTGATAACAATCATCACAGCAGCCCTGAGACCGCCTTCTGGGAATATGCCAAATTCATATTTCTGTCATTTCCCCCATCTTGTATGTCCATATATCCATTTATACTCATTTCATTAGAAAATTATCCTGTCCATTTACTTAGCTATTTGTCAGTGTGGCTGTCACTTTAATTACCTCTGTCTACACGGATTGCTATTTATCTGTCTTGTTTGCAGCACACCATCCACCAAAATACATTCTTCCCTTAGCATAGACACTGATGTTATCTGTGAGCCTGACCTAGGGAGCAAGGCTCTTAGGAAGACACACTGTTTCAAAGCAGATTTGTGAATTACGCTGTCTTGTTAAGAGCCAACATCGATGACACCCCTGGAAAGGCAGTTATCCCTGCTCCCCTGAACAGCAAAGAAGCCCTACACCATGGACATCACCCATCTCCACAGCTACATGGGGCACATAGACACAGTAATGAGTTCTGGCACACACATATCCAAGCCAGTTGCAGTCCATGGACACACACCTGAAGCAATAGGGACAGCCACAAAGCATGGAAATGTGGCTAGATTTGGGTGTACCTCCAGCTGCACATACCCTTTTGCTGAGCTTCTCTCTCATGCATCTGTGATTTCTTCTTAAAATTAATAGCTTTCTTGCTCCACTGCTTTTCCTTTTTCACAAGGTGGAAATCAAAGCCAAACGCATTTGAATTAACTCAAATGCAAGAGCATTTGGCTGGATTCAAGGAGAAGACAAAGCACCTTTCACCTATAAGCAAGCACACAAACCACCTCACATAAATCACACCTCTCTTGCCCATCTCTCCTCCTCCTCCTCCAAGGTTCCCATGACCAAAACATGCTAGGATGTGGTGGGGATTCCTTGTTTGCCTTTGTGTGCAGAGACTCATGCCTGCAAACTTGGATCAGAATGTCAATTATGGGGAAAACCTCGTTCCCCTCTCCAGAAAGGGGGCCTCTTACCTAGCAGCTGTGACAACTGACAACTGCACCTGTACTGCAGTGCAAGGTGTTTGGTGGAGCAGCAGGCCCTCATCCACGTGGCCTTGTTCAGCAATATGGGCTTCACAAGGTACACCACCATGATCATGCTGTCCACCTGGGGTGCTTTTCCCTGTCTGCTTCATCACACAAATGAGGACTGAGTCAGACCTTGGGCACCAGCTAATGATTAGTGGCAGGGCAAGTATAACCATTTCCAACACACCATTCCAGCTGTGGTCAGTCCACAAGTCTCAGCTTCTGCACACAGCTTCCACCCATGGAGCCATACACAGCATCAGATGAGAGGCTGCATACCTCTTCAGGCCTCAGCTATAACCCACTTGGAAGCACACACCTGTGCAGAAACCTGTTCCCTCACTCCTTGAAATATAGCTTATAAACCAGCCCAGCTATAAGAGCCAGACCCAGGGTCAGGAAAGCATCCTGACTGGCTAGGCTCATAGCCCACACCTGGCAAGTATAATGGGGCAAGTATAATAGTGAGACTCTGTTTCCCACTGTGTTTTCCCAGCCTTCAGCTGTCTGTGGATAGAGTCTTTCAGTGCCCACATGCACATCCAGCCCAAACATTCCAGCACAGGTCTGCTAAAGCCACCCGGTTATTCTGTCTACGTTTTCTTAGTGGAAACACCAGCTGGATCATTGCCCACCTCATTGTGCCTTGCAGCTTCTGCACCAGCCTCACACTTGTGGGGCCACGTTTTGGGCCAAATCACATTTCCTGAGTGTGGAAATTCTACCAGGTTATTCCCCAGCCAGATCTGTCCCCTAACGTGCCCCACAGCCAGCAAGGTCAATCTGGGACACCTTCAGCTGCTGATGGTGTCCTCAAATCTCAGCAGGTACCAACAGCAAGTTTTCTTCCCCCTGTGATCTCTGGAAAAGAAACACTTGAAACAGAAGGATTCCTAGAAACACCTTCACAGGCCGATCCAACCCCTTAGGACAAGCTTAGGGGTTCAGTGCAGAGACTAAAGACCACAAGAGCTAGTCTGTCACAGGGAAGGAGCTGCTGAGATCAAGGGCATAGCCGGTGTCTGAGGTCCCTTAGGTGGGAAAATCTCAGTGAGATAAATGTTAAGCATGATCTCTAAGGCATGGAGAAGTGACAATCTTCTCTTTAAGGCAGGCAGGGGTTTTCACGTGATCTCTTCCCGAAAAGTACATGCTTGGGTGGAGGCTGAGAAAGAAAACCCTCAGCCCTGGAACAGTGGAGCGCTGCCAGTTGTGATGGGTTTGCGATAAGCTAGAAAACATCCATAAGCATTCAACTTCAAAAGCAGGGAAAGAAGGAGGGGAGCTGCACAGAGTCAAATGCCTGCGGCATCCCATTTTCAGTCAGCATAAGGAGCCTATTTTTAGAAAGCCTGTGTACACCTACGAGAGCACTAAGGCTGGAAAGGAATTATTCATTTAATGGTCCCCATCTTCACACCTTTACAGGTAGCGTTTCGACAAGAGCCACTCCAACCTCTCTATCCCTAAGGAAAACTATCTGCAACACATTCTGCCCACATGAGATGCACCATGGACAAAAGGCATTGCAACCAAAATGCCATTCCAAATGTAGATGCAGGCAAGCTTCTAGTCAGGCCCCTGTTTCCCTCTGTAAGACAGACTCCTGCCCACTTCCCATCTCCTGCGGTAGTTTGCATTAGCCTGTGGGAAAAACAGCCAGAATACCCAATGGAGACCTACAGCTATGGTCTGCCATGTGAGACACCAACCGGGTGGGAAACCTGCTCATGAAAAATAGGCACATGAGACACCTGAACTGCAACTACTGCATCAGTTGCTTCAGGGGCCTTGGGAGGTAGATGAGTATCAGATCCAAACTGACATTTTCCAACACTTCTTCATGTTAAAGAACCACCGACTCCAAAGGTTACAACTTAAAAAGCACACGCTTTGCTCATGCCTAAGGCAGCATTGCAGGGAATGGGAATGGGAAAGGATATGGCTCGGTATGGGGGTTAATGTGCTTGGCTTTATTTTTTGTCTTGTTTTGCTTTCAGCTCAGAGGGACATGTTACCATCAAACCAAAGTGGTAGTAAAAAATGAAGCCAGGTTCTCCATCCCACCGCTGACCAGTTTCAGATGGCTGAATATAATAAGAAGTCAGCCAAAGGGCAGACCTTTAAGATACAGTGCCTATACACAGACAGAGCTGAGATGATCATGAGTACCTACAGCCTCACAGCAAGATACCCAGTCTCCTCACAGTCTGAGCCTGGCATCCCCTTCCTCCTATCCAGACCATCACTAGCTGAGAGCATGCAGCAAACATCCCTCCAGTTGACCAGCGATAGAAAAAAGTAGGATGCTACAAGACTTTTCCGTAAGTGAGATGCCACCTTTCACTCCAAGTAGCCAACTATCTTCATCTCCTGAAACAACAACTCATAACAAGCATCCCAGTTATCCTCTTTCATTCTCCCCAGGATATATCAAATGTCAGCTAAGTGATGGAGTCCCCAAAACATGAACACATGCTTCCAGAAATGAACCACCTTGAGTTCTCTATTTTCCAATCAGGAGAAATTCCACCAGAGCAAATAAAGCTGCACTGCACGCTCCCAAAGACAATCCAAACTGATAGTGTTTTGCAGCACCTTAATCCATGAAGCTGCCGAGTCACCCAAAAATCCCAAAGTCCCCTTAGAAAGGGAGGTTCAGAATTCATAGACATCTTATCTGTGAGCGTTTCCAGTAACATCACAAGTGGTTCAGAAGAGCTCTCAGCCCCACAGGCTTTGGGTTGACAGCCACCAGCTCAGAGGAGAGTTTATCCAATGCGTCTCATCTCCCTGTGACAAGTTTTTCTGGGTGACTTCATTGCTGCTGCTGTCACAACAGGACAACAGAACACATACAACAGCGCAAGGTGGCACTGCTTCACCCTTCATCCTTACCATGGCTCCCTGTGTTTCTAAGCTTCCACAATTTGTGCAAAAGCCCACAAAGAAAACACTTGCTAAGCAGCAAGTTGTCCTTGCATACAGTTAGGTATAGGTGCAGCGAAGGTGGAGATAAATGAGGAATAGAAACCCATTCCTTCCATTTCTCCATTGCCTGAAGAGAAGCTGTGTGGAGACCTCATTGCAGCCTTCCGATATCTGAAGGGGCCTACAAGAACGCTGGAGTGGGGCTCTTCATTAGGGACTGTAGCAATAAAACGAGGGGTGATGGGTTCAAACTGAAACAGAGGTAGTTCAAGTTAGATATAAGGAAGAAGTTCTTTACTGTGAAGGTGGTGATGCCTTGGAACAGGTTACCCAGAGAAGCAGTAAATGCTCCATCCTTGGCAGTGTTCAAAGCCAGGTTTGACAGAGCTTTGAGTGATACGGTCTAGCGCGAGGCATCCTTGCCCATGGCGGGAGGGCTGGAATGGGTGATATTAAGCTCCTTTTCAACCCAAACCATTCTGATTCTATGATTTCAATTTTCTCCCCAACTCCATCATCAAAACTGCTCTGGGACCAACCCATTTCTTTTACCACAAAGCAGCAGGACATCATTTTCTCTTCCAAGTGGCCATGGAAACACATTTCAGAGATTCCTGCCTGCTCAGATATTTTAGGATGGCAAAGAGAAATCTTCTCTTGAAAGCTCCATAGCATCACTTTAAATGAGCCTTGTGGTTTCAGCTCAGCATTTTCTCCTTGTTTGCATGCTAAACACTCTTGGATGGCATCATGTTTCCCAGCTGAACCCAACCACATCCCTGCACCTGCATAGCTAGCAGCAACATGAGAAGTCTTCAGCACGCAATTCAGATAGAGATCTATTCAAGCAGCTTTATTGATGTTAATGGAGTTACTCAGGATTTACACACACGTAAATCAGAGCACAGGTGGATGATAAATTCTTGCAACTGGCAACAATATAGGGAAGGCCAATTTCACCCCTGGTATAACACTACTGATGTCAAAAGCCATGCACCAAGCAGCAGCTGTGTTCATAAGCCACCTTAATCAGGCAAATAAGTTAATTGCAAATAAGCCTGCAGATTCACACAGCATCACTTGCTAGCTCCAGCAGTGAGCTACACAGGTTCAGGATCCCACCCAGATTATGTCACAGGTTTACTGCTTCCAAGTACTGCCTTACAATAACATTTTATGCAGACTTGGACATGCAATAGGCAACCACATTCGTGCATGGTCATTTCATCCTTTGCTAGGACATCACCTTTGGACACGGACTATTTTGTAATAGCAGTTGTATTTGAAGGCACAGTAGATGATGTCTGGGGAACCTGTCAGCCTAACATCCAACTATGGCACCTGGTAAAGTCTTTAAATCAAAAGCAAGCAGAACTGTGGCATTCCTGTGCACACCACTGCTCATCCCTCAGTGCAGCTGACTGGGAATTGGGACCCTCTGTCCCCTGTATTTTAAGCCTTTACCTTCTTATGCTGGGTTGGCTACACACTTCCTCGTGGTCACTAAAGACCTGATGAGTGTTGTTTTCCAGGTTCAGAGGCTTATAAAACCACCCCAGTTTCCTAGACCTTTGCATGCCCAGAGAAGCAAGAAAGTCAACTCACAGTAGGGATCATCTGTACCACAAGAGGAGTCGGGCAGCAGTTGACTAATGCTTTCAAAGACCAGTTAACCAGTGGATCCTGAGGGTAATGATAGCCTAGGCAGCACAGGCAGGAAACAATGTAGGTCAAATACACAGGAAAGCTGGTAAATGACCAAGCTACAGCTTCCTCCCCTGGCTACAAGACACCTGGAGACATCTCTGAGCAGATTACAGAAACAGGGGTTGTTGTTGTAGGAGTCTCAGGCTCTCAACCCTTCCAAACAGCAAATTCATGGGCAGATGGCCTCAAGATGTCCTTGCTTCTCTACCTGGCCACCAGGGTGCATTCACTCCGCAGAGGCCACCACTCTCACTCCCAGGGCTCAACCTCCTACTCCATTAATTGTTTGCCACCCTACCATGACTAACCTGGATCTACAACCCGGAAAGTGGTAGGGAAAAGAATCTGATCAAAAGGATGATCCTTACAGCCAGAAAACAAGAAAGAGCTGTGTAGCCAGTTGTTCCAGGACACTTAATCCATCAAGCCTTCGCCATTCTACCCTTGGGCTTAGGCTGAGTCAGTTGTGATTTGCTTAAAACCATGAGAATTCCCTCCTCCTCTCAAAAACAACAAAAAAAGCCAGTTATAAAGTTTAAGGAGAAAAAAAAAACCCAGGGACTCACAATACACTTTTACATTGTGAGTCAGTGGCTGGTGACGAGCCAACTGGCAGCTCTCCATCTGTGGCATCTCCATGCTTCTGAATGCCAAAGCAAGCACTTTCTTTTATCTAAAAGCCTTTGCATTCCGCTGGGCAAATGTGATCTTATGCTGCCAGTTACACTGCAGGTCCAGGACCACTCAGTCCCACAGGAACCTCCCTCAACCTCTTTTGGAGCTAGCTGCTACAAAACCACCCGAGTTAAGCCCTGGTGCTGTATTGCTTTCCTAGTGGGAGGCAAGTGGGAGTTTTGAGTCCAAAGAGAAGCAATAGAGATGTAACAGAGGCCAAGCCAGCAGGAGTCTCCTTTTATCTAATAGAGGTTATACCAAAAGACCAAGAAGAAATGCCCAGCTCATGACCTGCTCAAGTACCTCAAAGAAGCTTTATCCTCCTACCCCCCAAATCCCAGCTTCTACCATTTTGGGTCCATGACTCTCTCCAGCCTTGAGATCCAGCCTTTGCCAAGACTTTTTTCCTACTCCCAGAAGCCGAGAATTTCCCTTGGCTTCCAGATCTAACACAAGCTGGGCTCAACCTTTCTCCAGTGCCCTCAACACCTTGGAAGTGATCCAATATCCCCCAGACTCCCAGAGCTTCTCCGCTGGTTTTACTGCGTTCTGGATAAAGGCCTTAAAGATGTTTTCTTGCCTTTTTTCCCCCCACAGCTTAGCAGAAGTCAGAAGCACTTTGCAGTTTTACAAGAGCCAGCTGGTGAAAGGTTAGATAACCAGACAACACAGCCAAACCCAGGGGAGTCTACAGAAACCCCTATTTGGGGACTTTTATGCCAAGTTATTGCTTACAACCTTCTGTTTTTCAGGAAAGGGCTGTCTATAAGCCAGAAGTTCCTTTCCTCTTTATCTAATGATCAAATACCCTTTTACAGGACGACTCAAAGGCACCAACCAGATGGACATTTTAACTGCAAGTTCATGGGGGAAAGCAGTAATCATCTGCAAAAGCATCAGGTAGGAAAACTGCTGAGCTTGCAAAGTGGAATCAGTTTTTCCTCACTCATAACCATCTAGATTGTGTTCATCCCACCCTAACTATTCCATGATTCTATGATCTTGAGCCTGCTTTTAGCTGAAGATTGGACAATGATCTAAGTAGGTTGTAGCAGAGATGCTTTCCTGGCATAGAAGGAAACATGAACACCTCAAAACCCCTTAAGATTCCTTTGCAATGAGGCACAAACACATGCAGCATCTCTGTACACCAAGCAGGCAGAATTCATAAGTCTTAGAACAATGATGTCCACAAACCTGAAGCAGAACATTATTTTCCATCCAACTTAGAGAAGAAACCCCTCCTGCTTTTTTTTCCCTAGAGAATAATTCCAAGAAGGAACTAATCCTATAGCCCCCAAACCAGACAATTTTGGGTGCCTTATATAGCAGTTAACTTTGAAATCCCTTCTGAAGACTGATTTTAGAGTCTCCATTTAGCATGTTGTAGGACAAGGGGGAAAAACCCTTCAGAGTCCTTATAAGCATCTCCCCTTACTATGGGGGTCTTGAACCAAAAAGCATGGTGAAATGGCAGGCAAGAGGCTGTCTCACATGAACGGCTTGCTTATCAAACACTGGGTGCTCTTCCCTGGGCCACAGATAGGATCCCAGGTTACCAGCCACGTCTTTCCTATGACTTCCTCCACCTTCTGGACAAGCTCACACACCATGCACCGTAACAGGGAGAGATTTAGAAGAACTTACCCTTAGAGTTACAGGCCACTTGAAAAACCTGCCCTAACACAAGTCTATTATTGTACGCCCTGTTTACTTAAATTCATTCCACAGCCTGGGAGACTTTGCACAAGGAAATTTACAGCTCAAGTTAATAGAGCAGAATGTAAAACTGCTGGCTTTTGGCTGAGGCTGCAAGCGAAAGGACAGGCACAGGTTGTGACTGGGGGTGTTTTCACAGGGCCACTGACACAGAATGTGTTTTCAGGGAGTATTTATTTTAAATAAGGAAAGTTTATACAGCTTGAGAAAATTATTGGGAAGGAAATTAAATCTCGTTCTGTTGCTCTTCCGTCTCACCTTGACACTCGCCGTTCTCCTCCCTCCCCCAGGGCTCCGTTAGGGCAGGTTTTACTTGCAGAAAATTGCCTTCCTCGTGCATTCTGATTTACAGCCGGCTCATGGACCAGCCTTCTACACCCGTTTCAGGAGAGAAGGGGTAAGCAAAGACCCGCTCCTCCCCTACCCTGACCCCAGGCTGCAGTTTGGAAGCACAGGGATGCATGGTATTACATGGAGGTTGTGTCCCACCCCAAGCAGTCTGCAAAGGGATAGGTGGAACCCATCAGCTGGGATCGCCCCTAGACAAAACTACCCTCAGTCAAGCAAGGGATAGGGAGCTACCAGCTTTCTTCCAAAGCTCCTCCAAAAGCAGCATAACCAATGATGGGAACAGCTCTGCTTAAGAAACCACGGCACTGGCAGCACTGTTGGCAGGGACTGGCATTCCTTTTTCCATCCCAGGCATGGCACAGCTACACAGGGCAAGCACAGCCTGTTCCTGTCCTGCCCCAGCCCTCCACACTCCAGTGGGCCAAGCCAGATAACCTATCATTATGCACAATCAGCCATGCATCAGGGATCTTTGATGTAGCCCTATTAGTATTTAAAGGTCTTTTTCTCCATCATCCCAAGAGTTTCTTCCCCACCTTGCAGTGATATTTCCAAGGGTTCCCATGAGTATGGCAGTAAAGAGTTGAACAGTGGACATCAGGTTGGGCAGTATAGGATGGGAATAACAATATAAGGCCAAAAGGTGCCATTTGAGGCAACAGCACCCCAATTTCCTCCAAGCACAGCTATCCATGCTGTTCTCCAACCCAGAGGGCCCACTGAATACCCATTTCCCCCTCCCACATTCACCATGCACACCACAAAGCACTCCTTAATTCCCCACATTGCTAAAAGGCCTGAAATTCAAGACACCAAAAGCCTCACGATGCATTATGCAATTAGCTGGGTGAATTCCTATCACACATCCCCCATAGTGCCTAGATCCAAGGGATCCAACCTTGTGCTGCCTGCTGCCACCTAATAAACTCAGCAGCAACCAGACTAACAAAGTCTGGGAGTCAGATCCTCACAGTGATGCGTTGGGTTCACTTGCTTAATCCCACAAAACTGAGTATTTGTTCAAGCTCTACAGCAGAACCGGCATTCCACAGAACAGGTTCACCTTGGTTTCAAACACTTGGGAATCGCTCCTACCGTCTTCTGCATTTCCCCTTCCAGAAATCCCTCCTCCCACAAGTAAAATGCTGGCTGAGACCTTCAGGGAGTGCATTTCGCTTCCCATCACACACAGCAGCAGCGAGACAGATTGACTCAGCAGGTACTAGCTATGGTTCAGCTGGAACTAAACCTCCCTTGACAGAGAGAAGCAAAACCCAATGCACTGCAGCTTCGCTGAATGCCCAAGTCCTCAGTAGCAGGTTTCAGTTCATCTGTCAGGAGGAGTTTATTCAGTGAACAGCTTTTTTTCCAGGACGCTCTCTAGAAACAGCACTGGGAGGAAAATCATAGCATCACAGAATGGTTTGGGTCGCAAAGGAGTGGAAGATCATGCAGTTCCAACCCCCTGCCATGGGCAGGGACACCTCCCACTAAACCATCTCACCCAAGGCTATGTCCAACCTGGCCTTGAACACTGCCAAGGATGGACCATTTACCACTTCTTTGGGCAACCTGTACCAACACCTCACCACTCTCCCAGTGAAGAACTTCTCCCTTATATCCAACCTGAACTTCCCCATTTTCATTTTAAGCCATCACCCCCTGTCCTATCATTACAGTCCCTGAAAAAGAAAGGTTCTGAATTGATATTGGGCATGAGTAGGATGAGGCTTTTCACTGGAGAAGCTCCTGGCTACAGACAAGGTGTCTCAGGCTTGTCAATCCCTTTCCGAGCCACACTTACCTGGATCTATCTATGGCTGCCAGGCGATCTTCTTCCAGCAGATGTTATTTCAACTCACACTGGTTATATCAAGACCTAAAGAAAAGGGATTCTTGTTCTATGGTTAAAGTCTTAATAAAATGTCCCAAACTAAGTTCAGCTCAGGCACATGGGTGGGTTTCATAGGATGAAAACTGCTTCTCTCATCTAAAAGTGCTACCACTGACAGCTGATGGCCACATAGAAAATTGCAGCTTCCCTCTGAACGTTGGGTTCCTCTTTTGAGCAAGGGGTCTTGTGCCCTTACGTTTTGTCTTTGACCAGTTCCTAAACTGAACTGTTCCTAAGAGCAGTCCCTCTTGTGCACCATCAGCTCCTGCTGGCATCAGCAGGTGTGACACACAGCTCTTAGGACCATTGGAGAGCCTCAGCTTGTTCCCTTCAAAAAGCAATGCCATCCAAGGGACCTCAGTCCTTCGACATCCATCATTTCTGTGGGAGACAGGCGGCGGCAGCCTCATCTTGTAAATTCACACAATAGATTGCACAGGGTTTTTCAGAGCACTTGAAACCCAGTGAGTAACTCTGACACCCTCAGGTGTTATTAAACCCACTAAACAGGGGAGGAAACCTAGGAAGGAAACCAGACAAACCCTTGGACCCATTCCAGTTTGCCTCGGGAGCAAACCTTGGCTTGGAAGAGCAGTGCCGCATGCCTCAGGCTGCATGAGAAGTCCATATCAGAGGGAAGAGGGACACAACTTCCCTGTCTGCAGAAGAGCAGGTACTTCCCCAGCTGGCAGCAAGGTGTGAGGCAGGGAAACAGCCTCGCAGCCGGAGGGGAGCCTGCACCGCAGCCTGCCCTGGCAGTGCTCACACCAGCCCGTGGCAATAAAGCCTCCAAGACCTCGTTTCAGCACAGACTTTTGTGCCAGCACGTCCCAGAAAGCTGGCTTTGTGGCATCTCCAGACAGCTCCTTCCCTGCCTGCGTTTCCCCTTGTAACGGGCTCATGCAGCAGCCAGCTCCTCCTGAAGGACCACCAGGCCAGGCACACGCTATGGCATGGCACCGTTTTACACTTCCCCAGGTTAGTGATTCTTCCTATCTCATCCATCAGTGAAGCTCCATTCATTAAAGCCTCCACAGGAGCTCACCAGAACCCACAGGGAAGTGTTGCTCCTCTCTAACTACTCACAGCTTCACAGCCCTCCTGGTCCCCAGAGGCTCAGGTTTGAAGCACATTGCAGGCTTTACGCTCCCCTCCTAACCCTGGGATAAGACCATTTGGTCCCTCAGAAATAAGCACAGGTACATCACTTTTCCATCTAGATGACCTGGAGTTAAACTAGGACCTAAATATCTGGCTGAGATCTTACTTCTAATTGAAGTAGCAACTTCAGAACAAGACACTTGGTGTCCCCTTGCAACGTCAGCCTTTAAGGTTCCCTTGTGGAGTGATAGAAAGGAAAGACATCTTGCTTCGACATCCCAGCTACAAGACAGTCGCCTGAAGAGCAGCCCTGAGCCCAAGTTCCACTGTTCAGACACCAGCAGTTTACTCATCTTAGGGCCCTATGTGTCATTGACCCTAAAGTGCAACTTCAGGCACTCTAGCTTGCAACTTGTTGTTAGTTTGGTTCTAGCTGTTCGTTTGATTTCAGATGGAGGGTTCTGAGTGTGGGTTACTCAGGGCTCCAAGAAACCTGGCTAGTTCTCCAACCCAATTAGAGCCCAGAGACCCATGACCTGTGCAGGCTACAGAGCCACCTGCAAGTGCCAGGTTTGCTGGGCTGCCACCCACCTCACTGATGGGTGCCGAGATAGGGGCACAATACAACAGGCAAGCTCATGCCACTCGTATAGGGCGCAACACTACAAGCAGCAGCTCACACCATTCCCCAGAGGAGGCAGCACACCTCATGCACCCCCGAGCACGCTCCCGTGGCCCAAGCCCCATCACGGGGTGCTGTGAGAGATGAAGATGTGTGGGAGCCGCGAGTGCTCCCGTTGTCCGTTCCCATCGCTGGAGCGGGGCTGCAGCGGCTGGGCTGCGCTAACCCCAGCCCTTGCCCAGAGGCGAGGAGCCCTGCGGGGTTCTGCCAGGTGCCTGCTGCAGGCTGTCCTCCCCTGCACCGCCTTCTCCCTGGGGCCATCTAGTGGCATATGTTAATATAGTTCCTTCAAGCGCGCTCACCTGGGGTTTATGCAAACGTGGCTCGCTCAGAGCCCGATGCGCATCCTTCCGCATCCAAACACAAACCGGGATCTCCAGCACAGCCGTCTCCTCCTGCAGCAGCTCCCCAAGCCCTTCCTCTGGCAGACCGGGAGCAGCATATGCTTTTCCCCTCTGTTTACTATCTTTATGTAAGCATATAAGGTTTCTTAATCCTAAAGGATGCTTTCACAAAGACAGCAGGCTAATAGTGAGAAACCATCTGGGTCACCGAGCCTGGCACCTCACAGCTAAGTCAGAGGAATCAGGACTGCTAATTCTAAGGGCTTTTTTTCCTCCTTCAAAAGCATCCCCCAATCTAACAAGACTACACCAGTACCAGCGAAATGCTAATCATTTTCCTCCATAGAGCAGTGAAGCAAAGTACTGATGTCTGCAGACCCTGGCCCCAAAGAGATTTGGATCCCCAACACACATGAAACAGGAGGATGAGAGCAGCCCTGCGCCTGCACACAGGTTACAGCTCAACAGGGAAGCAACACCATTTCTCTGGGCATAACAGAGCAGACAGTGAGGCCAAGCACAGACAGCTTGCACAAGCTAGCACAAGAGCTACAGCAAGCATCATTCATGTAGCTACCCACCAGTCTCATACCGCTGACCTTTGAAGGTTTCCTGCTCTAGATAAGGTTGATTTTCCCCACTCTTTTCCTGCAGGTTAACTGGATGGAGCTGGGCTCAGCATCCAGATCAGTTCTCCCTGCTTTTGAGCAGACATTCTCCTAATCCCAGATGGCACAAGTAGGGTCTGACCTGCCTGAACTGGATCATCCAGCCAGAATAAGCTTCACACTCTTCAACCAGTATTATCTCTACCACCTTCTCCACCCCAAAGACCAGTCTGTATGACAGAGAGCCTAAAGAACACGACATACCCTGTCTTGGAGCTCTTTTGGACATAGACAACCAGTGAGACGTGGCACATGCCACATACAAGATTCTATTCTTCCTTTTCATCTTGGACCCTTTAAAGACTGATCACCCTCAAGACCTGCAAAGAGGCCGTCAGATAAAGCCTTTGCACTGTTCTGTGGTGAACTCACAGTCATTTAAACTGCATTTTTTCATGCATACACCACTGATTCTCTGCAGTGCTAGGAAAGGAAAAGCCCTTCCGACAAGAATACAGCCTCAAATTCACCCCATAAACTTCAGATCCCTTACCTATGCATCCACAGGGTGGGAGCCTCACAATCCAAGGAGAACATGAACACCCTGAACCCTCCTCTCAGGAGAGCATCTCCTTCCATCATAGCACAGATTCCAGGGCAAACAGGCTTTTGACCACAAACTGCAGATAAACCCAACTCCAAACACACTGTCTTCAGGAAAATGTAGATCTCAGTGCAGGAATAAGGCTTATTTTTGGCAAAACAAACAGATATTACTCATCGAAAGCTCTGTTTAGTAACTCTAGCAGAAGGTCTCATGGTTATTCCCCCATGTTCTTCAGAGCTAGGACATGGAGCCTGACTGCCCCAACTCGGTTTTGTAGGCCACTGAGCACACTAGGAGAGAAACTGAGGCTACCAAGCACATCAACCACCAGCATAGTGAGAATCAAACCTGAGCAGCCCAGGTTTCTACCCAGCTTTGAAGATCTTGATTCAGGTCTCTACTCAAGCACAACACAAGTCACTGACCCAGTTTACAGCCCATTTTGCAGTTAAAGCCCCCATCATAGAAAGGGTAGTGGGCTGGCCAAGCTGGGCACAGAGAAACTCACCTATTGAGGGGCAAATAATGGTATTCAGCCGAAGCTTCAAGCTCAGAAGGGATGGCTAAGAGCAGATAGCAAGAGCAGACACCAGAAAATAAGGTGCCTCCATCCAGTCTTTCCCTCCACACCTTTCCAAGGTGCTTTTCATTAAATCTCAGATTATTTTAAAGCCAGAACATCACAGTTCCATGGGAGTAGTTTCTTAAAAGCATTATCTATTTCTACTCCTCTTCAGACCAAACAAAACCATAGCACCGAGTAACCCCAGAAGCTCATCACAACTACTACTCTATTCCTGCATGCTGGTTACCAACAGTACGTGTCCCAGCACACCCGCAGCCCCAAGTGGCACTCATTATCAGATCATTATCCCGGTTTTACTGTGATGTGCCTTGCCAAGGAGGGAAGATTACACATTGATGCTTTACCTGACTGAGGTCCTTAGAAATAAGAAACACTATAGGTAGTCTGGGGACTTCTCACATAAGAAAGCAGGTGTTGAAGGGACCAGCCAGGCTGGCAGATGAAGGCAGGATGATAAAAGGCTGCCAGGCTAGCTCGAGGCAGCATGTCACTTGTTTATCAAGTTCCTCCCCTTCCAGCTACGCTCCTGACTCTGGAACAGAATCTTTGCCACACTCATCCCTGAGTTTCAACATCCTCCCCAAATCCAGGCCAGCGCCTTTGTTCTCCAGCCAAGGAACTCCAAAAATCAAAGAGCACAAGAGACTGATACCACAAGACCCCATGTATAACTCGGATCATTCCACATCCACTTTCAGGTGCAGAGCAGATTGGCTACAAGCTCTCCTCAAGGACACATTGGCACCTGGGGACCAAAAATCAGGTTGGCTTAGCTCTAGTCCCACAGACATGAGAGGGTAAGTCTGGAAGAGCCTCAGCAGGGGATAACTGGATAGGCACTGTGGAAAAACCTGGATAACTGCATAGGCACCACGGAAAAACCTGGACCCCAGGGTTCTTTAATGCTTTGTCTTACTAGCACTTACCGTCATGGGATGGAAGCCTGCAAACACAGCATCAGCTGAAGGGCCCGGGCGAGCCAGCATTCCAGGGAGGAGAAGCAGCACCATAAGAAGCTTCTATCAGACCCTGACCCCCAGGTTTTCAAACACAGACACTGCAGATTTGCACAGAGCATCTTTCTCCTTCACACTTCAGTTCCATGTAAATCACATCCTTTGAGTCTCTGCTCGTCACACCAGTCCCCACAGAAGCAGAAACCAGAGCATCAAGGCCCTGAAGCCCTCTAAGCCACAAGGAAGACACATCTAACACAGCAAAACACCCTCTTCACAGCTCTTAAAGACAGCAAAGAAACCACACAGCAACTGTGAACAGCACTGTGCCCACCTCGCATCCCCATTGCTTCCGACACAGCCTCCTGCCTCCAGAGCGAATCCAGAGCTCCTCGTTGCAACCTCTGCAGATCCTCTCAGCAGCCTCTTACCGCTCCTTTGACACTGCAGCCATCCAGTAAAAGACCCTTTCATAGCCTGAACCAAGCTTATAAAGACTCAGGGCCCTCTTCTTCCCTGCAGCAAGTTCACACCTTAATTTTAACTTAATCAGTCACAGTTGGTTCCCTTTGCTCCAGCTGTGTAATGGCTTGCACCAGTGCAAAGCCCAAGGTCTACAGCATGAGGGGAAGCCCCACTGCCAAAGCAGGCAGCGAGAGGCTGGAGACATGTCAGGTCCTGCTCAAGGCTGGGAAGGTATTTGAGGGGGATTGTTCAAGTGATGCGCTAGGAATAAAGAGCAGCCTTCAAAGCTCCTTGGTGTTTGAGCTTAGAGAGCATCTCCCCCCTCTATTTCTGTAGGAAAAACAGAGTTTAACCCCAGAATGGGTGTTGTTTCTATTACAGCTCATTTCGGTGCAAGAGAACATTGCTGCACGGTACCGAAAGCCACTGTCCCTGCAATGAAAGCAGGTTGGAAAACATCACCCTCCATCACTATGTCCTCGGGGCATGGGTACGAGGGTGCTCACTCAGCCCTAGAGTACGCGGTCAAACCAGACCTTGGCTGTTATTTCTCCATCAGTTACTCACATTAACACCTAACACTGATGGAAATACTTTCTGAAGGGAAACCTCTGTGCACTTGGAGTGGTCTCACCCCCTGAATGCACCAGGGTGATGTGATTTAAGAGGAGGCTGAGAAAAGCAGCAATTGATTACCCATAGAACAGGGTTATAATCCCATAAATAAATGATAAATCAGTGTGTCTCCTCCTAGCAAGGAGCTGGAGACCCAAAGCTCCTCTCAAAGGAGCCGAACAGAATAGCCATTATCCAAACCGATCGCTGCTACCCAAGTGGAAAGAGCAGCTGTGCCTTCACGGTTCCTGACACTTTTCCTTGTGCCTTACACCCTTCCTTACTGAAAATGAAGTGATTTGGACTTGAGAGAACTCATTAAGGAAAGGCAGGGTGGCTGGTTTCCAGATTACCTAACCCCTGTCAATTCAGATCAGAACCTGACACCCAAAGAGCGAAGTGGGGTTACTTTGATACATCTCAAATTAATCCTGTGGAATCACTGCCCTTGCAGTTGTGGCGTTCCCCGGAGGTCTGTTCACACCGCTTCACCAAACAGGCCTCCGACCATCATCCTGCCTTCCCTATCCACAGCTCCTGGAAGCACTGGGAACCCCAAGGTCCTTCGGAAGCTTTTCAGGCTGCTGGAACCTGGGAATCGCCTGTCCTTCCCTGCCAAACAGCTCAGCCGCAGACGTGCACACACACAATTCAGGGGCCTTAATGAGAGCGTGCAGCAGCCTGGGCACAGACAATGGGCATTCCTCATCCCTCATCAGAGACAGTCAGAAAGTAGGACAGCACTTCCTTTGGAAGCTCTGCTAGACCTGGAAAGCCACTTCCCTCCAGGAGCACAGGGATAAGGCTCCCTCTGCACCGGTCCAGAAGGTTCATCACTGACACATGTGTCTGCCACCAGTTCCTTAAGCAGGGCGAGGGTCTTCTTCCCCTGGGAAGGCTTTCTTCCCCATTGTGTGACCACTGCACATTTAAAGGCAATCAATATCATTCCCATTGCTTACCCTGAAGTTTGATGCGTGTCTTCCTGCTTTTACATCCTTGTTCTCACATTTTAGTGTCCCCCAGTTCCACCAAAGCAAGTTGATCTCTGGCCTGGAGTGAAGTGTTTCATGCAAAAGGGCAGCTTCTGAGGCAGAATAGATTTATAATGAGGGAGAGGGCAGAAAAGAGAAATAAGGATGTAACAGGACAATGTGCTCATGAAGAATAGCTCTCCGTGTGTGTAAAAGAGCAAAAAGTGTAAGACAAGTTGGAAGAATATGAATAAAACTATGAAACAAAATAGGAAAAGATCCATTTTGTGCTTGCACACGGCTGTAAATGTGTATGAGTGAACACGTGGTGAGGCTAGCACATGGGAAAAGCCAAAAACAGGGAAGCGAAAGAGCTCAGTACCTGTGTGTATGTGAGGGAGGGCAACAGAGACAAAGCAAGGGCAGGCTTGTGCCATGCAAACCAGCCCACCAGTGCAACCCCAGGAGGGTGATGGCTCATTTTAAGAGCTCTCCTGCTCTCAGAGCGCAGCTACACACACACCTATGAAACTCTGGGAGGTTTCCTACTGAAATGCCAGGCCTAACGCTGCTTCCCTCCCAACACCCAGCACCAGCGTTTCTGTTCGGAGGCCACTGAAACCACCGGGTGCCGTCTTGCCGGAGCTGATGGCAATCTTGGACACACACTCTCAGCCCTCTCCCTGCTGTAAGCGAGCAAGAGGAAGGTGGGAATGTGGGTTTTCCAGACAAGGCGCTGAAGAAGAAATACGTTCGATTCCCCTCTTTTAATGCTGCTCCTTGCATCCTCTTCGCTTCTCATTGCCAGGCCCTTTGGGATGCTCCGCACAACCCCGCTCCCCTTCCAAGCTATACGGAGGCGCTGCCGGGGGGGCAGCGGCTGCACGGACCCCAAGAGCAGAGCCCTGCCCGTGCTGCCGGGCATCTCCCACCAGGTGGCGCTCCAGGAGCGGCTTAAAGGAGCCACAGGGAACGGGAGCGACCCCCTCCGCGGGGGACACCCCCAGCACCAAGACACCGTCCTCTTCCTCCTCCTCCTCCTCCTCCTCTACCTGCTGCCTGCCGGCAAAGGGCATCCTGGTCCTGCCGTGAATTCACGATTCCCTGATTTCATTGTTTCGGGATTTCAAGGCGGCAGGAGGCAAAGGAGGAGGCCGGAGCCCCTCCGCATCGCTCTGCTCCGGGTCTGGGGTCAGCCGGGCAGAGCTGGAAAGCGCTCCCTCCGCGCTGGTCCCTCCTCCTGGAAGCATCTTGGAGTAGCGGGATGCAGAGCTGGGATGAGGTTGAGAGGAGGGGGGGGAAGAGAAAGATGAAATTTAAGGATGAAATTCATGTTTTATCTCTCTTCCCCACCCTGCCCCCGGGGTAAATGTTTGGCAGAGGGAACAACCCGAGAAGCCAGCTGGAAAAGCACCGGGGCGGCAGCGGAGTGGGGAATGTGGTCCAACATGCTCCCCCTTTCCCGGAGCTGAGATGGGCAGCGAAGGACCCGCAGAACTACCCCGGGAGTGACGAGGTAGCCCGGCTCTGCTAGTCGAGCTGCTGCGTTCAGAGATGAACTTACTCAGGACCCGCAACAGCCAAGATAATGCAAAGCTAACCGGGACACAGAGACCATATACACCAGTTAGAGCCTCCCGGCCCCAGCCTGAGCGCGGCTGGGCTCGGCCAGGCGGGACAGACCCCGACAAAGCCTGGCCCGAAGTCGGGAAGGGTTGTGAGCGGGTTCGGGGGCCGGGAAACACCGTGCCCGGTGTCTCACACCGCACACGTCCTGTGCAAAGTGTAAAGAATGCGCGCACAGCCTCATCTCTTTGCATTATCTTTATATAACGACGCGTACATATACGCAGTTGAGCTATATAAATATTTGAAATATACAAAGCTGCTTAGCGCTTTATACACATTACGCACGGACAGAGCTCTAGCTAAATAAAGCCATGGCAGCTACGGAGGAGTTCTGGGTTCTGCACGTGGTTTGTAAGGGGAGAAATGCGCCTTCGCGAACGCAGCCGGTAGAGATGGGGGGCCCCGGGGCTGCTTCGGGCCCGGGTGGGCGGCAGCTCACCCGCGGGCTCGGGCGGCCTCTGCTGCAGCTGGGTTTTGGGGCTTATTTTGTTGCCCTCGATCATCGTTAAGAACGTTGGAGTATTGGTGCAGTAAATAAAGTCCCTGCTGGCCCAAGCCGCTGCTTTTCCCCGGAGGAACCAGTTCGGGGTGCAAACCAACACCCCCTTCCCTCAGACCGAAACAGCGGCGTTTTCGGAAGGGTCGTCGCTCCCTGCGCTCCCCTCCCCGCGTGTTTTCACCCTCCGTGGTTCACCCGGGAGCCCTCCCGGGACAGGTTATTCCATCGCTTCTGAACAGGTTCCTGTTGAGAAATCGCATTTAAAACAAACCAAAGAGCCACAGGACCACCGCCGCCACCGTGGTGCGGCTCCCGGCTTAACCCCCCCACTAATGACTGACGGCTGGTGCCACTGAGACAAATAAATACATCGTAAGGAGGGCAATGGGTCGCGAGTCGTTTTGGCCCTAAGGTGAGATTTAGCAATGACCGCCCATTAAAACAAGCTTTTCACTTTTCCTAGGGGCAGCGCTTACCCCCACCCGCTCCAGCCAGAGGAGCGGGGGAGCCTCCTGACCCGGATTCTGTTTGTATTCAAGGTTTGGGGCTTTTTTATCTCCCCGTTTGTTTTTTTCGCTCGGAGTCGGGGAAAATGGAAACCGGCTGAAATAAGACTCAGAAGAGCTGAGGAGCTAAGAAGCGCCCCGTAAAAATCTACGGGGAAGGCCATGAACGAACAGCAAAGGAAAGCTGGGGGAGGAAGGGAATTAATTTTCCAGAAATCTGTGAAAAATGAATGTGAGAGCGCCTAGGAAAAGTCTGCCGGCAGAAGGAGAAGAATCCTGCCCGAAGATCCCGGTGTTTCCCATGGAGCACTCAGCGCGGTGGCGGGGGGGAGCGGGGACCCCCTCGTCCCCACAGAGGAATCAGGGACGTTCTTCCGCGCTTTACACGACAGCTTGGGGCAAATCCTTCCAGCTTCCTCCCTGACCTAAGGAGGGTTCCTTATCCCAGCGAGCCCTCAGAGCAGCCGGTGGGATGCCCCAGCCCGGCCCCTCAGTCTCCTCAGCCGGCGTCCACCTTCCGCTCGTACCTTCAGAGGAAGGAGCAGGTCTGGAGCGGGGAAGCATCCCTGGCTTTTTCTGCCCAGCCGATTTCCTTGTTAACGTAATTTTTGTCTGCGGCGCTTTGGCGTCTTGCAAGGAAATAAAGCTTGAAAGGACTTGGGAAAGGAGGGCAGAGGGGGGTTGCCCTGGGAGGGGGTCGGGTCGGGCTCCGCATAGCCCAGCCCGCTTGGTTTCCTTTTTTCCGTGCCCTTCTATTAAGGGCTTTATTTAAAAGGAGTGCGGGGGAAGCTGAATTTAGTGAGACCAACGTGAAATGCCGCAGGAATTATGGCCGCGGTTACCTGCGCTGGAGGTTGGACTCTGTTTAGGCTGAGAGCGTTAAAAAAGGGGGTATTTTCTCCAGAATAACCAAATAATGTATAAATAATTTTTAAAATATGAAAAAATAAAAAGTAAATAAATGGCAAAAAAAGTGCATTGGTGAAGGGAAAACCCAACCATGGTGTGTGCGGGGCCGCTGCGGGCTGAGCTCCGCAGATACAGAGGGAGAGGGGCGAGGAGCTGGAGCCGGGAGTTACAATAAATAACGCCTTGAACGGCCACTTCAAGCTAAGGGCTTCGCCTCGCCGTGTTTTTACACGCCTTAATTGTTCGCTAATAATGCAGGGTTCGGGGAGAAGCACGTGGGAAGTTTGAGGCTGGGAAAAGGAAGGAAAAGGAAGAGAAGAAAACCCTCAAATCAACCCCATGCATCGCACACACCCCCCACACACACTTGGCTCCCTAGAGCCGGTGGCTCTTTCTCCCCTCTCGCAGTCAGAGGGGCTCAGGTGCTCGGATGGGGTACTGCGTGCAGCTCGGCTGGTCAGGCCGATAACGCGCTGCTACCCGAGCTGGAATGTTTCCGCGTGGGGCTGTTTGTTCCCCTCTATGTGCCTGCATCGCCGCGGGGGTGGGGGGGGGTGGTGAGGGCTCGGGGGTGCCCCCAGAGACGGGGGTTCTGTGCTGTAGGTGCCGAAGGAGGGAGGTGTTTTTCCAGCCCCGTTTCCCCCCCTCCCAAGCTCACCCCGGCCCCGCCGTGCCGGCGCCTCCAGCACGGATCCGCCCGGCCGGGTGCCCCCGCTGTCGTCGTCGTCGTCCTCCCCCCCCCCCCCCCCGGGGCCGGGGCGACAGGGACCGGGGAGGAGCGGGCTGTCCCCGCAGGGTGCGCGGCCGCTCGTCGCCGCCCCGTCAAGCACCAGCGCCTCAAGGCAATCGCCACATCAGACCATTCACCCTCCCGAGACAGCAAACAGCCGGTCCGCCCGTCCCTCCGTCCGTCTGTCCGTGCCTCAGCCAGGGCACTGCGTGTCCGTGTGCGGAGCAGCGCGCTCCGGTCACCGCTTCGCACCGGGCTGCTCAAATTGAGGGGTGCGCCCTTTGCGCGTCCCCAACGTTCCCCCCCGAGACGCTGCGGGTTCACTTTGACTCCGCTCTTGTGACGGCATTTGGTGGGGTGCACGGGCCGGGTCCCGCTGCCTACCTGGGCACCTCAGAGCCCTCTCCCACCCGGGATGGGCTGTGTGCTCCGGCAGACACACGGCTGCTAAATTTCAAGCAGCTCCTCCGATTTTTTCCCCCTTCTTTCTTTCCCTTCTTCCCTTCTCCGGAGCCCCCCTCTCTGCCTTCCCAAAATCGTTTCCCGGTGCAATCCTGCAGCCCGGGGCCAGGGAGGAGGCTGGATGCTCCCAGCTTCCAAGGCTTCTACGAAAAAACCCCAATCGTTAAAGAAATCAACCTTTTATTATTCCCAACACCCCCACCACCCCCCCTTCCCCTGCGCGGAAGCTGGAGAGGTCCCTTTGATCTGCGAGGCCTGGCGCTCTGTGAGCCCGCACTCTGGCTGCGTGCGGGGAGGGAGCCCGGCCACAATGAGACACCCCCCCCCCCCCCCCTCCTTGAGCTGGGACAAGGAATAGAAAGGGGAAGACAAAGGAAAAGAGGGGAGGAAAGAAAAAAAGGGCGTCCAGGCTACGGGAGAGAGACCGAAAGGCTTCAATATTTCATATTCCTGGAAGCTGTCAGGGCCAAAACCAACAACCCGCCTCCCTTGCAGTGTTTGCAGAGGGCAGGAGCGTGTGTGCGTGTGAGGGGGCCGGGAGCATGGTGGGGGGGGACGGGGACACGGGGGGACGGGACACCACACACCTCATAAGTTTTCACTTGTAATCGATCAATAATTAACTAATAGCGGAGCGTGGCCCGGCAGGACGGTGGCTGCCGACTGCACGGCCGGGCCCCGCGGGGGGCTCGGTATCGGTGTCCGCGGCCCCAGCCCTGCGCTCCTCTCCCAGGCACTTTGGACTCGGGGCTAAACCTCCCGTGCGTTAAAACCCAGCAAAGCCCGCAGCGAGCCCCACAGGGGGTCTGGGGGGGGGGGGGGAGACACAGACACGGGACCGCTTCATCTTTCCACACACCCACACCCCCCCCCCCGCCTCGAAGCTACCGGTGGGTGCCCCAGGTCCGCTCCGCACTGCCCGGGCTGCCCGAGAGGTGGCGCCGGCGCCGCGCAGCCCCCCCCGGAGGCCGGACACCCCCCCCCCCCCCAACTTCCAACCAGCGCCGGGTCGCCTGCATCAGCCATAAAACCATTGAGGATATCAAGACAGGCGCCAGGTGAGTAATAGACAGGATAATCCAGAGAGATTGCTCGCTGTTTACCTCCATCCACAAGCGCCACAAGAGTTACTCATTAACGTTACTATATACAAATAAGATACACAAGAGATAAAGCCATTTGCAAGTCAGAGTTACACCTGCGGTACACGGATTTCTTGCAAGGGCATGGGGAGGGGGAGGTCAGCGTTAGGCCCGGGGGAGGGGGTTAAATCAATCAAGCTGCACCCTCAGCCTTTAAAAATATAATGATAAAGGGAAATAAATCGTAAACTCCGCGTTTGCGGCGCCCCGGGGCTGCGGAGCGGCTACTGGGCGCCGGGGTCGAAGGCAAGGCGACGAGAGAGTGGGGTGCTGGGGGGGGGGGGGGGGGTGTTTGCTTTCCTCTGAGCACCAGAAGCGAATTTCCTCGTCAACTGCAAATACCACCCCCCCTCCCTCAAACCACTCTCCCTGTGTAAGAGAGATGAGGGGGGGACAGCAGTTGGGGGGCGGAGAGAGAATAGGGGTTCCCCCATAACTCCTGAAGCCAAAGAATGGCAGCGAGGGGCTGTAACACTGGAAAGATGCCCTTACGCTACCCCTGGGGCCGGAGCTGAGAGAGGAGGAGGAGGAGGGTGAAGGCGAAGCGAGGAGGGTTGTACAGCCCGGGGGGAGCTGCAGCCCCTGTGGAAACCGGCTTGTGGGGTGCAGGCCGAAGGCTGGCTGCCTTGGATCGGGAAGGGAGTTATTTCTTCTGCCAGACTCTATCCCTAAAACCCCACCTGGGCCAGAGCATCAGCCGCAGTGGCACTTCCAGCAGCCATCAATATGGGCCACCCGCTCAGCCCAAACCTTCCCCCCCCCGCAAGCACAGTGAGTTTAACATACACACACCCACCAAGCTGAAATGGGAGGGGTCCCATCCGCTCATGAAGGGGACTTGAGCTGGATTTGATGTGCAGGGGATGGGGGGGCTTGAGGACCTGTTAAAAATCGGAGTTTTCTCTTCATTTTCCCCCACCGAAGCTCGCTTTATCTCGCCGGTGCAGGGGCCAAGGGCCGAGTATCAAACAGGATACAGGCTGGAAGTACATCCTTATAATATTTATTACTGGCGGAGGATGAATCACTTTCCAATATATGGGCCACTAACTTTTGACGGGAGGCGGGGGGGAATCTCTTTAGCAGAGAGAAATATACATGTTGTGCTAAAGGATGTGCTCATGGGCTGGCAAAGGTACAGGCAGGAGCTGCCAGGTCTCAGTTCTCTTCTCAGTGACCTCCCAGGCCACTGGTCCAGCCTGGATGCCTGCCCCCGTTCCAGCTATTTTCTACTTAATCTCAACATATCTCGCCCAAGGGCAAGAAGGGGCGAAACCAAGGGAGGAAAAAACCAACAAACTCCTCGATTTCCAGGTGATAACTGACTGGAAAAGCCAATTCCTCTGCCCGGACTGGAGGGAAAACAAGCCCAGCAGCTCCTGAGCACTTTACCTGGAAACTTTGAAGGAGGGCTCTGCATTAAAATTTAACCGATCGATTCTCTAATTCTTCACTTTTGCGTTATTAATTTATGACAGATAAAAGCATAGCTGAGCCTTTCTCATTAACTTTTCAAACGCCACTTAATATTGTTCCATTAAAAGAGGTGACTGAGTAGCCTCTGGATCGACTTTAAAAGAGGGGTGAGGACGAAAAAGGTACATTAAACAGCTTGCTTAAAACTCGTACTTTCCCACCAACAATTCAAACGACACCATCACGGCTGGTTCGTACTAGCTCCTTCCAGCAGAAATAGCTTAATATTGGGATGGGGGATGGAGGAGAAAGGCAGGCGAGGGATATATATCTTTCAACCCCTCCATCCTCCCAGGCACGTTGGGGAGGGTTGGGGTGAAGGCATTTCACAGTACGCCCAAGACATTTCAATAAAAATTTATTGAAACTTCAGTGACTTTTAAAAGGGGGGGGGGGGGGAATACAGAAAAAAAAATAGAAATAGCAAGAACTTCTCAACATTTATATAACACAAAATATACCTTCATTAGTTTTGGTTTTTCCTTTGAACCAGCTCTGAGCACCTGACTTTCAAGCCAAGAGAATACGCACTCACTCAAACAAAGACAACGATAAGCACAGTAGTAAAACTCCATCGTGGGGTTCGTTGGGGGTTTTCTTTTGAGACACACCAAGGAAACGGGGGGGGGGAGAAATAATACAAAGTAAAGACACTCTCAGAATCTTCATCGTTTTCCTTTCTCTCAAGCCGCTGGAGAAGCCTGTTGTCGCGTGTATAACTTTCTGTTGATATCCTATACGGAAAGTAGCGCTTTGAACACTGAAGAAATCGAGGATTAAAAGCTACCATGGCACATCGCCTTTCCTTTTAATCTTTCCTTCTTCTTCTTCTTTAAAGGTCTTTGATTAATTTTGCTTGTTTCTGCTTTGCCTTTTGCGGTCGGCTCCTTTACAAAAAGACGAGGTCAGGTTCTCTGGGGTGAACTCCGATTGAAAACGTGAGCCCTCAGAAACGGGGGATTTCTCCTCTGGGTCGGGGTGTATGTTTAAAGGAATTACGAACTTGAAATGAAAACGACTAAAAATAAAACCAGAAGAGGCACAAAAGAAGACGGCTGCAGTCGTATTTACAGAGATATGTACAATGTCAATAAATTAAAGTTTAATTTCGAGTATTCATATTCCACGTATTTACAAGAGTTATCAAATAATTACATAAATACTTTGTTTTAATAATAGTGTCCGCTCTTTTCTTCTTCTCAGTATGTTTAAACCTTGTTATTGCATATACAATTAGAGGGAAAGCTGTGATAAACCTACAGTCAAGCTAGAGGGTTGGAGATAAAATAAATTCACTTCTTTTTCTCTTTCCAACTACACTTCGTATTGTTGTTGCTACAGGGAGAATGGTTTAAGGTAGGTCTTATTTTTGTTGTTTTTTCATTATTATTATTAATAATAATTTTTTTTCCCTGGGATTCGAAACGAGCATTCAAAAAGAAACAAAACCCCACCGAAATCAAAAGTAACACACCACCCTCCCCCCCCCCCAAAGAAAAAGCAGACTACTATGGAACATGCAAAACCAGCCACCGGCTGGCTCTCAGGCATCACAACGATATTTGAAACACACAGCTTCCCTTAATATTGACTAAGGGGGTTGTCGTTCACAACCCGCCCAGGAAACAACTGCTGAAGAACCGATATGCGAGTTACTTACACACTTCTCTTTTGGAAAGAAAAAACAAATCACTTCTCTTGCTTATTTTTTATCCATACGTTTGTTTTGACTTTTTTTTTTTTCTTTATTTTTGCTTTAAGGTGGTTTTTTTTTCTGGTTTTTTTTCTTTTTTTTTCCGGTTTTTGGTTCATTTCGGGATTTTTTTTTTTTTACACAGTTTTAAAAATCAAAATAAAAAAAAAAAGAAACAAAAGAGGATGCCACAACCCCGCCGGTGACCCGGCTCGGCCAGGCCGCTCCCTGCAAGCAGCCTCCAACCCAGCTCTCCCACCCCGGCTCCACTCTCCCATCCTTAACCCTCTCTCCCCCGCCCCTCCTCACCCCCTGCTTCACCAGATACCTTTTAGTTGATAAACGCTCACACAACACTGCGGGGGGGGTGGTGGGGGGGGTGGTGTTATATTAAAAACACAAAATAAAGGGGAAGAAAAAGACAAGGGGGGGGGGTAAAAATCCCCCCAACGAAACAAAACCCAAACATTCGCGGGGTGGAGGATGTGGTTTCTTTCAAACAAAGTGCACTGCGAGACTGATTTGAAATGAGCTCCCGAAGGCGGTGGGGGGGGGTTACGGGGAGCCGCTGCGGGATCTGTCCTGCTTGGGGTCGAGCCCGCTGACCAAGCGCTGGATGTTCTGCAGTTCGCTGGTGGCCGCCTCCTTGTCCGCACCCAGTTTCGGGGAGATGGACACGGAGCCGGAGGAGAGGGTGGACGAGCGGCTGGTGAGGTCTGAGGCGGAGTCCAGGGGCACGGAGCCGGGGCTGGCGGCCAGCCCAGCCGCTTTACCCTCGCCGGAGCCGGCGGCCAGGCCGGGCAGGGCGGTGGTGAGGAGGCTGCTGCCGTCGGGCAGGGGCACGGGCAGCGGGTAGGGGCTGTAGCGGAGCCGCGGCCGCACGGCGCTGAGGAAGGGGTGCCGGTGCACAGAGCTGGAGGCGGCGCTGGAGGCGGCGGCCGCCGCTGCCATGTAGGTGTAGGGGTAGGGGAAGAGGCTTCCGAAGGGAGACATGGCCAGGCCCTGCGGGACGGGGGAGGAGAGAGAAGGGAAAGGGTTACGAGCCTGCACTACTCCCCCCCCTTCGGGGGATGCTCCACGGCACCCCCACGCCGGCATCCCCGCCGCGCACACACCACTGGGAGAGCTGACAGTGGCCAAGCTGCTGGCCACGGGAGGGGATGCAGACCCACCCAAGCAGTGCCGAGGCCAAAACCATCCGGACCCCCGAGTCAGACCCTGACCTGCACGGCTCCAACCTCTTCCCCGCCCCCCCTTCCGAGGGGAGGTTGTGGCCCAGTAGGGGCAAAATGAGGCAAGGCACATGCTGTCTCCCCTCATCTCCTCTGCAGGGCGATTTTCTTTCACTGGGTGAAACGCTCTGGCCCCACAGGTACAACCATACACACCCCACCCTTCCCCCGATGGGGCAGCCTCACTCCACAGAGCTGCTTGCTGTGCCGGGGGGGGCTGCCAAGACAAGGGAGTGAGGGTAAAATGCTTGGCTCCGGTGCAGTGGCACAGAAGCTAGAGGACAACGGGGGCAGTGTGTGAACGGAAGCGCTCCGGGGGTTCACGTTGGTGCCCTGCTGCCCCCCTTCCCCCGGGACGGAGCCCCCCTGCTCCGGGGTGGGGGTGCGGTACCTGAGAAGCCAGGACATGCTGCTGCAGATGGAAAGGCAAAGCAGCCGCCGATGCTCCTGAGAGTCCCTGGGCCGCTGCCGTGGCCATGACCGTGTTGTCCAGTCCCGACACACCGGCGGATGCCCCGGAGACGGTGGCGAGCAGGGGGCCCATCCCGGCGGCCATGCCGGAGAAAGCCCCCCCCATGGCGAACTGCCCAGGGTGCAGCAGCAGCGGGTGCCCGTTCCCCAGCGGGTTGAAGAACTGCTGGCCGGCCAGGGCAGGGGGAAAGCCGAGGTTTTGCAAATGTCCCTGGCTCAGGTGGGCCGTGCTGTCGGTCTGGACCGTGAGGGGGGCGAAGGGCTCTTTGCCCAGCAGCCGGTTCTCATCTACTTTGGGACCATCCCTGAGGGGGCTTTTCAGTTCCTCGCTGCTCAGGCTTCCCCCCCGGGTGCTGGAAGAGATCGTGGCCGGGCTGTGCCGCGAGTCCGGAGGGGCTTTCTCCGTCCTCTCTCGGCTCCGACTCCCCGCTGAGTCACTGGGGAAGAAGTGGCTTTTAGAGGGGCTGCCCCCCTTCTCCCGGGGGTCGTCTCCCGCGGCCGCGGCAGAGCTGGCGGGCGCTGGGGTGGTGGCTGTGGTCGTGCTGATTTTGCTCGTCTCGTTGGCTTCTAGCAAGGGATCGTCTTTGCTGTCTGCATCGCTGTCTCCCTCGCTGGGACAGAGATCTGCAAGACAAAGGGAGCCCGGGGCTGGGATCCGGCTCTGCGCGTCCCTAAATCCCCGTCGGGCTGGGGAGGGGGGCAGAGAGACTTCCTGGCCGGCCAGAGATTTAGGTGTAAATACTTCCTTTTATTATGATTATTCTCTATATAAATAAATACACCCCCCGCTCCCACCCCCCTCCCTATCCAAGGCAAGCCCGAGTTTTACCCAGCACAGCAAAACTGGCTGCGAAACAAAGCAGCGGCCCTAAGGAGGGCCCCCTCAGGCCAAGTGTTTTTGGGGGGGGGCATTGCTGCCTGGGGTATCGGCACCCCCCCAGCCCGGGAGCCTCCTGGCTGCTGGAGAGGCAGTGAAGCGGTAGGGTCGACCCCGTCCCCCCGGCAGGGCTGGAGAGCCTCGGGGATGCCTCTTCCAAGAACTTTTCCCAAGTTTTCAGCCTTTTTAACAGGCAAACTTTGAACACGGGCGCACACACACGCACACAGAGAGCAGCCTCCATCACCCCCTGCCTCCTCCTCCCTAAACGCATGCACGGCTTCGCTGGATTCCTCTGCACTTCATCTCCCAGTTTCAGCGCCCCAGGTGCGAAGCTCTGGTTTGCTTTTCGGGTCCCCTCCCAGCTCCCCTCCCCTTCTCTCGGCAGGACTTTAAACAAACGAGTAAAGCAACAACAAAAAAGAGGTTGTTTCCTCCTCCCCCTGCTTCCCCCCCCCAACCCCTGGATGGATTAATACATGGGAGAGAGCTGCAGACAGCTCCCAACCCCGCACGGGAAAGAATCGAGGGTGACTTTTCTATAACAAAGTTCGGGACTGTATCCAGGGGAAAGATCCTTCCTCTAATAACAGATTCAGAGAGGAATATTAATGGAGTGACTCCAGTTTTGAACTTTTGCCCCGTGGTCTGTCTTTGCTCCCTTGACTTGGAGCTGGCTCCTTTCTGAACCAAGGAGGGGAGGAATGAACGTGCAGCAGTGGGAGAAGGAGGCCGGGGGAGAGGGAGAAGGCGAGAAACAGTGGGGAGAGAGAATGAGAGGAAAAGAGGGGGAAAGGGAAAGACAAAAGGAAAAGAAGGAAAGAAGGAGAAGGAAAGAAGGAAAGAAGAAGGAGGAAAGAAGGAAAGAAGAAGGAGGAAAGAAGGAAAGAAGAAGGAGGAAAGAAGAAAAGAAGAAGGAGGAAACAAAGAAAAAAGAAGAAGGAAAGAAGGAAAAAGAAGGAGGAAAGAAGGAAAGAAGAAGGAGGAAAGAAAGAAAGAAGAACAAGGAAAGAAAGAAGAACAAGGAAAGAAGGAAAGAAGAAGGAGGAAAGAAAGAAAGAAGAACAAGGAAAGAAGGAAAGAAGAAGCAAACAGCAAGAAGGACAGAGATTGGAAAAGAAAAGGGGTCAAAAAGAGAAAGAAGCTTGAAGAAAGAGAAGACAGTAAAGAGAGAAAACAGAAAAGAAGGAAAGATAAAGGAAAGCAGGAATGAAGGAACGTGGGTGCTGGAGGGCAGTGTTACAGGCTGGGATCTGTCCCCCGCACACAGAGCCAGGGCCCAGGCTCTCCTCGGGAGGGACCCGGGGGCCGCAGCTCTCACCTTTGAGGCTGGAGGTGCCGACAGCAGGCACGGCGGGGCAGGAGGACTGGGCGAAGCACTTGAAGGCCGTCTGCTCGTTGGAGGACTCATCCGAGGTGGGGTTTTCCTTCTTCTGCCTCTCGTCGTACACCCGCATGGACTGCAGGGTCAGCTGCTTCCTATGGGCACATGCACTCGCTGGGCGAGCGGACCCAGGGACCCCCCCGGGACCCTCATCCCTTCCCCAGTCCTGCTCGAGTTCCTATTTGGGGATGACTAGGGAAATGAAGGGCCAAGGTCCCCTCGAGGGGGGAATGCCTTGGCTGCTAATGAGAGGAGATTTCTTGGAAGCAGTGAGCAGCTCCTCAGCAAAGGCAGATATTAAAGACGAGAGGCGGAGGGGAGAGGGAAGCATTCCCTGGAGATTAGCTTTTAAAAGGCGAGGATGTTCCAGAGATATGAGCCATCTTAATGGTTGCTAAGATTGCTAGGAAGTGGTTATTTTGTTAGGCACTTTATGTAATCTTTTCACCAACAATTAACCCGGAGTAAAAATCTATTTATATTTAGAGAGAAATTAGAAATCATTTCCGTCCTGTGGCTCCAGCATTGGCTCTATTTTCACACTGGCGGACACAAGGAGCTGGCATGTGTGTGTGTGTGTGTATGCACCAGGCTCAGGGCTAGGTAAAGAGAAAGGCCTCTTGTTTTACATTACATTTCCAAGCCCCCTTTTTGGGGGAGGAAGGGGGGCGGGTGGTTGTTAAAAAAGAGGAATGAACAGATTTATTCATTATCTAAACGCGAGTGCAAATGGCTAAAATAAAAACAAAATAAAGACATATCCCCCATCAAAGAAAACAAAAATCATCCCTTTCTCTATTTTTCCCATGATTAAAAATGGAATTCTGGAGTCCATTAAAACGAGTCCTGTCCATCTGTCTACCTGAGGCACAAACTGCATCCTGCTGCTTTCAGTAACAGACAGAGATTCTTCCATCATTAATTACTTCCATATTCACGAGATACCTCTGTCACAGCAGTTTATTTCCATGTTTCTCTTCCATATATTCGTCTTTTCAATACAGTCCCAGCGAAAACACCGGAGATTGAGCCAGCGATCACCTCTGCCCTTACTTCTCCCTCTTTCCCAGTCCCACATACTATAATGTAACATTCCCTCTCAAAAACTTAAGGAAAACTTCTTTCTCCGGTGATACCTGCTTAATAAACCACCAGCCCATTGGCAAGCCATTCCCTGCACCATGAAAACAAAAAAACCCATGGAAAGCAGGAAAGAATTCCCATGCAATCAGCTTGGCATGATTAACGCCAAGATCCTTACGAATTTTGGCGGGGGAACTTGTGGTTTGGAGGCAAGGCGAGGTGATTTTGACCTCTGCTCGAGTTCTGAGCTTTACCCACAAAACCCCAACGAGGCGCCTCTATATAATCTATCCAGACTCACCTTTTTTCCCTCCTTCCATTGCCGGTGTCCCGAAAACCTTTGGCAAAGGGGTTGTTGTCAATTTTTAATTGAGTAATCTATAGGATGGAGAGAAATAAAAACAAATAGGCAGGGGGTTGGGACAGAAATAAGGAGATTTTTGTGTTAAAAACCAGCAGCAAAGAGACCTCTCTCCCCAGTTTCCCCAGTGCCTGCAGGATCCCGGCAGGAGCAGGACGGGAAGGGGGAGAGATCCCTAGTTTTGGTGTGAATCTCTCTTTTCCCCAGCCAGTTTGGAGGCAGCTCATCCCCAACCCCCTGTCAGGGCTGGCCAGTGACCCCGGGCTGCGGTGGCAATGAAAGAGCCCCGTGTTGCTGCCACCGCATCGGAATTAATTGAGCTGTGCAATGCGATCCATGCAAGTTATGCCTGTGCTTAAAACTCTTTAAATGCCATAATTAAACCGCAAAGGAATCATGCCCACCCCATCCCCCTTGCTATAATAAAATACTTTATATAATCGCATTATGCTCCGCGTGTGCGTTGGGGCGCTGGGGGTGCCAGGAGCCAGTTGATTTGGGGGGGCAGGGGGTTGGTAGTACGTAAGTTTTCCGGTGGATGCTTGGGGTTTTCCTCGGGATTCAGGGAACGACTGCTTCTTCAGGAGTTTGGAGGGATTGGGGGGGGTGCATGACACCCCGTACCCCTGCATACAATGAGCGGAAGCTGATTCAAAGCCCAGCCGGGGCTCCCGTGGCTATAATGGGATAAGGACAACGGGAGCCGGGATGCTCAACTCCCGGTCCCGGACCAGGCTGGAAGTGCCGCAGTCCCCACAGTTTGAGGGCAGAGCAGGACACGGAAAAGCAAATCCCTGTCTGCAGCTGAGCACTGGGCAGGACCGGCACCGGCCACCGCATTACCACCCGCCACCCCCCCTCGCTTCCACCCGGGATCAGCAAAGAGCAGGAAAACCCACTGCTAAAACCCAGCAGGAGTTTTAATCCAGGTGATCCCGGCCGTGCCTTCCTAGCGGCCGGCGAGGGCTCCCGCCACTCCCGCATGCCGTTTTCCAGGCGATTTCATGGCAATCAGACAACTATGCTCATTTCGGTCCTTCAACCAAGCCGGCCCCAGCTGACAGAGCCCAAAGCAAAGGCTACTCTCTGTACACACATTTTCTTTCCATTTCCTTGCAAGCGCCCGACCGCAGAAACAGAAGAAAATAACCCGAGCCCCAAGAGGGAGAAGCGGCTTTTTGGAAACGGAGGGTAGAAGGGATGGAGTCGCCCGTTTTCACTCCTTAATAGTGAAGGATGTGAAGGCGCAGAGAGAGGGACGGAAAGCTGCAGCGAGTGGGCGCTGCACATCCAGACCCTCCGCGCTTAATGCACACGCGTGCAAAGTTATAATTTATAGAGAGGTAAAAAAAATAAATCAAAGCCCCCTTTTTTGGCTCTTTCCCTTCCTTCCACTTGACTTAATTATCATAAATTCACCATTTGCCACTCTCCCAGATATACCACCTTGGTCGCAAGCGACAATAAACCAGTAGAAACGGGAAGGCAGCGTCCGCAGCGCTGCAAAACTTTCTCACACTGGCTCTTTCAGACCTCGCAGCTAAATTCGAGCGAGATAGCCCTCTCTGATCAGAGCATATTTCTGCACCACAAAAAATAATAAAACACTGCAGGATGCAAGAAAAAAAAAATCATAATATAATAATAATAGGAACCAGACGTGCGCTCCAGCCTTATTGCCAATTGCTGTTAAAGGAGCTAAAACAGCACAAAGGCCAGGAAGAATTACAAAATCTCCAGCCCCGCTGCTCTCCCCCTCTGTCTTTCGACACACGGAGCTGAGTCTCTTTTTTTCCCCTCTTTTTTTCCTTTTCTGATGCATCTTAGATTCAATTCACACCGAGAGCAGCGATCGCGATCCCCAACCCCATCCTACCTCTTTCCACATACTGGGGAGCGGTACCGGTGAAATAAAAAGCTTAAGAGCCCTAAACGGCCTCCCCAACCCCCCAGACCTCCCTTTTAATTGCCTTCCCCGAGGTCAGTACTAGGAGGGTGCCCGACCCCCTCCCCCGGCGCCTTCCCGAAGTTGGATCCAGGAGATTTGGGGGGAAAAGACGAGGAAAAGATGGGGGGAGGGAGAAGAGCGGGATGGGCTTCGTGATTTTAAGGGAACAATGCAGAGCAGAAGTTCTTTTAAAAGCCAAAACACGTAAAACAAATCCATTCTTAATCTCCTTACCTTATCATTCTGGTATGCGGTCACTGCGATGAATTCAGTCTCCGGGAAAACGTAGGTCCTGAACGTGCTATAGGGAAGCTTGAGAATATCGTTGGCTCGGACGATGTGGAACCGGGGCTGGTACTTGTGCATCGAGTTTAAAATGGTCTGGGGGTAGGGGAGCAGCGGCCGGCAGCAGAGAGCGGACGGGGAGGGGGGGGAAGAAGACGGTCATCAGGAGCAAGCACCCCTGCCTCGCACTTCCCCCCAGCCACCGGCACTTTCTCCTCCTAATTTGCCTTCCCTCTCCTTCCTCCACTCACTCCTCCTCCCCGCCGAGCACACTCCAAACACACGCACACGCCTTGCAGCAGCCAACAAAAAGCACTGACAGCTCCAGCTCGCCGGGGTTAGGCTCATCCGCTGGCCTTTTCGGAGGGGGAAAGGGAAGGAAAATCCCAGCATAGCTCTCTTAGGAGAGGGGGAGAAACCGCCTCGGCTCGGGCCGCGAAGTGCTTTGATTTCAAAGTGAAAGAAAACTAAAAGCGAAATAAAAATTAAACCCAAGTAAAAAAGCAGCAGCAGCTACAACAGCAACACGACCACGAGAGCCTTGGCTAGGTCTAATTGCTCGCCCCAATCCACTTAAGGCCTTCTGCGACAGGCAAAAATGTATCGTCTAATCAAATCACAGCCAGCAAATGCAATCTTCGGCACATTAGAGATCCCCCGACCGCGGTCACCACCAGCAACCCCCTGCTCCGAGGCGGAGGCTTGCCCAGGAACAGAAAGAAATGGCCAGGATCGTCAGAGCACTTATCAGCAGGTTTGTTTGATTTCACTCTTAGGGTAAGTTTTTATCTCTGCACACCCAGTAAATGTAAAGGAGTGGATAGACATGAATGGGCAACTTGACCTCTGATTTTGGTCCCTGTTTATTTTCACTCTGGCTTGCTTTACATTATCCAGATTAATATATATTTAAATGTTTGCATACTTAGGCCTTTAAGTCCTTTATACACACGCACATATCATTTTCCTATGCTTAAAAAGCGTGATCGACTTTATTAAAGAAAATAAAATAGATATAGAAAGTCACCACAGCTCTAACAAATACCCAGTTGCGCTGTGCTGGGAATATACCTCTCTAAAGTTAATGCTGAATGGCACGGAGAGGATACAGAACAAACTCGAGCGTTCCATCCTGACATCAGGAGCACTAAAGATCAGGGAATTCTGTAAACCAGGCCGAAGCGCGTTATTCCCTGTTTCCCTGCCACGGGAGCTGCGGGCCCAGCTCTGGCTGGAGCAGGGGGTCCAGAAGTAAGGAGGGGGCAAAGCAAAGGGGAAAAGGCACTTACAAATCCGTGCTTGTCAGAGATGTTGTTAGTGAGCTTCAGCTTGTGAAAGGTGACGACTTTGGACATCCATTGTTCGCCGGTGGCCGGGCTGTCCGGGTGGATGTACATTCTCTTTGGCATTTCAGGGTCAGCTTTCCCGGCTACCATCCACCGGGAATTATGGAATTTGTACCTACAATCATCCGCCGCCACAATATCCATCAATAAAATGTACTTGGCCTTTTTATCCAGTCCAGTGCATCTCACTTTAAATGGAGGAAACATTCTCCTATGGGCAGAGAGGGAAGGGGTTGGAGGGGTGTAAAGAGAAGACAAGACGAAAATAAAACATAGTTAATTACAGCGTTTAAAGAAGCTCCTGATTCTCGGTAGCGCTTCTATCAAGCAATCGCTTCAGCTCGAAGCAGCAAAAAGCCTCTCCCCTCCTCCGCCCACAGCGAAACGGTTGCTCAAACGCCTCAAAGTTTCAGGAGAAAATGGTCCCTGGGATGGAAAGCAGAGAGGGAGAGGTCCGTGTTCCTTAGGAATCTGCAGGCGCCTTCCCTCTGCCACTCCTGAGCCCATAGAGCCTCAGCTGGGGCTCTCGGCTCTCCCTTTATTTTCCTGCTAAACAAAGAAATGCGAACAGCTCGCACCCCGATAAAATACCTATTCCGCATGATTCTGACCCAATCCACCAGTGAGGAAGCGGAGAGGGGATGTTTTCACTTTCCAGAAGAGGAGGAAAAATTAAGCAGCCCTTTCGGTTGGGCGGCTGCGGGGCTCCCCCCCGCCGGGGACAGCCCATGGTGTGCGGGGGGCTCCCCGCATCCCGCACCGCGCTACCCGGCCGGGCTCCGAGGTGCAACAGGATACCACAAATTTGCTGTTTATTATATCGAGCGGTTGGCATTCAGCGATCTCAACTTAAAAGGAAACACATGACTTTGGAACATGTAAGAGCGCTTAACACCGGCCGAGGCTTTCGCGCAAAAACTGTCGGACCGCAATTAACACAGGAAAACTTCGGGAAAGCAGTAAAATGGGTGAAGGGGGTTTTAGCCTTTCCCTCCTTGCTGCTCTTAGTTCAGTTTTCCTTTCCCCTGAGCCTGCAACTGGTGCCCTGCAAGTAGGTGAAACTCCAGCAAGGCAGCAGCAGGCCATCTAAGAAGACTTTTCAGGAGTGGCTTCCTCGAGTCATTTTCCTGGCAAATTACACGCGAATTGTTTAGGAGGTTTCTAATAAAGTCCCTTAGAAAAACACCCGGGTGCAAAGGGGGTTTTCCCCCCTCTGTGTCATCCCTGCGATAGGTAGAGTTGTAAAAGAGAGCAGATGTCAATAGAGAGAGGGATTTCAGGTGGGTAAAACTCTAAAAGGCAGAAGCGCGGAGCACGGACGAGCCGGGTGGGTTCATTCATTCCCGGGAGAAGGTTTCACGACCGTAGGGACGAGAGCTACGGGGCCGGGAACCGCTGCGTGCCTTTGGCAGCTTTTTGTGCTTTTCCAGCTAGAATTAGTCAGCACAAATGCACGCCTAGATCCCAGCAGAGAGAGGCGTAAGGGAAGCGACCGATAAGCTGAACCTATCTGCCCTCCTGCAGCTCCTGCCTCGCCAGCAGCGAGCCGCCGCTCCGGAGAATTTTTTCCTTCATTCCCCCTTCCTTTTCCTGAAGGAAGAAAACCTACGTGCAGCAGGGCTGAAATGAGGCCGGCTCCTTTGCCAACCCCAAGTGATTTTCTTTCTGCTCCCAGTTTTCCCCAAGTACCATTAAGCTAGAGAAGCACGAAAGGGACCCTCTCGCTGAGCAGGGCCGGTTCGTGGCGGAGCCTTTCCCCGCAGTGTTGCTGCCCGAGTTGGGCTGCCTAAAACTTCACGTAATTCCAGGTGAAAGGAGCTTTATGGAGATAGCCTCCCATGAAAGAGCCTTGCTCCGGAGCAGCTTGGTGGGGTGCTCAGGGGCTGAGGGGTGAGGGAGAGGGGTGGAAACACAAGAAAGACGCAAACCCCCGACCCAGACCTACCTTCCCGATTTGGTAATCACCATCTCCGTGCCTCTTTTATGGAATTGCTCCCAAAGCTCTTTGGCTTCCAGATGCACTTTCGGATCATCTTCTACCTCTTCTTCTGGCTCCAGAGTTTTTAAAGGCCTCAGATGGGCTGCTGCCTGGTGACCCAGGGAAGAAAAGGGGATACCAGTCTCTGCAGCCCCCACTAACTGATCCATGATGGGTTTAGCCAGAGCCCCGGGAAGGGAAAGAGCAGCCGCCCCGTTGGGAGGCAAAGCCAGAGCCGGGAAGAAGGGAGGCTGATGTCCCAACACAGCGCTCATGGCAAAGTCCGGTGCCCGGTGCGGTAAAAAAGGATGATAAGCCATGCTTGTCCCAGGGATTACTGGATCTCTCATCGGTATATTCATCCACTCCACTCCTCGGTCTTCCTACTGCTGGAGTAGTCCCGGAGTGGTTTCTAACAGCACATCATGAAGAAGAAAAATTAAGATAATAACAATAACAGCAAGAAATCACCAAAAATAAAAATACAGGGTGGGGGGAAACAAGCTCTAGACAGCACAGTACATGGGGGAGAGGCAGAACTTCTACAGCCTACAACTTCCCGAGCCGGGGCACATCCCCAGCCCTCGGGACAGCGGATTAACAGGATTGTTCATTATTAGTCCTGCTTTTTTTTGTCTTCGGTCTCTGCGGTTTGCCTTTTTTTGTGTGTGTGTGTCCTGAGTGGAAGTCCTTGCGCTGGAAAAGAAACGCCGAAGAAGGGAGGGGGGGGGGGGGGAAATCCACCGGGTTCGCTGTCTGCTCCTGTTGCCGCAGAAGGGCTGGACAAGCCGAGTTCCCCTTTTTTTTCTTCTTCTTCTTCTTTCTGTTAGTCTCAATCCCCCGTCTCTTCTTTCGTGGCGGAGGGTGACGGCTCGAAGCTGGGTTTGCTTTTTGGGTGGCTGGCTCTCTCCCCCCCCTCCCCCCCACCCCTCCACCTTTCCTCCGTACGGTCAGGCTGCAGAGCAGAGGCTGGGAAGGGAGGGAAAGCAGAGAGAAGAAAACAAACCCACCCCCCCCTCGCCGGCCGAGGAAGGCTCCTGAGCAACCTTCAGCAGGAAAAACTTGTAGGGAAATCTCGGTTTTGCCTCGCCTTCCCCCCTCTCCAAGAAGGAGCTGGTCAGGGTGCCCTGATTTCCATCAGGATCTCTTCTTTCTTTCACCCCGTTCCTTTGCCTTTATTTTTTTTTTCCCTTCTCTTTCTCTTTCACTCTACCTTAAAAATAAAAAAAAATCTGGAATAATTATACTTTTGTCTCCTCTCCAGCAGCGCTCCAGCAAAGGAGAGAGGGAGAAAGAGAGGGAAAGAGAAGGGGGGGGGGGGGGGGAAGAGAAAGAGAGGAAAAGAGAAAGAGAGAGAGAGGGAGAAGGAGCCTCTCAGCTCTGAGAATTCCCTGTGAGTCTGTGCTCTGCGTGCACCAGATTGTATGGATGTGTTGTGGGTTACAAGGGAGCTGGAGCCTCCTTGATTGGCTCTTTGACGCTTTCGGACCAATTGTGAGGCTCCATAGGCGTGGTTTTGACAGGTCGAGTGGAAGGGGGACAGAGCCGAGTTATAAAAAGAAGGTGTCGGAAACTGTAACGCTGCAGCAAAGCATCACTAGTACTCCGGGCCGTGTGAATATGTCAACATGATCAGAGGGGAGGGCGCAGGCAGCGCCGGGGAGGGCGGCCGGCAGCACCCGCCTCTCGGGGGGGGGGGGGGGGGCTCTTGGGGGCCGCCTCCCCCCAGCCCCGGCTCCCCGCGATGGCCGGCCCGGGTATTTCCAGCGCTCTCTCCTCCGCCCGCCTGCCCCGGTAGGAGCTTCCCGAGCAGCGGCTGCTGGCAGCGCTGGAGAAGCGGCGAGGGCACGCCGGGAGTTGGGATGGGGAGGCTCCACGCATGGTGGTAGGGGTCCGGCTCTGGGTGCCCCCCTGCTCCGCCGCACCGTCCCCCAGCTCTGCCTCGGCCCGCAAAGGGAGGGGGACGCACGGTGCGCTCCCCCCGCCCCGGAGCTCCGGACCCACCTCTGCCGGCCGCAGGGCCCACAGCGCTGCACGCCCATCCCCGCCGCGTCGCGGCTGCAGCCGGTCCCCGCAGCCACCGGGGTTGGTGTTCGTCATCCCCCCCCCCCCAACTCCCGTTGCCCCCCCCCTCCAACGGGAGAGTTGGTTTCTTTAAACGAGACAAGACCTCTAGGCCGGGGCTCGGAGCTTTCCTTCCCCCCATAGATCTGGGGGTGAGCTCCGGGGGGCGGTGGGAGCCGGCCCGGGAGATGGCTCCGCGGGTCCCCCCCGACCGCGGCTCGGGGCTCGGCTCCGGCTGCCGCGGCCGCCGTTATTATTGTTGTGAGCGGCTGCAGGCTGCAGCTCGGAGAGCAGGGGCCGCAGCTCGGCTCAACCCCGGGCCTGGCTGTTGCTAATCAATCCATAGGGAAGGTTGAGGGGAAACGGCTGGAAAACGGGAATTTACTTCTTTCTTTTCGTATTACGCCTTTTTTCCCCCCTTTCTTTCTTCGGCGCTGATGATTAAGGCCACTCGGCTGGCACCGGCGCCGAGAGGGTTACGCTCCCACACCCCTCCTCTTCCATGAGGTGCGCGGGGAGGAGACGGGAAGTGCGGCTTTCCCTGCGCCCGGGCCGGGGCAGGGCCGGGGCAGCGCCGGGCGGGGGGGGCCCATCCGCGGGTTGCCCCCGTGCCCGGGCCCTCTTGGAGCCAGCCACCCCCCTGGGAAGGCATCACGCGTGGGGCTGCGCCGGCCCCATGGAGAGGGAAGGAAGAGCCGGGCAGGATCCGCTTGGGAAGTTTATGGTGGTGGTGGGGTGAGGACAGTGCAGAGGGGAATTGCGGCTGGGTGGGTGCGTGTCGTGGGAGCCGTGGGCATGTTGGGCACGGGGTGCCCACGGGTGTCGGGAGGGATATCCTAGCGCTGGGAGGTGCCGAGTCATCTCCCCATCACCTCCCCCGCCTCTCCGGGGGTAGCTGTGCGATCTTCCGACACCCCCATCCTGCTTTAAAGAAGGGAAGCTAATCCTCCGGGAGCGGAGCGGCGGAGCGCGGGGGCCCGGCGCTGGCTGCGCGCAGATGGGAGCGGAACCTCTAAAGTGATTAGCTCTTCTAACATTGCATTTTTGACGCACATGGTTAAGAGCGCTTGGCGCCAGCTTGGTGAAGTCCCTGTAGTAACCAGCGTCTAGGATCGCTTTGCATTCACCAAAATATCTCCCCTTTGGTCGACGGTGGGGGTGGATGGAGAAAAGAGGAGGAGGGAGGAAAGGAAGCGGGAGTAATGCGTTCAAAGAGGATGACGGGGGGGTGGAATCTGATGTGTTTCTCGAAGCCAGGAGCTTGGCTACCCGCGCGGCGCTCGGCTGCGCTGTGCAGCTAGTTACCAACCAAGGCAGCGAGTCTTTCCAGCCTCTGCTCGGAGCCGGTTCTCGGGCCCGGTAGGACCTCCCGAACCCTTATCCCTTCCCTGCAACAGAGCCCGCAAACAAACGCCCGGCGGCTTCCATAAGTTTGCCGCAATTTGCCTCAACCGGGCCCCGGGGACCAGGAGGCTCCCGACCAGGACAGTCGCAGCCGCTCCCAGCCCCGCCGCGCCCTTATCCCCGCGCCCGCCCCGCCGGTGCGCTCCCTCGGCTCCGCGGCAGAGGCCGGAGTCGCTGGCACCCTCCGCGCCTCTTCCGCGCACCTTGCGCCGCGCTCGGCACCCACCCGCGGAGGAAAATAAAGTGTTTTGCCGCTTATGATTTCCAATTCCAGCGTCTGGCTAATGGCGTGCAAACTTCCGCCAGTTCCGAGTGACCTCCCCGACGAAGCCCCCTGGAGACTCGTATTATGAAGGGAGGCTGCACTAATCTAAGATCAAAAGCGGGAAGGTGCGAACAGTCTTTGTCTCCCTTCGGCCGCCTCATTCCCCCTTCTGTGTGTGATAAATCTACCCTGGCGCCGACTGCGCGCTGGATGATTAATTTGCAAGCAAACAAAAGGGACCTGATGGCCAGCCATCTTAGTTAAATATTGGCCAGTGCTTCCAGCTACTTGTTAGCCGCCTCTTTGCCAGAAATAAGGAAGCGAGGCAGAGAAATAAATAAATGAGGCCCGCAGAAATAGATGGCGAAGTGGAAAGAGGGGGTAAAGGAAAAAAAAGATAAAAATAAATGAAAATAAGAAAGAGGAGATCCGTGCTGCCCATGGCAAAGGGCCGGGAGCGGGGCGGAGGGGGGAATGGGGCTGGTCGCAGAGGAGGCAGGGTGATAGCACGCTGAGATAGCCGGCTGCCCCGCGCCTCCCGGCCCGTCTGCAGGCTGGGCTTGCACCAAGGCCGACGCTATCTTGGCTCTTCAAAGAGGCATGAAAGGTCCCCGCTGTCCCCCCGGAGAGCGGCCAGGCCGGGGCTCTCTAATCTCGGAGCACAAGAGCTAAAGGCGGGGAGAGGGGAGGGGAGGCTCCCACCTTCCCCAGCGCCCCTGTCACCAGCACCTCGCTGGGTTTTCCCTGGTTCAATCCAGGCCGGAGGGAATGCGGAGCTGGCCAGACCGTGGGCCTTTGGTGGTGGAGCGGCTGGGAGAGCCCCGCTTGCTCAGATTTCACCCTCCTAAGCAACTTTTAGCGTTTACACGAGAGCTCGGGGCGTGCAGCGAGCCTTGCCCCCGTGTGTGTGTGTTGGAGGTGTGGGAGGAGAGAGGCGCTGGCTCTCTCCCGGTGGCCTGAAGAGCCAGCTGGAGGAAAAGGAGGCAAGAGGAAAATAAAGGCAGCCCAGCTTTTGGGGCCCACACGTCCTCTCGCAGGCCTGCAGGAGCAGCTCCGAGGCGTGTGTGTATGCGTGGATGGGCTGTGAAAGCGCTCCACGGCCTCTGTGTGTGTGTACGTGGAGATCTTGGTGCGCGGGGTGTGCGACCGGGGGCGATTCGTGCCCTGGGGAACACCGCAAATCCCTGTTCCGACTGCAAACCCCGAGGTGTCCCTTGCACCCACTGCGTGTGCCGGGTGCCCTACCGGAAAGAAGCCCTGGTGCGTGGTGAGCAGGGCCAACCCGCACAACGTAAGTGGGGTTTTGCATCCTACTTGTGCATTTCCTTATCACGCTGTCTGTCCCCAGCATCCCCAGGGGCCCAGACCCATCCTTCCTGCCAGCCGCCCCGTACCCTGCAGGATTCATCCCTCTCTCCTCCCTCCCTTTCCCCCGGCGACGCAGCCTCTGCTCCGGCTCCAGCCCTTCGGAAGGCAACACCCCACCGTGGCTGCGCTGTGTTTATCCGGAGTACAACGCAGCGGGCTGGTTTACTTTGGCAGGTTTGCAGTAAATACCGGCTGGAGCACGGGGGGCATCTGGCAAGCGGCGATTACACGCTTCTTCCGACGGAAACTTCCCCGCCCTGAGCAGGCCCTTCCCTAGCCCAGCAAAAGGTGTTAGTAAATGAGGGCCGTGTTGACACAGCTCCATCCCAGAGTGGCACTGCAGGCCACAAATGTAATGAAGCGGGTCCCTTAGGGAGCGAGTCTATATACTTGGACTGTATAAACTGTTATGGACAGTGGGGGGGCTCGCTACTGCAGTTCTTTGCCTTTCCCTTTGGCAGAGCCCTTCTTCCAATTGGCAGTCGAATCTTACAGAAAGTGTGGCCTGAAAACTGCAAAATAACCTGCCCGAGTCCAAAAAAGCATTAGAAATAGCAAGAACAAGGAACCCCACATCTCTCTCTGAGCAGTCTGGGCCCCATCGTGTCCGACCACAATCAAAGGGGCTGCTCCCATCTCTCCGAACAGAAGTAGGGGGGAACAGGAAGGGTCAGGTCCTCTTCCCAGTGCAGTCAGCTCAGGGCTCTGCAGGACCAGGGGGAGCCCAGGACATGCCGTGTTGGAGCACCGGTGAAAAAAGAGAGGAAAGCAGCCTCTGAAGAGGTTTCTCACCCTCTGGCCCTCACTGGGGTATGATGAAAGCTGCTCATGTGTCCAGCATGGCCCAGCTCAGAGCATGGCAGCACTGACCATGGCAGAGCTGCTGTGGAGTCAGGCAGCACTGTCCCCCCCAGGCCAGGGTCACTTCAGCCCTCAGCTCCTCGCTCCTCCTGAGCCCTCCTGGCCCAGCTCCTGGTGGGAGCCCAAACATCAGGGCTCCAAGATTATGATTTTTAGCCCCCTTCACCAAACATCACTCAGGCTTGGATCACTGGCTCTGCCCTAGTTGCTCCCCTCCTCACAAGACCTGTGATCTATCACCTTGTTCCTGTCCCCAGCCAGCTTTGATGCTCTTCAGTTGCTTCTACCAATGGGAAAAGAAAATAAAGGAGCACCCAGAGTCAGTTCCTGCAGCTTCCCCTTCACCTCCCAGTCAGGCCGTGCCTCACTGGCCCAAACACTTAAGGGCACAGCAAGGTCTGGGGCTGGTCTTCTCTCTGCAGTTTGCCTCTCTTTTACCTTTTTCGAGCTGTTTTTGCACTACTCTGCTTTTCCTTACCACAAAGAATCACCTGCAGCCCCAGCAGCTTTTTCCACCACCCCCCACCACCCCCCAGTCTTCTTGCTCTCACCAGTGTGTGGCTGGCAGAAGTGAAATGCAAGCTCCCTCCCTCGCCCTCTTTACACCCATTTTTATGCTTCCACCAGTGTTGGCCGAGCAGAAATTGTATATAGAGTTCATTATTTGGATAAGAGTTTGATTTTCTTTTTAATAGCCAGGCATATACATACAGTTTGCTGCTCAGGAAGTAGCACTAATTGTCGTTTCCTATAGTCAAACAGATCTATCTTTTCAATGCTGTCTTTGTGTGTCTGCATAAGAGGGGAGGAGTGGGTACGCTTATTCAAGCATTTAAACACACACACACCACATCACCAGGACCGAGGAGGGACGGGTTCTCCCGCAGCAGCACTCCTGATGCGACATTGCCCCCCACCCGCTTTTCCCCGCAGACCCCGTCGAACAAGGCACCGGAGAGCACCCCGCGAAGAAACCGATTTTATCTGCTTTGACCATCAACCGTGTTTGTTAACAACCCAAACCCGGAGCCTTTCCCACCTCCATCCCCGCCTCCCGGGGTCTGCCCTGCGTACCCTGGGGCTGCGGAGTGGTGCTGGAGCTGGGGCGGTGCTGAGCACCGCCGGGCTCACTGTACACAACGATGTCACCGGCTCACGGTAGACGCCGGGTTGCATCAGAGCAAGGAGGGGACCCGGGAGCCCCTGGCACCGCCGCTGACACGCACTTTACTCCCGTTTTCTTCGAGATGCCACCAAGTCACCCGGCCATCGATTGATACCTCGGCCCCGGGGGGAGCTGGGGAGGGGGGACACACCAGCTGTTGCAAAAGGACATGGTAAATCTAATAGGGGCTGCTGTCAATAGAGAAATGACAGAGAAGAAGAATCGGCTTCTTAAAGCCTGCTGAACTAACACCCATCATGTAGCCGCGGACACGTATTCTCCATCGCAGCCTGGTATCAATTACTATTTTCCTTACTAGGTTTCAATTAAACAGAGCCATAACCCCCACACGCACACCCCAAGGCAGGAGATACATGAAAGAGAAGAAGAAGCAACGGACAACTGCTGCTGGACGCGACGTTTGTTCCCAGCCCCGAGCCCTCGACGTGCCCGAGCGGATCCACCGCGGCCCGAGCCGGGACGGGCAGAAGTGAGCCGTGTCCCCATGGGGCTGCCGGGGATCGCCCCCTCCCCGGCAGCCTCCCTGCCTGCGGGACTTCAAAACCCGCAAAAAGCGGATGCTCCCGGCGCATTTGGGTAGCGAGGAGCTCCGGCTCGCAGCCGTGGGGGACCCACGGGGTGACCGTGTCCCCAGTAATTTCATTTCATTCTTTGTCCTCTGAAACAGATCCCAAACCATCCCCGGGGCAAAGAAAGAAATCTACAAACCCCAGCGATTTTACAGGGGAAGAGGGAAGCGCTTTATTTTTTCCAATGCCCCAGTGAGGAGGTTTGGGAGCGTCTGGGATCGCGGTTTTTTTCCCCCTCTTCTACAGCCTCTCCGTATGTTGACCCCTGGCATCTGCCTGCGCAGGGCGAGGGAAGGGCTTCACGCCTCTGCCGTCACACAGGGGTTGCAAAAGGCAGCCGAAATGTGCCCCCTCCGCCCTGGGAAACTTTCGGGGTACGCTGAAGAAGTTGGCCGCTTCGGCCAGCCTGAAGGTGACACCCGACGTGCAGGCTCCATCCGAGCGGCACTCCCGAAGATGGTGTTGGAAGGAAAAAGCCCTCTCCTCCTTCCCTATCGCTCCCCAACTCTCCCTGCTGCAAGGGGACAGCTCCCAGCGGCGGCCTGCCCGTGAGGGGGGTAGCAGGTCCCAGCGGCTTTGAGGGCTCCGGTCCGCCCCGCAGCCAGCCCCCGGCACGTCGGGGCACCAGCAACTCGCTGCGCCGCACCAAACCCTTCCCTTCTCTACATCCACACAAGATCCAGCAAATCCCTCGGAGATCATTCCCGTGGGGAGCACAACAATATGAATATATTAATAATAATAAATAAAGAAGGGGGGAAGGGGGGGCTCTTCTCTGTCTTTAGGGCGCGGGAGGTTTTTGCAGCGCTGTTTTATTTCAGTTCAGTATCTTGAACAAACTTTAGATTGATTTCCGGAAAGTGCAAACGCGCACACATGGGAAAGTGAAAAAACCGGTCCTTCGAGGTCATCTGAGAAGGGGAGACGGGATCTGTATTCCCCCCCCCCCCCCAAAAAAAAAATAACAGTAACAGAAAGGGAAAGATCCCATGTTTTTATAGTTTAAAAGCACTTTGAATTATTTGCTTTTAATGGCACACGTGGCTGCAGAAAAGACAGGCTCTGCTTTCGATCCTGCACTTGCTCCTCGCTTTTCTGTACATATGTACGTGTGTGTACACACATCCATAAGCTTTCCAGCCCCCACTTTCATAGCTAGGTTTCTCTCTCCCCGTCCTCCCCAACCCTTTTCCCCTGGACCAAAACCAAGTCCCAGGCCACTCTTGCTCCTGCTGTAATTACTCTTCTGCTGGGATTCAGAAATCCGGGCAGAGCCGACTTCTGCCGCAGCGTTTTTCTGGAGCAGCAGGAGTGTTGTGAGAATTTATTAAACCCAGATGATGCGGGAGTCAGGGCAGACGGAAAAGATTTCCAATTAAAGCCGAGCGGAGCAGAATAGAGCCAAGCTTCGCCTCGCAGGTGTAAACAATATTTGTGCAGCTCTCGCTGCGCTTCCCGGAGGGGATTCTTCCCCCTCCTGTGACGGGGATTAGGGGGGAAAGGTTTGGGGTTTTACTGGAGAACCGCCGGGCTCGCCCCTGCCCGACGCCGGGCTCCGCGATGCAGAGCGGAGCATCCTTCCCCGCGGTCGATGCGTGCCTGAGCGGCTCGGTGCCTGCAGCCCCCAGCCGGAGCCACCGGTAGCCACCGCCGACCCCGGACATATCCCTGCTCACCTGTAGCTGCAGCCGCTTCCTTAATGGCATGGGCTGAAAGGGAAGCTTAAAAACTCACAAGTGGGCTCGGAAAAAGCGGCGGAAGAAATAGTTTCAGTTAGAAAGAAGATGGACGGCTGGGAGAAAGTAGACGGGGATCCGGGGCATCACTTCTTGATCCTTTGGATAAGAAAGGGAATGAGCTCCCGGCGAGCAGAGCCACTTTCTCCCTACTTCGGGACCAGTTCTTGGGTGGTTTGGGGGCTTAAACGCAGCCGGGAAAGTGATTCCCGGTTTATCAACTGCATTCAGGCTCCCAAATCACCTCGGGGGTCCTGAGGGCCACCCCACCAAAACAACTTTTTCCTCGTTAGAGTGAGGCTTGACACACGCTCAGGGTTTCTGAGGTTACAGTCTAAATACGGGAGAAAAGCATTAATGAACGTTTAATCCGTGTTTTCTTTAAACACCATTAGGACAATTGTCCGGATCCCAGGCCAGGGGAAAATGCTGTTCAGTGGAGACAGGAAGGCGACGGGCTGGAAGGAGAAGGGGGGATTTTAAGAGCGAATAAGTGGGTGCACCGTGCATGGAGCTCACCTTCTGTAAAGACAAGGCGTGATTAATGCCCACCACTTGTGGAGCCGTTTGCCTCTGCCCTGGCGCGGGCTGCAGAAGCAGCACAAATCCTGTTGCTCTTCCCCTCGACAGCGAAATGAGCAGAGCATGTTGTGAAAGACTCTGCACGCTGGGACGGGGGTGGGAGAGGGGAATAAGTGGGAGAAAATAGGAAAGAAAATACAAGACAAGCCCGTCCCAAGAGCTGAAGTGGGCAGAGTATTACATGTACAAACATCCAAACAAGATTGGAGCAGTACAAAGCGTCGGAAAATCCAGAGCAGCCACATAAAAAGAGAAGTTAAGTAGGAAGTGGTGTAAAAGTGTTGTCATTTATTTTGCCTTCCCTTACAGATGTTCTGCATAAAGCCGTATCTTAACGAGAGAAGGGAGGGAGGGAGGGAGGGAGCAGACGCCGGGTGAGCCAGGGGGGTCCCCGCGGAGGGCCGGGCTCACCCCGCGGAGCGCTCCGCGGGCTCCGGCCACGGGATGGCGCCGGCTCTCACCTGCCGGAGCCGAGCTCACCTGAGCGGCCCCGCTCCCCCCGGCTCTCCCGAGCCGGCCCCTATCCCGGTTCTTCCCTGGGGATGTGGAGGGGGGCAAGGCTCGGGCGCCCGGAGCGGGGCAGCGGCTGGAGGAGCAGCGGCACCGCTCATCTCCACGAATGGCAATAAAAGAGCTATTAGAAGTGACAGCCAAGCGTTTATGGGCTGAGAGACAATGCGTGCCACGGCGGAGAGCATCCCTGCCTGCCTCCACCCGCGAACCGCGGGTGACGCAGAGTAACCGGTCCCGGGGGTGGGTGGTGGGGGCGAAGGAGACCGGTGGAGATCAGATCCAGGCGGTGGGAGTTTGGCCGTCGGAGTCAGAAACGCTGGAGGCAAGCAAAGCTGACCAGGAGACAGGAATAACGCGGCGAGGCGAGAGAAGTGCTAAACCGAGCTTAAGGAGCAGGAAGGGAAAGGTCCGGTCTCACAAACCAGCTAGACTGAAAATATCCACTACCACCCCTGTTACATTTAAGGTTGGGGGAAGCTGTGCGAGATCTAATATTTCAGGTGACATAAGAAGGGAGCAAGCACCCTGCCAAAAGCGTCTCTCGTCCCGCAGCGCCTCCTCCCCCGAAATACAGTGACACATCCCAAAAAGACCCTCCAGACCCTCAAGGAAATAAATCCAAAGTCGGGTCTCGCTGTCACCCACCAGCAAAGAGGGCGAGGGTGGGAAATAAATCGCTTGTCACGAGTCCTGCTCATCCTGGGAGTACTGGAGAAGGAACCGGTGGCCCCGGAGCTCCTTCCCCGGGCAGGTGCCCCCTCCCTCGCCACAAAGCCCCAAATCCCACCCCGCAGCAAAGCGCTGAGGACGGTAGCTGGGTTTAAGTACAGAAAAGAGCCTGTTTGCTTCTTTATTAGTGTCGAGCCTACTCTAATTACGAGAAAACGCTGCTCTCGGGCTGAAACGACGCGTTGTCTTATGCTTGTAAAATGCATTTCAAGTAATTCTTCTCTGTCTATAAAATACAGAGGGGTAAGGAGGGGGGGAATATAAATAAACCGCTGTCCATTTGTTTAATGCTATTTTAGCCAAATTGACTGGCCGGATTGGAATTCGACATAAAAGCTTTAGTTTGCAAAACATCCGCACTGTAACGTCTGGGAGACAGGGCTTGAGCTCCAGCGCGACGGGCACGTTAACTGCATTAAAACCCCTCCATACGTTTTCTAGCTTTTGTTTTTCTTTCCCTTTTGCAGCACATCCACCCGCTCTCCTCCCCGCCTCCGGGCGCCCGCGCCTGTTTTTCTGCAAATGAAGTATTTTACGTGATCGATGGAAGGAGTCATTTGGCCCATAATTAGGTCAATAAAATCAATGTTTATTCCTCTGATGGCCTGAAAGCTAATAAATTCCTCTTTTATATTCGCTCCCTCCGAAGATTGGAAACGAGCTCCCCCAGCCCCAGCCACGGCGCACTGGAGCTGAGAGGGGCGGCAGCCTCGGCCGGCCGGGATCGAATCGCTCCTCTGACCGGGGAGTCCGGTTCCCAGTTTTGCACCATCCCAACCTCCCCCCCCCATCAAACCCCCGAGATTTATCCTCCAAATAAAAGGTTTATCCCACTCCTATCCCTTCCCGCTCCTATTTATGTTCAAGATGAAACATTTCGCAGCGAATCCAGATTTAGTCTGCCCCCATATCACAGCCCCCCTCCTATCTCGCAGATAACTTCATTTCACTTGATTCCCCTTGGAGCCTCTGATAGGCCACCCCCCCCCCCCCAAGCCTTTTCATGAGCACCCAGCGAGGGCTGAAGGTGCCTTGGAGAAATCCTATTAGAGTTGGGGAAAGTAAAGCGCTTTTTCGGGACAGAAAGAGCGCGACATTTGTATTTTGCACGCAGTAATAGCGAGGCCAAAGCATCCAGGTCCTAATCAGATCAATACAGAGAGACACAAATCTTTGCAAAGGTTTAGCAGTTTACAGTGGGTTCCAGACCTTTGACATACATTGCGGATTAATTGGGCACTGTCAAGAGGGAGGTGGGATTCCAGTTAATTAGTCGAGAAATGAATGAAAACTAAACATTATCGGAATTGTCTGCGGGTCCCGGTTTGTTAGTGGGGATTTGGGGATCAGCTTTTGTGCGCCGTAAATTGGATCTGAGTAGCGTGGTGCTGTCTTACACTGTCGTTTTGTGAACTGGCGACAGCTCGAGTCCATGGGAAAACTTAAAGGGAACCTGGAGCCCGTCACAGAGCCTCATTATCTCATGTCGGATACCATCTTTCGGGGAGAGCGTTTAATCAGCAGTGGCACACAATCCTCCCCTCGCAACCTGGGCAAACCACAGCACCTTCCCTTCACTCCGCCCTGCAGACGCCAGCCCGAGAGAGAAATAACGACAGAACCCTCCCTACCCCTTCCCAAGTGGGTGAAACTGTCCTTTGAGCTGGGAGGCGGCGGCGGAGACCCCGGCCTCCCCCGGAACCATAGAAGTTCCCCGAGCAGGGGCTGCCCGAAGCGCGGTGGGTCCCCCGTCGGACACGTGGGGCTTCACCCGTGCCTGTGTTTGAAAGGCCCGGTCTCCCCAAAGGCTCTGCCATGCCCTAAAGCGCAGGGAAGGAGCCGGGCCCGTGTCAGGAGGGATTTCTCCCCGCTGCCCACCCGTCGAGCAGCCCCGGCCGCCGCTCCCAGCCAGCCCCGCCGCAAGCTCGGCACCGCCGTCTGGTTTCTCCTCTTGCCCGGCCTGTTTTCCTTAGGGAAGTCACGGCTCGTCACCCGCGGCCTTCCCGGTCCCCGCGGCCAGGAGCGGGGCTCCCCGGGCCGGGTAGGGCGGGCAGGCACCGAGCCCCGAGGGCCCAGGGGTGCGGAGTCCTGCCAGGCTGTCACCAGGCTGGAGGAAGGGAGTTTCCCTTCGCTCTCAGCAAGAATTCCCAGGCACTCTTCCTTCCCTCCCTCCCTCCGCCGTCTATCCCGAAGGATCCGGCTGGCAGGAAGCGGGGAGAGGGAAAAAAAGGAGATGGGAAGGAGAAAGGGATCCGGCAGCACCTTCCCTCCAGCCGCAGGAGAGGGGAAAAACCTTGGGCAATGAAAGCAAATGTTAATCCTCGCCGTGCCGGTACCCGGAGCAGGGGGTCCCGGGGGGCGGCAGCCACACGCCGGGATCCCCCGGTTCTACCCGAGAGCCCGTCCGGGATGAAGCAGAGAGGGGGAGCCCTCAGCCCGCAGGAATTCACAGCTGGGACGGGGGGGGGGGGGGTGTGTGTGTGGGGGTCCCCCTGTATTCTCCCCATCTCGAGCCCCTCTGTGTGCTCCCAGCTCGGAGAACACAAAGTGAGGGGTCCCTAGGAAGATCTATCGGCGGGTCGGTCCATGTCACAGGCTCCGGATACCTAGCAGGACGGGGCTGGGAGGCACCGGGGAGCGCGGGTCTGGCGGGCAGGGAGGGAATGGTTACGGGAGGACTGCGCGGCTCGGTACCCCATCATCTCCCGGGGCTGGGAGAGTCCGAGGGACAGACAGACGGACCGTTCCCAACGGTAAAACCCGCTGCACCCCGGTGCTGCAGTTAGCGGCGGGACCAGACGGCGATCACCCTCCCGCGGGCAAGCCTCAAGGGCTGAGCAGCAATGGGCCCCGGGGACGCGAACCAGCCACCGGGGCTGGGGCAGCCGCTCCGGGCGCTGCTACCGTCCTCCTGGCCAGCAAACAGGCCTCCCGGGTCAAGTCTCTGTCGTCCCGCTATCCCGGGACTGAGCCGGACAGAAATGGGGGGCAGCTCGTCGGGGGGGGGCTGCGCCGGGCATCCCACCCGGTACAGGGGCAGAAAGAAACCCCTCTCGGGGTGGAGGAAGGGGAAAACGGCTGGGAGAGGATGCTCTGCAAAACGAGCGCATCCCTTCACTCCTCACACCTCCCGCGGGAGGCGGCGCGGAGCCACCCGCGGACCCGCCGACAACCCAGCCCAGGCCGGAGCATCTTCCGGCTAGCAAGCGGGCGTGCTCAAGATCAAGCCTGCTAACAAGCCCGTTGTCCTCTTCACCCCACCCCCGCGTGTGAAACATTGTCATTAGGCGTCTAATATCCCCATCGCTTCCAGGGGGGAATGGGAAGAGGCTACTCGAAAAAAAACACCAACAAAAGAAAGTGTGTGAACTCCCAGCGCCCGTATGCGCTGCACAATGCAAAGCGGGTTAATATCAGTTAGCAGTTCTGCAGTGACCTGTAAAGTTGCCTCTCTGGAAAGATTCTTGATGTATTACTTAACATGGCTACACAGTTATCTGTCTCGGCATTAATGCGTCCATTAAATCACTGTTGAGTAGCATCAACCTACTCCCGAGTCTTTTGGTCCCCTGGGAATATGGTTTCTAAACAGGATCAAACATGTGATGCTGACAAGTCATGAGATAAGTTATAATTAATTAGAGTTTGCTACATCCACAGAATGGGTACTTGGGGGAGTGGGGATGGACCGGGCCATTAAGGACTTCAGTCGGGAGGGAGGATCTATAATATTGAGTTGGAAAACAAGAAGAAGTAATAATCAAAGGTGGCCGAAGAAAACTGCAAACCTTTAGCTTTCAGAACTCAGTCAAGATTAAAGTTGTTCTTGATGGGAAACACACCATCCCCTTCTTAATGAAAACCATGAGGAGACTGATGCTGGGGATGGCGTCTTAAAGAGGGAGAGAAAGGCCTCCCTCCAGGTTTGAGGACAAAAAGCCAACAGCACAGTTTGCAGGGGGAAGAAGAGAAGGAGAGGAAGGAATTGGGCGAAGGGACCCGCCTCGCCTGCCTGAGCAGGGAAACCGCATCCAGAGGTCACGTCCCCACCCGACACACACTTTGGGGTCGTTTCGCAGATGTTCCCCTGATTCAGAGAGGCCCGTAGCATCCCCCCTGCCTGCCCCAGAGCGCCCTGGAAGCTGCCGAAACCCCTCTCCTCCTGGCAGACAAATGGCCCCTTTTGCCCTGGGCTGGGGCCAGCCTCCAGCCCTCCCCCTGCCCTCTCTTTGCTGGGAATGGCAGTTAAAAATCAGACTGCAAACAAGTGGATTTTGGTCTGGGCTGCAATGGCTCTTATTTGCTTTGCTTTAACAAACACCTGGGGCGGGGGGGGGGGGGGGGCAGTGTTTACTTTCAAGCTGGCTGTAAAAGCCCCGCACGGGAGGGGAAAGGCAGAGGACGGGGTTACCCGGCGGCATGGGGTGTCTTTTCATGCCCTTTGCGAGTCACAACGATGGCTGGGTTTATTTGCTTACTTTCTGCAGTAAATGGGAGCCCTTCAGGTGAGAAGATGCTGGAAGGGTGGAATGACAGCACAGATTTACACCTGTCCTTCCAGCTTACTCTGACAACCCCTGTAGCCTACAGAAATGACCAGTGGTGCCGGGTAGTCTGGGGAAGCCAGCAGGTTCACTCTGCCTTTTCTGTGTTGTTTTTCTGTCTGTCCACACCCCCCCCCCCCCCCCCCCCACTTCTTACTCCCTTCCTCCTTCTTCTTATGGCACAACGTGAACCACAGAGAGATCACCCCACTGATAAGCTCCCCCCAGCCACCTTTTGCCTCAGGAAGACAAATACCACAGCCAATCCTGCAGAGCCCCTTCTTGGTTGTGCACGGTCCCCAAGCTCTGCAGCCATCACACAACAGCCTCCTGCTGTATCACTGGCCTCCTCCAATTCTCAGCCATCCCCTCTGAGCCAAGGAGGCAGAGGGGAGATAACCCGCCGTATGTCCTGTCCCCCCCCTGCAACCATCCCACCTTGATGACAGAGGCTGTCCAGATGCCTCTGGAATCTGGCCGGACCCGGCTGCCATCTTCATCTGTGGAGAGGACGAAGGCTGCATTCCCCATCTCCCAACCCAAGGGCCTGTTGCCACCACCCAGTGCCTGCTGAAAGCCCTCCTCAAAGCCAGCTCTTAAGTGTGGTGTCTGGTGGAGCCAGGACCACTCAAGCCCCGCATTCAGCACTCCTGGACAAAGGGCTGGCTGCAGCCATTGAGGCTGAGGGCACGGGGGTTGTTGCTGAGGGTCCCGTCCCCTCTTGTACAGAAGGGTGGAATGAGTTTTGTTTGCCCACAAGAGGTTTTCCTAGCCAAAAACATCTCGTGAGCAAGCAATGCAGCCCAACATCTCATCACCCCACCACACGCAAATAGCAATTAACAGGACCTTTGGGTGCTTTCTTCCACCATGGGTTCTTAAGTTATTTCCACAGAGGCAAGCAGAAAAGCCACATGATGTGGTAGCATGTAACTGAGGTCTCCTGATGGATCTCACATGCCTACGTCAGATGCCCACATTCGCAGAACAGAGCTTCTGGGCAGCAAAGTGCTCAAACACGGGACGCACAGGGCATAGAATGCCACACACAGAAGAAACACCAGGTCCTAAACTGCTCTAAACACCTTCACCTGAAGTTTGATAGGTGCCACATTCTGCCTGGCATCTCTAGCTTCAGTCCTTCCCCTGCAATAGGCAACGGAGCCAAAGTCAACCCTTCTTACAAAAACCCCAGACAAGGTGTTTCATCTCCCCGTGCCTATTCTTGGGCTCATTCCAGTGATGATTTCCCAACGACACTAAGTCAAACGGTTTCAACAGAGAAGACTGGGAATGCCTCACAGGAGGACTCTTGCCTCCCTGGGGCTAGGAAAGTATAGAGAACCTGACCCAAATGAGACGAGCATGGGGATATGCAAACAGGTCCCTCTGCTCATGGCGACAGCCCTAAGCCCTGGGCTGGGGTTATAGCCAGAGGCAAGCACTTGAGATTCCTCTAACATCTTTGGGAACATCTAAGGGTTCGGCACTTCTGACAATCTCTTAAGGCTTCTTCAGATGCCTGGAGATAGATTTCACAGCTTGCTTCCTCTTAATAGCTGAGTTTCAAAGTCTTTGGCCAGAAAAATAGGCTGTGCAACTTCAGAGTGCCTTCTCTATGATAACTAAGATTTATAACTCACCATTTCACTTATGATGCACCCCTATGACTGCATAGGAATCATGAGATGAGTATCTGCCATGCTTCACCACAGTGAAGAAGATGGATAAGGATATCAAAAAGGGGTACGGGGTGGAGAGTTAAACCCTTTATAGCCTCGAAGGAGCAGGGGTGCCTCTCCCTACTGCATTCCCCTTTGGAGGCAGAGGCTTACTGGGACGACTTTGCAATGAAAATATTGCAGGAAGCAATGAGGCCTAGGATATCCTTTGGAAACTTAAGAAATAAAAGGTTTTGGCTAACTTTTGCTTTTCCATGTTTCTGGATACCATTTTTGCAGGCTAGTTACAACGAGCACAACCAAGGCAAGAGTGAATGCCCCGATAACAGCAGCAGCAGAGCAGCACGGAGCAGGGATGCGCCTGTTTTCTCATCTGAATGTGGATACTTCAGCTCAGCAATTTGCATGTGACTACTCTGTAGAGTAAATGCCTTTCAGGGAAGAGGCAGAGATGCTCTTTGGGATTGGCAAGGGGAAGGAGAGGATGGAATACAGTATTATTTTGAACAGCCTCTTTCCCAGCCACTCGAGTTGAGAGGGTGACCTTTAAAGGGAGGCATCAATCCAGGTGCATGATCACGCCAGGGTTAGACACTGCAATGCATCTCCACAGAGGAACTTACTCAGCTGTTGCTGGCCGGAATTTCAGACAGAGGGTTCATTACTTCTGCATTTGGTGATCTCAGATCAACCGCAAAGTCAAGTTCAAGGTCTTGTCCTCATTGTTTTAAATGATCTGGACTTTGCCTCTCAGAGAAACCACTTCCCCTCCTGTACTCTGGGATCACTGAAGGCACTGGAGTTTATACCAGGAGGAGTTTGTGAAGGAGGGAGTGCTGACAGCAGGCTTTGCTCAACAAGAGGCCCTTTGCAAGACAATCCGCTTCTCACCCCCATTGACCAAAGCCTGGATGTGGTTACCTCCTGGTGGAGATCCACATTTTTTTCCAACAAGGATATCCCAGATGGGAAAGCATGCACGTTCTGCCCTGCTGCCCTGTCAGGTTCCAAACACGACGGATTTCCTTCCTATTACTGCTCCCATTCTGCAGAGCATACACAGCACACCCCAAGCATCCCAGAAGCATTGGGTTTGTGGCATCTCTCCGAGACAGAGCCTATCTGCATGACCACGTCTGGGATGTCTGCATATGTTCAGCCTAGACATAATCTCCAGGCATGGAAAAGGGTGTGCTGAGAAACCTCAGACCTCTAAGCCTACTCAAGACCTGCCACAATCAGTCTGCCCAGCCAAAGAAGCCCTGAAGATGGAGCACATGGCTGAGAAACATCGGATTTGGAGGAAGTTAAGGACATCCAGAAGACACTTCCGAATGTGCAGTTTTTCTTGCATGACACACAGGGTCACTCTCGTCAACAAATATCCCATTTTAATATTGCATTAAACTTTCATGGTGTACTTTGAGTCCACGATACAGGCACAGTCAACAAACCTAAAAATCAATTGATCAGTCCCTAAGCGAATACCCACTGAGAGAAAGAAAGGCTCCCATTAATTTCTCCAGACTTCAGGTCAAGCCCTAAATGTATAAAGATCAAAAGACCTGGAGATTAGCATTGAGCAAAGTCATCAGCAGTGGGATTTCCAAGGGGCACACTCGGCCCCTCGCAAGCAGATGGGCAAAAAATTATTGACCCAAGATTTTTCAATCCCCTTTTATTTCCAACGAGGCAACTCCTGATTTTGCTGTTCCCTTTAAAGAAAGATGGTGAAAGAAATTGTTTGCGCTTTGCACCGCAAGTGATAGTTTTCCTAGGGGCGTGTGCATGCCTTGCACACACACACATCCACACACACACATCACTCCTAAGCTCCTGAGAAGACGAGTGACAGCCAAATTGCCTTGCAGCCTCTTTGCACATCTCCCCTGCCAGGTTTGTGCCCAGAGCAGGTGGCTTTCGCACCTAGCACATAATTCTCCTGGCTGAGTGTTAACAGTGAAACCAAATCCTTTCCTTTGACCTAGGAATTTAGATGGGAAAGAGAAGGGTGCCTTGTTTGAGGGGTGTGTGGCACTTCTTTCCGCAGGAACATTTGTCATTTCTCTGCTGAAAAAAGAGAGCAATAACCCCTACCCCGTGCCTGTTATTATCTCGTCAATTCAAAGGTGCCTCATTTTTAATGGGCCCTTAGCAATAACGCAGGCACCTCATCATTTATCAACCTGCACTGACATCTTCCTTGATGCAGAAAGCTCCTGAATGGCACTTCTAAAAGAGGCTTCAGCAAAATGAGCCGTGAGGGGTCTTGTAGCTCTTCCTATTAAGCAAAAGGAAGACGTGAGGCATGTTTTTTATGCCTTTGCGCATGAAAGAGTGACAGTATCAGACACCCTATGTTCTCCTCTTTCCAATCTATCTCCAGGGCCAGGCACAGCATCGGAGAATGAAAATGGACCTCCAAGGGCCACACCTCTCTCTACAGCAAGAGCAAGAGGGATAAGACATAGCAGTGTGGGCAGGAGAGCCCTGCTCCCACCTCTTTGCTATATCCCGCAACCACACTCTAGCCAGCACGGTGTGCAGATGCCCCTTGCACAGGGCAGAGCTGACCCAAATTACTTCCCCTTCCTCCCAAAGAAAAGCAGAAAAGAAAAGGGTGAATCACGGCTTTGACCTACAATTTGAAGCCTGCCTTTTTCCCAGGGCTTTAAGGAAATCTCATGTTAAATCCATAACTGAGTCCTAAGGGAGACAGGCAAAACATCCTCTGACACAGCTGACCTCCTTTCTCTCCCTCTCTCTCAATCTGGGGAGATGTTTTTCAAGGAAAGACGCCAAAAATTCAGCTTAGGGAAATGAGCAGAGCTTGGCTGGGTTGGGAAGGTTGAGCTGACTTCGGCCAGGCAGGCGCTGCCTCCTAACCTGCTCCTATGCAAATCCCACCACCACCAGTCTCACTTGCCTCCTGGTAGCCAGGTTTGTGCAAATGCAGCCTTGCCACAAATCCATTTGCAATGGCCTTAAATGTCAACAGCTGATTCTGATGCTCGCAACAGTAAATCTTCCATTTTCCCCTCAGAGGGTTTGGCAATGTGATGTTGATTTTCTTCCCCAAACCTTGCCTGGCAAAGGTTTCCCTATCTCATAGCCTCATGCAAGCACAACGCTCTGTAATTACCGTGCCCAGAGTCTTTCATTCAAGTGCCTGAAGGACTTTGAAGCATGAAGGATTTTGACTCGGCAGCCCCTGAGGCAAAAGCCCAAGGATTACTTTGCCCAATTTACTTATGAGTAAACTGAGGCACAGCAGAGAGGAACCTCTAATTTTCACGAGTCTGTTCATTCAGGCTTCCTCCTTTTCCACACTCCCAACTCAAAAATGCCCTCAAGGCTTCAGTATTCAGGCCTGCTGAGCAGCCAAATATTTGGCAGAAGGATTCTGCAGCGCTCCAGAAAGTCAACTCCATCATCTTCCAAACCACCCACTCAGAAAGAAATCAGGGCATCCAAAACTGGTGGTTTGTTACACTCAGCTGATAATAGGGTGTGTTATTAACGAGCCCCGAATCTCAACCTTTCTGCACTTTCATTGTAGAGATATCTAGAGGGGAAAACAGGAAAACAGGTAATATCTTCCCCCTCTTCTGCCCGAGAGCTCAGTGTGTGGGCAAAGGGTGGGAGGAAGGGAGGTATTTTCCAAACAGCTTCACATGAGGCTCAGTGCCTGCGCTTGCCAGGAGACACCTCTGTTGCAAGAACCACTTAGGGCCATGAGCACCAGAACAGAACAAGCATGCCCCGGTTTTCAGCACATCTGCACCCATAGCTGATTGCCAACTTTAAGTTACACTAAGGTTGAGGTATGAACTCATCATCCTTTGTTTGTCCCCAAGGATTCTGCACAAGGGATGGACCCTCTGTTGAGTGCTTTCACCAGTGTCCACTAATGCATAGACACCAGTGACAGCTCTATCACCTACTCCGGGTTCCAAGCAACTGTCCCCAGTGGAGATCCTCCAGTCTAGAAGTGAATGCTTGCTACAACACCCACTGCTTTCATGGGAATCACTGATGGTCTCCTCTATCCCACTATTCCTCTATTCCTCTACCTCCTCCCCTTATCCCACTAAAATAAAAGTTTTAGGAAACTTTCACCCTTTGGTCAACTTTGACTGAAACCAACATTCGCGTTCAAAAGGTAGTAGGGGAAAGGGATGGAGGGGAAAGGCAAAGCTACTTAAACCTGCTTTTCCTAGCGATTGTCCGAAGGAAAAGGAATTACTGTGTATTATCCACATGCAGCCAGAGAAGAAGCTACAGGAAAGAATCCATCAAAGAGGGAAAGGAGATTCAGATATTCAAGGAAGAGATTTCCAAGCTGACTTCTGATTTTTCCTCCATGATCTTCTTGCAACAGGCACTGTGCAAACACACTGTGAGAGACAATTTCCTGCACTTGATATATTAAAATCTGAGTTGAAGAGACAGAAAGAGTGTGGGAGGGAAAACAGGAGAGTGAAGGAGAATTGAACTGACTCACCCAGGGTGACTTATCTGGTTAAGAACAGAGGCAGAGAGAAAGAATCCAAGGCTCCAGAGTGCCAGTCCAACACTCTGTCCTTCAGACAAGGTTGTTCCTACCTACCCCTTTGATCTGCTCGTAACATCAAGGAGCAAGGGCCACCTCCTATCAAAATGAGAAGCTAGGCAGCAGCCAAAGAGCAGCACATGGAGAAATACCAAGAGGAGAACATCTGAGGATGCCAAATTCTTGTGAGAAGAAAGTGTCTGCTGCCAGCAAAAGATGACGGTGCCACATGCGGGCTGGAGCAAATCAGCCTGCCAGGGCTCTGCTCATTAAGCATCAGCAGGATCTGCTCCACACTATCAATCACTAGTGGTAGAACTGGGGGGAGCTGTGAGCTCAGTCACGGCCATACCCCAGTTAGGAGAGCACCAGCATGTGGTCCCAAGTCAGTGATCGGGATGTGCTGAGCAGGGAGAGAGAAGGGGCATGAAAGGAGAAAACAGCATCAAAATAGTGATGTAAATTAACTACTCTGAGTAAAGGAAAGAGTCCTGGTAAAGGTGAATGAAACCTTCTTTATCCCTATGAACCCTTGAAAGAGTTAACAAAATAGTAGGAAAAGGAGAACAGGGATTCTAATTTATGGAGAGGTTCAAAGGGCTTTTGATAAAGCCCTTCAGTAGAGTCTCTGAAGGAAATTCTATAATCATGGGGTTGGGAGATAAAGTGCTGTCATAGATTAAAAACTTGTTGAGACAGAAAACAGAGGAGAAGGAAATAAATGGCAAATGACCAGCATGGAAATAATTTAGGAGAGGTGTCCCCAGGATGAATTTGGAAAGTGGTTAACTGTAGTAGGACTTTATGATTAATAGCAATTAGACTGGTAGAATAATAAACAGAAGCATACGAACAACGTCGAGCCTGTACCCATTGCCTGCATGCGCTGCAGAGAAGAGTCTGATCTAGAAGAACACATCGGTCTTCTTTTGGTTACTTCAGGGATAAACCAACAACAACAAAAGTGTTGCTTATTCTCATTCACTGCCCATAAAAGAAAGAGCAGGACGGTTTCAACGCCACCTCTCTGCCCCCGTGCTCCTTCCATGGGCAGCCATTCCCAGAGCACACTGACAATGAACGCCTGGTGCTGGGAAAGTGGAGGAGCAGGATTCTTCTTTGGCTTTCAACTGCAATGAAGTTTTCAGTGATTCCCACCCCCTCACTTCTCCCTCCCTTCACCAACTGCCTTTCCTGAGCTTGTAAAGCTGGGACCACTGGCTGAGAAACACCCAGGGCAGAAAGCAAGCGTTGTGCTTCGGTAGCAGCTACAAACCAGTTGAGTCAAGCCTAGGTGAGAACGCTTGCAAACAGCAGGGGAATCCAAGAGTGATATACAGAAGGGTGGGATACCAGCAAATAAAACTGAGCAGCAGATAGGTATAAGCCTAAACTCAGTCAGTCCCCTGAGATTGAGAGGGATGAGAGAGAAGCGGTCCTGCCACCAGTGCCACTTGAGACCTGCTTCTGCTGCCCTGGGAAGTCCCAACAAGCCCTTGCCTGCTCAGATGACCTGGGGCACCCCATGGTTTGGGCAAGGAGCCCTCCAGAGCTGAAAGATGCTCTGCAAGGAGTGAGGATGGGGATCTACTTGGCAGCAAAGGGATTCTCTTGCTTGCCGCAAGGAGATGCTGGGCTTCTGCAGGTGCCAAGTGTGGCACAGGGGACACGGACAAAAACCAGGACTGCTGTGGCATCTCTTCTCAAAACAGATCTAGAAAAGATGATGGTGAAAAGCCCTTTTCCTTTTCCCACTTCCCAAACACAGCAAAACATCAACTACCTGGTATGCTTCTTGCATGCTGGCTGCCCCCCACTTCAGCAGCTCTGCTCCAAGACAGAGGCTCGGAAAAGAACCTTCACACCATATCCAGCCCCTTGCTATCCATGGGAAAACAAAAGCAGAGCCGTGTGGAGACAAGCCAGATTGCACTGTATGGTTCAACCAGCCTTTAATCAAGGCACGTGACCTCAAAATCATTTAGAAACAAATCAAAATTGATATACGTTAGGTATGCTGTAGGCACGGAAGGGAAAAAGGCAGGATGCGGCTGCTGCATGGGCATGAAAGGCAGCATGGATGGATGTTCACGGTGGGTCCATGCCCTCCCTGTGCCCTTGGGGAAGAGCAAGGCAGCTGCTCTGAGCAAGAAGGTGCTTGGCATTTTGAAAGGACTGGGCTCCGAATAAAGAAGCAGTTGCAGCAGTATTGATTGCACAAGATGGCTGGTCGCCTGCCTCATCTTTGTGAGTCTTTCTGTTTCTTCTTTCGCCCACAACGCCAGCCCTTTTATGACAGAATGATTTTAGTGAGCCTAAACACAATGTGCCTTACAGCTGTAATTCTGGGACTCCTCGAGCATGAATCATATGATGCACAGAGCTGATAGTGGGGGCAGAGGCATTTGCTTCATTTCCAGACAGAGGGATGGAGTCAGACTCCATCCGGCTGAACCAGTGCTACCACTGCTCCCGCACCTTTCTCCAAACACCACGTCAAAGCAGGGCCAGGTACCTGTATGAGCCCTGTTTACTAAAAACCACCCTCCAGAGCTGCAGTGTGTCTGAGGAGGCAAAGCATGGTGCTGCCTTCAAGAGCTCAAGGCATTCCAGTCCCTGGTCTCTTGCAACATCTCATGACCTTGTGTAGGCAAGGCCAGAAAATTCACTTGTTCGACTTCATTCTCAGACTTTCATTGAGTTTGACTCAGGGAATAAAAAAACCCAAACCATAAAGAGGCAGAAATAAAAATAATACCAAAGGGAATGGAGTTTGCAGGGAGGGAAATCTCGCTGCCCTTCCCTCCTGCCTGGAGCTATGGCTGCTGGAGACCCGGTGGCAGAGGCACTGAGAGCCGTCACTGCGGGCCATGGCAAGGCTCACAGGCAGGATTACGCCTGTCCCAGGAGGATGGGCAGCAGGACCTCCACAGGGCACTGAGGGGAAGCAGGGATGGGCACGGGGGGGTGATTGCAGCTCAGTGCTACACAGACCCTCCCTTTGGCTGCAGCCAAGGGGCTGTGGTGGCAGCAACCACTGGGCTTTATTATCAATACTTCATTATTTTTTACCTATTCTTTTACTCCTTTCTAAGCCCATCAGATCTGAATCTATTTACCCACACCTCCCAGAGAAAAAGCAGTTAGGAATACCACGGGACAGGGATTTGAGAGGCAGGGAAGGATCTAAAAGCATGCACAGGTGCCTTCCTCCGAGCAGGATTGTGCATTTCTCCGAGGCCCAACGCACACTGGCATCGTTCCACTGACTCCAGACAAACCATACTGCCTTGGAACCGGATTAATTCCTCTTAAGCAAATGCTCACAACACTTCTTTTTCCACTCACTTTGGTGGAAAACAGCACTGTTTCCACTGTCCTCCTGTTATACAACACACCTCCAACACTTCTCTCCTGTTTTATTTCTGTAGCCTCACTCAAAAGGTCACTGGTGCAAAAAATACACCTTTTTTACTATCTGTAGGTCATAGGATTTCACAGGTATGAGTGTCCTTTTATAGCACAGGAGCAAACAGCTAAGAACATATTTTGATTACCCTTTAAAACTCGCAATAAAGGTGTTAAAAGGAAAGAGTGTTTTTACGTGCCATGTCAAGCTGTAATCTACTCCATATCTCACACGCACGCTCTTCCAGCAGAGTGCAGTTGTTTCAAGTCTGCCTCCACTGTTCGGGTTTTTTTTCCTTTTCCTAAATAGAGCTTGTATAACCAGCAAAGGAAAAGCAGAAAGGCATATCTGCAAAGGGCTTTTGGAAGCAGCGGTTCAATGTTGCTGTTGCTCTCCTGCCCCAAGGAGTTATGCATGATGCTGCTATTGCCTTCCCACGGGAGGTGATAAAGAGAGTTTGGGCTCATGTTACCAGCAGAAACACTGGGCTGGTGACAGCGAACCTTTAGAGTCCTGTGAGCCAGGATCCACAGTCCACAGCTCTAACACTCACCGGCTGCATGCAGCTCCATACATCCCTGCTTCAGAGTGGGAGTTGGGGACATGGGTCAAGCTGTGGGGTCTCTTGGCGTGGGGGTCCTGCAAACGCTCAGCCTTGTCTCCAGCTCCTCCAACACTGGAGGAGAATTAGGGGGGCTTCAACTGGAATTAGAGGAGGCAAAGGGGTGGGGAACACTTTGGAGATAAGCCTGGGTTTTGTCTCCCTTTGGCTGAGAGCTCTAGGGAGAGCAAGAAACAGAATACTTCTTCCCTTTAGCTATCTGTTGTGAAATCGGGGGAGGAAGACGCTTAAATGCCATGTATGAAACCATCCCTTAATCCCCCTCCCACTAGAGACAGAGCTGTCAGGAGTGCCTGTCTCCTAACCCCACATGTGACACCTTCAAGACACAATCGCCATTAGCCAAGATTCCCAAATGATCCGTGCCATCCCCGCACCCCCTGCATCCTCACGCTCCGTGCCCCTACACCCTGCTCAAAGGCCACCCGCAGCCTGGATGCTTCTGCTCTCCTCTAGCGGGGCTTGAAAGGCACAAAGCAAACAGGGTTCCACTCCTGATCAGTTGAAAAACAAACAGATGGGGACTCTCCTAAACCAGGAGAGCCCAAACAAATAATTATCACCTCCCCCTTGACTCTGGCTAGCAGGGCCACAGAGAGCCGGCTGCTCTTTCTGCTTCTGTGTGGTCTCCCTTATAGACAGGCGAACATAAAGGACTAAGTCACTGAAACTTAACGAGTTACTGCTCGTTAGCTGAACCGCATTAACTGCCTGCCTGCGCGCTCCCTATGGATAGTTGGGGCAAACTCGTTTTATTTGGATCAGGAATAGGCTAGGGCAGCGTTTTCCGGAGTCTAAAGCTGGTTTTGCTAAGAGGTGCTCAAAGGTAACTGGAAAACAAACCACTTGTCACCAGGGTTAAATAACTAACCCAGGGATGGGAATAAAGGAAAGCATTAGAGAGGAAGAGAGAGAAATCACTGGGCCTAGAGCATGCCGAAAGCACACACTCTGCTGGCTAATACAGCCCCACTGATAAGTGGCAACTCACAGTGTTTAGCTGCATGCAACTACCTGTCTGGGCTTTTATTCTCAGGGTGTGATGAGTGCCTTGAGTCAGTGCCGATGGGATTGCAGCAGCCATCTCTCTACACCCAGCACAAGGCATCGAGAAATAAAGGAGCGAGCAATTAATATGCCCACTTCGGACTACAGTCTCTATGTTTTTAGACCCACCATAGATGGAGGGTTTGTCTATTCTGGACAAAAACTGCTCCGGCTACTTTCAGCCTGCAACCTGTGATGCTTTCATAGGAACTTGGAAGCACGACAAAGATTTTCAGGGGAAGGAGAAAGGCAGAAGTTAGGTGGGGTGAAAAGGGAAGGAGGAGGCTCTGCTCCGGTGACTTCCCATTGGGGATGGGTAAGAGCAGCCCCACAGACAGTTAGTGCCAAGAAGCTGGCAGGCTGTGGCTTGTTGGCGTGGCCCTGCCCTGTGTCAGCAGAGCTGTAGCTGGGTAATTACACTTCTCTCTCTTTTCTCCGGACATTTGCACAGAGGCAAAGCTCGAGGCAGAAACCTAAAGCAAATTGCATGGTGGCATCCGGGTGCTAATAAGGTGCCTCTGCGCTTGGGAGCGTGAGAAATAAGCTGGCTGGCCTTTAAAAACAGGAGGATGAACGGATGACAAACGTTGTCACTGCTCATCCCAGGCGTATGGATGTGCCTGCTAAGGAAGGGTTTCAACTTCAGTTAACCTGTCAAGGCCTTCCCTACCCATCTCCTGCAGGAGAACTCACGGCTGGAGCCTCTTGACAGGGTGGTCTTAGATATAAGAGCAAGGCTTTGGCATGGGAGCACCAGCTACAGCAGCACTGCCTGAGCCAGGCTTCTGCCCAGGAGGGATTTATTTTTACGAACAGGTTTTCTCTCCATCAGCAAAGCTTTTGGAGAAGCAGATTATTTAGGAAGATGCAAAAACTTTGGATTGCTGACTCGGATTTTTCCATAGCCTGACTTGGTTGGGATCTGTCATCTTCTGCAAAACGAGGGTAGAAATTTCATGCGAAACCCAAATGTATTTTATGATGCATTTCTGTTGCCAGCTCTTTCCTTTTTAATAACTTCTGAGTTCAATAAAGCAATGCCCTTTTCTTGCAGAGAATGTTCGGTACAATCTGTCTAGATACTCAAATGCCAATACAGAGGTATTCCAAGAAAAGGAGGCCTTCTCTTCTGTCATTATAGGCTATACATTTGCTATCACATTATTAACAGATAACCCCCCTTGGTGATCAGCAGAAGTGAACATCAATTTCTATTGGTATTTTTGTCCATCTTTCTCTCTGCCATCTATCCAATGAACTCACTCCAACCAGCATCTCCAACTGGGGCCACACCATCATTCATACTACTGAGCTAATAATTCAATTTTCATTGGAGCAGGAGTGGGGAGATGGAAGGAAAGAGATAATTTTACTAAATTGCTTTACTTTGGATAATGTTCATCCTCTGTCCAGTTCTGATTTATATCTGCCATTGACAGCTTCAGTTTCTTAGAAATTAATTCCCTGATTTTAAAGAAAGAAAAATACCTTGACTGGACACGAAGAGAGCCCAGGAACAGGGAGTACTTGATGAGCCTCAACCAAGAAGGGTCAATAAAGCATCCCTCAGGGATGCAGGACGGGAGCGGCAGCAGCTTCTCTAAGGGCAGAGCCCCAGGTGGAGGAGCCGATTTGTCCCCCTCCATCCACCCCTGCCCTGCGGAACTGCCCCAGGGCGCAGGGAGCTCCGGTTCAGCAGCTCCTTTGGGGTTGCTGGGGGGGACACGACACCCCAAAGCCCGGCTGTCCCCCTCCTCAGGCACCCAAAGCAGGGTGCAGTCCCAGGGTAGGTCTCACATGCACTGCCCTGGCCTGCTGCAGGCTCTGGGGGAAAAGGAGAAGAGATTAAAAACCCCAACCAAGGTGCCATTAAAGTTAATTGTTTTTATAGCTGCTTTAACAGTGTCTTGTAAATCTTTTTACGACCCAGCCCAGGAACACCAGTGAGGCCTAAACTAGAGGAGTCGAAGCAGGATGAGCAAGGGAGTGGGGACAGGGGACGGGCAGCTCTTGCTCTGGTCCCATCCTCTTTCCACGCCCCGATCCACACCGGGCTGGAGAGCCGTGAAATCTGGGGCTGCAATGCTCAGAAGAGACTCAGCGGCACAGAAGGGACTGGGGTAAGCCCTAAGATATTCCACACGCAGGCAAGCCCTGAACCTCCCTTCGTGCCCCGGCAGAAGGCTCTGCTGGGCCCATCATCAGTGTTTGCTCCTAACGGAGGAGCGGTAGGGACCCGCGCGTGTCCTGCGGCTCGGGGGGATGTCTCCAACCAAGGACAAGGCGACACCGAGCATTGGAAAACCCCTTTGATCTTGCGAGGAGAAAGCTAATCCCATGTTGTGATACAAGTACCAGATGCTTCTTGGAAGAATTATACTGGGGCACAGGGTTAATGCGCCAGCTTTTCTTTAAAGTGTCCTGTGGATTATACCCCGATTAAAAGGATTGTTCCCCAAACGGCTACAGTGTCAGCCCGGCTGCTGGTGTTCGTGTGGATACACGGGGCGAGAGAAAGGACATAGGGGGAACGGGGTGTTGAGATTTATTTCCTGCCTCAATAACCTTTTGGCCGCCCCCCGCCCGCCTGCTTTGCCCGACTCCCGTACGAGCTCCCCGGGGGTGGGTTGGTCACTGTCAGAGCTGCTCAACCGGGAGGGAGGGAGGGAGGGAGGGAGAGAAGCCAGGAAAAAGGGTGCTGAGAGGGTGGGTTTGACGTTTTTGTCAAGCCATCGCATCGGATATTCATCCATCCCTTCATTCATCCACCTATGAATGAACTCCTGAAACCGGAGTGGGGGGAAGACACACACAGAGCGGGTAAAGCGCTCAGCCCCCGCGCAACGCTGCACCCCGTTCCACGCCCCAAATCAGCCCCCCCTCAGCACAGGGGATACGGGAGAAAAGAAGGGAAAGAGGAAAGGAAACACTTGGGTTTTATTCGCTCCCGCAGGTAGGCGAAGCCGCAGGTCCCCCCCGGCCGCAGGGAGCCGCTCCGCGCCCGCGCAGGTGGCGTGTCCGTCGAGCCCGCTGAGGTACCCGCGGAGCGGCCGCATCTCCCTTCCTTTTCCCCTCAGCTCCGCTGTTTTTGTTGTTCTCTGCCGCTTTTAGGTCCCAGCCCCGCATCCACCTGCCCATCGCCCGTGTTGCACCCGCGCATCCACCACGTATCTACCGCATCTTCACGTCCAGCCCGGGCCGCTGCCACGGCTGGGCGGGTGGGGGATGAAGAGGGCCCCCCCCGGGCTCGGTGCCGCGCTCGGGCAGAAGATGATGCGGGGAAGTAGCATCTTCCCGAAAGCAGCGAAAAAGCAGCAGCTCTGAGGAGGCACCAGCACAACTTCCCCCTCTCTCCCCATGGTGAAGGTGTTCCTGGGGTTCCCTCCTTCGCTTCTCCCCATCTTCCTATCCGGTATAGGGGAGGATCAACAGAAGAGCCGCTATCTCCGGATGAGGGAGCATCGCACCTCTTATTTTCAAGGGGACGTAAACGAAATCACCCCCTCCGAGGTGGTGAGAGGAGCGTTTCCCCCGCCCGGGGCCGCCTGGGCCCCGGGTCTTCCAGGGGGCTCTGCTTCCTGCCCCCCCTTGATCCCGCATAACCGGGGCTCCTTCCCTCGGGATTTCCCCCCCTCAACTACGGCCCTCCCTGATGAATAAGGGTTTGGTGTCCCTTGGCACCTTCACAAGGGGGTTGTCCCCTGCTCACCCAATACCCCAGGCTGCGGGTCCTGTCCCCCGGACCTCCCACCAGCGGGCAGGCAGCCCCGCAGCCAGGCGCTGGGGAGCCAAGAGCTCCTCTTCCTCATTACAGGGCCCAGGGTTCTCCATAGAAGCCGCTCAAGTGCTTCCAACATCCTGAAAGCAACGCCCCCCCCAACCATCCCCTCCTCGCCCGCGGAGAGCAGCGTAACCCCCGCGTTGGGCGGCCCCGGCTCTGCCTCCTCTCCTCAGGCAGCCCGGCGGTGGGGCGGCCCGGCCCGGGAAGGGCGTCCGCGTCCGGGCAAGTCCCTTCTCCCCTCTCGGGCGATGGGGCAAGGGGCAACCCCCGGCCCCCGACTCCCGGCCTAGCAAGTCCCAGCTGCCTGTTCGCTGCCTAAACTCGGTCCATCAGCATCTCCGCACCCTCTAAGCGCCCAGGGCGAGCGCGCACCCCCTCATCTCCATCACTCTGCATCACAACGTGCTGTCTACATCAAGGGCTGTAGCGAGCTGCTGTGCAGCCACGGGGAGCACCCGAGCGGCAGGTCACCCCGGTTGTGCCATGCTCTGCCTGCAGTGACTCCTGCCTGTGCCCTCAGCCTCCCTCGTTCCCCCTCCTCATCCTCCTTAAGGCTTTCACAGCTTTTGCTCTCCGCCTGTCTTTTGAAGGATTTATAGCTGTGTAAAGAACACCAGCAAGGGAACGGGGACACACAACAGAACCGCTGAAAAGAGGGAAAACATATCAAGGCCGGATAAAAGAGGAAACCCCCCCCCCAAAAAAAACATCCTAGCGGAGATCTTCAAAACAAGCTATTTCTCCACATGTTGAGCAAAGAAGGGATGGTTTTTTGTTCCACATTAAGTGTTGGGAAGGCAAAACCAGGGTCCATAACTGGGAAATTATAAAAGGAAGTAAATCCATCAAAGCAAATGCAATTGGGAATACAATTAGGCAGAAGGGCTGGAAGGACACGAAAGGAGGGAGGACGGAGGGAGCCCTGCCGCTGAGTGACAATACGCAGGCAGCGCAGGGGAAAAACACCGCAGCAAATGCGATTTTGTAGGAGGCTCTGAGCAAGGAATGAAATCGATGTTAAACCCAGGGAGGGAGGCGGGGAGAGCGGGCTGGGGGCTCTCCCGCACCCCAGGGCTGGGGGGGTTGAAGCAAGCGGTTTAGGTCTGAAGACAAAGCCAGCCTGGTGCGAAGGGACAGCGGGACAGCGCTGGGGGAACGGGGACAGGGAGGGCAGAGCCCCCACCGCAGCCGGGAACACGGGGTAGGGAGGGCAAAGGGGGAAAAGTCCCACCCTGACAGCCCCAAACCCAGCGTTTCCAACCCTCTCTTGGCCAGGACTCCCCCACTTCCTTTCCTAGGAATTAAGGGAAGGGCTTTGCCCTCTCCCTCCTCCCCGCTGCTGTGCGAAGGGCTCCTGGCACCGGAGAGGGAATTTCGGCCGTTAAGGAAGCGGCGAAGAATTAAAAGTATCCAAACTCTTCAGGCAACGCTTATCCCGACTTTTCCCCGTTCTTTGTTTTTTTGGGGGTGAGGGAGGGACAGGAAGGTCGGTGCTAAGAAAAGTACGAAGGTTTCATGCGCTGGGATTAAAAACCATCCCCGTTTTCTTTTGTTTCTAATGTAATCTATAGCCCAGCTCTGGAAACCACTTCTATACATACGTGCGCTTATTTAAACAGCCTCTAATTAACACATCTACACGCGCAGAGCCTGACATGACATTTATTGTTGGGATCTTTCTTAAAAACAATGGATCTCCCGTCAGAATTTCCTATTCCCTGTGCTTCAACTCATCACCGTTTCCACCGGGGGGGAAAAACGTGTCAGGATAATCAGCGCTTTTCAGCAGCAGTGATTTTGTTTCGATCGGGGGGGGTTAAAAAGAGAAAGGAAAACGAGCAAAGGTAGCAGGAACACGCAATTACCTTACGAGAGGGTTTGCACAAATGAACTTAATGAGTAAAAGAAAATATCTGTAGTTAAAGGCTTTGCCCCCTCACTGAACCAGATTAACAGTATTTGTTGCTTTTCTAACTACACAAAACTGCAGTAATGAAAAATAATCTTGACATCATTTAACTTCCTTAAGGTATCTTTCCCCGCAGACGCTCTGAAAGCTATTAAAGAGATGAGACGAGCTTGTATTGAACTGTTGCAACGCTCGCTTTAATCAAAATTAGATGGAATCGCTTAATATAATAATTAAGGAAAGCTCCCATTTTCTTTATACGAACCCCCCTCATTAGTTCCTAGCATCAGCAAACTTCAGCGCTACCAACCCGCTTTGCTCCAGCGCCAGGAGCTAGAGACAGACACCGAAACCGCTGCGGACACAAAGGCTTTAAACCCCCCTTTAGTAAGAACACGCTGGGGACCGCGGGGTTTCTTCGCTTCCACTTTCCACAGGCTCCTGAGCTGCTGCCCGGTCCCAGTCCCCCGGGGTGCTGCCTCCCTGGTCTCAGCCCGTTCCCCCCATCGGAAGAAGCAAAAGTGATTTTAGCTCCCTGTAGGAAATAAATCTGACATACCGCCGCACATGGGACTCGGACAAGATAAGGGAGCAGCCTGGACCGCACCATCCCGGAGAGGCATATCAGCAGCAAGTCCCCTCCGGAAGGGACCAGGACCACAACCCCTCGACCCCTTGGCTCAGATCGCAGGGATCTGGGCAAGTTTTGTTCAAACCCCTCATTCCTGTGAAGCTGCCAGGGGAGATCGGGGTAGACCTGGGCTGCGCCGCGCGTTTTGTAACGGTGGAGATTGCATTAGACCTCTGTAGTAGGGATAAACCAGATACGGGTCCCGCAGCCGCCGGGACTCTCCCCTTCCCCCGGGAGGGAGAGTGGAGCCCCTCATCTGGAGCAAAACTGGGTTGTCCACGCATGGCAAGGACAGCCTGGCACCCGCAAAGCGGTTATGTGGGATTTAGGGAGTGGGGGCAAAGGTGGAAGCCCTTTTCTGGAAAGCAAGGGAGGGGGGAAAAAACCCAAAGAAAACAAAAAGAAGAAACAAGAGGGGAAGATATTAAAAAAGAGGAAAAGGTGGAAAAGAAAAGGGAGAAGGTGGGAAAAAATAAGGGGGAAAAATAACGGGAAAAAAAGGGGGGAAAAGTGGGAAAATAAGGGGGAAAAATAAGGCGGGGGGAAATAAGGGGGGGAAATAAGGAAGGAAAAACAAGAAGAAAAATAAGGGATAAAAAGGAAAAAAAATGGAAAAATAGAAAAAGATAAAAAAAGGATAAAAAGGAAAAATGGAAAAAAGAAAAAAAAAGAAAAAAGGGGGTAAAAGGGAAAACAAGAAGGAACAAACAAAAAATAGAGAAACAAAAGCCAACCCCCAGTCCTGAGAAACCCCCAGCCCTCCCCTGGCTCCCTGTAATCCAGGAGAAGCTCAAGGAAATAAAAGGCATGATCCAAAATATTAACACACACCCCAACACCCCCCCTCTCCTTAACTCCCAGCCAAGGCAGGGTAGGCTGGAGAAGGCATAAAACCTGGGAGCAAAAGGTGGGTGTGAAACACAGGGGCCAGGAGCGCTCCCCTCCCCGTGCATTGGGTGCCTAATCCCGGTCCCTTTCCCTCCCCAAGCCCCGTTTTGCCCAAGCAAAGTCACAAGGTACCCATGGCTGGCTGTAACCTAAGAACTGGGGATGGCTGGGAGATTATTTTTCCATTAAGAGCTGCCCGAAGATGCAAACGTGCCTTCCGATGAGTTTTGCACTTTGCGTTTTGACTGAGGCATGTTGTGGAGTCATCTCCTGCTCCATGCCCTAACCCCGAGATGGTGTTCACACACACACACGCGTGGCCACAGTGCTCACTGCAATCCCCAAGGCATGTGTACCCTGAGAGAGGACCCGAGGTATAAAAAGAAATTGAAGCTTCTGCTCTGAAACCGATCTCCCTTCCCCTGGATCACACTTTTGATCTAATTTGTTTCTCTGTCCAAATGACTTGGCTCAGCCTTCCCCCTGAAAATTCGGTGTACAGTTGACATCAATCATGTCTCAGTCTAGGGAGGGATAAGGATAGAATATCAGAGAGGTGACCATGCATGCCACATGATTTAAATCATCTCAGCATTGATTAATTGGGTTCAATCTGAGTTTCAGAATCATAACAACTGTTGTTCCCCTTCACATAACATCAACAGGGCCTTTAAAGCAGAGTATCCATTTACTCCAAGGCATGTGATGCATTAAGACCATCATCTTCTATTAAACCTTAAAGGCTGGACGAATTTTAGACAAACTCAATTAGCTCAAGATGGTTCTGCAGTGATTAGACATTGTTACCCCCTTTCCCTTCATCAGGGAGTTTTCTACCCCCTATACTCTTTAATAGGAAGGACAAAGTATTCCAACATACGCAAGAAGCATTCATGCCTTGAGCCCATCCTGTCTCTGCTCTGACCGGTCAGGTAACCCACTTAAACAAAAGCAAATTCCCTCTAAAACTTGCATAGGAAATACCTCACACAAGCATGACCTACTTTCCCCTGGAGTTAAAGAAAAACTCTTTGGATACCCAAGAGTTGGGGCATGAAGCAGTTATCAAGGAGGAGCAGACAGAAAACTGTGTTTCTAAGTTGGCCGGGATCTCGAGTTCAGGAGAAAGGAAGAGCCAGGCAGGACTCCAGGCCCTTATAAACAAAGTTATCCCTGCCCCTACACCCAGCAAGAAGTTACACTTGGGTTAGATAGCTGCTTATCACTTAACTACAGCTAAACCAGGACAGAAACACCATATGGGCATGCAGGGGGTGAGCAGGGTCTGAGATGGAGACTACTTGTGCACTTCAGGTTTCCATATGTTAGGAAAGATGAGCCATATTTGTGTGTGTTTGATTCTTATCTAGCAGCTGGGATCACTCATCTGGGTTGTAACTGAAATAATAATGATTAAAGAAAAGCATGCCTGCCTTGTAATGTTGCAAATATGGGCCTCCACATCACATCTATTCAGCCCCGCTTGAGGAATGACCTATCGCAAATGCAGCCTTGAGCAATCAGAGGAATATCATCTCTAATTACTGTTTTGCAAGCTGAAACTCTATTAAGTACTTCCCTGTTGTGCCTATTATGACTGGTTCTACACTTACAACAAAAGCATCCTTCTTTTTTATGATCTTTCCACTTTGTATGGGAACAGTATCATTGCGATTCAGCTCACAGATTGCTTGCCTTTTTGTTATCTATTTAATTCTTAAGCAGAGCTTGAAGACTTTGGTTGCAGAGGTTGAGATGAACGTTGTATGGATGCTCCTTAAAGCAAGGACAGCCGAAGAACTGTGCTTAAATCAATCCTCTGACTTAAAACACGAGTATTTTCAAGTAGAGAAAGTCCACAACCAGATCTTCAGATGAGTTTTAAGGCAAATTTACTTTAAAGCTTCATCTGCACAAACTGTCCTGCTACAAGTATGCCAGCAACAAAAAGAGTCTATGAATTTCACATAATACACATGAATACCCCAGAACAAAACACATACCACACAGCAGAGCCTTGCTAGGCTGAGCTCTGGGGATCACATTGCCCTTGAGAGCACTGAACACTCACACTGCTGACCCGAGTACATCATCTTGAGCTGTATTTTACATTCTTGGTTTCAAAACCAGGCTGATTTCTGGTTTTGACTGACTTTACCACTATAAACAGAGCAGTGGGGAATAAAAGACCCCAAATAAATGGTAACATGAAGTGCACTACTGGAAAAGCAGAAGTGATGATGGGAGACGGCAGCAAACACTCCAAGGGGACAACCAAGTGATGTTCAGCTTTGGGACCGGGACTCCGGAGTAGGCAGTCATCACTGTGTTCACATAAATTAATCAAGCAAATTAATTAAGCAAGTCACAGTGCTGGCTTCAGGCTTCAGGATACCCAATGATTTGGTCAAATAACAGAAGCTGTTGTCCAGGCACTACTCAGATCCATGTGTGTTTTACCTGTCAGTCACTGCAGCAGAACCAGAGTCCTGCTGTCTCTGGCTTTCACATCTGAAAAAGCCATTTCCTCTTTCACGGGTCTAAGCTACTGGGACAAACACACTTCACAGGTACCTAGTTTGAAAGCAGTGGAATACATAGATGAGTACACAAAGATGGACAACTCTTGATTTTCAGGCCAGGCGACTTCCAGCTCAGCCAGAGCAGAGGCAGTCTCCACCACTGAATTTGTATGAGACCTATAGGACATCCCATGGTTGCACCTCAAGGGTGAAACCCAGCAGAGGTCCCCCCCGACATCAGTCAGTGGCTACTACTGACGTGAGTAATGCCGGAATACGTAAAAGACCATCAAAAAGGAACTACTGCTAAAAATGTACAGCCCCCAGGCACTTCATCTATATACCCCAGACTAGCAGATGGTCTTATCTTTTCTTTCTCGCTAGACAGACCAAGAGCAGCATCCCCTTATGTCCTAAGGGAGTTGAGACAAGAAACATCATAGTTTGAGATGAACTTAGAACAGAAAAGCCAATTTGAGATTCACATTTCAGCCTTCACATCCAGCCTAGCAGGAAGTAAGGGGACAGGGGCCATGAATAGCAAAAAGCCCCTGAGTTGCTGATTCCCATTTCTAGGAGCCAAGGCTGGTGGTGTGACATGAAAGACCGAATTGTCCATCACCCACAGAAGAGAGTCCATGCAGGATTGTACCAGGCAACCCAGCACTGACCTGCCAACCTTAATGAAGCTGTTACAGGGTCACAGAAGAGCAGCAGCCCTTTCCTATGGGGTTAAATGCCTGGAGAACGGTCTGCTCTCCCAGAGAAGAAGCAAGCATCTCCCTCAGCCCTTTGCGCTCCCAGGCATGGAGGTCTCAGATACTGAGTGGATAAATCCCAGTACTGAGGCTTATTATGCCGAAAAAACAAACCCTTCTTTTTTCGCCCCCGAACTCTACTTATAAAGATTTCCCAAGTGCTGACGCCACGTGAAGAGGTTCTTCATCCCCCTGTAACACAAACCGTCCATCTGCGCGGGGTGGATTCCTTGAGGGTTGTTTCTTTTCTCTCACTTCTTTTTCCTTCGTTCACATCAGCTGCCTGGTCCCTTCCCCCAGAGCTCTTACGTAAAGCCTCAGATGGGAAACTGGAGATGGAGGCATCCCTGAGCGCAACGCCGGTATCTCCTAATCTGTGCTGGGAAGGGAGCACAGCGGCACCTGTGCTTCTCTGGGCCAGCTCCTCGAGTTGACCCTCATGTTTCCCCCTGTAACGATACCCACTGTCCATTGTCTCTACAGGCTGTGAGTCTCCCCCCGGCAGGAATGGGATAAGTACTCACAGTAGACTCCCCTCCAAAGCAGCTGAAGGCGAGGAAATGAGAGAAGGAATGCACTGAACCAGACCTGGATTTGAACTTTTAAGTCTCCCTCTCGCTGAGCATAACTTTTCACTTCGAATTTGACTGATCCAGTAGCCATAAGCTAGAGAGAAAGAATGCATAATATAAGGATGTATCCACCCATCTGGACTTTCTGGGAACTCCAAGCTGGTGCTGCCCCAAGTTTCTTCTGAGCCTCAATTCATTTAGCATTCACCAAGTGAACTATTCCAGGAATGTGCGAGGATCAGTCCCCAGAAGAGCAGCTCGAGAAGGGGGAGGCTGTACAGCTACACAGCATTTCCCCCAGCTTTTTAAAGCAGATTTCTTGCCCCTGCCTTCCAGCCAACTTCTCCCATGCGACCCGAGAAGTTCACTCTAACAAAAATATAGATGTAACCTTATCTAAAGTGAGTGCAGCAAATGTACTACGGATAACGTGTAATTAATAACAGAAAAATAATGTTTCCCCTGTTATTAAATCAAGGCCTCCCCTGACCTCTCACCCTCATATACGTGCCTTCAGTTTTATGACAGCAACGGACAAAGTTATTGTGTGTCCGTATGTGCACGCACATCCGAGCCGGCAAGGGGCTCACCTCGCTATTGCTGGAGCTAGTTTAGGGATTTCCCCTTTTTTTAAGGTTAAAAAAGAGGAATGCCTCCACTAGTTTATACGATGCTTGGCCGGTGAATGAACTCAATCAGTGTATGAAACTAACCTGGTTCCACTGAGGAAAGATTCTGCCTCACAAGTCTCAGTGTAACGCCACTTATTTACACACGCGCGTGTGTACGTGGATTGCTTTCGGCCTCCCTAATGCATATCCAGGCTTAGGTGGATGCTCGAGGAATGCATCAATATTTTGATATATTTGCAGCATGCAAAGAGAAAACAAGGAGCGGTTGAATTCCCTGGAAGGGCTCAGCGTTTTATTTGGTTCTAACACAGTAAAATCTCCACTGCTCACAAGGCAGCATTTCTTCCCTGGATGCTTTTCTTGTTTTAATACCTGCAGACACTCAGCTCCCAGCCATCAGCACTGACAAAACCATATTTATACATTGGGCAAGATGAACTAGGGAAAATTAACAAGTATGGACCTGAAAGTGCATCAAGACTTGAAAGATGCTAATAAATATGAGGCCAGCCTGGTTTTCTCTGCCATTCCTCCCCTTCCCCTACATGCTGCATTGCCAGTAATGCTATCTAACTCCAGAGGTCATCGGGCTCGGCTGATGTATGGGCTTCCCTCCTGATTCATTACATTTGATGCACGGCTCTTCCAGGAGTTAACTCAGCAAAACCTTTGGGTTAATGGAAGCCACACCAGCTCCTAATCCAGTAGTTTGAATTCTTGTGTTTGTGTTGGATGGGTGCTGTGTCAAAGCCCGGTCTCCCAGGGTCAGAGAGGGTCCTTCTGATCATCAGCAGCGGTGGTGTGAACCCCAGGTCGCACGCTTTCCACCCACCCCTCCATATTCACCAGACAGCAGCAATGGTGCTTGCTCACCCTGGCAAAGACCTGCCACGAGCCTTGGGGACCTGCCGCTCCCCAGGGACAGAGGGCAGGGGCAGGACCATGTCCCTGTTGTCACACAAAGCAATTTGGATGCAAGCCCCCATCTATTCCTGTGCTTACTTAATTGTCTGATTCCAAGGCTCAGCCTCTCCCCCAGACTTTTTTCTCTTTGTCATTCTCTGCAGCGCTAACAGAAGCAGAAAGATTGGATTTCTCCAACATTTTCAGCCCAACACTTCCCTTTAAGGAGGTGGAAACCTCTTTGCCTTAAACACACAAACACAAACCAGCCCCTGGGTCTCACTATTTATCCATTCAGCCCCTGTGGTTTGAATGTATAAATCAGTGCAGAGATAAACGTGTCTTCTGAACAGCAAGCGCTCCAAGGTAAACGCTCCCGTAAAAGCAGGTATTTATTTCCTCCATCCTCCTTGCGCACACATTGACCTGCCATGCTTCTCCAGCTCTGCCTGCAACACAAACCCCAGAGTCCGGAAAGTGGGAGGGCATGGTGCGCTCCCTCTTCTTCCAGAGTCATCGCTAACTTTGGTTTAATCATTCAGTCGAGCTAAATCCTGTCCCATTCCTCGGAGAGAGTATCAAGCACCACACTATAAATACTGTGCCCTGCATTGCCCTAGTGCCCTCCCTTCCCTCAAGACATGATTTGAGGGTGTATCACTTTCTTGTGGGCTCTACACCAAAGGCAATCCCAGCCCTAATACCTGCTCTGGGAAGGGGGAGAAGGGACATTCATCTTTTGACTGATAAGGGCATTTGTGGGCATCCCGTTTGAAGGGGAGCTTCCCCAGGGGGTAAGGACACAGGTGGTATGTGATACATCTGTGAGGTGTGGGGGGGGCTGATGGTTTTCCTCCTTTGCTCTGTATTCCCAGGGGAACACTGCTATTTTAAGAGGATAAGGGATACTCAGGGGGAGCCTCCAAGCCTAGGGAGTGCAGGCAGTGGCCCAGCTTGCTGGGGCTGTACAGTACTGCTGCTTACCAGCTGCAGACTGTCTTTGCACTGGGTAGGATAATACCCGACATGGGGAGGTTAAAGTGGGATCGGGGAATCAGGGCACCCTCCTCCAAATGGCATAATGGAGACGGTGGAAATGGGTTAACCCCATCACCTTCCGCACTGCTCTGTGTTTAAATCCCTCTTCAACTGGATGCGGGATGCACGGAGACGCTCTCCTCTCCCACCAAAACCTGCCATTTATTCTCTGCTTTAATAACTCTTCTGTGCCCACACAGGACATGAACGGCTGCAGCTGTTTCAGAAAAGGCACTTTTCTGTCTTCCAAGTCACCACCGGGTCGCATAGATCCTAAAAGTATTTCTCAGAGCACCAAAACAAGCCCCGCATAACACCCCCTCTCCGAGCACACAAATACTTTCAACGTCGACAAAACGTTTCACTTCAGTGAGGGCAGACTCTTTCATTTGGTTTGGGAGCCCCTTTGTTCAATCATTTCTCTATGGATTCTCCCTGTAAAGAGTTAAAAATTAAAACACAAGATGCTAGCTTTTTCAGTCTGAAAGCACCTAAATGCTACATTTTGCAAAGAAACTCCCTATTCCCACTGGGTTTTTCAGGGGGAGGTGTGATTTCTTATCTATTTATTTTAATTACACAAAATTTGCTATCCGCAGTGACATTTTATAAGAGAAAAACCTGGTTCTATCAAAACAGCGTTTTCTGATGAAAACCCAATTCTGCTGCATTTCCTCTCTTTGCAGACACCAGTCCCAGGGACCAAGCATCCCTCCACCCCTCCTAAAAACCCCTCTCCAAGAACTATGCACAAACCCAGCCAACTCCATTTTAGAAACAAATCTGCTCTGTTTACTGATAAACATTTATTC